>NC_140306.1:14508023-15739982 GCF_964211825.1 Aythya ferina
GGATAAGATTATGTTAAAAATTGTCTTATCAGAGATGTAAAATAATGGAAAAATAAGAAATCTGAGTTCGGTTTTCATAAAAATTCTCAAAATCCTGCTTTCCCTTTCAAACCAATGAGTAGGCCTTAATGTTACGTGACCACAGGTATAGTTGGATTTACCTGTTACTGAATTGAGAACTCTTCACCTGCCAATGTGAGCTTTCTTGAGAAGCTAGGATGTGTTGTACAAGCAGTTTGTCATACCAGAACCTGTGTGTTTTTTTTTCCTGCTTCCTCCATCATAGAGACAAACCTAGAAAACTTCCTTCCAAAAAAACAAATATTGTCCTTAGGCTCATGATGAAAACATTGAGGGCAGATTGCCGTTTGAAAATGAATACAGTGAAGCCTGGAGTAATGCACCAGCATGCCTCAGTTTATCCACTGCCTGGTTTATGTTCATGAGTAAGACTTTTAGAAAGCTTTGGTGTAGCTGAAGCTTTGTATTTAGCTGGGAGATGAGTGTTGGACAGTTGGGCTTGGAGCAGCAAATAAATGGAGTAATATGGCCAGGACTTTCAGGGTAGGAAGAGAACAATTGCATATATTTTTCTTTCCTCTCTGCCACTTCCCCACAAGTATTTGGAAACAGTTACAGTCTTCGAGATGTGAAAAATCTGTAGTACTCAAGATACGAGGAAGCCCTGTTGAGGGTTTCAGTATGTTGATGTGTTTGTGGGCCTTATTGGCTAGTGAATGGGTGAATTACAGTCTCCCATACATCACATACAGGTGGCATCCCAGTGGTTGTCAGAACAGTTTAAATATTGGTGGCTGGAAATATCAAGGAGCTCTCAACAGGAGCAGCCAGGGTGGGAAGAGCAAAGGAGCAGATTGTGGATAGAATGGAGTATTTGTCACTCATCAGCACACAGGTGGGGATGTGAACCTGGTGTGCAGGTGACAGTGATCAGAAAAACCGGGCTTTGCTTTTTTTTTTCAGGGAGAAATGGGTACTTCTGAACTGGGAGAGGAACTCTAGAGATAAAGGAATGTCTGGCAGGCAAAATAGAGAGCACTTAGGGATGAGAAGACTGGAGGATAGAAGACAAGGAGGTGGGAGTTGCAAAGGCCTGGGAATAAATGTGAAAGCAATTCCCTAAAATCTGCAATGCAAATAAAACCTTCTACTTGTGTTGGCAATATTTCTGAGCAGCATAATGGATGACATCTGTGATAGCAGCACAATTACTGTTATTCTTTTGGCATTCTAAATAGTCCCTTACTTGCTACTCAGCCCTTCAGAGTCCTCTCAGTTAGTTAGGAATGACTTCAGCTAATAGCGATCGTTCTGTGCTGTGTTTCTGCACACTTTTTGAAGCCTCCATTATAAGGTTGGCTTTATGTCTGGAAGGGTTAAAAAGCATCAGATCATTGTGTTTTGCTTTTTGTTTTTGTTGTGGTGCTGTTTGTTTTGTTTTGTTGGTTTTTTTTGTTGTTTTTTTTTTTTTTTCCCCACCTGTGTACTTTCTGTGAATGTGTGCTTGTTATGCATTGGTAGGAGATGCAATCTCTCTTTAGGGGCTATAAAGTTGAATGGGTCTTGGACAGATATATACAAGAGGAATTTGGGAATACTTTTACATACTATTTCTTACAGCTTTGATTTTTTTAATGTCAAGAAACTCTGTCGTATGCTTGTGGTCATAACTGCTTTTTCTCGCAGTCCACTCCCAAGTCTGTTAAGGGCAGCACCAAGAAGGAGGGATCGAAAAGGAAGATCAACATGAGTGGTTACATCTTATTTAGCAGTGAGATGAGAGCTGTGATTAAAGCTCAGCACCCAGACTATTCCTTTGGAGAGCTCAGCAGGCTTGTAGGAACTGAATGGAGAAACTTGGAAGCAACAAAGAAAGCAGAATATGAAGGTAAATAAAAACTA
This sequence comes from Aythya ferina, assembly GCF_964211825.1. Classification (NCBI taxonomy): domain Eukaryota; kingdom Metazoa; phylum Chordata; class Aves; order Anseriformes; family Anatidae; genus Aythya; species Aythya ferina. The sequence goes on from NC_140306.1 coordinate 14,509,947, forward strand.
AAATGCTAAACTCTCTTTTTACACTTTTTCTCTTTGAACATGTTCGATGTTATGACTCAGATGACCAGTTTTATAAAAGGAAGTAGTTGTGTTTGTGTTCTGGACGTGCCTTAAAGAGGAGTTCATATTGAGAGCTGACTGAAGAGGAGCAAAGAGCATGTTTAAGTTATGTAGTGTACAACTGATAATTGAAATATCCTTGCCACAAATAATCAAATGAACAAAGACAAAAGAAATGGGGAAGAGTTAGAAGTAAAAGGGCTTGAAGCCCTAGTGCTGGAAGTCAGCTGGAAAAATGGCTTGTAAAAGTTTCTGTATAGGAGGACATGGAGGGGGCAGCAAGAAAGGGAACTTTTGGACAAGAAGCTCTTCAGAGCTGCATTACCAGGTAAGAAAGTGTATAGTAGAGCAGAAAACAAGTTTCTCAGTTAACTGTACTGAGAGTATGAAAGAGCTTTGGTATAATAAAATCAGGGATACAGACTGTTATACTGTAAATGTGACCTGTTGTTCAGTCTCAGTATTAACTGTTGTAACTGATGTTGAGAGATTTCATATCCTGAATTAAGCCAAGGGATGAGGTACTTTCAAAAGACCTTTCTCTCTCTCTCTCTCTCTCTCTCTCTCTCTTTCTCTTTCTCTCTTGTTTTCCTACTGATACTGTTCGTTGTTTCAGCTTTGTTTGACCAAAAATCAAAATGCAGATGATCCTTAACAGCAGGCCCTATCCAAGCAAACAGAGTAGCTTGACATCCAGAGTTACTGTTTCAGTTAATAATGTCTCAACATTTCCAATATAAAGCCCAGTGTTTAAGCAACTGTTACAATTTTATTGGATAGGAAAGTTTCAACCCCTTAGAAAGGTATTGTCCAGTTAAGTTATAATGTTACTTTTTAAAAGCGAGGGTGATAACTTTTTTGCATGCTCAAAGTGGTAGAGGCTGCTCTGATACCTCAAAGTGGAGGTTTGCCTTGTGCTTTACACCCTCAGCCTCCTCAGTCCTTTGTGAACTTGCAGTAGTACCTCTGCAGTTCTGGAGGGTTGAGCACCATCACGTGTGAGTCGTCTTTGCAAATGTGAAGGGAAATGGTAATGCTCTTTTGTTGTGAAAGTATCATGGCCTGCCTTTTTTCCTGTTGTAGTTTGCTATTACACCAGCGTAGGTGCATGTGGCATCTTTTATTGACAGGCAAGCTCGAGCAGTAGGACAGCTAGCTGTCATCCCTTGAGCATTGTGATGCTCACACTTCCACTGTAACCTAACAGTAGCAACAGTGTCTGTCCCCTGTGTTAACGATATTCTGAGTGCTTCCATTTTAACCCTCCCTAGCCTTAAAATTTTCAAGGCTTTTGAGTCTTGGACTGCAGTTTTTCCAGCTTGGTGTTTGCCCAGGACTAGGCTTTTATTTGTTTTGGAGGGGTTGCGATGGGGTTACAAAGCATCCAAACTGTTTACTCATTACCATGCTTGAAAGGAGAGAAACTCCACTCCTTCCCCTGTGATAAGTCAAAATTCGTGTGCTCTCTAGTGTGGACACTGCACCAGGGATACCAGGGAACTGGCATGGTTTGACACTTGAATGGAGAAGTGCCTTTCCGTGTTTTGGTAATAAAGCAGTCCGCATTTTTGATTCCTTTTGACCCACTGAAAATTTCATTTGTCATATGTGCAGGTTAGTAGCTGGGTTTTAGCAGTAGTTAATCAAAGAACAGGCTGTGTTGAAAATGCCTCGTGGCTAACTGCACTGTGGAAACTCCTTAAAATAAAGTTATGTGTGGGGTTTGAGGCAAAGGCCTGTCCTAAGATAAAGCTTTTTGTTCAAAGCACGATCTCTTTCCTGTCTCTTGAGATGTATTGGAAATGGCTTTTGAATGATCTCGAGTCCTAGCTTAAATGATTTGGGGTTAGGTGCAATGAGTATTAAGGTGAGTGTTTGAGGCTGAGCTTTCAGACACCCCCTTCGATTCCCTCTGGCAGTGTTGTTCCATCTGTTAGTGAATGAGTGGCAGCCACTGCGTGGACAGACAAGGTAACGCTCAAGTGTTGTCCTACATCAGGTCCTTCTTCAAGTCTGAAGTCTGATAAAACTGAATGCTTAACAGTAACCTCTCATTCACCAGGGTACCTCCAGAACTTTTGCTTTTGGCTTTTGTCTGACTTTTTTTTTTTTTTTTTTAACTGGCCAGCAGTAGGTGAGAATCAGAACAACTACTTCATCTTTTCCCTAAACGCTTACTCTGGTCTTAAGATGATTATCTCCTTTTTCTACTTCAAGATCTATCTTTAAACGTCTCATGTATTTTGTGCAGATGAGTTGCCTGTAGTAAATTTAGGAGTTTCTGTGTGTCGTCATCTCTTCCTGAAATGACAGGAGCAAAAAGGAGGGAAATGCCTGTGAAATAAAACTGGTCTTTCAGTGTGTGGATGCTGTGCTAGATGCTGCACAAGTGGGTCCTACAGAAGACTAATGCGTGATATGTTTGCAGTCATATACTGGAAAAAGTGTCTAACGTTGGCAGGATGCATTCATAACTCGATCTCCTTGATGAACTTCTTAGCCTTGTTTGACAGAGGACCTTGATTACTGTTTTAGTGGCAGTTTTCATCTTCCACCAGCTGCAAGAAAACTTCTAGTCCTGCATTCACTGTTGTTAAAATTTGCTGGAGATGTATGCTGCATTCGTTTATCCTTTGTTGTTCCTCATTGCGTCAGTAAGAGACGATGTTCAGAGTGAACAAATCAGCAACTTGCATGCCCTAAAAGCATCTTCAGTGGGCATTCGGTATACCTTCTTTTTTTGTTTGCTTGTTTTTGTTCTTTTTTTGTTTGTTTTGTTTGCTTGTTTTCTTTTTGGGGGTGGGGATGGGTTTTTTGTTTGTTTGTTTGTTTTTTCTTCTTCCCATGACCCTTTGTCCTTCTCTTAATATAAAATTGTCCTCTGGTCAGATTCCCCTGCAGTAGATCTTTTGTTCTTGCAGTCACAGTGAGAAACTTGATTGAGATAATGACCAGATTCATCGTACAAAGGACACACATGACCTCCAGTGAGCAGCACAATGTGAGTTAGACATCTTCAGCAAAAAAAAAAAAAAAATAGCTCAGAGGGGACCAAAATGGGGAAAACAACAGAAAGAGGCAAAAGAAAAATATTTTTGCTTCATCAAACTGCTGCTTGTTATGTTCCAAACACTAAGGACCTATCTACACTAGGGAAAAACTTTGCAAGTGCTTCCCAACTTTGCCACCGCTTTTCGGCTGCATCAGTAATAAAAAACGATAAACTAACCCCAAAAATGCAACAACAAGAAAAGAAGTGGGGAGCCCAGGAAGAAACGGGCCACCACTGGCACTGCTGCCTGCTATTTGCATCTTGCTTTAGGGCATGTATGAGAGACAGGGTGCTCAAAATTCCTGTCTGTGGGAGAGCTGCTGGCCTTGGCTGGGACTGGTTTAGCTGAGCCAGTGGTGTCAAAGAGGGAACGTTTTGCCATGTTCTCCTAGTGCGGACTGAGCCTAGTGCTGGACTGCTGCTTCATGTTGGTAACACTGGTGTTATTATCCAATTTGTTCTTTGACTTTTCAAATTTTTATTTTATTATGATTATTTTTTATTATTATTTTATTTTTTTAGAAAAAGATAAAACTTTGTGGACTATTTTTCATGCAAGGTTCTCTAAAAGTCTTAGCTGCAGCCACATGAAATCAAATCATATGCTGTATACAAAGATTCATCTGTTCTACTTTATATTTGACTAAACTATGCCAGTGTTTGACTAGTCCTTTTTAATGAACAGATAATATTTTGAAATTCTGGGTTACAAAACAGAACTGAAAATCTAAAATACTTTTACAGAGCGGGCAGCTAAAGTTGCTGAGCAGCAGGAGAGAGAGCGAGCAGCACAGCAGCAGAATCCCTCCCCCCGGGCAGGCACTCCTGTCGGGGCTCTTATGGGGGTGGTGCCGCCACCAACACCAATGGGGATGCTCAATCAGCAGTTGACACCCGTTGCAGGTAAAACGTAGGAGCTATGACCATTTTTTCCTCATCCACTATATCAACCCCCCTTCATAACTCTGAACACTCTCTTGGGTCACTTTGTTCTTGCGGAAGAAAAGGCTCAAGCTCTTCAGTCTTTCTTCATGGTGACTATACGTAGCCTCAGCAGTGGGCTGGCGGTCCCACGTTACGTGCTCCACTAGTGAGTAGCCTGTTGAAAGCGCAGAGAAAGGCTCCTCCTCGGGCAGTAGGCCTGTTCTGTTGGTGTGCAGTCGTGTTTATTCGCTCTGCTTTGCCGAGGTCACGTTTATCCCTGCTGCGGCAGGAGGGGAGGGAGCTGAATGCTCTTGTAGTGCATGCGGCACCAGTGGATGTGGTAAAGCAGGAGGCAAATGATGTTTTTTTTTAATTGTCAGGGAGGTGAGAGGCAAACAGAAATCCAAACCAGGCTGTAAATCCAAGCACAAGAATTGGTAGTTGGGTATAAGTGTTGTACTCGAGGTTCTAGTGCCATTGCAAATACAAGTACAAAATCCCAACGTTACTGCTTTTATCAGGTGATTTTCAGACCAGTTTAGAGAACTCTTCCACGTGGTCCCTGTTGCTGGGTGCTGTGGTCATTGCCAGTCACAGTCCGACTTGAGTTCATAGGTAGTGTGCTCAGAAGTATCTCCAGATCAGATCTGAAGAGTCTTTTATGGAAATCAGCCTTACATCTGTGAGAGAACAAATTAGGTCTGATCTGATAGTTTGTTCTCCTTCCCCCATTTCTGGTTAGCAATAGCTGGGTAGCTTCAGTCAAGGTCAAAATAGTGCTGAGTAGGTAAAAATGAGTATTTGGAGGTTTGGTGTTTTTATTTTTTTGTTTAGTTTTGACTTTGTTTTGTTTGTTTTAAATTTCCCTTATGGCATTCCAATTATTCCATTTACTCTTTTGTCATTTTTCTTTTTCTATGTCTTGCCGGCTGTGGCCATACTTACAGCTGCCAGCCTGAAATGTTTTTCATTATGGTCTCTAAAACATTTTTTCAGAAAATAGGTTGCATGGATGTTTAGACAGAAGGCACATTCCTTGTTTAGTTCATGGTCTCCAGATTACAAAGCATTTGTTTACACTGAATTGCGTATTTCTTTTAGTCGTTCCTTTGTTTATTTTTTAAACTTTGTTCCTTGAACACCTTGTAGATATTTTTTGTCTTGCAGTGATGATTTTTCTGAACTGTTTGCAGTTGGTGTGTGTGTGCACATCTCTGTGCGTATATTTCCAAAAAAAATATCTCCAGCACTAGTCTTCTTTGTGAATAATCTACTTCAATCCAGAATGCATAGTAATGTCATCACCTTGTGGTTGTTGGTTGTTTTTTCTTGATTTGGTTCTTGTTTTTTGGTATTGTGTCGCTTTTCCTTTTTTTTTTTTTGGGGGGTAGGTATTGATAGGCAGTAGTACTTTTATTAACACTTTCTTAAAAGCTTTCCAGCAGCTGGGCTTTCTGCAAACCACACGTATTACCTTCCTTCCTGTGGCAGCCTCCTCAAAAGCATACCTCTGTTCAAGACCATCATCTTATAGCTCACCCTGTTAGGTCTCTTTACTCTGTCATTGTGAAATGCTTCATTAAGTGGATGATCAAGTGGTTCTTTAGCAACTCTTGCTGTTTTTTTTTTTCCCATTTTGAACAATGCAGTCTTCCTTCTTTTGGTTTCCACGTCTTACTTGGAAGTACCTTACTCTGTTGAGACTTCTTTTACATCCTCCTCCATCTTTAAGTCATTGAAAGCATTCAGTTGCTTTTCTCTGTTTCAGAGAACTTCTTCATCACTTGTTTATGACCCACAGGTACAAGAAAACTGGATATCCTTTTGAGATATATTTTCACTTAGTGCACAGTGCTCTAGTTGCTTTTAAATTCAGGTGTTACAAAAGCTTATTTAAACTTATATCATTGTAGTAAAAAAAAAAAAAAAAAAGTGGAGGGGGGAGACAGAGTATGTTGAAGGAATAAATCACAGCTGTGGGAGCTGAAAATAGTTTGCCCAAGTTTACTAATTTAAAATCAAAATGGTAAGTCATGTATGGGGTATGAAAGCAGGTGCACTTAAAAGCTTGTGATGAGCTACAAGAACTGATTCTCATGGACACCTGTCCCCAGTGTTGTTATTCTAGTCATCTGTTACGTATTTTGTTTGGAAATATAGAAATGAGCTTTTGTGATTGACAAGGGTGGGCTTGTTTTCTTCGAGGTTTGTTTTTGCTTTATGGTGTTTTTTTTTGTTTGTTTGTTTGTTTGTTTGTTTTTTCTTCAAAAGCTTCAGAATTGTTTGTAAGTGAACTGAAGATGTAGTTGCTGCTTGGAGTGCAGTGGAAGTACCAGGCAGTAGCTACAGCGAAAGCCTGTTATTCTAGGGATAGTTCTGTTGTTTTCCTCTTTTACTTCTCCCATTAGGAACACAGATTTCATTGTGTTGATATAGAGGTACAGATAATTTCTAGATATTTGAAATAGGTACCAAAGAGCTACTTAGTAAGTGCTGATCTAGGTGTCCCGCATATTCAGAAGAAAACGAAAACTTCTACGAAGTTCAGTTCTTTGTTCAATGTAAAGCTTTGGAATTTCAATTTCCTCACCTTTGGAATTTCAGGTTCCTCACCTTTGCAACTCTCCAGAGCAGGTGACAAATTCAGCTTGTGTGTTGGAGCTGCTTAAGGTGTTTCGATCCTGAGCTCACAACAGCTTTGATGAGAAAATGTTCAGGCAGAGCTGACATTGAGTTTCTGGCCAGTTTTAATTCAGAAATCTCAGTTCTGAAAGTTTCTTTTATGAGTTACTCAGAGTGTGGCAAAGATTCAGTAAGTGTTTTATTGGAAAAGGTTACAGAAACCCCAGAATTTTACATTTCTAAACTTACCTTTTATCTCACAACCTGCTTCTGTCCCCTGTCATCTTTCCATTGTCTTTCCAACACCCTTCCTTGGTTCTCTGACAACACAGTCACTAAAAGCATAGAAAATAAGCAAGAAAACAAGCAGGTTTAGTTCTAGGGCATACTACCGTGCAGATACTTTGCGTAAGTTTGCTTAACAGACAGCAACATATGTGAGTCCAAGCCAAAACAAACTGTCCTCTTCTGCCATGTGCAGAAAACTAAGATTTTGAGCATCACAGTATCATCTTGGTTGCATCTTTGTTTTCCCTATTAAGACACTTTGTAAACGTTGAGAATTAAATTCAGTGAGCGACCATATGTGCTCCTTGTAGACCCTTTTACTGCAGTCAGATGTGGAGAACGTTAAGTCACTGCAGCCCAGCAAGCATATCGAGTGCTGTCAGGTTTAAAGTTTTAGTTATTTCTTAAATTCATACTGAAGATGGCTTAATAAAAACCATACATGCCACTACCTTTAGTTTTAAGTATGTGAATGTTCTAGGTCTTCTACAAGTTAATTTTGCATATGCACTGCGTAAAGATGTATAGATGTTTACTTTTTCCAGTCAAGTTTGGTCTCCAGGGTAGCCCACAAAGTAGGGCTGCTGGTGAAGCTTGCGTAGTTAGCATTGTGTTCGTAATCTGTATGCAGATGGCAGAGCTTTAAGCTGTGTTAAAATTGCTTGCGTTAGTAACATTTAATTGCGGCTGAATTTACTCCTTGTGTTAACACGTCTCAGTATTCAGCATTTACTGCCCCATGAGAAACATACAGATACGCTAAATACTAATTCATCAAAAGTGTAGCATTTCATATTTATAACTTTGTTTTTATTTTTGTTCATTTTTGCAAGATACTAATTGTAGTATCGTCTTGCTGTACTAAAGGTGCTTTTTTTTTTGTTGTGGATAGTGCATGTCTTACTGTGTAGATCATATTGCATGTTATTGATGCATGTTTGAAATTTGTTGTGTCCTTCAAGGCATGATAAGTGGCTATCCACCGGTGCTGCCACCTTTGCAGGGCCCAGTTGATGGCATTGTTAGCATGGGCAGCATGCAGCCACTTCACCCAGGGGTGCCCCCACCCCACCAACTTCCGCCAGGTATGCCAGGCATCCCAGGCATCCCACCACCCGGTAAGAATGTCATCCTCATTCGCTCCTTGTTTCATTTTCATGTACTTGCCGTTTAACCAGTTGTTACAGAAATTACCTGCAGCTTGTTTTGGTCATAGCGTAATTGTTTGATTGTGTCTGAACGTGGCAGGTTTGTAGCCGCAGCGTGCACAGCGTACTGCTGAGTGTATGGGGTGCATGCAGAGCATTTACGTTGGCACAGCACACGTCCAGTAAGCAAGCAGCAAAAAGGTTACTGGCGAAATGTGATGCTGCTCCAGCAGTGGTTCTGCTCCAGTTAAAAAAAAAAACCTACAACAACAACAACAAAAACACCAACACCACCAACAAAAAGAGACAACTGCACGAGCTTATCAGAAGTCTGAAAGATTGAAATCAGCCAGTTCATGTCCTTATTCCATTTGAACGGCATCCTTCCACTCCCTCCATTATTCAAGTGAAATCAATAACTTTCAAATGAAATTTGAAATGAAATTTATTGCTCTCATTCCTTACTGAACTCTTTTTCAGTGTAGGGGGGAGAAATGTTCACCTGCCCTCTCATCCTGTTTTCTGTGGATTTTTTTCAGTTTTTACCCCTGCTAACACGTGGCTGTTTAAAAGACACACATCCGCTATGTTCAGCTGTTTGAACAAGCTGTGGACAAAAGCATTTTCATTTCTCTCTCCTACCCCATTTGCAACTGTGTTTATCAGAAGCTCTGTTGGGACTTTATGTAAATTGTTGTGGTGATTTGTTGTTGTTTGCTTGCTTGCCTTTTTTGTTTTTTTTAAATCCATCAGTGTTAGGCGTGCAGTTTGCATCATTGCTGATGTGTAAGATTCACCATAATGTCATGTAGAGGGAGTAGGAAAACAGCAGCATGAGCTTGCCTCCGACTCAGCAGGACAGTGACATTGAAGCACACAACAGCAGCATACAAATGTCTGGGAGGTGAACCCAGGACAATGCATTTCTTTGAAGAATGTTTCCGACTGGAGAAACGGGCTGTGTGTACGAAGTACTAAACTAAGAGAACTTGACTAAGGAGAAAAAAAACAAAAAAAAAAAACAAAAAAAAAAAACACGAAATAATGCCCAGGAGTGGAGGACCACACATGAAGTGGTGCTAAATCGGGCTGGGTGAGCTAAGGGTCAATGAAGCCCTAACACTGGGAAGGGGAGGGTGCCCTCCTCCAAACCTGTCTGCTTTGTACCGAAAAAAATCTGTGCTGTGTCCCACAACTTGCCTCATCAGTGTTTTTCCCAACTTCTGACCTGCTGTTAGTACAGATGCATTTAAAATGGAGGCTGTAATCAAACGGAAAACTGATTAGTTACATGCTTTAGTGTGCCAAACGCAGTGACACATCTTCTGATCACTGGTACGGAAATCCGCATGCAAATTAAACCCTTGTGAAGACCATAATTATTGTGCAGCTTTTCAAATGAATGACCGTAAAATGGCATGAAGAGAAAGAAAAGCAGCAACATACCTAACTGTTTTTCTTTTTTTTTTTTTCCCTTTTTTATTGTTGTTGTTTGATTTATTTTTGTTTGGTTGTAGTTTTTGTTTTGGGGTTTTTCTTTTTTCTTTTTTTAATTTTTTTTTTTGACCAAAGCATCTGTATAGAAAATAGCAGGAACTGCATGCATGACTCATTCAGATTTGTATGTGGGTGGTATCTGCTATATTCTGTGCCCCTTCACATAGTTAGGAAAAAATCAAAACTAACAGGATTTTTTTTTCCTCCAAATGTTGTTTCATATATATAGGACTATTTAAGCTTAACCTGCAAGTGGTGTTTTATGTTAGTGAGATATTACAGAATTTTTGCAATGTCTTGGCTTTCTTCCTACTATGAATGTGTTTTATAAAATTGAACACAAGGAAATTTACTAAAGGAAAACTGCTTTTCCTTTTTTATTGTTCTTTTTTGTTTGCTTGTTTTTAAGGATTCCAGGAAGTTTCTGTTCAGCCAAAGGTGCACATTATAAACTAAAGGATGTAGTTGGGCAATCACTAAGTAACATGGAAAAAAAAACTAATTTTGCATTTCTTTAGTTAAATGAATTCAAGGGGCCACATACTAATGTTGGGTAGTTGTTGTTTCTTTTTTTTTTTTCTTCATTCAGAAATTTCTAAAGTTTTTTTTTTTTTTTTTTTAATTGGGGGAGAGTGGGATATTTAAATGTTTTTAAAATAGCTTTAAGCAATGATATCCAAATATACATTTGATTATAGAAGACCAAATAGGTATTTCTCACTGCTCTGAAATAAGACTGATTGTTTTATATTTTGGAATATAGGTGTTATAGGCCAAAATGTGTCCCCCATGGTAGGCACTCCAGCACCCGGAGCAAGTCCGTTTGGACAGCAGGTGAGTCATTTTCGCATTATTTATGAAGCTCTAAGGCTTTGAATTTAGCATTTAAATGGGATCTCAGTTAAGACATGTAATGAATGCACATAGCCTTTCCCAGGGAGAACATAAATTCCAAACGTACACTGACGTATTTAGAACCAGTTAATATCTTACACTCAGAATATATGTTTGTATTTCTTGGTTGATTTTTTATTATACTAATTAGGTTCTGCCTAGTGGGATAAGCCCTGCAGTATAAGCAACCCCGTGTTTTTCTTTCTGTTTTTCTTCTAAACTAATACAAGTAATTTTAACACACTGTTAAACTGATGATAATTTCAGTTTTGCATGCTTTGTTGATGCAGCGGGGCTGCTTTTGCACTTTCTCAGCTGTTTCTCAGCTAAGTGGGTAAAAGCTGTTTTGCTTGCTCCCAGATTTCACAAACCAACAAAGCAGATGCTTGTTGGCAGTTCAGAACCTGGGGGTTTGATATCAGTGATGATCAGATGTTCCTTCTCAATGTGGTACAGATGAATACAGATGAAATGTTTAGCACACTTGAAATTGTATTGAGTAAACATTTGCATTATAAAAAGAAACGTGATTTTGACCAAGGGGTATAAAGAAACTCAGAAGTTGAGTACAGTATGTGTGCCATGACACTGAGTTATTCCAGACCATAGCTCGTCTCTGTTAAGAGTTCTGAGAACTGCTGGTTAATCACAGCAGTTGGGGTTCTTCTCTGTGTCAGGGATTTCTGTGTGACTGTGATGTTAGCCTGACTGCAATTAGTTTGTGTTGTTGTTTTTTTTTTGGTGGTAGCATCCTTATCTTCCAGGGATCAGGGTGGATTTGTATTAGATGTTGTAGAGGTACCTAAAGCAAGATAAAAACCCTACACCTTGCACATCACAGTTTTGTGGTCAAGTGTGAGAGAACATGAAATAAAAAGGAAGAAAAATAGCAGTTAAGGGTAATATGATAGAGAATTGGTGGAAGTAATGAGGCATGTTTGCTGTTAAATATGGTCTGCTCATACATCCTTTATCTGTGCATCTCAGTCACCGCCCCAGGTAACCGTGGCCAAAGTGGGTTGTCTTCCAGTGAAATTTTCTTTGTGCCTTCAGTTATAACCAAAACTATCTCTCCGTTGCTTTGTTGTTGCAGATAGGAATCCTTGGCCCGCCAGGACAGCAGGCACCCCCTCCGTATCCGGGCCAGAGCCCAGCAAGTCAGCCGGTCATGCAGCAGCCCTCAACTCCCATGTTTGTCTCCCCTCCACCAAAGACACAGAGGCTTCTTCATTCTGAAGCCTATCTGAAATACATCGAGGGGCTTAGTGCTGAATCAAATAGCATCAGCAAGTGGGACCAGACCCTTGCAGGTAAGGCTTTTGTATGGAAACATCCCACTGTGTGTCAGAAACACTTTGGTAACGGTTTGGCTTTTATGGAAAATGCTAAATTACTCTGCTGCTAGCTTAATAAAATGTACACATGCAAGTAATTGTTAAACTGACAGACTGTAACTATATGTTATTAGTAGGCTAATTCCACTGATGCTGTATAAATCTAATTACCAGTTGTATGGGTTCAAATACTGGGGGTAAAAGAAATACTGTGGAGTTACATTCTCCTTCTTTCCTGAAAAATTGTGGTGAATATCAAATTTATCAAAGTCAGTAGATAATTGGGCTGTTTCTTAACCTTTCAGCACGACGGCGAGATATCCACTTATCAAAAGAACAAGAGAGCCGTCTCCCGTCACACTGGTTGAAAAGTAAAGGGGCTCACACCACCATGGCCGATGCGTTATGGCGTCTTCGAGACCTGATGCTACGAGACACCCTCAATATCCGTCAGGCATACAATATAGAAAATGTTTAATTGCATTCTTGCTTTCTTTGATACCGGCATATAAGGAGTTTTGTGGAACAATAGCTGTTTTAGTTACTGGGTGGGGAGAGATAACCAACAATAATTTGTATTGCATTTTACTGTACATTGCAAGACCATTTTTATATAAGGACACTTTTAATAAGCATATTTCACTTTTTGTTATATTAAGTTGATTAATTTTGTTATATTGATAATTATATCAATATTGATATATCAACATATCAATATTGATATATTGATTAATTTTGTTATATTAAGTTGTGTTTGTTATATTAAGTTGATCAAATACACGGATTTTTGCATATGTTTCCTTTGTTTGAAAGGCGGTTTCATAATTGGTTAACTGTAGTCAAGGATTCATCTTTCTTATACTTTATTGGTGAGAATCTGATGCCATTGTTTTTATATAAAAGAAGAAAAATAGAAAACAAAGTATTTACAGATTGGTACAATGGAATGTGAAGTTAGTCATAGTTTACATCCTAGAGGAATGTGTGTACCTGTGCTTGTGTGTGCTAGCCGCTTCTGGCAGAAATCTCACTTGGATGTGAACAGGGAAGATCTCTTTGAAAGAAGCTAAAGGTAAGGCGTGCATTGATGCTAGAGCAAAATCACATTTCAAGTCAGTATCGAGGCAGCTGAGTGGGCCACAGCGATCGTGGAAGTGCTAGTGCGGACAGAGCAAGGCTGTCTTGACTGCTAGTGTTGTCCAATCTTGTCCAGTTACTTAATTGTGTAGCCAAGGCCATTGTGATCCTAAATCGGTAACAGCATACCTATGCTGGGCATGCCCGTGGGAGGTGAAACTCATCTGCCATGACCTGTTCTGGGGGTTCTGTGATGCCCTAAGGCTGAGCAGAGGAGGCAAAGCTGCTTCCCCCTGCAATTCAGTCTGCAGGCGAGAGGCCAGAACTTTGAACCAGTTCAGGACTTGGAAGGTAAGTTCGAGGAGAGGCTGAGTTCTTTTGTTAGTGGAGTAACTTTTAAATTCACACACATTCTGTTAACAATTGGGCATTATGAGACGTTTTTCTGTGTGTATTGATTCACGTTAATGAAAGTTTTGCAATGCAAAATTTGAAATTGGACACACAAATGTAATTTTATAATAGTGCTGTATGCATAACTTCACCATACCTAGTACATCAGAGAAACGGATTACCTGCATTGCAGCCTTCGGAAGGTTTTTGGGTTAGTTTTTTAGCAAAGTAAGGTGTGTATAGACTCCTCTTGCCAAATTTCAGGGTTGTGACTGCCTTCTGCTAAAGACTTAACTGTCCTTGTAACTAACCAACCTTTTGGACTGCAAAGCTATTTGCTTACAAGTAAATGCTTTCACGTACTTGATTGTAGAAAAAGAATAATCTTGGGTTGCATTAAGTAAGTGGGAAGGTAAGGTGATACTAATTTGAAAGAATTTGTTGGCAGGAGCATGGTTACTGCAACTCAGTCCAAAAGAATAACTTTTTTCTTTTTTTCTTCTGAGAGAGTGGAAAATAGATTAATCTAGGACCGGTATTTTCATAAACCAGTTGAAGGTAACTAATAATTATTTGTTCTCTTCCTCAGTCCCCTTCCATGAGAAAATTTACTGTTTCTGTAAAAAAAAAAAAAAAAAAAAAAAAAAAAAAAAGTTGATGTTGGTGACTTTTTTTTTTCAGCGTATGTTTTCAGACCTGGTTAATCCATGCTTGGCTTTTCATTAGACCTTGTACTCCTGAAGGTTAAGCTGATAACCAGGTGTGTAACATGTATGTACCATCACTTTGTTTACCTGAGTCTTTTTAATTTGAATAAAAATAGTTTGCAAAGTGTTTTGGATTAAACAGGTTTGAGTGTCCCATCAAGACTTTTGTTAGGATTTTATTTCAAGTAATTCTGGCAGTTGCTGATCCAGATCTTATGGAGTCCTTGGTATGTGCACGGGTGTATGTGGGTAAAGAATCGTTTTTATATTGTCCTGTGTGTTGCAAGGCATGTCTGGTAGGTGACAAGAACAGTGAAGTTGGAGGGAAAAAAAAGCCAGAAGAAGGATGAACGAACTGTAGTAAGCTTTGAAAAAATACATGGTGGACTGGGAACCAGCTGAGTAGAGGTGGTAAGATTCAGTCAGTTCCAGTTGCCTCCACTGTAGTTGCTTTGAAAATAAACAGCAGGACTTATTTTCATGCTGGAAGCTAACCTGGCTCAGGACTGTCTTTCATGTAGCTGGATAATGAAGGAAATTTAAAAAATAATGTGGAAAAAGCATCTTTTACCCAGTAAAATTACAAAACAAGATGGAAATCTTCTCTAATAACACCAACAGCAAGAAAAATTAAGTGATAGTGAACTCATATATCTTGAGGTGCCTCTGACATATGATTCACAAAGAGCTATTTAAGCAACCAGAACAGATACCGTTACATTTAATTAACACGCATTAATGTCTTGGACTCAGGGCACAAACACAGCCTCTCATGCAGGCTACGAGGTTTACAGAACTTCAACCCTTCTAAAACCTGATGGTGCAGTTGCACCAAGATGAATTCTAATCATTGCTCACATTGTATTTGCTCAAATTGAGATGCTGAAGATCGTCTGTAGATACAGGTAGCCCTCTATTGGCAGCAAGGGCACTAAATTGGAGCAATATTTCAAAATGCTCGAGTACTTCTTACATCAAGAACCGGGACCTGCTTCATTGGCACATGAAATATTCTGATCAATAACCTTTGTATTCTTTTTGCTTGCTGCATTTACCAGCAAGTCTAATTTGACTTGTCCCACAAACAAACCAAGCCAGAAACCCAGGTACTGCGGTGCACAAGGATCTGGTGGTCCTGGGTGAAGAGATTCCCAGTCTGGCATTCCTTGGAGAAACTCCTCCAGCAATCCAGTACAGAAGTCTAGCCCCACAGCTTAACTTCCAGTAAAGGAGACAGCAGGAGAAATGTGAAAACAAATGGAGGCGAAACCCCCTGGGTTATGCAGCAGCACCAGTGCGTGGTTGGGCTTGGCTCTGGGTAAGCTCAGGGTGCTCTGCAGCCTGGGACAAAAATCAGGGATGGGTGGTCATGAGGTCTGTAACCACCTCCACAGGGAGTGCCCAAATTCATTTTCTATTCGATGATTTAGGGAGGACTATCAATAATCCTCATGCTTTGTGCCAAGCACAAGCACCCAATGAGGATTTAAGGAACCTCCTCAGGAAGTCACAGAATGTGAGGGATCAGAAGGGACCTTGAAAGATCACCCAGTCCAATCCCTCTGGCAGAGCAGGGACACCCAGATCAGATCCCACAGGAACGCGTCCAGGCGGGTTTTGAACATCTCCAGAGAAAGAGACTCCTCAGCCCCCAGGCAGCCTGAGGGCTGATGAGCAGCTCCGTGGTTTCCCCCAGGTCGCTCGGTCAGCGTGAGCCTGTCCCTTCTCTAGTGCAGGGGCTGTGGGCAGCATTGCTTAGGCCTAAGTATCGGGGTCTGTTTGCACGTGACTGCTTTCAGCTGCTTTACCGCATTGAATTTTTCCATGCTTGACATCTAACTTGGCCGGACTTGCATAATCTGGAGAGCCTGCAGCACAAACGCTTTGCTTGTTCTCAGAATCTTTCTGTGGCGGCTGTGAAGGGAACACCCGAGGCTGCCGTTTGTAGATGTTGACCTGACACCAAGTGAACTCCCTGCGGACTGAAGAGACGTGCTCAACTCCAGAACTGGCAGGGGCACAGCAGTACTTAAACTGAAAGCTGTGTTCCTGGCTGCTCCTGCAGCGTCTAACAGAAACATCGCTGTTTCCAGTGCTGGTCTGAGCTATGAAGGGTTGAAGAGTGAGTGTAGATTCAAACTGAGCCTAAATCCCTGCATCTGCCTGCTACAGGAACGGGCTGGGACCAGGGTGCTCCAGCTACTCCGTTTCCAGTGTTAGAGATGGGCAAAACTGGAGAGGGCAGGAGGATCGGTGCTAGCAAGCATTGTGGACTCGGGAATGCAGTTCCAGAGCTCTAAATGTTGAGCTTCGTCTCCTGTCATCGCAGATCTGTTGCCTCGTGGCTGAAATGGTGTGATGCCAACTCAGAGAAGGATTTTACTCCCGCAGTGGTCGCAAAGATCAGTGACACCAAACTCCCTGACACCAAGCTCCTTGTAAGTGACAGCCAGTCCTGCCTTGCTTTTTAAGCTTAACTGGAGGCACCTTAAGCTAAGTTCCAAACGTGCCTGGTGCTCTCAGCTGCAAATGGGAAACAGTGCCACGAAATAAGAAAGAGCTCTGACATTAAAAACAGGCCTTGATTCGCTGAGGTCAGTGAAACACTCCTGCTATTATAGGAGTGCTATGGGAAGCCACAGGGAGAAGCGTTCACACCAGGCTGAGGGCTGAGAAGAAACTAGGGCACAAGGCTTCTTAAAACAACAAGGATACGGAAACCCAAGAAGCAGCAGGAGAGAGCTCCAAAAGGCTCTAAGAGCACAGGCAGATGGAGCTAAAGCACAACAATTTTCAAAATGTGGTTTTCTGTGAGCGTTTTGCTGTATGTGGTGCTACTGTCAGGATTTGTGGCAGTGGAATGATCGATGACTGTAACAACAATCTTGTGCGTCTGTGTGGACTTGGGCTCCACCTCAGAACCAAAGCCAAAAGTGAGGTTATTACTTCTCAAATAGATGTGTGTCCTCTGCTGTCCACTCGGAGCATGGAGGGCATAACCACATCTCCAGTTCTCTGCCAGTTCTTTTTTTTGCGTGAAAACTCAGGCAGCACTAGTTCTCCAGGTCAAGTCCCTGGAAAGCACAGCACAAAGCTGGGGGGTACCTTCTACTTGCAAGTTGAGTAATTTACTGTAAGATCATGTAAACAGTCATTGTCTCTTATGTCAATTGAAAACTTGCTCCCGTGGAAAAAGGCTACCAGGAGTTAGCATGAGAATGTGTTTAAATATATGAGCTCCCTTGGGGGTTTTGTTTTTAGGCTGGTGCTTTGATGTTAAGAATTGGCCTCCTGGGGACCTGTCAGCATATACACAAATCATCAGAAATAAAAGCAATTGCGTTAATAAATGTAATTATCATACCAGAGTCCCACTAATGCCTAGTCACTGACATGCTCCACACTCATGAGGTCTAGTGTTGCTGTGATAGGAAATAAAAGAAAACTGAAAAAGCAGCCCTAGAATGCTGTTAGCTCTCCACTCCTTCTTTGGGAGGCACACCTCCTGCAACAAGAAGTCAGGTGCTATAGTTGCTGTTGCACATTGCTCCAAACCTGTACCTGCTAACAGGTAAAGCAGCAGATTTTTCTTCCCCTCAGCCCTTGCCTCTCTCCATTGTTAGTCACCACCCCAGGTAGTGCACAAATACCCAGCGGAGCCTAAATGCACACATGACTTTCCAAAGAGTGGGGGCAGAGTAAGTAAGCACCGAGCTCTACATCTGTCTTATTTTCTCTACTTAAAATTTCACTACATTGGAAAGAAAAATCAGACATGAGAGAGGCTTCCATCAGTACAAAGCAAACTAATTAAAAATGAATGTATGCAATATGTAACTCAGTTCTCTCCCGGTGGTGCTGTCACAACAACGGCATTTCATCACGCAAAGAAAAGCTGTAGCCAGACTGTTTATTCAGTTTAGTTTATTTAAAAGTGTTGAAAAAAAAAAAAACAACATTAAATAGGTGGCAAAGGTCTAAACACAATGAACTTCTCTCTGCTGTATTCAGTTTAGACACAAAGCACTCATGGTAAGCAGATGTAGAATAATCTGCCAAAACCATCTGAGAGCATACCTCAGAAACTTGCTCAGTTCATGTTGCAGAGAGAAAATTTTGCCCCTACCAGCACCATGGCAGCAATGCTTCTTTGATACGACTGAAGCTGTCAGGATGTTCCCCTTGAACCCTTCCAGCTAAAATTCACTTTTCTCCATCCTTGCCTTGTACTGTCTTTCAGATCGTTTCCTGCGGTAAACATCATCTGTGGCAAAACAAAAAAAATATTTTATTAGCATTATCCAAGAGCAAGATGGTATTAAATGTATGAATCCTGTCACCTCAAACTTTTCAATCCAATCTCCTCTTACAGACATTGACAGGCAACTGGAGACAACATGAATCCCTATTACAACTTAAAAATAGCTCATTTCCCTCCCATCCAGGCTAAAGTTCTTCCCCTCAGTCTTGATTAAATGTTTTTATAGGAAAACAAAGTTTCCAGAGCAATACAGTCATTTTTCTACTTTCTCATGAGGATAATTAAAACCACAAATGCCCAAACTAGCTGAAGCTAAAAGGAAATTAAACTACAGGGACAAATTCCAATGCCTGAGGCCTCAGTATTGTAGCTATTTCTAAAAACAGAGGTATCTACTTGTGTTGATGATCTTCCTCGCTGTTCTGCCTGCCTTCCCCACACTGATCACCCCTAAATATCCATCGCCAAATAAAAACTCACTGACATAGAAAGGTTACCGCTCTTGTATGGTGTTAAGTTGCATGGGTTACGGAGCAGCATTATTACCGCATTATGAAATTGTTTAGGCACAGCATTTTTTTCAGAGAAAAAAGGCCGGGGCTTGGGCTGACGTGTAGCAGCTGCCACACAAGCGATGTGCTCTGGTTTCCTACCTGCCTTTACTGTGACACAGGTGTGCCTCAGAAGGGTCAGGAGGGAAAACCTGAGCACACCCGAGCCTTCGGGAGCAGTTTGGGCTGCACTGAGCTCCTCTCCCCGTTTCAACTCCTACAGCCCCTGAGGCGCCTGCCCCCACCTCACAGCCCTCGGGGGCTGAGGCGCCCCCGCGGGCGGAGCACGCAGCACTCACAGAAGGTCTCCTTGCCGACGCGGACGTGGATCATGAACCACTCCATGGCTCCCCCGAGGAGGAAGAAGAAGGGCAGGAAGCGGTAGGCGCCGAAGCGCTGCCTGCCGGGCACCCGCCGCAGGAGGCGCCTCAGGCGGCCGCTCACCAACATGGCTGCGGGGACATGACAGGAATGGGCGGGAGGGGAGGGGGGCGGCCATGAAGCCCCCGGCCCCGGCCCGCAGCCAATCAGCGCGGCCGGCGCCTCGCGCCCCCTCCCACCCGCTCACCTCCAAGCGCGGGCCCTGCGAGCCGCCGGGCCGTACCACGTGACGCGCAGGGCGGGGCGCTCCTGGGCTCCTCCGCGCCTGAGGCGGGGCGGGGCGGGCGAGGCCACGCCCCCTCTCGCGGCGCGGCGGTGATTGGCTGCCCGGGGCCGGGCCGGCACGCGCGGCGGGGCCGGGAGGGGCGGGGCGGGGAGCGGGGCGTGAGGGGAGCGGAGCCCGCGGCGGAGCCGCTCCCGGTCCCGCTCCCTCTCCCGGTCCCGGTCGCGGTCGCCTCGAGCTCCCCGTGCCCGGCCGGGGCTATGGCGGCGCTGGGCACCGCGGCGCTGCGGGCCCCCCGGCTCCTCGCCGCCTCCTGCCGCCGCGGGAGCAGCCACGGCAGCGGGGACGGCGGCCGCGGGCAGCCCCGGGAGCCGGCGGGGAGCGGCGGCAGAGCGAGGCGAGGAGCCGAGCCCGGCCCCGCGGCGGGCAGCCAGCCCGCGGCGGCCGAGGGGGCCGACACCAGGAGCTACCTGTGGGCCCGGTACCACGAGATGAAGAAGCTGGTGTACGGTAAGCGCCGAAAGCACCGGCACAAAGGCGTCGTGCCGCTAAACGCAGCTCCCGGGGGAGTTACAGCTCCGTTAATCTCCGGGGTTTAACCCAAAATTGGGGTTGGGTGCCCGTGTGGTGGAGCAGCCTCTTCACGAGGCGTCGTGCTGAGCTCTTTGTTTCAGTCACGGCTCCCCAGAGCAAAATGTCCCGTGAAGAGGCATGAGCAGGGCTGGCCCAAGCTGGGTTTAATCGTGGCTTCTGCGGCTCAGCCACGATGTGCCACGCGTGGCATCGTCAGTCTGCTCTTTTGGTCCTGATCTCTAACTTTGATGTAAAAGTGAGTGAGGTTGGGCTACAGGCTGGGAGATGTTGTCACCGCTTCAGATCCCAACGGTGCTGCCTTCTGTGTGCTGCCCGGCTCCAGTGTGGTGACACCGAAACCAGAGCCAGGCCAAAAGGTGCTGCTGAGGTAAAATCTTGCTCAGGAAACACCATTCTTTTCATCCTGCCCCTTACCTTTTGCGAGACTGACCCTCGAGGCCAGACTTCATTGCATCTGAGAATGCTGCTTCCACCTCGTGTGCCCGAAGGACAAGGGTGACCGAGTGTCAGTAGTGGGCTTGACCAGGACTTGCGGTGCTTTGGATGATGCCTGAAGTGTCACGGAAGGCTGACAAGCCTCTGTTAATAAGCAGTGCCCAAAACCCTGCTCTCTAGGAAACATCCCATCCCAAAACACAGTGGGTCTGGGAAGCAAGTGAAGGTTTGGCTGTGAGGAAATGTGTGTTTTTTCCTAGATCTTCTAAACGTAGCTAAAAATAAATCAGCTTTCCTGAGGAGCTTTTGAAAGAACTGCTAACTTCTTGCCTCCACGTGGCATTGAGTGGTGAAGTGAGAGAACCGCTGGACACAGCGAGAAGTTTGCAGTGCAGGTGGTGAGAATTTGGGTAGGTTTTGGTAATGCTGAGGGCATAGGTCAGAGGTAGTCCTTGCTGTTTTCACGTTGTACAGACCAAGAAATAGCTTTGCAAGCCACACTCAGCAGCGTGTGCCCATCACCTTCAGCAGTGTGCAGAGAGGATGGCTCCTCTGTGTGGTCACTACGCTGGTGACTTGTGCAGAGGTGGCTTTTGCAGTCCGGCACGTTTTGATTCTGCTCGTGTTGCTAATCTCAAGCAGGCACAAGGATTTAAGGGGCTCAATCTCTACCAAGCCAGGAGGCAGCCTGGTTCTGCGATAATGGGAGCCAGGCAGATCGCCTGGGGAGTGTGCCTGTTCTGCAGGTTGTGGCACCTACTGGATTGAGCTGGGAACAGAAATGAGAAATAGCAGCCAGAATGGGAAGCTAACTTCCAAGTTCAGCTTTCCCTAATGTAACTTATTTTTTCTAGTAAAGAACTGCATAAAGAGCATTCGTCTAGTGCCTTTGTGAAGATTTTTAAATGTTATTTTGGAATAAAACAGTATTTTCTTAATATTGCAGTTGGTTTGCATAGGATTAATTGGAGAGAAATCTCAAAATATTTGGGCATAATGACGTGAATTCAAGTTAGTGCTCCAGAGTAACTTTCAGCTCTCTTTTAGTGCAGTTCTTCTGTAACTTAGTGCTCTGAAAATAATACTTCTGTCTGCCCAGGCAAAGCCTGCCCTCTTGGTTGAGGCATCTGTTTGGACTTTTTGGAGTGCTTTGCGGGAATTGCTGTGACTTGGTACAAAACAACCCTTCAGAAGGATAAAGAGGTGCATGGAAAGGAGAAAAACGGGCAGTTTGTCTATAGAAAACAGTCCACGTGAGCAAAGGGAATTTTTATTCGTGGTGTGGAGGAGAGTGGCCATGGATAGGTCCTGCAGGCTTGCAGGGTTAGAGGTCTGCGAGCACGCAGCGTGGGAGGGATAGGCACGAGGCGCCTCTTTTACGTGTTATTCTTCCCTAATGCTGTGGATCTGAGGCTGAGGGAAAGCGAGTGCTTCCTGCTGCGCTGGCGGTGCCCCCGGGAGCTGAGGAGAACGCAGGACGTGTCTGGCACCTCCGACCGGGTTGTTTTCCAGATCAGAAGGGGCCATGTGGAGTCCTGAAGTCTCTGACCGTGGCTCACAGTTAATTACCCGTGTTTGTTTCCTTCTCTGCTGTCACTCCGGGATTGAGGGTTAGTGCTTTATAACGACTGAGGGCTACTGCCTGCTAAGAGGCACTCGGGCTTCCCCAAAGGGACTCCAGACGAAGCAGCTGCTCGGTGCCCCACAGAGATTTGCGCTCGCCTGGTGCTTACGCCCTGCTGTAACAAAGGCTCGTGTCCGAGCACGCTTCCTCGCGGTCTGCCTTGGTTGCTGGCTTCCCTCACGCCCGGTAGCTGGGAGTGAGCTGGACAGTGCCGAGCCGTGCGTACGCTGGGATGTGCAGACACTTCCCTAAAACCGTCGGAGTTGCACATCGGGGCGAATTGTGCAAGCGCGCAGATTCCAGGGGCTGTGTCTGCTGCAAGGGCTGGTTTTCCCCTCTGTCCTCAGCTGTGTGCACGCCGGTTCCCCCCGAGCTTGTACATCCTGGGAGAAGTGCTGAGCAGGCAGTGACAGGCTGCCACGCCGCCTGCTGCTCCTGTCCCACCCGGGCAGAGGAAGTGGCTGGGATTGCCCTTTTTAATAACCCAAACTGGTCTACACTTTGTTTCTTCTTGCTGTCATTTATTGTACCTTCAGCGATCCCTCGTTACGGAGGAAAAGCAAAAGGAAAAAAATAAAAAGGCATTTCCCCCTGGCTGGGCTCTGGTGGGTGTCTGTTTGCTTTGACTCGCCGATTGCCACGCAAATCAAGGCAAAGATCCCGGGCTGACGATGTGCCGCGTGGGAACCGCGTTCGACTCAGCAGCCTGGGGCTTGGTGAAGCGCTCAGTTTGTAGCCTCCCAGCTGATTATCTTAAAAAAATAAATAACAAAAATAGATACACAAACAGAAAGCCAAACACCTTGAAACGTGGCTCATTAAGCCAGGCACATAAGGGCTGTCATATTGAAAACAATCCCATACAGGCTCTTCCCTGCAGTCATTTGAACCTGGGGATTTCCAGAGACGAGGACAGGCCGTGGAGGAGAAGACTCCAGGAGGCGTGTGTAGGGAACGTGGTACACGGGAAGCTGTGGTGACAAAGCGTTTTGGCTTCCTTTGGCCTTCATGAGGTCAAGTTAGTGACCAAATGTGTGAGTGGAGGAGAATTAGCCCACCTGGAGGCTGTTGGAAAGCAACAGGGGCCCTGTACATTTGAGGCGGGCAGGGAGGAGCATGACTTCATCCGGTGGGTCTACCAAATGTGCTGTAAATCTTTGAGCAAGCGGCAAATGTTGGAGGAGCTCGACCTCTGTAAGGGTATGGCAGCAGCAAGTGGGGTGCGTGTGCCATTGAAACGTGTGCTTTCGTTAGGAGAGCTGCATATTGCACAGCAGTGTGATTAGGATTTTGTTTTCCTTGCGAAGAAGGAAAATAGTAACAGCCTACAAATGGCAGCATGGATTTAGAAAAAAGATCTTCCCACAAGTTATCTGGAGGTGAGGGCAGGAAATGGAGGTCTGTTTGTTTATGGTGCAGGAAGCATTTATGATGAGAGGATGAAAGCTGTGATCATCTGAATCTTATTTACATTCCCTATCTTCTAAAGTCCCAGTGGAAAGTACTCTGATTGCATCCCCTGTCCTCGGCCTCTTCCAGGAACTCTGCTGTCAGCAGAGTGACTGAAGTGGGGCTCTCCTCGCTGTGTAGCACCCAGGTCAGCCCTCCTGTCCCAGAGCGCTGCCTTCTCCTGGTAATTCTCTGGTGAAACACACTTGAAGGCTGTAGGAAAAGGAGCTAGGAGAGAGGGTTGGGTGTATTTTTGTAATGCATCTCTCCCCTGAAAAATAGCTGATGTTACATGTCTGAATCCTGTTTCTTTGGTCACCTCTTTGGATTAGTGCTTGCAAATATACTTCGTGCTTTTACCTAAAGCACCCTTTGCCTAAAATGATCACGGAATTTACAAAGTCTTAATTGGGAATGGTTGGTATCACTTTCTAATATTTTTTTTGTTCTAGATTCAGATGAGACTTGGTTTTATAGCAAGGAAGCACTAAAGAACCAACCCAGGGATTCTTGCTAAAAGCCAAAAGTTCAGGTAGGAAGGGAAGAAAAAAAATAAATAAATCCTACCCGCTGATGCTGTGTAGGACCTGGAAAATGTCTGTGCTTTGCCTGTCATTCAACGAGAAAATTACCTGTCTCTGAGGGGGAGGAAATGTCTCCTCCTCCTCCTCCTCCTCTCTGTCCCTCCATGTGGATGTGAGTAGGGAATCTACTGCAGGGACCTGTTTTTATTGCTTTTTGTCGCCCTACAAGGGACAACTGTTGTGGAGTGGGAAGCCTGGAGAGGGTCTGTTCCTGCTCCTCCTGGTGTGGTGTAGCTGAAGTGCTCAGCTCTCTGGACTGGCTCTGAGAAGGACATCGAGGCTGTTCAGCTGCTGGCTCACTAAACCCCCATTTTCCCAGTGGTGTGTGGAGCAAAGCGTTATTCACATGCAGTAGCCCCGGTTTTGGAGTGACCAACAGCGTGCAGCTGAGCTGTTTCCACAGCTGCTTATCAGAGGAGAGCAGATAACTTACTGCTATCAGCATTACACGCTCCAAGAGCAGAGCTTAATGGTGGTTGTTTTTTTCCCCTGTTTGTGCGTTTTTGTTGTTTGTTAGTTTTACATTTTGTTGGTGTTTGTACAAAACTCTGTTTTATCCTGTCCATTATAATGAATGTAAAAATGCCCCAGTGGTACCCGAAGAATCACAAAGTCTGGCTGCTTCTGGGGGGAACAAACGCCAAAAGGCAGACCTCAGAATTCCCAATTTGAAGGAATCCAGGTTCCTCAGGGAGGAGAGTTCTCCTGTTTGTGTTGCTCATACTTGAAGCGAGGGGCACAGGGTTTCCTGCTGATGCATCCCAGCTGCCTTTCACATTGGTGAGCCTGCTGAAAACGCAGTTGCTGTGAGCTAGAAATCTGACACTTGAAAATTGCTGGTCAAAATTGGATAAGCCAGAGCCCAACGACGTTGTTTTGTGTCCTCCTGACGCAGACGGTCAGTCTGACTGTTAAAATGGTTAGCACAATCGCCAGACAGCCAGCGGTTTCACAGTGTGCTTTCTCACAGGGAGGGTTATGTGTGTGGGCTAACTGGGGCAGGCTTTGCCTGCAGCACTGTGCTCCTTTGCTCTGCAGCGTGGTGCTTCCTGCTGCTGCCAGGCCCAGAACGGAAAGCTGAAATGTTGGTTTTCCTCTCAGTTTCTCTAATCTTTCCCTTTCCCTCCTCTTAGATCTGCTTCCGCCAGGAGTCTGCAGCCTCCTCAACCCGGCCGCCATCTACGCTAACAATGAGATCAGCCTGGGCGATGTGGAGATATATGGCTTTGACTACGATTACACACTAGCACAGTATTCTAACTTACTGCACTCTATGATTTTCAACACTGCCAGAGACATCCTAATAGAACAGTTCAAGGTAATGATGTGCTCAGAATTTCCGTTCAATTCATCTCACTGCTCTTTGCCACCCCCCAGCCATGCAGCATTGTGCACATGTGGCAGTGACTCATTTTACTGAGGTAAATTTCACATTTCGCAGTCTTTGATTGCAGAAGGGTTTGTCTGTATCTGGAATTATTTTTGCAGTCGGACAATTTACCATGCTCTACATTCCTGAGGTTTTGTAAGTGTGGAGCAGGAGCCTTAGTCTATAGTATCTGTTCTGCTTTCCCTAACTGTGGAAATCGTGCCCACAGAATTTCTGGTTTGGTGGTATGCAAGGTGGATAAACAAGGTGTGGGCCAGCACTGAAGCTGTACAGGACTTGACCTGTGTGAGTTAATGTGTGTAACACTGTATGGTGTGTCCAGTAATAGCCACCTTTGCAAACAGGGTGTCTGCTCTGTGCATTTTCTTCTAGTGTCCATCTCCTTTTAGAGCAGCTCTGCAGTGCCACTGATTTTCCAAATACACACATTGAATAAGCATACTAGAAGTCTCCTCACTGCCTGAGCGAATCTGTTAAGTTTTTGTTAGTGACCCTTAAATGAGAGGAACTATTCTGGAGGCTCCTGATCCTTTGTCTTTCTCCACTCACTTGCTTTGTTGAAGGGGCAAAATGAAGTCCATATGTTCCTTAGTTTATGCCTGAGATGAGAGGACTGGTAGGCATAAGCCAGCTCAATAGGTGAAATAATTTTGTTGATAAGCAATCCTTACGTCTCTTACGATGTTGCCATCTGCTTTCCCAGTATCCAGAAGGGCTTGGGAAGTATGACTACATTCCAGGGTTTGCCATACGTGGACTTCACTATGATGTACAAAAGGTAAGCTGTACAAAGTTCAGCCTCCTGGGCTTTGTCTTCCGTTGTGCTTTGGTTTTAGTGGAAATGCTTTCTGTCACTGTTTACAATAATGTTGATCACCAGCCTATCAGTCCGTGTGCTTATGCCTTCTGCTGCGTAGGTGGCTCTTGCTTACAAACATCCCAAGGCGAAGGTGTCTTATGTTTGCATAGCCTCTAGCAGCCTGGGACGTGCTAGCAAAGACCTCTGGTAAACAGCCTTGCCAATTTAAGTCAGTTATTTCCACAAGCTAATTAATTGAAAATTTAGCATGTTTGCGTGATCGCTTCTGTCTTTTAGGAAATTTAAACAACAAACCTCAGTCCTGCATCTCCAGCAAGTACTTGCCAGGAGCAGAGGCATTATGCCTTGCTCTAATAATAGAAATGACTTGTCAGGAGAGCCCTTTAGGAAGCCTTCCCCACCCCCCACCCCGAATAATAGGACTGCCTGGAAAAAGATCCAAGCTACTTGAGATGCATGCTTCTTAGGAGCACAGGCGAGCAAAGCGCAAGCTTTAACCCTTTTTCAGCGTTTTGGACCCATTCCATGAAAGCCTGATGCCCAGTGATGTCATGCTGGCTGCTGCAGCCAGGCAGTCAGGTGGGAGAGCAGCAAAGTTGCTTCATTTTGCAGTAGCTTTTCTTATGTCAGGCTTTGAACAAGTTCGGCTCAGGCAGTACACTCTGCAACGTGTGTGCTGCTCTGCAGTGGGGAGGGTAAAGGAGGGAATGAAGAAAATACTTTGTAGAGTTTTCCCATGTCTTTTGTCCTAACTGAGGGGACAGAATGGCAGCAGATAGCTCATGCCTCTGACTTTATAATGCAACAAGTTAATCTGTGAGAAACTGAAGTTTCTTTCTGTTAAAGTCTGTTGCTGGTATATCAGAGGAACACAGAGGTGATGAGCCCAGCCAGGCAAAGTACTCTTTGAGTGAGCGGAGGGTGAGAATTCGCTCTTCTTGGGATCAGAGCTTCTAAAACATGAAAACCTGGGTAGTGCCTGTCCAAGTCAATCTTTCAGCATATTTGCTTGCACTCCTTGCAAAATAGTGGGAGGTCTGCCTACAGTGTAACAAGCTGCACCGATGTGGTGTAGAGATAAAAGAATGTGCCTGCAGGTTGTGAATGCTCTGTGGAATCAATTACCTCACCCTATGCTAGGAACAGGACAAACAGTTTGATGCTGCGTCCTGCTTTTATTTGCAGAGTGATACTGGATTGGTGTGAGGCTGTTTTCTGTGCGTGGAGAACTTGTATTATGGTTTCAGAAAGGTGCAGGGGCAAAAAATCTCTCACAAAGGGGAGCCTGGTATGAAAACCTCAAAGAAAGCTCCACTGTTACTAGCCTGGCATGCTTGTGAGCATCTTAGCTTAAATGTCGTTTAGGGAGGGCAAGAATTAACGTAGGGAAGGGTTCTTGTGTGAAGACAATGACTGGGTACAGCTGCGCTCTAAGTCAAGACTTGCCCCCTTAGTTCTGTTTAACATAAAGGGGATGAGAAATTGATCTCTTGTGCATGCAGAGCTCCTTTGGAATGTGTGTGCTTTTGGAAAGGAGATAAGAGGAGACTGTCTGAGGCACAGAAACATTGTCCTCTCCCTTTCTTTTTTTCAACTGTGTCCTTGTCCACAAGCTGCGTACCTGTCAGAGCGTAACAGGCAGCAGTGTTTCAGTTTATGGAAAGGTGGTCTTTTGCCAGAGAGGCTTCTAAAAGGTCACAGTTTGGATCAGTTTGTGTAAAAGTGGATGGGGAGTAAGTATAGTGTAAAATACATAGGTTTGGGATATTTGTGTTGACATTTATTTTCTATATAACATTTGTGTGCAGCTTGAAAGTTCAATAAAATTTCAGTGTAAACCCACCTGATTCTAACAGTAAATATCTATCCATTGTCACAGAGTCTTCTGATGAAGATCGATGCTTTCCATTATGTCCAGCTTGGGACAGCATATAGGTCTGTCAGTTCTCAAAATCATTTTCTACGTGCCTGTATATGCAGGTGTAGATTACTAAATCTGAGTAATCGTGGTTCATGATATATGAGCTTTTTTTTTTTTTTTTTTTTTTTATGTGCAAAGTATGGTCTCGTCTGGTTTATCCTGTTTCTACTTGCTTCAAGTGCTTACCTGGCATATAATTTCAGGGAGTTACTTCTCTCAAGGATTTCAAGCCAAGTGTAGGTGGGAAGACCTGGAGCTTTTTGTAATGGTTAATGACACATCTGGTCGTGTACTGTGGATAATGTCTGAGTTGCAGCTGCAGCGTGGCTGGGTTATTGTCTATGAGTAAACAGTGCAACTAGGGAAGGACTCCCCTGTACAGTCTGTGTACGTGCCTGTCTTCTCCGAGCAGGAGCGTATCCAGCAGTGCTATGCCTTGCCTCGTCACAGAGCTAAGAGGAGAGCGGTGTGGATGTGCAAATAAGCAGTGCAGGCATGTCACTAAAGCAATGATGCATGAGAATCTGGGCTTAGTTTATGGCCCAGCTTGTCCTATTTTCCCATCTCCTCCCTTGTTCTCCAAGGAGAGCTGGATGTGGTTTAGAATAAATGATTAAAGAGCACAGAGCAAAGGGACTGCTTCCACATGGTGCCTCCAAAAACAGGCTGGAGGCGACTGAGAGAAGACCCTGCCCCAGTGCGAAGTGGGTTTGATGTGTTAGAGGTAGTAAATCATAGATATCTGTAGCAAAGCTGTAAATCTGTGCTGTATTTCTTGAGCATGGAAGCCAATGGCTTTTTTTTTTTTTTTTTTTTGAACTTAGCCCTTTTGCTGTTAAGTTTCAGTTGCAGTAAACACTCTAAGAATATTAAGAAAGGAATTTCATAATCAGAGAGAATTGGCTTCTTTGAGTGCTAGGTTTTTATTTGAGGGGAGAGAGGGTTGGTACTACCAAATATTTTACTGCAGCTTTAGAAAGAGATTTTTAGTGAAAAATGCCTTTAAACTTTTTTTTTTTTCATAGTGTCCTTTTGTAACTATTCCTCCCGAAGTGTCTTTCTCCTAAACTGTCCTTTGCTTTTGAGCAAAACTTAGGCAACTTTTAACTTCTTAGAGGCTCTACCTTGACAGAATAGGTAAGAAGAGAGAGAAAGTTGCTGGCTGCTTGACTAAAGAGCTATCACAGATTGTGCAAGAGGCAAAACCTGCAGAAGTCAGAAAGCTGACTGTACAACTAGCCCTAGCTGTGGTTCTGGGGGGAAAACAGTGATCCCTGTTGAATGGTCTGTTAGTGAAGGACTTGTTTGCTCAGGAAAACCAAATAGGTAGGAAATCTCTTTTTCAGGAAGCTTTTATTTTTCTACACCTTTGCATTTAATGGTGATAAACCTCATGGAAGCAACCTTGCCAAAACTACAGTTACCCAGTGCTGCCAAAGTCAGGCCAGGGGGCCTATTTGTTGGGGCAGTCCTGCCAGCAGACTGACAGCAGACAGAGGGAAAACCTGTCTGAACTCTACTGGAATGTGGACAAAGCCCCTCAATTAATTTGAAGGAACGAACAAGGTATTTGGAAGATGTCTCGGGGAAGGTTTTATGTGAATCTTAAGCACTGTGGAGCTGTCTGGCTCTCTGGCTGTCTCTTCCATGCAAAAGAATTATGTGAGTTTTAGAAACGAGCCTGTCTGTCCCTGTCTTCCCTTTCTCTGCAGTTTGTAGCTCTTCGCAGGCTGGTGATTACTGACATGCTGTTCCTGTTGTTTTGTGTCTAGGGGCCTCAAACCAGTGCCGGACGAGGAGGTAATCGAGCTCTATGGAGGTACCCAGCACATCCCTCTCTACCAGATGAGCGATTTCTACGGCAAGGTATTGTAAGCCCTTTACTGCCGTGAAGCAGCAACTCTCTTATCAGATAGGAAAAGAGTGAATTGTATGAACTTGTAAAGGACTCCAGCTTCCCTTACACTCAGAGAAGCGTGGTATCTGGTGAGCTGCAGTGTGTGTTTTTTGAGCTGCAGTGTGTGTTTTTGTACTAGTGGGAATTTGCCCCAGAGGTTATTTAGCAGTTTAGCATGTGAAAGACATCTGCAGAGCATTTCTGAACACCAGTGCTATTGGCCTAGAGCTGAATGGCTCTGCAGACTGATAGGGAGATGTTCCCTGCTTGTTCCTTTGCCAAATCTGGCTCCCAAGCTACCAGGGCAGCCTGCAGGGATGGTGTTTGCACTGAGTTGTGGGGGAGGGAGGTTGTGTGTGTACCAGCAGGGTGCTTGCAATGCCTTTAATTCTTTGGGTTTGGGTAGGGTTTTTTCCTTTGTGAAAGTGATCCCTGCCGTACCTCTTCAGATCTCTTCAGTGCACCTCATCCATGGTTGTTTCCTTTTTGAGGCAGAAAAGTTGTCACCGTAAAAGACTGAAATTCTATCGGTAGGAGCTGTGGAAATCTTTCGGTTCCTTGAGCAAGAGGAAGTTAGGAGAGATTTGTTTTCCTCAAGTGCCTAGTGTAGTGCTATGGGCAAGTGGGGCCATTCACATCCTTTTCCCCCAAGACTTGCTTTGTTTCTTGACCTTTGTTAGTTCAGTTGCCTATGGGGAAGCTGGAAGAAGGCAGGCTTCCTCTGGTAAATACCCCTCTGAGCCTGCTGTGTGAAGTCTTCAGCAATGTCACTTCTTGATTTTTCTCTCTCGGGAACAATTAATCTGAGCAGTTGCCTTCTGGATAAGCATATACACTGCTTATAGCTCAGTGCTGATTCCAGTTTTCAAATAGAACTTTTCTGTTTAGAATTTGGTATCTGTCTGTAATCTGCACTTGATTATCCTTCTGCTCTGCAGCTCTCCTCGCCTCTGGCAAACTCGCTAAGATTTAACCTTTCTTTTTTTAATAAATACAAACATGAAATCAAGCTGTGACCAGGTGCTCGTGCCAAGGTGCCTTGATGTGTTTCCTTGTAAGTACCAAAGCAGTTAGGTGTTTTCTTCTGTCCCGTAGTTAGTACTTGGCAGAGTCACGCTGTGCTTCCTCAAGTGATAATTCCAAAGGGACTCTGGGTTATAGTGAGGCAGACAGTGCGAGAGCTGATGTATGTGTGCAGCTGTGGGAGATCAGCATCAGGAAGATACCCTGTCCTAGCTCTCCTTGCTGAAGGATCTCATTTGTTGCTTTTCCCTGTAAAAGGATGGAAGGGACTTTCGTCTCACTGCAGGGAGCCCATTCAATGCTGCAGGGTGAAAAAAGCATTGTAAAAGCAAAATAGGAACATATTTGAACAGCATTTTGTATGCAGATTCTGTTTTTGAGAATGACGTTACAGACAGATCATGATATAGAGCAAAGGAGTACCTGCTGAGTTCCAGTCGCTTCCTTCCTCAGCGAGGTGCATTTGCTCAGTCACTTCAAAATGACTTTGTTACAATGAATTTTTCAATACTCATTTGGCCACAGAAATGGCTAGGGGATAGCAGTTTATTCTTCCCGAATCTCCTCTCCTAAAATGCAATGAGCCCTATAAGCAAACAGGTGGATCCCAGAGAGAACAGAGGTACATACATAATGGAGTTTTGATCCAGCAATGTCTGCTCAGTCTGTGCCACTAACACATTAGTGGGAAAGCATCCGATTTAAGATGAGTTCTGGTGTCAGCAGGCGCGGTGCAACTGGTGTGGAGTGATGCTTTTGTAGGGATCTTTGACCTCGTTCCCCTCAGTGTGCCATGCCGATGGAGCCACCTGGGTATGGGTAACAGGAACATCTGCTTTGACAAATACTCTGTGGCCAATGACATAGGCTCAGGTGAGGATCTCAGTGAAGCAGCATTTTTATTCATGATTGCAGTGGTGGGCATCTGGCAAACAGTGCACCTACCGGTTCCATAACACAGTTTATATACTTTATTTCTTGACTGGGACCCTCCCCTGTTTCCCCACTGATTGGGTAGTCCAGGTTCACAATCTATCCAACGCTTTACAGATGACACATGGCTTTCAGTTGCCAGCCTGTTATTTTTTCAAATTTCTAGTGACTTTTTACTCTGTGAAGTGATAATACTTCTTTTCTTATCTGACTTGGCTTGACACACAGTGAGTTTTGCTTAGTTGCACTAAGGAATCTGATTGTTATCTGCATTTTACAAGGTTGTCTGGTAAGTGGCCCAAACCAAAGGGTTTCCTCTTTGCTGTAGGTCAAGTTGTCTTGTGCTGGCTGGCTGGAAACTGTATAACCCTCAGCATAGTGACATAACTTTTGATCACAGCTTTTTTTGGTAACAGACCCCAGGCAGAATGCTGTTTGTTACTCCTTTGCCCTTTTGCATCTCATTTCTTGATCCCAGTTTGTGTTGCCCCAATATTGCCTTTAGTTAGTGCTAGTCTTTTGTTCTACCCTTGTATTAGGCAGCATGTGTCGTCTGTGCTCCACCGTGTGTACCATCTGTGATCTCTTGGATGCTGCTTTGATGTCTGTCTTTCACACAGCTATAATAAATACCTTCTGATGTGGACCAGTATTATCCTAGAGACTTACAACTGTTGGTCATGGATTGCTCAAAGCTCACATGCGTGGGCGTTATATGGCAGGATTGCCAGGCACCTCTGATGACTGGGTTCATTGAGAGGTCTACTTTCCAAACTGCTATTCGCATACAAGATCTTAATAACTGTTCCCTTGGCTGATCTGGCATTTCAGTGATGAAAAATGAAAAACTTGATTTCAGTTTACTGGTGAGACTCACCAGATTCCTCTGCACAGGTGGTATATGCTGAATAAACAAGCTTTATTGTGTTGGGTGCCCTCTCTGGAGCGAAACTTTGCTGTTGATCTGCTGATAAGTGTATTGTTAGGCTAAGAAAATAGCAAATATATGGGAGAGATGCAGCCTTGCCTAACGCAAGGTGAGTTATTACTTGGTCTGGATGTAATTGTCTATTTCTACCTTAGTGTTTTTCTTAGTCCAGAACATCTTCCATGTGGTCCTGCATGAAGAGGGTTTGCTTTCTGGGTTTGCTTTTTCTTTTCCTGAAGTATTTTTGGTTCAATGCATCTCCTTTATTTTTTTTTTCCAGGGTCCTTCACTTAAGCAATTTATGGACATTTTTTCTCTTCCTGAAATGACACTGCTCTCTTCAGTCATTGATTACTTCATAACTCACGGCATTGAGTTTGACCAGGTCCATCTTTACAAGGATATATCTGTAAGTAAAATGTCAGCTGTCTCATACAACATCAGATTTGTGAGCTCTTTTGCTTGTGAGCTTTGCAGTATCCAAACCTAAGGGTTGCTGTTGAGTAGTCTAATATGACTGTGTTATTGCTCCTTTAAATCAGAGCATTGCCAGGGAATATTCAGAGCTGTGTTTTTGGAACATTAGGTATGTGATTGTGCTACAGATTTAGTGTTGCTGTACATATTTCTTGCACAAGTGCCTTGGCCATTTAGGTTGAAGGTTCTTCCGTAGGAAATACGCCACAAAGCTTGCGTAAATGTTTTCTGGTTCTGCAGAGTGGTAAGCTCTGTTCTCCTGTTAATATCTCATTTTTCAAAGAGGCTTGTTCTGACCACGTACCAAACAGTTTACCTTTTTTTTAAGGACTTGTCATGAAAAACCTGCCCTTGCCTGTTATGAAAATCCACCCCAACTTCCTTTGCATCCACAGAGTAGTCTGATCCTTTTGGGGTGTTCCTCTGTGCATGACTGTGGCTTTCAAGAGTGCATTACTCCAGGGTGCAAGTGGTGCCCACAGCTTCGCTCCTGCACTTGAAAGGTCTATACTGGATCGTCACCACTGAGGGAGCGGAGTACTGTTTGATTTCTTAGTTAATGATAGAGGCAAGATGTAAGAGCTTGAGACTGCTGTCCTAGGTGACGTTTGTTGACAGATGAGGTGTAGGCCCTGGTAGCCAAGGCCTTATTGCATGCTTTTTTCCACAGAGTGGGATTTTGACATTGTACCTCGTGGGAATGTTATGCTCATTTTCCAGCAGCAGCCCGTCCATACACTGTTCAGGCTTCTTATGAGAGAAATGCTGCATCTATGCTGCTGCTTGATAAGGATCCACCCTGTTAGCTTCACTGCAGTCAAGGATTACAGCTCACGTTCTGACCTGCTGTTTGTGCTTGATAAGGGCATGCCAGCCAGTTTCCCATAAGAGCTGAACATGTTTGTAGGGTTGTAGTTGGTTTTTGTTTTTCCTTTTGGGGTGGGAAAATGAGAAGAGGGGACACAGCTGATTCCAGAGGTTTTCTGAGCCTTCTTTTGAGGTCAAAATGGACTTGTTCCTAGCTGAAGTCTTGAGAGCAGGCAGGTGGATGCCATAGCCTCACATAAACTCAATACAGGGCAAGGAGTGTGCTCAAGTCCTCAAGCTCCTGAGCACTAATCCTGGCAATTGTCTTTGCATCCTTGCTGAGGGATGTGGTTGTTCCTGAAGGAGTGACTGAGGTAGGCAGAGAAAAGAGATGCAACAGAAAATCTGCGCCAATGCCTGAAATCTTTACTGAGAAGGAGGGAACTTACCGGAGCAGCTTGTTATTTTTCTGGACAATGAGGATAAAAAAACATTTTTGCAGAATTTATCTTTTTGCAGTGCAAGTGCAAAGAAAAGCTTTGTGGGCATGAGCACAGAGATCCTTTGCCTACACAGGCAGGTGTCAGTCTTTGCGTAACCCCGGTTATTGCAATGCAGGCTCCCAGTAGGTTAAGTAAGACATGTTTGAACCTGACGCTCTTCCGTACTTCTTGGTGGTAATCCTAATTGCAGTGCTGTGCGTTTTGGAGCAAATTGAGTACTAGAGACACTGTACTGAGTCAAAAGGGCAGTCCCTGAGGCAGTGGTAAAGCCCGAAGCTGGCATGTAAACCTGTAGTCCTGCTGCACCAGTTTGGCCACTTCATCTTTAAAGTGAGAAAGCTTAAGCTGCTTTCCTCTGAAGGAATCTTTGTGCCCTGTTTGACACCTCCTCAGGCTATTAAGATTTTACCTGCAGAAAACTCAGTTTTCCCCTTTCCTTTTTCTTGTTATTATTGTTGGGGGGGAAGAGCACACTGGAATCTTTCTGCTCTGTAAATGTAGTTTTGACTCAAATCCTAGGCGTTGCTTGCTTTTAGTGCCAGTGCTGGTCAAGAGGAAGTTGTTTTCTTTTTAGCACTCTTGCTCTTTTTTTTTTTCTGTCTCATAGCTCAATAGGGCAGTCTCTTGGTGAATGAGATGTGACCTCTGCCTTTTTTACCATTCAAATCCAAACTGTGAAAAGAGACTCCTAAAACTCCACCATGCAGAGGTGCCTCTTCCTCCTTCATTGTCCCTCACCTAAACTGTAAACTCAGGTTCTCTCCCTGCCTTGAAGGAAATGATTTTGGGGTGACATGCATGTTTCACCAGCATGGCATTGAGACCAGATGGCTGTGTGGTGGGTGTTGTGTGCAAGCGTTGCTGTAGGAATGGCAGTGGTGATTGCAGTCTGAAGGGGCACCTCCTAAAGGAGTGCACTTCAGTGTAGCAGTGATCTAAGCATCCTGGGTAGAGGCAGTCTTTGTGCTTACCTGTCTAAATTGTCATGGATGAAAATGGTACCTTGAAAACATATGCAAACACTGCAAAATGTATTGCTGCTCTGGAAATGGTCTTGTGTATCTGGCATATCTCATTGGATGGAGACTTGTGAAAAATCTCATTTGGGTGTGTCCGAAAATATGTTGCATCCTGGCCTCTGGCCTGGAAAATAGAGGAGATTTGGATACCCTTAACAACATCTGTTTTCACTTGAAAACCATCTTGAAAAATGGGCAGCTCCATTTTGGCAAAAAAAAATACCCTCCTGCACTCATCATATACGCTTCTGTGCCTGCTGGCTACCTGGGGCTCGGACTGGTAGCCTTCCCTGGCTCATGGAAGCCCATAGGAATCACAGGTGCTTGCTTCTCCTGTTGTTCACTTCAGCCATGCTCCCATCCTTTGGATCACATTTGGCAGAACTTCCACAGGCATAAGGAAGTAAAGCTAGCTAAGGTCTGAGCCACAGAGGTTTGGGTGCAGTAAACAGTTTGGGAGTTATGCAGTCTTGATTGCCTTGGTAACAGGGCATAAATATGTGCTGGTTTTCAGGAGCAGAAAGGAAGTAGTGTTCTCATAGAATATCTTGAGTTGAAAGGGACCTACAAGGACTGTGAATTCCAACCGCTGGCTCCACACAGGACCACCAAAACTCAGACCCAATGGCTGAGAGCGCTGCCTAAACTCCTTGAACTCCGGCAGCTCAGTGCCGTGCCTGCTGCCCTGGGCAGCCTGTCCCAGGGCCCGACCACCTCTGGGTGCAGAACCTTTCCCTAACACCAGCCTGACCCTCCCCTGTCCCAGCTCCATGCCGTCCCCTCGGGTCCTGTTGCTGTCCCCAGAGAGCAGAGCTCAGCGCCTGCCCCTCCACTCCCCTCGTGAGGGAGCTGCAGGCCGCCATGAGGCCTCCCCTCAGCCTGCTCTGCTCTGGGCTGAGCAAACCCAGGGCCCTCAGCTGCTCCCCATGCGTGTTGCCCTCCAGGCCCTTCACCATTTTTGTAGCCCTCCGTTGGACACTTTCTACCAGTTTGATTTCCTTCCCATACTGTGGTGCCCAAACCCACCCACAGGTGAAGCCACAGCAGTGGAGCAGAGCGGGCCAGTGCCTCCCTCTGCCGGCCGTGTGTGCCTCAGACCCCCAGGGCAGGGCTGGCTGCCCGGCCATGCTGATGGCTCCTGTCCAACCTGCTGACCAGTAGAACCCCAGGTCCCTTTCCTCGCTCTCCAGCCTCTTGTCCCCCTCTCTGTATAGCCAGGGGTGCAGAATCCAGCACTCGGTTTGTTACATTTCATGCAGCTGGTGATTGCCCAGCCCTCTGATCTGTCAAGATGTCTCTGCAAGGCCTCTCCACCCTCAAGGAGTCAGCAGCTCCTCCTAATTTAGTATCACATGCAAATTTAATTAGTGTGCATTCAAGTCCTGTATCCAGATCACTTATGAAAGCATTGAAGAAAACTGATCCCAAAATAGAGCCCTGGGGAACCCCACTAGTGCCTGGCTGCCAGCTTGATGTAACCCCATTTAGTGCAACCTTGTGGGCCTGACCCACCAGCCAATTGTTCATCCACCCTATAATGTACTTGACTAGCTGAAAAGTGAGTGTTTTGTCCAGAAAGATACTGTGAGAGAACAGTACTGAAAGCTTTGTTGAAATACTAAAAGATTACATTGACTGCCTTCCCCTGGTCAATTAGGTGGGTAACCTTGTCATAAAAGAAAACTACTTTAGTTAAATAGGGCTTTCCCCTTGTGAACCCCTTGGCTGTGACCAATGACTTCATTGGCTTTCAAGTGGTTTCCAATAACTCCCAGAATAATCTTCTCCATAACTTTACCAGGCACCAAAGTGAGGCTGATGGGCCTGTAATTACCCAGGTTGTCTTTGTTGCCTTTCTTGACAACTGGGACAACACTTGCCGGCTTCCAGTTGACTGGGACCTCTCCAGATTCCCAACACCAGCCAGATAGGTTTTGAGGTTTTTCTCCTTATACTGTGTCAGCTTGACTAATCACTGTGCTCTTTTCAGCATGTCAGTGAGCCTTGTTGTACAAGTCCTCTGCTTTGTGTCAATGTAGCATTTCTTCATTCAACAAGAAGAGGGGATGTGTCATTACTGTATTGCTCCTCAGTGGTGGCAATAAACTTGCATGTTGGGAAGCAGGAATGCTGTTTGTAAAACTGAAACTTTTTCCCTATCCTTTTCTTTAGGATGCTATTAGAGATGTGCATGTGAAAGGAGTGATGTACAAATGGATTGAAAAAGATATGGGTGAGTTTAAGCAGAGCTCTGGTGCCAGATCTATTTTGTGTCTTATACTACATGGCATTCTGCATAGGGTTGCTGCATAGGTCCTACACTCAGTTGCAGGAGTGAGGTGGACATAGAAATGAATAAAATACTTGATTATGGGTAGAGTGGCATTGAGGACCAGGTTATATTTAGGGTCTGACGGAGGATCTGTTTTAATGGAAAAGAGAGCTACCTCATTGCTTGTGTTTCTGTTTTCCTTCTGCCTTTAAGTGAGGGGTTGACAGTCCTTGTCATGGTGTGAATGTGCAAAGGCACCGTCTAGAAAGACAAACAAGGCTTCCATTCATAGGAAAGAAAGATCCTGGTAGGAACATGGCCCAGAATGGCTGTGCCTGCTCATTGTGACAGTTTGGGATCAACCCTCTTAATCGCCAGCCTTTTCAGTTCCTCAGTCTTTTTCATCTCTCTAGGTGGGATTGATGAGGATGAGGAAGCCCATTTTATCACCGTAGTGCTTCACTACCTGCCCTACCTGAGATGGATCTAGCTCAGTCCTTTTGCAGCCCATAGTGGTATAGGGGCTAGGTTTTGGTTTTATTTACTTATTTTAAGAAATGTGGTCATGATCTATGCCAAAATTTCTTGATTGATGGATGTCTGTTTTATTCCAATATAGAACAGTATATTCTGCACGGTGACGAAATCTATGCTGTCCTAAACCGACTGGTGAACCACAAGAAGAAACTCTTCCTCATTACAAACAGTCCCTTTAGCTTTGTGTGAGTACCATTACTGCCCACTGATGCATCACCGCAGCACAGCAAGAGCTTTGCAGTGCGGTCTGTCCTCTGAGCATCTGAAAGTTGTACGCTAGTGAGTTTTGTGGCAATAGTGGTGAGAGCACTCTAGAGGAACCGGTTGTGGTGAACATTGCACCCCGCTTTCTACACCACCAACTTTCACTTCTTGGAGAAACTATTAGTCTGTGACTGGCCACAGTGTTACAGAACTGCCACTTTCAAACTCTGGCAGCTGTGCTGCATCACAGACTTCTCTGGACTTCCTCTGGTAGCTGGAGAAAGGGTGGGACGCCTGGAAATGGTCAAAGTGCTACATCAATCCTCCATGCAATCTGACACCCTAGTGGCACTCAGAAATCTCTGTGCTTTTTTCTTTGTTGCTGAAATGAGAATAGTTTTAGGACAGACTGTTGTGAAGACGCAATGTTGGCTGAAAAGGGTTCCGTTAACATTTCTGTTCCTTTTTTCCCCTAGGGACAAAGGAATGAAACACATGGTTGGCAAGAACTGGCGGGACTTATTTGACATGGTCATTGTGCAAGCCGACAAACCCAATTTCTTCACTGATCGGAGGAAGTATGTGTCCTAAGGCAATACTGCGGTGCTGCACGTGGGCCTGAGGTTTTAGGCCCCGGTACCTGGAGTGAATGGCTCCTCTTACCTTCCTGAAGAGTTGTTTATAGTTTCCTAAGTATAATTTGGATCCAGTACATATCCAGCCTTCCATTCTCATTTCAGATATTCTCTGAGGCTTTCATCTTAGTCAACAAAAAATTACCAGTCTGGGAATAAGTAGATCACATGGGTAATGCCGAGGAGTAAGCATGTATTTAAAACTAGCTATCCAGAGCTTTAACATTTTTTTTGTGGCCTGGGCTTAACTTGGATTTTTAGGGGTATTAGCGCACTTAAATCTTTAGAAAGAAAAGAAATTGAACGGTATGTATGACAGCTGGCTGTTTCTTGGCACTAGGTCTTGAGAGTGTGCCAAAATCTTTTCTTCTTCAGTTCCTGAAAGCAAATATCCGTGGTTTTAGTTAGTGGATATATGCTGCTTTGTAATTGGCAGCTCTGGAAGTCTTTGTACGTGGCAGCTGGGTTTTGTGGTCAGTTAGGAGCTGCCAAGGGGCTGGCTGATAGGCAGGTTGCTATCCTCACTTTGCTCTTTTGTTTATTGGTTTGGGGAACTTGTGCCTGCTTTGTTGCCTCAATTTACAACTGGCCAGGAACTACTGTATTTGGCCCTTGAGGGAGAGGACTGCTGTTTTCTTTCTATATTTTTTTTGCCCACCTCCCAGGCCACTACAATAAGCAGGAATAAATCTATGAACTGTATTTAAAACTCGTGCTGACCAGTAAGGGTTTTGTCCATGGGATGTGGGTGAAATCTTGTAGAGATGTGGCCTGGTGTGACGTTGATCTGGTCCTCTAGGACTTAAAACATATGGCTGCATGGTGCCTAAGGTCCACTCACATAATAAGCCAGTGGAATGGCAGGGACATTCATCCAAGGTGAGGGGAAGCCTCCTGGTGGTGAGCTGTAGTCAACTGTGGAGTGCTTTCTCTGAGGGGAAATGCAGGTGTGCCCTGGAGATCATTTGTGCTCTGGGAGGCCTTTGTTTCTTTTGTCCGAGTGGAAGGTAACCAGGCAAGCCCTCAGGAGCAACAGTGGGCACCTCAGGTCAGCTGCCAAGATCAGCATGGAGACTGTTTCCCATCCACTCCGCAGCCTGCTTTATCCCATTAAGACATTCCAATCTCTGCTGTGCTGGGGGTGGTCTGGCTGGAACAGGACACAGAGTGTTTCAGGACAAAGCCTTGGCCTTACATCTTCAGAGGAAGTCTTGTTTTAATATTAGGCATTTAACCATTGGCATAAAATGGTTGCAGTCAATGGGAGCAGTCTGAAAAGATATTTCCCTCTCACGCTTTCTTCCTGAGAAGAGTGCAGAAAGCCCTGAAGGTCACTTCTCATATGGTGTTTTTATTATGAGTTGTTATCTAGATAAATAAGTTTTCCAATTTGAATGTTGTAGTCACTGGGTTACAACCATTCAAAATCAAAAGAAGTTGACATCTCTCCTCTTTTTTCCAGACCTTTTCGAAAACTGGATGATAATGGCTCGCTGCAGTGGGACAAAATAAACCAGCTGGAGAAAGGGAAGATCTACAAAGAGGTAAAGTGACCTGGATGTGTAAGGGATATGAAGCAAGAGTCTGGGGACTCATAATACACTTGCAGTTCGGGAAGTCATTGGAAAAGCCTGAAAATAATGAGAAAACAGGAAAATCTGCTTAGTTCATGGTAGGGAGAAAATGATGGCCACTTCTGTAGATCACTTGTAGATGTTTGAAAAGTGAAAAATAGATCCTTGAAAAGTTAAAGAGCACTTGCAAGGAGCCATGCTCTAGGCTTTGTGCTGTGCTGGCTGGTGGCAGTGAGAGAAGCCTTCTGGCCATGTACAGGGGGGTTTTGCTTGGCCTGTATGGTTTCAGCATGCTTTCAGCATGTCTCTCAGCATGTTGTGGAGCAATAGCCTTGGGATCTGCAAGCCTCTGAAAAGTCTTTTCAGCTCCTGCTGGGATGTGCACATTAAGATAAGGTGTCTTGGTATATCAGAAAGCCCTCCCAAGGTGTGTTATCCCTGTCAGTGTGTGATAAACCAACCTCTGAGCATGGTGGGAGATGGATGGTGCCAGGTGTGGGAAAGGCTGCACTCCCAGCAGTCACAGCTTTTCGGTTGCAGGAGGCAGAGCTGAAATAAGGTGTGACAGAGCTGTCTGAGAAGAAAACTTTTTGTCTGCAGCTCTGAAACGGTTTCCTGCATAGCTCTGTGTGGGTGGTGCTTCAGAAAGGTGTATAACTGGAGTGATTTATTCCACCCAGCCCAGCTGGTCTTTGTGTTGAAGATGGAGGGTTTCCCAGGGCAGGGGAAAAGGGCAGAGCTGGGCAGTTATCCTAGGGTGTTGGGTGCTTGCTTTCTGCCCAGGATGATCTGTGCTGAGTTCTCTCTGCCAGGCTGAGTTTCTCCTCACTGCTGCCCAGTCTGTGTGAAAAGGGGAAGCAGGAGAACATCCTCTGCGTGTGTAGCAGGGGTCAGACACAGTGGACACCCCTTGCCCTGTGAACATCACCTTAGGAGCTCTGTTCTGACATCACCCTGGGTGGCCAAGAGCTGCATTTTTTCTCTTGGCTTTTCTTAGTCCTGGAGGGGGTCCCGAGAGTGTGCTAGTCCCGAGCTGTCTGCAATCTGATGTGTATGCAGAGGTCACCCACATCTCACTTCAAATCGTTTTGCATAAGATTGGAAAAGGTGGCAGGAGCTAACAAAGCTGTAAAAGACAGCCTAGCACTTTTAGGAAGGTCTTTGTAAGTGAGGAGAGGTTTCACACTGAGGTGACTTCTGGGGTAGAGAATGAAGAAAAAAGGGAGATCAAAAAGGGCACAAAGTCATGCTCCCCTCTTTCTCCACTTTCTGAAAGACAAGCATCAAGGAATGGGCTCTGGTGAACTTGCTGCCTTGGGGTGTTCTCCTAGCAGCTGGTCTGTCCCCTGAGAAAAAGCGGCCTCTGGCTTTAGGACGGTTTGTTCCTGGCTATGTGAGCTGTGGGATCCCACGGGAAGAATCTATTAGTGAGGTTGTGGTCAAGTAGCTGGGACCTGACCTGTGCTAGAAAAGTAGGTCATGTCCTTGGGCAGTGCTGTTCAGAAACCTCTGGCCTGTCCAGCGGGTCTGTCAAAGGAGCTGGGAACATGCGAGCAGAGCTCACAGAAAGTCTCTCTCCCACGTGCAAACTTTCTCAGTGGGTTATCAGCTCCCTCGGAAGAGAAGGTGCACCTCACCCATGCTGAGGGGTGACCTTATTAACGTTTATAAATGTGTAAAGGTGAGTGTCAGGAGGATGGAGCCAGGCTCTTCTTGGTGACACCCAATGATAGGACAAGGGGCAGTGGGTGCAAGCTGGAACATAGGAGGTTCTGCTTAAATATGGGAAGAAACTTTTTTACGGTGAGGGTAACAGAGCACCGAAACAGGCTGCCCAGGGGGCTGTGGAGTCTCCTCTGGAGACGTTTAAAACCCGCCTGGACACGTTCCTGTGGGACCTGATCTGGGTGTCCCTGCTCCGGCAGGGGGATTGGACTGGGTGATCTTTCAAGGTCCCTTCCAATCCCTCACATTCTGTGATTCTGTGCAGCCTGTGAGGTGAAATCCTCATTACCTGAGCCCAGCAACTCCTATCCCCAGAACACTCAGGCTTCCTCCTGTCCAGCAGTCAGGCCTTTCTCTTTTAGGTGTCGTTCACTTCTGGTCTCTCAGCTGCCTCCTTCTCTTGCCTCCTGGTCCGTGCAGTCCCCTTGACTTGCTGTGCCCTAGCGCACACAACTTCCCCTTGTATATTGGGGCATAAGGAATTTCTGGCTTTTTTCTGTAGCCTGAGGAAGGCTGAGGGATACACAGGGAGGTTGTTAACACAAGTTAAAAAAAAAAAAAAAAAAAAAAAGTGAGATACAATGGAGAAGAATAGAAACCTGTGGGTTTGGAAGGTGGGGGAGTGAGCAGGTTGACATCTCGAGCGCTTATATCAGTGTGCCATGGTACAGTGGCACATCCAATTGCAGGGACAGTGCTGCCGAGGTGGCTGCCCAGTACCAGTGAGGATGAAGGTGTTTGGCCCGTACCCACATTTCTGTTCTCCTCTTACTTGCAGGGTAATCTTTTTGACTTTCTGAGGCTGACAGGTTGGCGTGGATCTAAGGTGCTCTACTTTGGTGACCATTTGTACAGCGACCTTGCGGTGAGTAAAAAGCGCTCTCTTTGCTCTCAGTGCTTCTGTGTGACCCCAGCGGGGCTTTAAGTGATGAGCACTGTGCATCAGGAGGGATCTGTCTGTGTCTGGGCTGAGGATTATGGACAGTTGGTCACCCAGGGGGCATGTGTTGCCTGAGTTCTGCACCTCTGTCATGACTGTGTTTTGGAGGAAAACCTTGTTGCTGGCCTGGAAGGCCTGGATCATCCCAGACTGTATAAAGGGAGGGAGCTGCTGTAGGGGAAAAAGACTGTGCAGAGAATAGCAAGGATGGAGCAAGCTTGTTGGAGCCCTACTGAAGTAGGGGGAGAAGCAGTGCAACCAAATTAGCTCCTGTGGTAAGAGGAGAGCATGCGTGAGGCAGGGCTGTGGCTGGTGAGGGGTAGGAGAAGGCTGAGGAGGGGAGCAGCGAGGTGGCAGCAAGCCCACACGGCTGCTGTGGTTGTGTTGGTCTGTAAGGCAGCGCCCTGCTCTGAGTGCTCGTGTCTCTGGCACACAGGGCTTGGTGTTCTGCAGGCTGTGGCTTTTGGGACCCTTACAGGACATAAGCACCCTCACTCTGCCATCACGCAGAAGGAAACTGGAGAAAGGGCTCCTGAAGTACTTGTGGTTAAAGAACAACTGCCGGTCTGTGAACTTGAGAGCGGTTTATGTGAATCCCTCATGTCTGGATGCTTCATGCAGCTGGTCCTGGTGCCTGGGAGATGGGTGTTACTGGCAGGACCCAAACCAGACTGCTAGAAGGCCTGTCCCCTGAGGAT
The DNA here is from genome assembly GCF_964211825.1 of Aythya ferina. NCBI lineage: Eukaryota > Metazoa > Chordata > Aves > Anseriformes > Anatidae > Aythya > Aythya ferina. Next base: position 14,554,348 of record NC_140306.1, read on the forward strand.
CTGCGATGGGAACAGACCACTCTTCTAGGAAATAGGGTTGTATTTAGCTTTCAGTCTTCGTGTTGAACTTGAGGTTGTTTTTTCACCCTGACCTCTAGGACCTCATGCTGCGTCACGGCTGGAGGACTGGAGCCATAGTCCCTGAACTGGAGACAGAGATTCGGATCATAAACACGGAGCAGTACATGCACTCCCTGACCTGGCAGCAGGCTCTGACGGGGCTGCTGGAGAGAATGCAGGTAAAGAGCTCCTGTCTGAGCAGGGCGGGTAGTGTGCTTTCTGTGTCTGAGACTGGGGCTTGGTGTGGGACTCAGAGGATACACTATTTTGCCTGTGTTCTCAAAAAGCATCCCGTTCTGCTCAAAGGAAGGTGGTGCAGAGGCCCTGTGGGTTTAGGAGTTACGGTGGAAACTGGGGGGACCTGAGGTGTGGCTCGCAGGACTAACGTAACCCGGTGCGTGCTGCTGTTGTCTTTGCAGATGTATCAGGACGCGGAGTCGAAGCAGGTACTGCTGGAGTGGATGAAGGAGCGGCAGGAGATCAGGTGAGTGACCGCCCTGCTTGCTCAGGGGCTCTCGGAGGCTCCCAGATATGCACTGGGTCTGTTTGTTAACCCGTTTTGGGGAAACGGCTGCTGCAGCTGGTGGCCTGCACCACCTCCCTGGTGCCCTGTGTTGGGTGGGGCACAGGGAAGGAGCCTGGTAAGTGCCTCCTGCCTACAGCTCTGTCTTTTCTCTCAGGTCACTGACAAAGAACCTGTTTAACCCCCAGTTCGGAAGCATCTTCCGCACCTTCCACAATCCCACCTACTTTTCTCGCCGGCTGGTGCGGTTCTCCGATATCTACATGGCATCCATCAGCTGCCTGCTGAACTACGACGTGAATTTCACCTTCTACCCGCGGCGCACCCCCCTGCAGCACGAGGCTCCGCTCTGGATGGATCAGCTGTGCACGGGCTGCATGAAAACCCCCTTCCTGGAGGAGATGGTGCACATTCGGTGAAGGGCCGGGCCTTTTGGGGCCACGGCGTTTCACAGGTGGAGCCACCAGCACCTCTCCGCCTGCCACTAAAGGCTGTCTGACACTTGTGTAGGTGTCTGGGTGTGTTTTATTGTTTTTTATTTTCCCCCTCCTTTATTCCACCCTTCTCCCTGTGGGCTGGGCAGCTTTGGGGGGTCGTTTTGGGAACTGAGTGAGCTGTGGGGAATGCTGTAGGGGCAGAGGGGATGGAGAGGAGGCAGCGCTGGGGGCTGGCAGCTGCTGCCCCTGCTCGGCGCCTGGAGAAGGGCTCGGACACTCGGACACGGGGGCAGCGCTTTATTGGGGCCACGGGGGGCAATGGGACCGGGGGGGGGACACAGGAGTATAGAGAGGGGGCGTGGTCACACGGAGAGGGCGTGGTCACGGGGAGGGGGGCGGGGCCGTGCTCACGTGCAGCGGTTCGTAGTCGGGGGCGTGGCTGCCGTAGAGCGGGTTGGGGATGGCGACCAGCGGCCGCTGGGGGCGGGGCCTGGCGGCGCGTGGCCCCGCCTCCCCCCGCGGGCGGGCCGGCCGCGGCTCCGCCTCCTCCTCCTCCTCCTCGCACAGGTCGGCCTAGGGGGGTGGGGCAGGTGTAGAGTGGGACACGCCCCCCTTGGGCCATGCCCCGCCCCCTTGGGCCATGCCCCGCCCCCTCGGGGCGGGCCCCTCCCCCGCCCGCCCGCCCGCCCGCCCTATGCAGCCCGCCCTTAGGTTAAAAAATAGATGAAAATAAAAAGGGACTACGAACCGTAAAATAAAAATAAAATGAAATAAGAATATGTTAAAAATAACGAAAACAAGAAAAACAATAAATAAAAAATAAAAATGGAATTAATAAATGTAGGTTGAAAGGAATTAAAACAGGAAAAATAAATAGAAGTAAAAAACCAAAATGTAATAAAGAATAAATGTAGGCTAAAAGGAATTAAAACAAAAATAAAAAAATGAAATCAAGAAAAATAAAAATAAAAAACCAAAATGTAATAAAAAATGTAGGTTAAAAATGATGAAAACAAGAAAAACAATAAATAAAAAATAAAAATGAAATTAATAAATGTAGGTTAAAAGTAATTAAAACAAGAAAAATAAATAGAAGTAAAAAACCGAAATAGTAATAAAGAATAAATGTAGGCTAAAAGGAATTAAAACAAGAAAAAAGGAGAAATAAAAAATAAAAACAAAACACTACAAATGAAGAATGAAAACCCCACACCAGCCCTAGGGCTCCCCCCCTCGTTCGTACCTGGAGGTACCCGAACTGCCCGTCCCGCTGGCGCCGCTTCACCCAGCAGTAGGTGATTCCAGCGCCGGCTGCCAGCACCAGTGCGAGGCCCAGGGCTGATGCCAGCCCCGCGGCCACAGAGCCCCCAGGCTGGGCCCTGCCGTTGACCTGCAGTGAAGAACGGTGAGAGGAGCAGCCCCGGCACGGCTCAGCCCCCCACGTTGCCACCGTGGGCCCCTTGTCCCCGTTCTCCAGCTCCTTTGGCACCACCCATCCCCACACGTGCCCTCAGACACTCACCTGACTGACGTGCACGGCGGGCGGTGGGATCCTCAGTGGCTCCGCGATGGCGTGGATGATGCCATTGGAAGCCATGATGTCCCACTCCACGATCATCTTGTCATTGATTCCCCTGGCACCCTACAGTATGGGATAGAGGTGCTGGCACTCGATCAGCAAGCCTCCCCCGTGTTTCCTGTCTCAAAATAGAAGGGGGGTGGAAGGTTGTGGGGTTTTCCATCCTCCTTGGACGTCAAACGTACCGCCTGCTCTGTGCCGTTCCCCACGGGAAGGTCTGACACGTGGAGATCACGTCCTGACTGGGATGTGATGTTGGTGCCTGCTGTGAGGTTGAAGCTGAAGAGCACAACATTGCTGGATGACACATGGAGCTTCAGTTCTTCTCCTGTCAGTGTCTGAAAAAGCAAGGCAGAGCGGGGATGGGAAGTGGCTGAGACAGCTCCCCTTTGTTCCATGCACCCTCAAGTGGCCACTCCGTCCCTGTTCACTTACTTCATTTTTTGCAAAGCCAGAATTCAGGGGCACAAAGAGAGTTTTGGGAGCAGAGTCATCAGACAAATAGATGAAAAAATCCAATCCTTCTTCTGTGTCATTGGCAAAATCAAGCAACATCTGGAAAAGAAAGGAAATCTTCCCCATTAGGACACTGCAGCCAGCTTGAAGCAGTAATCATGCTCAGCCCAAGAAGCATCCCCCTGACCTTGGAAAGAAAAGGCCTTGCTGTTTGCATTCTGCCCCAGCACACAGGCTGAACCCCTCTTGTTCCTCCTGCTTGCCCTCGATCCCTCCCGTTCCCCCTGTGCCCAGCTGCTGGCACACCAAGGACCCAGGAGCTCATTGCTTACGGAATAGAAGGTGGAGAAGCGAGGGTGGTCTGCGAGCACCTCGGGGAGTTTGCCGTTGCAGGAATACCCATCTCCCACAAACCCTTCCCGGCAGGTGCACACCAGATCTGCAAAGGAACATCGAGCTGTGCCTTGACTTGCCCACGGTGGCTGCACAGACCCCCACTGCCTTGGCTTCTGGGTGGCCCTCAGCGTGTTCCCTCCTGACACGGGTGTGGGGAGAGGGGATGTGCCCTCGGGGCAGCTCTGTCCCCGCAGCCTTCACTTGTGCTGGGCAGGATGTTCTCCAGGGAAGATGCTCATGCCACTCACCCTTCTCCCGGTAGCAGAAGGCATCCCAGGTCTCACTCAGGTTGCTTCTGGTGCCGTAGTCCACGATGCCCACCCGGTTAGCCCCGCAGCTGGGGTTGGGGTAGGCCGTGGGGTATCCAGCCGTGCCGTTGTCCAGCCACCCCACCAGGCACAGATGGAATCCCATCTGGCAGAGGAAAATGGATCGTTAGATTAAAAAATAATAGCTCCAGGCCAGGTTTTGTGTGCCCTCATGCACACTTCCATCGTGCAGCCTCAGACTGTGTTCTCCTGGCATGTAAAGGGCTGGGTTTGCCTCAAGCTATGGCCCAGCGTGGCTAGTGGGAGCCAGCAGCCCTCCTGATTTCATGGACCATGGGGCAAAAGCTAAGGACCAGCTGAGGTCCATCCCTCCTGCCTCAGCTGTCCCCTGTCAGTCGTTTTGGGGATGACTTACTGAATAAAGGCTACCACGACCTGATCACCCTCTGGGCTGCTGAAATTGGCTACATACACCAGGGAGAGCAGCTTTTTTACCAAAAGCAAATGCTTTTGGTAAGGCTGCCCACTGCTGTCCCCACGACTTCTTCTGTTGGAGGCTGAGGAAACACCGACAGGCAAATGGACACCGTGCCCCCACCCTGCTGACCTGCTGTGCTGCCGAGAGCTGCCGGAAAGTGGCCAAGGAGGCGCCTTCTGCCGCGCAGGCCCTCTGTGCCTGCTCGTAAGTGAAGTCATACTTCTTTCGGGGTGACTGCAGATGAAATACACCCATCGTCTTATCTGCAAAATAACAAGTCCCAGGAGCATCAGCACAGCACCGAAAGCGAGCAGTCTCCCAGCCTGCTCCCTGCAGCGTGGGTCCCCTGTCTGAGTGCAGGTGGCACAGCCAGCCAAGGGTGGGTGCGGAGGATGGGTGCAGGTTCATCCTCCCCTGTATAACATGGAGGGGAAAAAGGGATTGTGAAAACCAGACCAAGCTGCAGTGATGAGTCCCTGGCCCCTTGCTTCTCCCACCCTCGCCCTCTCCTGAGGGATGCCACAGCCACAAGGTGAAGGATGGTGGAGGCTCACTCACCATGAAAGTGCAGGTCGGTGCAAATGGCCTCCCGGTGGCACTGCCCGTTGTTGTCCAGGCACCGGTCCGTGGGTGGCACTGCCTCCTCCAGGCACTGGATCCCGTCGCCAACATAGCCCCGCTTGCACTCACAGCGCCGCTCGTTCTGCAGCACGAAGGAAGGCCGGCATGTGAAAACATGCAAAGAGCAGCTGGCAAACTGTGCATCCCTGTGAACCTGGGGACAAGCCTTCAGAATGCCTCTGCAGCCCCTGGCACCGTGGCACAATGTGCGGCCTTTCTTAGGCTGCATTGCTTGTCCTACAGCCTGTTGTCCCACACCCAATTGCACATAACCCTGCCGAAAATGTTACACTGATTCCTTGCCATGTGCTGTTTGTAAGACAGCTCAGCTCATGGGTACATGGCTCGTGAGTGTTGCACTGCATCATGTTCTGTGTCCCTTCTGCAGTGAGCAGCTCTGGTTCCTCCGCAAAAATGGCTGTCATCGTCCCCAAAGGACCACCCCAGAGCCCCCACAACAGTCCAGAAATGCCATGACTCGCACCACTTACACCTGTTGGACAGAGGGATGGGGGGAAATGGCCTCAGAAATACATTAGCAGGGCCTGCAGGATGAGCGCAATACCTGAGACCAGAGAGGCTGGGCAGGCAGGGGGCCTACAGCAGCAGGGGACACGGTCACATCACTGTCCTGCAGCTGCTCTCACAGGCATGCAGATGCCCCTTGACATATGGGATGTACTCACCGGACCAGTGCTGATGCACTTGGCGTGCTCGCTGCAGTCCCCATTCCTTCCATCTGCACACCGGTCTATGGGGTCGCAGACATAGCCGTCTCCTCGGTACCCAGCAGCACAGGCACAGGAGATGTTGACACCAACCTGCGTGCATTGTGCCTGTGCAGCACACCCGCCGTTGTCCTGGCTGCACATGTCGATCACTGTATGGATAAAAGCACTGCGTTAACTAACTTACTTTGCTCAGTCCCCTGGTGGTCTGTCTGTCTTGCCTTTCTCCATGGAGCTGCTCAGGACGCTGTCACCTCTTGTCGTGCCACGTTGTCCACTTTTCCCCTCTCTCACCACCCCGCCACCCCATCCCCTGGTGGCTCCCCCTCACCTGTGCACATTCTACCATCTCCCTCGTAGTGTAGGTTGCATTCACAGAGGTTGCCGGAGCGGCAGGCAGCTTGGGGATGACATGGTGGCGAGCATTCGGGTGTCATGACTGAAACCAGAGTGCACACGGGTCAGAAAACCACACGTGTGATGCAAAGGCTGCAACATGGGCATGGCTGCCACCACCTGCCTCTGCCCCAGAGGCTCCCCAACCCTTGTGGAGTTCAGTAACTGAGACCAGCTCTCAGGATAAGCCGTGGCCCTCCATTTCCCCCCAGTTGATAGCTCCTTTTTGGAGATAGTTCTGACTGGCTGCTTGTTCCCTGAGTCCCAGGGAACAGCAGGTGATGGAACCAGGGTTTTCTGGGGGTTGTGGGAGGTGCCATTCATCAGCTCCAAAGAAACACCCCCAGGGCTGCTGTAGGAGCACTTTGCTGTCCCAAGGCAAGACCATGAGCAGCACTGTGGGAACAGGACCTGTCCCTCACACTGGGGGCAGTACAAAGTCAGGGTTTAGGCAGCGGTGGGGCCTGGCACCCCTCACCTAGCCTGGTTTCACAGCGTTCTCCAGTCCAGCCCTCAGCACAGAAGCAGAAGCCATCGCCGTGCAGCCCTCCATTGCACACACCGTTCTCCGTGCATTTGCATTCTGCGAGGAATGGGTAAAGAATGCTGTAATGGCACCTGCCTGCACTGCAGCCAAAGGCCACGGGACAGAAATGTGCTTGTGTGAGCAGTGCATGCAGGCAGCCATGGCAGTACACACACACACACACACACACGAATACACACACACACACACACACGCACGCACACCCCTTCCCATTGCTGCCAGCCCAGACCCCCCCATCTCTGCAGGACGTATCCTCCACGCAGGAGGGGAAGCTCCCACAGACCCCCAGCATCTCCCTCCCTTGGGCACTTCTAGTGATGCCTTCTCCCTCTGAGTCCCTGCCAATATTCAGCCCTTAAAAACGTTCCTGGAGACCCAAGACCTGCCCAGCTTGGGACAGGGGAAACTGCCTTTTCCTTCCCCTTGCCTCACATGGGCACAGGTCCCTGCTGAACACACCCCAGTATTTCAGCCAAACAGGGGCTCTCAGCTGGGTGTGACAAACCAGAAGGGGGTCTTTGAACCCAGAGCCTTCTTGAAACTACACCTGGCGCAACAGCTGTCCCGCAGAGAGCCCAGGGAGGGGTGTCCCCAGCCCTAGAGATCTGACCCGAGTGTTGTGGGGAACAGACACACGTGGCAGAGCTGATTCCCATGCTGTAAGCTGCAAAAAAGTCACCCAGCATCTATCCCCCCCTCCAAATAGCACCATGTGCTGCAGTCATCTGTGTACAAACCATCTGTGCACCCTTACCTTGGCAGTTGGGCCCGTATCTGCCAGGAGCACACAGCTCACAGCTGGTCCCAATGAAAGCCTGGCTGCAGTTGCACCTCCCAGAGCCTCGGATTTTGTCGTCGCAGGTACCACGGTTACCGCATGGCGCCTCAAGCCCTCCCGGGCATGCTGTAAATGGGGCAGCTCAGTGAGGCAGTAGTGACAAAGTGGCCCTGCACCGGAGGGGAGTGCCCGCTGCCCTGCACAGAGCCTGTGCACCAGGTGCCATGTGAATGTGCCTTACAGCGTGTTTGGCAGTCCTGGGAGGGAGCACTGGGGACATCCCCTGACTAAAAGCCTTGGGAATGAGGGAAAGAAGAGCATATTTGGCATGGTTTCCAGCCTGGTTGCTCCCAGGGATGCTGAGTCTGTGCTGGCCTGCCCCATGCTAACCTGGCAGCAGACTCATCCAGGTACATGAAAGCTGCCTGTGCACGAAGCCTGGGAATGGTTGTTCACTGGATGCATCTAGGGACCAGTGATAGGTGTGACAACTACCGCCAGCTGCCTGGCGCCCAGGGCTCCCCCCATGGGATTCGTCAAGGAATGGGAATCCCCTGGTACAATACCATCCACAGGGAATCGATTGTTCCCGACACCCTTTATGGGCTGGGGCTCCTCGTCTGGGGTGTTGCCCACCCTTTCACTTCCCCTTCCCTGGGGAAGTGTATTTGTAGGCATCAGAAACCCATGCTGAATGAGACTGCCCTCTTGCCACGAGAGAAAGGGCCAGGAAGGGTCTCACGCCTCCTTACCCCGACAGTCGCGGCCATAGTGGTTCTTGCAGCACTGGGGGACCCACTGGGTGGAAATGCAGATCCTCTCACAGCCTTGCTTCCTAGACCCCCTGGAAGAGAAGTGTCTTCTGAGGGGGTCCCACGGGGAGGGCGGCCAGGATGGCCGCAACAAGGAGGAGTGGTGAAACAGAAAAGTGTTTCTGAACAGCTGGTTTCCGTAATAGTAGCAGCCCCTGGTTCCCCCCTGCGAGGAAACAGGCAAAACACAGAGTTTGCCACATTGTCGCTGGATACTGTGTCCCTGACACCTCACCTTGACATTTCTGTGCCACCCATTCAGTTTTATACCGAGAAGCAGAGGCTTCCTAACATGTGGTGGGGCTGGTGAGCCGTGGGAGTAACATGGGGACATGCCAGGAACCCAGCATGTGAGGGACAATGGGCAGTGCAGTGAGCAGGGCACAAAGCTGCTCCCCGCCTGATCCCCGGGGAAGCTGCAGCGGCCAGCCTGAGCTCTTTTGCTGTGACACTCCCTCCCAAAAGCCCCCCGTGCTACTTCAGAGTTGAAGCTGGACCCACGCAGCCCTGTCACCCCTTTGGGATTGACCAGGTAAGGACCACTGTGGTCCCTGATCCCACATTGCTCAGCCCCTCTCCTGTTCTACAAAACCGTGTGACCAAAAAACAAGGGACTAGCTACACGAAGGTGTGCCCTCATTTTGTGGCTGAAACACGAGGGGCACGTGGGTATTGTCATCAGCCCTGCAACAGGCCACCTTGGTGGCAAAGATGGGAGCTTTACCCGATGAACTGAGCCAGGAGGGCAGGGCGGCTCGAAGCCACAGAGTCCGCAGCTCTCCGGAGATCTCTGTGGAGGGGAGAAAGAAACCCCAAAGCAACTCAATATGCATTTCTGCCTCTCTCAGCTGCACTGAGCTTTGCCAAGGAAGAGCAGTAAGCCCTCCTAACATCCCTCTTCCTTGGCAAGGGCTCAACAGACAGTGTGGATTCTCTTCAGCTTTATCTGAAGTGCTCACCTGCAGCTCAACGAAGACGAACTCATCACACCGAGATCCCAGATCTGGTGGCTCCAACAGTTTATCGATGCCATAAGCAATGCCCCCACTGAACTCCATGTGCCTCTGAACGATCATGGCATCACCGTTCCCCACCATAAGCTCCCCCTACCAAAGGAAGAAAACAACTTGTGATCCTGGCACATCCCATACCCTGGCTGCACCACCTGAGGATCACCCTTTTTGGCTGTCATGACTTCTCAGTCACCCTGAGAACTCTTCAGACTCTCTGCACTCATGTCCTTAGCCACCCAAATGTCATTTTTCACAGCCACCTCTCCTAAGAAATGGTCTCCGTCCACGCGACACATGCCATGGAAAGGTCATGGCACCCCACGGCTGGCTTAGCAATCTGGTCAGCACTGCAGGTGTCTGTAGATACATGTGCCTCTGCCCTTTCCTGCCAGCTGGCCTCTGAGTCTTGAGCCTCTCTAAAGGGCCAGCATCCCAACTCTATGTTCCCTTCCTGCTGGTGATCAACACAGAGCATCAGTTGACAGCTGACAGTGGAAGCAGAGCCTGGCATCACCATCGCGTACCGTGTGGGCTTTGCTGCAGCTGAATGAGATGGTGGAGCCGTGCATGGTCCGTATGAACTTGACTTGGGGCATGTTACCAGCAACAATCTAAGAGGGGAAAAAGAACATGGGAGAGACAAGCAAAACTGGCTGCTCATATTCCAAAAGGGGATGCTGCTTGGTGAGGAACAGGGTCAGCAGCCACACTGAGAGGGGGTGTGACATGGCAGCATGTAAAGCTGGTGTGGGTGGAATGGTGTCACATTTACCTTTGTGTCCCTGATCATGTGTGCTTTGAGGTAGGAGGCCAGCATGTCCCGATGCTCTCTGCGGTACAGCCACTCCTGCCTTTTCTCCGAAAGGGCATTGAATGCAGCATCTGTAGGCCACAGCATGGTGAAGGGTCTATGCAGAGGGTTACTAATCAGTGGCAGCAGCTCCGCATCCTGTCCAAGATAAGAGGGGATGCAAAGAAAAAGCCACAAGCCAAAAGTAAACATGCACGTGTACACATTAGCTTCCCATGGAACAGCAGGAGTCAGGTCACTCACCTTCAGCAGCTTGCTATAAATGGTGTACCCAAAGGCCTCTGCCACTTCTGTGATATTTTGCTGCAGGAGGAAAAAAAACAAACTGTCACTAAGAGGTGCCAGGAACAAAGCCACTGTGCCAGCCTGACTCAGGTCACAGTCCCTTCTATAGGTAGCTTGCAGTGGTTCTCCCAGATATTGAGACGACCTGTCACAAAGCCCAGTGCATCCATTCTGGTGTCTGCCTTGGTAGTTGGTGCCAGCCTCTTCTGACTGCTTTGTTATTGACAAAACTAACTCCTTACGGGGTGAAAAGCTCCCTTTCCATGCACAAGCAAGAACTGGTCGGAACAGCTCCAATCTCTGTGTAGAAATGAGTGTGAGAACCTTCCAACCCATGGAGGTTGCCTTTTGCCACAGGGCCAGTTTCTACCTGGTGGCAGAGAACCCCCCCCCCGCTCCAGGACCTGGAGTGGTGGTGCAGGGGCGAAACCAGGTGGTTTACAACCACAGTAGCTAAACAAGAAAAATTCATCTCTGTTGCTGTCACACCTAATGGCTAGGGCTGGCATTCAGCAGCTGCTACTTCTCTGTCTCATGCTGGGTAGGTGCTGCTACGGCAGGAGATGGGATGGCTTTCAGTACTCTATTGTGCTGTATAGAGAATGTGTTATTTACTGAAAAATCCAGGAGCTATAAGCTGCTAGCACTTGTTTCAGGAGTATCTGAAAGACACTCTCACTGCCATACTGCAATGTGCTCTGCACTGGAAAAGGAATGTGATGGTTTGCACGGGACACAACCTCCCTACCTACATCCAGCACTATTCTCTGATGATGGATCATGGCTCCTTCTGGCCCAAATATTGCTATGCCACAAATGCTGCCACCTTCACGAGCCAGATCCGTGTCCTCAGACATCACCTACGTGGCTAGGAGCTGGAAGGAGGAGAACCACATACAGCCTTGGGCTGAGGATGCAGGGAAATGGCTTATCAGGGACAGCAATACCAAAGTTGTGGGGATAAAGACTGTAGCCCTGTCTTCACCGTGGCAGATGTTAGGGCACGTTCTTTCAAACTTGCCTGTGAGATCTTTAAGGAAATGTTATGGTCCACCAGGTCATTTGGAATGAGGATCTTGTTGATAAAATGGATGACCCCATTCACGCCGACGATGTCACCCGTCACCACTTTGGCTTCCCCATTGAGATAGATGCTATTCTGAGAGAGAAGGGATGCAGTGAGGTACTCCCACCAGAGCATGGCCCTGTGAGCCACCTGCAGGCTGTGGAGATCACCCACCACCACCGTGGCCTTCAAATGACAGCAAAAGTGACATCCTGTCAAGTGAGGCAGGGAAGGGAATGATGTTAGAGAACTACCTCTTTCTCTGTGATCGTTATTTTGTGGCCAGATAAAGATGTAAGGGACTCTTGGTCTTCTAGGTCACTCAACAGCAGTTTCTGGCAACCCACCATGTGGTAGCGAAGCAGCTCCCGGAGGAGACCTCTGCTCTTCCACTCCTCAAACTACAGAGAGAAAACAGGAAGGAGATCACACTGGGGGCTCTTTGTCTTGTGGGAGAGGCACAGACCTGATGAGGGAGACCTGGATTGCCTCAGGCTCTTCTGCTTGGCCTGCCTTGTTGATCCATCTTGGTAGAAAGCTCTTTCCCTCAAAACACAGCGAATGCACAAATCCATTCAAGAATTTTGGGAAATTTAATCAAGACAACAAAGAACAGCATTCAGGTCCCTTGATGGAGGACAAATAGCTACATTGGCCTTGAACAAGTGATGCCTGGGGTACATGGTCCTTGGGAATTGTTCCCTTCTGTAGGGGAGGCCCATGGAAAAAAGGCTGGGGCTGGTGGTGTGAAACTGCCCAGCAGGACTTGCCAGTGATGGTGTTAGGATCTTCCACTTCAATGACACCAAAAAGCTGCTGGTCAAGGACCTGTTTGGTTCATCAGGTCCTGGATGAAGATCTCTCCTCCCTCAGGTCTCCACTAGTTTGAAGTGGGATGGCAGTGCCCAGGGAACAGGGCAGGAATGAGAGGTCTTCATCACGGATACTCTGAAGCCTTGCTATTAGCAGCCTCTAATAGCCATGGGCAATGAAAGCCACCACACATCACTGATTTGGTACAGTGCCTCTGAGGACCATAAGACTCCAGAGTCTTATGGTCTTTGAGGACCACATGAGCCTGCAGTAAGGGTTTCCTTACAGCAGGAACCCTGTGCACCCCTGCCCAGACTGTCTGCAGCAAGCCTGCATCCAAACCTTACACTGATGGGGAATGGGGATGCATTTAATGCTCTTCAGTGAAGTCTCTGCTTCAGTTCAGGGCATACCCACAGGAGACCCTGGCACAACTGGAACTTGGCAGACACCTGACAGTGTTTGGGGTGGGAGGACACTTACCGTTGTGGTGTTTGCTATGAAATCTGCCCGTGGGACGAAGACAGTGAAAGGCCCTGCTCCACTGAGCTCCTTGGTGTTTCCTGCCTGTGGCATGGAAGCATTTGTGGGATGGCAAACAGAAAACACAGTTCCAGTTAGCAAGAACCTCTTGCAAAAAATACAAGTGGGAATTGCAGACCAGGAAAAGCCGTTTGTCACTAACCAGTATCATCTTAAAGAACACGGATGCGTCTTTGATCCTTGCAAGCTCCTTAAACAAAGAGAAAGAGCTGGTATTAGCAGAGTCTCTTCCACCAACAGCCAGCACAGTGACCTGCTCCTTCCTCTTCCACTCCAACGAGTTCTTCTGACACACCAGAGCCACCTTGCCCTCCCTCCCTTGCCAGCACTGTGGGCATGGATGACGTGGAAGTTACAAAGCAGGCAGTGATTTCTGCCTGGACCATTCACATCAGAGATGGAGACGGCAGGATTTGCTGAGACACAAAAGCGGGCTGCTTCTGCAGTGGCTGTCTCATAGGTTGAACTGCCTCAGTGCTCATGGGACACCTCGAGTGCTTCACAAAACACCTGCTGCAATCCCACTGTGCTGCTACCAGAGTGGCAGGCATAGCCTTGGCAGGGCAAGCTCCTCTCCTGAGCACACAGGAGCAGAAGCACAAAACTGAGTGTCTATCTTTTCTTTAAGCTCTGTTATGGGCATGGCTGCTTTTAATTTGCCATTACCAGAAACGGTCACCAGTGTGCCCAAGGACAGCCACCAGATTGGCAACAGAGCAGGAGAGAGACTGCCTCCTTCCAGACTAGATCCCACGTTCTGGCAAGGCCACAGGTGACACATGCCCTGAACCCACAGACTGGAAGAAGTGGGTTTCCAGGGGAGAAATTTGCCCTTAATAAAATGTGACATGCTTGGAGGCATAGCCAGTGCTGCCATCAGAGCAGCACAATGTTCATATTCATACTGCAGCTCCCTTTGGAGCAAGGTTGCTTTACTGTGATTCTCTTCTCTAAGTTGGCACTCCAGAGCAGCTGTCTCTGCTCCTATACCACACACACACACATTGATATGACGCTATAGATCCACAGCTCATGCTTGAAGGGAAGTTTGCTGTGGGGCAGGAGGCCTGAACTCAGAAGATGCTGTGCATGTTTCTCACCTGATACACTTTGCCATGGCAGGTGAAGCCATCTCCGACACTGTACCAAGAGCAGGAGCAGTTTCGAGTGCCAGGACCCGTGTACTTGCAGAGCCCAAAGGGACTACAGCCTCCATTGTTCTGGCAAGAAGAGCAAAAGACTTGCATGGAAAGGCATCATCAACAATTTGCATGACCACACCTGCCTGCAGGAGCTGCTAACTATACCCAGCCCAGCGGAAAGGAAGCCATTCGTCCATCTGTTGAGTGCCTTAGAATAAACTTCACTTAGATTCTCAAGGGCTTTTCAACGTCAAATCCTAGTGTGAAACAAGACTTTTGTACCCTATTTTTGAAAGCCACAACAATGACAAAATCTGGGATGCAAAGAGATCACAAATAGACTTAGCAGAGATGCTGTGAGCACGGCTTACTCTTTTGAGTAAAACAGAGAAACAAGCCCACGTGCCTTCAACCCTGTGTTGCTGTGCTGCTTCTCCCAAAAGAGGGGCATCCAGTCTTGGTGCTATGTGGCTGAGATACTTGTGGGTCACTGTGAGAAGCAGTGGAAACCAAACACACTGGGAAATCCCTTAGGTATGTAAAAAGGCAAGACAGACAGCTCTAAGCATGCAGCCTAACCCTGCTGTTGCTGTTAGCTGTTGGGATCAAGGCTGCGGCCTTCACCCCTAGTAATAGCAAAATGCAGACAGACCTGTTCGCACAAGTTGATGGGGTTGCACCGGCTCACGCCATCCCCGCTGTAACCAGGAAGACAGTTGCAGGCAACCTGGAGGGAAAACAGATGCTCAGTCTGAAACTTGAGCCCAGCAAAGAAAACACAATGGCTGAGCTGGGTGGAAAGCATCTGTCACACACTCCATTCCTTCATGGAAAAAAACATGTTTGTGCCAACAACTACAGGCTGAGGGTGCCTCCCGCCTCTGGCCAACAGAAAGCATCCACTTTCAAGGAAGCAGCAAGCTTTTTAAGCCCTTCCCAGGCAACATTCTCTGTGGAAGGTAATAATCCCAATGCAGAGCACTGCCATGGAAAGGATTGCCTTTGAGAGAATTAGACACCTGTGACAAATTTCATAATAATGTTGCCCTGACATTCAACGTAGTTACTCACCTTCCGTGGGCCTGTTTTAACACACTCTGCGTTGGCGTGGCACCCCCCGTTGCTTTCAAGACACAGATCAATTTCTGCAGTAAAACAGTAAGGCCATGTTAGTGCTGAGGACTGTCCAAGGCAGCTGGTGAGTCAAAGAGGTATCGGTAAAGCGACAGGGAGGACTTGCCCAGATTGGGAAACATCTTCATGGCAAAGTAACTTGAGATAGCAAAGGAACAGGGAACAACTACAAGTTTTACTTGTGCCATGCGTGGGTCTCTGAGTTGTGATAAATCTGCCTGCTGAGATGCCACATCTGTCTGAACATGCTTTAAAGGGTACAAGAAGACTGGACTCCCCCACAGCTCCAGTCCCATCTCAGAACACCACAAAATGCTGGTCTGAGGCCATCCAGAGAGACAGGTGCCAAGGGCAGCGTGAGCTCCCTGCCCAGTTTCAGGTGGCACTGTGCTGGGACAGCAGTGACCCCATGGCTGGTTGGAATTTGGGAGCACACTGAGCACCTACAGGTACGTAGGTACATGGGTACGTGAATGTGTGTACACCTCAACAAAAAGCAGAAGCACTGCTGAATCAAGGTAAGCCAGCAATTACTGACTCTGAAACAATGACTGCATAAACAGACTGAAAGAAGAATCAAATTATTCAGTGCTTTAACCTGAAATTTTAATGCTTTTAGCCTTAAACTCCCTTTTGCGTGGATGGTGTCTTGCCACCATCATCAAAACATGCACTGAGCACTCACCCAGGCACAGCGTCCCATCTCCAGCATAGCCTTCCTTGCAAACACAGGTTCTCTCTCCTGGGGACACTTTAGTACACACAGCATTTATGGAGCAGCCACCGTGATCAATAATGCATGGATCTATTTCTATGATCACAAACAAGAGAAGTAGAATCAGCTCAGAGCATCTAGGGAAGATGAACAGTGCCAGAATGATCATCCATCTTAACAAAAATCACATTATTTTATTAACCCCCCCCCCCTTTATTTTTTTCTCTCAATTGAACTGTAGGTCCTTTGAAGGCAGGGGCCTCATCCATATCTGTGAGAGGCCAGTCCAAAAGTCATGCTCAGCTTAAACAATCCCCAAATTGCACTAACAAGTCCTTCCATCACAGTATTAGCTAACCGATGACCAATGGTTAGATCAGAAAAACATTTTTCCTGCACAATCTTGAACCTTGGCCACAGTTGCCAAACATACCTGTGCAATGGGTTCCATTCCCTGTATATCCAGCAGAGCAGGAGCACATGGGTGGGGAATCTGCGGAGCCATTCAGGCAGCTGAAACAAAACAGAAAAACAATCATTGAGAACATCTCCAGATTTGCTTGGCCAGTGGGAAACACACGCTACACAAGCCTAGCATGTGCAAATTAGCATCCACTAGCATCCATAATGACCAAAGGAAGAACATGCCCAAAGTTACTATTTCTTTACGGCATCAAAGAATCAACCCAAAAATATCACAGGTAAGCAGCAAAACCCACCTAGAAAAGGGATGTGGTGCTCAGCAGAAGAAGAGCCCTGCCACATCAAAAGGCTCTAGAGATTCCAGAAGGATCATCTGAGGAGGATGCCCATCATCTTGGCAGTATGCCAGAGGCTTACTGCCAAAAACAAGGAGACTGAGTAGCTGCTGTACTACTCATATAACATAGAGCCCATTGTCCGTAGCTTGGCACTTTCCTCCTCTCTGCTACCCAGTGCTCCTCATGGTCATGAAGGAGCAGAGGAGGGCTCTGGCAGGTGGTGGCTGATAGCATTTGGTGCCTAGTGACCATCTGGCAGCAGCCCAGAAATGAGCCTGTGACTTTGGACAGCCACACGCAGCTGGAACACACCTGGACAGCATCACTTGGTTCCACTCACACTAACTCCAAACGATGCTTTGCTCCTTTGTGGGCTCCAGACCTGAATGACAACCACCTGTTGTCATGCAGACATGCTTGGCCTAAATTGTGGGCCAGGTGGGTTTGATAAAGGCTGCCATATGTCACCTGAAACCACCACAGAAGCTGGCCATGGAGCTGGCACCCAGGCAAAGGCTTCACACCCTACACCATGCTCCTTGACTGTGCCCCCACACTTCTGTATGGCACAATATAGGGGACTGTGCCAATACCACAAAATGGGAGAGTAGATAACGGGTGGAGAGGGCAGCAAAAGGGAATCCTTACAGTACATCAGCCCACATAATTCCTTGGTGGGAGGAAGCAAGGCAGAGAGGGCTTGTCGGTGTCTATTTGCTTTGCTCCATGACTAAGGCCAGACTTGGAGCAGCTTGGAGTCTCTACTTTCTTCCATCCACATGTATGGAAGTTATTTGGAAATATTTTATGTTTGAACGAACAAAATCTTAAGGGAAAGTAGATGGGGTTTATGACTAAAAATATTTCCAAGATGAAACTGATTTTTATGCACCATTAATGAGCAGGTACAGCCAACAGCCCTCTGTGAAGCCCTAAACACAGAATCACTCTATGTAAAGCATAAGCAAGTGGCTTTCTCAGAATGATCCAGCTCCTCAGCTGTACTTACTTGGCCATTTGATGGCAAGTGTTATTGCATAAGTCAGTCTTGATTCCTGCAACAGAAAACACAAAAATGACCTGGCATTTTCAGTACAGTGCTTACTGTGGACACTTTTACCGTCTAGAGTAAAGGACCCTCCAAACAGCCCCACTGCCATGCTGGTGCCCAGACTGATGACAGGCACACCAGCACTTATCATGACCCTCGTGTCCTTCATGGCAGCAGGAAAACCCTCATGGTATTATGTTCTGGTGTTGCACAAAGGAGTGAATTTGATGTTCTCTTTCTGAGCTAATGGTTTAATTTGAACCTCTCCATGTGGCCTCCACACTGCTAGGAATGAAGCAAGGACTGAAACCTTCTTATTTCAGATATTCAGGGCCTTTGGCTTTGCCCCATTCAGCTTGTGTCATGTTTTACATTTAGACCAATAGGACAGTTCAATTCAATTTCCATTTCTAAATGCCCCTAAAAGATTTAATGTCACTACAAACTCAGTTTTTGGATGCAAACTTTTACAATCTCAAAGGATTTAGAACTCATGTTCCCTCCCACCCCAATGGTAATCGTTTGTTTCTGGGATATGGGATCACATCTTTGACATACTACTACACAGATTGGCAGATTCATTGAGAACTGCAGGCTGTAGCCTGAGTTCACCTAAATCAATGCATCCAGGAGCAGAAAAAGCAATCCAGCAGACATACTGGAGCACTTTGGAGGCTTTAAATCAAGTTCTGCCACCTTCTTAGGTAAGTAACAGGAGTCGTGGTCAACCCAGTCTGGCTGGGAGCTTCCTTTTCTCTCCCAAAGTTAAGGGCTGTTCTTGAAGTGCCTCAAATCTCAGTGGAGATGGAAAAAGATGATAGGATTTTTCCTAGGTTAGTTTCACTCAACTCCACGGCTCATGTGCTGTTGGGGAAGTCACATCAGAAATGTGGCTCACGTGCAAGAATGAGTCAGGACAGTCTGATAAGCTTTCTGAGGGATGCAAGTACATGCAACTGTGGTCACCTTGTTCAGCTAATGCAGATTTGCTCCATCAGCTAAAGAGGATCACTCAGACTCCTCCACCAAAACCACTACTATTACACCACAAGCCCCTTCACAGTTGCGTACTTTCCTGGCAGGTCGGGCCTTTCCACCCAGGGAAACAGTCGCAGCTCCCGTCGCCTTGCAGTCCATCATTACATATGCCGTTGTCACAGGCACATTCTGCAGGAGAAGAATAAATGCTCATCATTGGCAAACCAAACAGGCCTCACAAGCAGAGACTCACTTCCACTTCACTCTGTTCTATTCCTAATCCTAGCTGCCATAAAGAAAATGTTACGGGAGTATCAGCTCTTGTTACCTCACCATCAGGCCCAAAGCCCAGGAACAGACCACCCCAACTTTCTATAGTTTGGGTGACATCAGGATGAGCAGCACAGCAGTCAGTCATGCTGAGGATGAAAATGGGGCTGACCACCAGCACTCCCTCCCACCACCCTTCCCTTGGTGGCCCACCAGCTGTTAGCCTGTCTCAGAGGTCCTGGGGCTGCTTTTCTCCCTTGTGAGCAGCACACTGGGCACAAGCTGCAATAGCCATCGCTGTCACCTGATTTGCAGTCGGCTCCGTATCGGCCCACTTCACACATTTCACAGGCAGTTCCGTGGAAACCTTCCAGGCATTGGCACTCTCCACTGCCCTCAATGCCATCCTGGCACTCCCCGTTCCCAGAGCACCACTGGCCTGGCTTCCCTGGGCACATCTCGCACATGTGTCCGTAGTAGCCAGGGCAGCAGACAGACCTCTGTGGAACCAACAAGAACAGGCTGGGGTGAGCCATCTTGTGCAGCACAGAGGAGATAGCAAAAGCAACTCTACTCCTGGAAGCTACTCTACTCCTTTAACTATGTGACAGACTTCATTTTTGGCAACTCATGAAGGGACTAGATGTCTGCAGGCGGGATGGAGCGAGAAAGATCCTTGCATAAAGGTCTGTGTAGCCACTTGAGCAATGCTCTTCATTTAGTAAAAAAATGTTCAGTCCTGTGCCCATCCAGCTTATCTCCTATTGTGTCCCACCAGTGAGATACTCTGTTGGGCAGAAAGAGGTTCTGCCAGAAAGCAGGTCAGTTCAGAAGCCTGATTTCATTGCTCTCCTTTCTCTCTGCATTCACCCACAGAGGGAGGCAACCATGATGGGACCAAGGTGGACAATATGGATGAAGAGGAACATCGTCCAGTGAAGGAGTGCCCAGGGAGGGCTGGGCTGACTGAACCTCTGCCTGTGGGTACAGTTTGTCCAGCTGCCTCTCTCCCTTCTCAATCTCCCATTCCCACCAAACTTTCCAGGGAGATGATTCTATATGTAGAAGGGGTCAGATTCACACAAGCCTTTCTTTTACCATTTCCTCTTTGTTTTACATGTTTTTACATGTTTTACATGTTTACATGGGAAGAGTTTTCTCCCAGCCACATGCTTTCAGAGAACTGGTGGGGGCACAGTGACTGTGAGACCTGTTCCTCCCTTTGGTTTGACTCCCAGTTATTCATCAGTTACTCAGAAAGGCACATGCACAAGCAAAATACCATCATTCATGCCTCATTTCCTTAGGAAACCTGACCACAAACATTCAACTCCTTCTCTTCCTCTGTACAACAAAGCCCAAAGCAACAATCCCAGTGCTGCAGACCACAATCCATCACCGTGCAGACATTTCCGCAGGTCTGATTTTTCTCCAGTGCCCTCTATCTCCAGGATGGAGAGCAACTCCCAGACAAGCCCATTCTCAGCTATGCAATGGCACAAATTCAGCCAGGATGTCAGCACAGGCTGTATTTCCATGGCTGTATTTCTAACACCCATCTTGCTTTTGTCAAAATGAATCCAAGACAAATGTTTTTCTTACCAGAGAAACTTTTGCACAGGTGAAATGGCAGCCTGTATCCCCAGAGCGCAATTTACAGTGAGCGAGGTTCTTGCTTCCTGGAAGTTCCTGCAAATATAATTAACACAGATACAGATAGAAGATACTACAATATGGCAGTGTTCTTGCCTAACAGAGAAATAATTCTTTTTGTCCTACAGGAACTGCCCTAAACATCCAGATGTCCCAGAGCTGAAAGCAATGAGGCATCACTAGGCCTGGTGTGAGGTGACCCCACACAGCCGATTTTGTTACCTGTCAAATCTGTGGTATACATGTCAGTTAAGAAAAAGTAATTGGCATTTTTTGGACATAAAGTAAAGAAGCCTACAAAACCAGATGTGGCTGCTAGGCAATTCATATCCAGCACAGAGATGAAGAGTTTCATTGTTTTCCTCTCTGGAAACATTTGTCACTCACTCACAAACAAGCTGCAGGCTCCGCCAGCCCACCTTTGTGAACGTACCCATGGTCTGGGCTAAAAAATTGCTATTGGCACCCCCTATTCTCAATGATAATGTCTAAGGAGTGAGAGATCAAAAAAGAAATCTAGTTTCCTCCCCTAATGGGGGAAAGTCCTCACATTAGATGCTCTAAAGGGCTCCTGAAATGCAGGCAAAGGCCTCACGCCAACTCTGTTAAGATCTTCACAGTTCACATTTGTCTTTTGCCTGCATAAACCTCCCTTGGTTTCTGCTTTCTCTTACAAACCTTGTTAGTGAACGAGTCACAGAGGACTCAACAGCATATATTTTCAGGTAACGAGATGACATCTCTAGAGCCGTGATGGGACATCAAAGCAAAGTCTGTCAAGTCTGTGAGATGCCACATGAATCAAAGACTCACCACAAGAACTGATCCAGGAGGACACTTGATCCCCTTCTCACACTTGCCGCATCTTGACTAGGGCACAGAGAACAGGACAAGTCACATGTGTGCCCTCTACCCACGTCACACCAAGACACTAGTCTTGAATTACAAATGGTGCTGTACAGGGTGCTGGCTGGGACAAAGACAAAGATGCATTTATCTCCATGGCTCAAAAGACCAAAGAATAAAAATCACAATGCATGTCCCTCAGCTCCTGGATGCTACCAGAAGCTCCATACAAGGTCTTATTTCTCCATGCTGGTGATGAGACTGTACCACAAAACCAACCAGAGGAGATCGTTATACCTCTCCGGAGCTGGGGAAGGGCTTTCTGCAGGCCTGGAGTTCCTCCATGCAAGGCACAAACTTTTTTTCTGATCTGTAACGGGGCAGGCCTGCCTCAGTCTGACCCTACAATCTTCAGATAGCCAAGAGCCACAAAATGCATGGGGGCTGGACTTTGGCCATGACTCCCACACAGTTTGTAGGGGAGCTTGTGGTCATGTTATTTAAGGTTTGGGTTGGATTCTCCTTCCACAGCTTGGCAGTCCCTCACCAGCCTGCCCTGTGACTGGCGCTGTGGCAGAGAGCCAGCAAGCAAACTGAACGTGATCTGCACAGGAGCTGCAGATCTCCTGAATTCACAAGTAAAGAGTCTGAGGACACGAGGTGCCAGATTCCATTTCATATGAGGATTAGCTGGAGTCAGACCCCAGGACACGGTCTCATCAGTGTGGAAGAGACGATGTAGGTCTTCTGCTATTCATTGGTTTGGTTCAGGAGGCAGAGAAACCCTGTGGAATGGTGTTCAGCAAACTGGTAATCATCAATACCTTTTGTATGGTCGTGGTATTGGCTGTGCAACGATTCTTCCGTATCTGGAGGACCTGTGAAACCCCAATCAACATGCCATTCTTCGTCTCAAAGAATTTTCCATCCAAAGGAATATCATTGACAAACTTCTGCAAAGGAGAAGGAAAGGGCTGAGATGATAACCTTCAACTCCTTTTGCATGGATTGCTTGATGGCTGTTAGATAGCCACAGTCAGTAAACTGAAAAGGTGTACAAAACGGATAATGGTTTATCAATGGAAGAACAATCTACCATTCTTACCTGGGTGCTGTTTTGATAAAACATTAACCAGTAGGAGAGCCCTAGCATGCTATTTTTATGGATTCCACTTCTCAAATCTGTAGGCAAGAGCTTTTCTCCCAATATAACATGGTACTGCACTGTCTCATTGTCCTAAATCCACAATAAATAAACAAACAAATAAATAAAATGTTAGGACTTGTCTGACTTCCTAGACTACAATTCAGTCTGGAATTGTATGTCACAAGAATAGTTACCAGGCAATCTCTACTAGCTAATTTAGCCCACAGATACTAGTAACTCCCTATCACAATAGCACTGATCACACCTAGTTACCATTACTGGATGAAGCCATAAAGGTTTTTGGAGCTTTTCAAAAGGTTCAAAAATACCACATATATGCCATGGCTAGACAGGAAGAAGATCTTGTGCTATCCATCACACACAAATCTACTCAGAAATTTGCATTTGGTGTCCAAATAGACTTTTCAGTTCCCATTGCAGCATCCCAGGAAACCCTCTCATTTCTCTCTGCCACTTCTCCTAGCTTTTAGCATCACATATGCTCCTCCTCAGATCTTCTCAGCTCAAGTTTCTGATCTGACAGTATACATGTCCCTGCAATTACTGCAATACATATTCAGACTGTAAGCAAACAGTGAGCTTACCAATTGTGTCACATTGTGAGCCTGGCAGTACTCCTCAATGGAATTATTTCCAGGAACAAAAACTGTATATTTGTCACTGGATTCAATTTTTCCAATGAGCTGGTATTGCTACAAAAAAAATAAATAAATAAATAAATAAATAAATAAAATAAATTAAAATGTCCAAACATTAACATTAGCAATTACACTTGTACTCACTAAAACTAAACTGCATATGAAATCAATTAATATAGCAAAAGCACTAGGGGAAATGCTTGAAAACTGAATATACAATTTCCACTCAGTCACACGTGTCTAATCACTTGCTCCCTGGGTTGACCTAAGTGCAGTTCCTTGATTACGAACAAGCCTTCCTTTTCCTCTAGGTTTCTCTGCCTGTACAAGCATGTGAGAGCCTGCAACAAACAGGACATCTTCCATTGTAATAACATGATATAGGGATCTAACTGCAAGTATGTGATCCTTTGGCTGTTCAAAGGACCTTTCTTAGAAGATCACATTGGAATGGTAGGAAATAGATGGTTTCTCTTTTCTCAGCAGGTGGTCCAGGTTTAGTCCCACCTACAATAGGTAAACTGGGCATTTGCACAAAGAAAGTTCTGACAGCCACAACAGAACCCACATCAGATGCTTACGTGTAACAAATCCTTGAATGTGCTGAATGAGGAAACTGTATCGAGCCGTTTCTGCAGACCTGGAGGACTCGGTGGGATATCTCCTAAAGGTGGCAACAAAACCTGCAGATAAAGCAAGCTCATCAGCAAGCTCAGGCAAGAGACAGTGGGGGAAATTACTCCCACCCTGCTTGCAAGAAAAGCAAGTAGAAATGATACCATTTAGCACAATTCTGCAATAGTCTTAACTCATCTACCAGCCAAGAGAAGAGGAACTTCCCTCTTACTTGTCCCAGAGACGAATACTTTAAACTTAAAACACTAGTGCACAGGAACATCTGTCAGGACTTTGTGATAATCAAGCGTATTTTTGTCATTATAGCTCTTTCTAACTGCCCGGGTATACATTACTTGTTGTCTCCATCACGGATGCTGCAACACAACCTCATTGCTATGACTGTATTTCCCAGTATTGACATACCTTACTGAGGACATGAATAATGCCATTGCTGGCAGGGATGTCGCTGACGACAATACTTGCATTTTGAATGGTTAATACCTGCAAAAGCATAAGAGGGAGAAGCAGAAGCATCAGAAATCACCAGGCATATGCAAACCAGACATATGATTTGTTCAAGGTTGCACATGATTAATCTGGGTACAATTCTTAAAAGATTCCTGAGCTTGAAGGCACCAGCATCACATCCAGATTCCCCACTAGATATAGCAGCTCTTGAGCAGTTTAATTTGACACTGACACATGTGCATTATATAAAAAATTCTTACACCACTCTTGGTGTTTATCTGCCATCTGGTCTGTGGGTTGAGGGTGGGTAATTCTGGCTTGTCGTACTTTTTCAGCTTTTCACCAGTGAAGATACCTTCAAGAAAGTGGGCCCTGAAGAGAAAAAAGGCAGGTAAAGAAAAGGTTCTGGTACTAATTGTAGTAACAGGGAGCATATCACCTAACATTCACACATTCACTAAAGTCATTAAGCGTGTGGAGAGAATGCACATATATGAAAAATAAATACACTTCCAATTGCCTGAGCTCTGCTATGTTTCAAATGCCTACTATATTCTTTGCCTGCTACATATTTAACCTTGCTTCTATATTTATTTCAAGATATCTCCTTATTGGGCACGTATGACCAGAAATCCAACTCATAGCTTTGTTACTGTTGTCTGGCATACTAAAGCAAAGAGAGGAATCTCCTCATACCTGACTAAAACCGGCAGCGTGCTGGGGGTCAGCCAGAAATCTTTCTCACTCTTGTTCAAGCTGTTGATAGCTTCCTCTGATGGCACCAGGACAGTGACATTGGTTCCTGCTGGGATGCTGAAGAGAGATTTCTGTTGTCCAAAGCACAAAGATGAACAAATAAGACATGCCAGTGCCATATCTACTCCGTAAAATATAACCAAGAGTCATCCTGCTTTTGCAGTCCCATGTCAGGGACGTGCAGAATGGTAGTGTGCACACAGCAGGCTTTCCTGCACGTGTGAAATAAGTAAGTGCTGTTGGCAATCAAAAAATGCCACAAGTGGTTTGGCCAAAACAGCTGACATCTGCTTGCCAATGAAAAATCTGCTGCTTTAAGCTCTGCTTAAATTACATTAATCTTCAAATCTATTCAGTCAAGTCCATAAACAAACAACACACAACATCAGTTTTGGGGAAGGGACCAAAATTACTCCTAGCAAAAGCAACGTACACAGCAGGACAGGTAAACTAAGGCTCAGTGAGATGGCATGCTTCATAGTGTGTTTCCACAGACTTGCTGCAGCCTGCAGCTGCTTGCTGCAAGTCTCTTGCAGCCAAGCTAGGAACAGGGAGCCCATAAGAAGGAAAGGAACAAACATACAGTCTAATTTTTCAAAGATTGCTATTTTTAAAATAGTAATCATTTTTCAAAAATAGCTATTATTATGCTACCCCTTTTTCTTTTCCTTCTGTATTACTTTCCTACAGCCAGGAATTACAGAAGATACAACTATGAAAATCAGTCACAGTTTCCTCTGTAGTTTCCTCTGTGACTGTAACACCTGTTACAGTCACAGCTTCCTCTTGTGCTATAAACTAGTCCCTCAAACACACTGATGACCCTTACTCCATCACAAACTCCAGAGCTTTTCTACATGCTACTACTCTTTCTGATTCACCTTAGCTGTTGCTTTGTTTTTCTCTAATGAAAAAGATAAATGCTGTTGCTCTTCCTTTAACAGCAGTGTTCACAGTGACTTCACTTCTACAGTACTTACTCATGTGGACATGCCACGGCCATTCTTACCTTAACCCAGTCATAGAAGCCTGCAAAGTGGGAACTCCCAGCCAGCTCCTTCAAAATAGAAAAAACAGAAGGGTAACCTCCAATGAGCACTGGAGCTGTGGGACTGGGAGACCTGGGGTGGGGGACAGGAGCCCTTTGCAATATTAGATCCAGCAATAATGACTTAGGAATTCCTTTCTCCCTTCACAAACTTCAAAGGCACCTTGTGTCATGTGGAGGGATGGCCACTCCCAAAACCAAACTCTAGCCATTAAAGAATATATATTCCAGACATTAAATATATATATACCTAAATAAATAAATTCTTTTCAATTCATCTGAAATTGCTTATGTTTACCAGAGACGGTGATTGAATGGTCTATTAATAATTCTAATGTCAGAAAATGGGCCAACCTAGCTCTGACCTGAAAAACTTTCCAAATAACAAATAAAAGATGTCTTATTGCACAGGGCAGACAGGGGTGGAGAAGCTTAGAAATGACTGTCAATGATTTATTGAAGACACCGGTTCTTGGCACTGGTGCTGTCTCTGTGGTCTTGGGCAAACACGTGCTGTGCTGAGAGGAGTCA
Organism: Aythya ferina; assembly: GCF_964211825.1. Lineage (NCBI taxonomy): Eukaryota > Metazoa > Chordata > Aves > Anseriformes > Anatidae > Aythya > Aythya ferina. The sequence goes on from NC_140306.1 coordinate 14,580,736, forward strand.
GCTCGAGTAACAGAGAAATGGGAAGTGAGAACAGAGACATTTCTCCCTGATCTCCAAAAGACCTCAGACATTTGCTTTTCACTCACTTTTAGAACATCTCCATAGCATGTCATGCCATCCCCCACATAGCCTTGAGGGCAGGTACAGGACCTCTCCCCTCCTCCAAGAGGTACACACATAGCCTGCAAGTACAAGGAAAGGAGAAATTAGAGAGTGAACACAGGTAATGCAGTGTTACACCTACCTAAGAATCAAATTCTGACCTCTTATGGCCCAGGCTACAAATGCGCACACAAACCCCTTCTTCCTGTGGTGTTTATAGTGCCATTGAATTTATACCTTGTGCAGCAAGGCCTAGATGATGGCTTTGGGTTGTGTGCATTCATGAAAAATCAGAGGATCTGCCTCCATAGATCAGAGACTAAACCTTTATAACACCTCAGTGGTGTGCCAGTAGGCCAATGCAAACCAAATCCTTGTGATTCTCTTGATGCCATGGCTGAAAAACTTGTGACAGGGAGCAGAGGAACATTCACCGCCACAGTGCCTTGGACAGCTCTTTAGCTACTCACCATGTCGTGGCAGCCGCCGTTGTCCATGAGGCATGGGTTGATTGCATCGCAATTGTGGCCATCGCCAGCATAACCCCTCTTGCAGACACATTTGCTCTGCAGGAAAGAGGCATTTCAATTTTAAAGAGCTATCAGAGTATCCTCATTTACTACCCAAAAAAGGCATAAAAATCTAAAATCTATTCTTAATTGACTTTCCTAAGTTTTCTCCTGGTTCCTCAAGACATGAAAATGCAGAGGTACTTCCTTAGCAGGGCATCATTCTCTATCACAACACACATGCTGCTGGGTTACTCAAGAGCACTGATCCCTTGCTCTGCTTGCCTGTGTGAGGGTAACTTGAGAATAATAGTTTCCATCTCTATTTGCAGCTTTTCCGAGAATGACACAGACTTTGTGAACAACAGAAAGAGAAGAGGGGGTGATTTCAAAACTTCCTGCTTATATGATAGCTAAAAGAGCACTTGCACATGCCACCTACCTCACTAAATTCTGCTGAAGATCTGGCACCTTTCCTCAGCCCATTGCCCAGAGCTCCCTTTGCTCGGTGGGGAGAAGAAGCACCTTGAGAAGCCACCCTGAGAAGCCACCCCTCCTGCATGCCTTCCTCCAGTCTCAGGATGTCCCAGTCTTGGCCTGTCTCCCTCCATTGACTATCTGAATAGCTGCATGTGATTTTCTGTACATTTTAGCACTGCCCAGGGACAATGCTGTGATCTGAGAACAAGGTGGGCACAGCAACCAGTGCCTTGTTATGGAGCAGGGCTCTTCCCTTTGCTACACAAAGGTTTCCGAGTAGTGTAGCAGCCTCAAACATACCCATGCCTCTCACCACACACGAGTACCCTGTGTGGCTATATCATGAGCCAGTGTATCTGGCAGCCAACTATCAGGTTTTGCTGCTGACCAGCCCAGGTTCTACCTCCAGCAATCCCAGACCATTTCAGAGCAGCTTAGGAAATGTAAGTCTACTACCAGACTACTTAGTATAGCCCATACCTGACCGGGGCCGATATAAATGCAGTCAGCATTGATGTGACAGTTCCCTCTGCTCTCCAGCATGCAGTTGTCTATAGACACACAGGCCTTTCCATCCCCAGTCCAGCCCACGTTACACTGGCAGGTGACATTGCCAGGGACTGTACTGATGCACAGGGCCTGCAGAAGGGAGACAAAAGCATTACACTCAGCAGAGAGCAGATAGTGCACTACAAATACAGATACAAGTCTCTTTCACCAGTCAGAGAAGAGTTTCTGAATGACCATTTTTGATTCCAGCACTGGGTGCAGGGACTGGAAGCATCTTCTTCAGAAAAATTCTAGATAATATCATAGTAAAGTGATTCTGGAAACATTCAGTGTTTTCAGAGAGGTGGATACTTGTGTCTAAGGTGGCTCAGAACTCACAGGGCATTCCCTGCCATTCAGTAAAGGTCTTCCATTACAGAAGTAGTATTCCCTAGGCAGGATAAGCACAATCTTCTTCTGCCTGGGCACGTAGGCTGGGAATCAATCATGGAGGTAGATCTCTTTCAGCAAAGACCTTTGTACTTAGTGCCATCCTATTCCCTTCTACATAGCCCAGTGCATTCCTCTCACTGAGGGATCTAAATCATGATGAGGTCTGACCATTTGTTGTTGGCTACTAGAAATATGAGTTGGAGCTCACAGACAAGCTACAACACGTAAGAAGATCTTGAGGGGAAAATGAATACAAAACAAAAGTCTGTGCAGCTAAAATATCTGGACAAACCAGCCAAACCTTCCCCAGGGTGTCACATTTTGTTACCAACCAAATGACTGACCTCCTTATGACGGCTGTGTTTAGGTACCTGCTGTTCCATCCCACCTTACAGACTGGGAAAGAGGCACAACACCAGTGCCCAACAAATCTGCAACTGTCCTGCTTTGATTGATAGATGTTGCTTCTCCACGTTTCGATAGTCCAGTCCCACTTACATTCTGAGAACAGCCTCCTCGTTCTGGCTGACTGCACAGGTCAATGGGCTGGCAGGAAAATCCATCCCCTTCATATCCATCCATGCAGATGCACCTTAAAAACATAAGCACAGAAGGCACACAGGTAGTACAGCCTATTCTGAAATACAGCAGAGAGCAAAAAGATATTTTGAGCTCTCAAGCAAGCAAGAACCTGACTTAATCTCTAGTGCAGTGGGCTGGCTGCATGGCTTGAACAACCCTGTGCAACAGGCACACAGGGAGACATGCACAGTTACAGGGTTGGCAGCCTCACAGCCGTTGTGTGACTATATGATGACAATGTGCCCACCCGAATCTGTACGCCAGAAAGCTGCTCAGGACACTAGTTGGTGGAGTCCCTTGGGAGGTGGTTCTGAAGGGCAGAGGGGTCCAGGAAGGCTGGGCGCTCTTCAAGAGGGAAGTCTTAATGGCGCAGGAACGGTCTGTCCCCACGTGCCCAAAGACGAGCTGGCGGGGAAGAAGACCGGCCTGGCTCAACAGAGAATTGTGGCTTGATCTTAGGAGGAAAAAGAGGGTTTATAAGCTTTGGAAAAGTGGGCAGGCCACTAAGGAGGACTTTAAAGAAGTAGCGAGGCTGTGCAGGGACAAAATTAGGAAGGCCAAAGCTCATCTGGAGCTCAATCTGGCTACTGCCGTTAAAGATAACAAAAAACGTTTCTATAAATACATCAACACAAAAAGGAGGACTAAGGAGAATCTCCATCCTTTACTGGATGCGGGGGGAAACTTAGTTACAAGAGATGAGGAAAAGGCGGAGGTGCTCAATGCCTTCTTTGCCTCAGTCTTTAGCGGCAATACCGGATGTTCTCTGGATACCCAGTACCCTGAGCTGGTGGAAGGGGATGGGGAGCAGGATGTGGCCCTCATTATCCATGAAGAACTGGTTGGTGACCTGCTACGGCACTTAGATGTGCACAAGTCGATGGGGCCGGATGGGATCCACCCAAGGGTACTGAGGGAACTGGCAGAGGAGCTGGCCAAGCCACTATCCATCATTTATCAGCAGTCCTGGCTATCGGGGGAGGTCCCAATCGACTGGCAGCTAGCAAACGTGACGCCCATCTACAAGAAGGGCCGGAGGGCAGACCCGGGAAACTACAGGCCTGTCAGTTTGACCTCAGTGCCAGGAAAGCTCATGGAGCAGATCCTCCTGAGAGTCATCATGCAGCACTTGCAGGGGAAGCAGGCGATCAGGCCCAGTCAGCATGGCTTTATGAAAGGCAGGTCATGCCTGACGAACCTGATCTCCTTCTATGACAGAGTGACGCGCTGGGTGGATGAGGGAAAGGCTGTGGATGTGGTCTACCTTGACTTCAGCAAGGCTTTTGACACCGTCTCCCACAGCATTCTCCTCAAGAAACTGGCTGCTCTTGGCTTGGACTGGCGCACGCTTCGTTGGGTTAGAAACTGGCTGGATAGCCGGGCCCAAAGAGTCGTGGTGAATGGAGCCAAGTCCAGTTGGAGGCCAGTCACTAGTGGCATCCCCCAGGGCTCGGTGCTGGGGCCGGTCCTCTTTAATATCTTCATCAATGATCTGGACGAGGGCATCGAGTGCACCCTCAGTAAGTTCGCAGATGACACCAAGTTAGGTGCGTGTGTCGATCTGCTTGAGGGTAGGAAAGCTCTGCAGGAGGATCTGGATAGGCTGCACCGATGGGCTGAGGTCAACTGCATGAAGTTCAACAAGGCCAAGTGCCTTGTTATTGCACCTGGGGCGCAATAACCCCAAGCAGAGCTACAGGCTGGGAGAGGAATGGTTGGAGAGCTGCCAGGCAGAGAAGGACCTGGGAGTGATGGTGGATAGTCGGCTGAATATGAGCCAGCAGTGTGCTCAGGTGGCCAAGAAGGCCAACGGCATCCTGGCTTGTATCAGGAACAGTGTGACCAGCAGGGCTAGGGAGGTGATCGTCCCCCTGTACTCAGCTCTGGTGAGGCCGCACCTCGAGTACTGTGTTCAGTTTTGGGCCCCTCGCTACAAGAAGGACATCGAGGTGCTTGAGCGGGTGCAGAGAAGGGCGACGAAGCTGGTGAGGGGCCTGGAGAACAAGTCCTACGAGGAGCGGCTGAGGGAGCTGGGCTTGTTCAGCCTGGAGAAGAGGAGGCTCAGGGGCGACCTTATCGCTCTTTATAGGTACCTCAAGGGAGGCTGTAGCGAGGTGGGGGTTGGCCTGTTCTCCCACGTGCCTGGTGACAGGACGAGGGGGAATGGGCTTAAGTTGAGCCAGGGGAGTTTTAGGTTAGATGTTAGGAAGAACTTCTTCACTGAAAGGGTTGTGAGGCACTGGAACAGGCTGCCCAGGGAAGTGGTGGAGTCACCATCCCTGGAAGTCTTCAAAAGACGTTTAGATGTAGAGCTTAGGGAAATGGTTTAGTGGGGACTGTTAGCGTTAGGTCAGAGGTTGGACTCGATGACCTTGAGGTCTCTTCCAACCTAGAAAATTCTGTGATTCTGTGATTCTGTGAAAGACTGACCTTGCTGTGTCATTAAGGCTGCAAACAGCATTCTGGTGGCAGTACTGGGACAACCCGCTCGGGCCACAGTTCTTGGATGTCTTGTCACAGAATTTCCCAGTAAAACCTTCCTTACAGGACCAGGATTGACACACACCCCCGCTGCCAGGCCTGTTGTCACAGACACCATGGACGCAGCCACAATCTGTCAAAGAATTTTCACATGGAGAAAGAACAGTAATTGCCAAAAGTCCAGAACTCACCACAGTAGTCACATTTTGCAGATTCCTAACTTTCTTTCACAATCTCTCATGACATCAAATCATCATCCCATTTGTTCTTGACAGAGGGATGTCTGCTGAGACACATCCATCCCACCTCAAAACCTGGCCAGGGAACTGATCCTCTGACTGCCTGGGTCCAAGAGTTTTATGAGCTCTAAAGATGGGTTCAAATTTAGGCCATCAAGCACAAGGTCCTTGTCAACTGGGAAAGGAAAATGTCTTTTCTTTCTAAGGAGGAGAGATTTGCTTGGAAGTTCCACACACAAATTTGGCCAATGTTTCCAAGACCTGCATTACCACTGTCATATCAGCCACGCTTTTTGTCACCTGTGATGACATTTCTGTTAGAAATGGTTCAGTCTTCAAAATAGGATTAAATAAAATAATAAGATTTACTAAAAGAATAGAGGTAAGCAAACAGCGCTGGGTGCACCAGGAGTCTCCGCTCCACCAGGACACACACCAGTTACATCAAGTAGCTGATTTTTATGCTCCTAGACTAACACATATTCATTACTACTTCTAAAAAAAATAGGTTATTATAATTAGCTTCTGGGGTCCAGTCCCTCCTACTGGAGCATGCGCATCAGTCTCCGGTGGTCCCTCTGGGGGTCTCTAGGGGTCTTTCATGCTGAAGGCTCGTAGTCTTCCTCTCCAAGTTTTTTTCTTGTCCTTCCCCTTTGTACTTCCTTGGCACCGTGTCAAGTTTATACAGCATCCCCTGCAGGTCTTGTCTCCTAGCCATCCTTCAGCTTTTTTTTTCTTCTTCTTAATCTCTTGGCCACCTGGCCAGATATCAGAGGCTTGCATAGTATCCCATAACAGTCACTAGTTGTTATCAGTTGTTCTGAAACCCCCAGACATCGAAGACTTCATACAAACACAAATAACTTTCTTATTAAAACATTCCTCACCAGCCATTCACAGGGACAGTCACACCTATAGCAGTGTTAAGTTAATCTCGAAGAAGACAAAAAAAAGGCTGTAACTGTTAGAAATAGAAGTCCAGAGTAACAAAGGCAAACTGGTTCATAAATTTGAGGAGTATTTTCTGAAGACTTGATAAATTGACTAGAATGAGGGGGAGACTGGGACACACTGCATCTGTGGTTCAAGAATTAAATTGGCAGTGCAGGACCCAGAGGCAGACAGGACTGTTCTTTATTGACATGAATTGTTAAAGCATTCCTAACATTTCCATCACTTCTTTCATAATGAGGTCTTGCCAGCAGGGAATCCAGGGTACCTGAACATGCACTATAGCTTTGCTCTACATTTTTCTCTAGTCTCTACTTCCAAATTACCAACCTTCATCACAGTTCTCGCCATGTTTGTTTGGGTTTGAACAGATGTGGCAGGCTACTCCTTTGAAGCCTTCAAAGCAGTGGCAGTTGCCATTCCCTGCTATGCCATCGCTGCACTGGAAGGAAACAAAAAGAAAGCCAAAGTCATTGAAACTAAGCGAACCAAGGCAAAACCAAGGCTTTGATATCTATCAAAAACACTTTTAACAGCTGCAGTAAAAAATAGGACTTTGAAGAGCAGTGGTGGTAATAAAAAATACCCCCCCCAACCCCCAGTCAATGCTGTCTGCGAAAGCTATGACATGATTCACATTAGAGCTCAAGACAGAAAACACACTGATGAGTACACTCCATTTTCCTTGGGTATTCTGTGGCCACCACTTTGCACTTTACGCTGGAGCACAAAGGCTGAATTATGCTTATCTAGAGCAACTGTTACCATAAAGAAAAAATGTCCTACCTTGCCATTAAAAAATAAATAAGCTAACTACACTCCCTAACCACCCTGACTCAAGTGCTCATTGTAACACAGTATGATCCTTCATACATGTACTTACATTTCCCCGGCCATAGCATGGACTGGAATATCCCCCTGGGCACGGTATGCAGTCTGGACCAAAGAATCCTTTGCAGCACCCAGGTTTCTGAAAGAAAAGCAGAATCATTAAATTACCAAGTGACTTAACATGAATTGCCTGGAGTTGTCCTGCTCTCACAATTCTGAAATCTATGTCCTCCTTCTTGTGGCCATGGACAACGCTGAAATAGTCACTTAGACACCCATGCTTAGAATCATAGAATCATTTAGGTTGGAAAAGACCTTTAAGATCATGAAGTCCAAACATAAAATTGGACTTAATTTATTAAATTATTTTCCAACAATACCTGTCTTTCTGCTTGCAGCTAATTCTTGTCAACATAAACCACTATTTTCTGTTCTTTCTGTGACTTATGCAAATAGGGTCTGTGCTTTCTCTGAGTTTTGAGTTCATTAATAATATTGGCTCACTTGATCCTCCTTTATCCTTGCTGAGGACTTCTGCTTTTCTAGAGGGATGTATCAGTCCTGGATCACAGGCCTTGTCACAACCAACCAATAGAAGAACAATGACAGGACAGACATCCAGCTGCTATTTAACAAGACACTCAAAAATCATTCTATATAGCTGGCACTGGGACAGCTCAGGAGCTGCAGACTCCTGATGTGAGGTCTGTAAACTGGGTAAGAACTACTTTTCCAAACCATCTGACAATGTTTCATAAACAAGATGCAATCACTTCACAGCTTATGGCACTTTCATTGTACTCTGCTTCTGTTGGGAGACGTGATAAAAACAGGGCTGTCTCAGAAAACATGACACACTGAACACTACACCATTTATCTCTCAGCTTTCTCCAGCTTGGCTAGTCACAACTGCTGTGTTTTATTGCATTTATGTATCGTGTTTAGGTTTAACTGAGCTGCTTTCTAATATTTGTAGCGGGTTGGTACTGTGTTTTCTTCTCTGTGTTAACCAAAGAGAGGTCAGGTAGCCAGCTCATCTGATGGGCCCCCCTTGCATGGGGCAGCTTTTCTATTGTTGCCATCTCAGTTCAAGGAGTCAGAGGTCTCCTCGATGAATCGGGAAGAGCAAAGCTGAGCTCCTTTCAAAAGAACGTGTTTTCCCATTGCACTCACCATGACAGTTTGATTGCAGTACCTGGCACATCCCTTCTTCAGTACATTCAGGCCTTGTGGATCATGGATATAGACACATTCTTTTGGGAACAGTGTTGATTCCTGTAGAAACACAAGTCAGCTCTGTTTTGTTACATCAACACAGTGACCCTCCCCTCCTCTCTTTCTGCTGCAGAGAGCAATTTATGCCTATCTCTGAGCTGAGGAAGTTCAAAAAGGAGCCAAGGTGAACAAGATACTGCTACAGCATGCCTATCGTGAAAGAAGGCACGTGGTGGCTTCCTCTCACTCCCAGTTTGCAAGCCTGAGCCAAGGTGCTGCCCTTTTGTTCTTATAGTAGTATTTATGATAAGGGAGACAGTAGAAGAAGGGGGAGAGGTTGGGGAGAGAGGATAAAAGGAGGGAGATGGAAGGGAGAGACAGGGTGGAAGTGGGAGAGAAATAGAGGGTAAGAAAGAGGGTATGGGAAAAGAGAAAGGAAGGAGGGAGAGGAAAGGCAGGGAGAAGGAGTGGGGAAAAGGGGGAGTACAAGAGAATGAGAGAGGGAGGGAGGAAAGGAGAAAGAAGGGAAGGGAGGGAGACAGCTAGGGGTGGAGGTGAGACAGAGAGTGGGAAGGGAAAGGACTGCAGATGATTTCTGGAACAATACCCAGTGACCTGTCATGTAGTTATACACAGGCAGAATTGGGCCCAAGATGATTCTGTCCACACCTGCCTCAATCAGAGAGGAAAACAATTGACTAGTGATTTTGCAGAGCTCCGTTTCAGACATTCATGCTGAGACGGCATCAGCAAGTTCTGAAACTCAGATCCCTCAGAAGACACCCAACAGTTAACAGTCATGAACACCTCTCCATTTTTCCCAAACAATGTCTTGGGCCTGACCTTCACACAGGGATTTCCTGAAAATTGCTGTACTGCTAAACCCAGCATGGGTTAACTCAAACACCAGTGTGCTGCCTCCTCTTTTTTCCGCCTTCAGCTAGTTCTGCTCATTCTGAATCAACAGCGAGCACAGGCCAAGAACAAATTGTTTCTCAGCCCTCTGCAGCGCATAGAGCTAGTTGCAATTCCCTGGCCATGACATAAGCAGTGGTGTTACTGGATGGGACAAGTGGGATTGGGTTTGATTCTAGCAATTTGGAGGAGCTGGGAGACTCAGTGTGTGAGGAGGAAAACCCTACCTGAGGCAGAGTAGAGGTACTAAAAACTGCAAGCCTACAATTTCATTTAGCACAGACTGAATCATAGCTATCTGCATTGACTCAGGAAACAGACTTCAAAATAATAGCACAGAGTAGTTATTGGGCGACAGTCTGGGATCACAGTGCATGGTGGATATGCATCCTCTAACAAGCCATGTTGTTCCTCTCTACTGCTCGCCTTTCCTGTCCTGTATTTGTTTGAAAGTGTCTTGGGTTAGAAGCTGTCACAGTGTGCTTCTATGTCATCATACAAAGAAGAAAATATGTAAATGATCAAGAATAATTACCATTTCTCTGCTGCCAGGTGGGCAAACACTGCTGTTGAGAGCCTCACAATCCACACAAGAGCCCTGTTAAGAAAAAAAGAGCAGAAAACTTCATCTTCTCAAAAGAACCCCTTCCCCATGCCAAGAATGCTCCAGAGCTACTGCTTCCAGTACATATCCAAAACACCACAGCATGCATCAGAAACATTTTTAGGAGGGAGTTCCACACTCTGAAATGGGGTAAGCTTCTCACTTCAACAAAGTGGATCCCTTGTCACGAGATGTTTGCACCTGACTTTAAGATGGGGTCTGTCTCCACCCAGTGAGTCTATCAGCCACTAGAGACACAGCTATGCTGGAAAACACTTTGGGCATCCATGTGGCAGCCTCATTAAATCAACAAGGTATAACAGACCCTCTGGCCAGTTGATATTATTTGTGTTGCTCCAAATCAGGTGCCTTTTGCCTATTCAGAGCCTCATCCTCTTTTCCAGTAACCTACCAGTGATTAAAGTGGGGAACACACACCTAAAATAAGGTATACAAAATTCTTTATGTGAGAATACCATACAGCATTTGCAGCTCCTGCTGCTGAATAGCTGTTTCCCATCCATACTAACATGAAAACAGTGCTGACAGTGATGGGAACAAAGCATTCTCAGCTGAGTTAGTAACTCTGGTGTCAAGAAGGGCATACACAGCTTTATGAAAAGGCAAACATCTTTCTGAAGCAAAGGTAGGATGGATGCAAGGAAGATATAAAGAACCACAAGAAAACAGCTGATTGCCAGCAAAGCAGTGCAAAGTGATAGCAGAAGCAACAATCACAGTGCTGATGCCGCCTAAGTTCATATTAGGGGATATCTCAGAGAGAACACATTTCCCAAATGTAATTTACACAGCTTGCATTTGTTCCTCCAGGTGAGTGTAGGGTCTACAGCAATGGCTAGCAAGAGAATGGGAGAAGGTGACTTACTGTCACAATTTTATGTTGTTCCTCATTGCATCTGTGAGGCAAAATGGGAATTATCGAAGGAGGGAGGAAGATGCCGTCCAAGGTATGAATAATACCATTTGATGCCACAATGTTTCTCACGTTTAAGGGGATCCCTGATTCATCCATCAGAATTCTTCCCTGATGCAGAAACACAAATAATTTATCTGTATTTTAGCCCACTAGACTGTATCAACTACATAAAGGCAACACAGGAAACAGATGGTATGCAACATCGAGTGCAACCACACAAATAGTCAAGCCTCTTAGTAGAGTCACAAGTTGGATAAGAAGCAAAAATAATTCAGTGACCCCATTTAGGTCTATTTTTTAAGCACAGGAGGAAGCAGAGATGGGACGAAACCACATTGTTCAGAACTATATCCAGACTTCCACTTAGCACAGGACATTTGCCCAGCTGAGTTTTGATCCATACATACGTCTGCACTGATGCTGATGGTCAGTATCTGGTTGGCCATAGTAATGATGTGTGGCATCATTATCAGTTTTTCTACAGTCACCTGAAATAAACACATGAGGGGGCAATGTCATGAAAAAGCAGGGACATTTCAGTACAGCTTACAGAGTCCTTTCACATCCCCCCCCCCCCCCCACCTAAAAAAGCCTTCTAAAGGGGACAATAACCTTAACATCTACATTTAATGAAATACATTAAACACACACAATAGCCCAGAGGGAAATACAGGACTTTGTGTGAATCATTTGCAATGCTACAAACACAGCAGTGCCTGTGGTAGTGGCCTTTGTTTTCATTCCTTGTGCAAGAAACAGTCTAGAACAGCTGAAATTAAGTCTCACTAATAGTGTCTCTCATTGATACAGCCAATACAGGGAATTTTCCAGGACATATTAATTAAAGAAGTAACGCTGAGCAAGAAGCATAATAGATAACACATTTTGACCTACTAAATAAGCTTATTTCTAAAGACAGAAGAAATGTAAACCACAGCTGCTGTACGAGAAATTTAAACATAAGGATTTGACAGGTGAGACGTTCTGAGAACTAAGACAATTTTTACTTTTGTGTTCAAAAAGTTATTAAAATAAGTAGTGTGGCTTGTTGCCATGTTGTTATTCATCAATTGCAAGAAAAACTATGTTTTGCTGTTTTGTCAATGTACTGCTTATTTTCTCTGTTGGAGTTATGAAAATCATAAGAACTGACATTTTCTCCTTAATGAAGGACTGGAATAATATTGATATTTCTTAGCAAAAAAACATGACATTGTACCATAACGCTTGAGTATTCACTTCCCCACAGGTTCTGTGTATAATTTTAAACATTTCTCTTGTTGATTGTATAAGGGAAAAAGTCTTGTTAATGCACTGCATTAATTTTATTTACCCTGCCACACAAGGTAAATAAATGCTGGTGCAAGAGTTGGCAGTACCCCACTGATGGAGCCCAGGAAGACAGGAGAAGGAGCAGGAGAGTTTTGACCAATTCTCCACCTGGCTATAACTTCTGTGTTGCTGTTTTCAGTGTTAGGGAAGCTATGGGTGGGAGGATTCATAATTAGGGTACACTCCTAATTAATAGTTCAGCAAATTAAAGTGATGCCAAGAGAGAATTTGCCTGCAGCAAACTCTGCAGGACAATGTTTTCTTTGTAAAGGACATCTGACTAATGAGCACCATCACGCTCAGAAAACTAAGAGCTTTGTGATGGAAGTCCCTTTTGGCAACAACTTTCCTGGTAAATGTTTTGCCTCATCAGGTCCTGAATCACATCTCTCCTCTCTTGGGCAGTCCAAGAAACAGCAGCTGAAGTCACTGATACTCCAACCTCTGTGCCAAACAACATAGTTGATTATATGCTGGCCTGAAGGACTCCAATTATCCAGAATTAGAGCTGCCTGCCTTACCGCTGCTGAAGTGTAGATATGATGTTTCACAAGTTCCTGAAGCTTATTTATGCCCTAAGGAAAAACAAAAAACAAAAATAACATAATAATTGGGTACCCCTTCATTGCTCAGGAGTAAGAAGAGGCAATTACTTTTTCTTTTAATAAATGACTGACTATGCCAATGTATTACAGCAGAGACTTCACTTGGAAAATAAATTTACTTCATTTCCTTACTTCATTTCCCCCACACCAAGCGGGAGGAAAAAGCCAAAAAACAGACAAACAGTCTGGCTAAATGAATTTGTCATTGCAGGTTCCACCAGCATTCACTTCTTTCCCAAAGCCTTACAGAAAGATATTTTAGTTAACTCCAGAAATCTTTCAGCAATGGTCACATACATTGCACAAGCTATTCCAGCAAAGCCTAGTGCAACAGGCTGCACTATCTCAGGACCTCTTAAAGTATTATGAGCTCTCACCTCTGTGAAAAGATAGATGAGCCTTCCATCTCTCAATTTATCCACACCATCATTGCTGGGTACAAATACAGTAAAGGGGCCGGGTCCATCAAGAATTGCAGGCAGGCCACAGTTCTGCAAAAACAATACAAGATTTCACCATGCCTCTAGCATAAGTTAATGAGAGGGGTCTATTAGAAATGGAGAGGAAACTCTAAGCAACCCACCAAAGGTGCAGCTAGTGAAAAGCTTTTGTATTCAAGAGGCAAGGCTTGTAATATTAGAGATATAATGCCATAAAAACAGGCTGGACAATGAAACCACTGGTGTGAGTGCAGCTAATGTGAACAAGAGAGCACTGGAATACACAAGTACATACAGAGACTAAACCAATATCTTTTTGCCCCAAGAGAAGAAAAAGAGAATCAACACTATAACCACAATTAAACAATGAATTTTGTAAAAAACTAACAGCCACAAAGCTGAAAACAAGCAGGTCAGGACTGTTGGGTGCAATGCTAGAGCAGATCCAGATGACTCTGGTGGAGGTAAAAGGAAAATCAGTCCGTCCCTAGTAAAAAAAATTAACTAAATGAAGCCTGGGCAGAAGCCTTTGTGGGTTTATAACCTGAGGACTATTTTATTTAGATACCTACAGAAACAAAAACAAAAACAAAAACAAACAAAACAAAGAAACAAACAACAACAACAAAAAACAACAGGTAGCTTAAGCTTAGCTTGGCATGGAAAGGCGTGAAATATTCACTCTTGAAAAAGTATTCAAGAACTACAAATGCTTTGGAGAAAAAACTGTGCCAAGAGAGATAGGTAGGGCAGGTGGGGAAGAAGGTAGGAAAGACATTTGTATGTTTGTTGCTTGTGCTGATCTTTCCATTACATTTGCTTATAAAATATACAAAATAAGAAGTGACTCAGATAAAAGCATCCAGAAAGAAAGACTAACAGCTGCATTTAAATATTATTCAAAATTCACACAAAAAGAGCAACAGGCTGTGCAGAAGCAGCAATGCTAAACCTTCTGGGGCAGACACAGGCATGCTTACCTCCAGTATAGTTTCAAATCGACTGAAGATCTCATTTGAAGCAAGGATCTCCCCAATGGTTTTCTGCAAGAAGATACAAAGAGGAAAAATACAATGTCTGGGGTTGAAGCAAAGTCTGAGCACAAACTGACATGCCTTTGATCAGTCAATGTTTGGGGATTGCATGCTCCAGGTCTTTGAAAGCCATCAGCCCCAAAGGACTCAAACCCTTTATTTTGGCCAAGGAAGGAGTCTACAGTAGCTTAAGCACAAGCCTGCTCTCATGTATGACAAACGAACAAGAATCTTTTAGGTTACCATGCACTTCAGCACCCTTCTGTTTTCCTACTCCCATCTCCAGGTTAAACTTGCAGCCATGCAGAACTTGGCTGGTAAACAATGGAGCTGCTCTATCATCTCGAGTCTGCCTCTGCCTTTGAGGACACGAGTTCACTCTGCCACCTGCAAATGAGCTCCAACGCTGAAAAAATACAACCCATATGCGGGCGTCTGAAAACATGTTGGAAGTAGAAGTTTTCCTTTTTGCCATGCTTCCCATGAGGACAAAGGTAACAAGAGAAATGGCCCCGCAGCCACCACAGTTTCTGAAGGGACTCATCTGGCCTTTATTTGCAGGAATGTGTTTGCTTTTTTTTTTTTTCTTTTTTTTTTTTTTTTTTCCAAATTGCTTCCTGCAGGACATGCAGAGGCACAGAACATTACTTCCAAGGGCATAAAGGGATTCGCTGACAAAAATAGCTCATGTGATTGCTAGCTTTCAGTGTAAAGCCAACACCACAAGGGAAGGAAATGGCTGAAGAAGTCCAGAGAAAGGCAGACTCTGCAGGGAGCATTCTTGCTGTCCTGCCATTGCAGAGTAAGCTGCCCCTCTGCCTCACTGGCATAAGGCTGGCTATGATCTTGGCAGAATCTTCACTGCAGTTGGGCCGTGTTGGTTCCTACCCAGATCACATCCTGATCCAAAACAGCTCCAATGTGGATCAAAACAGCTGTACTTTTGTGCCATGCACCCCAACAGCATCATCCCTCCTGCACCCTCTTCCAGATATACCCACACACCTCCTACTCTTCTTGGACTGTGGATAAAAATTAAAATTTGCAGTTTTCTTAAAGATTTTTTTTTTCTACTGGCACATTTTGAACATGCACACCAACAGTGCTGTGACTGCCACTGTTGTGCTGAGTATCAAAAGTTTACAGGAAACGGTATAGGAAAGACTGCTGAATCAGCCTCATGGCCAGAGGAGCTGCAAGCCCTTCCCTGCAGGTACCAATGCACACAAACACAGAGCTCAGTCAAGCTTCTGCTCTGGATCTCAGACACGATTGACACACCATTCTCTACCACAATATTCCAGCTACTTTTTAAACATAAAGTACAATCCAACTGTAAGATTACACAATACGACTGTTTTTATATATTAATTAAAATGGTGCAAAGTAAGTGCAGACAACTATCAATATCCAACTAAAGCAAAGAGCTGGTGTCATTCTATGTGTAATTTTTTTTGCAAGGAAGCAGTAGGTAACAGGGTCTGCTTTCTGCATATGGAAACAATATAAAAGTTTTCATGCATACAATGCAATAGCTATAGCAAAAACTTTTCCCAATTAACAGGAAAAAGTGTTTAGCAGAGGCAAAGACTGAAGCAAGAACTCTTAAATTTCTGTCCAGTGTCTTAAATACATGACAAGTTCAAATTGCAAAGGTCCATAGTGATTATTTTTCCTCATTTTATATACTTTTAATGCAAAGATAATCTTTTTAATATAATTTTAAAATGCAGTAGAGACAGATGAAAGCAAATCTTAATTTCAATTTTATATGAAAAATTCTTTTTCAATAAAGAAAATATTAACTTCAATTTTATATAAAAAATGCTTTTTCAATATTTATCTTATTATTCTCCTGTAAGGTGCAACTGAAAAAGAGCTCATTTTCTATGAAGGGAGTGATCTTAGTCATGAAATTAGAATTCTCTACTTATCCAAATACTTTAAAAGCGTCACTTCAAGGTCTGTATCTGACTTGTGCAGAGCTATCAGCTACTTTTAAAGGCATGCTTATCAGGAGCTGAAAACAAAACAAATAGCCTTTTCCTCTTTAAAAAAGCCTCACTGTTTTAAGAAGAATAATCATGGAAAAAGATTTTTTTTTAAAGTATTTATTCTACTGTTTCACAAAGCAGAAGAAACAAGAATGCCTGCATACCTGTGGGTTTCCAAGGTTGTCGGTGCTGGTTTTTTTCCTTAGAGTGCTAACAATATGCATAACACCATTGGCTGCTGGTAGGTTCGACTGCAAAACATTGTACTGTTCTTCCACATCTTCATATTGAAATGATTTGATGTATGCCTGGATAATAACACAAGTTTATTTTAATGTATATCCATGGTATCACAATAGATCTATAGATCCCTGTTCCCTTCAGTGCTCTCCATCTATGGGTCAGCAAGGTGAAGGCACAACAGGGTCTACTCTGGAAAAGGTAAATTTAAGGGGTGGTCTTACTGTAGAATAAACATCTCGCTTCTAAATGAATTTGGACAATATTTCCATTCTGGGGTACTTTTAAGTCTTACTACAGCTTAAAGACCTAGTCTGGGACAGTCAGCTCTAGGTTTAAGTTTGCCTGAATGTGAACAATGCTTGATCCCAGTGTGGATCACGGAAGGCTGCACTGACGGTTAAGATCCTGCATCAATCTGTCAAGCACTAGGAGAAAGACATGCTGCTTCATGGGCACCAGGATTTTACAGAATTTGGAAACAATCTTGAAACCAGCTTTGATTGCAGATTTCATTAGCTCCTAATGCAACAAGACTCATCACAGCAAAGCCTAAACAGTCAGGCTCACTGAATTATAAGGCATGCATCTGGTCCTTCCATACTTCCATGCACTGAAGTGGGGCGTATGGAGGTGTACCAAGCGTAATTTATAAACTAAGCATCAAGGTATTGGTGTTGCAGCCATAATCCAAGTGCAGACAAGCGCAGCTTCTCTGTGCTTTTCATTTACCATGTGCATTTTTTTTAACTGCTGTTCCCTGCCCTGAACTTCAGCTCACATCACTGAGGAGTCTGGCTGAAACAAAGGAAGGGGAGGGCAGGCTTCCCAGATCAAAAGACTCCTGAGTAAACAAACAGGAAATAAATTTTAAAAGAGCATCGATAAACCCAGTTCAGAACCCCCGGCTCCAAATAGTGCTTTTTCCTTCTGATGCACGTAGGGTGCATGTAGTATGACCTAGACCTCAAGGCCAAGGCTGGATCCGCAGAGAGGAAACATACGACTCTGCCTGGGCCAGCTGTGAGAATGCAAGCCGGAAAAGTGCAGGATGGAGCGAGAACAGTGGATGCTGGAAAACGCGTGTCAACTGAAAGAGTGAAAAGGGAAAAACAGCCTTACGTATCATAAACTAGTGATTAAAAATTCTTTGCTAGGATAAGAAAAATAAAATAGATAGACAGGAAAAGGGCAACTGGAAGAGAAAATATTCAGCGTGTAGCTGTGTCTGAGAATGTGACCTCCAAGGAGAAGCATTCAGTCTAAAGAGAGACTTTGCTGCCTCTTCCACATCAGCTGCAAGGATACTGCAGTTGCTAGCTGTGCAGGCAAAAGGTCTCTTCTCCAGCATACACATGCAGATCAAGGAAAGACTGTTACCAAGTTTAGGAATAAGATTCTGCCTAATTGGTTGTCTACAGGGCAGGAGAAACAGTTGCTTGATTGTCTGTCCTTAAATCACCTTGCTTTGGATCCCACAAAGGATCTTGCTGGGAGACAGCAGCTTTTCTAGTCTGTGCAATGAGCTGATAAAAGAGCAACCTCTAGAACTGGAACAACTGGAAACTGCATCAATGCTCAATATATTCTGTTGCTCAGAGAGCAGAATTATGACTTTACAGCCTTTTCTTCCCACCTGCCTTTTTCTTTTACCCCAGGACCATCAGGACACATCACAGAATCTGTCTCTGAGAGCACAGTCCACAACCAACAAAGGAATCTACTGCAAAGTGGTTGAAGCCAATCTTTCTCTCAGATGTGTCCCACAATGCCACATCCACATAATTTTTAATATAAAAATTACACTTTGCAACTCAAGGCTAAGGAAATGCAAGGAAGAGCAATAATAAGCAGTTTAATACCATATTTGTACGCACCTATCTGTGTACACCTCTGAAGTGGATGGTAAGAACCAAGGAGCAGAGAAGGGACTATTTAAAACTAGACAGATCATTGTAGAATATGTAGCAAGAGAAGAACAGCTTTTCACTGTAAAGGAGATTATAACCTAAGAAATCAGCTACAGCTCTGTTTCTTAAAACTTCATGATTCTTTTTGAGAAGTGGAAATGAAATCCTGTTCTGGTCACAGGTAGTGTGATAAGAGAAAAACGGTTTTCTTGTTAAGAAAGCACATGAAGGAAACTACGCTCAAGCTCTGCTCAGTCTTTTCACAGCAGTCCACAACTTCAGTTCACAATATCATTTACCTGGTTGTTGAATGTCAGCTTATGTCCTGACAAGGTCCACATCGTCTTGGCTTTTACCATGTCTTCTATCAAATGCAGACCAGGAACAATGTGCATTCTGCACAAATGCTCAGCAGTGGTATCCTTTGGGGAGTAAAGACCAAATAAAGAAGATAAATGACATGCTCTTTCAAAAAAATCATTTTATGAAAGACTCACAACATTACCATAACAGAAATTCTAGGTATATAATATTGAGCTTGCCTCTTCATTTTGGTTCACTGCAGAAGCATGGTGGCAAATCTTTTGCTTCTGTGTACACACACAAACACAGGGAGACTCATTCATTTGAAAGTGACTTTAGAAGAATCCCCTAAAGATAAACCTATTGGACCTGGACAATTTTAAAACTATCCCTGCATGCCTGAGGTAACAAAACTTGCCTAAGCTCCCCATAGACAATCTTTGTTTATGTTTGGCCATGTAGCTGCTGAATTTACGTCTATTTTCTTCCTTTGTTTTCTGGGTTTTCCATCACTGGTAATTCTTTAAGACAATCATCTCTCAATACTGATTTAGGTGGATTTAGGTGGAACTGATACAACTGATTGCAGAACTACAGCAAATGAACACAACTTAATTAAAAAATACATAAAATAAAAATATGACCTGTAGAACATAATTGTCGAAGCCCAGAACTCTCAAACTCTTGACCTAACTCCCATATCAGTTTTCTACAGCCCTGTCATCCTTGCTGCCCCATTAGTAAAATGAGCCTAAGAAGTTGACACCATTCCCATATATAGGGCCATACCAAGGAATAGGCCAAAATCCAGTACTTTAATGCAAATCTCATCCCCTTTTGAAAACCCCATGCTCAAGCATTGAAAAACCACCTAAAGTTTTGAGAATAGTCACACACCAGAGGTTGGATCTTTAAATAAGAATGGCCAGAAGAACTGAAACTTTTTGAAGTTATATAATCTGACATTAAAAACAACAAACACACTCTGTCAATAGCAGAGAGAGAGATTTTAAAAATAACATAAGGGATGTAACATCCTCTGTGAGACTGCAACAACCAGACAATGAGCAGTCTTTGCAAGAGATTGCTTCTATAAATATTCTCTCATGTGTCAATCAGTTTTTATAGACCACAGAACTCAGGCAGGAATGAATCATAAGATAGCAAAGATTTTCTAAAAGCAAGCAAACTTACATTAAATTCTATGCTATTAGTACTTGGAAAAATGGAGGGTACAAAGACCGTGAAAGGCCCATATTTCGTCAGCAACACTGAACAACCAGAAGCTGTAAAAAGAGTGACAACATGAAGCAGTTATTTGCCATATGGTTTAACTCTAGCAATAATTATTCTTTGTGTCAAAAGCACAATTACATCTACACATCTTCAACCTGATGCATGTAACTAGTACTTGTTTATGTTGGACCACAGTGCACAGGATAAAGCCCCTCCATCTCTATAATGGCCACCCACATGCATGAGCTGGCAGGGAGGCTGTATTTTGGCTTGGCAGACCAATCTGACTGTAGGAGGATCCATGGCACACCAGCCTCAAGCACCACTGCTAGAAAACTCAATGACCGCTGAGATTGCTGAGCCTTCAACACAGTGCAGGTGGAGGAACACTGGTATTTTGAGACAGACAGGTTTAAATCACATCCTCAATGCATGCTTTCCTTTTCTTTCTGTGGATGTGGCACCTCTTTCACTAGGACTGTCAAATACATAATGCTCATCCACACTGTTCTCTGCTACAGTGTCCTCATTTCATGAGCCAGAACTGGTAATATGAGTTCAGAGATGTGATGTGTTTGATTTTGAAGGCCACAGTCATACATTGTGAAATGTCTATTATGATGGGAGGCTTTTAGTCTTTTGATGACACACTTTTCTCCCCACCTCTGCTTCATTCCCCAAAGAAATTCAAAAGAGAGTTACCAAACATTTTACTGGCGACGTCCAATTTCCTAAAAAACTTTCCTCGTGAATTATGCTGATTAATCTCACTCATGAGATCTTTATAGCAACTTCTCCCATCTGCAATCTCCCCTTCTTTACACACACAGCTAGATACAATAATAACATAATAAACACAACATTATAAACATTAACACTAAACATAGGAAACCATTATAAAGCAGTCCTCCACACTTTAGACATGTTTGAGTATCATCAGTATCTACAGATGAAAGATTAATTACAGCTTTAAGGTGTATTTAAGAGCCTAGTAGCTGCTGCCTAATCTAAGTGACAGGAAAAAAGATGCACACTTGTGGACTGCAAGCAACTTTGGTCCTAAGCAAAAAGAAGGAAGACACTTTCTCAGATACAGTCAACAAAGGGATTGTCTGCTTTAGGGTTCAGGGTACAGAAAGCCACAATATATGTACTGAAGCCTAAATAAGTATTCAGCCAGTATCACTCATTAAAGCATCTGAAAATTTGAGGTAATGCATAAAAAACACAGGTCTCAGTGAAAATATAGCAATCAGCTCCTATGTGAGCCCTCAGCTTCAATGGGAAGTACCAGCTCCCGCACATCACTTAGCTAGTTTGTCTTAGAACTAATGAGGGCCCCAGACATGCTAATGACTTTTGCAGAAAAGCTTATCTACATGTGAAAATCTCTATCCTGATTCACACGGACTTATAGTCATTACTCAGACACTACTTAAGGTCACTGACTGATAAACACGTTTTTTCCTGTTTGGGTTTTGTCCAAGTATCAGCTCTGCTCTTTCTGGTTCAGGGATGAAAAGACATACGGCACAGGGGAGGTATCTGACATTACTCCAGCCACAGAGGGCTGTGTGCCAGCTGCTGGGGAACAGACATGCTAAAGGCAGGGATTGTGCAGAACACTGAGTCCTGCACTTCGCTGGCATGTCTTCAAAGGGGGAAGCCACTGTGTTTCAGTTCTGGCCTGGAGCACAGAATGAGCAGGTGGATGCTAACAATTTTAGCAGCACTGGAGAAGGAACGGCCAAGGAGATGGGACTGCTCTTTTCCTCTTCAGTCTCTCAGAGAAATTCCAGCTTTTTTTGGTATTAAAAAAATCCTCAGTGAAGCTTTCTCTGGTGTTTAGGAGACCTAAAATTACCCTAGATCTGGCAATATTTCTCATCTGCAGGGCATCAACTTCTAAATATTTTGCTCAAGAAAACTAAATGAGGTCTGGTGTTTCTTCCTTCAGCTCCCCCCTTCCCTGTCCTTCTGCAACACTAGCTCACCTCTGGCTTACAAGCCTGAGAGGCAGGAGAGCCAAAGACTTACCTGTCCCAACCAAAAGGATTCCTTAGATAACATACTGACCAAACAAGAGTCAGACGTCTCTGTTTTGGTAATTGATTATAAACTAATAATATCCACCAACTTGGGGAGCTACATCTCCAGTTCACAACACAAAAGACCCTGCTGCTTCAGATTTAAAGCATCTTGTGGCCCACATGATGCTAGATTTATGCTAGCTGATGTAGAATTCCTTACTTTCAATGGACTTGTTAAAAACAGGCTCTTATCAAAGGGGCACTCTAGCCCATTCTTCTCATTTAATTCCCTGTTTCTTCAAAGTTTACCTCATCCAAAATCAGTTTCCATTCTAGCTGCTGAATAAGCTTAAACAACAATCCTTAAAGTGGCTCACCTAGGATTCCCATGGGAGTTTATTTCACACTTGGAAGACATGTCGCAAAAATACTGCCGGCAGTCATTGGAAAGCATAAAACACTCTGATGCAGATCTCCTACTCATCCCAGGCTTGCAAACACAGGATGCCTAGCAGAAGACAAAGCAGTGATTATAGCTGCATTCGTCACTTTTTACTCAACAGGTTATCCCACAAAAGAGCTGGCAGGTTGCAAAATCTAAGGTGAGGAGAGCAGACGTGAGCAATCCAATGAATGGCTCATTTGAAGAAGTTCCCACCTGGCCACTCTCAGACCCTTACAGGTTGCTGACGTGCTGCTGTCACCCTTACCTCTCCCGGGCGTTTGTAAATGCAGATTGTAGAGTTTTCTGCACAGCCTCCATTGTTGTCAACACAGGGGTTTATGGGCTGACAAATCTTCCCATCTCCTTGAAATCCTTCTTTGCAGGTACACTGATACTTTTGTGGACTAATAACATTGCATACAGCAAAGGGGGAGCAAGGAGAAGATGCACAAGGATCCTGAGCTGCAAATAAAAAGATGAGAGGTCGAAGAGCGTCCAGATTTCTGTTTTCAGGAGAGCACTTACTGTAGCATAGCAGAATGCCCAAGGCCTGAAGAGAATGGAAGATAAGGAATTTATTCTATTAAATTGCTACAGTTTCACAGAAAATAAAACAATTTCAGGCAGCAGACAGTTTGTTTTTCTTTGATCCAAGGAGTTTGGATGACACATTCTTCATATTACTTCAGCAACACAAATATAAGGGACAGAAAGAAGATGCTTGTATTTACTTCTGAATTTCCATCATGTCTGAGGATATCTGAAGGTGGTGTTTGGTCAGCAAGAACTGCAAAAAGCCAGTGAAAATAGAGCTATCCATTGCTAGTTAATCACATGCATCTTATTGACTTTCTTTTAACAAAAGCAATTCAGAAACTTACATCTGAAATCAGTGAAGAAACCCTCTAATTACCTTTGCTCAAACCCTCTAATTACATACCTGTGCTCAAACCCTCTAATTACATACCTTTGCTCATCACTTATACTGGCACAGACTCACCGATATCCCACTGTCACGGTTACTCTGTACATTCATAGAGGCAAATACTGGATGGCATCTGCAACTGTAACTCATTTATTGCTTACAAGACCAAGTGGGAGGAGAACAAACACCTTAGGTATTAATCTTAAAAAGATTCCTAAAAACAAGCAGGCTTTTATGCTTCCGCAGTGAGGAAGAAACTGTATGCATGGTGATCAAGTTTGTCCAGAGATGCCAGAGAAAGATTTCTCTTTGGAAGGTCCTAAATGGAGGACTATTTAGGGCCACAATAAAATGTCTCACCTAAGCAAGTGCCGCCACTTTTTCTGTATCCCGGCTTGCAGTCACACACCGCTGTCCCATCCTTTACCGTGCATTCGCTGTTGGCCTCACACGTCACACCTTTGCAAAGGGGAAGCTCTGGAATCACACAGCAAAGAGAGTTTCCCTTGGAGCAAGAAGGGCAGTGCAAGAAGATACACCTTTCCTTACAAAAGGCACGGAAATGAAGGCAAGCGCTGTTTCCGGAGACCCCAGCCAGTACAAAAGCCAGGGGAAGTAAGCATGACAGACTTGCAGGCTAGGTAGTCAGGTCCCACAAGACTTAGAAGGAAGGGAGGATCTACCCTGTTTCAAGAGAAATCCCGGCTGCTTTGGGGACACATGCATCCATATCGTAGTTTAGCTTTAACAGCTCCTCTCCAGCTACTAATTTATTTACCTTGGTCACACCTGGTGCCAGTGTAGCCTCCATAGCAAGTGCAGCTTCCATTCCCAGTGACGCCGCTGTTGCATTCCCCATGCACACAGTCACACACTGAAAGGAAAAGCCAGACAAACAAGACCTTCAGTGACAAGGCAGCACGAAGAGCTCTGGACATACACTGGCCAACTGCCCTGGGATTTGGCACCCCGATTGCCCACTAATAATCCACAGCAAGTATGACTCGTTTTAAAAATAAGGTCATCCTGGTCGGAGCTCACAGAGAGTTCTGCAAGTCCTGCGCTGAAGAAAGTCAAAGTGCTGCCCTGTAAGATCAACCCCAAATGCAACATCTGGACCAACTTTTCAGACTTAACTTCCCACTCCTCCAAGTCTATTGCAGCCAGTGTGGGAGGATGCAGTATTATAAGGCTCTACCACATCTGTGATGCCAGCATCGGTGTCATTCAGTAAGCACAAGCACTGAGATCACACCCATCTCACCTGTGTGGATACAAGGGAACCAGGAGATGGAAAGAAAGGGCTTCTTTATGACCAGGTCGCACCGGTCATAAATTGCTTCAAAATATGACATGTATGAGAATCAGCATTGTGTGTATTAATGTGTAGGAAAGGCAATAAAGAGGAAGCTGAGAGACTACTGGAGTGGTGACAGGAGTCTTGCAAACAGTTGGGAAATTAGTCTGGGTTGCTTCAGGGCATGTGGGATGTAGGCAACAGCCTGGCTGAAAAGAGAGAGGAAACTGGGAAAGCCATGGTAATGGGAGGGGGAAACTTTACAAAAGGGAAAATGGATTGATTTTGAGTGAAAGACTGAGAATCAAGTGTCTAATGGGACAGTGGAGAAGGGCAGAAAGAAAAAATGTCCAGATAATTGCTATTAAATGCTGTCAGATGCCATCCCCTCCTCCTCTCCAGCACCCTTCCTCACTCAGCCTCCCCCTCCGCTTTCCTTGCTCTCAGGTATTTTTGTGCAGGTTTCACCTGAAATTACTCTTCCTTACCTGACTGACAGTCTGGGCCAAAACGATTTTCATCTCGACAATTCTGGCAGGCATAACCACTGTATTGCTCCTAGAAGGGACCCAAAATGTCCCAGATGTTATTTTTCTATACAATTTCATTGTTCTAAACATTGTCATAATGCAAAATATCTCCCCTTCTCTGATTTTCTCTGACAACATTGAAGAAAATTGATCTGCTCAGTGCTCTAGTACTATCACCCAGCCCTCCCAGCAGAGGGTTACACCAACACACAGAGAGTGTGCAAAATGCCAGCAAAACCCAGGTGGGCACTGTGGAAACCATGTCCAGTTTGCAGACAAGAATATAACAACTGGCTTACGATCTCTTGACATTGATTTTGTAAGGCTTGGGGACCTTAAACATGTATTTTAATTGATATGGAGTGTCTTTGAGTTAAGTTTAAAATCAGCATTTTTCAAAGACGTGCCCAGGAGGTAGGCAGCAGCAGCTAGGAAGTATATCTTTCAGGTCTGGTAAAGGTACAAATCATTAAACGTATCTCAGGGCTTCTTGCAGCCACAGACAGACTCTGATTATTTCAACTGATCAGAGGGTTAAATCCATGCAATTCTTTCTTAATTTCTTCCTAGAGATCCTTCCTGACTCCATAGTCTCACCAACAGTGTCTTAGTGCTGCTGCAGACCACACCAATACTCTAGATAAACCACAGGCACTGATATTGGAATGAAAGACCCTGCTAATGACCTTCTAGGCAGAAGGCTGGTCTTCATCCCGAGCTTCTGCACAGACACTGTACAAAAGCAAATCACCCTCTGACAAAAGCATATCACCCTCAAACCAAACCACACACCGACCTTGCAGATGCAGGTTCCGTTCCGCTGTATGCCATCCAGGCATGTCCCATGGCCACTGCAGGGATTTTCGGAGCCTCCTGGACATTCTAGCAGGTAAGAGGCCAGGCAAGATTAGGCAGAGAAAACAGCACTGTATCCCTCGTTTTATCACCTGTTCCTACAGGCATTCCAGATGTGTGATAGCAATGGATTCTTAACCAGCAAAGTCCCTGCCTGCTTATCCAGTACAGCTAAAACTGGCCCAGAGCTGGTGAAGATGGCAATGAGTAACACCAAGGAGAAACATGGCTGCCATCTAAGGAAAGCCTTTTAATAAAAGTCTAAGGAAAATTCCACTGGCACATAACTAACCACATTTCAGCAAAGCCACTGAAACATATTTTGAGATGGAGCTACTCTTGCAATCATTAGCAAGAGGCAGCACCAAACATCTGAGGATGATTCTGAAGCCTGGGACAGACAGGATCCTACTTTTCAAAGACACTGAGCATTTTGGCTTTTTGTGACTTCTTGAAGGGCTGGGAATGTGCTCAAACAAGCATGGTCCACACATCTTTGGAGAGAGGTACCTCCAAATTCTAGGGATTATATCTGAAAATTTTAGGCATAGAATTGCCAATTGATTATTCAAAACACTTTATGTGAAAACAGGCCCAATTGCTCAAACAACCTCTCATTTTCTGCCAGACTGGAGAATGTTTGGCCATATTCCAGTCACTGGTCAACTGTATGAGAAGTATTCATCTTAGAAGATGAACTTTTTGGATTTTGGAGTTTTGGCTTTTGGATTTTTGAGAGAAGACCTAGAAAAACTGAACGTTTTCAAACTCCCATTACTTGGCTTAAAACTAAATGGGAGCTTTGGGAGGATTATTTGCATGTTGGGTTTGAATTGCTAAGTATTTTCTGTGACTGAACCTCTGACTAACTCCAGACTATATAAAAGCACACATGGCACATGCACTCCCGACCAGAGGGACACCAGAAAGAAGTATCTTCCTCTTCCTTTGGAAACTTTCATAAAGAGGAACAAAAACATCCCTTTCCAAAAGGTTCTTTTTAAAGAAGAGACTAAAGGAAGTTCCAACAAAGGGGGTTATGTTATGTGTTAAATATAAGAGGATTAAACACATATGAAGCAAAGAGATTCCTTCCTCATTATCTTCTAAACATCCTGGGCAGTTAATGGAGACCTTGTAAATTCTTAAATAGCAGGAGCAGAAATAACAAAAATCAATCAGCTTAATGCATATTTAATGATTCATGTTAAAACTGGTTTACTGAACAGAAGGCATTGTAAACAGATGAAAAACTTACCATAGCACTCTGTACCCCAGAATCCTGGGCAGCACTTTTTCTCCTCAATTTCCTTGTTACATATGTGATAGCACCCTGGCTGGACAAGGGTATTTTCTCCTAACTTGACAGTGTACCTTAAAAAGAACAATCCAAGATCCATGATTACACCACAAAGATACCACGTGCTTGTTGGAGGGGTTCTAAGCAAGCACTGCAGCGCGCTGAACTCTGAACCGAAGGACAAGAGTTTGCACTCTGTCTTTCCCAAGGATGCCCACTGATCTGTGGTCTTACAGCTGGTTCCAAGCAAGTTGTTGGGGCCTGGATATGAGACAGAGGAGGAGCATCTTTCTCCTTTTCAACCCTTCATCCATCGCCTTACACATAGGCTAGGCCCCTGGTGACAGTGTCTCTTGCTCTGCGTGTATGCTGTACGGAACTATTCCTGGGTCCATTCGACTACCACTACCACAGAGAGATAACAGGCAGAAAATCTGCACGTGCTCACATTTCTCTTCATTATTTCATTTTATTTTTGGCACAACATCCTTCCCAAAAGGAACTTGGAAATCGCCTCAATAGCACTGCCCCTTTGAATTCAGTCTGACTCCTCTGTGTGTCTGTAATTACTGTAAAACTGCTACAGCTATTTTTAAAGTATTTATACAGAATAGTGAATTACAGAAAACAGTAGACAATGGAGCTATATATTAACTGTTAACATTCATTACTGAATAGATAGGCAAACAATAATCTATAGTGTTTCATTTTCTAAAAAAACTTACTGGTAAATTCAGTTTTTCTTCACCATTCTCCTATTAGAGACAAGCTATAGAAATGCTCAACAGAATAAGAACAAGGAACACAAAAACAAGCAACCTTCATCAAGAGAACTAGGAAGGTAAAAAGTTCAGAGGATTATTGCTGGAAGCTGAGAGAATATATAAGGGGAATTATTATTATATTATTTCTCTAATAATTCATATTCTCCTTAAGGCATACACATCACTCCTTGCATAGCAGAGCTAAACCAGATCTGCAACATGGTTAGGAAAGAGGTCTTACCTGCAGTCCCTCATTCCTAAGCCTTGCGTGGTCTTTAACCAGCCTCTCGGACACAACATTTTAGGCGCCGCAGCACAAGCAGTACATGCTGTATTCATTGTAAACATCATCTTGACATTGCATCTCATTGACCTTAGCTTAAAAAGAAAAAGTAGAATGAAAATAAGTCCATAACTAAACTGTTACCTTAGGCAGTCATCTTGCCAGCCTTTGATATCTTTATCCACACTGCACTGTTCTTTAGATTCCACGGGGGAGGGCAGTGACCAGTGTGGCTGCTTGGATGTACACCATGCACTCATAAATGCTAAAGCACTATGTTATGTTAATGCATGCTGCTCTGCTTGGATCTCAGCTACAGGGCAATAGGGCAGATCACAGCTAACTCATCTTTCCTCTGTTATTCACAGCAAAAATTCTAACCACTTCTAAAATAATTATAACCATGCACTGCTAATTTAAACTGATCTTTTGGAAATGTGTGGTAGTGGTATGTGAGGACAAACTCTAAACCAATAACCCTTGACAGAAGACACTGAATTAAAAAGCAGCACAGCATTTCTGTTTTCCACGCTGATGATAAGATCCAGTTGTACTGGTTGTTTCTTTGCTGTTTCATGGGTTTGACAAATTTTAAGTGTTGGTTCAGACTATTTCCCAGAGACCAAGAGCTGCTCACACAAGTGCTTCTCATGGCAATTGCCTTTGAGAATGTGCAGGGAGGGAGATTAAAAGGAAGGGAGCTCTGCACTTCTCCAGATACCTAGAGGTGGCCCTTGATGCTTTGGCCCAGGGTGGAAAGGACCCCATAAGTGCCAGCAAGAATATCAGGTAGGAGGACTTGGATAATTCAAATGACTGGTGATAAGTTCAGCACAAGTACTTCTACCTAACCAGAATAATTTCTCTTTAGGGGTTCAGACTTCCTTAAACAGTTTTCCAGTGCCTCTGTACCACCAACCCCATTACTTGAAATGAAATGCAACCAGAGCAGATAAGAAGTACAGTCTCAGAGAGAATAACCATCACTGTATGCCAGCTTGTTATTGAAGCTCATGATTTTACCACAGATGTGTTTTCTTGAATCCCTAAACTCCTCAGGTCAAGCAACTGTGCAGAAAGACCATTGTTCATTTCAAAAAGCGAAAATGTTTGCTACTGATGATGACAGAGAAAAGCTGGAAGGCAGGAACTCTGTTTGTCCCAAAAGGTCACCAACTGGAAAAGAAAACTCACTTCAACTATACCTCTCCAGGCACAGTATTTTCTAAAAATAAAAACACCAGATCAAATTTTGGGAGGAGGCCCTGATCTGGGATTTTTTTAAAGCCAATCCTGAAAAATGCTGTTAATGCAGTAGCTGTCATGTGCCCAGAACTCCCTGTTCTGTATTCCCATCAGCAATCTCAGCCCAGCTCTGCTTCCTCTGGACCTAAGTAAGCCCAAACACATACGTTTGCTTCAGGGCAAGGGAGGAAGTCCACAGCTTCCCATCTTATCAACAGCTCAGGAAGGCCCTGCCAGAAGATAGCCAGCAGACCCTGTCAGGAAAACCTCATGAGAGATAACCCTCTGGTCCCAGCTCTGCACGGACATCTCCCCGGAATGGTTTCCTGACTCACGCCCATGTTTCCTCTGCCTGGAGCTGTCAAGCTTTTCCTCTCTTCCTGGATTTGCTTTCTGCAGCCATCCATGCAAAGGCACTGCCCCACGAGCCAAGTGACTCGTGTCTGTGGTGCTGCCTCATGTGGATATTCAGTTCTGCACCAGGGGCTTTTCTTAATGTACTTCAGCATCCACTCCCCTGGGAAGGACTCCCTTGCATTATGAACAGCTCAAAAACAGCCTGAGATCCACCAGACCCAGCCGTCCATGTCCTGCAAGCCCCAGCTTTACTGATTTTATTCAGCAGGACAGAGATCAGCAATGCTCTTCCTTGTTTTTATCCTACTTACACAATGCAAAGTCAAAGGAGAGTTCACCTCTTTCACAGAGCAAAACTGAGAAGACAGACAACATGGATGGGTAACTGGGGAGCTACAACTGGAGTACCCTGCCTCAAAAGCTCAGCAGTGCCATTCACTGGACAGAGGAGAAGCAGATCCAACCAGAGGAATTAAGCACAAATGAGGACTTCAGATTAAAACTGGGCTTTTGAAAGGAGCCAGAGGAATCCAGGCACATGTTTCTGAGAGAATGGTGCATCTTGTTGGTCCCTTGCTGGTCCCATCAAATCGCAACCTTAACCTTCACCGAGACAATGCCTCAGAAAGAGAATGGGAAGATGCTCAAGGAAGAAACACAGCCAGATGTCTTCCTGCAGGTTGTGGTATTAAATCTCTCAGATTTTCCCCACAAACCTTCATCAGGTGTCTGAGCATCCTTATCTATATAATAAAAAGACCACACAAACAGTAGAGCACAAAACATTAAATTAAAACCCTCCAATATTCTATTTCACCTTCACTTCCAGGCATCAGGAGTTGGCTGTCAGACACAGCTGGGCCACTAAATGTGTTCTCTGCCACTGTGGTGAAGGAAGACACTGTTATTCACACATTAATCATTTTTTCTCTTTCTTCCATTAATGTGGCCCCATTTCTAAACAGAAATGGACACTGGGAAAGTAGAAAGGCTGTCGTTCCTTGCTGTTGGAATCTGTAATTATTTGCCGTTCATTTTCAGGATAAAACAGAGGTCTCTAAGGCAAGATAGCTATTGTGGAATACCCCCAACCTACCTTCCTAGAACAACGTAAAGTTTAGGCAACTTCCCAGTAAGATCTTCCCCTTTTTATATGGAAATATGCTTGTGTCAGCAGCAACAGGCAGGAGGAAAGAGGAAGAAAACAGTTGTGTGGAAAATTAAAAAAAAACAAAAACCAAGTCCATTCTTATTTGAGTGACAGAACTGATGAAGCAGTCATTTTCTGGAGTGTTTTGCTTCTTATGAAAGCAGAAGAGAAAATCAAGGGACATAAAAAATGCAATGGTTTGGATTCTCCAACTTTGGAGTGGATGAAAGGAAGACAGAAGTTTGAGCCAGAGGTGGCTCCTGGGGCACAGCCTCGCAGAAAACAATGATGCACTGCTCCCTTGGGCTTATCTGTGACTGCTGTTTCTAAGTCTGGAGATGCTAGAGAGGAAGCAGCAAGAGAGAATATCCGAGCCTGTGTTGCAGCAATACGCAATACCACCCAGCGTGCTGAGAGCCGGCGAGGTCCATCGTGGCTATGCCAGGGAAAGTGGGCGAACAGCCATTGTTCTGCTCAGATGGTGCTGTGAGCCTGGACTGTGCCATACTTTTGGTACAAAGCAACGGAAAAGGAAGCCTGGTGTTCTCAAACAGCTCCAAAAATAAAGGAGGACTTTAAAGCAGGAGGCATCTAGCTGCAGCCAAAAGCAGTTAGGAGCCGGGGTGCCTCTGCCCACGTTGAACTCTGTCTTGCCAGGGCTGGACTGCGCTTTCTCCCTGCATTCTTTCGCATGCATGTGCAGCAGCCGCTGCCTTCTGCACTCAGCTGAGACATTCCTGAGTTTCTGGATGCTGCATTGTTTCCTTCCCTCCTCTCTCTGTGATGTAAATGTCCCTTATTTTTCAGGTGCTCATGTTTCTCTTATTCCATTTCAACTTATTCCATTTCAAGAGAATAAGCTGGGGGGCCTTTTTTAAGGACTAGTTTCATTCTACTCATTTTCTCCCTTTATCATTTCCTCCCAAACCATAACACAAATTCTTCTGTAAGGCAAGACTTCAGGGAAGAAAGAAAAACACATGTGGACGTCAGTGTTTGGCTCCAACAATCCTGGGAGCTAGTTCTGGAAACAGTTATTATCTAGTGAATCACCACATTTCCAGAGCTTTTGCCCTTTACAAAACAAGAGCTGTATACACATGCTCGGGTCATTTTAGTCATGTACCTCCTCAAGAAGTTCTCAGGGACAATTTAGTTGAACATTCCTGGACATGCTAGCATTTTGCATTTGGCCAAGGAAGACACTGTTCAGCATGAGGATGAAGTCTGGCTCAGAGATCACATAAGACAAGAGCACTCTTCTCCTTTCCCAGCCACTTCCATTCCTGCTACATGCCACCTGGGACTGGCCTCCTCCCAGCAGAAAATCTCTCATGGTTCTCACATCTGCTGCGTCTTCCCCAGTCCATACAAAATGCAGATCAAAACACAGCCTGGAGATAACATCACAAAAACCAGCTACTACCAAATCTCTTTCTTCCTTAATGCTCCGTGCAAGGCTCCTGCAAGGCAATGGAGTCTTCTTGTGGAATTACTGCACTTCCATCACAACCAAATAAAGTGGCCATCCTAAACAATCGTCAAAGACTTCATTAGACCATTGTTTTCCCTTAACTCCCACTATACATTTTCAAATGTTTCTTCTCTTTTTCCAAAAAGAAGGAAACTTTTGGGAACAGAAATCTAAAAGAGGGTTATTTTTCCTAGATTAAATAAGCTGCTCCAGAGGTGATGCAAAACATTTCACGTCTCTGTGAGTGGGTAATCATTACGTAATATTCTATGAATTATAGCCTACAGAAAGTAGGACGACACAACCATGAAGCCAAGACCACAGATCTACGAAGGCATCCTACATTCTTCTAGATGCTAATTGAAGGAACGGAGATGTTGGAATCAAAACAAAACCTTCCCACGGAAAGCGATCTGTACTCCTCACTGGGGAGCTGCTAGGAAATGTACTCGAAAGAAATGTATTCTCTCTGTTGCAAAGCAACAATTTGATAAGATTTAAAAACTCTTTTTAGAAAACTCTCCCGGGGCACATATAGACCTGTCCTGACAGATGCCAGAGATACTGAAAATAGTGGAAGACAAAGATCCCTAGTGCTATCATATCACTACCTTTGCAATCAGTGCTGATCAGAAATGCAAAATGAACCTGATCTAAAATTCAAGCAGCTGGCTCCAACCTTAATTTTAGCTTTCCAGTTCAGATGCCACGCGTGTCCTTCCACGAGCAGGGAAGATATTTGACAGTCTTAAAGTTTAATTATGGATGTTATTCTGCACTTAACTAAATGTAAATGAAAAAGCGAGGTTTGGGGATAACATACAACCATCCAAATATGAAGAGCTGTTTGATGAACATTTAAACAAAGACTCATGGACTTACCTTCTGACTCTGGCAGTCAGCTGTGGGAGTGAAGCATGCTGCTAAGAAGAAAAGCAGCAACCCAGGAGGATGCATTTTCATTCTTTTAAAAGCAGAAGCCTTTCCACAGACGGGGAGGTGATAGAAGCTGCAATTTCTGTAAGATAAGACCGCCTACTAAAAATCAGATCCAAGACAAACCAGAGGTTAAAAGTAAACAGCGAGAGAACATTTTCGCACTGTGCTCTTTGGATGCAAAGCCTTCATAAGGGGATCTACTAATTCTACTGTTACGTCTGTATCAATACTACCTTTTTCTTTCTTTCTATTTTTTTTTTTTTTTTTTTTAAATACACAAGCATAACTTCTCAGTAAAAGGTTTACTCAAAACAGGAACATCTACGGATTTCCTCTTACATATCAGTTCAAAACAGAAGGAAGGAAATCCTTAGTTTTCAACTAATTGGAACAAAAAGAGGTTCACTGTATGCTTAACTGAAGGCAAATCCAAAGGGCAAACTTAAATGCCATGAATTCATGAGCGGTACGTAATTTCATTTTACTGCTGGTTTTAGTATGTCCAGAACATCTCTAAGCAAAGGTTTGTGCAATGATTCCTATCCCTATGTAGGTATGAACAAAGCAATATGAGTCATGTGCCGCACATCAGAGCAGGAATACAGGAACATCAGTCAAACCCTTCAGGTAGTATTTGACATTTATTTGAAACATTTAGGTTACTCATCAAATTTATCAAATACATTGCATTTTGTAGGTGCTATATCAGCAGTAGCAAAATTTATGATTTTCCAAATGCTCTGGTGACAGTTTGATGAATCTATGGAGCTCTCCCATAGCACTCAGAATAGGAAAGTCCCAAAATGTGATTAAAAAAACCCACAAAAGTTACCTGAGTTACAGTCTGTGATCGCACTTCTCCTTTTGAACATTTCAAACAACCAAGAATTGATTATTGACAGATCTTTTACATGAACTTTGTTTCCCTGTGCTGCTAACAGAACCCACTGAACAGAGCAGTCTAAGGATTGCTTCTATTTGCAGCAATTCCTACTGAGCAATAAGGTATCTTTTCATTTTGGAGCCATTAATAGTACATGAAGGTGCATAATGAAACTAGGATAGGAAGCTACTCTTGCATTTAGATAAATAATTGAGAGCATAAATATTTTTTGTCCCTTGCATAAACACACAGAGGTACATGTTAATATATAAAATATGTAAGAACCGCAGTACTTACTAGTGCTGTAAATTGTGCTTTACCTCTTCCTCCATCCTACAGAGCAGCCAGCATGATGAACAGCAAGCACAATTATATATCCTGCACGAACAGGAAGCAGATAAGGCACACAAGTATCCAGTGCAACCCATGTGAGAAGTACCAGCCCACAGCTCAACCTGCCAGCTCAGCCCGCCTGTCCCATTAGGGGACCAACAGACAGCCACTCTGGTCAAGGCCAGCGGGTTTGTGCAGCCACAGAAGCCATTTGGTACCCCACAGATCTGTGAAAGGAAGCAGAGGCCTCATAACTCACACCAGTTCTGCTGGGATAGGAAAGTCACAAACGGACAGACGGGACATTCTCATGGAGGGGAACATTAGTGTGGAAGCTGCACAGTACTTTTTGTATTTACAGCCCTGGTGCTAGAGTGGCCTTGTAAACTAAACATGAGACAGGCCCTCTGCTCCATGCTACCTGTCAGGTGTTTACAGCTGATACAGGCAGCCTAGAAGGAAGTTGAGTGCTCATTGATGGTCTTCCAAGAGCTGATGATGACATAGGGATTAAGCTGCAAGTACCGGGCATCCATAGATAGATGAGATTTTAAGGTGAAAATAGCTTACCCTGGAGCGCCTGCAGAGGCATAGGCTTCTTTTTCTGAAACTTCAGCCTGTTTTCTAAGCTTGTGTTTTCCAAAGGGCTCCAGAAATAAAATGCTACGGGGTTGAAAGGACACAGCCTTCTTCTGAGGCTTTCCATTGGTGTTTGTCACCACTGCATCTGGCCTAATGCAAGGAAAAAAAAAAAAAGAAAAGAAGGGAAAGAAAAGGCTCGGTGAAATTCCTGTCTGAATTAATTAAGTCAGATTCGCAATAACAACAAAAGGCTCACAATCAGCTTCCTTTATCTGATCATATTTTTATATGACCATTTATTTAAAGACAAGTGATACAACAGAAATATACAGGCTACAACTGTGAACACTGAGTAGAGCCATTTTACAGTAGGTGGGCATAACATGAAAAATGAAAAGCTCATGTGTCACCAGATCAAGTGATTGTGCTTTCCTGATCAAGTGGTATAGCCAGTGTGTTTCAGGCATCCAGGAATTGCTCTGATCATTGCTGCTGGATCTGCAACACCAAAGCCTACATCAACTTTGCATCTGCATGATTCTGGGACTCAGGTTAGGAAGATGAGGCACCAACCATCTCCAAATGAATGGGTGGCCCAGAGTTGTTACCAATCAGTGGAATGATGCCAGTATGCTTGTGGTGGCAGTCCAGTTGGCAGAATCACCAGCGATGGCAACAATGGCACAGAAGCAGGAAGGGGAACATTGTTAGGTAGAAGAAATGAGTATTGGTGATACAATTAATCCGTTCTTGTTCTCTTCTGGGAAATAGATTTGTCCAAGGCAGATGGATGGATGGATTTTCTCACAGATAATGTATCAATAAAAAGCTTATACCTTAGAATCAAAATGCATGGGATCAATTCTTTGATTTCACTGTTTTATCCAACCCTGTTTACAAGTGTCAGTAAATAAAAGGCTGTTCACTCATTAATTTCTATGTAAGAAACAGCTAGAGGAATGAAATGCATAAGCATCTGAACAAAGCATTTTAATCAGCTCACAAAAAGTCCCACACAGCAAAGCTGCCAAGCAGAGATCCTTTTTTTTTTTTTTTTTTTCAACATCAAAAGCAAATACATCAGAAAGATACTAGGTGTTAAGAAGAACTAATGTGAAAGATATCCTCAGATCTGTCAAAGAGCTCAAGAGCTGATGCTTCTAATCTGTCCAGAATTTACAGGGGAAATACCCAGTGCTGCATTAAGAATGAAGCCACAGGATTCGCTATGTCACTGGCAATTAAAGGAATTGAGACAGCCAACTTTAAAAAAGGGGGGAAAATTTGTGTGCAAGACTTATAAGGATTTGATGACACAGCACACAAAGAACAGCCCTGTCGCAGGCAGGGTAGCAGAGCCTGATTCATGGCCTACTCAACCTTTGATTGAGAAAAGGATTGTGCATTTAAAAGGTACAGTGGGAGCTGTCAATTGCCTGCAATTGCATTTATCTGTGAGGTTTACTTGCAAGCACTTGTTTGTTTTGGAAAGCACGGAGGACTTACCAGCCAACTGTCTCCTGCTCAGGCTGCACAAGAAGGCTGGCTAGCAGTTGAAGTCACAAAGCTGGGGCTCAGAAGCATCATGTTCAACTTCTGGCCCTGACACAGATGACTCCTATAAACTATTAACAATCTTCATTGGCCTGACTCACACGGATCAACAGCAGCTTGTTGGCAAGCAATAGTGCTTGGGATTTTTTCCTCACTCAGCCTTTTTGTTTCATGAGTTTATGAAACGTTGAATCTTCTGAACCAGCTAGTCTAGACCATGACACATGCTTCTTCTGTGACCACATTAACATTCAGAACTGAAAAACTCTGCTGGTCAAAGCTACTCAATCTATTCCAGGGGGGAAAAAAAATCCCATGCCTGTCTAGAGGCAAAGGATACATACACAAACTTCCAGCCTCCCATGACAGTCACGCTGCATTTTAAAATGCTCGGTCACCAGCCCTCTGCTGTGAAGCGTGTGCAGCCCTGGCTAGCTTGGGCAATTTCCTGTTATTGAAATCTTCTGTATAAGCAATCTTTACTGAAACTACAGAACCAAGACAAATGATTTACCATCCAGTCTACTATACCACACAGCTTCTGTGTGGGCTGACTATTTGGTTACTTCAGCAGAGAGAAATGAACTCGTTCCAGTCTTCTGGGAGAGCTAGGAAGGAGCGTAAAGTCTCTCCACTCTGAATCACAAGTGACTGAGAAGCTGTGAGACTCCAAAGGTACTGGTAAGGGATTAAACAGCCCAAGCCACGAGTGCCTGTGTGTCAGAGCAGGGCCAGCAGTGCCGTGCTTACTGAACAGGCCCCTGAGGCTGCTGGTGCAGGGACTAGAGCACAGTCCTACAGTTTTTTGTTTTTGTTTTTTCTCTTGGCAAGCTGGAAGGAACAAGAATTTTAAAGTTTGATGATAAAAGTGAAGAAAAAACAGGAAGGTCATACGGCAAGTAGGAGACTATTTACCTCCCTCTCTCACACACACACTCATGCGATGGCCCATCCCAGGCAGACAGGTAGAGCTGCCTGAGCACAGCGTTGCCTTGTGGTTCAGGAAGAAATTATCACAGCTGCTCACCTCCTGTTAGCGCAAAGCCTGGAAGGATAGCGGCACCAACGTCAGAACATAAATGCTCTAAGTCCTGCCCTACTCACTGCTGTTGACTCTGAGTTCTTTTATGCATGCTCCCGCAGGGAAAGCCTGCTAAGTATTCCCATCTCTGTTTTACTATTATACCTTTCCCATCTATTAAGCAGTGTCCTGGGATTTTGCTGGGAGAGCCAGGTTCTAAGCTCCCCAGAGATTTTTCAGTGTGAATTAGATGCTGCAGTTCAGTAACAAAACGTGCTAAAAAATTGCTGTGGAAAAAGTGGGGGTATGAAACTCATTACACCGAGAAGGTGCTGAGGAAGTACAGAGGCCAACACTGAAAAATAACCTCACTAGATCCCCAAGGAGCAATAATATCCAGAGCTGGTAAACTAGCCATAAGGTTGTATTATTACAAACATTAAAAAAAATCTCTGAGAGGTACAAGGAAAATTTGTCCTTGGGACAAGTGACTAGTGAGTTGTGACCTGTCAGCACTAGGCGTTTCTTTAGGCATCTATTTAGGTCTTGTTCAGAGCTGGCCACAGACATTCCTTAGCATCTTCATGGTGTTTCATATTCTCGCTTTTTCCACAGCTCGTCAAGTTACTAAATGCCCCTCCATTATCAGGTAGACAGCAGGAAACAGAAGTTTGTAGTCTGTCTGCTCTAAACCACAACTTCATGCTTTTCCTCCTGTTGCCACTTCTCCTAAGATTGTGTATGTTTGAAGATTAATACCATAAAACTTTTGAATCAGATGTATGCAAGCTAGAAGTGGCATTGTGTTACTCTTTTTTAATTAAAAATTATCAAAAGTTGTCAAGACCAGGAAAACAACTTAAATGGGCTGATGTAAACACATCACCATTCAGTACATCTGCAGCCAAGAGATCGCAGGGCTGTAAAAACAGCATGGGAATGGACATGGAGCAGACAGGATGCAGGTCAGGCTGTCACTTCACCTTACAAAGAAAGCATGGCTGAGCTCAGGTCACCACCTCATTCACTCTCCTTCCTAGTGAGATTTATTTACAATTTTTCAATTGTAATACAAAGGAAATTTTAAAACCTTTAACCATATCCTCAGCAGATGACACTGAGCACAAATGCAGGGGTCTTCCCTAGGGTTCCATACACCTACATCAGTTGGAAAGCCAAACTATGGAAGATCGTTTAGGACATATTTTCTTGAAAAAAGGTCTTCCCACCTGCCTATGTATGCATCCAGTCCCAACTTAAGCAACTTTGATACTGTCTTAACACTGAACTGTTTGAAGCTGTAAGAGATTTGAGGGCAACCTAAAGAGAAATGAGCATGCATGGCTTCATAGCACTCTTGGAAAGAGAGAGGAAGAAATCAAAGCTGTTCTATGTGACCAAAACCGCTTACAAAGCTTCTTCAGTCTGCAGAACATTCTGTACAAGCTAATTGTGGAAAACAGAAAACGACACAATCAGCTAATTTACAGAATCCAAGATGAAGGACTGCATTTTCAAGGAAAACTCAAATAGTGCCATTTATTTCTAAAAGTGGGGATTTAATCAAAATATAACAGACAAAGACAACAGACTGGTGCCAAGGGACAACAGTGAACAGTTTTTCAGCTGAACATTGAACTTTAACGATCAGAAATGTGCACACACAAAACACCATAACTCCACCAGGTTTTAACATGGGCCAAAGAACAGGGGAGCAAACATCTGAATTACTACAACATGTTTTTTTTTTTTTTTTTTTTATATATAAACATAGAAATGAACTGGAGCTAGTATCAGCAAAGCCAGTTTGCACCTACTTTGTCTAGACCATGCTTCCCCTGGCAGAATACAAGAGATAATGGAAAAAAATGCCCTGAAAATAAACAATTCTCATCACACTGTGAGATACTAAATGTAAGAATCAGGAAATATTGTATTATATAACTAAAAAACTACTGAAC
Source organism: Aythya ferina (assembly GCF_964211825.1). Classification (NCBI taxonomy): domain Eukaryota; kingdom Metazoa; phylum Chordata; class Aves; order Anseriformes; family Anatidae; genus Aythya; species Aythya ferina. Next base: position 14,620,546 of record NC_140306.1, read on the forward strand.
ATTTCATTCATCTTAATACCATCAGTGCTTACCACACTTAAAGGGAAATTGTACCCATTTTCTGGATTGTATCTGACACAAACAGAAATATTTTAACAGCTTAAAGGAGGACTTCTTAACTGAAACCTCAAGAATATTTGTTTTAAGCTTTAATGCCACAAGACAGAAAAAACTTGCCATTCCTGGAGATGCTCAAGACTTGTTTGGAACAGGAACTCAATGTGTTTGAACTCTGCCCTGTTCTGAGCATGACAGGTATCTCTCAACTTAAGTTCCTTTACATTTTTTAAGGGAGAATCAGTTTTAAGCAGCATCAGCTGGCCATGTATATCAAAACCATCCTTCCATTCTTAACCCCTGCAGATGTAGAACAGTTACTCAGAGTCTCAGAATTAGTCTTCACAATAGTCAGTAGTTTTGTTTTTTTTTTTTCCCCCTGTCATAGGAGGCTAGAACTTGCTGGGCACAATAGTATCTGAAGTTACAGATGACAATTTGGAAAGCAAATTCCTACTGTCTGATGGAGCAGCAAAAAGACTTCAAGTAAATACTCTTTAAACTGTGCTTAGAAGCTGCAGACCCTCAGTTTCCACAACTCAGCTTTATTTCTGGACCAGTATGTATTTGCTAAATTATTTTTCTTCCTGCCTATTTCGTACTTTACAATATACTCTAGGAACAAAATGTGCCACTGAACTACTATACAGTATTCTGCAAACACAAAAGGCATACTTGAATAAAGACAAGGCCAAGCAAAAACTGTCAAATTACACTTTATTTGTATTGACAAAATAGGCAAAAGACTTGGTGTTCAGAGATAAATTAATTATTTGCTGACAAAACAGTTGTATAGCCATGTTGTGTATTTCCATTTTCAAGACTACACTGAACAGACTTTTCTGAGTAGACTTTTACAGGCAATTCTTTTCCCTAGTCTAAGAAAAAAGAATGCTCAAACTAATCTCATGAGAAAGTGTCACCTGCTTGTCACTCAAATTTTACTGTTAAGTTCACAATTGGCAGCAAATAATTACATTTGGCCTCAGAAAGGAAAAAAATATGTAAAACTAAGGTCATTAAATAATAAGCATTAGCAGCATACCCAAAATACATCTTGTACAAAGAACATTGCACTTGAACTTACACAAGCATTTACTGTTATTTACACATCAGAATTTGTATAGAACATCAAGATTGATATATACAGAAAAACAGCAGAAACCTTAACAGCCCTAGAAGACGGCATATCTAGTGTTGACTCCTAATTTTTTCCATACAGTTTCCCAGGATGTCTCATGAGTTTTTTTCACTATATACCGTTGCATAAAAAATACTTTACAAAAAGTTCAACCCCTAGCTAACACTTCAGAGTATTTGTATGGACTATTAAATGTTCACTGCACTAGGGAGCAAAGGAGTCCAGTTCAGCTCCTTAATAAAAATACAGAATTTGACAGGCTCTATTTAAATGCTGTGCTTTACTTTATAATAAACACTGAAATCACTTAGCTGTGCAATGATTACCCAGTGAGTTCCAAAGGCAGTTCCCTACCACACAGTATCTCCCACTGTCTTGCAAGCAACGAAATTAACTTCTCTCGGCTTTCTGCACTTGGGATAAAGATGTACCACTGGATCTCTCTGCTCCTGCTGCCTTCTAGTTTTGCATTTCCCTTTGGGGCATTATCAGTGTCTCCAAAGTGATCCAGTGTTAAGTTCTGCATCAGATCCTGATTCTGAACATCATCAAACACAAAAGTAAGGGCCTGCGGATATGTCTGATAACCCATAAGGACTCTATCTAAATCCCGGATTCGTCTTCCATCTGCAAGCTGATACTTGTCTCTCTTTGGTGGTTCCTTAGCAAATTCAGGTAGTGGGTAACTGATGTAATCTTCATCAAAGAGAAACAAATCAGAGCTGGTTAGTATAAGTGTTTTAGGTTGAAGTGAACTAGTGTTTTGGGCAGATCCTTCAACATGATTTACTTGAAATGCCAACACATACAGAAGGATATTGAGGGACTGAAGATTAGTCAAATCATCCATCTTCTCTGCCACTAGAAAAGCAAGGTCCCCAATCTCCTCTTCATTGGGATAAATAAATTTTACTCTGCTTGAGTGAATCAGTTCATAATTCTCCATTTTTCCTGCAAGAACAAGTACACAGTGTTATACTTCCACTTAAATACTATACAATACTTAAATGCATGAGGATAAGCAACAACATTGGATAGTTGGTTGTATCTTGAATTTTTCCAGATACCATTTTTGCATGTATGGTTTTACTTCACAATATTGGAATAATTTTTATTACCTGTATTTCTGCAACTTTCTCACCACAACTAGTTCAGGCTGACAGTAAAAGAGGCAGAAGGAAACAGCTGAATTCTCATATCAGACTACCCACCTTCTTACCAGCTGATTTCCTCTGCTTCCTCCTTCCCACTCCCTAGTTCTGAACTGACAAAGCATCATCAGATCACTGAACACAAGCTTCCTACGTCTTTCAAACAGACAAAAGACAGAAAATAAAAACAAGAAGAAATAAAACCTCTACATGAATTACTTTTATATCCCCTCCATTGCTTATATACCCCTGTTGGATGAGCACATTCCTCTCCTTCAGTGTTAGGCTTCCTTCAAGTTTTGCTGTTTTCTATTTAATACTTCCAGGGAGTAAGAGTTTGCAGTATTGCCTCCTGTCATTACAGAACCTATCTGCTTTTTTCCACATAAATCAGCTGACCTAAGGAAAGGTCTGACTACTCTTACCAGATCTTGCCCTTTCTGGGCTTCCACACCTTCTCCTTAGAGCAGTTACACTAATAATCATTCTTCAGGAAAATGTGATTTTATTTTGTGAATAAGATTCAGAATTCTAAGCATAAATGTTTAACCTGACATTGGAACTGAACTTGATGTGCCTCAGAAAGATTTGGTTTTCACTTCACTACGTTCTCTCAGAACGATGGGATTCCTTCATCTGACCAAGCAAGGAAAACCATAACTTTTAGACTTTATTATATTTACTGTCCTTTGATGAAAGACTTACAAGTCTTTCTAGGTTGAAACTCGCAGTGGGAGTACATAGGAAACACAGTTTCTGCTGTATCAAAGCAGCAGTTTAGTAGTTTTGATGCTGTTAGTAACAAGCCTAAATAGCTACAGCCATGTAAAAAAGTCCACTTACCAGTGTTTTTACTCCCAAATTCGGAGTAGAAGTCTTTATCTATTGGCTCTGGTGAAGGTGTGCGTGCAAGCAGTGACAGAACTGCCATAAGCTGCTGCATGAAAGCATGGGTGTTGTAACTGTCTCTTGTCAGGCAAGTGACAATATGATCTGCAGAGTGTCCTGAATAGAATACAGAAAAACCATTCACACATCTGTACGTGGCACTACCATAGCTTCACCAACATGCAATTGTCACCAAAATAATTTCTTGCAAGCATTATTTCTCCCCAAAAGATTCATCATTATTCAGAAAACCTTAAAATCCTTGGGAAAGTACAATACAATTCTTACAAACCCCTCAAAAATAAAGGATATAATTTAACTTGATTTAAAATGATGCACACAAACTGTTCGACTATTTTACAATTTATCTTACAGAAAAATTGCCCTTAACTTTCTTTGTATACTAGCTATATGTAAGCTTACTTCCTATCATTTTCAATAATTTTTCCCCATCAAGGTCACAAGACAATTAGAAAGACACTTCAGAACATAGAAACATATGGCTCACAGTTAGTGGTACTCTAGGACAAAGCAATACAACCTCAAAACTTTACGTATGTTACTTCAACTAAATTTTAAGTTGACATTCTCATCTTACGGAAACTAAAGTCTCCTTTTCCGTCCAAAAAAATCAATCATCAACTAACCACATATTTTGCAATGTGGACAGAACCTTGATCTTACTCTTCATTGCAAGCCAAAGCCTCAGAACAACAAGAAAGTCTTTAGAATTCCTTTCTGATCAGTCATCAAGATAGAAGATTTTTTAAAAGCACTTGTGGGACCAATTCATCAACATTAGAAGCTTCCTAGATACCTCAATTACAAGATGTTGCAAGCCTACTCATACAGCACCATCAGCATTACATTAACTCCTCTTAAGAAAAGGCAGCAAAAAAACTTTTTCAGCTCCCTAATCAAGAGAAGAATCCATCTGAAGTAAGACTAAACAGATAATATTGATCTGAAAAAAATTAAAGCATAAGATGTACTCACCAGTAATTCTGAAGTATTGGTCAAACAGGCCAACATTTACTGACTGCAGATCATTAAGTTTTAACACAAAGCAGCAAGAGAGGTGGAAAGAGTTGTTTTCACAATCTGAGTGTTCTTCATTCCAAAAATCTGTTGAAGATATGATAATGTCAAAAGAAAAAGAATGATGATACTCCTTTCTATAAGTGTAATTTCTATATCCAGAAAATGTGTCACACAAAAAAAAAAGAAGTTGAGAAGTAGGCAGGAATACTGGTTGATTTCTCAAACACCGTATCTCCTTGTTAACATTATTTCTTGAAGAACTGCATCGCAGATAAATTTACAAATCACTCATATGAACTGAATGCACACTGTTTCATTCTCTTCACTTACCATTCTGCTCTCTTAAATGGCCTTTACCTACCCAGGTGATGCTGGGGATTATCAAATAATAATCAGAGGGAAGCATGGACACAATGGCACATGAAAGTGTTTATCTGACAAGCAGCCATGACTCAAGAACCCAAACCTGCAGCTTTGAAGATAAAATCCCCATGCAAGCACTTTGCAGAGGGTGGATTGTGCCACTCTTCCTCAACCAGGAAGATCAGCCAAAACTGGTAGTTAAACTCAAGACAAACAGATGGGGATTAAGTTCAATCTTACCAGAGGATCAAAATTAATAGCTCTCTTACCTAACTGATGCTCATCCGCACGAATGAAAGAATCGTCCAACAGAAAGTAAATAGCTTTTGTTGAGAGAAGCACACAAGCCATCACTTCCACGTTGGGAGTTTTGTAAAACAGAACTGAAGACCACATGAGATGCCTCAGCTCTTCATTTTCCACCTAAAACGTAAATTGTATTTCACAAATCACTTGCACACTTTGACCTTTCAGACAGCTTTACCATTTCAGAGGCAGCTTTAGATTACTAGAAAAAGTTTCAAAACATTTGAAGCATCCAAATGTGCTATAGTGAGAGCAGAAGTTTACCTTTAGCTGCTAAACACATCTACAATAGCTGTCTACTGAAAATGCTTTGGTTTTGTGTAACAGAATATTTTTCTATCATGGTCTAATTATTCCCTATTTTCTGACAAAGAAAAGAAACAATTAGTGCACAAGATGCTTTCTAAAACAAAAAGACAATTTTACCAACAGATGAGCAGTGACTCCCACACCTCAGGCCTAACAAGCCTTCACAATGCAACTCCGAGTTCGGATTTAAAGATCCTTAAGAAAGGATGGAAGTGATGGAAGCACAGCTCATCAGTACAGATGCTGTTCCAGCCAGGCATCCTTCCAGCTTCTAGCCTGATGAGTGCTGTGAGCTCTCAAATGAGTCACCTGCTTTTTTTTTTAAATCAACTTCTCCCAGTGCAAAGAAAAGTACAACTTACAAATTGTGGTTACTTTAGAATACTTTAAGAAAAAAGGTAATAATAAAAGCATCTATTTCTTACTAAGCTCTTCAATTGACATTTTTACTAGAAACACAGTGATTTATCACTTCAAATGCCACCTCACTGATTTAAGTTAGAACTGTACTTTTAAACTTAATGTTCCCCACAGCCAATAAACCTAATTTCTCAATTACAGGTTTATCTGCTCATGTTTTTGGAGTCCCTAGAGCCAAGCACATACTGTCTTGTATTCATGAACTGTATTACCCAAAATGTCAGGACACAGTGTAGCTAGGTACCAACACAAGAGATAATTCCACTCTGTTGATTATTTCATTTTATCATTTTAAAAGAAAAATAGGAACATTTTTGGAATGGTCATTTTCAAGACGTACTAGTGTACTTTCTGGCTCTGCATCAAGGATCCTGAAGGCAAAATATGCCTGCCAGGACCACAATCACTGCAGTAGGGGCCTCAAAGGCAAGTTGCACAAACAGGTTTCTGAGCAAAATGTTTCCAGGTTTGCTTCAGCTAAGCTTTTCAAGTTTGATCAGGCAAGGTTTTTCACTTTTTTTTTTTTTTTAAAGTATTGTCTAATACTGAAAGGTCAAGTCATACTTTTATATACCAAGGCTAGGTGCAATACCTCTGCAATGTTGCCATGGAAAAATTCAACTAGGGCATTTCCCTTCAGCCCAGCCACATACTGCAGAGATGCAGAAACGTGTAGGTGAATTGGAACCTGGTTATCTTCTGTAATCTTCTGCATAAGAAATTCAGATGGATATAAAGATGACAGAGTCAGATGAGGCTTGCAAAAGCTAGGAGACAAATCCAGAAAACATCATCAAAATTTCAGGAAATAAACAACTCTCCCCAACAAAAATTCATACTTAGTCATTCAACAACTGGGAACACGCAACTTCTATTCTTAGTTTATGAATGTGACTCTAAATGAGATCTCTTAAGCATCACTATCTGTTATGGTATCAGCCTTCAAGCACCTGAAACACAAAGATTCCTTCCATAAGAAAATACATTTTAAATTATAACCACAGAACATTTTTTCTTTAAAGGTTGACAGGTGTGTTCCAGGATAGCCAGTCACGCATACCAAAGAACAGCAGAATCAAAGTGGTCTACAAGTCAAACCAACTACAACAACAACTGCAAACAGTGGCAGCGCCACCTTACCTTCAATACCATGCAATAAATCTTTTATGGGAATTGTTACCTTGCTGATTGACCATGTCTGTTTGAATCCAAAGAGTGATTTCTTGCAGCATCTGGTTTGTTTGAAGCTTTGAAAATAACAATAGTCTTAACATCCTGCAGGAGTGTCCTTAAGAGACTGTAAATTCTTAGAAAGTGGAATTTCTCATGAGGTAGAACAAACACCGCTGTAACAAATCTGTATCCAATGAGCAACTCCAGCACATGCCCATCCAAAAATGAACCCTTCTGTTGAATAGACACGTGAGTCGGATGTAGCACAACTGATGCTAATGGTATCCTATTCAGCATAAGAACACTTCTCAAATCTTCTTCTGTGCCTACCCATTTACTTGGCAGTAAACTGAAATCCACTTTGACTATGTACAAATGCTGGGGTGTTAGAAACACCCAACAGGGATGGAACACACAGGGGCTCTGGTCAGAAGACTTGTACATTGAAGAATAAAGTGCTGAACACAAATCATTTTTTGACCACTTTTTGTTATTGCCAGCTGGCTCTGGATGATGCAAAGTTTTCTGAACATTGGTTTTGTTCCCGTAAACAAGGTATGTTAGGAAGCAACCTTTTATCTCCACATCCTCTGAGGAAATGCAATTCAATTCCATAAGCTGACAAAGAAACTCTTGGAGGTTTGCATTTCCACAGTATATTGTGGAGCTTTGTAACACTGATGTGCAGCGTTGAGAACACGTGTGCAAACAGGAATAAAAATCTTGAAGATTCTGGGAGTCTGAAACAACAAGCAAGCAGTTATCGCTGTTTTTCAGCTTCAGTGTTAAACAGATTTCTGGCATGAAAAATCCAAATTCTGCTATATCAGTATATGGAAAACATAGCATTAATTTCAAGGCAGAGGGGATATGCTGGCAATTTCCTCTCAATTCCTGAGGAAGAATCTCAAACACAGCTAGCAAATCATCAGTCAAAACCAAACAGGAAGCAAACTGCCTGAGTCCCTTATGAATGTGAATAGAGAAACTCCAGAGAATTTTGACTATGTCAACGCTCTTCACTGCTGTGCTGTCAGATGATTGAGTATCTGAAGTTGTGTTGAACTCAAAAGTCTGATCTCCTTCATGAAGTCCCATTTCAAAATACCCATCTTCTTTGTCTGTGGTTCTGGAATCACACAGAGGGCTTCCTTTATTCTCTGTAAAGGAGTGGGGTGATCTCTGCACAGTCTGAACTATCAAGGCAGAAAGGTGCTGGATAAAATCCTGGTTTGTGGCAGTGTATGACATGCAATTGAAAGGCAAGATGATGGTGTTACAGGGGTCAGGCACAGCACAGTGTTCTTCCTCTGAATGATCCAAACTTCAAAAGAGACAACAAGCCACAGTAAGTACAAGCAAGTTTAAAACCAGCTACAATGATCTACATTTCATGGCACTTCCTATCAGAATTTGAGGCTTACTCTTTGCTACTTCAGTTAAATCAGTGTAATTTATAGAACATCCTTGCACTGCACACAGCCATTAGTTTCTAAGGCTGGTAACGTACAATTTTATAGAAAGGACTAAAATCCTTACTCGTCCTTTATTTCCCACCTTGTATAAGCATATCCATACAAGTTAAAGCACTTTACAATACAGCCATTGCTATTTTTGAGACTACCAAATACATTCCAGAGTTCAAAGGTTAAAAACACTTTACATAATGTAATCACTTTTGGTTCAAAAACAGATACAGCACACAATGAAAAATAGTTCAGCCCTACAGGCCAAGTTTTAAGAATGCCATATCTACTGCTGTTATCCAAAAGCTAACAAGGATATAAACCAGAACTTTTATATCTAGCTTACCACGTACGACCACCTCTTCCATACTCTTCACATGAGTCTAATAGAGAGGCAGGTGCCTACAGAAGAGAAGAAAACATCAGGAAGCTACCAATTACTTGTGGCTGCTGCCAGTCTTCAGCACACATGAAGAGCGAAACTAACATTAGCAACAGCTTTTTAAAACAACTCTGTGAAGTCCTGATTGTTGTACTCACATCAGCTGAACAGATCTCCTTTGAGGATCCTAACACACTGCCTTGTTTACTTTAGGTTAGATATTCAATAAGGTAAGAAAAGAATGGACCGTTAATGACTTGAGAACGGATCCAACCTTAGGCCCATAGATTACTGTAGCACACTACAAATATATACTCAAGTACTATGAAGTGAGGAAAAAAGGTAAAGGAACTTAAAGACCAACGACATTGGTGACAAAGGAAAACACTACCCCCAAAGTCTTACTGTCTCTTTCCCTGAAGCCACGCATATGAATACTTCTAATAGTTACAACAAATGAAAATGTAATTCAAGAGCTATCAACAACAGCAGGAGTTTGAAGGAGACAAATTAAGGCCATTACCTATGGAGAAGATTCTCCAGCAATACTAACAAGACTAGCAAGAAAATCTCCTTCTGCAAGGTGATATTGTCTTGCACAAGGTAAGTCTTGCACAGAGCAAGTGGATACTAAACATTAACATGATACTAATACTGGGTCAACATGCTAAAGTCATGACAGTGACAGCAATTCTCTGCAAATCTTGTAAAGTGTGATTATACATTTAATTTATAAGGTGGACCAGCAACTTCACACTGTTTAGGCCCACCTCCTTTTTACATTATAGCAACTCTGAAAAAAGAAATCCATATAGCTGTGCTACAGATTACTCTGATAACCAAAGTTTAAGATCAGGAAAGCCTGCAAAAAAGCTTTTCAAAATACCATAAAACAAACATAAGAACTGCAATTACCTGATTTTTACATCTGGAATCTGGTATTTCAAAGCATCTCTGGGGAACTGTATGGTCTGTAGGAGTCAATCCACTGGATTGCAAAGAACTGTTAGCTAGGACTGTTTCTTCACAAATTATTTCTAGAACAAATAGAAACTGCTCTTAAAACTACTGCAGTAAAACCAAAATTGATGTCTATCTGCCAGACAAGTGGAATAAAAACTGTACAATCGAAGTCTGATGATAAATCATTAAAGCTAAATGAGCCAAGACAAAAGAGAAGCAGGTAGAATCTTAGTTGAATTGCAGACAAGCCCTTAACTGTATTGAAAGTTGCATTAAAATGGATGAAATTCCTTTTCCAAGCTAACAATTTAAATCTCAGCTTCTGGTGTAAGAATCACCCTTAGTTTTAACAGAAGTTGTCAATTTTTCTAAAAGTAACCCTTACTTTTAACAAACTATCGCTTGGCTGGCAAAACCAGCAGCAAAGCACTCTGGCAACTTTTCAGCATTCTTTCAAGTTTCCACAGGCTTCAGGTGAACAAGCACAGTTAACTGCATCAATTGTTCAGAAAGTCAGACATACCTGGCCCCTCAAACACCACTCAAGAAAATTAGCCCACCTTATTCAAAATCTTTCTGAAGGGTTCAAAGCTGTGTATCAATAAAACTTACGAGCAGATATATGGGAACATTCTTGTGGACATTTGACATTTTTTGCCTGTGATACTTGCACTGAAGCAACACAGAGAATCCATTTTCAGTATTACCACTGAGCCAGCCAGTTCAAATACATAAATGAGCAAATGAAACCAACAGAATTAGAGTGGATGTTTTTCTAGCCTGAGCATAAGAACTCCTGCATGTACCTTTCTGGACTGATAGTCAAATTTAGCAGATTACATCAAACCTTCTCATAGTCAAAGGAAACACAGAAGGTATTTATTACTTGAACAAAACACCGCATTAGCAATAAGGAAATTCGTATTGACAGGAAAAACAGAACATGACATTATTTTTGGTTTTCTGTTTCCTATATAAATATTTCATCTTTTTCCATAAGCCATTTGCCAGTGACATTTAATTTGAATAATATGTTACGGAAACAGATGGTGTGTAGAAAAACTGCAGAGAAAACAATTCATAGAAATAGCATATCAGGAAATTAATTCCATTATTCATGATTTAAGGTCTAACAGTAAAACTAATTGCCCAGCATATTTCAAAATTCTTAAATAGATTTATCAAAGTCAGTTTTGAAAACAACCCTCGATAGCTAAATAATAAAAATTCCTGTTACTGAAGATGAAAACAGCTTGCCTTATTCCTCTTTTATTTTCCTACCCCTTAAGCAGTCTTCCCTACAATTTTACTAAAGGAACCTCATCAAAAAATACTACAGTAACTAAACATATCTTACACCAATCTTTCTAAAAAATTCAAGTACTTTGGGAAGGAAGACCCGTTGTTTTTCTCCCCCTAGATTCATTTGCTCTTAAATATTTACCATAGTAGAACAGAACTATGGACCAATAACTTTGAAAGTTACAGTTGTTGCTAGCATACATTTTTACAGCTAGTTCTGTGTAAAACTGCAGGTCATTACATAGTCGAACTGTCTCAGTCCTCTAACTTAAATACTTAATACTTTAAAGCGAGCATTGAATAGAATAGTTCATTTGGAAGCGACCTTCAGTAATCATCTAGACCAACTGCAGGTGACTTCAATATATGCAAAGAAAGCTAAACACTTTTTGCACACATTTTGGAAAAGCTGTCAGCACTTTATCTGCAGATGAAAGAAGTTGTCTAGAATAGTTACAAAGGCAAATTAAGTACATAAGTAGCAACTAAAACAATATTTGTTTCAAATTATTTGTCCTTAAATGAGATGTTGTCAAAATAATTTTTTTTTTTTTTTTTTAGAATGAACTAAAAAACTGACTGCAGAAATCACAGCAATTATTTTTTTTCCCTCCAAAGACCAGGCTTTTCAGGCATGGTTCTCTCCCACTCATCAATCCAACAGAATTATAGGAAAAAGCAAGCATCTGTTGAGACACTTACTGAGAATATATTCCCTTCTCTTTTAACTAACTCTTCTCCCACTATTCATGTCTTGCTGCACTTTAAAGTTGTCAACCATGCAAAAGACCCCCAAAGTCTTCCCAGTTAGAAGTCATGGGCTTCTGCAAAAGACACATGGCCATTCTTCTAAGGTCCTAATGCAACAGGCACTCTTTTTTGAAATAGACAAAAATAATTTTCAGGTAAGCTTAGCAGGTGCTGCAGCACTATGGATGTGCTGAAACCACAGGCTCACCATGAACACTGATCCCACAACTGTCTTCCTTTTGCTATTCCCTGCCATCTCCTTTTACTATCTTCCCCCAACTTTGACTGAAATGAAGCTCTTGCAAATAAATAATGCCACTTCAGCTCACATTTTGCAGAGCAAGAACGGATAGATAAGCAATTTTACATGTCTATACATGTCAGTTTTCCATTAAGAAGCTAGGATATGCATCTAAACTGAGACAAGATCTGTAATCCTCTCTGCAGGTGGTTTATGCAGGGTGATGCAGTTAGAAGTCCTGTGCCCACACTTTCTGTATAGTTAACTAGCACTCCTGTGAACAACAGGTCAGATTTGCTGATTCACACACAGCTTCCAACTTTTAAGACAACACAGCCGAGTCTTTCTGCTTCGTTTTGTTTTAAGACCTATATCCATGCACATCATATTCATGTATATCAATGCAGCTTAAAAAAGCAGAACCAAGAGGCTCAGCCCAGCAGCACGATACATACATGATTACCTTGGCTGGAGCTGACAGGACGAGGCAGAGAGGGAGAGGAAGGACGAACAGTAAGAGAAGAACAGTTTGATTTGGAGCTGGCAGCAGTGAGCCTGGAGTCCTCACTGATCTAATAAAGAAAGTATGCAGTGATTAAAGAAAAAACTAAGTATACAGGACATTAGATCCTGAACTAAAAATAAGCCTACATAAGCTTTTTCAATTTTAGTAAAAGGAAAGTTAGTGCCAGCTTTTTTTCCACCTCCTGTCACATCCACTGGTTTGTTTTCACATTCTTAGTGGAGTTTCACTAAGAATTCATAAAGTCATTTTGATCACTGTACTTTCTGACAAAGTCAACATTGATTTTCATAAACCATAGCAGAAAAAAAAAACACACCAGAATTTCTACACTGCAAGGACAGAACAGGTTCTATTAATGATTTTTAATACCAAAACAAGATTGACTAGCTACACAGCATGCAGACATGTGAGAATTCAAGGAGCATTCAGATCCTTCATCCTTCACCACTGTTTAATATCCACAAGAACAACATTTGGGAAAGTCATTTGAGTACTCATCAGCACAAGCAGTAAGATTACACCCCTGCAATCTCTCTACTTGTATAAGATGTAATACAACTTATGGTCAACTGCGTATTCTCTGTGCACACCATTAAGTCATTCTGTCTTTTCCTCCCATTTCTCTCTCCCAAGCCAGCACAAAAAGTGATAATTTTGTGGTAAGTGATAAATCTGATAATTATTGAAATTGCACTGAAAACTACATGTAAATAGGAAAGAGACAATATTAAAAGTCCATAACCACATAAAAGCATGAGCAAAGTATAAAAACTCAAAAGCTGGAGGAAAGATAAATGAATTCCACTTAGACCTAATTCGTAGAAGTCTTCTTATAAGCTTACAGTGTCATAAAGCAGCACATTCTACTCCTCTCAGCACCAAGCTCACCTTTTTATCAGAGTTACTCAGTTTGTACTTTACTTCCTTTGCTTTTTGAATAGCTTTCAGTACTTCCACAGTGTCTAGTTCCTTTTCTGTGGTAACAATGTTATCCAAACACACCTGAAAATAAGGAAAAAATACCTAAATATTGGAAAGTGAAGCAGCTCTAATTTATTTTCTTACAATAATCAACAATAAGCTTAATGTAAACTATGTGCATCTTACTAACCTTACAGGCAAAACATTTTATCACATTTGACCTTGCTCAAAGGTGACAAGGATTTAACAAACTCAGAAAGAGTTACTAAGCTGCATCAACACCCTCCTAAGCGCAACTGCTCAATATTAACATACTATTTTTGAATCCAACAAAGATAGGGTAAAGTTGCAGTAGTAGTGCAGTAGTAGTGCAGGATCCTCCAAAGACCTTTTCTAACACACACCAAAAAACACACCAGAAAAGCTTTTGGAACATTCACACCACTTTCCACACCAGGCTTTAAGATTTGTTCCGGTGTCAGCTTTTAACGAAGAGGTACATTGTCACCTACCTCTGAGGCCCTGTCCCCAAACTGAGCAAGTACTTTGGTCCGGTAATCGGGGATGATGCTCAGTGGATTGCTGGATAAGATGACCTTCTCTAAGCATGGGAGGCTTCCTATATTTTTTACTTCATCAATCTGAAAGATTATGAATAGATGCATGAATACGAATCACATGAATGAAAAATACAAATAATTTCTTGCATAAGTTACATACATGCAGTAACAGGAAAAAGGTCATTACAGCTCCACTTATTTGCAGTTTCCCCCCACTAAAAGACATTTTTTGTGTTCCAAAGCACAGTTCAGTATAACACTGAAAAAAACAAGTTACCTGTTCTATTGTGTTGTTGCTGAGATCCAAGTTGACTAGTGAGTAGAGTTTGTTAAGACCAGACAGCCTTTCCAACTGATTTCCCGCTAAATTCAGAGTTTTGATGTTTCCCAGTTTTGTGTGAACACCTTCTAGTGATGTAAGCTTGTTGTAGGATAAGTCCAGGTGAACAAGGTTATAAAGATGCTATAAAAGCACAGGAAATCCATGTTACACCAACACATTAAAAATAAACAATGTCAGAGACACTGCATTATGGCTTGCTCATGCTGGACAGTCTTAAGACTTGTAAAGAGGGAACCCCCCTCCATTGCATTTTGGACACAGAGATAAAGCTGGCAGTGAATGTAAAGAACTAATATTGTGTGTCAATACTGGTAAAGAAATGAAGGTATCCAGAGCAAGTAAAAAATGCACCACTAAAAGCACAATTGGATGTTATGAAGGATAAGCAATTTGGACTTAAATTATCTTCCATAAAAAAAATGAGCAACAGAATTCTGAATTAAATAATTCTGTGCTCTAAAGTCCCAAACAGCCTGAAAAGAAAAACTGACCATCAAAAGTATCATTTACCTGTAAGTTTTCTACTAGTGACACTCCATTGTGACTCAAGTCCAGGAATTCAATCTTCGGAATTAGTTTCTACAAGATAAAAAATGCCTTGCTAAAATGCATTTTAGCTTATGAATCAGACCAGTCTTCCTTTACTGTCAGATGACAAGGAAAAAGAAAGCTATCATCACACAGACAGCCTGTCTCTCAGCTTTTGTTTTCCAAAAGCACTGGTTATGGCACAGTGCAAGAAAAAAGAGTTGAAACTGGCTCTTATGAAAAATCTAAAAAATAAAAATCACAAAAATCTTGAATAAGTAAACTGCACTCCTGGTCCATGACCTCTAGTTAAGTTACAGATATAACCATTTCCTACTTCACAGGAATAGTAAAAGTAAAAAAAGCTAAGCTCATATTTGACACTCTTCTAATGAAAACTTTTTTTTTTTTTTAACTTAACAGCTGATTTATGAAACTTAAAATTAAGGGACCGTCAAAACATACTTCACACCACTTCCATGCTCTTTATACTGTTTTGGTGTTAAGAAGGCTACCAGCAAACCACAAGTTTAAATATGTAGGAAGTAGGAAGCTTCAGCCCTGATAACACAAGTTGAGCCCAAGAGGTGTTTTGTTTTAAAACTTTAAGTGCCCGATGCCAATGCAAACAGTAAAAATAAGGAAACTCAGTACTCATTCAAGTGTTGCTCACTGAGCTCAGTATGGTAAGATTTTCTTTAGCAAAGTAAATAAATTATTAAATGAAATTTTCCTGAGCATTAACTAGGGTAGCTAAATCAGCATTAAATAACAGTAGGTGCAACTGAAAGAAGCTACATACACGTAAAGCAAATGCTAAATCCTTGCTCTGTAATGTGCCACAGAAGACCAGTCATGTTTTGTTTTTTTTTTTTTTTTTCCAAAAATGAGAAATTTCTTACCACTGAATCATCAATTTGAGAGATGTTATTGTGACTCATATCCAAAGTTGTTAAAGTTCTCCAAGTTGGAATAACTGCAGTCACTGGACAACTTGAAGATGCACCCTCTGGCTCCCACTGATCAAACTCTGAGGCCTCTGGCACCAGGATTTCCTGTTTAAGATGAGCACAGTAAAATGTTTACGTCTGCAATGAAAACTAACCATTCTGAAAATGGTCTAGCAAAGCCTGAAGTAGGGAAGGCTTCTAAGCTTTATAATCATCTAGATTAAAGTTACAGGTCTTAAAATACCAGTTTATTAGGTCAGGAATTATTTTGGATCTTCAGGGAGGGAATGCCAGCATTAGTAGACGATCCAAATTGGAGAATGCAAGGAACAATAAGGACTGAAAATTATGCTGCTAGATTATCCCTTGCCAAATCAAAGCACAGAAAAGAACAAGAGGTGAGCATTCAGTTCTGCATGATTAATAAGCATGCACTCTCATAAAACCACCACAAAAGTCCCTCTGAAGAAAACACCTGTAAACATTCCCTCCATGTGTTAAAAGTTGAGATTTTGAAAGGTTAGACAATTCTTTCAAGTTCCGTGGTTTTAAAAGCTGAACCTGCAGCAAACATAGAAAGCACGTGGACTCCAAATGGTTATTCCCACAACCCACGCACTACTTCTGCATGGGCTTTAAATATACACCAGAATTAGGAACTCACGCTTACCTTCATTGATGTTGCCGAGAAGCGAACACTCATTGTGGCTAGTGTGTGTTTCGATGAAGTCAGCCCTTTTATAAGCTTTCCCCCACAATGATGTATCTATTTTAGAAGAAAATTTTAGTTTGTTACAAAATCAGAAATGCTAGAACAAACAAATGAGTCATAGAAGAGGCACCTAAAAGCTTCAATATCAGGTTCTCTACTGTTACCAATTTTGAAAGTAGATATGGCACTCCATTAAAACCTTCTCCTGATAACACAAACAGGAGATCATCAGGCCGGGAAAACCAACATTTACTAAAGCAAGAAATTAGAGACAACTTTAGAAATGTGAAATTCAAATATTTATTTGAGCTAAGCTTCTTGTCCATCGACCTTCTATACACCCTCTGTATCCTTCAAGATGAAGCTACCCAGGCACTTTACAGGGCACAGTATTTTACTGTTACAAAAGAGGTGCCTCAAACTATGGCTCTTCCTGTAGACACTAATTAAGGTATTGTATGTTCTCTGCTGTATATATGAGAAGTGGGGCTTACCAGGGACTGAGGATACTACACCAAGTATTTAATATACTAGCAAGCTAATTATACAGACCAAGTCTAAGATTACAAAGTCTTTTTTATCTGTAGCTGAAGCTGGCACAGCATCAAAGGTCTGGTGGCTTCTGCCCAGCAACCAGGTACGACTTTGTAGATGGTTGCACAACGTGCTTGCCAACAGAAGTGGCAAATTTGGTGGCATATCAGGGAAAACACAGTGAACAGAAACAGAGCTTCGCCAGCCTTGAAAGAAATAATTCCCAGAGTACCACTGTTTATTTTTGAATGGTGTTTACTACTAGGTGAAAATGTCAGTCTGATGCCAATCAACCCAAACTTTTCACGAGCTTAGAGTTGTAAGTCTCCAAGAATAAGGAAAATTCCATATTAAGCAAAGTTACACAAGAAATTATCCACATCCACAGGAAAAAGACAGACAGGTGCTATTGTGCAGTAGCCTCTCTGCAGATATTAGACACTATCCCACTCTTCAGCCTCCTCTAGTTTCTTTCCCACTTTAAAATATCAATAAATCACTGACTTGAAGAATCCACTTCAGTTCTTAACCAACTGGAAGTCTCTTCTATCAATGCAGCACAAGAGTGGTCATGTACTAGAAAAGGTACTATACCCACCAAGAGTGGGGACACAGTACAGATCATGTGCCACAGCAGGACAAAACTGGATATTCTTTCTCTAGAAAAATTTGAAGTGGTCTGGAAAGTGTTTTATAAAATACTCATTAAACAACTTCTACTGAAAACTCCATCATTTGCATTAGAAGCAGACCACTAAAAAAAAAATTGCAAATTATCAAGCAAGAAGCAATACAGCCTAAAATGTACTTCCACTGACAACTTGCTTGTCAGGACATTTTCACACATAGTTGGTGTTTTCCAAATAAACAGCAGTGTGCAACAAGAGATTCCATTATAATTCAGTTATTAGATATTCAAGATAATGGAAAGCCACTATTTTATATTTGTGTATATGCTGGAAATCATTCTTTTTGAAGACACAGTGCAACCTAGTCTAAACATTTATATTTGTCATCCTTATTTCCATTACTTGTGAAAAAAATCATCTCAAATGAAAGATTCCATCTAAAGACTGCACTCAGTTCTAGCACCAAGTCTAAGTATACAGTTACTGATATTAGGAGATATGCAGCGGACATTGCATTCACAGAGTATAAAATCATGCAAGCAGTATCTCAGTCATACCTCTATTTGATGAAGTGATTTAAAAATTGACAGATCAAAAGGCAAGAGATGCTCCTGAATGTTACTGGTTCCAAAAGATCCCCCTGCTCCAGTGACCTGGTCATCAACAATTAAGAACGGAGTTAGTGCACATAATCCAATTTATCTCATTTCAGAAGGTCTTACACAGGCAGTATCAACAAAAAGTATCTTGGAATGCAAACAATGCTTCAAGTATGGATTGATTCCTGAACTTGCAGGCTCCACTCTTCAGAAAAAAATTTACTTGCAACTGCTAACTGCAGAAATAGAGCATTGAACTTGAACTGCCACCTTGTGTTTGCATTTTGTAACACAGGGAAGATACCACAGGCAAAACTGACCAAGGTTTCATTCTGAGCTTAACATGGCAGAGCCACTTTCCCTAGAAACAACTTCTCTGAAGCACTTTTTTTTTTTTTTTTAAAGACAGACCTGCCCCTGCCCTCAGTTCCACTACATGGGATGAAGTAGACAAGATGGGTTTGGAAAAAATATAGCACTCCATTGGTACACGTCTAATGAAATTACTTTTAAAGCAGCATCAAAAAAGACAGGCATTTCACTAATGTATCCTGTGAATATAATTTTGGGAGAAACCAAAGGTTTTTACCTGGTCTTATCTGCATCTTACAAACACTGAAAGGAGTCAGAAGCATACAGAAGGGCCAAAAATTCTGAAAAGATACACTGGCCTAACAAGCATCTACAAAAAATGTAGTGTTGAGAGAGTAACTCTTATCTACCTGGTCCTACCTACCACTAAGTCCAGTACCCACTAAGATTCTGTGACTACATAACTACAGAGACCACTTCTGAAAAGACCATACCAGACAGCATCTTTGTTAGAGAACAAGATACATATTCAAAGTTGGTAGAACAAGCATATTTAACATATTCTAAATGTCTGCATGGGGTTATTATCAGTAAAGTTATTGTATATTCACACTAGACTACAAATGTTTGCTAAGAATCATGTCAAAGTCTGGTATGAGTAATGTCTCCAGTATTTGTGCATGTACAGCTCACCTTTAAATACTTGAGCCTACAGGTGAAATCTAGAATATGACCCAGATCTGTTTTGGCATCTCCGTTAGCACATGTAGGCTTCCCCTGTAGCAACTGTTGAGTGACAGCATATAACTGCAAGGGTCTGATGGTAAAGACTTCTCCAGCCATTAATAACTGCTCTCCTGAAAAACAAGAGCATGATATAAGACACATTGCTGCAGTGAGTTGTACATCAGTGGTTATAATAAATTGTACATGGAAAATCTACAGTGAGAGAGGAAACATCTATCTCTTACTTTAAGCTCATGACTGAGGTACCAAAATAACGCCTTTTTTGCCACTTTGAAGAGGTACTAGAACAGTTGAATTAAACATTTTTACATCACAATAATCTAGCTGTTCAAATAGGCACTCATCATACAAGCACGAAGCTCCTAATACACCTAATGGCAAACTTCCCTCATTTTCCACAGGACAGGAATCAAAGCTCACAATCATATTAAACTTACTCAAATATATCCCTAAGTTTTGTAACAGTCAGGAGTTCTCCTATTCAGGAAAAGCAGTGCCTGCCATTTAAATAGCCCTTACAGCTTTTGCTACCTAAACACATAATTATAGCAAACACGATTTCTTGGAGAGCATAATGTCTTTCACCACAGTAAAAACAATGGAAAATCCTGGACACAAAATGCATCATCTTATATTTTTACTACCTCATTTTATTATAGAACTGTATTTGAGCAGTAGAAAACAGCACCATGAGGTTTAACATGGGGTACAGCAGTCAGAACATATACATAGAATCAATCTTTCTGCTCTGCCTTTTATGTACACCACATTGACTCATGGGCAAGAGCATCAGCTTCCATGGTAAGCGGAATTCTTGGAAATGCTCTAAGAAGTACACTTCCCTTTGGCTTCATTGGGAGCAAGTCCAGTAGTCCACAGTAAGGGAAGAACACACCAATATACAGTAGTGAGACTGCATGGGCTACAAAGTCAGGACAGATTTCTTCAGGAAATACCTTAATACCTTCCAAAATTAGCTGCGTAGCCCCTCTGAAATGGCTGTACCTAAAGTTAATTTACTGTCAGAACAATCTGAAACATGTTTCACCCAGCACCTCAGCCATCTGCAACACAGTAGCATCGAGCATGTCTTTCAAAAGAAAATAAGCAATGTTAAATCATTTTGCACACCTGCTGCCATTAAATAACCTAAAAGAGCTATTGCAGTTACAGGAAGTGTATCACATTTTCATCTGCTGGCATCAGAAAAGTCCTTTATTTACTGAGCAGAACTCTGGAACAATAATATTAATTTAGACATAAATTTATTTCTTGCTTTTAACACACACTGTATCAGCACTCATTGACATAATACAAACTTCCCTAAAGGTTATACAACACACCAAGATGGAAAGCTTAATGAAAACTTCTGCTCACCAGTACCACAACCTACCCTTTAACAACAAACTAGTGGGCCCTTTTCAAAGCATGAATTCACCAATTTGTTTCGTTTCTGAGAGTAATTGCACTACTGTTAGAGTTCCTCCCAAACTGCAGTTTGAATCAAAGTGCAAAAAGCAAGAAAAAGCTAAAGAGAAGTCTCAGATTTTGATATCCAAGATTCAGATCTCTAATTGACTGGAAAGTAAACAGAATGGGTATATGAATGCATCTCTTCATTCCCGGTTAAATTCTTGCAGGTGCTTTACCTTTGTGAAAGAGCTCTTCAGCCAACGCAGCAGTGATCCCATTGATCTCCTGCAAAGAATAAACCATTATTGGGTTAAACCAAAGAATAAACCAAATCAGGTCTGTCATTCACACACTTCTAGTTGCAATTTTTCCAATGTGCAGCTTTGCTGGTTTCCCTATTTTTGCTACGGTGCACTTTGAAACAAAAATAAACTGACCTTGTCATACTGATTTCTTTATAACTTGAAAATACTTCATAAAAATGACCTGAAATTATTTGATATTTCCAAGATTGAATATACTTAATTCCTTTCAAACAATCACATTCTGCGTATATTAAAAGGGCAACAGCATCAAGAGCAACTATTGCTAGTGGCCATTGGCCCAGCTCAGAAGAAGCTATTACAAGTA
This sequence comes from Aythya ferina, assembly GCF_964211825.1. Taxonomy (NCBI): domain Eukaryota; kingdom Metazoa; phylum Chordata; class Aves; order Anseriformes; family Anatidae; genus Aythya; species Aythya ferina. Next base: position 14,641,903 of record NC_140306.1, read on the forward strand.
CAGTGTTCTCCAAACAGGTATTTTAACATTCTGAAGAATAACCTAAGTGCAGCAAGCACTCAGCATTTCCTCAGAAAGCCAATATTGCATGAGCTCTACTTTAACAGGCCTACAGGGGAAAGATAAAAAGTAATTAGTCTTCTGGACCAGCTCTCTATTAAGCTCGCTGCAGAGAACAGCTCAGAAGCCTTTTTCTCTATTCTCTATCTTCTCTGCCATCCTGAACCTCCCCTGGAGGTCAACTTCCATTCCAGGCACTGATAATTCCAGAATGAAAGGAAAATGCTGAAAACTCAATGCAGGAATTTGTTCTTCCTAAATCCGAAGGTGCACAAAGATCAGAACAAGTTATTTCCCACCTGAGCATACTTCTCCCCATAAAAGCCAAATGTTTCATGGAAGTTCAGAAATAGTACTCAATATTCTCTCAAAGGCACACAAAAGGTACAAAATAAAACCATTTGTGATTGTGAAGCTTCCCCTAGACACACACATTTCATTTTAATGTAGCTGCTAAATGTAAACAGATATTACAGATCATTGCAAAATGCATATTTCATGAGTTTACTTCACTGACAAATCCCGTATGATTTGTAAGAGTATAAATCCACAGAACATCTGAAACGTTTCAGCTTATTCGATTAGGCAAACGTTTTAGAATGCACATTCTTAGTGTTACTGAAACCCCACTCACTGAAAACGAACAAAGCCTCCACATCACGGTTTTGGTAACAACAAGCCAGAACAAGTCAACAATTCTGACTCTTATTCTGAAACAACCAATTTCACTCATCTAGCATGCATGCTTAATTGAAAACTATACTCTCTGTATCCCTCTCACCATCTGGGGGACAGAGCAGACATTTTTCTATGTTTATAATTGAAACAAGATTATGACTTGGACTGTGCAGTGACTAGCACGCAAAAGCACGCTACTCTATTCCTTTGTCAGACCCACAAGAAACCTCTGTCTTAGCTCCAACTACTGACATGCTTCAGCCCCACAGAAGTCTGCTGTTTGCAGCTGCCTCTGAGCAGCGGTTTCTGAGCACTCCATCCTTTTCTTGCAAAAGCTACCTGAAAGTGAAACCAAAGCTTTTAAGGTAAGACAAAATATAAGACTGCAACAAAACAAGGATCCCTGCATCGCTGCAGACATCCTATTCAATGCCAAAGTGATGTTCTGTGTTGCTATCAATCACTTGCTACTGCTGCTCTTTGCCATGCTGTACCTGGCTTTCCCTTGCTGTATGTCAAGTGGTTTAAATATCGTTATGATAAGCTACCTGTTTCTATTCCATTTAGTTCTATTAGCCTTAGAAATAAAATTAAACAACCTTCACTGGAAATACTACAAATAAGAACAAACACGAAACATTGCAGCCTTACTTTATAGACTAATAATAAGGATAACAACAAGGATCATGCTGCCTCAAGAGAGCATGTGGTCTGTCCAATATTTTCAAAGATCAAAGTTCTGCAGGAAAATAGCTTTCCAGTAGAATTGCTATGGTAAATATTTAGCTTTACTGCTGAATAGCTAACTTTGTGAATAGTTAAAAGTACTCTGAAGTTACAAGCAAAAAACAACAGAGTTGGAGTTCATACATTAACCCAGATTCCCCTGTAGCAAAGAAATTTATATTAAGGAATACTTTTTTCTAAAACACAAGTGCAGCATAGAAACAGGGAAGCATTCATACCCAAATGATGCTAGATCTCTGGGAAAGAAAGATAAAAGGACGAACATTACAGCTAAACAAAAAAAATAGTCTGGCTGAAAAAAACAGGAGAGGGAAGTTCAGTCTGAAAAACAAACTTTGCTGAAACTGCTGCACTGAAACATTAATGGAAGGTCAGAACGTTCAAGAGAGAATAGCCACAGAGCAAAGAAATTATGCAACTTGCCAGGAATCAGGAAGCTTGTTCCATCTGTGCGGAACTGTCCCTATGTCACCAAAAACATTTTTCGTAAGTTTAAAACCTCTAAACCACTTCAGAGGACTCAGTCACAATACAAACCATTGCTTCTCAGTCAACTCTGCACGGCAATAGCAACACCGTGGAGCAAACCTTCTACTGTTTTATCTGAGTCAAACTACCAACTCTCACCAGGACACTTATGTGCATGAAACACAATTTAAATATTTTTTTCTTTTGTTGCTAAGGTTTAATCAACAGACCTAATGGATCACTTGTGACTCATTTCTGAAGCCTTTATATGAAACCATAAAGGGCCATCTCAGCACATCCCACCCCAAAGCAATTACTGTTGTCTCTTTCCATCGAGCTCTCCAGTGCATTTTCCTCTTTATAAGAAATCCACACTCCCCCTTACAACATGATGCCATGCTACAAAAAAAGCCTAATTATACACAAGAGATGAATAAACAATTTGCAATATGAACATGAAAGCAAGCCTTGACTTCTTTCTTAAAGCATTCCTCACTGTAACACTGTCTGCTGGCTGGAGCCATTTCTCCAGAGGCCACTCCATCAGCATGCTCTCCTGGAGAAGAGCTATTTTTCTTCGTTTGGCCTACTGGAAACTGTTTCAGTGTGAACCACAGCTCCAACCATTAACCGCCAAGTGGGGGAGGCAGCAGATCAATTATGTAATGTTCCTTCTGAGAGCCAGCACCGTTGACTTCAGCCTAACAACCAATTCAGCTGCAGATTTATTCACAGCTTCCAACTATTCTGCCAGTATTTATTTTCTGATCTTACTGTGCTGGCAAGTACTGTGGGTAGGGACTGTATCTGCTGCAATAAAGTTAGTGTCAGAAAACACCTTCAAAATGCTTCTTTATCACATCATGCAAAATGCTGAAAAAGAGCAGTTTCAGTTATTTTGTGAAGATTGCACAGAGCTCTGTTCAAGTTAGAACTGAGGAAGAACACTCAGGACTGCATTTTATATGCTAAAAATATGACTTACATATAAATGAAAGTGTAGGAAGTGTGACAGAACTTTTGGGGCAGTAACAGGGAACTTGGATAGAAGAGTTTGCAGGTAGACCTCTAATTCCTTTTGTCTTTTCTCCACCAGGCTTTTGGAATTTTTTCCAATAATCTTCTTCGGAGGTAACAGATTTTTATCTATTTTCTTTTCTGAGACAAGCTGAAAGACAAAGACCAGAGTTACCACCTGATATTCCATCTGAACATGTACAAAAGATGCAGCTGAACTAAGGTACAGGCTTCTGACGGAGGCTAGGACTGTCCATGCCAATATACCACAGTTCAAGAGGGGAATGTAACATAGGCATATGATATTGCTCATCCAAAAAAAAACAAACAAACAAAAAATACATTAGTGCAGTCCAGATGGCATCTACAGATATTCTTGCTCTGAGGAAAAAATTTATATTCCATCCAAAGTTCCACAAGCTGTTTTGTAAGAGATCAAGGCCACTGTTTTAACACCCTTACCTTTTCATGAAGGTCATGGAAATCACTGTAACGATGTTTGACTGTCCACTGATGACTGCCAACACTGACCTGAATGATGTATACCTGAAACAAAGCATGTAAAGTAAAGGAACTGCAAAAGCATTTGTCTCAAAGAAAAGCTGATATGTAGAGGCTAATGTAGCACTACAAGGCAATCCTACATTCACACAGTATGTAGAACCTAATCTGCATCTAATCTTTTAGTTAACTACAAACTAATCCACACTCTAAGGTGACTTTGCTGATGTCGGATGCTTAATCTCATTCACAAGGCTGCTCTGCAAACAACAACACATGGATTCTTTTTATTTTAAGGCGACAGTTATTTTTGCAACCCAAAGGTTAAAACAAACGAGATCTCTAAACTATTTTTCTCAACTTTTCTGCTAGCCAAGTCAGTATCCATAGCTACCCATGAGAAGCCTGAGATAGCAGCATCCCTTCTTCAATCCACCAAGTGGTGCAGCAGGCAGAAGAACCTGGCAAGCATCCTGCCATCACTTCACAGTTAAGCAGGAATCTTGTGCTCAGCTCTTCAGAAATCTAGGCAAATCCTCCGCCTGGCTCTATGTTAACCATTTAATTCATTTTGGGATAAAGCACATATAATGCAGCTTTCTGTTACAACCATGCCCAAATATTCATTACAATTATGTAAGGCAACCTAATATTTCTTTAGACAAAACTATTTTAACTCTAGTTAAAAATATTTAACTATGCATGTACTAAAGAGACTCAGCTCAAAATTTCCATTGCAGGTGACTTTCCCCAGTTGAACACTAGCAATTCTGTAGGAAGCTCCCAATCCGCCTTTGGACAAACCAGAAACAAACTATCTCAGAGAAACATGAAATCTAGGAAATAAAACACGAGGTAGAAAAAGACAGGGCTCAGCAGAACCAGTTCTACAACTGCTTGAAAATAAATTCAACTTGGGAAAAAAAATCATAATCAAACCTCAGCAGCATTTAATACAGCTCAGAACCCGATTCCTATCGGGGATCACACAGATCCGACTGATTGCTACTCTAAGGATGATGCACACCTAGCTGGTCATTCCACCTGAGGAAACAAAAAGCAGAGCTGATTTTCAGTCTGTTACATAAAACGCAGCCAGTTTTCACTTACTCGTAGTCCACACCAGCAGAGTACCAGATGTTAAACAGAATACCTCTTGCATTTTAAAAGTGGAACTGGATCTCATATTTTGTAAGCATCTGATGCACAGGCTTGCTGAACAAAACCCAAGTCCTGCAGAGCACCGAAACAAGATGTCTGCCTAGTGCATACAGCAAGGGACACGTCAGTGCTTGGGTGAGTACTGAGAACACAGACAAATGCCCACACAGAATTACAACCTCAATTAAGGCCTGCAACCCATTTCCCATCATGTTGCGTTAGGAAACTGCTGGCCAGGATTATTCACCGTGCTGATGCCAAACTAGAACAGGAATAACCCGAGTATCCTAAAGTACCTCGTAACCCTGATGAAAGAGAGGGGGGCTCAAAGAAAGCTTTTGTTAAAATTGAGAATTAAGAGTGCTATGCACAGAAGCCATAATGAAATCACTAGCTCGTTTTAAACACTGACTGTGCTAGATTATGGCAGATCAAGCAGCATAGCGAAATGCAATTCAGACTGAATATCTAATGAATAAAAACTCAGATCAGACATTGAAAACCCAGTACACCGCACAGCTCCCAGCTGATCGCTCATCAGACAAGGAAGCAATACACCTCTGCCCCGTGTACACCACACAGTGAGCATAACAAAGGCTTCGTTCCCTTCTGCTGACATGACAAGCCCTGACCACTTCCAGAATCAGAGCACTGAGCCAAACATACAGTCTGGTCAGGAAAACACCCAGGGCAGATGTTTTAGATGCACCAGTGCAATTCCTCAGATGAAGTCTCTAAAGAGCCCCAGCATTCCCCATGTCTTCACCCCTCAGTCTGCATCAGTACACAGAGCGACAGGAACAGATCTCACGTTAATCCACCAGCTGCCATCACCTTGACGGATACAAATGCACGAAGCTTGTGTGTTCGAGACATGCTTCAACTCAGAAATCAATCATTGTAAAGCAAAACCAACCAAACAAACATCCTGAGGTTTAAAAAAACTCCAGATAGCTATCTAAGTACATGTCCAACTGGGCATACTAATAATAAGGCCAGGAGCTGAAGTTCAGGTTCCTGCCTGCCTGCCCATCGAGCCGACTGCTAGGAGGCATGCACAGGGAGATGAATAATGCTGCACCACCTCCCAGACAGCGCTGTTTGCCATGTGAAGTCTCCACCTGCATTTACAACAGACCGCGTCTCCATCCGGATCAACGGGAAAGCATTTACATCCCCAGGCTGGCAGCCTGGGAGCCCACCTCCCAGTGGTCCTATTAAATGATTCTGTGTAATAATTTTTCTATGCCTATCTATAAATTAATCTCTTTGGAAAGTGTTTACCATACCTAGAGCTGTATTTTTTCATTATTTTCTTACTAGTTACTTCAAAGTGCTCACAGTTCAGTCTGCTCTCCCCACACAGCAGGCCTTTCATCTCCCCACATTTTTAAAAAGTGAAATGCTTACTAAAAAAAATAGGACGTATAGCTTTTAAACCAGATGTTGCTGAACTTCTGATTCCAGACTGCCTTTTGTATATTTTATGTAGAAGTGACAAAGAACTGCTCTTCTCGTTTTACATGGAGAACTTGCATTTCTGCAACTTCCAGCTCCAAGCGTTGGTGCTGTCAAGAGAACAAGGATGTGACAGAACTGCCCACAGCCACGCAGAGCCCGGGGCACAGGTGTAACTGCAGCTACTAGGTCCCAAATTACAGAACAGTGACACAACCACATCGCCTCCTCCCTGCCTCCTCGGAGCAGGGAGACAGGTCACACCCATTCAAGGAAGCCACAGTCTTTTCCTTAAATATCAAAGCCAGTATTTATATTAAAAACAGCTGCAAAAGACAGGAAAGGCAGGAAAGTGACTTTAGGCCAAACAAATGCATAGCAGGAAACAAATGAAGCACTGGCAACCTCAAGGCCATCCAGCAGACAGCCAGTCTTCGGTCAGTATCCAGCTAGACCAGCATACACAGGGGCTTCTTCCAAAGACAAGGGTGTAAATAAGACCACCACTATCCCGATCACTACACGTTGATGGGTACAGGTACATCCTTGCTGCCACTGTTGTCTCTAATCTTTACCACATTTAACCAACTTTTACACCAGCTAATACATGCACTTCTGCTCCAGTACAGGTCTGTCAGGTCCTTAATGCCACAAAACTGAGTTTTAAACACCAAATGCCAATGTTTGCAAACCATTTCGCCTCGTGAATCCTTTTGTAAATCGTTTCCATTTTAATTTAAAAATACACTCCTGCATTTCTAATGGCTTGGGCCTTCTTATGCAGGCTGGCTGCAGGTCTGGAGCCCTGCTAACAGTTTCCACAGCTGTACACAAACAGGCAAGCTCAGTGCTTTGCCTCACTTGAACCTGCAGCAAGAAAATCAAATCAGGACCAGTTACTGGCAAATCTTGCCCTCCAAACACACGATTTTTACAGGCCCCAAGAAAAGCGGAATTAAAACAGCGTATATCCAGAACTCTAGTCACTAAAAAAAGAAAACAGGCCTTGAAAAAATACACTGCCATCAGCCTAGCTGCTGCTATCCCCAACCCTGAGCTGATCTGCTTGAACAGTACACGTAGCTACTAATTCACCCCGTGAAATAACCTCTGAGAGAGAGGGAACAGATAACATTTGGACATTTCCTCAAATTCACCTGAATTTCCCATTCGGGGGTATTAAACAACACTCATTAAAATCCTTAATGCTAACGTTAACCCCTCTCAGCCAACACGGGACTTTGAAACCAAACTTGCTGGGGGATGAACCACATCCTAGCCAAGTCCTAGGCAGCAGCACAGCTCCTGTGAAAGCCCATCACGCAGCTAAGTCGCCAGACAGATGTAAAACAATTTTCAAGAGCCTATTCCAAGCTTCTAACAAACCCCGAGCGCTGGGTGGATTTCTGTACAGGTCCGTAAACACGGCCACTGGCTGCCAGGCCCAAACAACGACAGTTCAGGGCTGTCAGCCTGGGGTTAAACTCTTTGTGTACATCAGCTGTGTGAATTCTGTCCTACCCAACCGAGGAGCTGCTCCCCTGCTGCTCAGCTTTTCTCTGGGACCCTCCTGGGTGGCAGCAACCCGAAGCATGACTTGGAGCTGTAACGTGCGTTGCTTATGACCGCTGCTCCCTTTTCCTTTTGTCTCCCTGTCAGCAGGAAGGATCCAGAGGTCCCTGTGTGTGTTTGGCCAGGCCGATCCCCAGCACGGCAGCAGCAAACACCGCTAATTACATAACCATCAGGGCTGCGTGCCCGAGATGCGCTGCCTGCGAGCCCGCTGAGGTATGCTTGGCGGTGAGCTCCGAGGCACCGCAAAGCCGGCTGATTACAAAATAAGTAAATAAACTTATTTCTTTTTTTTTTTTTTTTTTTTTTTTTTTTTGCCGCCCTCTCTTTTTGTTCAGCGCGAGGGGAAGCAGCGCGGCCCCGACCCACCCGCTCCGCTGACCCGAGGGGCTCCAGCCCGGCCCCGGGGCTCCTCCAGCCCCCTGAGGGAGCCGTGCACGGCCCCGGGGCCGCGTCCCCGTCCCCGTTCCCCCCCCTCCGCCGCCGCCCCCCCTCGCACCGTGTAGCTCTCCACCAGCTCCGAGCCCAGGACGCGGGCCTCCCGCGGCAGCTCCTCGCCGTCCTCACCCGCTGCCGCCTCCATGGCGCCGGGGGAAGGCCGCTGTGACGGGACGGGACGGGTCAGGGTCAGGGTCGGGCCCCGCCGCCCTCACGCCGCCGCCCCCCGCTGACCGCCGCCCTCACCCGCCCCGGCCCCCGGCCCGCCCCGCGCCGCCGCCGCCGCCATCTTGGCTCGGCCCCCGCAGGGCGGCGGGCACCGCCCCACGGCTCTTATTGGAGGCCGCGGGGAGGGACCAGAGAGCGGGGGGCGGGGCTAAGGGGAGAGGGGCGGGGCTTGGGGGGTGCTGCGCGTGCGGGGCGGGTGCTGGGGGCTCGGGGTGAGGTGTGCAGTAAAGCAGCGTGTGAGCTGTGCGATGCAACATCGTGTGTGCTGTGCGATGCTGCACGGTGCGAGCGGGGCTGTGCGATGCTGCACGGTGTGAGCTGTGCAATGCAACATCATGTGTGCTGTGCCATGCTGTGCAATGCAACACGGTGTGAGCTGTGCAATGCTGTGTGCACTGTGCTGTGCAATGCAATACAGTGTGTGCTGTGCTGTGCAATGCAGTGTGCGCTGTACTGTGTAATGCAACGCTGCGTGTGCTGTGCAATGCTGTGTGCACTGTGCTGTGCATTGCAGCTCTGTGTGTGCCATGCCATGCTGTGCAATGCAACACAGTGTGTGCTGTGCAATGCAGTGTGCACTGTGCTGTGCAATGCAATACAGTGTGAGCTGTGCAATGCTGTGTGCGCTGTGCTGTGCATTGCAGCACCGTGTGTGCCGTGCCATGCTGTGCAATGCAACACGGTATGAGCTGTGCAATGCAGTGTGCACTGTGTTGTGCAATGCAACATTGTGTGTGCTGTGCAGTGCTGTGTGCACTGTGCTGTGCATTGCAGCTCCGTGTGTGCCGTGCCATGCTGTGCAATGCAACACAGTGTGCACTGTGCTGTGCAATGCAGCACAGTGTGTGCTGTGCAATGCACTACGATGTGTGCCGTGCTGTGCAATGCAACATGGTGTGAGCTGAGTGCTCTGTGTTGTGCAATGCAGCACAGTGCATGCTGTGCTGTACTGTGTAATGCAGCACAGTGTGAGCTGTGCAATGCAGTGTGCACTGTGTTGTGCAATGGAGCACCATGTGTGCCATGCTGTGCAATGGAGCACCATGTGTGCTGTGCAGTGCAACACAGCGTGAGCTTTGCAATGCAGTGTGCACAGTACTGTGCAATGCAGCACTGTGTGTGCCATGCTGTGCAATGCAACATGGTGCTGTGCAGCACAGTGTGTGCTGTACAATGCAACACCATGTGCTGTGCAATGCAACATGGTGCTGTGCAATGCAGTGTGGTGCTGTGTAGCACAGCTCTGTGCAATGCAACACAGCACTGTGCAATGTGATGCATCGTGGTACTGTGCTGTGCTATGCGATGCTGTTTAGTGCAGCTTTTGGTGGTGATTTGGTGATTTGTGGCCACCATGTGCTGCTGAAGGTTGGGACACATCTGCGTGGTGTGGAGGCACTGCAGCAGAGCTGTGACAATTTCCTGGTGCCACCTGGCAAACAGGTCTGCTTTTAATTTCACCCCAGTGTGCTTTTCCTTGGTCTCATCTGGCAGACAATATGTGTAAGGAGAAGGCACAAATAGAAAAAGCAGTCCAGGAGGGATTTCCTAGTGCTGCCCCACAGTGCTGCTGAGAGGTGAGCTAATAAGTAATTTTGGAGAGCGACTTTAATTAAGCATCCTCTGATTGTTCCTGAAAGCAAGACACGTTCAGGTAGAAGCAAAATCCCAGATTATTTTCCCCATGAGATGTCAGCTTCCCAGGTGCAGGATGGGGGATGCTTGTGGCCATGCAAACACCCCTGGCCTCCACTAAAACCACAATTTAGCTGGGCTTTCGATTTCCTTGTATGTGCCCTAATGAACGTGTGGTTTGCAGTGGGGTTGCAGCTGCCTGGAAAAGAAAACCTAAAGTGACATTGTGGGGATGGACATCAGCCTTGGATGCATCCTGCTGCATCCTGGGACTGTTCTCAGCCAGGACAGTGGGACTCTGCCAACTGCGGCTGCCCTGCCATGAAAACCAGCATTTTCTGCATTTTCTTATATTCAAGACAAGCAAGATACTAATCCACTCCAATTCCAAAGGGCAGCATGCTTTAAAAATTAATTCCTTAAATGCAACTATTTTTCTTTTTAATGCTGAGCCTGGCTGTAGAGGGGGTGCCCACAGAGGCACGCTCTGTAGCAGGCTCTGCAGCAAATTGCTATTTTGTGACTGAAAACCTCGCCATGCCCCTGACACAGAGGCTCCTGTGCCCTCTGCACCCAGCCGTGCCCTGGCTTCTTGCTGCCACCACCACCAGGCACTGGTGAGAGCCACTTCGGCTTGGCATTCAACAGGGACATCGATTTTATTTTATTATTTTATTTTATTTTATTTTATTTTATTTTATTTTATTTTATTTATTTTATTTTATTTTTTATTTTATTTTATTTACTTTTATTTTTTTGCATGCGGCATTGCTTCTGTTAAAGGCAGGTGGGTTTTATTTTTGGAAAAGATGCGACCCAGCAGCTGCATTCCTCTTTGCAGTTTTGTTACTGCCGACGTGAGCTGGCTGGAGGTCAGGTCTCCTCACCGGGAGATGCAGGAGCCATCTGTGATGCCTTTGGACACAAGGGGGAGTCCTGAATCACCAACAAGCGAGATTTTGCTTGGGTGATTGTGGACTAAAAGCCTTTTACCTGCACAGAGAAAACACCAGTCAGCACCCAGGGGCCTTTGTAAACCCTTTGTGAGCCCAGGGACGTGGGCTTTGGCCATCCACCACAGGGATGGGGCAGTGCCTCGTTTGGGTGCCGAGAGTCAGAGTTTCCCAAAGTTTCCCAAAAATGAATTAACCCAGAAAGCAAACACCGCTGGACAGCCTACACCTTTCCCAGTTTGTGCCGAATGCAGAAAAGCCAGGAAGCCCTCCCAGTTTGCCCCCATGCTGCTCTTTGGTGCAGCACCAGGACCACACGTTTCTCCCGGCCGTGGTGGCGAGGCTCCTCTGAGGACGTTGTCCCCAGGGCTTGGGGACAGCCAGCACAGGGGACAGGCCCCCATGGCCCCCGGAGATATTTCGGGAGGGAAATATTGCCTTTCCCAGTGCTTGTTTCAGTTAGGCACCGGGTTGTCTTCCTAACACAGCTCGCTGGGGGGGAATAGGCAGCAATAGGTGGCAGTGACATGGTGGCACACGCCCCAGGACTGCCAAGCCCCACAACAGCTCAGCGAGAGGCAGCCGAAAGGGCCGGATCCTTCCCCCGAAGTCACGAGGAAGGGCTGGAGCTGGGGCAGCTCGGCAGCGTCCCCGTCCCAAGGCACGCAGGAGAGGCATTCCTGTGGGGCTGGCCGCGGTGGGCTGTCACACCCCCGGGGCTGGCCACGGCCCCCTATATCAGCAGGGCCGGCGGGGCAGCAGCAGCAGAGCGTGACGGTGACAGTGACGTCCCCCAGCCCCTCGCCCACCCTCCCCATCAGCCATGGATGACATCTACAAGGCAGCAGTGAGTGCCTGCCCTCGGGGCTGTGCATTTTTTGGGGGATGGAATAAGGGAAAGAGTTATCGGGTGGCGTCTTTTAGCAACTGAGGACATGGGGATGGCTCGGGAGGTTTCACGTTGCTCTCATCAGCATGAACATCCCAACTCTGAGCAGTTAAAAGTCTTGGCAAAAGCTTGGAGGTGTCTGGGGTGGCTGCTGGTTTTAGCCAAACCAAAGCAGAGCGGTGTTTCCCACAAAACAAAGATGATTTGCATGGGTGAAAACGCAATTTGCATGGGTTCAACCTCACCCTCTTGTTTCTGTTGCTTTACAATGGGAGGGTGCTTTCACCCAACCCCCCCTTCCTTAGCTGAATGCTGTTCTATGAGATTTGAAAAAAAAACACCCTCAGCTTTGCTCAAGTGTTTCCCGATGCCGCCCTCTCCCTCGCCACCCCCGCAGAAATCCAGGCAGGGGGAGACACTCCCGGGAATGCCGAGCATCCCAACAGCTGCCGCGGCAAACCCCGACTTTGGTCCATAACGAGGGATCAGCCTGTAACTTAGACAGAGCGCGACGTGCGGGTGGGATAAGGATGAAAATAGAGCCTGGATTGCGTGAATCACTACTGGGTGCCTGGAATTAAAATACGGTGTGAGAGCTTTGGGGTGCTTTTTGGTTTTTTAATATACAGATGGTCAGGTTTGGTTTTAAATAAGAGATTGAAGGGTACATCCTACAAGCACCATTTTAATTCCAAGCATTTTAGAGGGAAAAAAGGTATTGCTCAGTGAAACAAAACTGAAGAAAACAACCAGACGCTGCCACCTGTCTCGTCCTCTGGCCAGCCTTGAGCCTGTAAAGCTGCCCCTCCGTGACCTGGGCAGTGCAAAGGGAATGAGGAAAGGCTGCACGGGAATGTGCAGAGTGCCCCAAAAAGCACACAACAAGAAGAATGTGCCCAGTAAAATCAGCAACAAGCCAGCCCTCTCTAATTAAGCTTTTTAACGAATCGTGTTCCCTGTGGCTCAAGGAGCAGATCCTTGCCTTGTTGTTTAGGGACCCCTTGCATGTGGTTAGGAAGAAAGGCTGGGGTGCCTTTCTATCCCCAAATGGGTGAAAAAGCAGGACAGCTGAAAGCTGTGGACTTCAACCCCAAACCTTCTTCCTACCTTGGGTACCCCAGACGTACCCCAGGCAGAATCCTTGGTCAGGGAGATGAGCTCTGAGGACTGGTGGGCTCCAGAAGGGATTTTGCTGCTGGTTTTAAAGCAAGGAATAAATAAAAATAGGCAAAACAGGGCAGGCACAGCTGAGACCGACAGCTTTTTCATGGATCAATTCCCAAGATTTTTAACTGAAGGGAAGCATTTCCCTGTGGGGTGGGGAAGGTGGGGGAATGTCAAGAACTTATTTTTTTTTTCCTGCCCAAGTTCAAACAGAAATGCAGGATGGAGATCAGACCTGAAAAAGCAGAATCCTGTGAGCTTGGTGCCTGCCTTCCTGCCCCATGACAGGAGAAAGCCATCCCCAGACAGGATATGGTGGGAAAAGAGGGAGAAAGCTGTGAACAGCATCCATGTCCAGAGGGCACAATAAACAGCTTGGGAGAAAGCTCTGCAATAAACACATCGCCCTATGGTTACAGTACATCTAATTTCCACCCAGCACAGCTCTACATCCTCAGTTTTATAGAAATCCAGCATGTGGTAGTCAAAAACTGCTCTGGAAGTGAGGATTTGTTATTTGCTGCATGTGTTAGTGGTAGCAAACCTGTGATGGCATACATTAACATTACATTTGTGCCAGATTTCTTGGTGCAGCCACAGAACCCAATGGGTTTTTGTCTCACCCACTCATGTCTAGATAAGGGTGTGCAAGCACAAAGCTATTTCGGGAACATTTTTCAGCTCTGTTGAGCGGAGCTAAGAGCAGTGCCAGGGACAAGTGTCCGGATAACAGGCTGCGAGGATGCATACCAAAGCCTGGGAACAATCACAGGGCTCATCTTTATCTCCAGCACCTCTCTCATCAGGGCTTATAAATAGTGAGCACAGTCAGAGGGTCAGGTTACCCCAGCGGCCGCAGCCGTGGCCATCGGCCGAGCCGTGGCTGCCCTCGCTCTACCCAAACATTACCTGCAGTGGCCTTGGGGTTCATCCTGCTGCCACTGTTAGGGCTCTGTCACCCCAAAAAGGCTCCAAAAGGAGCTGGATAAGGCTCTCTGACTGCTTTCTGCTAAGATAAAGCACTTTCCCTGCCTCTCGCTGCAAGTAGGAAGGGTTCCCTGTTCATTCTTGCCAAACTGCTTCTCTTTGGGGCAAAAAGCATCATGCCTGCTTCACAGAGCCACACGAGCTGAGGATGGGTGCGGGGGCATTAGGGGCTGACAACCAGCATGGGAGGGAAACGTCTTTGTTTGAATGGATGCGCCCAAAAGGACAGTTGTATATGGTGGTGGGGTCTGCAGATAGAGCTGAGCACCCTCCGCAGACAGGAGCAAAGCCGAAGAGAGAATTGACTTCAAGACGGGCTGTTGGATTCCTCTTTGCTCTCTTCATTGCTTATTTTCGTTAACTCAGGCTAAGTAATAAGCTCCCGCTGATGGTTGGCAGGGGACGAGTCGGGGCAGGATTTGGAAGCAATCTGCCAGCCCATCTCAGCTACGCGGGGAGGCTCCATGGGCCAGGTCTTCCAGCTGCTTCCACCTGCCTCAGTTTACATTCGCATCCCAGCATGCCAGCTCAGGGACCAGCAATAATCATACACCCTGTGCTGTGACCTATCTGCGGCACGTCCCCATTTCACCCCTGGGAGCCTGTGTTGCTTGGTGCATACGCAGACCAAAGAGTTCCCACAAATGCTGGGCTTCAGGGAGACACTTAGAACAGGCTGAGAGGTTTGGAGGCAGAGACCTTTATAAACAGAGACTCTGAAGGAAGTAGACAAGATCTTAATGCTTTGGATAGTTTCTTGAATCTAGGCTGAAAAACAGTTAGCGGGGGTGCTCTTGTCCATGGGGAAAAGGATGTTGAACCTCCAGTCCATGTCCAAGCAGCCCTTTTAGGATCAGCAATTAGTAGTGGTAAAGAATACAAATAAATTGCTCTCCATGTTTTACTTACAGGTTGAGCAGCTGACAGAAGAACAAAAAAATGGTAGGTGCGTCTTTAACCTGATGTGGCAGCCTAAAGACAAGCTCCCAGGGCTTTTGATCCACCAGGATCACATTCTAGGCAGTTTCTGTGTCCCCCAAGGGAGAGCCCCCCACCCCGGGGCTGTGTTGTGACATGAGACCCACACAGCTCCTTCCTCCTCTCTCCCCAGAGTTCAAGGCTGCCTTTGACATCTTCGTGCTGGGGGCAGAGGATGGCTGCATCAGCACCAAGGAGCTGGGGAAGGTGATGAGGATGCTGGGGCAGAACCCCACCCCAGAGGAGCTGCAGGAGATGATTGATGAGGTGGATGAGGATGGTAAGAGCTTGTAATTTCCTCAGTTCTCCCTAGCCCTGTCCCCTTGCCCAGTGTTGCTTGCTGCCTGTGGGCAGGATCCGTGCTGGGCACCACGCAGCCTGTGGGGAGCAACCTGCAGAGCTGGGCTTTTGAAGGACACTGAGCACCCCCAACATCTCAGTGTGGTTCCTTGATGAAACTCCCAGGCTGATAAACATAAAAATGATTATCCCTATCATGACTGGACTGCTTGAATCAATTTGGGGAGATTACTGCTTACATCAGAATTGCTCCAATCTATTTAATAAAGGGGCTGAATGTAGCAACTGGCTTTTCACAAATGCCACAATTCGACTTCTATCAGCAGGGAAGTCTTTCACTGCTTGAATGTGTACATACATACACACGCACACATTACTAACAGTTAATACTGATTAAATCAGCATAAACACATGCAAAAAACACTGTGTGAGGTTGAGCAGAAATATCATACTAAGTAATTGGAAAATAAAAAAGCAGTTAAAAATCAGGCAAAGAGAGAGATGTTTCAGTGTCGTTGAAAACAACAGCACTGTACTACCTGTGCAAAAATATACTGCATGAATACCTGCCTGCTGGAGCTTTTGTTATTAATATCTACATGAGACTGACAAGTACCTCCATAGCAGGAATTCCCATTGCTCAATGCTTCCTGCAGCACATTCAGTTCATTTTACCCTGGCAAAAAAAAAAAAAAAAAAGATTGGAAAAGTTAAAAAAAATAAGTGATAAATTCAGTCCATGGCCTCAGTCACTCACTCTAGCAGCCTGCAAGCTGCAGGGCTGCTCTCCTGAGTTTTGCTCCTCAGTTATTAATGGGAAGACCGACCTCGTGCTTGGCTTTGCCCATCCACTCACTGTCCAATGGTGTTTATTCCACCTGCAGGCAGCGGCACTGTGGACTTTGATGAGTTCCTTGTTATGATGGTCCGGTGTATGAAAGATGACAGCAAAGGAAAAACTGAAGAGGAACTCTCAGATCTCTTCAGGATGTTTGATAAGTAAGAGCCATGACCACAATATAGGCGATGGGAGCGGTGAAGTGGCCCCAACTTGCCCTACCCAGCATGTTGGTCCCCTCCTGAGCTCTCCTGTCCTCACGCAGGAATGCTGATGGCTACATTGACCTCGAGGAGCTGAAGATCATGCTACAGGCAACCGGAGAGACCATCACTGAGGATGACATAGAAGAACTGATGAAAGATGGGGACAAAAACAATGATGGCAGGATTGACTACGATGGTAAGGAGTCTTTCTTGCCTGATGTTCACTTGTGAGCCCTTGAGCAGCTCCCATGGTTGCAGTTTTGCTTCCAGGGTTGGGTGTGAGGTTGTGCAGGCAGAGCTAGGCAATACGACTGATCCCAGTCTGGCTTTCTATGGGCCAGGGGGTTTCTCAGACTTGCAAAACATTTTCAAGGACCAGGGGCTCCCTTAACTCTCTCCACTGACCCTGTGGAGCAAACCTGGTTTTCACCAGGAGACCTGCCTGTCCTTTACTGCCACCTAAACACAAGCACCAGCCCAGAAGGGCTCTTCTTTTGAATACGGTGCTATCCAAAAGGCTCCTGGACCCTTTCTGAGCTGAGTCTGTGGCCAAGGGCAACCCTGGGCATTGCTGACATTTCCATCAGCAGTCACGAGGAGCTCTTGCCACTTCCAGGGGAGCAGTAGCCATCCCTTGGCCTCTCATGCATCAGTGGGATGGAAAAAGAGAAATGGCTATGGAGGGCTGCCAAGAGTGTACTCCAGCAGCTGTGAAAGCACTCTAGTCCCACCTAACAGCCTGCGTCTCCGATGTCTCCCCCTTGGCAGAGTTCCTGGAGTTCATGAAGGGAGTTGAATAAATCTGAGGCTGGATCAACAGCCTGGATCTCCTAAACCCCTCCAGCTCCGTGGCTCAGCTCCTGGGTTCGATCCCCTCGCTACCGGCATGAAGACAGAGTGCTGAGAAGGGTGGCCATCAGGAAAATAAAGCGCGTTGATACCGAGTGCCTCTGTTGGTCGTTCCTTGGTGGTTAGGCGAGGGCCGCACCTCACAGTTGAGGGCAAAGCTCCTCAGTGTTGCAAGTGCCTGGCGGGAAGCCACCATTTTGTGTCACCATCATGCCATGTCTTCTCACCAAACCCACATGATGAGTGCAGCAGGGGCAGGCACTGGTATCTGCTTGTTTAACTGGAGCATGCTGCTTTAACTGGAGTGTTGGCAGCATTTTAGTGATGAAACATGAATTAACAACCACTTATGCCATCAACAAAAGCCTTTGTGAGAGACACCGCCTCTCCTCCCCAGCGTCACCATGGCTGTCCAAAAGGGATACCTCTCCCTCTTCCCTGCCATCCTGATTTCCACCCTGTGGTGTACACAGAAGGAAAACCTCTATTTTATTTGGAAACACTAATAAAAGCCAATCCTAAGCCAGGCTGGTTGCCTTCTTCCTGTCTCACACCGCCCTGTGGAAAGCAGGTGGCACCGTGAGAGACCAGCACCATGGTCCAACAGCACCTCACACTGAAACTGAACCCCACCATTTTTCCCTCAGAAATCACATCTATTTGGGCCCCAGAGATTCTAAGCAGGGCATGACCCTGATACAGCCTTGAGAGCCACACGCAGGGTGGCAGCAGAGTCAGGAAGACGAGCAGTGCTGTCCCAGGCGCTCCAGGCACTGTCTTCTCTCTTCCCAAGGAAGCGTGGCATTCCTGCAGCATTAGCAGCTCTCCCTGCACATAGCTGCCTCCTCCCATTGAATTACACCCCAGCACGGCTCACGCATTGCACTCATGTTGCTAAAATCAAACGTTTACCCAAGCAAAATAAACATTGGCAGGGCACAGCACCAGGCTGTTCTGGTGCAAGCACTTGAGGTGCAGCCCTTGGCCCCAGGGGAGATGCCACCACCATCCTTGCTTCTTCCTTTCCTCTTAAAACACATCTTCTCCATGGAAACAACACACTGAGCAGCTGTGTTTTTGACCTGACACATGTCCTCATTCAAGGCAGTACTGAAATACTGTTAATTCAAACTAAGCAGGCTTGAGGTTAAAACTGCTGAAGCGAGGGTGCAAGAGCGGTTGGTTGGAAGGACATAGCTCTGTTTTTCCTCTGGACAAGTGCCAAATGTTTTACCCAAGCAGGGTTTGTAACATCAAAGAAACTAAGGAAATGAGCTTGGGCAGGAGGTTTTCCTTAAAATCCAGGATATTTTAGGAACACTCCTAATGCAAATATCTGGAAGACTCTTTTGGGTCTTCCAGATGCTCCCTGAGTATCCTGAGCTCTTGGTGCCTTGGCTCCTGGGCCAGAGCAGAGCTGGAGCCAGCAAGGGGCCTGTGCTGCATCTCTGTGTGCATACAGTGCTTCTACCCAAAGACAAGAGTCATGCCAACCTTCCCACCCCAGATCAACCTGCATTTGAGTCTCCTTTAGAAAGTCTCTGAGCAGGGACAGTGGCTCCCTGCCTTCTCCCTGAGCCCACCCCAAAGATTTTGCTGATTCAGCAGAACTGCAGCTGCAGCAGAAGCCAATGAAGATAAAGAAAGGTGTTGGTTTGAAGTGTTGTGGTGGGAAAGGCTGTTGTTACTGTCTTCTGTCTCCAGTGCACCTGTTGCCCTGATGATCTTGAAGATTTTCCTCCAACCTAGATGGTGCTATGATTATCATTTTCCATCTCCCAAGCAGCACAAGTCATTTCACAAGTCCCACTGAGAACTACTTCTGAGGAAACATCTGAAACATTTTACACAGGCCTGGAAACCTGCACAGAAGTGCAGACACCTGGGCCTCAGCCACGTTCATAACTATTGCAATGCAGCTGCTGTAAAATTAATTCTTTTTCTTTCTGACTAGCTCAGAAAGGTGCCAGGGACACCAAATCTCCCCACAGCCATCCAACCTACAGGCAACCCATACCCACACTTCATCTCAGCAGGTACCACCAACAGCCCCATTGTCTTCCTCTGTCCTGACCAAATCCTAATACCCAACAGGGACATCTCCAAGACGTTTACCACTGCTTAAGAATAGGCTTTGGCTCACTGAATGGTGAAAAAGAGAAGAAATAAGGAACTTTCCAAGATTAGCCCCCTCCTTTTGTCCTTTTTGGTGGTCTGGGGGAAGGTTTGGACTGTTGTGACCCCAGGAAAAAGTAGGCTGCAAAGGCTGGGGGGAGGCACCCAGCCATGTCTCAGCTCACTACCCTTTGTCCAAGAGCCCCAGGACTAAGGGCACAGGCAGCAGTGACCCACAACAACCTCACTGACACTGCCCCTCTCATTTCCCTGAGAGCAAAACAGGGATGGTGGTGGCTGGAGAGGAAGAGGACCAAGGTCTTGTAGCAGCTGAAACTTCTCTGTAAAAGAGCGGCTGTGCTGGGGAATATTTGGGCTTTTTCAGTCCTTAGACCAGGTGCACCAGCAGGTCAGCACATGAAGTCAGAAAAACTGCTGCAAGATCCATTTGTCTCAGCACATTGACTGTTCTCCAAGAGTAAGCCAGCAAATGCCATGGGGTGGAGCACTGCGGGTGGATTTCACTGCTGGCTAAAACACAGGAGCAACTGCATTAGGAATGTAACACAGCTTGACAGACGGCCGAGTGACTTAGATGGCTGACAAACCTGTAACTAGCACGGGACCAGCTCGGGTAAACCCTCCACATAGGGGATGTGCATGGAGCCGTGCTAATGATGACTGAGGAACACCCAGAAGTCCACACATCTATGTAACTCCAAATAAATTTTAGTTTTCCCTGAATGTTTTTGTTAAATTCTGGTGCCAGAGACATCTAAGGAATGTGACACATACACAAGCACTACTTGGAAAAAAAAAATGAAATAAAAATAGTCACCAAAATATTCACACTTTTTTTTTTTTTTTAATTAGGCAAAAAGCCACTCAATGCTCCGTAACAGCCCACAAATCTGTGTTATCTTAACCACCTGCCCCCCCTTAAGAAAGGGCACTGTGCTGCCAGGTGACAGCAGTACGTGCCACCGGACACGGACGCAGTCCTCAGGCCATTTGCTCTGCTCAATTTAGCTGATAGTAGATTTAATTCCCACCCTGGTTTGCAGCTTTTTCAGCATACTCAAGGCATCTCAGTAAAACTTTGCTGTATGGACTGACTACATGAGAACAGAACATTTTGTAGGCATACCCCTAATAAAACATAGGCTTCTCCTAGAGCTACGCATTTGCCACCATGGTAGCAGCACTGAACTGAGCCATGGCAGAGAAACATCTCACTGTGCCAAATCAAATACCCTGTCATAAAGGAATGACTGCAACAGCTCTGAAACTTGGGCAAAGCAGAACTCATATTCTATTCACTTATTTTTTGCTTGAGCACAATACTGAAAGGTGGTGAAAGGGAGTAGAGCAATATGTGCCCAGTCCTGCTTTTCATTTTCACCATGAATACCCACATTCCTGGTGATTAACCTGCCCCATCAGAGCCTTTGCCACTGCTTTGTTTTTGCCTCTGCATTTCTGTACCCTTCCCCTTCAGTGCAATTGCTCACCTTTGCAAAATGAGCTCTTCAGTATTTGGTTACGTGCCCTTTGCACACTATTTTTTATTTTCACTGAAGGGAAAAAAGGAGCTGAACTAGAACTTACTGAGTCCTCTTCATTGCAAAGGGAAGAAGTCATCAGCAGCAAGTACAAAACATGTAACCTGATGTACAGCAGCAGCTAAGCAGAGAGGCTCTCTCAAACACATTGGCTTCCTGTGGGATACCGAGCACTTAGTCATATGAGTTTTGAAGTTTTTAAATGTCAAAGATGACAGAGCTGTGCATAATGGGAATAGCTTCAAGTGGGCCACAGCTGCCAGTTCCCTCTCCTGTGCTCTGCATATATAATCCTCCCAAAAAGGATCATTGGGCTCCCTCAACCAACACAAAGCAAGACAGAATTTAGGTGATTTCACAGGCGAGTGAAAGCGCCTAAGACCCACCATGGAGCCACGTCAGCTCAGACACCCATTTGCAGCTTTCCCTTCTGGGCTGGCACAATGCCTGCCACAAGGAAGGGAAGGAGGGAAATCAGGAACTGAGCTGTCACAGGGTCCGAAATTGTGATGGGTGATATAAGCGATGTCCAGGCAGCGTCCTGCCGGGCCACCACGTGTGCAGGGAGATCGCGGTGGGGTACAGACGACAACAAACCTGACACCGAGCTGCCGTGGAAGCTCACAAATTCTTGTCTCTTGCTTCACAATGATGCCTGGATTAAGGTTACGTTCCTCTGTGCTGCATTTTGTCACGCAGCCGCTATTTTGGTCAGAAAGTCAGCAAGCCCATATTTGGGAAGCTGTCCCTCTGAAGGGCAGCATGAAGGGCAGCAAAATGAGAAGACTGCATGGAGGCAGGCCTGGGCCAGTTCTGTGGGGCCACTGGAAGCCCAATTTCCCCCCTCTGCTTCTCATTAACGTGCCAAGATCTTTGTCACAGTCCGACCCCTGCCTCTCTCTCTCTTCCCTCAAACCACATCCTGTGGGTGCATTATTCTCACAGCATGAGCCCTCTGGGGAAGACGCAGAGATGAAATCTGCCTTCTTAGACAGGCAAGCCTTAGTGGGAGATTTAAAAGGTAGAACTGAAAGCAGGTTGGGTATCTGGACACATGGGTGGAGGTGCAGCGAAACACCAAGCCATCTCCCTAGAAATCGTGTTTTCTTTTACTTACTGTCACCGTGCAGACCAGCAGCACACTGTCCTTCCTTCAGGTGGGTGGACCAGCCACTTCACCTCCTCCAACACCAGCAGCATCCTGAGGTGAGGTGCCTGTGAACTGGAACTGCAGCTCTGGGATCACAGAGTTGAAGGGGTTGGAAGGGACCTTGAAAGATCATTGGGATCTTGCTCAAATGAAGGCAGCAGGGACCAGGCAGCCTTTCTGTCCCAGCTATTTAGCAGATTCTACAGTGATACAAACGGGCTGACCACTCACTCTCCAACTTCCCCAGCACATCACCCCTCCCTACCCACACGCTGCTCTCGCACAGCCACCAAGTTCTTCCAGATGAGAAACTTCAACCTCCAGAAGAGCCCAAGAGATGCATGCAGCAGCAATCATAGAGGTGCGGGCTGCACTTTCCTCAGAATGCAAGAACCCTCAGCTCCTGAGATTTAAATTAGTAAATCACTTTGTATTGCTTGGTTTACAGCCGAGTGGTATTTTTATCAGTCAAAAAGATTTGAGAAGCGTTCGGAAATCCAGAAAACTTTTGTGGAATCATTTCAAGCCACACAGAATTCAAAATACTTACCTTGTTTCAAAATAGTATTTCATTCCAGTAATTAGCTAAGCTATTTTAAAAAAAGTCACCTACACTAATTGGATGTTTTGCTGCATTTTTTTTTCCATCCAGCAGGTGTTTTGCTGCTATATCTGAAAGTCAAAAGTTACATACTTCCAGCTCTTGAGCTTATCAGTGAATTCACACCACCAGGTGGACGAGTCTTGCAATTGCAGTTTCAGGATAAGTCCCTTGCCTTTTAACGGGTGGCTCATTTCAGTACCAAGACCATTCATCTTTACCCAGCTTTGCTGACTGGCGTGACCTGGAAAGCCAAGTCCACCTCTATCTACCTGACAGTAGCAACTCTGTCACGGCACCACATCTCCTGTACTACTCCCATGATCTCACCAGCCAGCAAGCTTCATCAGATAGGGACTTTTTGTTACAGCAGCTATGAAAATCTGGCTCTTTTATATTGTCCTGTATCCCATTATCACACTTGAAGCATTTTAGAGACCACCACAAACCACTTCTATTAATTACTAGGACCTCTATAACACTCTAGCTGGCGCTCAGAACCCTCCCGTTTCTCAGGACTGCTGTTGCTGTAGCTTCCCTACCTGAACTGTAAAGCAGCAGATGCTTCCATAGCCCTTGGAAGCCTGATCTTACTCTGACAGCACTAAGAACTACTGCAGAAATTGCACTATGAGAGCTCTGAACATGCATGCCAGTATAAAAATCAGTTCTACCTTCACTGAATGCTATCATCTAACAGCCCAAGCAACACAAAACACGTTGCTTCTTCTTTATACTTTAAAGCTTCACTCTATACCATTCCACAACTGAAAACAGGCTGCCAACTCGTAGGTGTTCATAACCTGTACCACCAATTGAAGTTCTGAGGAGGCAGCAGCTGTTTCAGCTCATACATCTGGAGGCTGAGAATGCCGATACACAACCCCTCCTGCTGACCTGACAGACAACAAAGCCACACACTGGATGCTACACGCGGACATGATGACATGATTGGCATTTAAAATACAGCTCAGGACGTTTTTGAGGGTTCTCCTCAAATTCAGGAGGTGAAGACTTTGTTACGTCCAATTTTATTCTTACAAAATGTTTTAACACATGACAACAGGAAAACTGGTTCTTTGTCTTAAACCACGTCAGTCCTTTTTCTGCAGTGCTGCCTGCTTGGCATTGTTGGCCTGCATCTTCTTCAGCCCCTTCTTATTGTGCTTCTTTGCAAATCTCATGTTCCTCAGAAACTTGGGATCAACCTATAAAAACGAAGGAAAAAGATAAGCCATGCTGCAGAAAAGACACAGGTAAAAAAACATGCTTCCGTTATGCTTCAATGATTTCCAAATGCTAGCTACAATTAATTCAAGTAAATTTTCTCATTTGGTTTTCTCATTTCAACAGAATTCTTTTAACCAGGTACAGCCATCCTTTGAACTATTTTCTTTTACTTCTAAACAAAGAAGAATCCCAAGCCCCAGCAATAACTATATAGAAAGAACGGGATAAATTGAATAAAAATGTAAACAAGACAAACTTCATTTCGGTGTCATGACACGTTCTTAATCAAAAGCATCACAAACAGATCTTGCCAGCTGAGCATACATACATGCAATCCTTTGGCAAAGATCAACAGTTTCCTCAGGCCTTTCTTTCTTATAGTAAAGGAAAAATCTACCAGCATGGAGAAGAGCTGCTCCTTATTTTTTTGACCACTAGCAGCAGCTCACAACACACCCTTTCGTGGCTAGGAGCAATTCTCAGAACCGTCAGCATCCCACTGAGAAACATCTGTTACTTTGCTGAAAGCAGCATTTCACCTGGTCCACACAGGATTTCTGCCATCTCAACTCACACGCTCTTGGTGAGAGGACACACTGAGAAACAGCCCAGCTGTTTTCAGGGTGCCAAGCCCTCACTGAGCTAGACAACAGACAAGCTTTTACATCGCCTCTGAAAAGCCAATCATCACATCTGCAAGGCAAACGGAACCACAGCCCCCTCCAAAGTCAGGACATCCTGCGTTTTCTGTCTCTTTCAAGCATGGAAAAAGACGGTGGTGTACCATGTGTATAATCTCAGAAAAAGCAGGATTTTGCCATTTCCACGTGCACCATCAGGAAAGCCAGCTCCTCTCACTTTCTGAACGAGCTTCTGTGTATTAGTACAGCCAGTGAAACAACACTGGAGGGTACAGAGGAGACACAGCAGGAATCAGAGGAAAGAAGAGCAGTGAAACAATTGATGTGTGACAGAGACAAAATTTGCCTGTAACTCAAAAGTAGCTTTGTAGATGTGCAATGCGGATTTCACACGGGTTAGAACTCTCACTGCTGCCAGCAAGGTGAGCACAAGATGAGAGAGAGACCCCCAGTGGTTCTGACCCTCCAGAACACAAGCTCCCCTTTGCTAAGAAGCTGACAATCAAAGTAAGAAACACCAGGGTTAGGTTTTATCATGCGAATGACCAGCCCAAAAACATCAGCAGACATACTCACCCCTTTGAGGGACTCGTATCTATGGGTCCTGGGCTTCTTGATGCCATTCCTGTGCCACTTGCGGGCTACGCAGAAGACGAGGAAACAACTCAAATTAAAACTTCAACCCCCGCTATGGAGCTGCCCCAGCTGCCTTTCAGACCTCCACCACCACCACCAGCCTCCCAGCCCCTCGCACCCCAGCTGGATTCAAATGAGGGCTGCGCCTCCCCCCTTAGCACTCAGGCCCCAAACCCAGAGATTTGGGGCCGTTTGCCAGGACTGGGGGGCAGCCCCCCCCCCCCATCCCCATCCCCCCCCCAAGCAGGGCCGCGCCCCCCCCCCCCGCCCCGACTCACACTGGTTGTGCGTGGTGTGGTTCTTGGACTTGGCCATGGCTGCACCTGCGGGACACAGACAGGGATAATGGCGCTGGGCCCGGCCCGCCCGGCTCCCCTGCTCCCCTCCCTGCCCGCGGATGGCGGCGGATCGCGACCGGTCGCGACACTCACCCAACCGCAGCCCGCCGCCGCCGCGCCGGAAGAGGAAGGACCAAACCCCGGGTGCTGCTGGGAAATGGCGCCCGCCCGCACCGGAAGCTCGCAACGCTCCGGTGTGCAACACGAACCGCCCGTAACATGGTTCCGCCTTGCCCCCGTTCCGGCCCTGTAGCACCCTCGGTGTCCCCCCCACACACGGCCCCCAACGAGAAATGGCCTCAGGGGGCCGGGATGGAAGTGAAAAACACCCGCTGGCCGCCCTGACATCCCTCCCTGCCGCCTTACATAAAACCACAGAATCACACAGTCAACCTTTTTTCACTCATTTCTGAGCTTTCCTGAGCAGGAAGAAGCAGAAGTTTTTATTTTACAGTCTCAGCGATCCTCTTTCAAGCACAATAAAATGGTGGCACTGCCGTCCCTTTATGGGTGTGAGCGTGGGAACCTCCAGGGTTGTTTGTAACAGACTGTAAGCCAATGCAGAATACCAAAAAAGAAAGGTTGAGCCAGGGCAGAATACCAAAAAAGAAAGGAAATTCCAGGGCAGAATATCAAAAAAAGAAAGGAAGTTCCAGGGCAGAATATCAAAAAAAGAAAGGATGTTCCAGTGCAGGATCATGCCCATCATGCACTGTCAGGGGGCTGTGACCCCTCGAGTCTCTCCCAAGCTCTAATGAGCTGCTGTGTCTCCAAGTGCAGCCTCACCACGATCCACCAGCTGGTTTGGAACCTCCAACCATGCTTTTAGAGATTACAGATGTAATTAGTGCATGTCATCCTGTGTGTCATCCATTACAAGTGCTGCACTCATTAAAAAGGGTGGTAATTACTACTGCTGCAAAATAATTCTGAAAAAAAAATATCATAAGTTAAAACAAAAATCTCTAAGTGTCTCTCACAACGGTGTCCTCTTCATCGATGCCCTCACATTACACAACTCATCCCTGTTGGGTTTGATGTGGCTTTTGTGCTGATGCCCTTGGGTATAGCTCAGAAAAGCACTGCTGCTTTCTGAGAAACCACCTGAAAAGAGAGGTGGGCAGGACTTTGTTGACATCTGACACGGCTGATATTTATGGAAGATGGGCATGGGAGAAACTTCTCCCAGAGTTTCCTGGTTCTGCCCCAGCCCATGGTGAAAGGCGGGCACAACGTGGGGTGCCCTTGGTGCCAACACATCCACGTGCTGAGAGGGTCAGGTGCTGGCTGGAAGGAGCCCAGAGGACTTGGCTTGACACGAGCTATGGAGCCTTCCTAAAAACTGCTGAGCTACTGGGCAGGGGGAGAAGGCAAACGGGGTTTGGCTGTGGTGTAAGCCCACACCAGCAATGCTGGAGGGAAGTGGGGAAGAAGGATGGTCCCCAGGGACAAAAGGCCCTGGAGATGCCACCTGGAGAAGCTGGGACACCAGGACGTAGAGGCACTAGAGGGAGCCTGAGCCTAACAGATGCCACTCTGGTCTCAAAGAGGGAGCACCGGTCCCAGTCAGGGAGAAGGAAAATCTCCAGCAAATAACAGGACACGCAGAAACTTCCCAGTCCTACCCGACTGTGGCTTTTTTGCTCTGACATCCATTATAATTTTCTTAAAGACATGAAGGAGGTCATAAAAGAATATCATTTTGCTTGTTGAAAATGCCAGCCAGCCTGCAGTCTGGCTCTGCTCAAACCTGACCCTCACTGGGCCAGCAAACACCACGTCACCAGCATCCCCAGTGTTTGGGGGAGCTGTTCCTAAAAAGATGAGACAAAACGGTGACAACTGGTGGCAATCATCAGGCTGGGGTTTCAAGAGAAGGGGGGTTCCTGGAGCAAAGTGTCCCTAAGGGGGTTGGGAGCTGGTGGTGCTGCCCTGCAAGTGCTGATGGCAGGGACGTGGGAACAGCCCAGGCTTGTGTGCTCCATGGGGTTGGCTCACTTAGGAGAAGAGGGGCACTGGGAGAGGCTGGGAACTGCATTTATTTTATTTTATTTTATTTTATTTTATTTTATTTTATTTTATTTTATTTTATTTTATTTTATTTTATTTTATTTTATTTTACCCAGCAATATTTTAATTGCATTAGCTTTGGATGAGGAAGACAGTCATGGGTGAGCATGATCCAAAATGAGCTTCCCAGCAGGTCTGCCGCCTCCTCTGCTTCCCCCAGAGCTGCCACTGCCCACAGCCCTTTTCCATCCTTCCACCTCTGCACCTTCCTCGGGAGGACAGTCCGTGCTGGTGGCCCACATCATGGTCACACAGCCTGAGACCCACCAGGAGCCAGCCAAGCTGCCAGAACGAGAAGTGTTGCATTTCCTCTTGCCTACACCCTGGATGCTTCTTCTGGCTGGCCTCATCGCTGGAGACCTCATGCAGGGCTGAGGAGAACCATGTTTCCTGGGGAAGAACTTGGTTCCTTGCGAAAATGCCGTGAACTTCAGTTAACCCAAAGGTGTGCATAAATTAGGTCTTCCCCATTTGCAGGACTTGCATCTGAAATATATCAACACGGCAATAAAGGACTGATAGCTGTATGGTAGTCTCTTACTTATTTTTTTATTTCACATTTTATATTTTTTGGCATTTGAATTATGCTGGATTTGGGGGCAGCTTAGGGATTTAAAAGCAGATCTCCCTCTGCGCCAGCCCCATCCTGCTGCAGGTGTGGCTGGATGACCCCTCAATGACCAGACAAGTGCTGCGATTGCAAAAACGGAGCCTGCAGTTCCTGTGAGGTGGAGAGGGCGGTCTGCGAGGGTGGAGGTGCTACAGGGGCTGGAAGCTGGGGCTGGAAAGCAGTCAGAAGATGAACAGGGCCACCAAGATGCTGTGCCAGGCTGGAAGCAGGTTGGTGGCTGCTCCGGGGAGGCAGGTGGAGGTGGCTGGGAGGAACGGGCTGACGTAAAGAGATGCTGAGCTCATGTCTGTATTAATTTCTCCTATTAATTATTATTAGCCCTAGGGGTCTACAGTTTTGATGCCTGCACCTTATCACAAACAAAGCCCAATACTGGAAGGAATTAGAGCAGGATCGTGTTTCATCTTGGGATTTCAGCTCCATCACCTGGGCACAATTTCTGTCCTTCCACCTGGAGGCAGGGGCTGGGACAGGGGGGACAGCCCTCCTGTGAGCTGCACCCCAGTTCTGGATGGGATGGGGGCACTTTACAGGAACAATGAAAGAGATCTGCTTTGGCTCTGCTTTATCTGCACCACGAGGATTATTGGAAAGCCACATTGAGAAATGCCCTGGCTAAAAAGGAAAATGAACGTCCACACAAAGACGGCTTGTTTGTGAAAAGGAGAAAAAAAAAAAAGGAATAAAGAAGCTGCCAACAAGCTGACATTAAACCCTGCGCTTACCTGCGACTCGCCTGATGCAATGACTGAATCCTTTCATTTGCAGCACCATAATCCAAGATGTTCTTTCCACAAAGCAAGAAAGTAGGTTAGCGTGAAGGCAGGGCTGGGGAGGGGGAAGGAGATAAGCAAGGCCTGATCCTGCACATCCTCTGAGCAGGGCTGAGACACTGATTTAACTGCTTTTTTTTTTTTTTTTTTTTTTTTTTTGGAAAACCCTTCAAAGCCTGGCTGGTTGCTGCTTGAAGGCAGGGGCAGGATGGGACCCCCAGCCCCACTTCTAGCCCCTGCTGCCCCTCTTTGAGACAGGAGGCATCAAACAATAATGCAAATATAGAAGGCTGCACGTCCTGAGTCCTGCATGGATGGAAATGTGTTTTCACCCAGAAATATAACCAGTCACATCTCCAGGCTGCAAACCCTCCGCTGGTGCATGTGCCAGGGGGTTTCACTGCAGGCAGCACAGCCTATGACCCACAGGATGGCTGTCTGGCTGCAGCACAGGAGGTTCAGAGGATGTATCTGGGCTGGGATATTACTGTTCCTGCTTACATGTCAAATATCTAAGTTGTCTCAGCTCATTTCGGCACTTTTGCTCACTGCTGCAGCTGAGCATGTGGAAACAAAAGCCAATGCAGCAAGAGGTGCTGGTGTGTGCCACGGAGCTACCTCTGTAGCAGCGTGAGGTCAGGCATCAGATCCAATAAAGCACGCTGTATTCTCAGCCCAATTTTTTTTATTTGCCCATTTTACCAAGTTGTTAATAACTCGGAAACACCCCTTCTTTTCCAGCTGGAAACTAAGCAGGAGGAATGAAAAAAGAGAAAAGAAAAAAAGAAAAGAAAAAAAAAGAAAAAAGAAAGGAGGAAGATCTCTCTTAACCGTACAGCTTTTTATCACCAGTGACAGGGAGGACTTCAATCACTTGAGGAGCCTTCACTTGAGGCAAAAACACAATGCTGGGGCTGCTAAAATCAAGCTGAAGAGCTTGGCATTCTGTGCAACAGGGCTGTAGGGTTAATTCACACCTGTAACTCTTTCAGTACTGTGCTGTGTCCAGCATCATCCTGCAAACCCTGCTCTGAGCATAGCCCATGCCCTTCTCTGCTGTCCCCTACCCACAGCGGGCATACTAAAGGCAGAGGGACTGCAATCACATCTAGGGTTGCTGCTTCGAAACACCAGTGCTTTACCAAAGCTCTGTTTCCCTGGGAAAAGCTGGAGCAGAGCACTTTCCCAGGGTCACACCAGGCAAGGACAATGACTCTGAGCTATAAAAATACATACAATTAAGATGTTCAGGTAAGCACAGCTCTCCAGGTGCCTGCCTTCTGTCCTGGGCTTCACTGGGGCTGTGCACGGCTCTGAAATAGATGAAATGTCCA
The DNA here is from genome assembly GCF_964211825.1 of Aythya ferina. Classification (NCBI taxonomy): domain Eukaryota; kingdom Metazoa; phylum Chordata; class Aves; order Anseriformes; family Anatidae; genus Aythya; species Aythya ferina. The sequence goes on from NC_140306.1 coordinate 14,672,111, forward strand.
TTAAAATAAAGATCATGCACTTTTCTGCTTAACAAATGTAGTGGGATGGCAAAAGGGGCTCTCATCTGCCAGAGATGGGCAGATGACACAGGGCGTTCCTTTCATTCCAGGTTTTGGTTGTTCTCTCATGCTCTGAGAAGTTGGCCACCACAGGAAGGGGTTGGGATGACCGTCATCCCTGGCTGGTGGCTTTGAGCACCTTCTCCATGAACACGGACGATATGAAGGCAGGCAGGTAACCAGCAGCCAGCTTCAGATCACCCCTTGGGCCATCCCCCACAGGATTTACAGCTGCACAGCTCTTTAAAAGCTCTTTCAAAGCAGCTGCCTGGGCAAGGTGAAGACCTGGCTGCCCTGGGATGCCACCTTTGCTCCTGCCGGGAACAAGTATTTAGGAAAAGAGTCAATAGAAGCCTCTCCTTTGGCACTTTCCCAATTCCTAGCAGCAAAAGCATTTCCTTCCTCAAGTTTAATATTTTTTGTAGGGAATAGCCAATACTGTCCATGTCCTGGCTATCTGATGCACAGAAACCTTTGCACATAATTAATCTGAAGACCTAATTGCACTACAGCTGAACAGCTGGCTGAATATCCCAGCTGGGAGCCCTGGGAGGGGGAACCAACCCTCCCCTGCTGGGTCAGCCCCATCTCAAGCTGCCCTCCGTGTTAAGGACGGCCTGATGCGTGCTTTGGCTGTGACTAACACATCTGCTCCCACTGCGATTTTATCCAGGCTTCTCAAACTGCTTTGTGAGGAACTGCAATAGATCTCCGGGAAGCCTCTGGCAGGTGGATGCCTTTGAATTTCCATTTGCAGAACACACCTGATGCATCCAGGGCTGGGGGGAGGACAGAGTGCCCAGCTGAGGCCTGGGGACAGGCAGTCTTCAGGCATTTTCCACTAAAGCTCCAAACCAGGCACCTCTTCAAAGCATTTTAGGGTAAGAGAGTGGGTGACAGTTGCGTGGAGGTGGGGAGAGTACGCGGGACAGACCCCAGCCGTCCCTCCTCTCTCCAGACACCCAAAACCTCCTTACTTTCCCCCACCCATCATGCTTCATCACAATGCCTCTACCCTTTCAACAGAGGAACAATTCTGAAAAAAATACAGCTAAAGCTTTTTTTTTTTTTTTTGTGTGTGTGTGTGTGTGTGTGTGTGTGTGTGTGTGTGTCTGTGTGCCTGCTCTAGCCACCTGAAACAACCTCTGTTTGGATGCAAGCACTGAAGCATTTCTTAAAGCAGTTCTTCCTCCTGACATTAAATATTTATGCAAGCAGCACCGGGGGAAGCCAGGCACTTTTGCCGCAGCAGGATGGCGCAGTGCTGGGAGCCACGGAGAGCCCGATTTAACCGGCGATGAGATGGCAGGCGCTCAGCAAAACACAGCTCAGTGTGAGCCTCCCATTCCCCCACCGGCTGCGCTGCTCCCTGCAGCATCCCCAGCATCACATCCTCATCCCGACAGCCCTGGGGGCTGAGCATCCGACCCAGCGGACCCCTGTGGGGAGAGGAGAAGGCAGGCTGGGCTGCCAGGTTGGTTGCAGATGTAGGGAAAGAAATGGAAACCTGGGAACGGACCTGGGAACCCAGTGCTCAGCGGGACTGAGGGGCATGGAGCACGCACGGCCCTGGGCACTTGTCTCTCGCACCCCAGCACCTTCCTTGCTCTGCCTTATTCTGGGGGATGGATGGTGGCAGAGCAAGGATGCTCGTCTCTGTGCTTTGCAGTTGCTGTAGCAACTGTGGTGTCTCTGGCAGCAGGGACACGTGCTTCCTACAGCCAGCATCACTGCGATCCTGCTACTTGCAGATATTTTTTCCCCTGCTCAAAAAGAGCTTCCCCCACTCCTGAGCAGCAGCGACCAGAGACCAGGAGGTGCTTCTGAAGCAGCAGTGGAGGTGCAGGGCAGCTCACACACTGAGCCAGAGGGATGCTGCTGTGCCTTTCCTCTCCTGGGCCATCTTTTGAACACGAGTCAAAGCTTCCTCCAGAGCCTCTGCTGCTCCTCCTCGGCTCCGCGGCAAGCACAGCCCTGCCTTACAGCATCTGCTTTGGGGGAAAGGGAACAGCAACGAGTCTTGATCAAAGCATTCTCAGCAGTGGAGGATCTGCACAAGCCTTGCTGAGTTACTTCCCTGATTAACGACTTCTAAATAATAGAGCTTTTTGTTCACAGGCTGGATTAATTTGGTATCCATTTCCAGGCATCTTGCAGGACTTTGCCTACTAAGTTGAAAATCCCATTACTCCCCCATTTACATCACTTTTGTACGTCACAAGGCATGACCAAATCTTACTTCCCTTCCTCTTTGGGAAAGCAGAGACTGAGCTCCTCGGGCCAGCCCATGAAATACTCTGGTGCCTCTTCCTGGCTCCCCAACACCTTGCCAATCACTGGCGTTCAACCTCAAGGCACCAAAACCAGGCACGCTTGGCCAGGGCCATGCTCACACCACCTCTGACACCTACCGAAGCCACCCCACTTGTGTCCCCCAGGTCACGGTGGTTCTCTGGCCACATGCCACCACAGGCACCTGCATCCATTCAGAGCCCACCAAGCCGTGCTCCACTACATTTACATGGATTTCCCCAGGAAGGGGACCTTACACCCAGCTAAAAACAAAGCACACGCTGCTGGCCTCTGACCAGCACAATGATCCACGTCAGTGGGCAGAGATGGAGGGGGAGGAAGCAAGCAGAGCTGCAATGCTAATGCTGCATAATCCCTCTATCCTCCATTGCTGTGGGTTACGACTATTTTGGTTGTATTTGCAGGATTAGGCCCCAGACCTGCATAAATGGGGTCACCTTTTCCAGAAGGCACCGATCCAGCCTTCCCACTGCCTGCTTTTGGGATGGCCAGTGCAGCCAGAGGCTGCAGGTAGGGTTGGTCTTCACAAGATGGGAAGGCAAAAAGGCAGCAAGATGCTTCCACCCCTCCCACCTTGAGAAGCCGCCTTCTAAGCATTGCTGGTGGGAACGGCATCTTCCTTCTCTCCTCAGGTGCCCTGCGTCAGCTTCACCACCATCCAGAAATGAGCAATGCTCGGGGAGGTCTGCTGTCACCCAAGACTGGGTTTTCCACCTCACTCATCGCTTGATGAGCCAGTTTTCTGGGCTGCAGCTGGAGCTTTATGTCCCCCGGGAAGCCTTCTTTAAGAGCAGGTTTGCCAGCTGGGGAATGTTTCACTGCTATTTTCAGCCTGCCTTCAGAACACGATGGAAAAGCTGTCAACAAATCAAAAAAGAGTGATCTCAGTCTAAAATATGAGGCCTGGCATGGGAGGGCATTTGACTCAGAAGCCACTTCCCATCTTTGGAGACTTGAAGTATGTTCCACTTCGTCATCCTGGAGGTCTTTAAACACTTATAAAAACAGAGTTTATTTATCCACAGTCAGAACAGCCTATCTATTATCTTGAAGGCTGAATTCAGAAAGTTTCTACAGAAATTTATTGGTTTCATTCCTACCAGTCTGAACAGAAGTTTTCCACTGAGTCTGTCAAAATAGAAACGTCTCAATTCCAATTTCCTTCAGTCTTTAGAAAGACATGACATTAATTGTGTTAAAAAGCACTTTTATTAGTTACTGAGAAAGCAAGAGTCTGGCAACTCTTCTTGACCACTAGCTATTAACTTTTGTGAAGTCTCCTTTAGTATCGATTTGATCCAGCACAGTGGTTTTATCCACCAGCAAGCTCAGCAGTGACTGGAGCCAAAGGGACCAACTGCAGACAAGGATTATTGGTGTCGGGTCTCAAAGACTCCTGCTGCTGGGCAAAGCTTTTCTGACCCTCTCAAGACTTGCTTGCATCCCTGTTGTTGCAAAGAACAGAGATATGGAGGCACACTGTCAACCTGAGGCCAGGGAGAACAGGCATAAATACACACAGAGCAATTTCATCTACACTGGTGATGCTTCCAGCAGGACTCAGGCAACCACCTAATGGCTTGCAGGAGCCTTGCTTTAGTCTGACTCCGTGTCAGGCTATGTTTCAGAAACAGCTCAATCTTGTGATAATGCAGCACAAGGGAAAGGTGGTTTGGAAAATCGTGCATTAAGAGAAGCGCTTCCTCCATCTGATCACCACAGGATGCTCTGGGGTCACTCCTGCCAATGTTTTGTCCGGCTGGAGCTGCGTGGGCAGCCAGACACAGCTCCTCACCTGCTTCTGTTCAACCCCGTGCTAGGGAAGGAGACCCCTCGCTCACGTCTCAGCCCACCAGCCAGCTGGGATGCAGGCACCACACAGAGATACGACCAGGGCATTGGCATGTCACAGGAAAACTCAGATCTACCACATACTTGCTGCCAACTGCCCCCGTACACACTTGGCCATGGCTCCTTGTGAAGCACCAGGAGTTGATGCTGTGCCTTCAGAACTGAAAGCAGGCTTTGCTTTGCATTGTGCACCTTTGAAACGGCGTGGATGGTGTTGCATGTAAGCAATCATGCAACAGAAACCCAGACGGAGGAGATTTCAGATGAGAAGAAAAGCTGAAAACCTGTTTGATCCACCATCACTTCAGCATGAACTCACCTGGAGAAAATTAACTTTCAGGCTTGAGGATTGGTATCTAATAACCCAAATCTTTCGACAATTTGAAGCCAAAAAACAGTTGAAGATATTTTGGTCAGCAAATGTCTTTTGCACCTTCCTTGCTATCAGAGCACACACCAGAGCATTTGGAGGCTTCACATCTACAGGAGTGCGAAGGACCAAGTCCCTGGGCAGAAGAACATCACAAGAAGCCTTCAATCAGCACAGGCCTTCAGCTCTGCCCTTAATTTTACAACTCCATTCACAATTTAAGACCAGAGATGTGGTTATTAAAGGTTGAGGAAGATCTGCTCGTGGCTTCTGCACAAGTTGAGACTGCTGCAGAGAAGAGCAAGTACCAGTGCAAGCGTGTGCCACAGGGACCTCATTTCACACAGTTTACACCAATTGTGCTTTCAAGCACTGGCCTATCCATGGTTTCTGGAGACCAGAAAGCGTGAGGTATTGGGTCAGGGCGATGGAACCTGGTGTTGTGTCCCGGTTTTACACCTGAATTATTCACTGGCCTCATTGCAGCTTGCCCTGACTTCTCCTGCCCGGATGAAGAGGAGAACCAGGCTGCTCATTTCCATTATTCATCCTTCTGAAATGGCCACATCCAGCCTGAAGAACAGCCCTGCCACATGCCCTTTGTGCAGCCAGCAAAAGCCTCAATTACGGGCCACCAGACCCGCTGTTTACAGGAAGCACCAGCACAGGGCACAGAATTAGAAAGACCGCAAGGAAGTGAGGGATTAGTTACTGGAGATTAAAGGGCATAGAAAAGCCACAGGACAAATCAGTGGGGCCTAAGCAATGGTAGCTGCTATTTCAGTCTTCCAGCTGCTGGCATTTGCACCAGTCACGCTGCAGCACAAGAATGTGGGAGGAATTCAGCAGGACGGATGGCTGCTCTGCTTTCTGGACCAGTAAAACACATCAAAGAATAGGTCCTAAACCTGCTGGAGAGAAATGAGGGATGTTCGCTCCACATCCCCCCTTCCTCAACCATTCCCACGAATCTTTGTTCTCCAACAGTGCAATTCCTGCTTTTGTGCTCCCTGTTCAGGCCAAGCTGCTCTGGCCAGCCCTGCCTGTCGGCACAGCCCATGGATTAGCCAAAATAAAGCAGCTCCTTAAACCTGTAAAGCAGTGGGGTAGGGGCAAGGTCTGAAATCTCAAGCCCTTCAAGACAGTCTCAAGGGGAGCTGGTGTTTTCTTGGTAAATCCTGGAATATCCATAGAAGGAAGAGGGGGACATACACTGTATGGAAAAGGTTAACCCTGATCCAGTCAAATCCTTCTCAAGACAATTTATTCTCTAGGCTTTTGCCTTTCTTTTAAGCACCACAGCCTCCCTTTCCTCTACAAAGTTCAAACCCAGCAGCACTATCTCCTGCAGAACGCAATACAGGAGGAGCTCACGGCCGAGGTGTCCAGAGAACACGGGGATATCACAGGGGACTTCTGCAAAGCTGAAAAACAACACAAATTTCGCTTCCTTGAGCAGCCCAGCTGCACCGAGATGCTTGTGCAACCCCTCCTTGATGGGCTTCAAAGGGCAGCAGAGGTGCAGCACACATGGATTACACAGCAGCACCTCAGCACCAGCCCTGAAATACCTCCTAGGCCTTATTGTTGAGGCGCTAAGGCTTGGATTTCAATTACACAATCAGGTTCCAAGAGCAGGGAATTTCTGCAGCTTCTCAAGCAGAGACACCGTTACCACGCTAGCCCTCATCCCAGTTCTTCTGAGGTTATTTATTTTTTTTTGGTGAGGTCTGCTTTTTGCTAAATCTAGCCACCAAGATTACAGCGGCTGCCCACGAGCTCCGAAATTTGGGCTGTCATTGGATCAGGCGATGCAACTGATGCAGCCCTGGCTCAATGGGAAGGCGGCCATGGATTCAGACCCCAGCCCTGCTCCTGCAATTTGCATGATGCTGCTGGAGACGACAGCAATGCGGTAGTGGGAGGGAGAGAGGAGACTCAGTCTGGAGAGGCAGCAGGAGTTCAGCAGGGCTTTCTTTTTTGTTGTATTTTTTTTTTCCATTCTCCCCGCAACAAATATAAAGAAAGGATGAACGAGCTTATTTTACAGCCTCAGAGAAATACCCAGCCACTATTAGCTTAACACATGCTGTCATGGTGAAGAAAGTAAAGGCTTATACTTGTCTGAATGGAGTAGCTGAAAAAAACACCCCAAAAACCCTTCCATGAACCAGAAACATTTCCCTCAGCTATGTGCCTGATCCACAGCCCAGCCCAGTGACTTCCAGACCAGAACCTGACCTGCTGTACATAACAAAAGGAAAGCACCATCTCAGGTTTCCATCATTTTTGGGGAATCTGAAGTGCACAGAGCCCAACCTCCCCTCCCAACCAGCATAAAATCCCCACTGAAATGGAGGCAATGCCAGCTCTCCAACGACAATGCCATAGGAACTGCCTGAAGTATTTCCTTCTCTCCAGTCTCAACATGTAGGAAATGCTGTCACAATGTCCAAAAGCCCCCAGTAAATCCCAGAAAAAGCTCAGGTACCTGCAATAACCGCCTTGGAGCCACCAGAGTAGCTGTGCTGAGCCAAGAGGGCACTACAGGTGACAACCATTGCTTTAGAGAAATAACATTACCAATAAACAAGCTCAACAGCACCTTCTCCTCTTGGAGGGGAGCACTTCAGATGAAGGGCATCCATGTCACAGCTGCTCAATTAATTAACTCAATTTATTTTAACCAGGACCTCCTGGGTTTCTGCTGAGTCATCAGGTGCCTGGACTCAGGACAGGGGGATAACCATGCTCTGGGGGGGGGGTCTCCTGGTACAGAGAGACTATGTTTTTCTCTGCTCCTCATACCCCATTCTTCTGCCACCACACCGTGTAATTCACCTTATCACTGAAGTAGCAAAATCAGCTTCAGGAGTTCAGGATCCATGAAGCAGAGATTGGAGCTTGCGTGTGGTTCTCTGACACATGAAAGGAAAGAAAAAAAAATCCCACTAATGGAAAAAGTCCTCAATAGCTTCATCCAAGCAAACAACACTCCCCCTGAAAACAAAGCAAAAACCCACAAAAAGATCAATTTAAAAATGCAGGAAATGCTAGCAAATGTCTTTATTCCCTTTTGCAGCTGTAATTCTGCCTTCAAGTACATCTGCCTCACCAGCCTGCCCTGCGTTCACCTGACTGTGTGCAATTTTCCTGCTTTATTCAGTGCTCAGAATGACTGAACACTGAGCAGAGCCAGAAGCAGCATTTCTGCTCAAGGCACTCTCCTGCCCTACACGCGATGGGGTAGCTGGAGGGTGGCAATAGATGGGATGGTGGTGGCCGAGACTGCATCCCAGACACTGTTTTCTTCCTAATTGTTATTCCTACTCAACATATTATAGTGAGGGATAAAAAGGGGATTCTGCTTTATCTTGCAATTTTATTTTATTTTATTTTATTTTATTTTATTTTATTTTATTTTATTTTATTTTATTTTATTTTTAACTTTTTTTCAACCATGTAAACAGCCAAAGAATTTTTAAGCTGCCTCTCCTGCTACCACACCCCAGTGCCGCCGTGGGTCACACTTCAGCATCCAGCAGCAGGGGACGGGACTGGGGACAGCCAGTCTGCTCGGGCACTTTAATAGAAACTGGCTCCGGCTGTGCCAGCCTGGCGGGTTTTGATTTAAACTGCAGTTATAAGGTGTGATTAGAAGCAGGGGATGCTGTGCCAAGAGCTCAGATGTGAAACATGAAAAAAAAAATACAAATCCATCCCCCAAAACTGTATTTCTTCTGTGACATACCGGGTGAGGCAGACCTTTTCCCAAAATTGGTTCAGCAAGGTCTCTTCCTCATGGCTATCACTCAGCTCAACAGTTAATTTGGCAAAGGGAGACCTTTGGAGACGGCAACACTGTTCAATCTTTCAGCCCATCTGGATAAAATCACAATTCAGTGAAATTGCTGGGTCTTTATCTTCATGCAGCATCATCATACAGTTAATTTCAAGCCTTCCAGTAAGCTGTAATACATCTTTTAGCCTAAGAGCTCTTTTGCATGACACTGAAATAGACCCCAGTCTACATACATCTGCTGCCAAGACAAATGCATGGTTCAGCAGCAGTAAAGAGGATATAAAAGACTCCCACGTTACAAATGTAGGAGGCAGAGGATATTTTAGCATGGCAGTGGTTACACTTTTGGCAGCTCTGCTATAATAAACTTTGTTTTCAGAGCCTTAAAATATTCCCTGTGCAGTGAAGACTGACATATCTGCTTTCAGAGGAGCTGTTTCAGGGGCTGGGGATGGTGAACAGAGCTTGGGAACATGGGGGAACACAAGGAAGATGGAGTTAACATCATCCTACGTTTCAACAGGTAGTTCCTCACAAAATGCAAATCCTTACATGTGCCACTGGGTCCTGGTAGGCAGGGGAAGGATGCTGAGGCAGGCCAAAGCTGAAAATATGGGAGAGAAAAGGGTTGTAAGACACCAACCTTGTGCAGGAAAAGTCCTCGGAGACCTCCTCCACCTTCCCATCTGATGGAGTGCTCTCCAGTCACTTGCCACCACCAGGATGTCATCGTGAGGGTGCCTGTCCAGACCTATGTTACTGCCTCAAAGCGCAGGTCCCATAGTTACAGCTGGCAGGTGGACACTTTTGCTGACTTTGATCAAATCTTTAACGTTTTTCACCCAGATACAGTATGCAAGAGCTTTTCTGGCTCCACCTGCTTGAGATGTGTGAGCACAACTGCAGCAGTCACCCTTGCTGTGTTATTCACAGTAGGCAAAGAGGATGAAGGAGTGAAGGGCAGTAACCAGGCTGGGTGGGAGCATTTGTGCTGCGGAACAAATCAAAAGTGCACCAGAAGGGGAGAGGAAAAATTGTTTAAGACTCCAGGAGAGATGGAGGACTTTGGCTTCCATGTTTCCCAAGTCATCCTGAACTCAAATGACCAACCAGGCACCAGGACTGGGGCTCCATACCCTGTTCCTTTTGGGTGGGCTCGGTCAAAGGAGGGTGGTGAGCACCCAGCTCTTCCCATCATCTCCTTGGAGGCCACCACTGCTGGCAGTCAGTGCCAGCAGGCAATGCGGGGCTCCTGCCTTCTGCTCCACAAAGTCACGCTGAGAAACACCAGGCAGAAGCGACTTCCCACTGCAGCTGGCTGGGAGGTAGTTTGTGCCACAGAGGTGCTTATGGAGCTAATTAGCAGCGATGACTCATACCTTAATGCACTCTGGAATGGCAGGAATAGCAGTGAAAACCTTGATCCGGTCCATTTTTTGAGCATAAAAGGAGAGCTCGTCTCATGTAGCTGAGGGGAAGGGGAGGCAGGAGGGGCAGCATCACGACTCCAGATACGACCTGGTGCTGCTGATCTCTGTGCTCCCCTGGAGGCAAGGGAGCGTTGTCCTCTGGGAGCCAAATGCCATCACCACGATGCAGAGGGAAATGTGTTCTACTCACGACCACCATTTCCCTTTGCTCTGGGAACTCAGCCCAACAAGGAAAGATTGCTTTGAAATGTCAGGATGGATTTCCAGTCCCAGTTTCTGAGCTTTTCATCCACTTTTGCTGTGACTGTAAAGGGACAAGACAATTTAAGACCAGCTCTAGCCACAAACACAGCATGCTGCTCGTGAAAAGTGCACAAGGAAGGCTTTGCTCTGAAAAGGTCTCATGGCTCAGTGGGGTCCCCACCAAGCTGGCAGCAAAACTTTGGTGAGTACTGCCGAAAGCTCTTGGCCAAGCCCCAGGTGTCATATTTACCATCAGCCTACTAAAAGAGAGAGAGATACCATCAGGGAATCGTTTCAGTGCCTGGTATTTTAAAGAACTGATTTGTCACCAACATTTCTGCAAGCTGCTGTGGCTCAGATCCTCAGCTGAACCAGAGGCCAACACAGTGGAGCAGAGGAGAGCAGGGAAGAGGTGGTTTTCTACTGTCTCCCGCTCCATTCCCCTCCAATAAAAAAACATTTCTCAGGGTCCAACCTGTGGTAAGAAAGGGTTGAAGCCTCTGTGTCCATTCAGATCAGTCTGAGCCATCAATGTCTTGCAGAAAGGATAGCTAAGTGCTCAGATGAATAGCAAAGCAGGCACAAAGCCATGCTCTGTGCAAGGAAACTTGGGCAAATATTGACCTAACCCAAAGTGCAGGCTTAGTGTCAAACCCAAAAGGAGATCTGGTCAATGGGACCAGCAGGACTTCATGTGGCAGGTGCAGTCCAGACACCTACACATTTCTGTGGGTATGCAGAGTCAAGTTTAGTAACAAGTAAACTGAACAGTGTTGTTTTTTGTGATGTTTTATGCATCCATACAACCCTAGAAATTCTACTCTGCCAGTTAGGGTTTCTGGGCCAGTGAGAAAAATACTTATTATCATCATGACTCTTTTGAAAAGCTCATTGCTACGTGTGCAGAACTTGGATGGGGTCTCAGTGTGGAGGATTTTGAGAGCATGTGACAGCATTACAGTTTCATGCTAATCCGTCCTCGTTGTGTGCTATGAAAAATAAATAAAAACCACCACTTCCTAATCCCTAGGTTACCAACTGTGGGAAAAAATGTGTTTGCCGTGGCCTTCACAAGCGCTTATAAGTGTTACACTTTTGTATTTATTTATTAATAAGGGAACGCATAACACGTTGTTCCTAAGCTGTGTAGCTGGGTTGCAAAACCCACGCAGCTCCCCCCCAGGACCCCCTTGCCGTCCCCACCTGGAGCTCCACGCCTTCTTCTGCGCAGGGACTCCCCAGCAACCACTGCTGGGTTCCTAGGGGGTTAAAGGAAAAACAAAAAAGAAAAAGAAAAAAAAAAAAGTTTGCTACCAGATCGAGTACCAAAGCGATACAAAGACCCGGGTATGTTCATGGCCCACAGGCTGAGCCCTCCAACGCAAAGCCAGGTGCAGAGTCCTGCCGGGGGTGAGCCTCTGTAGATGCACATGGTCCAGGAGGGGAAAGAGTCAGGGATTCAAACTTCAGACAAATGCTTTCATCTCATTTCCCCTTTCCAACCAGCAAGGTCAGGCAGTTCCCAAGGGGAAAGCCATCATGGACTGGGAACCGCTTTTGGACCCTTGCCTCTTTACAACCCAGGACAAGGAGCCAAAAGACCTCCTAAAAGTTGGCAATGGGCAGCAATGGACTAAGTCCTCCAAGCAGGGGGAGTCCTGCCCTGCATGCACATACACAAGGGGTCCTGCACACTTGGAGGGGGTCACATTGGCCAACATTTTAGGCAACAGAATAATAAAGATGACGTAGGCACAGAAAGACATGCAAGCCCAGCTCTGCTCTACTAAAAACAAATTTTCCTTTTAGTACTTGCACCTCTCACACTGAAAGATGTCCAGGTTTAGCCTCTGCTGATCTTCTGTCCCAGACTCCAGCAGGGCACCAGCCACCCACCACTAATTAATGCGATGGATAACTCAGCAGCACAAGTCACCTCGAGTTACCTCGGCCATGGAGCACAGCAAATCCTTCCGCAATGAAACAGTGCGGCAGGAATTATCTCGATCTGTAATTGCTCTGAGCAGACAATAAAGCAGCTCATGCTGGTGGAAGTAGCCACTTAGAGGTAATAACCCTGTGAGTAACAATAATGTTAGATAGCAGATACTTGATAAAAGGCAGGGAACAAAAGAAAAAGCTTTCTTCATTATACAAAGAACGGATGTTTTCTCTTTGCTTCCTTTGGTTCAGAGATGCATTTAGCTCTTTGGAGAGAGGCAGAGGACAGATCAGCAGCACACACAGAAAAAGCATCATTTTCCACGAGTGAGATCATAGGCAGGAAAATTAGTTTTCTCCTTTTAATCTTTCCTGATTTCTACCCAGACGCCATCCATTTTATTTTCTGCAAGAGAAACGTCTGCATATGGTTGGGAAAAAACCTGCCCTAGACAGCCCTGCAATAGCTGCCTCCAGTCCCTGTTGACTCTGTGTGGAGAATAAATCTGGAAAAAAGCCAGGTTCTGGTTAGGACTGTGGTCTTCGGTCTGGCTTGATGGCCATCTGAGACCTCTGCAGTGGTCACTATATCCCAACTCAGCTGCCCAGGGAGCTCAGACATGGCTGAGGAGGGAAGATGCTCCTGAAGCATCCTTCTCCACTTCCTAAAAGACCACACCGAAAAGAAAGAAATCACCCCATGCTCGCTCTTTCCCTCTCCTCAGGCTGCCACATGGAAGATGCGAGCTGAATGAGACGTAAATCAGAGCAAAGAGAAATCACAGGAACAGCAAAGCCTAGCAGGATTTTAGAGGGATTTAAAGACCCCAGTGCACAGCTGGACATCCTGCAGACCACGCTGCAGCCACACCAGGATTTGCCCTGTAAATGGACGAACGCTGGGCTTTGAGATGGCCGTCTGCAGCACAGCGGCAGCGCACCAGGGGACAGCTCTGCAGGACTGCAGAGGTTCAGCACTGCTCATTAAAGTGCTGGGGAAATGTGAATGAACCAGATGAATGGATGAATAAATGAATGAAGGGAGGAAGAACGAGTGAATGAATATTGCATTGAGTTGGTGCCTTTCATCCTGGGATCGTGGAGCCGTGCAGCTCAGCTGCTGTGCAGAAACCGTGTCCGTGCTCCCTGGGGAAACCCCCGGCCAAAACACATCAGATTATTTCCCAGGGCTGTCGACAGAGCCCTTTTGGGGAAGATGTGGCATATGGATGCGTATTATTTGAAGCATGAGGCTTCCCCCTAACCAAATCCCTCCAATTCCCTCTTCGTCAAAGTGACAGATCATTACTTTTGGAGTTGCTCTCATTCTTGCTGCTCCAGACACTGAGCGATTTCCATGGCAACGACATCCCAGCCCTTCCAGGCCTTTTCCAACCTCTGTCGTCTTCTGTCGAGTCACACTGGTGCATACCCTGGAGAGACAAGCGGCAGGGACATGACGGCGCCTGTTGGCACCAGGAGGGTTAAAGGACCCTCCCCAGGTCACAACCAAGGGGCAGCACAGGGCTTGCAGGCAGCCACAAGGATTTTTAAGGACATTCAGGGCATGCTGAACTGAGAGATCATTTTCTGCAGGTTTTACTGTGCTAAACGCAACGTGCAATGGGCTAAACCCAACGACCGGCATAAACGTGGATGGGCTCAGGGCTGTTTAAATGGGGATGCCTGAAGGAAGCAGGGAGGATTTCTCATTGGGGACGGATGGGTCAGCCCACGATGCTCTCCTGCAGGAGCCCACGATGCTCCTGAGCAGGGCCAGGACTGAACTGGGGTGCTATGGGGGTCACTTAGCTGATAGGTGCTTTTGGCCCATGCCTCTGACTGCTCCAGGCTGCAAAGCTGCCGATCATGGCTGCATGAGCCAGCTCGCTTTGGGAGGACGTCTGAGGCCTGAAGCAAAGCTCAGTGAAAGCCAGGAGACAACCCACGGGCTTCATGTAGCTCTTTGGGCTGACCCTGACAGCTCCCAGCACACTGCCCTGGGTACGTGGCAAATGCCACACCGAGTAAGCGGCCGCTGCGAGCCCTGCTCACACAGCAACCACCTCCACTGCTGGCAGGAGCTGCAAGCAAATTATCCCAATCCCTGCAGAAAGCAGCTTCCCCTGGGAAAGTTCCAGGAGGATTTAGGGGTGTGGCAACTGCTGGAGCATCTCCCCCCTTCTGTCAGGTACCGTGCCTCGGTCCATCTGCTCTTCCCTTTCAATTCAAACACAGATTTTACCATGACTCAACAGGGCTTTGCTGACAGAGGTGTGCAGCCCTGCCTCATCCCAAGAGCATTTCCAAAAGCTGCCTCAAATTTCAGGGTAACCCTGCAGAGTTATGGCCTTACAACACACACCAGTGCTGCTCTGGGTGCAGAGTCCTGTGCATCTCATCTAAATAGTAATGAGCAGCAAATGTAGGGCACAGGGCCTGCTTCCCTGTCCGTTCGTGGGGAGTTTGGCCACTGATCTCAGTGGCTGCAGGACTGGACTCAAAGGTATCCAAGTTGCAGACTGGGCCAGCAGCTTCCCTGAGTGCGGGCTGACTGGCATTGCTTTGGGGATGGATGAATAAGGAGAGGCCGTGCTGTAGTTTTTACAGCTGTTTGAATTAACATGTTTAAATTCCTCACTGGTGGTGACCCCGCAGCGCAGACCAGGCTGGTAGAACATGGCAGGGACAGCTCAAAAGGGTTTTCCCCTTCCTTCCCAGCTCGCATTCTCCTTCTAGATGTTCAAAGCCTGAATTAACCCTATGACATGAAATAAAGACTCCACAAAGGGACAAAAGAGACACAGCATCCTGTTGTGACCCAGGCTACACCACCCTACCTGAGCATCAGTGCTCCAGGCTCAGCAGCCAGGGGCTCTCAGTTTGGTTTTGGATCAGCTCCTTGGCTTGGAGGCCCCAGCCAGCTGGGGTCCGTCTGCAGGGATCGCAACAAGGACCCAGCTGGGGCAGCCCAGGGGGGACATTTTTCCTGCTCACCACTCGTAGAAGAGACAAACCTGTAGGAAAATGGAGCATATTTCTGTAACTCCTTCTGCCACCCTGGAAGAAATGCTTGTATTGTTGGAGGGCTTGGCATTGAGCTCCACTTCAATACATCTAGGCAATTATGTCAAAAACAGGGTTTTAAAATAACTAACAAGGTAAAACCTGAATTGAACAAGCTACCAAGGTCACCTTTACAATTAAAATAGAGGAGAGAGGTGTAACTCCCGGACTTATATAAGGGAAAAAGTCTTGCATGGGGATAACCCAGGTTAGGAGTTAACCTCATTGATGGCTCTGCAGTAGCCACACTGGATGTGGTGCCACCCAGCCTGCACAACTTTTCAGAACAGGGACGTTTGCCCCAGATGCTGGGAAATGCCCTAGGGCAGGATCAGAACAGAGTGGCCTCTCTTCAGCTTCCAACTCCCCCAGCATGTCAGGCAAAGCCAGCCCAGGAGCTCTGCTCCTTCCACCCACTGGCTGGGAGAGAGGAGGTGGGGAAAAAAAAAAACAAAAAAGGATGGCAAATTGAGACTTACCTCTGTGCTTTCTCCTGACGCCCCCATCACTCTCCTCCAATTTAATCATTCTCTTCCTCTCCAATCAATGCCAATTTGCAAGAGGAGCAGCTCCCAGTGCCTGAGCGCAAAAGCCTTTAATTACTGTCATCTCGGAGGCTGTGCCAGGCTCCCCTCTGGTGCCTTTTTCATAGTTTTCGGAAGACAGTGCTCTAGGACCTGACGCCCCCAACATGCCATTTGTCAAGCTTTATTTTAAACCAGCACTCACTGCCTATGGGGAGGCATCATCAGTTAAAAATCTGGCTTGTGAGGAGCAGCTTGCTGCACAGAAACGCCGAGAACTGCATCTCTCCATCTCTCTGCTGTCTCTCCTCCTGCTTGTAGACTGGACTCACATCATCTATTAAAGCTGCAACAGAGAAAACAGTATAAATGGGGTCAGAAAGGGACAAGGCGCATTAAGGGAAACCAGCCTGATTACTGTTACCTGTGCTGGCTCGAGAGCATCCTGTCCCACAGAAGTCCCCAACCCGATTTCTGGGAGCACACTCCCCAAGGGGATGCATGACCTTTACGTACAGTGAGGCATTTGGTATAAGCCATGGCTTTGTATTTTCTCCTGCATGGTAGAACAGGAACGCAGTCTCCTACACAAACTGAGTCCTGTGCGTGGCATGCACAGCAGAGCAGGGATGAGAAACCACCTTGCTGCTTGCTGCCTGCCCTGCCATGCTGCAGACAGGACACAGGGCTGGTCGGACTGCTGGGGTGAAACAGTACGATTGTCCTTAAGCACAGCCTGAGCTAATATCTGGCACTCTGCAAACCCAGCGACCTTGCTGCTCAGGTTCAGGAGACACTGAGAGACACCAGAAAGGATGCCAAAACATTTCCAGATGGCCTGGGCCGACCCACACGGGACCTGCTCTAGGGAGTATGCCCATCAGAGCCATCCTTCTAATTTTTCATGTTTGGAGAATCAGCTGTGGCAAAGAGCTGCGGAGGAGGGTTTCTGGGGAGCCACTGCCAGTGGGTGGCACTGCAAAACCAGCGCTATGGAATGGGAATGGAGCAGCAGGGTGGAAGAGCAGCACAGAGGCTGCACACGCGTGTGCTGAGCATCTCTGGCTCGGCAGCTCAAGGCATGGGCTGTGAGCACTGCGGGGCAGCCAGGCAGCACAACGGGAGGAGAGGAGGCATCTGCAAGGGGTTCGAGCTGCTGCTGTGGTGCAGGCAAAGAGCAGCACGGCCTCCATGGGGGACACAAGGTCAGAATCAATCAATGTCCTGTAATCACCCCAAAACATAAGGCTCCTCAGGGATCCAGATGGGCTTCTGCCCCTGCCCATGTCATCCTGGAGGAAATTATGGCTGTTGGTGCACAACGAGGATTTGGCTCTGGAGGGATGTAATGCCTGCCTGGTGGGTGGCAGTGCCATCAACAGCCTCTGCCTCCACAGGCAGAGCCACCATTTCTCCACACAGTCATCACTGCTAGCATGCAGTTTCTCTGGCAGGGAAAGCAAACAGCCTGCAGAAGTCTGCATCCAGCAGATCCCACCAGCAGGATGCTCAGGAGTGCAACCTCAAAAGGAGTTTGCTTTTACATCACAGGGTTTGAAGCTGTGGCACTGGGGCTTCATCCACTATCTTCCCTCTGCAGGGAACATGCTGAATGGCAGGGAGGGGGGGGCTGCCACATCCCATCCGCAGACTGCCCACCTTCACACTTAACACCTTGCTGCAACCCCTTCCAGACTGGGGGAGAGCCTTGATCCAGCCCTTCTGCCGCAAACAGATCCAGTTTGCTCCTAGCGCTGAGCACTTGGTAATTACAGTACATCCGACTTAATCGGGATGTGCTTAATTGGGAAATCCACTTACCAGGATGTCACCTAGGGAACCCAATTTAAGCTTGATAACACTTAAGAGCAAAGCCTGCTGCTTTATAGGGAAGGTAATTCTCCTGCAGGGAGATGCCTTCAGGTGGCTGAATCACACTCCCTCTCTCCCACCAGCATCCAGCAACTCCTGGCTGCTTGCTCCTGTAACAGATTTCAGCTTTCTCCTTAAGTAGGTTACAGTCAGGAAAGGCACCAACTGCTGCTGCCAGATCACTGCCTGCTGTCACCCCACAAACCCAGTATGTCCAATCCCTTTTTCTTGGTTAAATATGGTTTTCCTTCCACGGCCAGGATATTTTGATGAGGATGATACACATTAGGCATGCCCAACTGCTCTTCCCAGCCATCACATGAACTGGGATAGGGCTAGAGCCTTACAGACAACCAGTATCCCTTACCCCATGCTAGTCTTCCTTCCACGTCTCTCTGACAGTCCAACACATAAAATACCCAAGTGAAGAGAGGAAGAGGAAACGAAGAGCTCTTAAAAACCGAATATTTAGTTAAGTTCTTGGAGATGCCAAATTTTAAGCCTGGTTTCCTACAGGAAAAGATTTTACTTGACCATACTGAGTATTTGTGTGTGCACTTACGCATGTCTAATAGATCCCACTGATAACTGCTGAACCTACTCCATCAAACCGGTCAGAGAAGCAGCTTTTTCAAAGACAACAAATTCCCACAAGTTTATAATAATAAGAGCAAGACAGAAGAGAGAAGCCCTATGAGTACCCAACCCCCACTATGTCTCAGGGACTTGGGACAGCATTTTCACAAGCCAAACACCACAAACCACATTTCCTTGTTTCCAGAGGGATGCAGATTGCTCCAGGATCATCATTCTTTGAGGATTTTGGCACTGCCTTGGTTATCCTTTTCCTTTATACTCTCACTGCTTGTTTTTTTTTTTTTTTTTTTTTTTTTTTGAACTCTTCCTGAAAGTGAAAGTACTCTGCTACTTGCATTCAAAAGGCCAGCCTTTGGATGGAGGCTGCATTTGCTACCGAAACATCTGTATCGCATGGCAACAATACAACAAAACTTTTCAAGATGCTGTGTTGGTGTTTTTGTTCTCCCCAGCCTCTAGGAGCTGGAAGGAGTTGAGCTGAATGCTTTGGATATGTAACAGTGATTGCAAGCAGGCTGGGAGAAAGCATGGGCGACTCCTTTAGCATTGCTTGCCTTTCAGACGCTAGGAAATACAATAGCTTGGCACCAATTTTTATGACTGCAGGTTTTGTGCTTCCCTGAACAAGCCAACTTCCACATTAGCAACACTTGCTTTTTTAAGTGCTATAAAATATGCAGAGGCACTTGTAATATATAGCAGTTTCTGTTAAAACAGGAGGTAAGTGCTGAAATGCTTCCCGATTTATCCTTTTGCTTCTCCTAAACCATGCGGGGAAAGGGGATAGATGCAATCCTCTACTTAAGCTTATCAGCCTTAATAACCCCGAGATCAATGGAAGAAAAATGCTGGATGCCTCTCTGTCATGGTAACAATTACAAAAGAAAAAACCCTCTCAATTTCGGAGAGCCCCAACCAATGTCAAGCACAGCACAAGCACACTGAGGTGTAGCACAACAGTCAGAGCAGAACCTGCAGGCTCTGATAGAGCAGATCACCACGATGAACCTCGCTAGCAGGCTCACCTCCTCGTCCCCTCCTCTTGTTCCTGGCCCTCTTTGCCTTCACTCTGCTATCAAGTAGGCAGAAGGCAGCACAGACTCGCAGCAAGGCCAGCGTCATGGCCCGTAGCTGGCAGCCGGCTGTCTGCAGTCAGGTTCAGACCAGTGCCTCTGGAATGGAGAATGAGTATTTATGAGTTTCAGGCTTTTAGTACCATGCGTGTTCAAACCCATCCATGCCTGCAGAGCAACCGCAGCTCTCCACTGCCAGTACGAACAGGTAACCCCAACCAGACTGTGCCTTGCATCCATTTCGCACATGTAAGAAGTATTGAGCCATGAGCAGGAGGGTCATCAGACCTCAAATCTTTAAAGCAACCCTGGACATCTTTATACAAAAGCAATGATTATTTTGAGTGTGGTTTATGTGATATAGATTTTGTGTGCTTTTTGGGTGCAAATTAAGCATAGTTGTTTAACAACTGTCAGTGGTGCTCTTTCTAACCAGCAAAATACATCATGACATCCTGAAAGCTTCTTAGCACAACTGATGTTAAAAAGCAGATTGTTTTTAAGATTTTCAGTGCATTTTCCATCAGACAAAAAGTGCTGAGCCTGGTGCTGGCAAGTGCAGTCTTACCCTGTTTGTCCAGTGGGTCGAGGGAGGGTGTTGGATCTAACTGGCCCCTGCCTGCACTGGCTTTGGGCACCCCTGGCCTGGCCCTGACATCCCAGCTTGTGTGGGGACACCAGGGGTGACAGTGCAGTCCCACCAGCGCCAGCCTCCCACCCAGCCAGCTCCACCATCCAGATGGACCTGAGAAAACAGGTGCTGTACCTGGGCACATGCACTCCGCACCTGATTTTACAACTGGGCAAAAACCAAAGGCAGGACACCACTTTAAGCGTCAAGGGCTCCTTCATTCAGCATCTAGTATGATAGCAGCTCCTGCTAAATGGCCCCTGCTCCATCCTTGGGGCCAAGGAAAATCTCTGACTACTGGTGAAGTCCTGGGACCTGAGCATCCATTACTTTGCTTTCAAGAAGGCTAGGAAAAAAAAAAAAATAAATCCGTATTTTCCGGTTAATTGCAGAGTACCAAGCAGTAAAATCCTTATTTTATTATCATCCCTCTAGCCAGCCACCAGGCTCTGAAACAATGGTGAATGAAAACAGAGCTCGCTTGTGGTGCAAGTGAGGACAAAGATTTGGAGACTTGAATGGCACAACTGGATTGATGCATGGGCAGGGGCAGCCAGAGACCAGTAGAGCTTTAGGCACTCTGGGAGCTTACATTTAATTAAAACTGGGAGGAATTTGTCTCAGCAAGTTGTGAGACATTTACTTCTCCAGTGTGACTAAGCCGCTGTGTGTTATCTAACCCCTCCGTGGGGACTTGGCTGCCAGCTAACCATGTTCCTGCAGCTAAAGTGGGTTAATTGAATCTAGTTTGATGCTTTGGGGAAAGCCTGCTTGCCAGCCTACCTGCCCCTTCACAATCCCAATCAGCTTTGCTAGCAGCAAGACAACCCAGTGGGAGTTTTAGCTGCGAAGGAGTATTCAAAAAATCCTGACAAAATCCAAGGGCCTGACCAGAATGACGGGTTCTTGTGGTTCTCCACATCATTCCGTTTCCAGCAATGCAAATTGGTCTCTTCTCCTGCAAAAAAACAATGCTGAAACATGTTCCTACTGCTCACAGGACCTGGGGGCTCCCGACCGCTGAGAGCTGTCCTTAACCACAGTAGGAAAGTTGTGGCGCCGACTTTTCTTGTAGTGGTGATGCAAATCTCAAGACGAATTTCTCCATAAATAGCTCATTACAAACAGTTCTTTCCTTTGTCTCAGGTTCCAGATGAAGACAAGGAAGTTGTTCCGGCAAGAGCTGAACATATAGCAGAAAGATATTTCTCAGAGGGCATAACTGAGCTACAACAGCCCTTGGGCTTTCTGACCTGCTCTCTGCACCCTGCAGCTCCCCCTGCCCCAAGGACATAGGAGGAACAGTTGAACTCAAGAGGTCCTAGTTTCCATTCCTTTTCCCTCTTGTTCTCCTAGGCTGAAAAGCTTTTTTCCCCTTACTTTTCCAGCCCAACTTGACTCACAAGTCGGGCTCACCCCAGCTGACTAGCCCAGTTTTGCATCTTTGCTGTTTTTGGCTCATTTGCCAAAGCACTGGCATGGCACGAGGGGGTAAGAAAACAGCTGCCTTGTGTTGTGTCTCCTTTGCACTTTTGGAGGTCGCTGCTCTCTGGCAGCCTCCTGAGCCCCCTTTCTGAGCCCCCAGGAATGCCCACCTGCCCCTATTCCCTCAGCGCTGCCCCAAACACCCCCAGCCAGAGCAGAGGGGGATGCTCTTGCTGCTGTATTTTGCATCCATTTGGTGGTACCTGAACAGACAGCATTAAAGCCATGCAGGCACCATCTCAGGAGGCTTCGGAGAGGCTCTTGAAGGACAGGCTGAGGCTGCTTATCTGGAGGCAGAGTTAATTTTTAAAGGGAAATCCTGCTCACTTTTCAAAATGAGGTAGATTTTACCAAAATGCTTCTCTGGCTTAATGCACCAGCAGTACCAAACGCATTGCTGAAAGAAAGGAATTTGCTGTGTCAAAGCAGAGCCGTGGTTTTCAAAGCTAACAGGGAGAGAGCACACTGTAAATACACGGAGGAAGCACATACACGGCTTATTAATAGACACTTGCTGGGAGACTTCAGGCTGTGTGACAAGGGTTTTACTGTACTCCGATGTCCTCACATGCCCCTGTTCCTGCACTCAGCACCGATCTCCTTCACCCTGCAGCTCACTTGTCAGACCTGACAGCTTACAGACGGCAGCTGGGGCACAGAAAATGGTGTTTTTGCAGCTGATATTAGTGCCTTAGCCACTGAAGCATCCAGCATCTATTCTCAGCTGGTAGGAAAAGCATCATACAAAAGGAGCTCATGCCCCTTTTGCTGATTTAACATTGCCTGAACTGTGAGTAGAGCAGGAGTTGATTTTGTTAACTTTACACCCCAGCTCAACCACTCATTCCCCAAAAGGCTGAACACAGAACACGCTCTCTACTTCTTCTCCTATGCAGCTGCTGTTGAGATGGCTCCAGAGTTTTCCATCAAAAGCAGCTCCCTGTTATTTAAGGCTGTTATGAACTGGACCAGATGTATACATTCCTACATAGCAAAACCAGTACAGATCTTACAGTCTCTGACTTCTTTCCCCATGAAAGCTGTAACAAGTAAACGAATACCCTAATTAAGGAACAGAAACCAGTCACTGTCGCACCGTAGGCTTCTCAATACATTCACACAAGTTGAGTTCCCTTTTTCCAGATACAGGCCTTTCTGTCAAACGGGGTATCAGCCAGCCGGGCTGCTTGTGGAGAGGGGTTGGCTTTGCACCCAGCGATGGAGGGAAAATAGCCCTCGAGCAGCCTCCCTCCCCCAGGGGATGCTGGTGGGAGCTGGTCCGTGCACAGCAAGGCAGAAACTCCGGTAGCTTTTCAGAGCATCTCCAGCCTCAGGATCTATCAATTTCAGCATTCCTCCTGCCAGCCTGTAGATTGCCCAGGGCCCAGGGATGCATAGACTGTTATTAAGCAGCTATTTCTGTTGACATCCGTATTTTTAGGAAACATTACTGAAAACATTCACTGCGATGGCTTGGAGGTAATGGAAAAAGAGGCGAGCTGAATACTCTGGGATATGGGGACCTTGAGGCAGGCAGCCAAACCAGGCTGGGATGTGGCCCAGCTTCCCTGCTGTGTTTACGCTCTGTGCCCTGCAGGGCCCTGGATGAATCCTGGCAGTATCCCTGCGGCTGGCCGGCCCCTACCCAGGGGTTTTGGAAGGGGCTGTGTGCCAGTGGTGGGCTGGGATCACTGCCAGCCCACCTCAACAGGACCCTGTTCAAGAAGAGTGCTCATCTCCCTGAGATGCTTGGGGAGCCGTGCCGAAGCAATGGCAATTAAATTAATGGTGAAATCTGCGGTCCCGGAGCTCTCCTTACTGCTCAGGAGCATCCAGCAGAAGGCAATATACAGGTCTGAATAGTGGATGCCAGACCTAGAGCTGCCTTGCCTGCAGACTCACAGCTGCTCATGCTCACCAGCCTCTTACACTGCCCTTCTCCTTGTGTTCAGGATGAATGTGGCAGAACAAGAAGAGAGACTTTGGGGAGACCAGTCTGCTCTCTGAACAGCCGATCCTCAGCACAGCAAGAAGAATGGACTCCGGCTTGATGCCCAGAGCCCCACACAGGTCTCCTTGTACCAAACCCTTCAGCATCTGGGATTTCCTGCAGCCACCCTGCCTGTGTCACCGGGTTAGATGCAAGCAGTGGGCCCCAAGTGCACTCAAGACATTAGGTTCACCCTCAGACTTCAAGGAGGAAAGCTGCTGAAGATGTGCTGGCCCTGAGCACGTTTGCACCTGTGCTGTCCAGGCTGTCCATCCACACCGGCCACATATGTGCCAGGCTGCTTAAAGAAGTTCCCCCGGCCTGAAACCACAGCTCCTAGGAGGCAAAGCACCACAGGCTGCAGCAATCAGCTGCATATTTCCTGCATTTTTATGCAGAAAACCAAGTGAGCCACCAAAACACAACCATGATTAAAAAAAAATAGAAATCATCTTCTGGGTCAAAGTCAGCATGCTCCCTCACCTACCTTTACCACACGTCTGCATACCATAGCAGTTTGCACACCCACAGGTGTGCACACATGGGCAGAGATGCCAACTGGCAGCTGATGTGTCCCTTCTCCAGGACAGGGCTTATCTCAAAGCCCACTTATCCCCCAGCACCATGAGCGCCCGGCCCTGACTTTGAGCTGATGCTGCACAGCCCGCGCTGGGCAGGGTGCTGGGGCCACAATCGTCCTCTTGTGCAGACCTCAGTGTGCTTGCTGTAACGCACAGCACTTGACCACAAAGCCCTGAGACATGCTTAATAGTGCTCTTGGGCTGTTTGCCTGCTAATAGCCTTAACTTCCGACTGCACCGTGCCAGGGTTTAGGCAAAGCAGGGTTCCCAGCAGGGTGCTCTATAGATTTCCTCTCCCATGAAAAGAGACTTACGCCTTCACATTTGTTCCTTGTGCCCAAATCCTATTCTTTCCAGGTAGAGGAGAGAGGAATTTGGTGGATTATGATTAAGGAGGTGTTGTTCTGAGCAGGAGCGGGGCAGGAAGGTTAATGCAGCGTGTGGCTGTGGAGCATAAGGAAGAGATGCATTAACGGGAAAAGCCTTGTGAGAGGGGTTTCTCAGGGCTCTTCTCCTCTGAAGAGCAGGTAGGAATTTCCAGGCATGTGATATGTGTTTATTTGATCCAGAGGTGGACCCTGGACTTGAGCAGGTCCCCTGTTACTGTGCAGTGATGTTCAGCAGTGGCAAGTGGCTCTAGGGGTGGGGTGGGCGCAATGCTTTTGTTAGGAAGCCCCACCACGCCCAGGCATGAGGCAGGAGCTGTTGGCAGGACCACAGAGCTCACGTACAGCATGCTATCTGCTTTCCCAGGGCTCCAGCACCTTTCTCTCCAGAGCCCCAAAGCACTGCAAAAACAGTAATTAAAACTTCCCAGCCCCCAACCTCACCAGCGGTGCTGAACTCATTTTTGCAGTGTGGGAAAATAAGCCTTGCACGATTAAGACAGACAACACAATTCCAACAGCAGGAGAAATCATTGTTGAAATGTAAGCTGCTGCGTGAGCCCTGGCCCTTCACTTCCAACAGAAGGCCCTTCAGGCCAAGAAGAAGCAGGTGGTGTCTTCTTCATTAGGAAGACAACACCTCTCTCTCCCCAGACAAATGGGCAACAAAAGACCAACCCACCAAATTCATCCGTGCAGTCCCAATGCCTACAGTATAACATGTTGTGCAGGATTGAAGGTTGCAGGGAAGTGGAGAGCAGCTGATAGATAAGGAAAGAGATGCCTTCAAGAAGCCCTTTGTCCAGTTCCTCCTCCTGGAGCATCTCTACCTTTAGAGCCATCAAGAGTTCAGAGCTCCTTCTGCCACCCTGTTGACCACAGGGCTGATTTCCTTCCCTTGAAATGTATTAACAGAAACTTCTTTCATATGGAACTTGGTGTTGGAGCACACTAGAGCTTGGCTTATCTGAAAGCTGTACACTGGAAGCTCACACCAGAAGCTCTAGCTGTTTGCATTCTGGTTTCTTTAATGCAGCAAAGAGTCTAGCAACAAAACAGACCATCCCTCTCCTCATTCCTGCTGGCTCCATACTCTCCAGGAACCCTTAGAAAAAAATCCATGCGGGAATCTAGACTTCCATCAAGAAGATCTTGGCAAATGCTGCAGCTACAACTACGTAGCCATTACAGAGGACCTGCTCTGTACATGGAACTTCAGTGTTGTAAAACCTTACATTGTCCCTCTGCAGAGCATGAATAACACCTTGAGGAAAGCATGAAGCTACTTTTCTTCAAAGATTATCCAACAAAGCAATATTTAACCTAACACACTCAGGTATGCACTCACATTCTTTGCAACTCTTTTTAGTCACAATGCTTCAACTGATGAGCTATATTTCATCCCAGGATGAGACATGCTGTAAATGAAAAAGACCCATGCATTTACTTTTTTACCTGCCAATCCATGCCTGCTAGGAGAATTACAATGACATCTCAAATTAGGGTCAACATAAAAATTTAGCACACATCAGCTCTGAGCATCTGTGTGGGGCTGAGCTTGGGCTGATGCAAAAGCTACAGGCAAAGCTCACAGAAAATGTCAGCAAGTTTTGCTATCAAACAGATTGAGGCAATTTAAGAAATTATCAGCACTTTGCTGATGCAACCTGCTGCTTCGTAACTGCTGGAGCAGACCAGGCACTCTTTGCAAGTTACCTTTTGGGATCACTGGAGGTTGTGCCATGGTGGAGTCAAGCCCACCATGGTGCCATGGGTGTCCTCGAATCGGATGGGAATGCTGGGCTTGGAAGATCACATCTGCCATGCTGAGCCCTGACAGCCCTTGCCTGATGTCACCCAGCAGGACAGTGGCAACACGCGGGATACAGGCAGTGGCCAGCCCCTGTTGTGATCACAAATAAAAGAACAGGAAATAGCAGCAATTGAAAATGAATTAAGAAGAGCTGCTCTTCTCTGCAGAGCTGGCAACTAATGTGCACATCTGCGGGGACTAATGATAAATGCCCCTTTCCCAACCTGGCTACTGAATGAATGAAGCAGTTAAGCCTGCAATAAAATTCACCACACATATTTGAGCACGCTCAATGCCTTTCACCCAGTTGTTGGTGTGTCTCTAGCCATTAAAAGCCAAGTCTTGCTGAACTAAGAAATGCATGAAGTAAATTGCACCCAGGCCGTGCGGACTCTGGCAAAGCATTTTCCCATTTGCTTGCCTTGTCCTCGACACAAAGTTAAGCACGTGCTAACATGCTGTGAGGTCCTGAGCTGCGGTTTGGTGCCAGCTGGGGATGGAGGGCAGGCAGGCAGATGGCCACGATGGTCACAGCAGCACTGCATGACACACGTCTAGGTTCAACATCACCACATAGGAGCTGCCGGCAACATGTGCTGCTTTAGGTCCAGAGGACAGCCAGTACAGAGACCGCTGCAAGCTGTACTAAATGGCAGGGTTTTTCTGGAGCCATTGGACACCCCTCCCTACCCTGCTCTCTTAGAATCACAGGACCATCAAGGCTGGAGAGACCTTCAAGATCATCCAGTCTGACCTACCGAGTCCCCTTGCTAAGCCGTTCCTTTTTTCTTAACACCTCTCCCAGGGGTAAACCACCCTTGCCTCTTAACAGCTCGGCAAATGCTTAGCGACCCTTTGGGAGGAAAAGGCAATTTTAATGAAAAATAACCTTTTTTTTTTTTTTTTTTTTTCCATTAGAAAACTGGTTTTATCCCTGCTCTGCTGCTACTGCCTTCAAAACACTGAGCCCAGACCCCTGGCGTGGGGTGCGTTCACCCCCAGGGGCAGCCATCAGGCTGTGTAGCCTGGCTGTCTGGAAAACCCAGCAAGGTTGCAGGATGTGGGGAGAGGTCCCACTCCAGAGGGGAAGACAAACCAAATTTCAGCCTCCCCCGCTCGCCACCAGGCTGCTCCCAGATGCACGCCAGCAGCACCTGCGGCCGCCCACTCCACGAGCATCCCCACGGGCTCTGAGCAGCTGGGGAAGCGCTTACGGAGCTGGCAGCGACGTGGGGAGTGTTATTTACTTATCTGGAATGGATTTTCCATACCTGCTGATATTTCCAGACCTCAGTCAAAAGCGAGGGGCAGCAACACTGCTGGGGGACGGACTGGCTTGAAGGGCTTTGCTGAAACCTGTGGTTTTGTAGTTTAGCACCGCGGACTGGCTCCATTTGTCTCCTCACTACTGCAGCATGATCCCCAAGGAGAGGGGGGAAACGTGCTGGTTTGGACTTGCTGTGCTTCGTGTTTGAAAGGGATGGTCTTCTGCAAAGGGAAGAGAGAGACCTGGAAACCTGCTGATTCTATTATGCTTTCCTGGGGCTAATTTAAGTTGTTGGAAATCAATGCAGATGTGAAAAAAGCAGCCCGTGGGACTCGATTCAGAACGCCTGATTCCTGTTAAAGATCTAGGAATTGCAGGGAGAGGAGCAGTGGCATAGCAACAGGAAATGTTCCCTGAAGATGATGTGACTTCAAACGAATTTCTCTGTGGCTGGGTTTTCCTGCTCACCTAGGAGGCTTTGAGGGGGTGGGGGGAATGGCAGCAGAGCCAGGGCTGCTCTGCTCCCCACTCCATCACCGTTCCAGGACTCGAATGTTTGGCTTTCACTCCAAGCCAAAACAAGGTCAAGATAAAAATATCAGAATCCTCCAGGCCAAAGGCATGCTCCTGCTGTGTTCCTGCTCTAGCCTGAAAAGTGACTTCCCATCAAGATGCACCATCAGAGCAATTACTCCAAGAGGCAGCTGCGATACTCCCAGCGAGACCCCGCTGTCTGTCACAGCCGTGTCACAGCCTCACCACCAACTTCAGCTCATTTTTAGCAGCTATCAGGAGCTGGCAGGACACAGGGCTTCTAGTCTGAAGGCACCCCTGATTGCTGGCAGTCGGGCACACGCCAGCATCACGACAAGGTACAGGGACATAACACCAGCAGCTGGATTCATGAGAAGTGGTTTCTCAGGAGAAGGCAGCTGATGGCCACTTCTGCCAGGGAAGCAGGTGACACCAGGCTGAAGAAGAGCATTTGTCTGCACTGATAGGCCACTGAGACATGGAAGAAAAGTTTCCTTTGGGGGCAAAGGGGCACATCTCTGCTTTCACTTACCACCCACAGCAGCTCTCCTCTCAGTGCGCCGTTCTCATCCCTCAGCTGACATCGTGCAGCAGAAAACACTAATCTCATCCTCCTCCTACGACATGCCAACAGGGAAAGAAGCTTAGCTGGGGACAAGGCACTTCCCAGCAGCCTCTGTGAAGCCGACCTGGTGGCCTAGGGTCCCCTGTAAGGATTATACACGCAAATCCCTGTGGCTCCTGTGTGCTGAGCAGGGACGAAGCAGGCAGCAGGATTTGAGCAGATGCTGGCTGGAAAATAACCGTGAGAAAGGAATAAACCAATTAATGCTGACCCACTGACAGCCAGCACCTCTCCCCCATCATTCCCTGCACAATAAAACCTGTCTCCGAGGCTCAAGCAGATTTAGGGTGACTGCAAAGAGACCGGAGGAAGAAAAAACAAAACACCAGAAACCCTTTCCCACTCCAGCTAATAATATTTCCAGATAATCTGTTTGAGGCAGCACCCTCTGCAAACTGGGAAAGCTTTTAAGAGCTGTTAACACCTTCATTTAAACTTCCTCATCCTCCCCCAGACAAGCTGTGATAAATTACCCAATCCACCTTGATCCCCCTGGGAAACAGCATTGGCTCTGGGCATTCATAGGCAGATTTGCTGGGCATGCCGGGCCCCTCTCAGCCTCCAGATAATCAGGAAAAGGCTGGTGAGGGATGAACAGCATCCAGCCACGTGCTTACATTAGCAGGGGTGGCAGGATGAAAAGCTGACCAGGGTCTAGGCAACATTTGTGGTTGGTTCTCTGACTGGGTTTTGGAGGGGGCAGTCACCGGGAAGCCCATCATTCAGGCCCCACTGAGAGTACAGCCCCGCTGGGTTTCACCTAGGTTTTCTCAGCCCTCCTTCCATATTTGCTGGTCTTCAACTCAGCTTGCTCGCAAGGTATGTCCTTTCCTAGCAGTTCCCAATCCTACCAGTGGCTTTGGAGATGGGGAGGTGGTGAGGAGAGGGCAGCTGATGCTTGTTTTGGCAGCTGGTCACTACAGCAGCTGTGCTGATGGCATGAACATCTACACCTGCCAAGGCCAAAAACTCAGAGACAGCCTGATTGCCACCACGAGGCCCTGTCTGCCATCGCTGTTTTCTGCCAGCCACCTCAAGAAACCTTCAGCCAGGGACAGCAGCAGCTCTTGGGTCCTAGTGTGTCAACTGCCAGGCTCCATATGAATTTACAAAGGAAAACCACTGTCCTCTCCTTGGTCCCTTCTCCTACAACGTATAGGACATTTTCAAACAAGACAAAACAACTTCGGAGTCATCATCTTGTGTACTTTCTGAAAAGGTGCCAAAGAGAGAATGAAGAGAAAGAGAATGTCTGCCAGATGGTGCAAGAGGGTTCAGGTGTCAGCTCCCCCAGGGTGCTTCACAGCCCCAGGTGTTGGTTAGCATCACACCTACACACTGCATTGTGGGCTGGGCTCAGTTTCAATTTTCTTCTTATTTTTAGCTGTGCTTTCAAGAAAGGGAAAAAACAAACAAAAAAACACATCTCTGAATCTCTGCAGCTTCCTCAAGTCTTTGAGAAACAGAGAGCTGAGGAGCAAGCAGGGAAGCTGGGATCGCTGAAGGCTCCAGCCAGCTGGAGGTGTCTCTATCTTCCAGTCCATGTCCAGGAACAACAGTCATCAAATCAGCTTGACCAGACACTGGGAAGTGTGTGGGAGTGCGAAATGGATGTGGCTTAGAGATCCGCTCTGCCAGGTCTTCTCCAGGATGCTGAGTGTGTGGGACACCTGGGCACCTTCTCTGGGGTGGGAAGCCAGAGGAAGCTCCACCACGGGGGCTCCTGGCTCTGCCAACAATGCCTGCTCTTACTGACCACCCGGCGGGATCGATATATTGAGAAAGTAATGCCCAGAGGGAATTGCTGTGGGATTTCTGCCTCTGGCATATGAGCTACAATCATGAAGAAACAGAAAGAACTTTACAGATTTTGAGGATTTCTCCACTCCTAGCGAGGGACAGCCAACATGTCAGGCTGGGACCCAGCTAAGCAAAGCAGGTTCTGTGGCACTCTTGCAAGGACAATAACTCACGGGGGCCACCCATCTCCACCAGGACTGAAGCTGTCACTGCTCTGCCCTGAGGACACTTGGGCAGCTCTCCCAGCTGCCTTCTGGTGATCAATGGTGTGGATCCAGTGAAGCCCAGCCCAACTAGTTTGGGCAGGCCAGGCTGTTTGGCAGACACAGTACTTTTTACAAGGGTCTAGTCACTGTTTGGATAGGAGACATGAGGAAAAACCAGGCGCTGCAGGAAGTGGTTTGGGTGATTTAGTAGGTGGCATCTTCCCTGCGAGTCAGCAGTGTGCTGAATGTCCTCGCAGGGAGTTCAGGGCCCCACGCTGCCACAGGTGTTGCCATTTTAATGACATCCCAAGCCAACCACTTGTGGTCACCCAAGATCCCACTTCTTGCAGGAGCGGAGGTGTTAGCTCCAGTGTCCTGACCAAGCTCCAGTTGTCAGCAATTATGCTCTGCTGAGCCAAGAGCTACAGGAATTTCCTCTGGACACATTTATTCTTCACTCTCTCTTCCTGCTATGACTACTGAACAGTTTTCCCAGGTGCCAGAAGAGAGCATTTACATATGTGCATCAGATACAAATACACTGAAAACCCTTTTCTTGTTTTTCCCCATGCTCATTCTCTAAGGGTGACCAACCCTAGTGTCCTGTTTGCCTTGTATCCCTGTTCCTTCCATACGTCCCTACCCATGCAATTGCCAGCTCTTTCATCCCCAGACATAGGATAAAAACAGACCAAGGTGCCCAACGCTACTATCACGTGCATCTTTCAGTCCAAGGCCCATGAACCATTCACATCTGGAATTGGTCTGATCAAACCACGGTGCGACTTCCATGCTCACCTGTTGGTTTTGCTCTTCTTCCTCTACCTGGGGCTGTTCAGGTCACGGCCATCACTAGCTTTGGCTGAACAAGTGCATCATGCCGCACCCTGACGGCTGGCAGCATCTTCCCCGCTCTCCTTCTCCGCCCAGGAAGCAAGCACACCTCAACCCTTGGTGAGAGATCCCAGCTGCTACCAGAAAAAAAAAATAAATCACAGAATGGTTTGGGTTGGAAGGGACCTTAAAGATCATTTGTTCCAACCCCTGCCAAGGGCAGGGACACTTCCCACCAGACCAGGCTGCTCAAAGCCACGTCCAGCCTGGCCTTGGACACCTCCAGGGATGGAGCACCCACAGCTTCTCAGGGCAAATAACTTATTATGAGACTGACACTAATGAAAGATGAGATTGTGACTTCAGATGGACTATAGCCATGGAAAACATTTCAATAATTCACCATCCTGGAAGTAAAGTATATTACTGGGAAAGAGGTCTTTTCACAGCGGCATTAACTTCTGTGTAACCAGAGCCGGAAGCAAAATGGGACTTCTGAGCAGTAGAGAATCCTGGCATTTCCAAATGCATTTGAAAACCAACTCCCCTTAAAAATTATTTGTAAACATAAAATATTTTGTTTCAGCATTATCTTTTTCAAGAAAATGAATTCTAAAATTAAACAAAAACACAAAATGCTGAAACAAACCTCAAAACCTAGAGCAGAGTGCTGGCAAATGATTCCGTCACATTATTGCCTTCTGTGAAAATGTTTCTATTTTGGCAAAACCACGTTTTTTGGGGGGCAGGAGGGCTGTTCTGCCAGAGGCTTCTGAACCTGCAGCAAGTTGTAATGGAGGCTGAAGCCAGACATTGCGTGGGAGGCAACATTTAAACTGTTGCAGTTTGGTTTTTCATTTGAAACCACTCCAAGGGCGGCGGAGAGGATGTACAGGAGCGTGAATTGCTGTCGGGCACTTTGGCTGTCTTGGAAAGTCACCCTCAGTGCCTGGGCAAAGCACGGCTGATGCCAGCGAGGCAGCCAGACAGCAACACTTGCACAAAGTGGGGTTATCTGGGAAACCCCTACTAGATTTCCTCTTCAAGTGGGAACGCCATCTGGGCAATTACATCAAATTTATCTCAGTAATTAAATGCAACTTCACTCACACAGCAGATGCATTTGTGTTGGTTCTTCTACACGTAGCCCAGGAGGTCACTGAGGATGCTGTGCTGGTTGCACACCCTGCAGCCACTCACAGGGCACAGGGTGGCAGCTGGAAGGGACTGTCACTGCCAGTGGGGGGACAGCACATATTTTTGCTATGGAGCCAGGCTCTTCGTGAGGGAAGAGCGTTTCTTTGGGGTTGATGGAGTGAAGATGTGCAAATGGTGTGAGTTTGCTAGCTCTGACCCTATGCAGCCCATGCAATGCAGCGCTAGATTACAGTCTAGCAGGGAGTCTCCTCTGGGACAGCAGGAGAATGAAACCTCCTCAGCCTCCTTTGGAGGCCACATGGGCTTCTGTGCATCTATGGACATCCGTGCAACAACAGCCTCTTGCACAACTCAGCCTCAGTTCCTTCCCTTACTGTTGAAACCACTGCAGAAATCCCAATGGGAAACTCTTCCGGGATGTGACCACTCATGAGACAACAATCCTGCCTGCTTTGGCCAGGCTGGGAGGTCCTGCTGCTGGCAAGGATGCTCCGGCCAAGCAGAGCGAGGAAACACCTATGAAATAAACCTCTTTTGTGGTTTCACATTAAAAAGTCAGTTATGTTATCTGTTGTGTGACATGCTCAAAACCTACCACAGATGACTAAGCAGCTGGGAGTTACTGGATCACAGATCATATAATCCTTCTTGTACTTGGCAGCATGACTTGTTATGATTCATAATTTCCAGGCGTATTAGGATTCACAAAGGAACGTAACAGAAATCCTCAATTTTGCAACAGGAATCCTCACGTGTTTAGATCCTTGCACACAATTTTGGTTTAAAGACCTCAGGTTTGGGTTTGTTTGCATTCCCCTCTCATGCAGAGTCCCCATGGAGAGGCAAGGAAGCTGAAGAGAGGTTTTGAGTGCAGCACCCTTCTTCCGAGCAGGAGAGCAGGTTCTCATGCTGGGTGGTGAGGGCAGGAAGCCTGGAAGGGGGTGCATAAGGAGATGTTATTAGTGTTGAGGGATGGAGAAATGGCAGAGGAGAAGCAACAAACTGCTTTACCTCCACAGCAGCTGGCTTTGGGCTGGAGGCGAGTCACAATGATGACATTCGATTTTAAGTGGTAGCCAGCACAGAAATGCCATATTTCACTGCTTCCCAGGCCAGGCTTGGCAAGACACTGGAAGCACTGCAACCCGTGGGGAGCCCAGAGCCTCTATTCCTCTGCTTTCTTCACAATTCTCTTGTTGCCACCCTAAGAGAGATTGACAAGTCTCTAATATGAAGAGGAGGCAACTCAGAGGTCAGGAATCATAGAATTGTAGAAGCATACAGGTTGGAAAAGACTTCTGAGATCATCTAGTCCAACCTTTAACCTAGTACTGAAGTCCACCACTAAACCACATTACTAAGTTCTATATTTACACGTTTCTTGAAAACTACCAGGGATGGTGACTCAATCATTTCCCTTGGCAGCCTATTCCAATGCTGCACCACCCCTTCAGTGAAGAAATTTCTCCTAATATCCAACCCAAACCGCCCCTGGTGCAGTTTGAGGCCACTTCCCCTCATCACTTGGTGCTTGGGAGAAGAGCCCGATCCCCACCTCCCTACAGCCTCCTCTAAGGCAACTGTAGAGTGTGACAGTGTCTCCCCTGAGCCTCCTCTAAGCTAAACAACCCCAGCTCCCTCAGCTGCTCCTCAGAAGTCGTCTTGTTCTCCAGACCCTTCACCAGCTTCACTACTCTTCTCCAGCCATGCTCCAGCACCTCAACATCCTTCTGGCAGTGAGGGGCCCAAAAACAGACACAGCATTTGAAGTATGGCCTCACCAGAGCTCGGTACAGAGGGATGATCACTTCCCTAGTCCTTCTGTTTCTGACACAAGCCAGGATGCTGTTGGCCTTCTTGGCTACCTGAGCACACTGCTGGCTCGTATTCAGCCAGCTGTTGACCAATACCCCCAGGTCCCTTTACGCTGCACAGCTTTCCAGCCATTCTGCCCCCGGCCTGTAGCATTGCATAGGGTTGTTGTGCCCCAAGCGCAGGACCCAGCATGTCCACCCAGGGTAGTTTGGGGAAGAAGAGCTCCAACCTCACTGCCTTCTCTGACAATGGTGTAACCCTCTATACTAAGTTCTGAGGTAGCCATCTACAACAGTTCCTGAGTCTCCCAAATCCAAACAAGGCAGTATAGCCACTGTTTTCCAAAGCTCACTGAGCCACACACACACTTCAGCCTGGATCCAATACTGACCCCAAAAGGGAAGCAGCAGCAAAGCTGGGGAGATGATGGCCCCATGCCCATCCATCCTGATGTCATTACACATTTTTCTTTTGAGAGGCACCAGTGTTGCCAGGCCCACGGGTATAAAATCCCATTTAATATTTCATTTTAATCAATTGCTTTTGGTAAGTGCCTGTTGAGGAATTCATGGCAGCATTTTCTCTTTGACACATAGATAGTTTCAATTATGAAAGATGGCTAAAAATAAAAGGAAATTATACTGTTCAGACATCTCTGGAGGTGGAGACAGGAGGGGGAGCTGTCAAGGAGAGCCAGGGAAGAGATTTTGTTAGATGTAAAGAAAAGCTACTTA
This sequence comes from Aythya ferina, assembly GCF_964211825.1. NCBI lineage: Eukaryota > Metazoa > Chordata > Aves > Anseriformes > Anatidae > Aythya > Aythya ferina. Next base: position 14,707,112 of record NC_140306.1, read on the forward strand.
TTTTTACTGAAAGAAAATGTCAAGAGGAAGCCTGACTTGAGTATTTGGAATCTGCTACTCACCTTCTCTATTAATAATTTAGCCTCAACTATGCAGGGTCTGAGCCAGAGTACCAGAGTTTAAAGTCATGGCAATCTCTTTCTTCAGTTGGTTGGACCACCCTCCTGAATCTCTCAGTTTTACATACGGAAACAAAAAACAAAGAAACAAACAATATACATATATATGTTCATGAAGAAGCCCAGAATTTGACACTATGAACTATCTTTTGGGGCTTTATTTATGCATTTATTTAGCAGGAGAGGCTCAGGCTAATAACCCAGGGCTCATTACACCCTCAGTGAGTCTACAGGATGTCCTGATTTTGGTATTACACTTACATTTTGTATCTGAAATTACCTGGATGAGAGCAGGGCTCAGACCTTCAATCTTTTATGGATGGAGAGGGTTATTTCTCTGGAATTTCTCTGTTATTTCTAAGCAGCCATAGCAGGCTGCTTAGCTTCTGCTATGGACCACAGTTGGACCCAACTCAGCAGCTGCATGTCTGCTAGGATACAGTAACATTCTCTGTGCATACTTGTAGACATTAGCAATATTCCCAAGCTTACACCTCTTTTAATGATGGCAATATAATCTGCATCACCAGGGGTTCCCCTTGAGCTAAGGGCTCACACCCCAGCTCCCCATGCTAATGCTGTGGACCTAAGCTCTGTCTGAGAATACAGCTAGACCCATCTGAATGAACACGACCTTGAGCAGCAGTCACCTTTCTGGGCAGGTCCTCAGTGGACAGACTGTCCTGCCCAAGCCATGAAGAACATCAGCATGCTGAGAGGCCCATGATGTAAAGAGACGGGGATGTGTCCATTTGCTTAATGAAAGCTGAAGTCAGTTCAAGCAGCCTGATGCAGCCTCGCTTCAGAGCATGTTCTAAGCAGCCTTAAATAAGCAATTGCTTTCAACACAAACCAGCTTCCTCCAAGGAAGTACTACACAGGTGTCAATTTGCCAAACAAAACATGGACAGCCTCCCAGAAATCAATGTTTACAGGAAATTTCAGACACACATTTGCATCATCCCTTTAATTAAATGATGCATGCTCACTCAATTCAACAAGCTTCTATCTTTAATATAAATCAGTCTTAGTAGCAAAAACAGAGAGAAGACATCAAGTTGATAGGGAATGTTGGAGTTCAGGAAGTGAAATGAAGACTATCCTCCAGACAGACTGCGGGCTGTCACTGCTGAGTGTTACAGAGCCATCAATGTGGTACATATGACAATAAGAGGTGACAGAGCCCTCACCAACTGCACTGTCACTTGGACTGTGCTGGGAGCAAACCATGCTCTGCCCCACCCCATACTGAGCTCCAACCTGATTTAAGTTCCTAACTGAAAACACATATAACATACTGAGTGCTTCTGACCTTCTCTGAAGCCTCAGGTAGAATGTAAGGACAAGAAGGGGAGAGCTGGGAGAAGTTACTCTGCAGCTGTAGAAGATCCATGGGTTTCATCTGTTGTCCACTGCAAATCAAAGACACTGGAAGAAGATTAAAGTCACTATAAAAGGGCACAGTCTTGCTTTGTAAATGAGAGCTGAAAAGCCTCTAGACCTTTTTCCCCTCCAGAGCACCTGTTTTAACCAGTCTTTAGCGAAGCACACTGCTCTGATTGGACTGGGCTGTATTTTCTGAGCCACGTGTACCAATTTTAAATGATCAAACCCTCAATTAGCTGCATTCTTTGTTGCATTTTAGGCAGCCATTTTAAGTTAAAAATATTGTACATGTTTGGTGCATTTGGAAACATTCCTACGTTAACCCAAGTGCAGCAGCACTTTCGGCACAGTGTGCTTTCTGCAAAACCACCACTAACTACTGAAAGGGTGCAGATGGTCTCAGGTACAGCCTTGCATTAGTAGGTGTGCTGAGCCCTAGGAGTGTGGTGTGCTACTGCACACACTTCAGCCCTGTGCAATTAGTGTGTGCAGCCTTGTGCTTTTGTTGTTGTGTTCATAATACACAGCACAGGAAGACTGCAGAGTGGTTTCAAAGCAGGCATCTTCTACATTGCACACGAGCAGCTTTTTATCAGGACTATTCCTTGCACTGGAAGTTTGCTTATGAGGGCTCCCTTCCCTCATGAGCTGCAAAGAAAGTGCAGAAAAATGTTGCCCTGAGACTATGGAAAATAGGAAGCTGGATAGCAAGGGAGAGATGTTCTGCAGGAGCTGTGATATAACCGGGCTCATGATCAACAGTGACTTCCAGAGAAGAATTCAAACCTCCTGTGACAAGTGCATTATTTTCCACTATTCTTCAGCAAACTTGTCATCTCTCTGCCAGATCTAAAGGATAACGCTTCAGACACACATGCTTCATCTGCAGTCTTGCCTGGCAAGTCACAAAAAGCCTGGCACAAAGTACAATTGGGAAGAAGTTTTGTAAAAAGCCACAGGAAATGACACAGCATGGCACAAGAGTGCCTGGGGAGTTCTGTACACCCTACGTGGCTGTCCTGGGTGCAATAAGCTGACAAAGCTGCAGTTATTTGATACACAAAAGCCCATCTAGCTCCTGCACAACCAAAAGCAATATGTGGGTTTGCCCTGGCTTTAAAGGGATGGCACTGGCTTCTCAGAGCATGCTAGGCTGGGATTTTCCTCCCAAAGGAACCCAAATCCCTTTAGAGGCCAGTCACCCTGTATCAGTCTTGAATAAATGCTTCAGACCTTAGGGAAGCACTGAAGTACAGTAATATTGAAGACAGAAGATAAATCATCCTAGAGATGAGAACTGTGTGTTTCACATCTAAATGAGCTGCTGAAGACTGTTTCCCATATTTCATGTGCCTTTTCCATGCAGTGAACAGGGAGCTCATCTCTTCGCTCAGTGGTTGCCAGCCTCTAGCTGGGAGAAACCATTTAACTTTAAGAGCACAGCACTGCATTAACAGATGAGCTATCAGAAGACACTGGTTTGTGTGCTTAGCTTGCTTTACTGAGGCAGCAGTTGGGATCTGCTCATCTCAGGAGTGTTGCTGGATCTCACTTGGTTCTCAAAGGACTGATAACGCTGTTGCTTGAGGCTGGAGCTGACCAGCAATCAGCAATGGGGTACAGCAGAGTGTAACTGGCTGCTCGAGGGGCTCTTTGATCATGAAACCCTAATGAGAAGATGTCATATTTGTATGCCACCGGTTCCATTAAAACTAGCTGTGACAGCAGTATTCCCATCTTCTGTCCTTTGCTTTCCACTTTTTCTGGCAGAGATGTGCTTGCATCCTGGGACAGACATGGGAGCTTATCTCCAGCAAAAAACATACTGAGAACAAAGAACAAAATGTCTGGTGGAAATAAGAGGACAGAGAAGACACACCAGAACATGACAGCTTGCTCCAGATCCATCAGCTAAGGATCCTGGAAAAAGAGGGTCTAGAAAGGATGCAGTAAGGTTACCCAGTGTATAGTAACAGTTTTGTTCAGCACTGAACTGACCAGAGCACAGGGGGTTCCTGGCTGGTGGTGCTGTGGGGCTTGAGCCAGCCTTCAAAGAACATCCCTTAGAAGAACACAGAGAGCAAGATGAAATTGCCATTCATGCTTATTAGAGCTGCTCAATGAATGAGGAATTCAATTAAGAAAATGTTCCACTGCAGGAAGCTCAAAACCTAAGATTATCATTATGGTAGAGGAAGGAAACATTTTAAATGTATTAATTTTTTTAATGACATCACTGCAGACAATGCACTTACTCTTGAAGCACACGCACCAGTAAGGACACCAGCCCTCGGCCATGGGGAGTGGTGGCAGGAGGTTCCCTGTGGGACACAGAGCTCTGGAGTACACCAGGCCTGGATGACAGCTCCTGAACTGTTGTCTGGAAGAGATGATAGCACCAGATGCATGTATCTGACCTTTAGTCTTTGCTTCTGACAAGCTCCATGTCTTTTCACATCAAGAGCCTGACCTAGATGGAGGCTAGGGAACCTCCCTCAGAGCCCCATGCCAGGGCATGGATTTAGTGCCAACATCTTCCTGTGCTTCCTGTGGTCTATTTGCACAGCGACCAGCAGAGATGACCCAGGAGGCATGCGGGGGTGTCCCCTCTGCTGCCTCCATGCCCAGGAAATGAAGCAACAACTCAACACAAAGCAAAAGGTGTTCCTAAGCATCTCCCCAAAATAAGCCTGGATGGCGGAGGTGGGCATATATTTTTTCAAGGAAGAGATATCACATGGAAAACCAGGAATAGAATAAATCGCAGGGGAAGGAGAGGAGGAGGAAATAGCTCGCAGGCCTTTCGCATCTTCCAAACCCCGTGTCACTGTTTTAATTAATATGCCACTGTTTTAATTAATAATTCTGTCGCCCCTTCTGCAGCTCACGCAAAGGAACAGAAGGAGGATGTATTCCAGGCACGCAGGTACCCAGGGAAATGAAGTGATCGCTTTAATGTTTCAAGCTTCATTATGAGGCTCTAGCTCTTACTCAAAAATTGTTCTCTGCTAGGAATTATCTAAACTGCTACCTCAGGAGGTCACTTTGAAGCTGGGCAGAAATAGTACTTAAAATTAAAAAACAAAACAAAACAAAAAACCACAAATCTGTTGTTTGGAGGTTAATTAAAATAAACACACAAACACAATCCCTAGCAATAATATTTCCATGCAAGGCTGCTTTGTCACTAACTTCTTCCATTGAGCCTGCTTCTCTTTCTTTCTGGAGTTCCTGCAAATTCATGTCCTTCTATCCTGATTAGAATCACAGAATCATACAATAGCCTGAGTTGGAAGGGACCCACAAGGATCATTGAATCGAACTCCTGGCAATATACAGGTCTACCCAAAAATTCAGACCATATGACTAAGTGCACAGTCCAAATGCTTCTTAAACTCCAACAGGCTTGATGCAGTGACTAGGTCCCCGGGGAAACTGTTCCAGTGCGTGACCACCCTCTTGGTGAAGAACCTCTTCCTGATGTCCAGCCTGAACCTCCCCTGCCTCAGCTTGACACCATTCCCCTGGGTCCTATCGCTGGTGACTAAAGAGAACAGATCGGTGCCTGCCCCTCCACTCCCCTCATGAGGAAGCTGTAGGCCACCATGAGGTCCCCCCTCAGCCTCCTCTTCTCCAGGCTGAACAGGCCCAGTGCCCTCAGCCGCTCCTCATACGTCTTCCCCTCTAGGCCCTTCATCATCTTGTAGCCCTCCTCTGGACACTCTCCAACAGTTTCACGTCCTTTTTGTGCTGTGGTGCCCAGAACTGCACACAGTGCTCGAGGTGAGGCTGCCCAGCGCAGAGCAGAGCGGGACAATCACCTCCCTCGACCGACTGGCGATGCCGTGCTTGGTGCACCCCAGGATATGGTGCAATAGGGTAATTCACTTTTTTACTCATTTTCTTTTTTCTTGTCCTTAGTGGGCATCAGGTGGTAACTGCCCCAACAGGACTGTGCACATCAAAGGAGAACAGGTCAGAAAAGTCAGTAAGGAGACAGGGGTACTCAATATGATTAATTCAGATGACTGAAGGAATACAGAGCAGCAGATGCTCCTCTCTCTCATGCAAATATCCAGTCCAACCTCCACGCTCAGCAGTGTCTGGAGGAGGCAGTGACTCTTTCTCCTTTGGGCAAGACAAAGAGCGATTAAAACTACCTGCAGAAATTTTTGTGGAGGCAGTAAGTGCCTTGTAGGAAGTTGCTGATGTGGAGGCATGCAGGCTGTCACTGATCGTTGCCTTCCTGTGCAGACAGATCTTCATAATGCTCATCCTTAATTGTATGAAAAAATTAAGGCAGGAGATCAACAGTGCCATAAAGAATTCATGGGGAAAAGAGACAAAAGGACACTGTTCGTCTAGGAAGGTTGCTCCAAAGAGGGACAGACATTGCAACCAGAGCTCGGATGGTGGCACATGACATGACAGAGAGAGAAAATTCTCCCAAGCTGTTGTTTACATTTTAATGTGGTTTCACAGCAGGTGAGATTGGATAACTCTGTGCATCCAACGATGGAGGCTGTGCCACCGGAGAATCGGGCTATTTGCTGAGCTTACTGATTTCTCTCTTTCTAGGCCATTCTTACTCACAGCTCCACCAACTCCTTCTCCCCCACTCTGTGAAAAATGCCCATGAAAAAATTGGTTTTGTTTACTTGCTTTTCATTGCATTTCTTGTTGACCTCACTGAAAGACCAAGTCTTTTTTTTTTTTTCTTTTTTTTCTTTTTTTTTTTTCTTAGATTAAAGAAACAAAAAACCCACAAGAAAGCTTTTTGAAAATACTGAGCTACTGCAGCAGCCCAGAGAGAAGGAACAGAGTACCTGATAAAACCAGCAGACCCAGCCTTCCCCCAGGTGCTCTCCCACCCTGAACTGCCTTCCAGCAACCACAGGACTTGCCCCAGGAGCTGGCGAGCTGGGACCTGCCCCACATGGGGCCATGCTGGAAGAAGCTTTGTGGATGCTCAGATGAGAGGCGCCAGCAGCGCACGAGCTGCTCATACCAGCCTGCAACGTGCTCTTGAGTGGGCAATTTAAAATGATCAAAAGGATGAGTCAGAGGAAGGATTTCACAACCGATCTGCCCAGGCACGTGGCATCCAGAGAGAAGCATGTTGGTGTATGACTTGGGGCCAGCCACAGGCCTGGTGAGCTGCTAACTGTTCAGATGCCTCCAAATGGATCCAAACATTGTCACACAAAAAGCCAAGGGCATCATCCTCCAAAATCAGCATGAGGAAGCATCAGGAGCTTCTCAAGAAGGGCTTTTCAGGTGCTTCTGTGTGGAGCCAAGAGTTGGAGCCAACGATGCTTGTGGGCCCCTTCCAACACAGAATAATTCTACGATTTTATGACTTGGAGAAACCCATGCTAATTGCTTGAGACACGGGGGGTGGGAGAAAAAAGCACCAGAGGCTGCCCAGAAATAACATCCAGGACAAGAATGGGTCTTGGTAACACAAAGTAAAGAAACCAAGTGGGCAGTCAGCTGGACAGATTGCCCCATGGAAGACTGAAGTGTGGGTAACCACGATCTCAACAAGAAAGGATGAAATGGACTTCAAATCAGGCTTAGATGCTGCCATAACCAAGCTGCAGAAACACTCCGTGGGTGTTTAAAAGTGTGAGTGTTCATGAACCAAATACAAAAATGAGAAGGCCCAGGAAAATGTAAAAGGAAACACCTGGCTAAGAGAGAACAGGGTATTTCAGAAGGTCTGTTGTGCGGATCACACTGTACACCACTCCAACTGCCCTCACACACCCTCTGAAATTGCAGTCTTTGCTGATTTTGTTTGGACTGAGCTAGTCCTCAAGGACCCAGAGTTTGAAATCAGGGTAAAATCCCCCACTGCTTCCAAAGACAAGAAAAACTCAAAAAAGAACAGCACAAGCAAACACAAAACCATTTGCTCTTTCAACACCTACAAGCATATTTTCCTTTTTACGATCCATTTGGAAAACAGTCTTTTCTGAAAAGAACAAATATAATCCTCCAGTCAAGCCCCCCAAGGCATGGCCATGCTCCCAGAAGCAAATCACCAGCTTCGGATCTGCGTAACAGTATGAAGCTTACCGAGGGTGATGCGTACTGCCACGCACTGAACACACCTTTGGGTAATGCGGTGAGGTAACAGCCTTCCAGAAACTGTGTGCTGCAGCTTAAGCCTGGCTGATCCCACTTGCTTTAACCAACACAACGATGACAGCCCACCACCCCACGCCTACTGTGCTGGAGAAACCCTCCTAAAATGTGGTGCTTGCCTTTTTTTTTTGACATTGCCAGATGGCTCTCCAGAACATCCTGGTTTCTCCCTTGTGGATGTTTTTCTGAACAGCCTTTAGTAGTTGCTCCAGTACAAGGTAACTGGTGGAAACTGGGGGCACATCCTTGAAGGATTTCAAGGACAATCAAGGTGTAAACACAAAATAAATGTGGTTCTATATTAAAAATACAGCTGAAGGGTGCTTCCCTTCGCGGGGGGCCTTTTCTGAGCACAGCTACACTGCTCCATTACTAGTGATGCAGTCAGGCAGAACAGTGGCTTCTCATATGGATGGGATCCCATTTGCATTCTGATTAAAGCAAGAGAAAATTGACAGCAAAGTGGAATTAAGAACATTTATGAATCCTATTGGCATGATGTATGTGTCTCCCAAGTAATGGAAACTGAGAAGGAAATTGTGAAACTTCAGAAATCAGTGGGGGAAAGGAGACAGACTGCAATGATTTTTTAATGCTTTATACATTTTTTTTGTGTGTGTGTGAATTTGATGCTCACAGAAGGCAGTAATCATAACAGGCAGGAAAGAGATGGTGAACATCGCTATGCTTTTTCTAGAAAGATCTGACCATCTCAAGATGTTAAAGTACTTTTCAAACAGGGCAGTCTTAACTGCATTAGGGCACGAGCAGGAAGAAAACTCAAATACCAAACACACAACAGATTCAAGAATGCCTGGGTCTTATATCTCTCTTAACGCAGAACATGTATGCACAGTGCTTTAACTTCTATCTGCCAGTATTTCCCAAGGATTTGTAAGCAGAGAGAGCACCATGGCACAGCTCCATGAAGAAACCAAAGAATGCACTTGTTTCTCCCTCTACATGAAGAAGATTTTGAACATAAGAGGTCAGATGGCATTTCCAGTAAGTGACCACGGGGGAAAATACAAAACAAAACAACAACACGAGAGAACAGGTATGCAAAAGCACTACAAAGCATACAGAAACTAACAGAGAGCCTGAAATGCAAAAAGAAACTTAATAGAGTATTAACGCAGCACTTAATGAAGGCTGGTTGGGCAGAGATGCAACCCAGGTGCTCTAGACCAGCTTATTACTCACCTTATTAATTTGCATTGCTTCCTTTATTTGAGAATGATTTATTGTGGTTCAACACCAACCTTTTCTTAATCAACTTTAAATAAGTTGAAATGAGCCTGATTTAAAATTTAATAGACATCTATCCACCATTCGGCACTGATGTGACTGGTGTAACCTCACCTCCATTTACACTGGTGGAGCTACGTGTGTTGGCAACCTTCTCAAAACAGAGTTAATATTCCAGCACAAAGCACTTTCAAAGGAGAACTGCATTCCTTCCGACTTCCAGGAGCGCTCAAAACTATATCAGATTTGGCTTTTAAAGCCTCAACGCTCTGGTTGGATTCGTGCATACCACGGTACACGCATATTGCTAATTGACTTAGGTAAGCTTCCTCCACAAGCCTCAATGTGTTTTATGAAATCACACACCCTCTTCATTTATGGCCTGTTTCCCAACATGCTGGGCGTACAGTGTTCCTTCTATTGTTCTTAATTGGGCTTCCAGAGCTCAGCTTTCCCCATTACATGACTTAAGGAGCACAAATAACCATTTGCCATGCAGTTCTGCAGCTCTGATATAGCTCCACCAAATTTCTGTTCCTCCTTTGTTTTGTCTCTCAGCAGAAGAGGGACACAGGATAGGGAACCAGCATCAAGGAGGCACTGGTGATGCCACTTGGCACCCATCCACGTCCATAAGAGTTGCTGTCACTCTGTGTCAGTATTTGGCCATGCTGGATCTGCCCATGAGTATCACAGTCCAGCTACTGCCACCTTTCCCACCCATCAGAGCACCAAACCTTGCTGAGGGGCACCACTAGACTGGCATCTAGATCCACAGTACTTCCCCATGACCATTAACCATCAAAAGAGCAAAGAGTTACATCCCAGCCAAAGTCCCCCCTCATCTCCTGCTGAACCTTTGGCCATCGTGCCCGTTTGTGGGCTTTGTATCACGAAAAAGGACTGAGAGGACTGCACTCAGCTAGAGCACTGGAAATGCAAAGAGGCTGCTTCACTCATTATCCATCGCATGGGGTGGCCCAGATGTTTCATCTAAACCAGTTTCCTTTCCCCACATGCTCCTCTGTGAGCTAAAGCTGGCTCCCAAGGAAAGGCTCCTGCCTTTATCACTCCTACCTATAACCTCTTCTATGCGTATTTTGTCAAAACCCGCTCTTTAGGTGTGACATCTGCCCTTGTCTAGCCTGCTTTTGTTTTCAGGTTGCACAGACGCTTCCCTCACCTTGTGTACTGTGGCAGCTCCCTGCAAACATCTCCAGCACAAGCACGGGGCTGCAGCTGGAGTCATATCTGTTTGGGCTAGGATCCGATTACAGGAAACGGCAGCCTGCCCCGCAGCGATCATTTCCACCTTTGTTAGTTTTTGGCTTCTGCATCTATTTTGATAGATGCCAAGATCTGAAAGCTGTTAGTAAGGAAATGGAGGAGGTGAATGGCTATGCTTTAACCCTTGCTTGGCAGCAATGTTAGGACATGGTGCAGTGTCCCTGCATTGGTGTTCATACATTTCTGTAACAGAAAGAGAAGCAGAGAGGAGAAGGAGGGGAGCAGAGAGGAGCAGAGAGGAGGAGCGGAGTGGAGAGGACAGGACAGGAGAGGACAGGACTGGACAGGACAGGACAGGAGAGGAGGAGGCACTATTTGTACAGAAAAAACAATCACTGAACTATTTCCCATTGCTCATCTGTGAACATGGGAACCAGCCAGTGCCCAAGACTTTTCTGCTGAGAGACCTACAAATGAGGTACAGTGGCTTTTGTGATGAAGGAGCCTCACCAAGCCTGGCTGCTTCCCGTGTGACTCATTTTTGTGCACCCCCCATTTCTGGACAGGGAGAGTCTGAAGACACAGCTTTGTGTCCACACCCAGCAGATATACGCATGCTTTCGAGTTCCCTTCACACTTGTCAGAGAAGCATCAAGAAGTTTTGCTATTAACCAAATATGGTCCTAAGGGACAAAACAATGACAAGAGGAGCCCAAGGGCTGAAGTTGGGCTTTACTTTTCTGCTGGCATTGCATCAAAAAACATTTCACCCCTAGCATTTCAAAATGCTACCTGATTGCTACAGATAAAGCAGGAACAAAGATGCAAAACTGGTTCAGAATGTACCTGATAATTTCCTTTTAAACTTCCACTTCAGAGCAAAAACTCTTGCTTTGAAATAAATGGCTCTGGTCAGGGAGGGGAGGGGAGATGTGTAATTCTCTTAATTAAAGTTTGAGCTGAAAAAAGGAAACAAATTTCTGTGGATTTACAGCCCAAACAGTATTTAATACTCCTCCCCTTCTCAGGAGCTGGACAAATTCCTCCCTGCACTCAGGAATCATTTTAATTGCTCCAACACATCTCTACTCCATAAAAACCTGAAGAGAAAATATGGAAACAAACTTTCTGATGTAAATAATTGTGTAGTGGGGTTTTTCCTTTGTTCCTAGTTGATATAGTTACAATTTAGTTTGGTACAAAGCTAACCGAGGTAACACTGAACCAGGAAATGAAACCCCAGAACACAAGGTTGAAGATGAAAACCAGGAAAGCAAGGGAAAAATAAAACCAAAAGGAACTGCCTAGCAAGGGACACACAGCAAATCACCTCCAAATTAATGGTGTAAAGTGAAAGCAGATTAGATCAATCATACTAAACAGCTTTGTTGGGGCCCTTCTCTAGATGAAATACACTGGCTGGAGGGCTTGGTGTATGGGATGGTTATCGGGGCTTTCGAAACAGGATTAAGTCACCAAGTTGCCCTTAGTTCACTTGCCAGGAACTGGGAATCCTAGGCAGCATGGCTTCCACGATGTAATGAAAAAGTAAAGAAAGTGTACAGAAAAGCCCAAAGAGGCTGTTAATCTTTGTACCTCACTGGACACTGAGCACAACACTGAAAACATAACAGGAAACTATCCCTCAGCAATAACAAAGCCAGGAAACAAGCAATAAAGCATCCAGCTACTGCCTAATCTAACATGTATGAGACAGCCACCACCTCCTGCAGCAAGTGCGGCAGAAAATGGAGAAAAGTGTCTGGCTCTCCTGGGAACCTCTGCTTCACCATCGCTTCCCAAGCTTTGCCATTCCAAAGCCAGAGCAATGTGTGCATGGCCTGCTGAACTGGAGATGGTTGCGGCTGCTTGGGGTACCTGAGACCATCAGTGGCACAGGAAAAAGCCTCTCACAGTCCTCCTGGAGAGGAAAACTTCAGAGAAGCCATCTGCTTGACACAGCACGCGTGCATGTCACCTGTCAGTGAGGAACACCACCTCTGCTCGAATAATTGTCATGAAACATTGCAAACAAGAACAGGGCTTAGTCACTTGTTCAAGTCTTATCCACATTTGTTTTTACAGATGTGCAGTTCATGGAAATGAGATGATTAGCTCATCAAAGCATCTGTCAAGGGGAGAGACAAACCAGCTTTTTGCAAATGCATCCAAGTGACAAGACCTGTCGGATACGGGCTGTGGTGAATCTCTCTGAGTCTTATTTTTGGATCTATTATAATCAGCCTTACCAGCTTATTAGTTATCTCCAACACATCAATGAGCCAGGGAAAGATAAATATATAAAACCTTGTCAAACATGGCAATCTGATCATTTTTTTTTCCCATGAAGGATGTATATCCTTGCAATTTTACATCAATTCTTAAGTAAAAGCTGTACAGCTTGGCCTTTACTCCTGAAAGACTTAAATGGCTTGCCAAACCATTTGAATGGACTAAATTTCTTTATTTTTGGATTCTCAAATTGAGACACCTTAAAAGGAGTGATTTTCAGACATCCAGTAGTCAGCAGGGTTTGCAAACCAAGAAAAATAGCTTACATGTCTCCTGGCTTTTCTAGATCAGGTGAGAGAGTCAGAAATTCAAAAGCTCTTGACTAGGGTTTGAGGGATTCAAATTAAACACCAACTTCTACCTCAGAGTTCCTGTCCATCTCCAGACAAGCCTCATCTACCCCCTGGAAGATGGAGGGCAGTGCTTCACCTGCTGCCCCCCTGCCTGGTCCCCTCTGAGGATGGTCCTGCTGCCTCAGTCGGGATGCAGAGCAGGGTTTGGCTGGAGCCATGCTGATGGCAGGGATATATGATGGCAATCAAGTACAAAGGGCTGTTTGGTGGCCTTCAGGAGATAAGCCACGGAGCACACAAAGGGATTTTTTTAATAACGACAGGTGAAAGAGCTGGCACTGAAAGGGAGATTACTCATTTGTTCTCAGACCTTTGTTGTTAATCGCACCACACCTATGATGAGAGCAGCGGAAAGCCCTTGGCCTTACCCCACGGCTGGGTTGGTGCCACTCAACGCTCCCTCTTGTCTGCGAGCAGGCTGGTGACTGGTGATGGAGAGGAACGAGGGCTGAGCACAGCGTGGGCCCAGCCGCCACTTGGCAGGAGGCAGGGAAGCGAGTCTGGCCACGGAAAGATGTAATAATTAGAAATGAATGGCAATGACACTGCCTGGGCATGAAGAGGCCTGTTCACGAGGGGAGAACGGGCTATCAAGTAAATCAAGCATTAGCTGCCGGTTCCGACTGGCACAAGAAGAGGCAGCGTTTGGCCTCCGGCAGCCACAGGCATCAGGCACCAGCGCGCGGAGAGGCTGTGCAGCCCCTCACCGACCTGTGCAGCTGCTGCTCGCCTCCCATCCCTTTGCCACATGAGTTTCTCTCCTTGTTTTTGCTAAATAGCTCATTGTCTTCTCTTTTTCTCAGGGAGGAAAATGAGTCTGATCCCCAGAACATCTTCATAGAGGAGGGCTGTTTTTCACCATTTCCCCAGAGCAGGTCAGGGCTAGGAGTTTCAAAGGACTAATTGTTACTTTTGTTGCCTAAATTTCTGCTAAAGAAACACAAAATAATTGTATTTAGGAGGTGCAGATTAGCTAAGAACCTCTTTTTCCCCTTCACCCACTCATGTCACAGGGGAAAGAAAGCAGCTGCCACACATTTCAGGCCACCACATATTCATCTTTGTTCATCCATTGACCTGATAAAACAGAGTACATCTCTCACTGCAACAGAGGCAGATGCCTCCTAGTGATGACCACGACCCTTTAAAATGCCCACGGTGCCTATCGTGCTCAGATGTTTCCTTACTGCAGCCAACCCAGCCACTGTCCTCCCCAGGATGCTCCACCAAGGCACAGGCTGGGGTAGCACTGCTTTCCCAATGCTCCGTGTTATCTTCTAACGCAGAATAGACTACGTTTAGTTTGGACACCACCCTTACACGTGATTAACAAAACTTTCTACCCTCTTCTTAATGCTCCACTTTCCTGGTGAGCACTGGGTCTCTTTTGTGTGACAGGGATGATAGGAGGAGGCCTTTGTGTAGGCAGCTGGGTAGCCTGTCTGGCCAAAATGGCTCTCCTCCCTCCATCCCTCCTGTCACCCCTATCCCAGTTTCCATTAATTCATTTCCCCTTCCTATGCCTGAGAGTATGTCTGAGGTGTCCACCTTGCCCTAGGCCATATTCTTTCTTCCAGCTGGCAAGCAGACTAGGAGCAGCAGCTTGCTCCCTCACCCAGCAGCTCTCCCCAGTCACCTTCCTCCTGGGATCTCTTGCATCATGAATTTTTGTCAGGACCTGCAGTGGCAGATGATTCAGTGCAAGCTTACTGGTGTGGAGCAGACCTAAAAGCTATGTGGAGGCTTTGGAAGGTCCCTCCGAATGACTTCACTAGGTGGGACGCAGAGCACTTACAATGCGGGTGCATGGAGAGGGCATGCTGACAGTCACCTTCAGTAACAAAACCCAGCAGCTCAGATCTTCTCATCCTGTTCCAGCTACTTTGTGCCACTCAAACAGCACCAACCCTGGGACTAAATAGACAATAGACAACTATACTTTCCTTAAACACAGAGGTGTTCATAACATGTCAAAAGCACAATGTTCTGCTCCTTAAAAAAAAAAAAAATAAATGAGAAAGAAGAGGAAGATATCCATCAGCTCCTAAACAGTACAACCTCCCTATGGGTCAAGCTATCTGTAAGAATGAATTACCTGCCTCTTCTTCTTGAAGCACAGCTCATATACCAACTCGCTTCACCAATGCTTCACCATCTCCTCCCAAATGTACCTGTGGCTTATACCAGACTTGAGAGAAGATGTCAGCACTTGTCCTCTCCCGTGGGAGCCTTTGCCCTGAGTTTACAGCTCAATCAGGAGCCTGACACCAGGCAGGGAGGGGGGCATGCAGGGGATGGAGGAGAGGCCCAGGGGTGTTGGTGATGCCAGTTAGCTGCCCTGAAGATCATGTGCTGACCACGACTGACTTAGTCGGCAGACAGGACAAACCCCATTTTTTTCCTCTTTAAACATCCATGAGTGACGTAATAATAGTAAGTGAAAGGACAGAAAAATCTAAAGTGTCCGGCAGCTTACTGGACTTCAAGGAGAAGCAAGTCAATAGCATACTTCGCATTTCCACCATTTTTTTTGCTCATTTTCCTTTTCATCCAATCCACAAAAATGAATTGAAATACTACAGCGACTCTGAGCATCACAATCCTTTTG
The DNA here is from genome assembly GCF_964211825.1 of Aythya ferina. Classification (NCBI taxonomy): domain Eukaryota; kingdom Metazoa; phylum Chordata; class Aves; order Anseriformes; family Anatidae; genus Aythya; species Aythya ferina. The sequence continues at coordinate 14,722,495 of NC_140306.1, forward strand.
TAGAAAATAGTACATTGGGCCTGCTGTGACACAAACCTGGAGAATCAGTTAATATTGTTTTTCATAAAGTTGGGAGAGCTGGTCCCCAAGGGCACATACCAAGTCACTTAGCAGCCATCCTGCCATAATAGCTTTCAGCTTTCCAATATAACTTTCCCTGGGTTTCCTCCAAAAGTTAATAAGACTGAAGGTGCCTGAAACAAGTTCATTCTATAGAATTCCCCTAACTTGCCATTGCACAGCAGATGTGGGACTGCAGGGCTAACGCATTTGAGGGTTTATTTGTTAACTAGGTGGTCTGGCCAGTGATTGCTCACGCTGCTTCCCTTGCTGGAAGCGTGCACAGCTGGGCAATCGCCAAAGGCAGCAGTGGTACCCCCAAGCATGACCAGCCACACCAGATTAGCAGTGAACCCAGGCCACCCATCCACATCACACAATTTCCAGTCAACCTTCCATAACACTGAGAGTAGAAATGTGATGAGCAGTATGAGAGGTAACAGGCTTGGATTCATCGAAGGAGCGCAAGTGAATACGGCACCTGGTCGCTACCGAAAGCCATCAGGAATTGGGCAGCTCAATGCTGTAAGTCAAGTAAGAACCTGCAACCCAGCCATTCCCACCACAACCAAGCCAACCCCAAAGGTAACCGCTCAACTTATCACTGTGACTTGGGGATTAAAAATAGAACTTTTACACACAGAATTTGTACCAGTTGTCCAGAAGCAATGCGGTACTCAAAAAGGTCAAACCCAAATGCCTTTGCTTTCTTTATGTCACTTAGTGACTTCTCAAATAGTTATTATCTGCATGAAGATTATTCTGAGTGGTTTATTGGACAATTATAACTTGTCAGTAATTAGCATAAAATGACAAGGATTTAAAGGCAGGACAACCCATCATAAAGGACTTTTGAGACACAGCTCTTATGCTGGTACTTGACACAGTATTTAAAGAATGATTCATAAACAGCTAGAGGTCAAGCAGCTATTTTGTATAATGGATACAAGAAGGGCTGATAGTATGATTTACAGCTCCAAAGAGTTTCTTGCTCTTGAGAAGACAGTCTTTGTCTTAATGATATCCAACTACTTCACCTTTGGAAAAACAAATCTTGCAATACACACCTGGCTTTTCATCTGAGCTCTTTAGAAGGTGCCAGGAAGAGAGCAACAAAGACAGTGATTTACTCCAGGCCCCTTCTGTGCATCTGCTTCATTAGAAGATATCTGAAAAGAAGAGGAATAATTTTACTTTACTCAAGGGGGTCTGCATAAGACTTCAGAAAAGGTGTTACTTCTTGAAGGCATGCCTGTGGATATAATCCTGCAGTCACATTCTCTCCATTCTGAGCTTGATAGCAAGTGGGTTTGTTCATCATCTGTCATGTTGGGCCATCAGGTGATTTTCCTCTGTGGTTGATCCTGAAATTTGGACCCCATCCCCTCCCATATGAGGGCTTTTCATGCTCTTTTATGCAGAGAAAGTGGAGCTCAGCAGCATGGGGACTTGCTCTGTTCTCTGTAAAGACTCAAAGACAATTAATCTTGCTACTGTCATGTAGGTAAGTACACAAAACCTGATACAGCAGCCTAGAAGCAGCCAAGTGATCCCAGGTGCCCTCAACCTCATTTGCCATTGCTGAAATCTACTGGCTAAAGATCCTCAGTTCCATTTCAACACCAAATTTCTGCCAAATCTCCAATGTCTACTTCTTTGACTATGATGCAATCCTTCCTTAGACTTACAAACCCATTTCCTTCTCAGTTGCAGGGGATTAAATTTCTTTCAGAATCAGCGGAAGCAGTCTGTGCTCTTACAAATAATGGATTGGTATTAGGGCAAATACATCTCTGAACTCATTCATCATTTGCTTCAGTTCTCCTGGTAAAACAGACAATATATCAGTCTTTTGACAGTCTGCACAGACTTCTTAATGTCTTGGAGGAAAAAGCTTTGGCATCTGGTGTAGCCACTGCAGCTCCAGCAGTGTGGGATCATGGGGTGTTGAGGACAAAATTCCTGGATGCCAGCAATCCAGTTATAATGACGTGTGATGGCTTTCGCTGAATGTGCAACAATGGAGGCCCTGCAAAATTATTAATTTTCGCATGGCTTCTTACCAGTAACCTGCCTGAGAAACCCGAGGCTTCCTTGCTGCCCGTTCATTTGTATCAGCTTGCTCCTCTGAATAACTTTCCTTCTCACATGTCTCATCTGTGAAGTGGTGCAAAAGGGTATTTAATAAGCTATCATCTCAGTTAGTGATAATGAGAAAATTGAAACAAGCTGTTCCATAAATGTGATCATTATCTAGTAAATTAAATGAGACATTCAAAGTGTCCACCCAGCAATGGTAAAGGAACTTCTCGTACTCGGCATTTCTTTTATCTTGGAGAGAGAAGAAATGATCAAGTCTCCCACAAACCAGAGACTTCAATGGACACACTGTCATTAAAATCATCTGGCTTTCCACACTTGCTGCAATGGACCCAGCACAGTAACTACTGGCCGTTCAAAGCTGGAGGAATTCATCTCTGGGTGTTGCTGGTGCTAATGGCTAGTTAACAGGGACCAAATTTTTGAGGTTTTTCTTCCTGAGAGTGATGCTGGAGACATCATATATCACCAGGGAGCACAGTAAGAATTGCTGTGGTGCACATCATACCTGAAAACTCACTGCAGATATCCAGAGAGTTTTAAAAAAAAAACAACGACAACAAAAAAAAAACCACAAAATTCAAAGGCCAAAAGTAGCAGAACAGTTTTCCAATAGGTAGAAGAAGGAGAGGAGCAATCTTCACACCTGGTTGTTGCCAGGATGGCACTGAATAAGAGGGAAAAAAAATCAAGCTACATCTTTCTGTCTTATACCTAAATGCCTTAAACTCTAAGCCTTAGACAATAAATTTACTTCAAAAAATGACCGAGGAAATCAGGAGTTCGTACTTTGTCTTTTGTTTCACCATGTCAAATTTTGGCAAAAGCAAAATAATTTTCTTCTGTGTTCCTCTTTGTGGTTCTGTTAATGCTGTTTCACCTTCCAGAGAGGAAAATAAAGACATTCCTCACCCCAAACCAATTCCTCCTTGCCCTGACAAAAGCTGACCAGTAGAAGTGCCCTCTCGTAGGCTGGTTGCTTGGCCCCAGCTCTCTGCTTCCCTCTGGGATGTGGGGTTGTTTGCAGGAGACAACAGGAATGGCCTATGGGCTTCTCTAGGGCAGGAGTAGCTTGGCAGGGTGGTGGAAATGCCCCTGGTCCATGCCAGGTCAACCCATTCTCTTCACCCCAGTTACCAACAGAGCCTGACATGGGGCTGGCCAAACCAGCAGCATGGGGTCTGAGAAGGATCTGGCCCCAGAGTGGAGGAGCCATCTCCTAACAGGAGCCCTTCCGAAGACATTTCTGCAGCTAGATTTCTTGTATCTAACTGTGCTTCAGCCTGCAGTTGCTCATCAGATGTCCTCAGTGAAGCATAGAAGCTCCAGGTCTTTTGTAGCTTGCACAACAATCTCAACAAACCACAAACAAGTGACCAAACCATGAAATGCAGAGCAGGCCCATGCTATCCCCAAAAAGTCAAAAGCGCCTTCAAGGAGGCATGCTGCAGCAGAAGTAGAAGGCACTGAGCACCTTCCATGAGAGAGCTTTGCTCTGAAAAGGCCCCCACTCTCCCTTTCTCACAGATTATCCTTGGGATGGAGTAATAATGCAGGTGAGGGGCACAATGCACTAATTAGAGGGTCTGGAGCCATCTGAGTTAAAGGAAACCTCGGCATGAGGGCAGGAGCTGCAAGCTCCAACTGGCCATTGGAGGGCAAACTGCTCCAAGCATTGCTGTGCTGTTCAGGATCAGCATTACTTACTCTGTCTGCAGCCAGCCTTCTTTCTTCCAAGATTAACCAGGCCAAGCTTCCAAGGGGTTTTAATTGTTTGGAAATTTTGGAAGGGCCTTAACAGGCTCTATTTCAACCAGACAGAAATGCTGGAAAAGGCAGTGAGTGAGGCTGGACATGCTGGGAATGTCCTGCAGCTCCCAGGTCAACGCAGGAATTCCTCTTTTCCCCGACGGCAGAAAAATTACTGCAAAAAAATGACAGTCAAAGCAGGCTGCTGGTGAACGTCAGACTGTTATAAGTAGGGCTTGTGCTTATCCAGGTTTAACTCCTAGTGGAGAAGGCAGCGATTTCTTTTTGGAGAATGGCCATTTTCGTGACTGGTCCATTTTCAGTACAGTAGTTCTGATGGCAGTAAGCAGTATTGAGTAACAAGGAGCAGATACTGGAGCCCATCAGCACGGAGAGGGGCAAGCTGTCAGAGGATGACCTGAAGATCTCTTTATCCCTCTGGTTTTACCCAGCAGCATCTCTCTCCTTCATCTGTCTGCACACGTCTCCACTCTTCAATTTCACAGGCTTTTACCATGTATAAGCAGCAAAGTGGCTTCTTGGCAAGTATCTTTGCCTTCCTTTATTTATTGGTCTATCCATCTGCAGATGTGGCCCTCAACAAGCACTTCTTACTTAGCATAATGATAGGACAGAGAAAAGACTGTCATCCTGAAAAATGAGAAATACCCTCATGTACCTCCTTCCTCTGCTCAATAAGCAGAGAAATAACTGGAGCTGAGGTCAGCTACAAAACGAGGAAGCAGGTGGGCCTGTACCTGCTCTCTCCGGCCAGCTGTTACTGCCATCTGAGAGTCCTCAGAGGGAACAAACGGAGCTGCTGTATTTCTCCGTTCCTTGAAGCATCATGGAGCAACCGACTAGCAAAGTTCATCCAAACACCAGTGCTCAAAAGGATTGTCATGGAAATATCACAATTCGCAGTCAAAAGGCACAGTGTTGCAACTGGGTTTGACAGGAAGGCTTCTAAGGCAAAGTCAATCTGCGACTGGCTGGCCTGCTATCGTGCCCCTAGTGCAACAAAAAAAAAACAAGCCACAAAACTTTTGAAAGCTGCCACAAAATGACCTTCACCTCTGCTTGGCAGAGCTGGGTAACAAGCCCACCCTGTCCCTGCTAGGAGGGACCAACTCGTCCAGGCTGCGATTCTCTCGGTGACCGTGTGGAGCTAGAGGTGCAAATGTGGCAACGCTTCTTGCAGGCCTGGCCACCTTCCCATTGCTATGAACAGTTCTGCTTGAGTAATCAGCCCGTGAGGGTCTGGCAAACTCCAGTGAGCACCAGCTTGGCTTGGCAGGTGGACACCTTGCCTGGGCTGAAATGAGAGGCACTCGTGCGGAGAGGCTGGTGGAAAGAGAAACCAGCTGGCATTCAGGGCAGGGAGAGCAAGCAGAAACCGGGCACCAGGCACAAGGGCAGCAACCGCCTCGTGGCTGAGCCTCTCCTGACCGATCGCAGCTCAAATCCGTCTTTAAATCCCCGCAGCGAGGAGTTCAGGGCCCTGCTAATCCCATGCTCTCACATCTGCACAGCTCCGTTACGCAGCGCGGAGCAGCTGCTGTCACTGCCATGTATTTAGCATCTACACCTTCACGGTGCTTTTGTTCCTTTTGGCCTGTCCGGCCCTTGGCTGTGTCTGAAGGCTGCACAACAGCAGCACCTGTGTTACATGAGGGAGACTTGCAGTCCACACGAAGCACAGCCTGGGGTGGAGGTGCAAGCTTTCCAGGATGGAGCCCCCAGCCTAGAGGCCAAAGCACCAGATCCCTACCTGCGTGTGAAGATGGCACAATTTGGGCATTAAACACAACCAGACTGCTTGAGCATTGCAGTTTTCAAGCACATCACCTTGTTGCTGTCAGAGTTGCTCAAACCAGGGCAGCAAAAAGGCCATCCTTGCACTGACAACCAGCACAGGGGTCGGCAGCAGGCTCTGAAAAGACAGGAACCATCAGGAGCAATCAGTCAGTCCTGGTTTCTGCTCTCTGCTCCTGTGGAGCAACAAGCTGGACCAAGCCAGCCAGGATGTCTTTCCATTTAGCTCTTGCTCCAGCAGGCATGGGAGGTTGGAAGCATCTGATATCCCAGATCACGGCTTCCAGATCATTACACGAATAATACCAGTACTCACAAAGTAATAGTAAAAACATCAGGAAAACCTTGGTTTTCTGACTCCAGTTCCAGGTCAAAAGGCAGTATTATCAGCGCTCACACATGAGCTCAGCTCCTTTGACGAAGGAGCAACTGCCTAATCCCTGCCTGGACTCTGTCCTGGGTTTTTAATGCCTGATTAACTACCCCCTGCCAGGATGATTGTGCATCTTTGCATATTTTGGAGCTGTCTGTTTCTATTTATCACTACAGACAAGGAACTGTTTAAACCAACTCTCATTTGCATTGGCAATTTAAAGTACCACGTGTTGGTTTGTAGGTGACTGGTGACTGAAGCATGTGTCAAGGGGCTTTTAGCAAGCTCTGCCACTTCTCAGAGAGCAAACATGAGATGGGACACTCTCACGTAAAGGCAAGGTGTCACTGTGGGGTTTAGCCCTTTTGGAAACACTAAGTGTCACCTCTGCAATTCAGTAAGTTGCCAGAAGTCTCAGTGGAAGTGGTTCAAAAACTGACTCCCCATCAAGGAACACTTCATAGGAAATCATAAAATAGGTCTTTGGTTTTTCATTTTCCAGCAAAACTCAAAATTGATATGGAAAATAGAAAATTTACCACAGAAATCATTTACAAATCAAATTCTACCACTCCTTCTAAGAATAAATCAAAACTGCTTGGAAAAAAAACGAAAACCTTCCTTACCAGCCATAATTACTTGCCTCCTAAATAGTCCACTCTAAGCAGCTGGGTCTCATCATTTACAGGCACTTGCCCAATCTGTATCCCACTCCTAGAGCCATCATCTTTGTCCTCAGCCAGTGTGAGCCTTCACATCCCCTTCGGGGGGGTTTCCAGGTCATCTGAGCTCTCTCTTCTCCTAGAAGTCACCAGCTCATTGTAATGGAGCACAAACTGCACCAGCTTTTACTATTCCCCTCCTGACTGGGCCCTGATCATGCTGGTGCTGATACAAAGCTGCTCCTCTTCAAGACCAGCCCATGCAGGGCTTCTCCCTAGGGCCAGCATAACTGGGATGCAATGACTCTGGAGAACAGCAGCAGCTCTGTTAGACAGAGATAAGGACCTTAACTAGAGGACAACCAACAGATCTACAGCCCCTCTGACACAAGACACCCAGACAGTCCAAGGTTCGGAGCTGTGAGCAATACCTACCGCCTTAGGCTGCATTCCCCACAGCCCTCTCCAGTTTTCCCATCTCATCAGTACCATATTTAAGCACATAATTTTTGTTTTGTCCAAGGCATTTCAGCGCAGAACAACAGGGTGTGCAGCTCAGGTGGTGTGGGATGGAGCAGGAGAACACAAACCCATGCTTTGGGGCAGCAGTGTGGAAATCTTCACACAACAGCTCATCAGGTGATGATGCACCTCCAGCAGGTCCACCTCGTTGCAGCTACCAGAAAAGGCTCGCTGTGTGTTAAGGCAATTCTGCCCACACACTGCCCCGAGCCTCTGGCATAATTTTCTTCCTTCCTGTGTTTTTGCGTGTGTCTGTAATTATTGAGGATGTTCAGAGAGAGACGGGATTTCTGTTCCCTGGAAGCCCATCTGCTCCCACTGTTTATTTCCTGCAGTCGTCACAGTTGTAATGAATTCCAGCATCACAACCGCACTGATGTCTCTTCCCATGGGGAACGTGCAGGGAAACCACCCTGCTCTAGAAAGGAGGCCTGCAGTACCCAAAGGACACTAAATACATGGGAAAGAGCAGAAGGTGGTCCCGTCTTTCACGAGGCTCCCACCAATGAAACGAAATCTGGGAACCAGGGAGGAGATCTGTCCTGTGCTGGGACACTGCATGCTGTCAGTCCTCCAGAGCCACCTTCCTACTGGGCTCACTGATGGGGCTGGACCATGAATTTGTGCTGGGCTTGGTGCTGATGCAACCAGTCCTGGTAGCCGGAGAGAGACACAGGAATCAGCTGGAGGGGAAATCTAGCAAAGGGCTTTCAAAGGCTCAAGAGCTCTGAGGTGGATCTACCCATGCTGTCCCGCTAAGTTGGCCACCGGTAGCCTCCGACTTGGCTCTGCAATTACTCTCAGCTCCTCTGGGGAGTCCCCAGGTGGTTTCTGCAGTAGTTGGGTCCCTGTTCAGCAGGGAGCTGGCCCTGGCCCTGCTCCCCGCTTGGCCCCCTGCCCTCTAGGCTCAGTCCCCCCCAGCAGCTCTCTGCTGGGCTCCCAGGGAAGGCAAATCTCTCCACCCTTCTGAGCTAGGCTGCTACAGCGCCAATAAACAACATCCTGCCAGGACAGAATCCCAACTGGAGGCACTGCAGACTACAGACACTTTCAGATGGTCAGAAAAGCCAAATTTCCCAAGGGAACTAATCCTAACACTAGTGCACATGCTGTGGGGTAGACTGCAGGGCGGACTCAAAAGAGCAGAGAAAGCAATTCTCCCCAGGTCTGTCCACAGGCTTTCAAATTAACCACACACATCTGGTTTCCACCTGTTCTGCATTCCCCTTTCCTGCCCATGGCATGCCTTGAACGTCTGTGCAAGCTTTGCAGGGCTCCCAGCAAATAAAACAGAGCCGCACTCCCCCTTCTCCCCAGCTCAGTGCCTGGCTCCCTGTTGGCTGGCTCCAAGGGGACTGAGGTTTGTCCCCAGCTTCCTCATGCCCTGCAGAAGTGATGCCTTTGTAGCAGATACCCTTTCCTTCCTCGAATGTCCCAGAGACACAGTGGCAGCCCAGACATACCAGCAGATCTGGGGCACCCAAAACCCTGTGTAAAGCACACTGGCTGTGCCATGCTACCCAGAGGACTCACACAGGAGGGAGAACATTTTCTATTTCCCTTCTGCTTTCTCCTGGAGTGCTGAGTTGATAGTGTTTACTGAAAAACACCCTGGAAGAGAGACAGTAGTGATCTCCTTCCTGCTGAACTGGGCTGTCTCTGGACAGGTCCACATGATCAAAGGAGCACAGGAGCTTACCCTAAATGAAACATGGCTTTAGGGATGATTTGCTGTCTGGAAGAGTGATGGAAGACCTGATGCTCCCTGGGAGGAAGAGCTCAGTCATGATGCAGACTGGCAGGAAGAGCAAGCGCAGAGCACAGGAGTGGACAGACAGTAAGAGAGCAAAATGCAGAAAACAAGGCAAAGGCACAAAAGGCAGAGGAGCATCATCAGTTTCACCTGAAGTCCACAGAAACACCAGCAGCTCTAATGGGCTTTGGGTCATTTAGGAGGAGGTAAAACAAAATAATGAATTAGTTTGTTTTCTTTGCTCTCTCTCTAAGCAGCACTGCTAAATTCAACCCAGCTGGTGCCAGAGCACAACCGTGCGTGTGCCCGGCTTTCTTCTCAGTTGCGAGCTTCCTCATTTCAAGATTATACATCTTAATTTCTCTGCTTTTCCAGAACAAAGACAGCACTGTTTTGTTACCATACAGCTACTTACTCAGTGCTGAACCATGCAAGGAAGCCTAGGATGTTAGAAAAAGTCTGAATGAAGGATTTGATCAGAGTGAGGGAAAGAGGGAAAGGGGAATACAGATGAGATTTGTGTTGCTACCGCACATAGTTATCAGGAACAGTGGGGACACTTGAGCTGCATTGCAAAAGGTCACAATAAGGCCCTTAACCACCAAATTCTTGGCTGATAGAGGTTAATACAAATCTAAATTCAGACTTTGGAGCTAGCAAGGAGGTTCATGCTTGTTAAAGGTGCAGATCCTATACTGGGCTCATTTCCTAATTTCCTTATCTGTACATTCCTTACAAAGAACCATTCACAGGGGTAATACCCATGGCCCAGCTTGTTTGGTTCAGCAGCTTCTGACTTGCTGCCTGTGGACCTATGTAAATAGGCAGCGAGCTCAGTGGGGCTCCAAGGAACAAAATACAGGATTTTTGGCCTTTTATTTCTACAGGCTGCATCACTACTCGCTTCGAATAGCCTGAGCTTGCCAAATCGGGGCTGACCCATTTCTGCCTGTGGCATTAAGGGCACCTCTTCCACTAATCCCGTGTGCCAGGGAGGTACGGTTGGTATTACTTGTCCCTGGGACAGCAGTCTAGGGATTTGCTGAGTGCCATACATCACATCCTTTAACTCGGGGTCAGCCAAGGATAAGCCAAGGACCTAGGGCAATGCGTGATGCCTTACAATTTACTGCTGGGTGGGTGCTGTGTTGTCAGAAACGCAGCTCCATCCTTCAGATGAGAAGCCAAGCCTGAACTGTCCATGGCTGTATTTCTTCCAGATCTGGGACATTTGCATTTCTCCTTTCTGAAGCCCAGTGGGACTTTGGAAGGCTGAAACTAACAGAGGTCTGAAAAAAATGTAATGAAATATATATGTGACCACGAAATCAGAAACAACCCAGTCAGAAAACAGAAAGGAGCCCATTTCTCTGCAAAACGCCCAGAAGTTTTCAGCAGGGTGCCAGGGAGGGCTCGGCGTGCCGGGGTGGAGGAGGGAGGTGATGGGCAGTGACATTCACACTCGGGAGATCGCCGCTGCCACCTCCATCCCCAGCACCGCTTGCCTCGGCCAAGGAAACATTTTCGCATTGCTCTGGCTCGCTCATGCATCAGTTGGCAGCGGGCTGGCTGACCTTTCCTCACGTGGCTGTTGCTGAATGCACGGCCAGCATGCCCAGTACCTCCCTGTCCAGGCCGTAGCTGTTCTCCTGGTGGGGGAGGCAGCCCCTTCCCGCAGCTCAGCCCGACCGCCTCGTGCCCTGCCAGCCTCGCTCTGCCTGCTGGCTGCAGAAGGGAAATCAGGAGCAGATTTGCAAATGCTTTAAAACTTCCTCTTAACCACCCAGTGCCATTTCTAGCTCAGCAACGTGCTTTCAGCTTCCGTGAAAACAGAGTCAAGGGGAATTTGGTCGTTAACGTAAACCGTACCTTTTCGCAGCAAAGCACAGCAAGCCTCTGGAGCTCGCACCAGGACTACAAAGCTTTGTTTGTGTGCTGCACGGCCAGGAAGAATTATCCCGTCTGACTTCCCGTATATCCCAGCCTACTCATTTTCATGCAGTTACCCTGTATTAAGCTTAATTACCCCAGTATTAAGATTAATGGCTTGTGTTGATTAAAGCCTATCCTGAAAGAGAGACTATTACAGCATCTGAGACAAAGAAGCCTCTGCTGGGGGCGATTTGTCCCCAGGGCTCACCATCCCTGCTGTCAAAACCTCAGGCCCTGTTGAACTTCCTCAGCTTCACTGCAGCCAGGGATGCTCGCTCTGCATCACCTCACAGATGAAGGAACCTTGGTGTATCTGGGGTTTTCTCTCTGGGAAAGTACTTGGACACAAACATCAAATAGGTTCCCACTTCTCTTTGTCTCGCTAAACAGGCCTCTCACCTCTTGACACATATTTTCTCTCTCTCTCTCTTTGTGGCTCTGTGCAGTACTTTCTCCTCCTTTCCAAAAAATATTTTTAAACCCCAGAAAAAGCCCTGCACTTGTGGCTGCCAGCGGTGCGAGGTCTTGGGGTGCTGCAGGCCCTGGCCTCACCAGGTACACCAAGGGGGAACGTCCTGCTCTAACCAGCAGCAGCACCTCTCCCAAGTGAGGTAGGTTAAACCAGAACCGAGGCTGATAACAAGCAAAAACACACCAACCGGATTCTCTTTTCCTTCTGTTACACAGGCACCCGGGAAGCTTTTCCACAATGGAAACATAATCCTTCAGCACTTGCTGTCATCCTGTTGGGCTGGTATTAGGTGGGGAACATGGTTTAGAAGCTGCCTCCAACTTTATTTCTGCACCAGATTCACTTCCTCGTGTCTCAGTAGACAAGTGCAGATATCACATTCCTGTATTTCTTAGGGAAACAGCTTCACTTTCTGCCATGGTGCTAAGCACCACATGGCCTATTTTACATGACTTTTAATCCCCTTACCATCTTGTGATCGTTAACAGGTGTGCGTTGATGCTAGGTGATCCCCTGGCATTGCAGTTCCACATGCTCTCTAGCTGCGGTGGAAACCACTTCTCCCCTCCTGCCATCTGGGTTTCCATGGGTGTATTTTGCCCTTTGCTCCAAGAACGATAGCTTCGGTGAGTGAAAAAGGCCTCTCCTAGGTGACACCATCGTCCTCGCTGGAGACCGCCAGTTCAGACAATTTGTCCTGGCAAGCCATCGGAGCAGGATAACTGAGCGTAGCTCAACCAGGAAGATGCACTTTTGTCTCGTCACTGTTCTGCCCTGCTGCCTTGTGCCAAGACTCCAGGGTCACTTTAGTGGGGATAAATAAAAATAAAAATCACCAATTACTTTTTTCTGTCACCATTCATTTTCCCTGGCCTGCCCAGGTGCAAGACAACTTTCTTCTTGCTCTAGTTTTCTAGTTTTCTACCATTTGCTTTTCCATTTGCTCTAAAGTGAGCAGAGCTCCAAGCCAGCTGAGGCCATTCAATGGCACAAGAAACATATTTAAGTCTGGCAAACCAGCAAATGTCTTGAAAGCATGCAGAAAGGAAGATGGGGTGTCTTCCTCTGGGCTTGTGCACAGCTCTGTTGTGGAGCTTCAGCCTGCCCAGCAAAGCCTCCTCGGGTTCGCTCCAGCCATGAGCTAATTGAGACCAGGTTTAACAGAGTCCCTAACAAAAGAAAGAAACCAGCTCTCTGAAAGTAAACCAGTCTCAAAACTCGTTACAAGTCCTCACTTAACCATTAGGCTTGCTTAACTCTACCTCAAGGATGAGATTGTCTGGACCAGATAATCTCCTTACCTGATCGCATTTTAACGTCAAAATAATACTCCTTTATGACAATGGCATAAAGGGATCCTTGTTCCCTTGGAGTCATGGCTCACAGCCTGCCTGTGAGCTGCCCAGTGCCCAGGGGTGGGTGCCACCACCTCTCCCCTGGGCTATTTAGACTGAGGGTGGCTGGAAGCACTTTCAACTTGTGGCAGCAGTCTTACTGCTTTGTTAATAAAAGGGAAATTTTCTTTTTCTACTTAACCAACAAGGTGCCACAGGTATCAAAATCGTGGAGCAGAAGCAGCATCCCTGGCTCTTTGCAGAAATCCCAGCTTCTTAGAGCTGGCACCCAAAAGGCGCATTACCTGGGGACTGGGGGCTTCCTGCTCTCCTGCATCCTTCTGCTCCTTGTCGGATTCTGTTTTCCACTCTCAGTCTGGCAAGAGCATCCATAAGGGTAAATAAATCAACCTTTGTGAAACACTTTGAGATCCTGAGATTGGAGGGGCTATAAAATCACCCAGAACTATTGATGCCTTACATTATTCATTGAAGCTGCTGTCATGCACTTAGCCTGCAGCTCCCGGAGCACTTTGGACAGCAAAGAAAAGCACCACGGCTGGGCAGGCACTCAAGCTCTGCAGCGAGGTGACCCCAGCAGGCTACACAAGGCCACCTTCACAAGGAGTTCTGCTTCAAGCACTGGGCAAATGCCTCCTGAGATGCTTTAGGACGTGGCAGGTGGGGCATGGAAGGGTGGCACCCGCAAGTGGGGGGCATTGCTCCTGCCGCATCCTGCCACAAGGGCTGAGCCCTGCCCATGCAGCCCAGTTTCCAGCCTGGGCTCGAGGTCAGGAGGGCAGCGCAGCACCCATGACCCCTTCGGCCGCCGGCTGAACCTTCCCCAGCAGGAGGCTCCGCAGGCAGCCAGGATCTTTTTTCTCTGCATTATGGCTTTAATCAAAGCACAAAAGCCGTATGTTTAAGTGGGTTTAAATGGTTAAAGGCACTTGTTCCTCTAAAAAGGGAATGAAATTGCTATTGACACCTCCATAAAAGAGAGGCTTTTCAGGCACAGTAAGAGAGCGAGTCCTCCTCGCTCTGCATGCCTGCAGTTAGATCTGCAGCCTCCTCCTTTTCCCTCATTACTGGGGTAGGTGCTGCTCTCCACAAAGGGAGAGAAACTTAATGGCCTCATTGGTGGCTTGATGAACAATTAATGCTGCCGCATTAATCGGGAGGTTAACTAAGGCCTGGAGAGAGCCCATCTTTAATGCAGAAAAGCCTCCATCATTGGGCACTAACACAGGGCATGAGGTCAGGGAGATGCACGCTGACCTCAGCATGCACTGCACCATCCAGAGGGTATGAATAAGGAGATGCTACAGTGGCACCCTTGCTCAGCACCATGCTTTGGGAGATTTTTTTAACAGCTTCCTTCACTCACCTAACCAGGGGGTGTGGGATGGGAGATGGGGATCCTGAAAACCAAAGACCAATTTGTGAAACCCCCTGGGCATGATGGCAGAGGTTTCACTGCGTGCTGCTGCTGGCCATGACCACCTCTGTCCCCGCTATATGAAGAGAGGGCTGCTGGAGATGCTCTTTAAAAGTGAAGCCTTTCTCTGGCTTTATCCAGTACCTCCTAGAACGGGCCTTTGCTGCTGTGCTGTAAGACAAATAAATAGTATCACACATGACTCACTGATTGCACTTGTGAAACATGAGGAAAGAAGGTAACAGCCAAACACACTTAAACACATTGGCCTGATTGATGTTTTTAAGAAGGCAACATCAAGGCAGTGCCCATAGGAGCCTTCTCAGATAAATGCTAAGCATGTCACTGAAAATATCATCTGTTCAGATTAATCATCCTCCATTCACCCTGGGGAAGGGGAAAGGGAAAGAAAGGGAAAAGGGAAAGAAAGGGAAAAGGGAAAGAAAGGGGGAAAGGAAAGGAAAGGAAAGGAAAGGAAAGGAAAGGAAAGGAAAGGAAAGGAAAGGAAAGGAAAGGAAAGGAAAGGAAAGGAAAGGAAAGGAAAGGAAAGGAAAGGAAAGGAAAGGAAAGGAAAGGAAAGGAAAGGAAAGGAAAGGAAAGGAAAGGAAAGGAAAGGAAAGGAAAGGAAAGGAAAGGAAAGGAAAGGAAAGGAAAGGAAAGGAAAGGAAAAAAACTTTCTGGCTGAAACATTTGGTTCTTGCTCAAGAATCTGGTCTGAATTTTATGAAAGTTTCCTGGAAGCGGAGATCAAGGGGCTGGTTTGGGGCTCCGAAAAGGCCCTCTGGCAGGATGAAGAAGAGAAAACTGCCAGAGACCGAGACTGATACTTTGTCATTCGTTTATTGGGAACACTGCACAGGACTGTTCCTGCTAATTAAAACCAGCGGTGAACAAAGCCAGTTTGCAGAGACTGGGCTTTGGCCAAATGTTTGTGTGTGGATGAGGAAATGAGATCATAAAAGTCACGACCGGCCTCCAAGCTCAGGGTTTATAATTGCCTCTCACACCTTGCTTCCCAGCCCTCCAACTACCACATTTCGTAATAAAATTGGGACTGGGGCTCCTCACCTCTATTTTGAGCTGGCATCCTGGAGCACATGCGGAGAGTGGAAAGGGACCAAGAAAATCCCCGCGCTGGGACTTCCCTCGGTACAAACCAATTAAGAACGCCCTGAGGTTGGCCCCCATCCATCTGGACGTGGCTTCTGTAGTTGTGACTTTTACACTCTGCGATTTTCCTCAGGTAAAAATGTGTGCTGCTGTGAGCTTAACTAAAACACGTATTGCATGCCACGTTATTAGAAAGGACTTGGCTTGTAATTTGGAGAAGAGCCACCCTGTTCAGCACAGAGCCAAAGGGATGGTTGAAGCACCCCATGCCACCCATCTCTGTGATGGGGTCTCCATGATCATCTCCAACACTGCTGGTGGACAACAGGCAGAGAGACTGATGAGTTTCTCCCCCAAAACTGAACTTCTCAGGGTATCTTTTATCAATGAGGTAGAGCTAGTGGGCTGATGTGAGCAACATCACAGAACTGCTGCCTACTTAAATACAGATATACATAGGGAAAAAAAATACACCCTGCCTTCAGCAGGCCCCGTGATTTAAGTCACAATACTCCTACTGGCATGTCCACCCCAGTAAATTTACAGTCCCAAGTGTCCCGATATAATGATACCACCGGGTTACAGCAGTGTGAATGCACAGCATCACTCACACCCCAGAGTAAGCAATACGCCCACGTGCCAGGACTACACCAGATATGGAGGTTTCACTCCACCAGTGTGATTTTGCTGGGAAATTTCTGAGACATGGACTACAATAACTTTTTTTTTTTTCTCTGGGTCTAATGTAGCGCCTGTCTGGTAACATGCAGCTGTACCCAAGCCACTTCTGAGAAAAGGCATCCAACAGAAAGAACAGGAATGGAAAGCCAATGATTAAGACAACTCATCTCTTCTAATGAGACATTTTCTTGTGTTTTCTTCTCAAAGGACAGAATCAAAGCCTAAATTAACTAATTCCCTCCAACCATATACCAACTAATCGCACCGGCTTTGCTTCCCTAGCTTACTCCATCCATCTAAGTGCTATTTACCCTAAAAGTGCCCTAAAAGTTGGCTTGTATGTAGGGAGAGGTTTTTTTTTTTTTTCATTTCCAGAGGAAAGCTGCATCCTTCAGCAAGGCATTGCTTTACCTTAGCTGCCTCACAGTCTGATCTCCCAGCTCTTTTCTCCAGAAAACAGCAATGTTTGAGCAGAAAATCCATCGGACAACATCCCAGCTGAACACCTGGCATTGTACAAGGTTATGTTGCTTTCTGCTCGTGATAGAAAAAATCATAGATGCAAAACATCCCCAGAACAACAGCCAGCAACAAGCATCGTGCTATGGAGCAGTGGGGAAATTTTTTACATTTCTTGTTCTGTTATGCTGTCAAGAAGTCTGGAGTCTTAGAGGTGACTTTCTGATGGGCCAAGGGAGTCTAACCCACATACTGACACATCTCTATTGCAAAGGCCAGGAAAGATCCTCCTTGATGGCTGCAGAAGCCCACCTGAGCCCTGCATCTTCAGAAGAGCTTCTTCCTGCTCCCGCAGAGCCTGGCCTGACCCCTGCAGGGATGCCCACATCGTTCTCCACCAGCTCTCCCACCACCCCGTCCGGTGTTCTGTATGGACCTGTGTTTCTGCTGGGATCATGCACCAAGAGAAACGGCCCTTTCTTTAATATCTTGCCTCTTTTCAGGGCACT
Organism: Aythya ferina; assembly: GCF_964211825.1. Lineage (NCBI taxonomy): Eukaryota > Metazoa > Chordata > Aves > Anseriformes > Anatidae > Aythya > Aythya ferina. The sequence goes on from NC_140306.1 coordinate 14,739,464, forward strand.
GAGAGAGGACCAGAGAGGACAGTGCTGTGTCCTCTTCCAACACCACCCTGGGTCACCAGGGCTGCATGCCCTGCGCCTGACGTGCAGACACCCACCCAGCCCCACAGCAGGTGGGGACTGCACTTCAGAGGACCAGAGATCACAGCATCCTGGAACCATTCAGGTTGGAAAAGACCTCTAAGACCACCTGGTCCAACCTTAAACCTAGCACTGCCAAGCTCACCATTAGGCCACAGCACTAAGCACCACATCCACATGCCTTCTGAAGACCCCAAAAGTGACAGAATCGGGCTGTAGCAGGGAAGAAAAGAAAACTGAGGATGAGCAAGGGGAAGGGTGAGATGGAGGGGAAGGACTGGAGAGCCCAGGGAAAGATTCAGACAGGTCCTAGACCAGCTCTGTTCTGAGGCCTCACCACTGGCATTGGGATCATCTTCCCAAAGGAAAAGAGCAAAGTTCTGCAGGGGGTACTTCTGGCACAGCGCCTGCCCTGCCCTGCCAGCATGGTGCTGCACTCCTCCTCCAGAAATGCAGCAAGCTGGGGGAGGTGAGAAGGTTTCCCAAGGCAAGAGGTACTGAGAGACACAATAAGGAAAAAGCACGAAGGCACAGACAAAACAGTCCTTGTGCTTTATCTCACAACTCCAGACCATCCAGCCAGAAGAAACAAAGTTATCTCCTCCCCAGCTTCCGCTGTGCCTCCTGCGTTGCCTTTCCCCTCGCTGGATTCAACGTAGCTGCCACGCAATGTGGGAGAAAAGTCACCCACACTGCTGAAGCTCCCCAGCATGGTCATTTCTCCCCCTCACAACCCTCCCTGCTCCTCCACAGAGCTCTGCCACCAACCTGGGTCTCCATTAACACCATCCCAAGCCACAGGCCAAAGAGCCATGTTCCTCTCTTGCAGTTCCTCCCTTGCCAACAGCACTGGCCAAACCCACTTGCTGCACACGGCGGCTGCTGCCAAAAAAGTTCACCTCCAACATCGCTTGCTCAACATCTGGGTATGTTTAGGAGGTTTCTTCAGTGCTGGAAACCTGAAGGAGACAGGTTTCCTTCCCTGGGGCCAGGGCAGTACTGCCCAGAGCTATCGCTGCTTAAACGTCACTTTCCTCAGTGAAATTCCCCCAGCTGCAAGGACACTTTCTGGAAAAAATCTTCCAGGAGAGAAATTGTTCTTGTATGGGGAGCTCCTAGGAGCAAATATTGTCTTTTTGTGACCATGAATGACTTCTGTTGCTCTGGGAAGTAATCATTACTAGGAACAGCGACATTTCTATGGGGCTAGAAGGGTGGAAAGAGACACAAAGGAGGAATAAAAGGTATCTCCAGTTCCTCTGCTGTTTGTGAGGCTCCTATTTAGCTCGCATCTAAGTCTGTTCAAAAATGAGGTCAACCTCTGTATAGTTCCAGCTGCCTTCAGCAGGAATAGATGAAAGACAGCACTGAGTCCTTCCAAAGCCTCCCCAGACATGCTGGTGGGACCCGCTGGCAGGCGGTGGAGGTGGACAGCTCTGGTGTCACGTCCTGCCCAGAGAGCAGCTGCTGACCCCAGGACAGTGGCACCAGTGTGGGTCCAAGGTACGAGACTCACGAGGTTTCAGTGAGAGCAGCAGCACTGGAAACCCAGCTTTCTGCAAAGTCAGTCCCAGTACTAAAAAGTTCTCATTAATGTTGTTGGCAGTCACACTTCTCAAAGCGTGACTCACGCAGGGTCAGGTGGTAGCTACAGGTAAGACCTAGAAACAGGTTGAGGTGCCCTGACCTTCAGAGCCGAGTGCTGGCTACTCACCCGTGCCTGTCAGACTGGGCAAGGAAGCTGCAGAGCTCTGGAGTCACGGCAAGGTTTCACAACCCTCCAGCTTGGAGCTTGGAAAAAGAAAGTGTCATTAAGGACAATTAAAAAGAAAGAGAAACCTCCACAGCACTGGGGACAAGAGTATCTCATGACAAAGTAGAAAGGTGCTAAAAAATCTACACAGGTGGCTCTACAAAAATGGTGAGAGAGAAAAGAAGAAAAAGGAGGAAATGTAATTGAAAGAGCCCCTCTCACACTAATGTCATTCTTGACATTTGAGCAAGTAATTTTAAAGAAGACTAAAATAATATTTACATAAAGGGTTTAATCACTGGATTTTGAAGACAGCTCTGTTAGATCCTCTCCAGGGAACTGACGAATTACGGGCTAATTAGCTGTGTTTGCCAAAATCATTTTGCTTTATTTTGTTATTATTTGCTGCACACTTCTTGAACAGGCTGGGGCCTCTCTGTGCACGATGCTCTGCAGACAGAGTGAGCCACAGCTCTGGCCTCCAGCTGTCTGCTGGAGTGAGTGTTTTCACCGGGTGCAGCAGCCAAGCACAGCACAAATCCCATTCTGGAGGTGAGCTCACCCTCAGCGCATGCCAGCTCTGCTCACCAGTCTTACACCCCAAACACAGGTCGTGCTTTGCACAACGCTGGTTTGCCCGGTTAATTGGAAAAAAAAACCAACAGTGGGCTGACCTGAAACGTGAGTGCAAATCAAATCTTGATTCCAGACTTAAAACCATCGTCTTGTTAGCTCTTGGTTTTGTGCACCATCTCCTGCTTCTACTCAAATGTGAAAATCGACACAAGAAGCATGGAAAGTTTGGTGGGACAGGAGGCATGGCTCAGCGGCCAGCCTAGACCATCCACCGGGGCTGGCAAGGGCCACGTCTGCTCATTCCAAAGTCCTGCCTCAGTGGCACCCCAGGGACCACAGAAAACAGCAGCTCTGCCTCAAATCCATCCCTGTGGTGATGTCCCTGATTTCACAGATTTCATTGATGGGAAAGAGGTGAAAGGGAGGGAGGGAAGTGAGAAAGTAGGTGCTGGGAATAAAGAGCTCCTCTGTGCTGGGCAAGCCTCAGTTCTTGAGATAATTGGAGGGCATTCCCAGACATTTAGCAAGTGATCAGTTTACTTTCATCATCAAACCTCACTTCAGGTTCAAATCTCCCCAAAGCCAGTTGCCTGCCAATCTGCAATGCTTACTATATGATTACTCCGGATAATCTGTCTTTACAATATGCGCTGCACCTTCTTTGGCTCTATGGAAATCCATAAATCAGGTGAATAAAGGAGTGGGGGACAGCGTGCTCGCAAGGATGACAGCACAGGGAGAAATGACCAAGTGTAACCTTATTTTCAATACAGTCAAGTTCTAAAACCCACTGGGAAGAAGCTGACAGATATTTTCCAGGTACAGAAATATCACTTGCCTGAAGCTAAGTATTGATTCAAGGCCATATCCTTGCAGAGAGGTTATAAAGCTAAAGATGTGATACTGGGGGAGCAAATGCACGGGTGATTTAGGAAAAAAAGTCTGTGTGCTAAGTACTAATTATAAATAAACCAATACTTGCATTAATTCTAGCAGAAATGCACTGAATTTCTAGAATTCAATTCTAGCACAAGATCCACTACGAGAGTATCAGCAATAAAAGTAGCTTTCTACCTCTTCACAATCTAGCTGATCATTAAAAAGCATTCAGGCATTTGTGAAAATGTCCAGAATTTTCACAAGACCTCCTTAATGTTGACCAAACACTTCTTTCTCCAATGATCTTTCCTAGAAGCCTGTAACTTATTAATGTTTTTTGTTGGTCCTTCAACTCTAGGTTTAAGGCTTTGATTCATGAAGCAGAAACAATGCCATGTGATCTCACCAGCCACCCACTCTTCCAACTGCAGAAAATAACCATAATTAAACAAAACTTTGGGTGTAAATCACCCCAACTGCTGAGAAAATGTTAACTAGGAGCACAGCTGCAAAAACTGGGACCAGGTTTTGAACAAACAAGTGTGTCTCACTAAAACAAAACAAAAAAAGAGATCTTACAGCATGGAACAAATGGCTACCACTTTTTTATAGCTTTGAGGCCTTTTATGAATATCCATAGAGATGCTAGATTATCATGGGACACCCAGCTTATGGAAATCAGTGTAGCTGCTTCCAATTGGATGGAGCTAAATGGATTTCTAACTGGATAGTAAGCACAGGCTTTTAGAATAATTCTTTGCTGCTCACACACATGCTGAATTTCAGTAAAACATTACACAATGGGAAGAACACCCTATTAAATATTAAACTGAACTAACATAAGTAATAAACTGAACTAACATAACTGAACTCACATAAAACATGTACATCAAAGGGGCTAGAGAAATACATCGCTTGCACTTAATTACAATCACTAATAAAGGCTGCAGAATTGGACTGCAAACACAAATGAGAAATTTGAAGAGATGATCTTATGCACTCTTGAAGTATGTTTGTACTATCCAGGAACTCGTAGCTCTCCATCACTTACTGGATGCACTTTCTGGTACAGGAGGACAGGCTAGGGAGGAGAGAAGTACCAAGAGCCCATTTTAGCACTTGGGATAAAGGGACAAAAAAACAGCTCCTAAAGCCGGAAGACAAGAGTTGGATTTTTCCCAACAACCTTGAGAATATAAAATGCCCAGTGCCCACTGGGACGGACTGGTGCACGTATGCCCAGATCCTGTTGGCTCCCTCAGAAACTCGAGTCTTTGTCAGATGTTGTATTTCTGGCCCCTAACCCGCAAAGCCCCACTGAGTCCACAGACAAGCTCTGTTCATGCAGGGCAAGCGGGAGGATCCTTCTCTCGTGCGTATCCCAGGCTCCAGGCACTTCCCACCTTTCTGTTGCCCACACGACACTGCGGAGAGCTTTCTCAGGGAACTGTGCGCTCAAGGACTGGGAAACCGAGCAAGCAAAAATACTTTGATCGTTTTATTAGGGTACAACCTACGGTGCTTCCTTAGGCCGAAACAGGGACAGGAAATACAGACGTGACTTCTGTGAGCCTTCTCCCTGTGTTACCGTCTGAAAGGACGGAACTCTGCCTCTTAGCTCGCTGGAGATGCCTGAGGCTCGCCAAGCTCTTTCCTGTAAGATATAAACAAACTGGCAGCCAAGAAGATTCTCCCTCCAGGCTGTCCGTATGCTTTTCCTTTGACCTGGTCACTTCTTTCCTGCTCAGCTGCTCCCCGTGGGAATGCGCTCCCAAGCGCTCCTCTCTCATTTTCTTTTAGCTTGACCCTGCTGAAAAAATCAAGACTGCTTGCTCTCCTCTGATGTTGCTCGCAACAAAAAAAAAGGGTTAGAAACACCCATGTGTGATACTCTCATCCCTTTTTTTTTTCATAGCTGAAGGATGTGCCCCACAAACGTGACATGCTTCAAGTGCAAACCAAGGCATCCTCCAGCTGCTTCACTTTGGGCGTTAGGAGAGGAGTGGGGGCTTGGGTTCGTGTCTATGCTCTCCCTGCTCCCCCTAAAAGACAGTAACACATTTTTTAGCATGAGATCTGCAGGCAAAAATGAGGGAAGGGACCAAGGCCTTGCCTCCCCTGTCTCCAGTTTCCACAAGCCCTGCCAAGCCAGGCACAGTGGTGCTGGTTGACACCTTAGGTGCCAAGATGTGACCAAACAGTGGGTGTTTGGGAGGAACTCAGCACTGCTAAGGGGGAGCCAAAGCTTGGGCAGGTTTGGTTACAAAAGGCAAGGCTGGAAAGAAAGGCTTTGAAAGTTCCCCAAAATCTCCAAAAGAGCCCACAGACAAGTTTGTTCATTGGCATGACGAGCAGACATGGTGGAGAAGGAGGGGTTGTTTGGCTCTCTGTTCCAAGGAAGGGTCCCAAGTAGATCTCTCCGAGTCTGGTGGATGCACATCAAGACCAGCTCAGTTAGGAGGACACTTAGGAGGATCCCAAGACATTTTTCAGAGCTCTCCTTTTCTGTTAGTTCCTCATCCTCCAAGCCTGAAGAAAGCATGGCTACAAACCCCACAGCTGTCAGTGGGCCCAGTGCCTAATTATGCATGCAAAAAAAAGCAAAGCAGATGGACAAGGAAATGAGACTCCAAGAAGGCAGAGATGCTGGACAGCTTGCCACTTAATTGAGCTGCATCTTCAGGTCTCCTGCCTCACTCCTGGCAGAAATATAGTGGACAGCATGAGGTCTCCAACTGTCCTTGCAGAAAGGGGAACAGCCCCTTGGGACCATGGGGACAGCCCCAGTGACAGACAGAAGGTGGCACTTGCGTGCATGGTGCCAGCTTGTGGCTGCCACGATGTGCATCAAGAGCTGCTACCCTCGTGTCACTGCTCCCAGCCCAAATCCCTTGTCTTTTCCACTAGATCTGCTCTCATTCTGATGCCCAGGGTGCTCCTTCTCCTGTATGCCCTGCTCCCATCCTCCCGGTCCTGAAGGCCACCAGAATGTCCCAAAAGGGACATCCCTTGAGCACTCAGGAAGAGGAGTCTATGCCAAGGTTGGCTCTGTGCCCCAGCTCACAGCCTGGCTGAGTGTGTGGCTTGTGGCAGATCCAGACCCTGGGCTGCAAATCCCCTGCAAAGCAGGCAGGTCTGTACCACGGGGCTGGCAACACCCCTCTCTGGGAGGCTGTTTCACCCCACAGTCACTCTGACAGGAGAAGGGTCCTACCTGACCATCCGTCAGCCCAGTTGGCCCCAGCACAATGCATGCACTGTCCCCACTGCCAGTTTGTCGACAACAGAGCAAAGCCGATGGACTTGATTATTTCACAAGTAATTAACTGGGCAGCCTCCCCCGAGCCTCTTCTGTTGCTTCCTGGGCACATCCCTGAAATTAACCTCAGAGCTAATGAAGCCAATTATCAACAGCAGACGTGGTCTCCCTCTAATTATTTTCACTGGAAAGGTCACCCAAAGCAGCGCATTGTGAAACCCAGCTAATTGCATTGTCTGCTCACAATGCGAGCCGGCTCCTGCGGGGCTCTGGCACGAGCAGAGGGGAGGCTCATGTGCCATCACCCAACAATTGGAGCCTCCAGCTGGGGAAAAAGAGGCTCTGGGAGAGGACCCCGCTGCCAGAGTCTCCTTGCCACCAACATCGCTTGCAGATCCAGGTCCGGCTGCTGGCTTCTCCCCGTCCTTTCAGACATGGCCAGCCCAGCAGTAAAGGCAGAAGGTTAGATGAAGGTGCCAAGCTATTTGGGTATCAGAAGAAAAAGATGTTGCTCTTTGGAAGCTGTTTTGTTTTCATACTTTTTGTTTTGAAAAAAAAAAAATAATAAAAGAAAATGAAAAGGACAGGAACTTTGGTTGGAAAAATCCAAACACACAGCCAATCATTGCAACATTTAGTGGCATGTGGTCAGTAGTGTCATCTACAGAAGCACCCAGTGAGGATGCTGCCCCATTTCTGAATAAACAGTGGGGAAAAAAACAAATCCTAGTATTTTTTAAAAATGTTCTATAAACACCATGGTCAGAGCAAAGCAAAGGGATGGCACAGAGCCTTTCAAATTTCACGTTTCTGGTAAGAGCCACCAATGATGTTCCTGGAGTTCATGCAGATGCAGCCTCTACTCTATAGATGTTACGCTGGGTCTACCCTGTTTTATTTCTGTGATTACCCAAGGATCCTTGGCAAGCTTTAGTCAGGGATCCACATCAAGCATTTGTTCTCACCAGCCAAGAGAGCAGCTCAGAGAAGGGCACAGGGAGTCACACACTGCTCGAAGGCCAGGCACCTTCTCAAACTCTCATACAATATAAGGGTAGTGCAACATATTGAGCCCCCTCCTCAGCACCTGCACCCACAGAAAGCACATCTTCTGTGCAAGACCCCTGTGTCTTTGATCATATGGATCAGAGCTCACCCACGTCCCACCTGTCCCTACTGGCAAGCTTTGGGAAGAATACAAAAATTCCTTAAGCAGCACCTCTCGAATCTTTCTCTTTGGGATAAAAAAGGGAAAAGTGTTTATGCCTACGTGTGGATGCTGCTTGAGATTCTGAGTGGTAAACATTGCGCCTGCTTGCCACGTAACATCTCCAGGTCTCCTGCCTCACTCCTGGCAGAAGTAAAGTGGGATCTTCAGCATGGTGAGCTTTCCTGAACAGACAGCAGCACCATAATCAGTCTGCTGTGGGATTCCAGTCTGTTGTCAAAACCCAAACAAAGCTCATCTGGTGACTAAAGAAGTTGCTATGCCCTCTGCTCCAGTAGGAAAATCCAGAATGGAAATCGAGCTGCTACCCTGGGTGCCGAAGATTGCTTTAGAGGCTGCTTCAGAGAGAGGATGTGTTAAATCAAAGGCAGTCAACAAAAAAACACACAATCCACCCAAGCAATCTCCAGGTGCTGCATTTTTGGCATCAGCAGCAGGAGCATCCAAGCAGACCAACCCTCTCCTCTGCCCACCGTGGCTTGCCTGTGCCCCAGCGCGACACAGCCAGTGATCACATTCACATGTCAAGTCACACCAGGAGGGAGACGATGCCTCTGACCACATTAAAGAAGGGAATTTTCTCCTTTGAGATTTCTTTGTTGACTTTAATAAAGGCTTCCTCTGGGCTTTCATGCTTCAAAGCGAAAGGGGAGAGAGACCATCTTCACACAACCTAATTAACTAGGTTTAGTAATTGTTCTTGCATGCCGCTTTGGTTCTGCCTCTTGCACACAGCTCAAAAGAAGTAAGACCTTTCTGAAAGGGCTTAGAGAATGTCACTGTCCTCCAGCCTCAAGGAACCTCAGAAAGCCCTGGTGCAGAGATGGATATGCCACAGGACCCATATGAAGTGTATCACCGACACCGCCCTGGCTGAAGCACGCATAGTAGGCAACTGCCTCCACCCTATGCAGCATCTTCTGCAGCTTCCTTCTTAGGTGGCAGCACAGTGGGACTCTGGTGCTGGCACCCCACTTAGCAGGCCCAGCTGTGCACAGCAGCTCACAGCCCACACTGAGCGGCTACAAAACCCTGTAACCCCCAGCCTTTGCCTGGGAGCACTACAACTTGTGTTTGAGCTCCGATCAAGAACATGCAAAGTCCCAAATGCCATTTGCACACAAAGGGGAAGCTCTGACGACTCCAGACCTCAGTAACAACACGTGAATACTGGCAGTGCGGTACAGGGAAGGCAAGAGAACCTGCCACGGAGACACCAGGTTTAAGCTCATGCCCGCTACAGCCTTGGGTAAACTAATGCTGCATTTGCTAACCAACACGAAATGCAGGAGGCTATAGGAACCACATGTTTTCCATCCACCCCATGTGCACCATCAGCTTGATGGAGTTAGATGATGCAGACAGACAGTCTGAGATCTGGGTTAAATAAGTTGAACTGCTTTATTTTTCTCTTGGCATTGCAGCATGCGCAAGAAATTCTCACAGGGTGGAACATCTGGAGCGCGTTACTCGCTAAGAGTGAAAGATGCCGTTGTGTTTGTGGAGGAACCAAGCGTGCTTCTTGCAAGCATCTGACACAAACCAGAGTGACAATTAACAGCATGGCAGCTTTCTTTAAAGGATATTAGTTCTGCCTCATGTTAAATAAAACCTTTGTCAGCTTAGCTGACAGTACAGGTTCCCAACAAGGCATTTCTCAAGCCCAATAACAGACATGAAAGAGAGCTTTCAAGTAGCACACAAACATTTGTATGTGCAGCAACAGGAATTTGTACGTACAGTAGCAAGACACAACTCTGTCAGATTGAGAGCATGGTAGGAACTGATGCTATGACTTCTAGCTACATGAAAGATAATAGCCGTTTCACCCAACAGCTTGCTCACAATTTATTTTCACATTAGTTTTATGAGTCTGCCAGAAATCTGTGGATCTGAGTCAAAATTTGGTGACATGAAGCAGCAAACAAAAGGGGTTCCTATTCTTCAGTGGCCGGTGGCTCAGGCTCTGGCACAGAATGTGGGAACCCGGGGTCACATCCTGTCCTTCCTCGAGGGATTTTTGCAGGGAGCGTGCCTTGCCCACACCCCCTAAAACATCGGGGGAGGGGGAGCTGCTCTCCAGCTCCTTTTTGGGGTAGAAAATGTACATATCCATTACAGAGGAGCTCCTTGCTTTGGTGGGGGTGAGGAAATGGCCAGCCCTGAAAGTGCCTCTTTAGCTGCTCAGTGCCACCTGCAGACACCTCAGAATTACATACGGACATCTCAGTCCACCCTCACCCTGTCCTTTTTTTCCCCCCCCACACAGCTCAGCTATGAAACAAGAAAAAACAAACAAAAAGAATAAAAGTTATTTATGGGCAAGTCCCTGGTTTAAACAGGCATTTAAGCAGCCTGCACCCCAAGTCCTGTTATCACAGAACCAATGGCTCAGGCGATAACTATATGTCTGGATGCAGCCAGGGCTTGTCCCAGGAAACTGCATCCCAAATCACTGGCCCCTTGGGGTTGCTATTGACAAAAAGCAATGATTTGTTAGCTGCATCCTAACCCAGCTTTCCAGATACCTTTTCTTTAAGCCAAGACACCGCCTCCTCCAACAACCAACAGGACACTGGTCTGCATCCTGTGTGCAAGGTGCTTCTTTCCTGCAGAAACTCACCAGGAAACCTGTGTGAGGAGGTGGATGTGGAACTGGAAAGGTAGCCACGGCTTCCCTGGAGGGTAGATATTGACACGAGTCATCAGAGGCTGCAGCTAGCAAGTGTCACAAGGGAATGGGGGAACGTGAGGGAGGCAGCACACTACAAGAGATGAGACACAAGGCGCCCAAGGCGTGACAGCTCCGCCTGAGACGTCCTCACACAGCTAACCACAGCTGCTCACTTGGAAGTAGAAAAGGAAAGATGGGGAACCTGGACTGGAAGGCCAGTTGGAGGAGAAGGTACCTGATGAAGACAAAGCAAAAATCCTGCTTGTGTTGCGGCTGAACATATCAGCATCTTGTGCCTCCCACGCTGAAATCTTGCACTGGATCTTTCCAAAGATGGGTTTCTGATAAATACATACACGTGCACGTGTATCTCGGTATAAATTTGCCACATTATACCAACGTCAAAACCACAACATCAGTGATACATTCTAAGTCTTCGGGAAACTACTTTTTTTCTTTTTTTTTTTCTCCTTTCTTTCCTTGTTTTTACTCACTCTTACAAAAATAAGAACATAGTCTCTACTAAGACATAGAACAATCTTATGTAATAAAGCCTACTTCTTTTTCTGTGCTAACAGAACAGCTAATCCAAGTTCAGACAGAATGAACAAATGAATATGTTTTCAGACCATAATGGCAGAGAAGTGCTTCCACTCTACATGTACATCAATTATTTCCTTCTGTGTAAACCCATGACTAATTACCCTTGGAAGCAAAATAGCTAACATCCAGTTGAGCACAGGTCTCCCTTTTAAAGTAATCAAGAACTCATCTAGCTTGAAAATTATGGCAATTATCAATCAAGTGAAGGGTTGAATGGACCAAAGCCCTGTGGCAGAAAGTGCAGGGCATCACGGGAAGGAGGGTTCCAGACAGGAAGAGGAGCACCCAGACCATGGACAAAAATGTGCAACTTGTGATACAGCTCCAGAAGAGCACTCTAGGAGAGGCAGGGATTGGCGTTTGCCCCAGCCCCAGAAGTCCCCTCCACATTTGTCATTAAAATTAAATACTCGGAGAGAAAACGTTTCTTTGTGGAAACTAGATTTTTCCTTCAAAAGGTGAACTAGGTAGAGAGCCCTAGCCATCATCATTAAAAACAGTTTGGGATTAACTCTTCCTGCAGTTACATCTTCTGAACCTCTTCTGCAGGAGCACTCCAGTAGCTCCCTTCCAGCCACCCAAACAAGACAGAGAGCAACATGGCTGTGCCCACGCTTCGTGGCACCACGTCCAGGCCCAGGGCAGCACCCATGGGTATTGTCAATGATTCTTTATGCTACTCATCTCAGTGCAAGACTTTTGAGAAAGAGGCACAGCACAAAGCATGTGTGTTTACAAATATATATATTCTTATCTCCAAAGACCAACTCAGATCACCCGTGGCTGCTTATATTCAACAAGCAACTGCATGAAGCCAAAAAAAGAAGAGCATTTTATTAAGACAACCAACTAGGGTTTGGCATGGGCTCTGTGAAAAGCTTGGAAGCTGTCAGCTATCGAGATTTTTTCCTGAAGGATAAATCTCTGTTGCCTGAGAGCAGCAGTGCTGCAGGCTCACACACTGCTGTGCCACGACGGGAAGAATCCCCAGGGAATTCCCAGCAGGGCTGGGAAGGCCACGGCTTTGCCTTCAGGAGCTAGCTCATCTCTGTGCATTCTCATTCTTGTCTAGCCATTGGCCAAAATCAATGTGAGACTGAGACCAATGTTACGATACGTGTTTTTCTGCTTTTGGCAAAATGACAAAACACTTTGATTTCTGATACCTAGGAAAATTCAAATCTTAATCGCAAGTGGACTGCCGTAACTATGATGCAATAATGCACCTCACATCGTAGTTTTCCAGTTAAAAAGTTATTTATCAGGACACGTAAGACCTTTCACTATTTGTAAATAAAGGAGCTAAGAGACATGGGTTACTAAAGTTAGGTGTCTGTGTTTGCACTCAAACCCTTAAATAAGTGATGCTTAATTTGAAGATGCCTCCGGCCCTCTCTGTAAGATCCAGCATATTTTGCTTGCCAATCTGTACATGTTTCAACAGCCTTCTGCCATGGGTTTGCACTGTTGGAACTTCAAGTTTAAACAAATTCAGTGTGCCACAGGGAAAACTAACACTGAGGGAGAAGCAGCAAAGCCTGCTCATCTCCAAAAATGACTCCCAAGATCATTTGCATGCAGACGCATAGATAACTTTGGACATATTAAATGAGAAGTAGAGAGGGAAGGATGCAAGAAAGTGGGTGAGAAGGTGGTTTTGTGTTCATTCCTTCAAGCACACACATGGTATTCCTCTTGTGCAAGTCCTGACTGGGCAGATGCACACCCCATCAGAGTCGGATACACCGAACCCTGCTTGGGTTCACTTGTCTGTCGGGCAGGGCACTTGGTGGGCTGACCCCAGCCCAGAAAATAGCTTGGGATCCTCTGCAATGAAGGGCAGGAGATCAGCTACTCCAACCCCACGATCCAAGGAGACTGGACCAGGTGCCAAAACTCCCTCTGAAGCAACAACAGCTACCTGGCTCAGCTGGGCTGCGACCTACCAGGAGCGGCCTCTTGGGGATCCCTGGGGACTTCTCCCAGGCTCTGCCAGAATTCCACCTTGCTGAACTGAAATTCAGTGGAAAGATGAGACAGAGGGTTGTTTTCTGAGCAGTAAATTCACCATACTTGAATCACAGGGGTGATGATCAGTGTTGCCCCCCAGGGTGGCTTGTTCCTTCCCACTCTGACTGCCCTGGGACACGCCAGGGAGCTGCTCCTGCCACCAGCCTGGTGGCAACCGAATGTGCAGGAGAGCAAAAACAAGTACAGAGATAAGGAGAGAGCAAGGGGGACAGAAAAAAGGAGTAGAAAGCAGCAGCAAGGCAGAGAACAGGAAAAAAATGGACTAAGGAAGAAAGAAGAGGAACAAGATAAACAGAGATTGCGGCAGCTGTGTGATGACAGGCACTGGGGCGAGCGGACAGATACAAGCCCCAGCAGCAGCTGTGAACTAAAAGTTTACAAAGGCTTGTTTCTTCCCCGCGATCCCACTTTACAGGACTTGAACTCAGGAAGAGAGAAAAACCACAGACTCTGGGTCTGCACAGCCTGACTGGGACCTCCTTTAAGCAGCAGCCAAACCCAGACGTGTTAGGATGTGTGGCCCAGGCCACGACAAGCTCCTGCAACAGAGCAGACCCCAGGGGAGCCACCCACCTCACGGCATTTGCTGGCTTGGAGAGAAAGGGACTGCCCGGGCTGTGGGACAGTGGCCACGGGCACCAAAGAGCTTGTACAGAGTTTGTCAGTCCATGAGGAGTTTGGGCATCAGCTCCATCGATGGAACAGGCTCTCTCATGGCTGCAGAGTGTTTATTTTGTGCATCTGCCTGCCCCTGTGTTCTTTATTCTTCTTTTCTTCTTTTGGGGTCTTCTGGAAAGAGTCCCGTGGAGGGCAGCAATGATGATATGGGGCCTGGAGCATCTCCCCTATGTGGAGAGGCTGAAAGACCTGGGTCTGTTCATCCTTGAGAAGACTGAGAGGGGATCTTACACAATGTTTACAAATATCTTAAGTGTGGGAGACAGAGAGACACGGACAACCTCTTTTCAGTGGTTTGTGGGGACAGGACAAGGGGCAATGGCCAAAAAATGGAGCACAGAAAGTTCTGCACCAACACGCAAAAGAACTTCTTCATGGTGAGGGTGATGGAGCACTGGGACAGGCTGCCCAGGGAGGTTGTGGAGTCTCCTTTTCTGGAGATATTCAAGACCTGTCTGGACGCCTACCAGGGCAGCCTACTCTAGGGAACCTGCTTTGGCAGGGGGGTTGGAGGTGATTATCTCTGGAGGTCCCTTCCAACCCCTACAATTCTGTGATTCTGTAATTCTTCTCTCTCTCTCTTTTTTTTTTTTTTTTTTTTTTTTTTAAGACAACACATGCTCTGTTGTTGCATAAAAGAGCCAAAGCAAGGGCATGAGCATTGCCTTGGGACAGAGCAGTGAATTTTGAGCTGTTTCACTGCAGCAGAGAAACTGATAAGGCAGAAATGGCTCACAGCCAGCAGGATTTATACCTGCAACAAGCAAAACCCAGCAGATTTCCAGTTTACACCTGCACAAGCAAAACCCAGCAGACTTCCAGTCCATCACCATAACTGCTCCAAGCAGTATGTGCCTATGCACTGCACAGTCAGGCAGCATGGACCTGAAATGCTGGCTTTGCTTCTTTTTTTCATTAGTGCTTATTTTGACTTTCTCTCCCAAGCAAATGGGCAAGTTCCACTACTGGCAACTTAAGACACTGTTTATTGCCAAGAAGAAAACTGAATGCTCCCTTGCTGTAGGCTTTATATTCAAAGCAGAAGGAAGAACATGGTTCAAGACTGCTAATGCAGCTGACTGCTTTAAAAAAAAAAAAAAAAAAAAAAAAAAAAAAAAAAAAGGCTCCTCTAAGTCCTCTAAGCTAGCTTTGATGCCAAACAAAAGAAACAGCTCAAGGTTTTTCCCCAGATAAAGTACACTTCACAAAACAAATTCCTGAATGGGAAAAGGTTCAGGAGAAAACTCCTGGTTTGGGCAACTTCCTGAAAAATCATATTTAGCTACAAAAATCATATTCAGTCTAAGCTACAGAGTATTTGCACGATTCTGGGAGCATATGAGCCAGGGCAGAGCCCCTCAGAGGAGCGGTTCCCCAGTGGTACTCCCTTCCCAAGCAGTTCTCCCTTGCACCGAGAGGGGAAACGCAAAGCCAGCAGGTGCTTGCAGGGAGAATCTCTTTGTGCCCGGCTTTGCCCCAAGCATGGATGGAGGGAGGTGGGTGCCTTTTCCCCAGCAGCTCCTCTCCCTTCCCATGCTACTGTGCAGCCACCGCGCCGGGCTCCTTGCAGCAGGACACAATCCTGGCTTCAAAACTGGTTTCCCAGCTCTTTAGCCAAAGCACGGTCTTCTTCTTTTAAATTAAGTGGATTTAAAACAGTCAAGCTTCTTTCTGGTCCCAAATGGATGTGCATTTTTTAATGCATCCAGCCTAAGCTAACCCAGCTCCGATTCCTGAAAATTTTTAAGGACATTCTTAATTTTAAACACATGAGCAGTCTCAGTGAGGTGAACGGGATTACGCTTGAATTACAGTCGCTGTCTGATACTCCCAGCCATTCCTCTCCTCCCATACACCCCGAGACAGGGGCCCCACATCAGCACCAGAAAGCTCAATAACAGCCAATTTTGACCCAGAAGAGCTTAGTAAGGACAAAAAACAAACAAACAACAAACCAAAAAACAACCACAGGGGTGTTGCCCCCAAACCCTAAAGCAAGTGATTAAGACAAGTACCAAAGAGCCAGGATCCAGGGGCTCAGAAGTTAAATGGGAACCATACACATCACAGCACACCGCCAAAGTCCAAGCCACAGCAGCATTTTATCTGCCCTGCTCACCAAAAAAAAAAAACTTAAGAAGAATTAAAGGCAAGAGAAGCACTGGTTGGGTTGTTGTAAGAGCCTCCTCCACATAAATACAAGCTAAAAATAGCTCCAGAGGACAGAGATCACATCTTGTCAGGAAGCAGAAACGCTGCCCTCACTGCAGGCACATTGAAAGCAGGCCAGGCAGATGTTTATGCCTGGCGATTTAGCGCATCTGAATTTGTCAACTTACTTGATAACTTGGTGCTCAAGAATGTTTCTTTCCTCATTACAGAAACATCCCAGTTTCCAGTAAGAAGTATTGCTGGCACAGGAATTCCCCACATGCTGTTTTCCACAAAGCAGAAGAGTTTACCACACAGGAAAAAAGCCACAGATACACGGCCAGTTCAGTGCATTACTGTTGGGTCCCCCCCTCCGTTTCTTCCAAGCCCTGAAAACACGGTGGCTGCAAAATAAGCCTGCAGGGACCTCAGCTCCACAGGGACACTCCTTCATCCACACGAGGAACCCAAAGAGCTTGAAACAATAATAAGGGAATAGGAAATCGTCATTTTAAGATGCGTACTGAAATATTGTGTGAATGGACTTCAGATGGGAGGCTTGCTCCGACCTGGGTGGTGCAGCAAGGGGCTTCTCAAGGCTTGGAGAGGACAGGCACCGCGTGCACGGCCCTATTTCTGTGCTATCCAAAGTGTTCAGAAACCTCTAGGGAAAATGTTTGCCTTAAGAAAGGTAGCAACAGCCTCAAAATGCAAATGCTCTGCCCATAGCCATTGATACATTAGCCAACATTGGCTCTTGGCTTGCTGGGGCTTGGAGAATTTCCCCAAGGGTTGGGACGCTCAAAGCATGCGTGGGGAGCAAAGCCCCCAGTGAACACCCAAATTCAGTGGAGGCTGGATGCCTGGTGCACTTCGGCTGTTCCCGGCAGGCCTACCCCAGGTGCCTGCCCTTTCTGTGAAGGAGAGGAGGCCTCTGCATCCCGTGAGGCCTTCAGGCCGGCCACCCACTTCATGCTGGAAGGAGCAAGGTGCCAGAGCCTCACTATGCCCTCAGTGATGCTGCTGGTGGAGTCCAAGAAGTGTTCACGTGTGTGTCTGAGTCTGAAGCAGAAGTGTGGTTTTGAAGCACAAGTCCTGCTCTCCTCCACTTCCCGCACTTTGGTGTCTGTCACCATGAGGACTTTGGCCATAAGAAGGGGACTCCTCTCTGGTACAAGCACAAAACATGTCCCATCAGTCAACAGCTCCAAGGTCTGTTCAGAACTAGTCAAACCAACCCCCAAAAAACACAGTACAGACACCAAGTCCTCAGCACAAACACTTCACTCCCTTTCTATGCTATCACCCTCTTCATGAGGGCTGCTGTATCTGCTCATGCAGACGCCACCTCAACTGCAAGGTGTCTGCTCCATGTGCCCACAGCTCCACAAAGGGCACAGTGACAGTCCCCTGGGGACACCCACATCACTGAGTCGCTGGCACTGCAGCAGCACCCCTAGCTGCTTGCTGCATGGTTTTCACCATCTCGTGCTGCAGGGCTGTCCTGGCCTCACGGACTGTGTCACCAGGAGAGGTGATGGGGACAGCCAGCCCCAGCTGCACCTCCTTGTGTTAGTTACCTGCTGCCACCATTCTTGCAAAGTCCTTTGTGGGTCTAGGAATTGAGTCCCAGACACAAAATCCCACAAGCAGGGCACCAAGTGGGATGTAGCAGGACCTGCTACCCCATCTCCTGGGGACCAGGAGATGCCACACTTTGTCCCCCTGCACAGCCAGTACTGGCAAAGGGACTTCGAGAACGAGCTCCCATCAGTCCCACTGGGCCTCAGGCACCTGACCCTCTACCACCGGGAGGTCTGGAAACATCAGCCCGGGTTCATTTCTTAAGCAAGGCTCCCTCCTCCTCCCTCTCTCCTTTGCTTCAGCAACACAAAGCCACTCTTTCTCCGCTTCCAAATGGGGTCTGTGGGGCTCTCTGCATCAGGGATCAGGAGCAGCTTTGAAAGGAGGAACCCGTGGTTTGACCCCTGCTCTATGGAGAGACCTTTTGTGCCTCCGCAAAGCTCTGTGCGCTGCACCAGCCCTGAGCCCGACAGAGGGAAACGCCGCAGGAAGCGGGGATTTATTCTGCCGCCGACAATTGTGAACAGCAGTGTCCTCTGGTGCCGTCATTGTCCAAAGGTGTTTGAGTGTAAAGCTCATGCACAATAGCGACTTTCCAGAGATGCCTGTGAAAAGCCCTTTGGTGCTTGCCAGCCCTGCCGGGAATGCGAGACCTCAGGTGTCCAGGCTTATCTTCCAACCAAACTCATTCATTTAACAGCCAAGCCCCGATTGCTCCTCCTCATTAAAAGAAAACCCCAAAACAAAGGCTCAGCGGCTGTGCGCTCCTCTGCCATTCAGCTCTGCCGGTGTGGGAAGCAGGTGTTTCAAGGTCTGTGTTCCCTCTCCAGGCTGGAGAGGCTAGAATAAGATCCAACCTTTCGAAACAGCAGCTAAAAAGAAAGAAAGAGGCAGCACAGCATCACTCTCCAGGCTGGGGGAAGGCGGAAGGCTCAGCTAATTCAGAGCACGAGCTGGCTGAGTGCTGCAAAGGCATTCCCACGGAAACTTCTGCAAATATGGCAGTGAATCCTGGCAAGCAGTTTTCACAGCCTTTTTCCCCAACGTGCTTTCTGCTGGTGCGTGGGGAGCATGTCCCTGTCCCACCAGCACTCCTCTGTGTCACCAAAGGCATTGGAGGGCTCAGAGCTGGCCCAGATGAACTGCAGCCACTTGGCTCTGAACATCCTCACCTGAACTTAGAACAACGGTCTCCTGAGTGCAAATCCTTGGCTGAAGAACATAAAGCTAGCAGAGAAAAAAAAAATCTGTAGGCGCAAAACCAATGTTAGTCACATAAGCATCTAACTGCAGCAGAAATCACGCAAGCACAAGTCAAAGCACAAGTTAATTCACCCTCATAAATAACATTAATTGCCCTGGTGCCTGTTACACAGAGGTACAAAAAGAAAGGCTGGTGATGGGGTGCTGGAACAGGCCCACAGACTCTGCTGTTCCCGGACCTCGGCAAGCTCTCGGGTGCTGCATGCACTGGGTGGCACTGGGAGCAACTGCTCTGAAACCGCACCTGAATGCGATGCTGAGCTGCTTTCTCCTCAATGGCTACGTGTGAAAACACGTTCCCAACCACACAGCAAATATGACTTTTTCTTTTTAAACTATTTTCCAAGAAAATCCTAATTTCCTCTCCCTTTTCTCACCCATCAGCCAAGCAGCAAGCATGGGGCTAAAGCATTCTTCCAGCTTGCTCAGCCTCTGCGCTGCAGAATCCTCCAGGCATTCAGCTTAGCATCCTTTCCATGCTCTTGCTGCACACAGGACATCTGGCAAGTGCCCAGCCCTGGGACCAGCAGCATGTTCAGCTCGAAATGGCCAATACACATTTTGGACCATCTCTGGCTATTAGTTGTACCTTGAATAATAAAGCTTGCAAGCCTCACAATGCAACAGGGCCTTCTTAAATGCACATTCGGTCTTAACCCAGCTATGGTAAGGTAATAGCATCCCCCACCTCCCTTTTTAATAAAGCTGACAGTTTTAAAGATGCATCACAGTAATTTCTTAAAAGCTACAGGCCATCAGTGCTGCTTAAGTGCTCTTTACTCTGGGTACAGTGCCGGGGGACTGCAGAGAACTCACTCCCAGGCTAAAAATACTCCCACCTCATTATATACCCTTGTGGATTACTTGATAATTACACTTCTTAGAGCCAAGAGTAATTTCTGTTTTACCAGTCAGGTGTCCTTTTTGTTAATACACAGTCAGCCCCCCCCCACCCATCGGTAATGCCTGGGTACCCTGGCAGCAGTTGGGATGCTGGGGGTCCTCTGCCCTCTACCACATGCTCCTTCCCCAGCAGACACACACCCGTGGAGGCATCATCCTCCTCCTCCTGTGGGTGCATTGTACACGTCCACGCTGTGGTCAGGACCATGTGAAACCAACAGGACTGCCAGGAGACAGCAATTTGTTGACTTGCTGGTGGACCCAGGCTGTGAATAGGGATTTCTTTTACAAGTTGTGGCCAGATGAAGCCATTGCCACCCCCAAAGTGTTCACTGCCACAGCTACACCACAGTTGCTGCATCTATCAGCCAAACCAGCCTACGTGGAGGGACACAGCCACACCGAGGACTGCATGACCCCCTGCCAGGAGAGCTGTACAAATCACTCCTGGTGAGCAGCAGTGATATTTTAGGTCATTTTTTTTCCCAGGAAGCAGCATCCCGCTGCAGCATTGCCCTTGTTTGGGCCAGGGCTGTACCTGAAGCCCCCTACAGCTTCACAACTCAGCGATGTCCCTCTGCGATGAAGAAGAAGGTCTGCCTAAGGTTGTCTCAGAGCCTCCCCAAGCAGGGCTATCATGCCAGTGCCTGGTACTTCGCTGGGAAACGCTGTCCTCCCAGTGATGTTTCCTGGCACTATTACGACAGGCTTTGTAAGAGCGGATACAGGGAAAAGGCTGCCACGCTGCTGGTGGAAAATATGCAGGAATGAGAGGTCAGCGTACAGTCCCCTCAAAATCCCAAAGACACGTTAAAGGCTTTATTGTTTGGCATCTAATAGCTATGGCTGCTTTGTCTCTTCTTTCTGGGTTTAAAGCTACACTCACTTTTGGGGTTTTGTCCAAGACTGATTGGTTACCAAAAGGCATTTTTATTCTCTCTGCAGTCATTTCCAGGAAGAGTAATTAATGTATGTTAATTGGGAGAAAAAGGGCACAGCGATGAACTTTTCAACTAATCCAGAGATGAAATGCAATATATTAAAAACTTGCTGGTGATAAAAAGATAATACACATAAGTTATGATCTTTCCACCATAATACACTGCTTATCAAAAGAAGCAAATTATTTTGAGCAACTTCAACTCTTTCATGTAATCCAACTTAAAACAATAGTCCATTTTATTTCCCCAGCCAAAATGTCTCAGTCTCATTTCATCCCAGCCAGACCATCTTCTGTTCAGTGTTACTGGCAATTCAGAAGCAAGAAATTCCCTTGAATAACTCCAGATCTGCCATAGCTACAACATGGAAGGTACTGAGGGGGTGAGTCTGATACACATCCTAAGGAAGGAGAGAAAATCAAAGGGATTTTTACTGTCCACTGATATTTTAAATTCTTGTTACCTGAGATTTATTTTTTTTTCCTTTACAAATAGAGACCTGTTTCCAGCAAAAATACCTACTTTTTGGCAAAAGCTATGTTTTGCTCCAAAACGTTTTGGAGAGAAAATACGGCTGTGCAGTAGCTACACAGCAATATTCAGAGACCTGAGAGGCAAACATCAGTTGCTCCTCCTTGCAGAGAGCTTACCCACTGCTGAGGGAACATCTTTAATTGTGTTTCTCTATCAGCAGAACAATAAATGAAAGATGGAAATTATTTCTTTAATGGCTTCCTCTAAAAAAATCAATGGCATTCAATTCTGTTCCAGCTGGACATCCTTTGCTCTCTTCTTCAGTCATCATGTGCCTGTTTTCCACTGATGGAGATACAGAAGAAGAGTCAGGACAACTCACTTCTAAAAAGCTTTTGTCCTGTTACAGATAGGGAAGAGGGTAAGGGGTACAACAGGGTTCAGACCTCTGAACCAGATTTCAAAGCTATTAAAATACAGTGAAAAAGTAGTAGGGGGCTGTAAGCACTTGCACTGGCAGCCTACCTGCTGTCCCAGGATCTGGCTGCAGCCTGGCCAATATTTCGAGGCCACCCTCAGAGTTGCCCAGTAGCCACTTCGTGTTCACAATCATCTTGTGGCTGTGACCCCAGATTTCCAAAACACACAACTGAGGATGAAGTGCTCAATCATACCAAAGCAAAACAGCTTTGCACAACAACGGGGTGGGTATAGGGAACAATGGAGAGCACAGACAGAGCTACAGCTGGGTGAGCAAGAGAAGGAAAGCACTGGGAAGGAAAGTGCAGGAAAAAATTGTCGATCTTTCCTCCTCTCCTCCCCTAGCAGTTCTAAGGTATCCTCCAGCTGCTTCAAATCTTTCCTGAGTAAAAGCTAAATTACTGATGGTATGCACAAGAAACAGGGACAAAACAAATGGAAGAGCTACCCAGTTAGCTGCATTAGGAAGGAACGGCACCATTTGGCCCTCCAAAACCATCTCAGCATGGGTTTAAGGAACAGGGTGCAGGCTGGGGGCTAACGCAGCTGCAGTTTGCAGCCGCCAGCTCCAAGCCCTCCTTAATCACCAGACCCCAGTGCAATCCCTGCAGCAATCAGCCTTAATCTGCATCCTTTATGGATGATCACGGGTTGGGTCTGCACGAGCGAATCAATCCAACAGAAAATACACCCCAGACACCGGCTTTATTCCACCTCACCCAGGTGCTGTTGGGGCGATGCAGACACGCAGGTGCTATTTCAGCACAGGAACAGAATGATAAAGCTGAAGTCAAGAGGCTGTTTACAGGAGGAGACAAAGCTCTGAAGTAATTGCTGGCAAATTATCATGAGGAACATTATCAGACAGCAAGGCAAAGGCCCTCCTGGACAGGAAGATGTGATGCTCGTGCTGTTGTCTCCCTGGGGATACAGCTTAAATGCCACCCGCATTTGGAGCCAGGGCTGCAGGCTGGGATTTCAAGGCTCCGATTTGTCAGGGCACACTATGCTACTGGCAGTGCTTTCCATGTCCGCTCTCAAAAATGAAATTATTTTGTGCAAATGGAAGATTACCTCAGCAAATGGGCTGGCATTTACTGATGGCCTGGGCTCCTCAGAGCAGGATTTAGGTGCCCGGAGCCTGCATCTTCCCAGGAGGAACTCTGGCAAGGCATGGCCACCTTTAGATCAGGTTGGTAAATGCTGCTGGGCGACTGGGTGATCCTTCTGGACTTGCACCCCCAGCAGTCACCACAGCAGCCTACAATAGGCAGCTCTGCTGGCAGCAGGAGCTACAGAGCCCATCCAGCACCCCCAGGGAAAGGGGTTGCTGCGGTCAGCTGCATCCCCTCTGCTTCTCCTGCCACCACTTTCTGCCCTCTTTGGAGATGCTGAAGGCCTCCCAGAGCTCCTCACCAGTGGTGACTGAAGTTCCCCAGCAAACTCAGCTCTAGGGGCAAGCAGAAGGCCTGCAGCTTCATAAACGTCTCACCAGGAAACTGGCACCAGAGCAAGGAGGTGAAGCACAGGGGGCAGCCTTGGCTCCCACACCAACAGAAGGGTCCCAAGGGGCTTGTAGATTCCCCCAAGAAGCAAAGACCACAGACAAGGGTGTGCAGCTCCAGCTGAGAAACAGCTCAACTGCCTCCTGTGTTGGCCTCTTGGACTCTACCAAGTCCAATATTTCTGCAGAAGCAAGGCCACAAACAGGTGGTACCGTAGGGCTTGGAAAACAGACTCCTGGGGTCTCGTGTTTGATCCACCAAGCCCCCAGGGCTTCTGCGTGCTCTGCCGCTGGCAGCGGAGGACAAGGGAATGGGAATTGCTCTTCCCCAAAGACTCGGAGTTGTTACAGTCTGGCTGCCTTGGTGGAGGAGCTGCAGTGTCATTTAGGTAAAGGACTCATCTATGATTTATGGTTTCTTCCACAAGGGAAAAAGAAGAAGCTATAAAACAGCAGCAGCTTCTCCCTGTAGCAAGGCAAGCAGCAGTACCAACACTCTGCTCACTCTGTAGACTGATGAATAGTCATTTGGAGGCATGGCGGACTGAAAAACCCCTTCAAAGGCAAAAAGTCCTTTCCTCACCCTTTGTCACCCTCCTGACCTCCCAAGGAGCACGGAAGCAACTGCAGGAAGGAGCCCATGGGCTCCTTGGAGACGTTCCCAGCTGAGCGGCTGTTGAAGTAATGCTGAGCCAGGCCCCACACGCTTGCCCAGCCCATATTACACTGCATCAGCTGGAGACAGAAGTCCTCAGCAGAAACCCTTCCTGAGCTGTACCACTCATTGGGGTGGGGTTACCAGATCGGTGCCATGCTCTGAAGCCTAGAGGAGGAACATTAACACAAACAAGGTGTCGTCCAGACCACAGCCAGTCTTCAGGGTTGCAGCACAACACATGTTTCCTCACACTAAAACAGTGGTGGCAGAGCCCAAGCAGACAGGTGGAGGGCTCCTGATGAGGGCAGGGAAAGCTCCAGTTTGCTTCCATCAGCATTTTGGGGTTCGACGTTCCTAACTGCACAGTGCAGCCATTGAAAACCTATCACGGGCTGTGCTGGCAGCCTGCCTGCAGAAAGCAGAAGCTTGTAAAGAAGGTATTGAGCTCCAGCTGGCAGAAGCAAACCACACAAACACGTCTGCAGGGAAAGCCGAGGGCAGCACGTCTGGCTTCTGTGGTTGCGAAACGGAGCGGCTTTCCCTACCGTTGGACACGCCACCGGTGCAATGTGGGGGCTTCGACCTGCAGCTGAAAGACAAAAGGGTTCCTCCTGCCCCTGGGGGCCTGGGACCACGGAGAAAGCAGGGTACGTATTGGGGTTCCCTTGGGAGCAGCGCCGTGGCAATAAGGATGACCTGGCGATTTAAATTAGGGCATGCAAGGGCTTTTCTCAGAAGAAACGGGATGCTGTTTTTAGAGCGTGTAGGACAGCCACTGTAAACAGCAAAGTTTCTTCACTACCACACAACCTCACAAAACCCCCAAGCCCCCAGCCAGGAAATTAAAGAGAATTCAGAGGAAAAACACCACCAAACGATTACGTTTCTATAGGGAGTATACTGGGAAAAGCTGAAAAAAGAAAAGGCCTTGATCTTTCGAACAGTTGGCCATGCTCAGCTTTGTCCACGACAGTGCAGAGCTGACCGGCGCGGCCACTGCACGCCAGCATGATGGACACTGGGGATCATGGCAGATCAACTATTTCTGGGTTATCCTTTATTAATTCCAAAACTGGAGCTGAGTCCGAACTAGCTGATGCCGCAGGCTTATTACACTTGCCTGCCTTTTTTTTTTTTTTTTTTTTGTATGTATAAAATTTTATATTTTTTTTCTAACGCAGCTCTGTAGTACGGTTTTTATTTTAGCTAATGAATCCCTGCCCACACACACGAGAGCCTCCAAAACACCCACAGACCAGAGGCAGGGGAAGGAAATGCCGGAATTGTTTGCTGAAATCTGGCAACAGGCTATTTTTTGCAAGGGGCCAGAGGAACACAGTGTTCTCCAGAGAACCTGAAAAGGGTGAGGTCAGAGACTGGCTTCTGCCACGGAGCCTCAGCATTGGGAGGGTTTTTGTCTTTTGCAATTACATAATGTCTTTTCCATGCTGGAGCTGGTTGCTTCCAGATTTCTGGAGGGAGCTCTGAAACGACACACTCTACAGCTTCAAAAAACCAAACCAAAACAAAACAAAAAAACAACAACAAGAAAAAAAAATCAATTCTGCTCATAAAAAACTGAAAAACTTTGTTTCCTGCCACAGTCCTGTGTTGTAACAGATGGAGGAAGGGGGGAAGGAAGGGCCCTTCATTTTTTTTCTTCTTTCATTTTTCCATATTATGCGTGTGTTGGCAACGCACTGCTGTCACAGAGTGGTGGAAAGTTCATTTACGGGAAACCTTCCGAAACTGGAGCAGCTCATAAAACTTTTAATACAAACCTGGTTAAAAAATAATGACGAGACCTGAATGGTTTTTGGTTCAGCTGGGGAATGTGTTTTTGGCCTGTTTCCATACTTTGAGCAAATGACGATATTAGGGGCTATTTTAATAAGAAAGAAGGGAGGGGAAAGGAGGGAAGGAAAGAAAGAAAGGAAGAAAAGGAAGAAGGGCCCTCCTAGACGGACAAAGCAGAGCTGTAGCAAGAGAGAACTATCTCGTCCAGGTGATCCAGGCCAGGCAGTGACAGGGGCCCACACCTCAGTGCCCAAACTCTTTATCCAACCCTAATGCACGGACATATGGCTTAGCAAGGCCTTGGGCTGATACAGACCAAAAGTAAAGCAGCTTTGAGACAGCCTGGAAGGTTTGGGGGGAATGAAAAAGGGCATCTGCTAGGTTCTGAACACAGGCAGAACATCTGGCACCTGACCACTACCAGTCCGGGGACTTCAAGCAACATTTTCAAACACTCGGAAACATGGCTGTGCACCCCAGAATAAAATGGAAGAACTGCATCCCCATCCCATCAAAGGTGTGAGCACTGCTGAATCTCCAGCTTCTCCCCAAAACTTGCTCCCCACGGGCCAGTCTCACCACGGGTGCCTGGTGTGCACAAGGAACGCGAGGAGGCATTTGCCTTCCAGGTTCTTGCTCCAAACATCCTCCACCTTATCTCCAGGGCTTATCTCCCACCCCATGGCCTTCCCTTCCTTCCCGTGCTGTTTGTGCAGGTCCCTGGGAGCACAGGGCATGGGGTGAGGAAATGGGATTAGCAACGAGAGTGAATTTGCCCAGTCTAAGTATGAACATCTGGACAGATGGAGAAACTTGGACAAAGGCTCAGAGGTCTGGTAACAGCCCCAGTGAGCTGTCCCCAGAGGTGAAATGATTCAGCTGCTCTAAATCCACGTGGCCCACGACTGGGGTAAACCTCCCAGCTCAACCCCTTGGGTGAGGAGCAATGTCAAACAACACCCTGGAAGGGGCAGAGCAAAAAAGAATAGGAAACAAAGAGAAAGCTAGTGACAAACGGCCCATTCTGTCCTCTCAAAGGAATTTCTGCATAATTTAGACTGTATGAACAGGAAATCTGTGTACTAATGTATTCCCACCACCAAGCACATGAGGGGTCTGTGTCTCTGGAGTGCCTACAATGAATCATTTATTGTCCTTCCTCATGCTTTCCAGCAGGAATAAGCTACACATTTGACCTTATAAAAAGCAGTAACTTTGCCCGTAAGATGTGGCCAGCAGTAGCCCAGCCCCTGCTGGCAGCCCCAGACACACAGGAGAAGCTTTGGGTTGCTGCTGTACCGTGTGCCGCATCAGCATTTCCATACGAAACCACTGTTTTCAAGGCTGCTACGAACAAGCCAAGAACGAAAAGACACAAACTGCCCCAGACAAAAGGAAGCTGTCCCCCAAACTATTTCTCCCTTAAAAAAATCTGTTAACTGTGCTTCAGATTTTGGTCTCCGATAGAAAAAATTAGAACTTGACGTTTTTGTTTGACAAGCCCTCTTTTTTCTCATGTGAATAGGACTCATGTCCTCCTTGATTTTTACAGTAAGTTTGCTCACCCACTTTCTCAAAAGGAATCAAACAGCTAATTTGTTATTGGGAAATCACTAACACGACTTATCCAAGGCTCGCTGAGATCAGTAGGACTAAATGGGGAAGAGATGTGCCTATCAGTACATCTGGTAACTTCTACAATATTTGCTCAGTCAATGGCTGCTATGGTATCTATGTGTCCTTTTCAGTAATGAAAGCACTAATTAGGATATCTGGAAGGAAGCAGTAATCCCAAGTAAGCTGGTTTTCAGTGTCTGTCAGGGAAAGGAGGGTCAGTGGTTGACAGCACCTGCCTAGGACATCTCTGCTCTTTTCTGGGTTTCCTGTGTGACTATGAGGATGCTTGGAGGATGATTTTTGGCAAGCTAGACCCTGAAAACCCAGCCAAGTCCCCTGTACATCACTGGATGCTGGGATGCTGCCAGAAATTGGTCCCATGTGCTGGGACTGGCTGCAGTTTTCTCCCTGGGCATAGCAAAGCTTCCCATTCAACAGATACATCGGGAGCAGGGAAACATCACTTGTGAATCCTACTCTGATATTAGGCACGGAAGTGTATCTGACAGACAGAAGGGGAATAAAACAACAAAAACCTTCCCCTTCCACACCGCCCCTGAAGGTGGAGTCAAGACAGAAGGAGGGACATGCCTACAGACCTCACTCATCCTTGCCGAGAGCTGCCAAGAAGGACAAGGGTAATTCGGGCTCTGAACCTGAACATCTTGTGTTTCATGCAATCTCATTGAAAATATTTTGATTTATGATCTCAATTATCCATTAACTGAAATCCCACATCTTGGATATCATGAAATTAAGCAATAATGAATAAGAAGCTGTGCTGCTGAGGCACTTTATGGAGTGATTCATATTAAATAAGAGACTGTGTAGCCAATATAATAGTTTGCCAGATTAACACATGCCTTGCTGAATAGTAAATACTTCTATTTGTGGCTGCTCTGGAAACATCACTGCACTCAGTAATTAGCAAAGTGTGAGGCTAATAAAAAACTAAATAAAGAAAAAAAGTAGAAAAGAAAAACTCTGGGTGTGAGTGGGGCTTGCGCCTTATCTGAGCCTGAAGGAGAATTTAAAGATTTAATTACAGCTAATGAGAACATATTTCAAAGCTGCAAAGCTCTTTTTGCAGCTTAAGAATGCATAGAAGGGAACACTGAGGTGTGATGGGTGCGAAGCGTGTTGCTCTGGGAGCACATTCAAAACCCAAAGGGAAGCAGAGAGCCATCCAAAGGCCGAAGGGCAAAGGTGAATCCTGCCATGAGATGGTCACTTCTTTTCCAGCTTTTGCACATTAAAATTCCTCTCTAGCTCTCCTGAGAATTACTGCATTAGGCCAAGCTTATGGCGAGCAGAGAACCTGAATAATTATTCTCCAGGGAGCCAACGTGGTTTGCAGAGCCATCTCTGCCCCTTCTGATTACTTGAGAAACAGCACCATGGTACTGATGTTTGTAGTACCCTTGAGACCTCTGCAGCTCAAAGGGGTGGCCGTGGGGCCAGCCCCAGTCCCCCTGATGCCACAATGGCTCAATGCGGCTCAGCAGCCAGGTACTGCTCTGAGAAGCCACGGGCACGCGAACCAGCACGCACAGAGCAGCAGCTAGCCTCAGTGTTCCTCAGAGCCTTGAATCAGACTTCAGGGCTTAAGGACTTCAACCTTATCCCCCACAATCTGCACTTTCTTCCTCTTGCTCTTATATTTTGAGTTCTCATGGTATTTTCTATGTCTCAGGGTCTGATCTGGGGACAAACAAGACAATCAGATACCTGCAAACTTCTCCACTCTGAGCTCTCAACTGTCCCAATGGGTGACACACCGCTAAGATCAGAGACACAGCTCACATTGAAACCTCTCTCAGAATAACTCCTATCAGTCGTTTCCACAGGCGGTGGACGCCCCTCTTACTAGGCAACTATGGGGTACATCAGCACATTTCCTTCTCTGAGTGCACATCAAACAAGCCTAAAGCAGGGGATGACATTAGGGGAGAGCACAGCAGGTGAGGATACCTGGAGTCTGGGCTGACCTTCAGATACTGCACGCAACATCGAGTCAGTCAGATGCCCTGTGTGATTGCAACCTTTCTGGTATAAATGCGAACCCAACTGCTTATGCACACCTCTCTGGTGGAAAGGAAAATGTAAGATACTATCGGGATTTGTACAGCGCTTTCCAGCCCTTGTAAGAAGGCATGCAAACCTGCTTATCTCAAAGCACTCTAAAATTGCACTCTGTATACTGCCAGAGGACTAAGGTTGGTATGCAATGTTCACATACAAAGGAGTCAGCCACCAAAATAACTACAACATGAATTACTTACTATCTAAGAACTACCAGAGGTGTTGTATTTCCACCTGTCAAGAAATGATCAAAAGCATCTCAACAAATCTTTGAATAAACTTGTTGCTTGAAATTCCTCCACATGGTATGAGCCTATTTCAGCGAATGCCTTGCAAATAGTGAATTGCAGGTAGTTCACAGTCAACTTTAGAAATTCATTCCGTATTGAGTAATTACCAAAGTCCTGTTACTGCACATTCCATATTTTGGTAGCCACGGACTGACAGCTCTCGATGTACACTAGGCACGGTTTTTCAAAGCATCACATAAAACACACAGCATGGAGTTCATGTTCAGAGACAATCTGAACACACACATTGCACTTCATCAGAGAAAATCACACAGCAGTACCACCACTGCTGGACTGATCACGGAAAGATATAAAAGGCTACAAAGAAGGTAAAAAAAAAAAAATAACATAAACTCAAGCAAAAAATTCCTACAAGAAGTGAAAACAACCATAAGCTGCTTTGCTGTTTGGTTTCCAGCCCCAGTTTACTGAGTGAGGGGTGTTGAGTGAATAGAGGAAATTAGCTACATTCTTGAGGGTTTGACAGAGCTTGGAGAATAATTTTCATGACATCAACAAACAGCTTGATTTGGAAGCCAAATGTAAACCTTGGCTCACTAGGACAGCCTTACTGGGGTAACAGCGATCGTCCTGAAGGTGCTCAGAACATTACCACCAAATCGAACCCTTCCCTCTCATAATGTTTCCAAACAGAGAGTATTTAAATCCTTCTCTGTTTTACTCAGTGCACTGTCGCTTGCCCCTGGGATGCTGTGACCTGCTCTGCACGCAGGCAGTGAGTCCATCCCATGCAGCACCTGCTGCAGGGGATTCACATGCTGTGGGGCATGGAAACAGCAGGTATTTGGCTGGGACGGCTGTTACTGAGCCACTGCATGGCTAAAACAAGTGGACAAACATAAAATAATGCTTTAAGCTCCAGCCAGCAACCAGCTATCTCAGGAGCCTGCATTTCCTTCTGTAGTAAGTAAGGAATGGCAGCCTAGAGGTTTTCATTGACAGATTACTGCTGCTAACACAGATTTCTCTGTTCACCTGTTCAAGTCAATAGGGCAGCTTTTGCTCAAGAACAGGAATCTGCTACACTAACACAGCTGGTCCGGTCCCCAGGCTGGTGCTGGGGTGCCTGGAGGAGCTCAGAGCAGAATAAACCTGACCACAACAAAGCACCTTCCTGAAGCTGTGGGGAATTGCAGCCAAGTAATGCATGGGCATCACCTGGGGCAGGAGGCCACTAGCAATCTGTTCCTGGCTGCATACGGCTCTATTAATTGATTATTTTGGAAAATCCCACTGCTACGGAGCATCCAGAGGTGTCTCTGGTGGTGTATGAATGGCAGGAGGGTCAAACACCAGCAACAACTCTGATGTACCACCCTGTACAGGGGGCAATTCAGAGAAGCTCGTCTCACAAGTCTAGCCTCTGGCTACCCACTGGGCTATGGCTTCAAAAACTGGAGCCAAATCAATGGAAAAAACCCAAGTTCATCAAAACCCCAAAACTTTGCTTAATAAATCACTGAAATCCTAGGACAAAACTCACATTTTGAGTCCTCTTTAAGACCACAGAAAATGGCTAGCTGGATTTTTGTTTACTTGTTTGTTCTTCCTTCAGGCAAATAAAAGACATTAAAATAGTTTTCTCTCACCAAAAAGTTGCTATTAACACCTGTGGGCAAAACCTGCAATTTACTGGTGGCCTAATGCCATCTGCTATAACAACAACGAAGCAAAAAAATAGATTCCAAACGTAATAAATTGCCCTTCCAAGGGCACCCTGTGCATCCTGCAGCCAGGACCGCCCTGGGTGCCACTCTGCACAGCTCCATGGCCAAATGCAGCAGCGCCCTGGGCAGCTCACCGAGCAGCACCCACCACCACCTGCAGAGCAGCCCGGAGGGCCCAAGGGCTCAGCCTTGCTGCTGGGATGCTTCATGCACCCGGTCCTGCCTTTCACCAAAAGGTCGGTGGGAGACACTGCAAGGGAAGCTCCAAGCCCCTCTCCGAGCTTTGCGCAGGAGCGGGGCGTGTTTAAATATTGAAGGGCTTAGCAACAAATGCTGGGTACACAGAGCAGGTAAATCATTTAACAACCTCTCTGTGTTTATTAGCCAAAGCAAATATTCACAGTGCGATGTGCCAGCAGCAGAAGGTGTGTTTTTCTGTTTGGACCAGGCAAGAGTTCTCTACTCAACTGTGGTATGATTTTATTTTCTTTTCCAATTGTGGAGAGAAAAAATCTCTATTACATCAAACTGGTGTCCACTACCCCGAAGACAGAAGCAACCCCAAGCAAAGAACACATTTGGATTTGCTGACACTTTCCTGGTCCCCTTTGGTTTGCACTTCGAGCAGGTGCCAGCCTCTGGGATGCTCCCAAACCCACTCCTAACCTCTCAGAGCTCATCTGCTCATGGACAGAAATACCTCCTGCTCCAGGGGTTGAACAGAACTTGTCTTTGTCAGTCTGCTGCTCAAATGTGAAAATAATTGTTCCCCTGACACTTTATTCAGTTCCGTTCTGCTCCTTATCTTAAGTATTGGAGCTCATTAACACAAAACACAGCATCTGAGAGGTATTAACACAAAGCAAAATAGCCACGTGCAGACAGAAGGTTTGAAATGTGTGTGTAAAGCTCCAGTTCCCAAAGTTTCAATGGACTATAAGGTCTGGAAACTGGGAAAAATCCTCCTGATTTTGGTGTCCGTAATAGGTCCACCCAAGCAATCCCAATGCAAGAGCTGTAACTACTACAGGTAGTTTTAAAAAGAGGAGGCCCTCCCCTCTCCATATTTTGTGTTAGACATCTACATACTGACACCAATACTTCTCTGCTACGAAGCATTAGATGCTTCAGCCCCGATGAAGGGGGAAACTTTGGACATTCCTTTCTCTGAAGCCTTCATCATTGGCCAGCCTGGATATCCCCACACATAGACCATTGTGTATCCTATCCACGTGCTTCACATATTGGAGGGCAAAGACAGTTTTAGGGCTACAGCTTCCACCTTACAGTCCAGATCCCTCCAGTTAAAAGTGCTGCAAAGCTGAGGTCTCTTGTGCCTTAAAAGAAAAGTGTGTGCAGAAACAGACCAAAGATAGCAGGGACACTGCAACCACCCTGTCCAGCGTGGCAGCTCACTTTGTTTTCCATCTGAAACACCTCAAGTGGCAGAAAGCCGTGGTGCCCCACACACTTAGACATCACACCTCTGAGCATCCCAACTCACCGCTGCAGCATTTCCTAGGAACCCCCTGTGCTGCAGGGAACTCCAGCAACAGCTTCCCAACCTGTTTCTACAAGAGTAGCAATGTTGGGACGGATCACAAGATAAATCATGGGACTGTGCCTCTTAATAATACATTGAAAACGTTTTCCATCAGCTACACCATACGGTTTCTGTGCATCAGCCTATGGAAATCCTCTCACTTGCCCACCAATCGTCCAGCGTGTTTTGAGTGTGCAAGCAAAAATTCTGCTGACTCCTTGGCATCAGCGGCTGCCCGTGTCCTTATGGGCTGGCTCACTGCTGCTAATCAGTTACCTAGTAAAAAGAAAGGGAGCTGCCTACGTGCTCGGAGGCTGGTGCACACGTAATTAGCTGTCCGACCTCAGTCGCTGTATACGAAGGTTAAACACAAGAGCGGATATGAACTTTGGACACTCATCAAAGATACACTTGTTAACACCAGAAATGTTTAGAAAGAAGATAAACATAACTCTGGGGAAGGCCAGAGAAAGGAGTCCTAAAATGCCTGTTCCCATAGAGCCCGTGCCCGGAGGAGCAGTACCCAAAGGGGCCACGGTCTGGGTGCTTTATTGCTCCCTGGTGCTTGCTTTACATCTGAAGCTTTACTTCTAGAGCCACTTTTCACACTGAAGCTAACCTGAGAGCAGGCAGCATTTACATTGCAAGAGATCTGCATGACTGGCATCTTCCTGCATGCTCTTTACTGCTACCAAATACATTGTTTGTTATCTCTCTCTAGCACTTTGCTCCTTCTGCTGGTAAACATAGCGAGTTTGGTCTCAAAGTGATGAGAGCCAAATGGTTTGCAATGTTACAACCACACTGTTAGTGTGGAACAAGGGCCTCTGTAGGCAGGGCAACACAAACCCGAGAGTCGGTCCATGTTTAGGGGCAGAGGTGAAGAGTCTCACTGCCAAAACACAGAATGGAGAGAGAAAAAAAAAAGAAACAAAAGTATATATTTATGATTCCCTTCTGGCTTACAATTTTCTGTATTTTTAAAAATAAAGCTAACAAAATAAAAAAGAGGTTAAATTTAGACTAAAAAAGAGGAATAAGGAAAAACTTTTTCATTACTTATCATCTCACTGAAACAAATGTTTCCTTATCCTAAGAAGCCCTCTGCATTCCTATTTCTGCTGCTAAATATTTTTGACTTTCAGTGTTCCTCCTGTAGGAGCAAAAAGGAAATTGGTGCAAGTAATGGGTGTATAAATTGTCCCCAGTAACTCCAGTAGCGGGAATCATACAAAGTAAGGTTGTTCTGAACGGCTATGAGATAAGGAAGCGGACAAACGTTTCAGTCTGATGTATTTCAATGACTTTACCAGCCTAAAACTCTTCTTCCAACAGATGCCGTGTCTAGCACAATGTCTTTATCTCATCCTTTATCCGCACAGAGGAAAGAGTGCCAGGCCCATTGCTTCCTATGAGCACAGGTCGTTATTGTTAATATCCACCATCTCTCATTCTGCCTTCCCATACAGCGACGGGTTGACGTGATGCTCCAGGCGTCCGTTCTCCTTGAACATCAGCCCTGGTCACTTCCACCAGCACCGGCCCCACCTCGACACGGCGCCATGGCCAGTGCCCTGGGAGAAACGTGAGCGCTGGCACACAGCAAATCACGCCGATTCCCATTTCAGTCATAATCTAAATACTGGCTAAAATAAACAGGTTACGGCTTATATCGTCACTACTTCACATCCTGAATCAGTTCTTACTCTGGGGAAACTCCCACTGAGTCAGACTTTGCCTCAAGTGAGGCGTTTGGGACAGGAGGAGAGGAAAGGTTTCAAACACCCAGCATCACTTGGGTGTATGCAAAGGAGGGAAAGTCCAGGGACATGATAATTTATTTATTTATTTTTAACTGAATAGGCTTGGCCCTACAGGGAAAGGACAAAATCTGGGGACCGTAAAGAGGACCTGCTGCAGCAGTTTCAACACAGCAAAGTGGCCATCCTTATCCAGAACTGGAATGGATCAGTTGCAGAGATATCGTCAGCTTGTGTGGTCCTTGAGCTCCTGGCTGCCTTGCCTGGGTGAGGGTGTGTTGCAAGATGAGAGCCCTCATACAGGAAATCTGCTGGCAGCTCCCTGCCTAAGCACACAGAGTTTTATCTTCCTCTGCGGAGGCTCCATTTCAGCACTGCAGAGCAAAATCAGCTCTGGCCTGTCAGGACAAAAGCTGTCTCGACCAGCTACCCAACCAGGTAACTGAATGTGCCATCTCCTAAAACAAGGGCCTTCACCAGCCCCAGATGAACAAAATACACACTTGGTTTTCCTTCTGTGCTTGTAGATCAAACAAGCCACCTCAACTTCCAAACATGAGAGTTACCTGCATGGTATCTAGACTTAAAAGTATGGAAAAATAAGGATTCCCCCCATCTCCTTACCAGTTAGGCTGCCTGGGCAGAGAAGCAGATTCTGGCTCATGTTGGAAAAACAGCTCTGATGAGAAAAAAATACCCCAAGCATCACTTTCAAGCCCAAATGCAGGTACTGAAGATATTTATTTGGTTATCGCTAACCACTCCTGTTCACTTAGTGTGAAATTTCTGTAGCAAGACGCTCCTCTGAAGCACCAAAGACTTTGTGAGCTGACATGAAAGAGCTGTCATGCTTGCACTGCAGGAGGCTAACAGTGTACGGAAACACTCACCGGTGTATCTCTTGGGAGTTCAGTGTGATTTCAGCAGAAACATGTTACAAGCTCACCTCTCAATTGCACCAAGCAGCAAAGGAGGTCTGAATCCCAGTTCCGATGAAGGCCTGAATAGAAACCTCTGCCTGCTACTCCGCAAGTGCTACAGCTGGTCACCACCCTGACAGCCTTTAGGAGAAGGATCTGGAACTGGAAAAAATAAGCTACAATAATATTTGCCTTTCTAGGCCATGGTTGAAAAGCTTTATGGCAGGCAAAATAGGAGCTTTATGAGCTGTTATCTATTTTACTTGTGTGGAGATTTTACACAAAGGCAATATAACAAAACTGAACTGAAAGGATAAATAGAGTCATCACGACAAACACAACAGTTCAACTTGGTCACCTTACAGCTTGCTCCACAAGGTATTCTCCTGCTTTAACTATTTGTAAATCACTTGTCATCCTCAGTTACAATTTCCCCATCAGTATTTGCAGCACCCCCCTGCCATCCCATTGAACCCAGACTTTAAATGCCTTTGCTGATAGAGGTGGTTTCAAAGTGCATCTCTCTGATTTGGGAGGTAGGTCTCACTAGGAATGTAAGCATCCCAGAAAACCATGCATCCTAATTCCTTCCTTGCCCTCAACCTCCTCTCTTCTCTCCTCTCCACATAGCTTTATAGTTTGGGATCCTGTGTACCAATGAGACTGTCAATCCCAGCTCTCAAACTATACAGAATAAATACTGCCTAGTATTTGCTGCACCAAAGAAGAACAGGGTGGCTTTTCAAGGCCATGCCTAGCCATGATGCCGTGTTTTGCACAGTGCAGCTGCTCCATTGTGTAATTCAGAAATAAAGTTCCCATAGCCCTAAAAACTATGAAAACATTTTGTTGGGTCACCTACAGAAGCTTCAGCTGCATGCTGTAAATGGGAGTGACTGCAATAGGTTCATCAAGTAATTCCATGGACCATAATATGCAGGACGTATTCTGCCTTGCAACTCTTTTATTCCTGTAACTGGCAGATGGCCCAATTGCAGGTTTACGATTTTGATTTTTTTTTTTTTCATTGCAATAAACCATTATGTGAAATCATAAAGCCTGCTGCATTGTTTTCAAGTCACTGAAATGATCCGCATGTCTCTACACGATCCTTTAAATACCAGGCCAAGGGAGTTAAAAACAAACAGTATTCCTCTGGAATATGTTGGTGCCTTCAAAACAACTTTTTACCTGGAAAAACTGGCTGCAATTTCCAGGAGATCTACAAGATGATCAAGTAATCAGGAGAGTGGTACCCAGAACCCTCATCTTCAAAATACATTCCCTTTCGGATGAACTATTTTGTTTGAGC
The DNA here is from genome assembly GCF_964211825.1 of Aythya ferina. Lineage (NCBI taxonomy): Eukaryota > Metazoa > Chordata > Aves > Anseriformes > Anatidae > Aythya > Aythya ferina. Next base: position 14,776,190 of record NC_140306.1, read on the forward strand.
CATTTTCACAGAATCACAGAATTTCTAGGTTGGAAGAGACCTCAAGATTTTAGATAGTTTGAAATAAAGATTGAGTACATTTTGAACTGTAATATTACTTCAGGTAAGAAACACTGGATGTTTTGTTTTGCAAGTGCCAAAACAAGATGCTTTGCTGATTTCTGATTCTTAGAGGGAAGAAAAAGGGAGTGATGGGAGTGAAAGCAAGTATTTGGGGGAGAAGATGCAGGAGAACCACCAGGCCAAGCTCCTGCTGCAGCCGTGACCAACTTCTGCAGGATTCATAGAATCATAGAATCATAGAATATCCTGAGTTGGAAGGGACCCTTAAGGATCATCAAGTCCAACTCTTGACACCGCACAGGTCTACCCAAAAGTTCAGACCATGTGCCTAAGTGCACAGTCCAATCTCTTCTTAAATTCAGACAGGCTCGGTGCAGTGACCACTTCCCTGGGGAGCCTGTTCCAGTGTGCCCTCTCTGTGAAGAACCCCCTCCTTCCTGTCAGGTGCTGACCTCCATAATTACAGTGAGGGGTTCTCCCTTCTGCAGCTGCTTTGATTCTAGCAGGACTGACCACTGAAATACTGGATTCTGGAAGAGCTGACACTTTCCAGAACCTGAACCTTAAGTATATTACTTGCCCTAGAATACCTAGGACTCAGAACAAGGACACTTATATTCTAGTCTCAGACCTGCTTGCTGGCTTAGGCAGGACCTGGAGAAGGTGGCTTTACCTCTTGGAGTCTTCCTGTCCCCCTTTTTTCCCTTTCTCTATCACCACTGTCCTACACCTGGCTCCTCAGATTAGGCTCTAGGCTTTGCAGAGCAGGAGTCTCCCACCACGGCACTGGCAGCATCAAGCTCTGGCCTTTTCTAAATTGGATGTCAGTATTACCTCGCTAATTACCACAGTCAAATGTGAACATGTGTTTCTTATTTTCTCTATATTGCTAAACCTTGGGGGCCACTCAAGACTTTCAAGCGACCACCTGACACAGCCCATTGACCAACTGTGAGAGCACGACAAATTTTGGAGAAGCATGGCAGGGGGGACCAGGGCTGCAACCGAGCTCCTTCTCTTCCTTTGACGCTGCCCCGTAACAGACAACACAGCATTTTATTCATTCCCTAGGACTTACACTCAGCAGCCTCTTCATTGTAGCACGATGCGCTATTAAGTACAGATAATGGTGAATGCCACTGCAGGCAGCAAACAAACGGCTATTTGGAGCTACGCTCGGCTGCTAAATAGGCCCTTATGAGGCCAGTGCCACCGGGCCCAGGACGCGGATGCCCAATTAGCTCCATCACGGGCTGCAGAGCTGGCCCACAGCCCGTGGTGGAGGGAGACGGATCTTTCGTCAGCGCACAGAGGAGGTTTTGATCTCCTCTGCGATGCAGATGACATACCCCTATGAATCCACCCCGGCTAACAAAGCGTGCGTTTCAGCTGCAGCGCTAATGAAGCCCCATTTCCCGCTTGTTTGCGGCCTGTGCTGTTAACAGAACTGCCTGAGTCCCTCCCTCCTGGCCACGAGCTTCACTTCACTGCTGTCCTCCTCTAGGAACACCCCGTTTCTCCCCCTTGGTAGCCCTCCAGCAGGACCGATGCAGGGGGTTCTGCCACGAGGGGCTGGCCTCATGCAGCGGTGGCGGCGTGCTCAGCATCCCCATCCCTGGGGTCCCACCCAGCTGTCTAAGGCGGTGACGTCTCCTAGAGCACAAACAGCCCTTTCCAGAGGTCAGAGCTTGATTCATAGGCTCTTGAGAAGGCCAATTCAGCCGGGGCTCATTCATGCATTTGCTTAGCCACAGACACGAGGCTGCGCTCCATACACACCCTGTGGCTGCTAAGGGGACATTACCGCTTCGTGGGACAACGGGACGGACTCCCCAGCTCACTCTGATGTGTAGGGCCAAGCAAGTGGCCCACCAGAGAGCAGAGGCTTCAGTCACCTCATTCCAAACACCCAGGACCTGGGGAGAGCCTCCCCATCATGCACGCACCCAAGGTGGAGACCAGACCCTTCCAGGCAGCCTGCAAACCAAAATAACACCACGGACCCTACACTTCTTACACTGCTTGCTTTTTCTCTCCTCTGATGTCAACTCCTGGTGCAATCCCAGAAATAACATGGACAAATTCTTGGCTTGCTATTTTTGGCAGCTCCTCCCACCAAGGAAAGAGGGAGATTACACTGCAGGCTATTCAGGCAAGCTGGCACGCCGGCCACAAACACGCTTTCTAGCCCATACGGCTCTAATGATAAATCCTGGCCAAGCTGAACAGACAGTTTCAACTTCAGAGCGTGCTTGGAACGGCCAGCACTGTGCTAGACAACCCGCCTACGCATTTAGAACATGCTATTTATTTATTAAGCATATTTAATGAGTAGGAATAGAGCTGCATGGTGGCACCATGACCAAGGGTGTCTGGTGTGGGAGAGGCTCCCGGTGTGTTATGCACGCTCCACCTGGCCCTGCCACCTGCACGGCACTGATACACAGCTGGGTGACCACTCATCAGCACCCAATTAGCAAGAGGCAGCTGTCAATCAGCAAAGGAATCAAATGAGGCTGTTTATGGTCACCGAGCCACAAAGGAGCCTCCTGTGTCCAACCTGGTGCGTCCCAAAGCAGCAAAACTCAAAAATAAAAACGTGCAGCGTTTCCTCAGGTTCCAGCAGGAGCTGCACGCTGTGTATGGTGTCTAACAGTGCCTAGGCCTTAAAATGCATCTTTGTGTTGTGGTAAGTGGTAAATGAAGTAGTATTTTCTTACTCTGGGTTTACATGGCTTTTGCGACACCGTGGCACCACTTCTAGGAGTTTGTCTCCAGTGATAACAATATCATCCCTGGATTTGTCTGTATGCAGTGCCCACACATGACAGCAAATGGAATGCAATTGAGAAACGCACCAAACAAGGCTGGTTTTAAGAAAAATAGCAGATTGTTTTTGAAATTACAAATACTTAAATAGCCAAAAGCCTGAAACAACCTCAGGTTTGAAACAGCCCTTGCTTGAGAGCCAGCCTGGGCTTTGAGCTACCAGGGAGGGGACCTGTCATTTAAAGACTGTCTTCATTTTAAGACAGGGTGAGAAGTGGTACATTTGAGCTCACTGGCTCAAAAAACCTGTAAATTTCAGTTTTTGCATTCCCTGGGACTCTGTGTCACAACCGGACTGGTTGGAAGATTTTTATGGAAAGTGCATGGGATCTTTCATGCTCATGTGTAATAGGTGGGTTGCACCCAAACAAAACTTGCCAAGCCTAAAGATGAAATGTTGAATTATCCCTTTCAGGGCAGCGAACCTACAATTTGGTCCCAGAGGTCCACCTCTCTCCCAGAAGAAACTTGTTTAGACAGCAAGATTAAGCTTAAACTAGGCCAGTTTAGCTCCTACTCCAGTTTCACAGTTTTACAAATACCTGCCCTGTTCAAACGCAAGAGTTCAATTCACCTGATTACAAAGATTCAAGCCAGACATAACTCATTTGGATCTGGAAACAAGCAAGAACATCACCAAAGAGGGGGCTGGCCAACTTGCAGCTTTGATTCAGAGCCACATCTCACTGTAGCTGGCATTATAGCCAGGATTAACTGCATAACACCACAAATCCCTGTACACACCAATGAACCCGTAACTCTGGGTGCACAAGTCCTAATAGCACCACAGAAAGTAATTTGGGAAGGCTGACATCTTGAGCCAAACACACACTAGATACATGCAGGAGCAATATCTCTGTGAGCTTCTGGGTCCTGCTGTGTAGCCGAGTTATCATTTGGGTCCCAGCATCATGGACTACAGCCAGAAAACCTTACTGCTACGTAAAAAGCAAGCAGAAGATGTATGCCTGTCTTATTCCATGACCTATTTCCCAGTCCTGCCCTACAGAGCTCATGGGTTCCACCACACAGCAGACTGCGCTGCGGATGACAGAGCAACTCCGTGGTGGAGCCCAGTGAATCCACAGAAGGAAGATGTATGCATTGTGAAACCTTGTAAAGCAAGGGTGCTTTGGAGAACTGGGTGGGAGGGGAATCTGCAGGAGATGGCGGCAGCTGGCTCATGGGCTATTAAACTGGAAAAACTTCTGTTTCTGATGAAAACCAAAGTCCAGCTCTTCACCTTCACCAGCAGCACCCCCACCACTAGAACCCAACGCCACGCTTCAACTACAGCCAAGACAAGGGAACGCCTACACTCCATCGAGAAGAGGGTTACAGAGACTCAAAGTGTGCCCACCAGGCTCGAGAGGACCCTGACTGCATTGCACTGGTGTTCCTTGGGGCACGGCCAGCGGAGAAGCCCCAGGACATCGGGGAATGGTGGAAAATTCTGCCAGGCAGGATGGAGCGCTCCACAAGGCTGCCGGCTCGATGATACTGCTGTGAAGAAAGCCCAGATGTCTGCATGTGTTCTTGGGCCAGAAAATCCCAGCACAGCCCTCCCAGCTAGATCTTCAAATACATGAATTCTCAGCCTTGTGAGTGGTGTTGAAGATGCTGGATCACGACAACTGACTGGACTGCCAGCAAGTAATTCTCATTGCTTTACAGAACACATTAAGTTGCCCAAACAGGACTACAACTCTGTACAGCAGCTATAATCCTATTGAGTGTTGCAAACGGATTCCTGTGAAGGAAGGCTGCAAGGACTTCCATTTTAGTCCCCTGCTGCAAATGCCCATAGTGTTCCTGAATTTTCTGAGCTGCAAGTTTTCACACTACTTTCTCTGCCAGTGTTGGCTTTCGTTATTTCTTTTATATATAAACTTGGAGCAAAACCTCTTCAGATGTTTTAAGTTACAAATGTGTGGAAAAATACAATTTTCTACGTTAAAAAGAAAGTTCTGTGTGTGAGTGAGAGAGAGATGCACAGAAGGAAAGGAGCAGGGAATAGCTCAAAAATGGCAAACCTTTGAAACCTGAAACTTGGCATAGGAACAGTTCCTGACAAAGCGTATGCTCTGCTAAGTTTAGAAGAAATTGTGGTTGTAAAATAAAGCTACGAACAGTTGAGAGTGCCCCATAGAGCACAGACAGGAGAGGATACTGTTTGGATTTAGCTACTTCATTAACCCCCACAGGCTGTGTGTGCTGAAGGACTGGTCTTTTCATCTCAAGCAGTAATTGCAAAGACAAGGACTATAACCAAAGCTCCTGTAGCTTGAGATTATTTAACAAAAAAAAATAAGGGGGGGAGGAGGGAGCACCCATGTATCCTTCCACTGAATACCAAGACATCTGAGCCCTTTAGGGTGTACTAAACCAGGAAGGCAAATCCTTGAGTTTAGGCCAATGAGGTGCTAATCACTAATTAATGGCTTCTGCGCCAAAAAATAAGTCTAACTGGACCTCCCCACTGCAGCCATGTTCCTCCTGCTTTTAACCCTCTCTGCTTTGTTTCATCGTGAGGGGAGAGACAATGTTAAGGCAGGCAGAACACAGATGGCTGCCTGGGGAGCCCCTCACCGGCAGGGATAACGCAATGCCCCGTGTTACACAGGGTGAGTGCCATCAGACACAAGCCCTGGCACACCCCGGGTAAGAAGCCCTGCAGCAGGGAGCAGCAGCTAGGTTAGACATCTTGATTTGTGTCAGGCCACAGCTGGGATGGTTTCAAGCTTCAGTAGCAGGTCCTTTGAGCACCGCATACCATGGAGTAATTTTTATGTTCATACTCATATTGAAAAGGGCTGAAGAAGAAGACTGGGACTTAGACAGCCTGGACAGATGTGAATGCTCCTCCCTGTGCTCAGATGTCCACCTGCAAACACACCGTGCTTTAGCAGATGCTTGCTGTGTTAATGCAGAACCAAAGTGAGCAAGACCAACCTCATTTCCAGCAACTGCCACTTCGAAGTCCTCCAAAAGCTGTCAGAGAGAACACCCAACCTAGGAGTGCACCCACTTTGTTATGCAGTCCTGGTGCAGCAGTCAACATGCTCTGTTGTTGTGGGTTTTTGTTTGTTTGTTTGTTTCAATGCACGTCACCTATGGAGCTGATTCACAGAAGGCCAACAAATTCCCACGTATAACTACACCGTGCTGACCCACACACATTTTGCTCCTGGAGACAACGTCTCCCCTAACTTCACAGCTCTGGGTCCCTCCATTCTCTTGCCTCCAGCACTCAGGCACTGTCACCATATCTCTTCATTCTGCCAGCTCAGCCCGGAGCAATGCAAGGCCACACTGAGTGCCGCTAGGAAAACCAGTGGCGGTGAGGCAGACACTGAGGCCATATTCATGCCTTTGTGCCCCATTAACCACTACATTGGTCTCCAGGCACCTGACACTGAGACTGTGCTTAAGAGGCAGTGTTACTCTCACCGTTTCACCCTCCACTTCTCTCACCACCCTCAAACCAACAGCTACTGCGTGCTAAGACAGACAGACACCATCAGCCTGCGTACAACGCTGTGAAAACTGGGCAGCTGCCTACTGAGGTGCCTGCGGACCAGCTAATAGCTCCCCAGTGCCTCTCACAGCACCAGCCCAAGAAAAGCATGAAGGGAAAAAAAAATGAACACAACGGAGTTATTCCTATTACAATTATTCCTAGTAGGATGAAGTGCAAGCACACAGAGCAAAAAGAACTTCTCTTACTGCAGAGAGACGCAGCGCTGCAGGTGCAATGCAGCACCAGCAAGCTGGCAGCAGCACAGGGAAGCCAGCACAACCCCCTCCAGGTAAGAGGTGTAGGGGTCTTAGCCAGCAGTTACTGGGGTTTTTGCAAGTCTTTACCTGGAGGCACAATGGACCAGGGAAAGAAGAAACAGTAGCAAGAAAAGAAACTAGACCGAACAGCTGGAACAACTGGAACAGAAGTGTTTCGGCCCAGCCCTTCTGGGCAATGGGTTTCTATTGCAGCTTTGCTTGGATGTGACAGCTAGGCAGTGCTTCAGCCTCGGCTCCAGGGATGCTGGCAGTGTGCAGCCCTTTGCAGGACCAGGTTTGGTGTCAGAGGGTTTGAAACAGCATGGCAGAGATGCTCCCATCCTTGTCAGGCAGTGCTCCAGCTGCCTTAGCCCCACACAGCACATCTCCGTAAGTACAAAGCTGAGGCTGGAAACAAAGAACCAGAGAGGCAATGCTGAAGTTTTGATCCCACTGAGCACTTCTCAGTGACTGTACACATGATCCAGACTCCAACCATCCTGGCTTCCTCAGCCCCAAACGGCAGCAGCCCTTGGGAGCCCTGCGGGCAGGGGTCCTACCTGAGGGCCAGGAGCAGCAGCAGCTCCACAGCATTTCTGTGTTCATCTGATGCACACTGTGGCTGAACAGCAGCACCTCCTAGGGCTCTAAGAACTTTCCCCAGATGTAACCCAGAAGACTTCACTTGACAATCAGGACTGGCTGGAAGGAGCCTCCCCCCCCTGACATTTCCACCAGAAGGCTCAATTTGTGTACTTGGTGAGATGAGCTCTCTGTTTGCCCACCTTTAAAAGCTGGGCTAAAACAACCAAAATCAATTTCATTTGGGAAACTCTGTCTGGACACACAAACACAGAGACGAATACACAAGCCAAGGCTCAGAGTGCCCCTGTAAACACCACATTTCCTTCTTCACATGTACACGTAAAAAAACTTGGATGGTTTTGAACAGCCTGTGTTCAGAGAGACCTTTCATTTTAGTTATCCTGGGTCAAAGCAAACAACATCACATGGTACCCCAAGGTGGTTTCTTTTGGCTCTTTACACTCGGAAAACACTGAGCACATTTTCATAGATTCAAGTAATGTCCATACAGAAGCTGGCAACGCTTCATGTTAGTTCCATCGTCCTCCGGGCTACAAGGATGAAAAATAACAAACCTCAGGCACTGGGCAATGACCTGAACTTTGATCTGAAGCAATTCTGTTCAGAAGGTTGGAAAAAAAAAAGTATATATATAGAAGTTATTTTTGCATTTGTCATTTTCCAGCATCTCTCTCCGTCTTCCTGTTCTGGGGAGAGGCAAGAGTAGAAAAGCCAAAATCCCAAGAGAACTACCATAAAGTATTTGAAGACAGACAACTTATTTGGAAGGGAAGTTGGGGACATAGCATCTGAAAGCCTGCTCTGATGAGATTTCTAGCTTAACTTTGCCAAATTTAGGACATCTGCGTATTGGAAATATTTACAGGCATCCAAATCAGAGCTTAATGAATTCAAAGCCCACATCGTGAAACCTGAAGCACAAGCTGAACGCACTGACCTTACACAGCAGCTGACCAGGCCTCAAGTGCTAGAATAGGAGGATTTGGGGAACACTTCGGTTTATCAAAGGAACTAGGGACAGGACCTTAGCACGGGTTACATTACCTACCTACAAAAAACACTGCACCAAAGCATTAGAGACTCAAACACACAACTTAGGTACAGGTATGGATAATGGGAATATACACTTATGAACAACGGGTGCAGAATACTGGTGCTCCAGGGCTAAACCCAGGAGATGCCGGCACATAAATGTCTCCTTTGAAGGTGGCACAGACAACTACCTCCCAGCACACAGACTCCACAGCAATAAGCTCACATCAGAGGTAAAATGCCAAAGAGCATTACGGGGACTTTGGTAACACTTAAGATTTGCCTGTGTGGTGAAGGGATATGAAAAACAGATGCTTCTGCTGGTACTTTCAATTCCACATCAGTGATCTGCCAAGTGTGGTTCCTGATCACGAGCTGAGAGGAGCAGAAGCTGGCAGGTGTAGGACCGCATGACCATAAATATATTAAAATAGAATATACAAAATTTACTTGTATGCAAGGCAAGTTTAAGCCCAGACGCCTTTCCAGTGGGAATCTGTGTCACTGGGTGATTTTGCAAATGATTCTTTTGATTCTGCTAAATAGAAGAAAGTCAACTGACCACTGGCTGTCTTGAAATAGCCAATGCAGTCTTGAAGCACAGATGATTTTCAGGATTGCTGTAGAAAGCTGGGACCACACAATGCTTATCCTCTCCCACCGAGGACCAAACTCGCCTGGCTCTTCTCCAGCTGTAACAAGAGTAATGTTCCTGGAATAATACCAAAGAGACAACGGCAGCCTGGATTCACACCATTGCAGCCAACACGCATGTCTGTCAGGGGATCAGTATCTCAAACTCACACCCCATTTATCAGCCCCTCCTCTCCCATGGGAGCTATTTTGTGGGTGAAGCAGAGGAATTCACTCTAGGTCTCTTGCTCTTCCCTGCTTCCCATCAGCAGAGTCATTTTAAAGAGAAAAATAAAGCAGTGACTGGTGATGGGTGCACAAGCATTTACTCCAGCACAGTTCTGCTGGTCAGGGACACAAAGAGGTGTGATCCTCACCAATGGAGCTGCCTTGGCAATTATCCCATGTGCAGATATGGTTATTCCAGCAATTTATTTATTTATTTTTTTGTAAACACAAAGATAACTTGTTGTGCCACATGTCTGTACCTATATTCAGGTGTATTCTTTCCTGTACATTTCAAGAGTACAAAGCAGGGCTGTGTCCAGATGAGGAAGCATTTAGTGAGCGTAACAGCCTCTGTTGTCTTATTCTGGGCAGGCATTCCCTGCGTAGCCAAGGCCTTGGAGTTTTGGAATACATGAAAATGACATTTCCTTGAAATATCTCAAAACAGCTTACTGAGCAGATATGAGGAAGAGAGGTGAAAGCATGATTTTTGGAGGTCTAGTCCAAAAACTAACACAAAATTAAAAGCAACTGTATTTTCTGGTTGCGTTAGTGTCAAGAAAAAGCATGCAGCAGGTCTTACCGGTGGTGGTATGGTGGATGGGTGGAGATGGAAAGAAAGCAGACAAAGAGAGAAATAAACACAACTGAAAGAAACTCTACTTTTTTGATCAAGGAAGGACATTCATGGAACATGGCAAACAATATTTGCCCAGCTGAACACACAGCAGCAACAGTCAGTGTGATCCACAACCTCAAGAGAGAGAAAGCTGCTAGAAGCAGCAGTCCATAAAAAGGACATAAATAATTAGAGCTCTTCTAAACAAGATCAAGTTTTAGCTGCTGCCTCTTTTCCTCTCTTTAACAGAGAAGGAAGATGGCTCAAAACGATTCAGTGGGAATGTTTGTCCTGGTAAATCTCCAAGTGAGGTAGAAGATTTGGAAAGAATCGGAGCCCAACTCATCACCACAAGCTTTGCTGTTCATTGAACATGAGCTGAGCCATGACCTCAGCGAGTCCTGGAAGATTAGCTTGGTGCATCCTCAAAGCAGCTTTCCTGACAGGAACTTGGTTGTTGACACCTTGAATTGCTTTAAGATGCTGCTGCAATTTTCACATCCTGCCACACACCGTGATGGGGCCCCTGGAGCACTGAACCATGGTACTTCACCATCAGTGCTATCCCTTCCACTTCTCACAGAAGGGGAGAAAGAAACAGCATTTATCTGCACATAGGGATTGAAATTTTGTTTTTGTTTTTGAATTATTATTTATTTATTTTACACGTTTCAAGGCAATTTAAACATCCCTCCAGTTGGTGCTGCCATATGAGCAGTTGATTTGGGATCAGGTCGTAGGCGGCTGAAATGTAATCATCGGTTTTGAGTACCATGGACATGCTTGGATGTTTGCCTTCTCATCATTTTCCTAGCACAAACAGCCTTGCCTTCCACAATGTAAATGAAAATACTACGTGGCAAAGTCAGAAACCCAATGTAAAGCTGAGAACATGGTATTAGGATTTGTGTGTTTTATTGGGAAAACTCCTCAAATGTGACTGATCTCAGTCTCTTTCCCCCAGAAAGAACCTTTTTCTTATAAATCCTTATTTCTAGTAAGGAAACATCCAGGAAAAATAAAAAAATATGGGTACTCAGCACCTGGACCTTCAGCATCCATTTTCAAGCCTCCACGCTCCTTCAGAAAACAGCACTGATATGACCAACAGCAAGAACAGGTATTATAACATAAGAAAATCTCCACGGTTCCCCTCCGGCATGAAGACATCCATCAGAAGGAAAGCTATTTTTGATCTGACAAGCAGTCAGGAGTAGAGCAGAACTGTTACATAAAGCGTCAGTGGGAGTAAACAGGAACATTACTTATAGCCAGAAACGCTCCATCTCAGAGGACCCTCACCGTACCACACAGACTCTGGGATTCCTCAGAGAGATAAAATACATAGACCAGCTCCTTGGCAAGTATTCAAAACTCCATACCACATACCTGCCCTTCCTCCTGCACATATTTTCTGTTTAGGAGTGCTTCTGCCAGTGCTGTCTCCTTCCATGGAATTTGTGCTTAGCACGTGAGTCTTCTCGGTCTGTAGCCAAAGGATGGACTGGCAGACATGTCTTTACTTACCAAGGGGCTCTTAAAATAATAAAGATTTGTCCACTTGAGTACATTGGCCTACTGCAATCTCACACAACCATCATGGCTGTATTCTCCTTTGGGAGCACCTTGTAACCATTTGGCATTTTTCTAACAGAACAGCATAAGGATAAATGACCACTAGTAGTGCCTGATTATGATCTCCAAGACGAAAGACACCCCCACCAGGCAGCACTATCTCACAGACTGATGGTTACAACACAGAGCAGACACAGGAGAGATTCCCTGTCCTTTAACCAAGTGAATTCTCAAGCTGTCTTGGCACTCATGGCACCACCCCCAGTGTATTTTCAGGAGAATCTTTAGTGGACTTGACTTTTTTTTTTTTTGTAACCAATGCTGAAAAAACAGCCTGTACCAATCAAAAACTTACTTCAGCTGTGTCTCAAACTACCCAACATTCTGATTTTTTCAGCTACTACAGTCACTTCACACTTTAGAACACATTAATTTAAATAAATGCAAGTAAAGCCCAGGCCCTATGGTGCCTGGGAGGCACCACAACCCTTTCAGAAGCTTTCTAGACCTCACCCCTTGAAATTTAGAAGGTAAGGCCGTGAACTTGCAACAATGGCATTTGGATTTGAATTCCCAAAGCCTTCCTTCTTAGGGATCAAGTCTCTCCAAGACACCTACAAAGTAAAAAAAGATGGGAAAAAAACACAACCCCAGGTCTGTAGGTTCTCTGCGTGGCTCTCAGCCATACCCAACTCTGAATTTTGTTCTCAAGCACTGAGATGTTTCAGGCTGGTCAGATAGGGAGAGCTGTGCTTTTGGAGGCTGTACAAGCCATCCATTAGGCTCCTCTTAATGAATAAATAGTTCTGCTGGATTCACAGGCAATACTTCTGTCTCTGAAAGAAGTTAACCAGAAGGGAACCAGGACTAGCACTCACCACTGTGCAAGTGACTGGGACCCAGTTTGATCAATACTGAAACAAATGAGCACGGATTTCATTCTGACTGAAATGCAAGTTAAGTGAGTCCCAAGGAGTAGCTTTGCAAAGGCAGAGAGAGCGCAGCCACCCCAAACCCTGCACTTCAAGCACCCCTGCCCTAATTCCTCTCTCACACCTCATCTTCAGGAAGACAGACTGGGAAAGATCAGCTCAAATCCTTTGAAAAGGTCAGTTTTCACTATCCTTCATGGCATTTCTCATCCTGTTTCTCCACCAGCTTTGTCAGAGCCGCCAGGTTATTGCCACACATGCTTCCCCCACCTTTCTCTGCATGTATCAGTGCTTAGCAAAATATTAGCGCCTGGGCCCTCTGCAAGAGTTGCTGCAGCTCCTACAGCACCTTCCAGCTGTGGCATCCCTGCCATGCTCTGGGACAGCAGTGCCACAGAACAATGTCACAGCCCTGTGGCTCTGAGCTGAGGCAGATAAAGTCTGCTCGGGCTCCCTCAGAAGCTACAGTCTCATCCAGCCTGACTGCAAAATGCTCACCAAACAGCTCCAGCTGCCATCATCTTAACTCTCACCCCACAGTCATGTACTAAATTGCACCAGCTCTTGAGCAGGGTTCCCATCACTCTTTCATCCCCTTTCTTCCTCAGCCTCACACAAGCTCCTCTCTCCCTGTGGGACGGGTGAACACCTCCAAGCCCTCACAGCAGAGCCCCATGGGGTAAGCAGAGCAGGGAGGAGGTCAGTCACCAGCACAAGAGCTAGCCATGCCTCCAGAAACATTTGTGAGCAGCTACTGAGCCCTCAAAGGCCAGATCTCAAAAGCCAGCTTCACTTCAGCCAGGCAGATGCAGGTTCTTGAGGACCTTCATTAAGGTTACTCAAGGTACATCCTTTTGCCTCCAGCACGATCAAACACATATCTGGCCTATCGTCTGCAGTGCAAACACCACCCACGCGCTTCCAGCGCTGACAAATATATTCTTCCATCATTGCTCAATCACTATTTGCTCAGTTTAACTCTGTATGTATTATAATAGCATTTAAAGACAGAGCCAGCCTTCAAAAGCAGATGAATCTGAAATTAACAACAGAGGCATTTTCAGCTCTGAGGTCTGGACGAGAGCACAAAATAACTGAACTTTGTTCCTGTGGCTTATTACATCATCCAGCCCCTCTTTGACTGAAAATATTTCTATTCCTCATTCCAGTCCATCTGTTCTTCAGAAAACTCCCTCTCACTATTTACTTGAAAAACAACTAACTATAGGCAAAGGCGTTTTTCTTCCGAAGAAAGTATGTTCATAATTAAGCAAAGAGCATTGCATGTTTATTCTCGCTAGTGTGTGCACATACACATGTGTGCATGTCTGCCTATTTTTAGTTACTGTCAAAAGTGGTCTAATATTTCACTGCAAGGAGGTCTTCTTGACCCAGGAAAGACATCATTATTTCTAATTAGGAAATTAAAAACAAAACAAGAGAATTGTCAAAAAAAAAAAAAAAAAGACTTCTCTGCAGGTGAGCCGTGCTGTGAGATGATGGGATTTTTCCCTGTTGTGTTTTCTTTAGCTTTAATTTACTTTTGTGTGAAAGCTAAGCCCAATGAAATTTTTCAGCCAGCAGGGAAGGACGCTTCAGCCCTCACTTTCTTAAGTGAGTTGGAAAAGGCATTTCAGGTCTTCTCTCCAGATGAAAGAGTTTGCTCCTCTAACAGAAGTTTATCTCATCCTCGCCAGCTGCACTGCATACAGGCTGTGTCTGCAATACACCTTTACTCACACTGGAAAGAAGCCAAGTGAAAGCAGGACAATCCCTTTTCTACTGGCGTAACCCATGCTGTTAGTAAATGGATTATTTCCACTAAAATGGGTATTCTCCTCCCAACACCATCTATAATGTTGAAATGACACTTCCCTCTTTGTCTTCTGTTTCCTTACTATAATCACCTCTGGAAAAATCACCACTGTACTATTTGCCTGATCAGTGCCTGTATCATGGTGGCTCTCGACTGAGTTTTTGGCCTGAGGGCACAGCCCTGGCACACACAGCACTGGGAGAGCTTCATTTCACCATCTCCAGGAAAAAACATCCACCTGCCTCACCCAGGCCATTTAGGCACAAACACTCTGACAAGATCCTAAATGACTTGGAGCTGAGCTCATTCGCAGCAATTACTAAAGAACCACACGTGAAGGAGTAAAAGCCCCATGCAGGATTGAGGCTGTGTAAATCCAAATAGTGACACTTGATCGGGTTCTTCTTCTGAGATGCGTCTCCACACAAGAAATTCCATGACGAGGCATGGTACAACAGCCCCAGCTGGTAGGGTTTCCAGGTAGGGTTGGGGGAGATCATTTATATTTTGTGCTTACTGTACCCTTGATATCTCTGTTAAGATCTTTATCACTACCTAATTCAGTCTGATCCATTTAGATCTGTACAGGGACCATTAGTACTTGTATTACAAGAAACTCCACTGACGCAAGTCTATTTTGCTGTTTGTGGTGTATAGAAAATTGCCTCTTTCTAGATACAGGCTCTATTCAAGAGCTTCTGGCTTGTAATTCACATCTGGTTAAGCTTGCAACAGAGGTTTCAAAGCAACTACTAAAATGATTATGGAAAATAAGACTATGAAGACTTGATCAGCAAACAACTGAAGGTTTGAAACACCTGAAGCCTGTGTAGACATGGTATGCAAAGAATGGGAAAGGGAGCAGGGATACAGAGAGATGAGATCACTAGATCTCATGGAACAAAGTGTTCTTGGGGTCTGTTATCCCAAAGCCCCACAAATATGAAGCAAAAATAAGTTCAAACTTAAATCGTTTCTGGGAATAAAAGGAAAGAGACTTACAATTTCATATTCTGAATGAGGCCGTGCTGAAATACCAAATAAACGAGTAAGTCCACCTTCAACCCATCACGTGCCCATTGTTTCCAGCCAGAATTAAGAGAACAAATCCCATCCCAGTTCCTGGAGTGATGGAAGGGTACAAAAGCCAGGCTTCTGCTCAAATGTAGCTTTTTCCACGTTTTGTCAGGCTGGCTGTGAAAGGGACACTTATCAGTTCACTCAGCATTTCATTAGTCGCCGTGCAAAGCTGCAAGGATGACTTACAAGAGCCTTGTTTGACATTAAGTGCTAGTGACAACGTTATCTGGTGGGATTGCTTGTCTGTGACACGCATCTGCCAAGCACAGAAAAAATACCTATGCCACTGTTCCAGAAAAAAAAATAAAAAAGCAAACAAGACACACCAACCAATATGCTTCAAGTCTGCTTTCATGTTGCAAATGAAATGGGTTCGTCATGTTCCACTTTATCCACAGAGGCACAAAATGCAAGTGGCTTGCCTTTCTTCCCCTTTTGACGTGGTCAGAAGACTCCATTATGCCCAGGGAGTACATCAGGCAGATAACTACATTCAATCCATTTAGCTCCATAAAGCAAAGTGGCTGTGCCTGCAACAAATTTCATTTCCCCTTCTGAATGAAACAGATCTTGCAAAGTATTATTTCAGAAAACAGAGTTTAAAGAAAGCACTTGCCTGCAATCTGTAAGCAGCACAAGTATAGGCAGCAGCCTTGTTTTTCTTTCACAGAAGTTTATTGGTGCAAGAGATCTAAGAATTGGGTCCTTACATTTTCACATCTCCTGGTAGATCTGGTTTCCAGATAAAAATATTTGCTTGTGGAAACCTTTCTCCCTTACTAATGCAGTCCACGTGAATGCTGCCCTTAGTTTTAAGGGGAGTAAAGCAATCTGGTAGTCAACAAAAATGTTTTTCTACAGGTACATCACGCTTGCAAAAAATACTTCGTATCCTTGAGCCTGAAGTCTTTCCCCCCCTTCCTGATGTGTGGCATCAAAATATTAGATGGGTTTGCCTGACTTGCTTTCCTAATTCATCACACCCCACTGGGAGGTGTCCCGCCCTGTGTAATTACCCCTCCAACTTCCAGCACAGCACCGCTCCAGACTGATCACGTAGCCCAGATCAGAGACAAGTAACGTACAGCAGGAGAGTGTTTTCTTCTTGCTTCACTTTTCTGCTAGCCTCTGGATAGTGTTACTGAGCCCTGACACTTTCAAGATCAGCCAGAAGGGGCACAACTGATTTCCTGACGTCCTGGAACCCACCCAAACTGTCCATTAGCCTTGAGTTTTGTGAACTTGTAATCAATACATCTTCCAAAAGGCTCACGGGCAACACTACTCCCTCTTAAAAGAAGTTAACTTTGGGTAAATGAAAGTAAGATTTACTGCTTGAGACAGGTGGTGCACAGTAAATAACTCAGGATTTACGAACTGTCACCTGTGAGATTCCACTGATCTGCATGATAAGGGGGCCCTGGAGCACCGGCGCAGGAACTCACCACTGGATCGCTGTTATTTATGTGCATTGCTGTACGAGGACCGGATACAGCTCACGTCTCCACAATGCCAGGCACTATCCAAACCAGGATAGCAGGTCATCAGTCACGCCACTGACAGTGGTAGTCAACCCAACTCGGGGCAGTGTCCCAGGTCTGTAATTCCCACCAGTGTATCCTCCTGCAACTACCCTGCCACCTGCTTCACCTGCAGGTGATGGAGAGCATTGGCGAGCTTGTTCTGGGGCTGGTGAGGGAGCCTTGGTTCCTCGTCACAAAGCTGAGTACTTGACATAATGATCATCATTTTACGCTGGTACTGAACCCCTACCAACCATAGAAAGCCTTTAACATTGCACTGCCAAACACGGGGGTTCTCACCCCTTGATACCTTGCCAGACCCTCACAATTCACCATACACACCTGTTGTACACTGTATGTGGCCCAGATACGTCCCCTCACCTTGCAGGGAGGGCTAGCAGAAGCACATCAGCTCGGGCTTGGCCATGGCAAAACCAAGCCCTGGGGTTTTGCAGCTTCAGAGCCCTTGGTTTGTTCAACACCTAAGAGCTTGTTTAGCATTTTCACAACAAATTCCAGAAATATATTCTTAGTAACACTACTGAAAGTCTACCTCAAGGGACTAAGCATTGTAAGTGACCAAGCCTCACAGAGGGACTATGACACTATCACTCCTGGTGCATGCAACCCACGAAGCTGAGCCATCTGCTTCTCAGCACACAGAACAGAGCCAACCTTCTGGAGCTCCTGGTTACAGGAGCTGCTGGTAGCGTGCGCTGGAGGGGAAAACTTTACTTCATGCTTGTGGGTTTTTACGTCACGCTCAAAAATACGTCTGCATCCCCATCTGTTTTTCACTATAAGACATTGATTTTTTGTGGCAAGGGGGGCATTAATGTGGGGCAGAGACACCCCTATAGAACAAAAGCTGCTTAGAATTACCCGATACCATGTCGTATAAAGACCGTTTCCACCAATAACACAAAGATCAGTGTTGATTGCGGTCTGGTTTCTCTTTTTTCCTTACTATAGGCTCCAATCTTGACTCAAACATACAGATATTTATGTGGTGGGTGACTAACTATTCCAACAATATGAAAATTGCCATGAGCAAAAGTACTCTGAGCCAGCAGTGGAAAAAAAAATTTGTTTCATTTTTTTAAACCAATACCACACGAAATGGAGAAAGCAAGACAAGCAGTGCCAGGGTGGTTAGCAGCATCCCTGGGAAAAGAGCACCCTTGGCTGCACGAGCTGGTTGAAACCTTCCCTGCTGTTACACCCAACAAAGAGACCTGTCTGTATCCAGAGGTCACTTGCTACCAGTTCTGCTGCACCAGGGACAGCAACAGTGCAAATTCCAGCAAAGCTCAATTCAGACAAAAAAGAAACCCCATCAGAAATAAAATTATCAAGTTGCAGTCACGTTCTTTTCCTAGGTTGACGTGTCTCAACTGACAGCCTAATTCTGCCACTGACTTTGCACAAAGAGATATAGAAAATGCCAGAATTTCACTCATTTTCTGGACGTTATTTGTAGTAGCAGGTGATTCTTTACAGAGATACCTGGTGCCTAATTGCAAAAGCAGTTTCACAGTTAATTTGTAAAACAGGTAACTTCAAACAATCTTTGAAAGCTGAAATTCAATTTTGCAGACCAAAACTCCCAAATTTCCAAAGTTACCCAGAAAGAATCATTGAAAAGAAAAACCTGCTCACCTCCAGAACACTGTGGCTTTCTCCATCAGCTGCAACCAGCATTGGCCCCAGCACGGGCTCTACTTCAGGGACAGAAGAGCTGAGCATCACAGAGCAACCAGAGCAAATACTGTGCAGAAGGGTGCACCTTGAAGGAGCTGCTGGTCTGGTACTTGGGAGATCTGGGTTTCCCTTCCACTGCTAGTGCTGCCATTCCTACATGCTCTCAGCCAGCTGCACAATTAGTGCTCCTGTTGAAGAGAAAATGAAAAAAGAAAGATCACATTTTGCTGGTCATCTTGGTTAAAGTGTAAGCCCCTTGCAGTGTGACTATCTTCCCCTGTGTGCTCTGTGCAGCCTGGATGGTCATCGTCAGCCAGGGGCTCCAAACACAAATGCTGATGAGCAGTGGCTGCTGAGTAGCACGTATGTGTAGGTAGCGACACCGAAAGGGACACATTTCATTCTTTTTTCTTCCTCTTCAGGAAGGAAACAGTATGATGAAGATGTGTTAATAAAACGTCAAAAGGAGGCCCAGTTACCAACACATCTTCTTGGAGACATCGCCATTCTCTTGTTTTACAAGGATGGGTGCTCCCACTCCCTGGGACACACACAGACTGCTCTCAGGCCCGCAGCTCGTTCTGTGCTGCACCAGAACGATGCTGACAGCAGTGGAGCTTCTCAGCCAACTCTCACATTTGTCTCAACATCTCTGCTGCCTCTTACACTAGAATCCCTTTGGGCTGGGCTCCTCTTCCTTCAAGGTGGCTTGCCCCTTCCAATGTTGGAAAGGACACGTTACTTTTTATTTCTGAAGGAAGAAATACCTAGCTGTTGTAGCCCCTCCCTCAACCCGTCCTGCTCCTGCACCCTCAGCCTGGTGCACAGGCTCCCATTCCTACACATTTTTGAATGCTTATGCAAAGCAAACAGAAACCCCGAGACTTCTGAGGTTGCACAGGGTCTGGCTCAGGACGAAGTCAAACCAGTGGATTAACAGCCATTAGGGAACCTCAGCCAGCCTTCAAATATCAAACCAAATACTTCCTGCGTGGCTGCGGAGCGCATGCCTGAGGGACAGTGCCCCTTTATACCCAGCCTGCTCCCAGCCACGCTGCATGCGCTTGGGTCTCAAGAGCCCAATAAGCTTCATTCAGCAGGAGCAAAAATAGACAAAGATGAAATCAAATACCATGACATTTTCTCAATGTTTCTAGTCAAACAGAAAATTAAACAGGCTCAGTATTATTGCCAGAATGTTAATTTATGCACCACTTCAGGGAAAGCATACACAGAAGGTCAGGTTTAATGCTGTTATTAGCTGTTCCACTCCTTCCTCCTAGAAACCCTTACAGAGATACTTTCCAACCAAAGGAGGAATATTTAACATCAGGAGGGGGTGGGTGAAGGGCTGGTGTTTTGTAAGGAAGAGGAAAGCAGGGACATTTCACATCACTTGGTGACAGGCAGACCGGGAAGGCACTATCTACCTCAAAATTGTCTCAAACCTCTGCCCACTCATGCCACAGCCTCTGCATATAACAAATGTTGTAGATATACCACAGTGATGGTTTTTGTTTTGTTTTTGTTATGACCCAGTCACAATAAAGTCCATTATCCTGTGCCCACAAAGCAGGTAGTGGGAGAGTTTACCCTCTTCAAAGGTTGAATTAACAAAAGAAACACTAAATTTGGATACAAATTCCAATTATGCAAGGTAAAGGAGCAGACATTTCTGTACCGTGCTCATTAAGGCACTGCAGGAAGGCAGGAGAAATGGCCAAAAGACAGTCGTTTACAAATGGCAGAACCTTTCCAAGTACAATCCTTGCCCCAGGCTTCTTGAAAACAATTCTTGTGACACATTTGTACATTTATGTGAATGTGGAAATTGCATACATCCTTTGAGCTGGAAGTATCCTCCTGTGGATCAACCCCCAGCTTTCACAAAATGCAGAACACTGTCTGCAATAAAGAACTAGGGCTGGCTGCTCTGGCAATACGCACAGAGAATCATCGTGAACAGAAAAGAGGAGAACTTGGAAAGTGTCAAATGCACTGCATCCACAAGGAACCAAACAACAGCTGCAGCTGGGATAATGAATCTCTAAAACCGACAGCACCATTAGTGGAAGAGGGAACCCTCCTTTCCTGAAGCCACACAGCACAGAGATCACAATCCTGGTTTTACCAGCTTACTATGGACAACATCTGATGTGCAGCTTCTCCATTGGGCTATGATAACACTTGACCTGATTTCAGGTTGCCTGAGTTTGCTGGCAACAAAAGAAGTTGCATAGGAAAAAAATGGGCTGATTGCAGATGAAACATGAACCTGAAGCACTTGCTGGAATGAGCATTCATCATGTTCAAGGAGAAGCAAGAGAGTTGAAGGCTGTGATGATTTTTACCTGTTTGAATGAGAAGGTGGCGTTGCAAATACCTCGCAAAATTTCTCTCCTGAATTCATATTTACCAGCCCTCAGAAGTCTCTCTTTTGGAAGATCAAACGTCCTGACTCCTTCCAACTAATTAAATGGATTTCCCTGGGAATAACTTGTAGCTGTCACCTAATCAGATGGCGTGTTTTAATAAATGTTGACTTTCTGGTGTTGAAGTGTCCGATTCCCACAGCATTTTGGTCAGACTATTTACCCTGTTTAGGACCCATCAGTCTAGTCTGCTAACAAAAGTTAGCAGCTCAGTGGAAAAACTGACGCCACCAGTTCAAGCCCCTGTTTCAGGATTTTTCACTGCTTCCTTCATATCCTCCCATGCTGCACAAAGCAAGGCGTTTCTCAGAAACCTAAGCCAGTGTGCCCCAAGAAATGTGTATGAGAGACAACGGTACCTGATGATGTAATTCACACTTCATATTGTACACCTGGAAACATAAGCCTTCATCAGAAGGATTTTAAATTACACTTTACACATTTGGTAAACAGCTTCAGAGGCAGCCTTATGGTGCTGCACTGCCTGGGGCTGGGCCATGCTGCAAGCCAGGATTTGCTGCTCCTTTGCCTCAGTCTGCTGCTACCAAGTCTCTCTTCCTGAAGCACACATCGATGGCAGCTGATGTTCCTGGGAATGCCTTTAGCTGAACAGCTCAGAGAGGCAGCAGAGATGCTCACCTGACACTCCAACACCCACACTGCCACCCCGGACTTTGAGCAGGCTCCACTGCAGCTGGTACCAAGGCAGTGGCACCATGGCTGTCTCCATCTGCAGCAGCTGGGTGCACGGTGAGAGCACGGATGCAGCCCAGGCTTGCTGAGGTAGCTGGGTCAGCACAACATGGTGCAGGCTGTTACTGACTTGCAGGCTCCAGCCACGACTCCTGATTACACAGCATTTACCTCCATCCACGTATGAGCCACATCCCACGTGCAATAAACCTTCAAGGATGCTTGTATCAGCTAAACTCCCCAGCAGCTACTGCTGTTTCATCTTTGCTAGCAGATCAAGCCATGGGTCCCTGAAACCCAGGTATTCAATATTCCTTTCCAGAAATCCTCAGAAACCCCAATTCTGAGAGCCAGGATTTCCACTATCACCAAGTGAAGTTATGGAATTGGCTGGAGTCTTTCTGCTGCTTGACAACTTACTAGGGTCCTGCTCTGCCTGCAGGGGAATTTGTGGTGTGTTGAGGATGTAATTACAGACCAAATAACAGCCTCATGGTGCAAATGTTTGTCAGGCAGAACCATCATTACTTACTATTTCATTAGGATCTTCCTGATTTTCTTCCTTTTGAGAAAACTGAAAATTTAGCACGTCACCAACATTCCTTATGGCTTTTTGGAGACTATCAACTGCTTTTGGACATATCAAGAAGCTTGGCGTTCCTTGGATTTGTCTCAAGTCCTTTCCCAAATCAAACAAACACTGAAAGAAAGCTGCAGCAACTTGACTAACAGCTAATAAAAGTTTCCAGAAAAATGCTTTCAGGAAAAGAAAACAACAAATACAACGAGCAAAAGAATCACAGAATTATTAAGGTTGGAAAAAACCTCAAAGATCATCTGGTCCAACCATCACCCTACCACCACTATCACCCACCAAACCATGTTCCCAAGCACCACATCCAACCTTCCCTTGAACACCCCCAGGGATGGCAACTCCACCACCTTCCTGGGCAACCCGTTCCAATGCCTGACCATTCTGAGAAGAAGTATCTCCTAATTTCCAACACGAACTTCCCCTGGTGCAACTTGAGGCCATTCCCTCTTGTCCTGTCACTACCTACCTGGGAGAAGAGGCTGACCCTCAACTCACCACAACCTCCTTTCAGAAACAGTGATAATTTCTGAAGTCATTCACTAGAAAGGACTTAAGTTGTCCTGATACGTCCCAGAGCTGTCAGCAGCACCACTGCTTTGTCACCACTGCAGGTGACAGAAAAGGCAGCTCAAGTCAAACCAGCTGCAGCAAAAGAGCCACTTGCTGAAAGACTCTTCATTTACTGTTTAAAATCAATAATGTGCTGAACCAGTGATGTAGTTTTCAGTCCTTTTAGAAAGAAGAAGACCAAAGTGTAGAACAGAACCACAAGAGAGGTGATAACCTGGACTGAAACAACCAGCAGGCCTCTTGAGAGCACTCATTCTGCCCTGGCAATACAACTGTGGAGCAAGCACACCTGGTAACTCATACCACTTCACCACTGGCAGAATACTTATGCCCAAATACCCTGCGTTATCACATGCAGCTGTGCCCAAGCCTTGAGACATGTCTGGTGATGTTGCATTTGTTTTCCAGCAGGACTTAGAGGGATGCAGTTCCCTGCCAGGAGTTTTTTTAGGGCTATCACAAACCACACGCGAATTCCTCACATATAGCCAGCACCACAATAAGAAATATTTCCAATAAGAAATGTTTCACAATAAGAAATATTACCACAGCCTTGCAGTACGACTCATTAACACACTGAGGTCACTTTGGGTGACACTTGCAATGCCACCAGAGATGACAACTCTGCAGACACTTGCTCGGTGTTGGAGTAGTAAGACTTGAGTAGGCACCAGACTTTTTAAGGTTTCTTGTGAGAAGGTGTTCCTATGCATTCAACACCAGAGGCCACCTAAATGAGGCACAATAGTTGAGCTAAATAGAACATTTAAATGAAGGAGGCTTAGGGCACAGCAAGAGAAAAGAGGCCAAATGGAAGAGCTCTGATAAACTTGCAAAGCACAGAAAAGGCCACGAGAGACACTGGACTACTTGCATGACCAAGAGGTCAATCTTAAAAAGTGTTTATCTTCAACTAGCTTTTCAGAAGTGAACTTTCTGTTAAGTAAATTGGCTCTCTCTTCCACTTTGCTGTCTTCTCCTCCAAACCAGTATGAACATAACATGGCTAAGTCTTCTAGCTCTCCTTCTAACAGCTGAAGTGCATCACCAGGGACATAAACAGAACACATAGGACCCTCTGTTAGTGAAAACTAGGCTAATAAGTTGTTCTCACACAAGACAAACTTAGAGAGCAACTTTTTTTTGGGGGGTTAAGTGGGGTTAACGGTTGGATGAGAAGCACATTCCAGTGTGATTTCACTGCTGAAATGGAGCCATCCCTGGGGTGGAGTCCTGCAGCTGCTGGTAGCACACATTTTGCTCAATATATCCAAAGAAAGAATTATGCGAGTAATCAACCAAAACAGCTGAGGATACATCAGCATGAGGGTAGGACACTGAGGTGAAGCATTCTTGTTCTTGCTACATACACCAAGTGACTTCTGCTGTCCCCAAGTGGTATTTTTCCAGCCATACTGGCTGTCAGTGGGGAGGAGGACAGGCAGCAGGTTGGTGGCACCAGTGCAGAGGGAAGCTCTCCATCAGCAACCTGTGGTGCCCGTCCCACACTTGTGCTCCTCTCCCTCATGGACTGCAGCTGCAGAGCAGGGAGCTCTGAGGGACGTCAACGCCTGTTAATATTCAGCTGGCAGTCACCGAGGCAAGAGAGATGGCCTTCTCCTTCACATCTGCCAGAAGGTGGCCAGGCAGCTGATAGCTGTACAGTGCTATCAGACACACACAGCAAGACATCAGCTACTAATTTCTCACGTTTTTTCCCCAATCTCCTATACTCACGCCTTGCCAGCTTGCTTCACCCTTAGCAGGCTGAAACCATTTCATATCCTGCTGGCTTTATTCCAGCTGTCTTGACACAACACAGCTTCTCCTATTTCTAATCACACATTTCCTGGCATTATCCCCACTGGAAACCTCCAGTTCTGATAACGTTCGATGACCTTTCCCTTATTATTTCCCCACGACGCTCTTCAGTCTCTGATAGGTTCTAAAATTGGGATTTGCCTTCCTGGAAAGCCAGACGCTCAGGGTGAGTGACTCACGAGCCTTGGCATGCAGCTCCCGCAGCCCGGGACACAAAGGCAGCACCTTCCCCCACATACAGTGGAGCTAACAGTAGGAAGTATTATTTTGCAGGGCTGTGCTCAGTGATTTCCTAGAAAAGCAACAAAAATGCCACATGTGTTTGTGTTTCCATGTGAATTCAGCACAAGGAAATCCACACAGGCCACATGCAGTTTAGAAATTGTAGGTGTTAGGAGCCTCATGTCTGCATAATGTCTTGCCTTTGGTATGCAGTAAACATTCCACATCTTTAGGGGAAACTCCCACATAGCCAGGAGAAGGAGGACTTTTAAAACCCAAGATCCTAACTTCAGCACAAAGGCACGAGCAGACAATAAATTTTACATCTGCTGAGGGAGCGTCCAATTTCACTCCATTATTTTGATACGCTACTTTAGTGGAACAATTATGCAAGAGCAATTGCAGACGGACCAAAAAAAAAAAAAAAAAGAGCTCTGAAGACAGAAGGATGTCTTAGAGGTAAGGCATTGGCAGAGACTTGTGAGATCCAGCCCTGCCAGGCATCAGGCCACACTGCAGAAGACAAGGGAGCCAGATTCTTACTGAGCCTTGCAGCTCGCAACCAGAGCCTTGTTCAGAAAGAAAAGGCAGCTCTTATCTCAGCACCAAAAAATCAACAGCCACTCAGAGCATGATGCTAAGCAGTTGCTAAATCACATCCTCCACATCTGAGGGATGCTGATGGGCATTGCCTTTCTGCAATACATTTCTGCCTGTCACCTGGGGTCACGAGCACGTGTTTTCTTGTCCCTCTGCTGTCCTTCTCTGTGATAGGGGCTGATGTCCTAATTTTCCTTTGTTTCCAGCTTTATATCTGATTTTAAGGGATCATTTTTAAATAAAAAATTCTATTTCAAAACGCAGAATGCTTCAACCTGGAAGACAGAGAAAATGGAAAGCATTTGAACCTAAGCACAAATGTCACAACCAAGTCAGCTCGGGCGAATGCCAGAGTATATGTGCACAGCTTCACACACCTTATCCCCATCTGTCCCCAACAGGCAGAACAACTGTAGGAGCTACAGGAGCTCTGAGGCCACTGGGAAAATATCAGAGCATCTCCAGCTTTCCCAGGTGCACAGACAACCCAGACACTTCACACCAGGGAGAGAGAAAAACCACCACAATTTCCACTACAGAATTACTGGGGAGAAAAAAAAAAAAGAAAAAAGAGAGCTTACACAATTCAACACCCCTCTGAAGGAAGAGTCATGTGGAGAAACATTATTTGAAAGGAAAAAAATAAAAGAGCCATGAGGTCATTTATATTGATTCCAGGCTGAACCTTGTAGATTAATTATGGGGGAAAAATAGGTATTGACAGCTGGATGTTGACTCTAAGCTGGTTATTAGAACAAGGCAGGTCGAGTGTGATCTTTAGAGGAAACAGCTTCTGATAGGGTCCTGGCGCTACGTTTCTTAGGTAACTGGACTCCATCCAAACCATCTGGCTCTTCTGCATTTCATGCTAACAAAGAGTACTTCACAAAGCCTGGAAGAAAATCCTGTACAAGAAAGGTAAGAATCACGCTCAGAAATGTGCCATCCAGGAGATATTTGATATATTTTTGGAAGACTGGAGTTAGAAGAATGAAGATAGGGAAAGAAAAAAAAAAAGCAGAAAGAAATGTTCATACCCAAGAAAAAACAAGACAGTCCCTGCATTGTCATGTGTGGTTTTGCATTATTTGACCTTACTGAAGCTGAAAGCCTCTTTCTCAGGGAGCAGAGAACAGCAGACTCAGGACCACAGCTCCTGAGGCTGTGTCTTGGCTCATCTGAGGAGAGCGACTCGAGCAGGACAAGTTAAGAGCTTTTTAAACCCAAACACAGTGGTGGTTTCCTCTTACACAGAGATGCCCAAGCAAAATCACCCCAGCCCAGATCACAGCTTCCTCAGCCATCAGGCAAAAATATGGGACTTCGAAGTTCCAGTGCCTCCTTCCACTTAATCCACTGGATTCAATCTCAGTTGCTAAAGCTAAACTGGACTCATGGGGATGCTCATCGTGAGGCACAGGAATGTGACCGTGTCCTTCACATCTATTCATTTGTAGCAGGATCAGCACACGGACTGTGAGTCTGCGATGACAAACCTGTGCAAAACTGACAGCTACAGAATATTTGGCAGTGAAAAGGCATAATCAGGGTTTTCAGCAAATGCTCCTAATCTGCTCTCTAAGGCAGGTGGGAGCTTATTGGCAAATTCCTTGAGTTCAGCTGGGTGCCAGAGGGTTTTTCCCCAACTCAGTTCAGCCAAGTGCTTTGTCACCACCTACATACATGGTTATTCTAGGAGGGTACTGGGAACCCCTGGTCAGTACTGGGGTGGTCTCAGCAGTGCTGGGCACTCTGGGAGGATGCTAGGGGTATTCCAGGCAGTACTGGGTGAACAGGATGGGTCTCCTCTTTGTCAGCAAGGCATAGGGACAAACAACAGTGGAACACAGCAAAGTGATTGACCTCTGGCAGCTTTTAGTCCTCCTATGATACCTCATATGTGTCACAGCTCATCTGTGTTCACCCAGGTTCCTACAAGCGCTGCCTCTGCAGCAGGTGCTCCCATGCAGAGAACCCACCAGCTCACTGAGCCCCCCACCACGGCCTGGTCCCTGCTGCAGAGGGGTGGGCAGGACAAGATGTGGGTGCTCCAAGTTAGCCACGAGGTTTGCTCAGCAGCATGGGAACCTCTCCAGTCCTCCATCCAGGAGACACAGCACCCCGCTGTGTCTTTGCATGCATTTTAAACTGCAAATGCAAACAAACAAAAGCACGCAATAGGACCTTCCATGCCTAATAGTTACTCTTGGAGTTCTCATCACCTGGGGGTGGACCAGATTCCAGTATGAGGGCTGATATAAAAACCAAAAGCCCTCAATTTGATACTTTTTAAGGAGGGGATGGGGACCTGGCCCTCATCACAAAGCAGAAGCAGCACCAGAGAGTGTAATGACCACAGTTACCTTCTACTGAGAGGCAGCAGCTATTTAATCACAGCCAATTATTCTGAAACAAGTCTAATTTTGCACTTTCACATTTTACAGCCATGATTAAAAGATGAGAGAGACCAACACCACATAACAGGCTCCTAACTCAGCCAAAACTATGGGATACAGTAGCTGATTGCAGGAAATAGCTTTCTATGGACACCTCACACTGGCTCTCAAAATTATTTTGGTCCATGAGAAAAACGAAACAGGATGGCTCAGCCATCCTGTAATTACTCTCATGATCTGCTGTGAAAGAGGTGGTTAAAAAAAAAAAAAAGTCAGCATGTCGCATTTTCATTCATGTATTTTTAGGTTTTCAGATACAACTATGTATGTAACTATGTATGGGATCGGCCTATTCCTTAGGTTTAAAAAATAGAAGAAGAGTGATAACCTTTCCACCCAACCAAATATTGTATGTATCTGAATATATGTATGTAAGACCACAAGGACTGAAGGATAAAGCATCATACATGCTGTACACCAGCTGGCATCAGCTTCTCCCTCTTCAGCTGACTACTGCACACCTCTGGAGCATCCTACTACCCAAGGGAGACTGCCTCCACTCTTGAAGAATGATAGAATCATTAACGTTGGAAACACCTCAAAGATCATCTGGTCCAGCCATCACCCTACTATTACTGTCACCCACTAAACCATGTCCCCAAGCACCACGTCCAACCTTTCCTTAAACACCCCCAGGGACGGTGACTCCACCATCTCCCCGGGCAACTCATTCCAATGCCTGACTGCTCTTTCTGAGAAGAAATGCATCCTCATCTCCAACCTGAACCTCCCCTGGCACAACTTGAGGCCATTCCCTCTAGTCCTATCTCTAGTTACCTGTAAGAAGAGGCCGACCCCCAGCTCCCCACACCTTCCTTTCAGGGAGCTGTAGAGAGCAATGAGGTCTGCCCTGAGCCTCCTCTTCTCCAGACCAAACACCCCCAGTGCCCTCAGCTACTCCCCATAGGACTTGTGTCCCAGGCCCTGAACCAGCTTTGTAGCCCTTCTTTAGACACACTCCAGAGCCTCGATGTCCTTGCAGCAGGGGGCCCAAAGCTGAACCCAGCACTCGAGACATGGCCTCACCAGAGCAGAGCACAGGGGGACGATCACCTCCCTAGTGTGCTGGCTGCACTACTCCTGACACAGCCAGGATGCCGTTGGCCTTCTTGGCCACCTGGGCACACTGCTGGCTCGTGTTCAGGTGAGTATCAACCAGCACCCCCAGAGCCTTTTCCTCTGCACAGCTTTCCAGCCACTCTGCCCCAAACCTGTAGCATTGCATGGGGTTGTTGTGGCCAAAGTGCAGGACCCGGCACTTGGCCTTGTTGAACCTCATCCCATTGCCCTCTGCCCATCGACCCATCCTGTCCAGGTCCCTCTGCAGAACCTTCCTACCCTCCAGCACATCAACGCTTCTCCCCAGCCTGGTGTCAGCTGAAAACTCACTAAGGGTGCACTCCATTCCCTCATCCAAATCATCAGCAAAGATATTAAAGAGGATGGGCCCCAACACCAGCCCCTGGGGAACACCACTCATGACTGGTGGCCAGCTGGATTTCACCACTACTCTCTGGGCCTGGCCATCCAGCTAGTTTTTAACCCAGCAAAGAGTGTACCTGTCCAAGCCATGGGCTGTCAGCTTCACCAGGAGAATGCTGTGACAGGCACCATGCACACCAACCAACAGTCCCACCCATGGTCCCACTTCATCTTTTGGAAAACAACCTCCAAACCATCCTGAGTGCCGTTATTTCACAGTGGCTCACTGCACACTTTGCCAATGCATCTCAACATTTATGGTGAGGGATCCCCCTCTGAAGCAAGAGAAGGCAGCTCTCACTGTGGCAGGGACCATCAGGAGTCTGCAGTCCTTCTGTATGCCCCTTGAGCTGCAGGATTGCAAGCTGAGTATGACTGAAGTTGATGAACCCAGGCTGGAGGATCCACTGAGCTTGGGTTGGGCGCCTAAAATTAGAGGCAGTGAATGTGGCTACACTACAGGCCTACTGCACAGCCCAGGGTGAGCCCAGACAAGTCACCTCTAATAGACTTCCCTTTAGACCCAAAGTGACTTGTGTTTCTCACAAGCCTGCTGTTATCTCCATTTCCTTGTGTAAATTACAGGCAGGAGCCCCAACCAGCACAGGGCCAGATGGCACCCAGTGCTGCCCCATGCAAGGCCAGTGAGACGCCTACCGCTGGGGATGGTTGCTGCTAGGTTTGGGTAGGTGCAGAAGGGATGGGAAGTGTTTCTGCAGCAGTAGCTTCAGAGCAAGTTCATTCCTCCAAGCCCAGATCAAGGTCTACGCTACAGACAAAGCTTTCAGTCCCCTTCTCCATTACCTCCTGGGAGCCCTGTGGCCACCACAAGCCTCACAGCCACCATGTGGGCTGCTGTGGCCCCTGCACTCAGCTGTCCCCACAACCTGCTGCAGATCTACCAGACAGACAGGCAAAGAAACCTCCTATTTTAAACAAAACCATCATCCAACAAATGTACCAAAACACTTTTCTTAAACATTAACCAAAAAAAAGTTCCAAAATGCTTGTTTTGACATTTCTGAAATGAGTCACCAGGAATACTTCGGGGTATTTATAAAATCTGTGTTTAAAGGAAGAGGTATAAATAGAGTTTAGGTTTTTATTTAAAGTGAAGATAGGGAAAAGGAGCTGAGATTTCTTGTTTGTTTGTTGTTGGGTGGTTTGGGGAGGAAGTTTTTCCTGAACCTGGATACAATCTCAAAACAAGACAGAGACATCAACTCTTGAAATTTTCCACAGACAGAAAATACTTCTCCTGAGCATCCCTAGTCACCACATCCATTGCTTACATTTCCCCATCAAAACTGTCGCGTTTCAAGCAAGCTTACATTCCCAGTCAGCAAATTAAGGTTGCAGAGGCCTGGATTCAAGGAAAAAAAGCATGCGCACACACACAAAAAAACATGCTAACAGTTACAAGCAACAAAACCCCAATGGAACAGAGTCTGGAAAGTTCAACATCAGCCTGGCCAAGAGCTTTTCCCCCATGTAACATTTTTGGAACAGATGAGCTAGTAAACAGCATACCAGGCTGATGTGCACCATATGACAGAAACCTGCAAGGACAGTGCTCCCCCAGCCCCAGACTCAGGACCACAGACACAGCAGAGTAGGCAGGATGGGCCCCTGGTTTGGTCCTGCGAAGTTCAGTTCTCCTCTGTGAGATGAGTCGCAGGGCTGGGAGAGGGGAAGGCACCCATCCTGCTGTGGCATTGGCTACACTTGTCCTTCATCTCTGTCCCTTCACAGACCACTTCAGCCTGAAACCACTGACAAGAAGCTGTCCAAGTGGACAGGACTAGGAGACCCCATGCAGGCTCCACACCACCACCTGATGAAGGTGGCCAGCAGGGCACTAGGGTCACCACAGCATGCCCAGGGAGGCTCAGTGTGCTTTGGTCTGTCATGGGCTTTTTTTAATGCCAAACCAAGACCCAGCTTGCCCGATGGATTTTGGAACCTGTAGGCTGAGCAGGTGCACATTGGCTGCTCACTAGCAGATAGCTGCTCACCCCATCCGTCAGATGGGCACCACAGGTCTCCAAGCAAGTACATCTGCTCTGAACACAGCCAACTGCCTTTCTCAGGCTGGGGGGTCTCTGAATGGTGTACAGAAACCAACACCAATTTATGGTAGTCAAAGCCAATCTGTCTGCAGAAGTAACCTCATTATCTGTGACAAGCTGAACTCCAGAGCCCAGTCATGCTTTCAGGGTAATAACTGAAGGATATGGCTTATCTTGCTGCTTCCATGTGGCGATTATAGATCCAGTTGGCTGGATTTTTATCTGTCAGCTGGCTCTCTGGAGGTGAACGGGTGGGATACGGTGAGGAGTATCAGCTGGGAATACAGATTTAGCTCCAGAGCAGCAAGCAAGCATTTGGGCTGTGCTGTCTCCAGGCTTGGAGTGGTTTCAGCCAATCCCCCAAACCAGTAGGAAGCGTCAGAGTCCAGCCCAGTGGAGAAGGCAAACATCTGAGTAAAGCAGTCCCAGGAATTGAGGCAAAAGGACTGCATGGCTGGTATTAGAGTAGGGCAGGAAACAATGTTATCATCTGAGGGGAACGTGGTATTTTGCAATGTTCTCCTGTCCAAGATCAGTGAAAAAAGTCTTACTAAGAGTTTTTGGCAAACCAAGTTAAAAAAAAAAATAAAGTCTTAGTTTAAGCATTCAATCTGCACTGATGTCTCTGCCAGTCCTCCTTCCCCTCCCTAGTTTGCTTTTAAATTTAAAGGACGGAAGAGCAGGGGTTTTTTTGTTTGTTTTTAAGTTGCAGTTTTCCATTTTTCTAAGCATTAAGCACCACAAAGACAGAAGGCCAACCTGTCCCAACTCCCGCAGGCATCTCCCTGCCCAGCTCCCCACTCGCTTCCATTGAGGGTCACAGCCATCACTTCTGTACCAGCTTTTGGCAGTCAGTCTTCCCTCCCTGCTGCTCAGCAAGGGAATAATGAGCTTGAAAAACCACTCACATGATAAACACGCAGGAACTATGGGCTTTCTGCTAAAACAAAGCCAGACATGTAGGATCCGTGATGCAGCCAGAAATTACCCCATAGCTGCATATTTGCAGCTTTGCTGCTGCACCCTATTCCAGAGGCCCCCCAGCTATGGTGACTGAGTGCCTATGGGACCAGGTGAGGAGTTTAATGAATTCGTGGCCAAACAAGTGAAATGCTGTGTGTGGAGCAGACAGGCCCAGGGGAGGTCCTGAGCTGCTGCCATTAAACAAATCCCTCACCCTTACCTCTTTCTTGTGCCACATTTCTGCAAGCTTCTGACAATCTTTATATGAACGCAACAGTGCTCACACCGTTTTCATACAACTCCCATTTCCACTAACAGACTCCGGCTATTTCTTCTGTAGCTCCAGATCAATAAACCTCAGCGAGGAGACAAAAGCCACCTATGTTTCCATTAAATAAATACATATGGAAGCATTATGTGCTTTGTCAAAGAAGAGAAATAGCCCTCTTGCACTGCACCACAGAAGACTGAACACCACAAGCACAAAAGCTGAACACCAGATGGGTCAAGGATGATGACCAGAAGCTGGGGAGGAGAGAGACCTGCAGAGCCAAGCCCCATGCCGCCACACATGGGGCAGCACAACTCCATCCCTGCAGGGGAAGAACACTCACTTCTGCAGGGGGTAACTAGCAAAAGGAGGCAATGAGCAGCAACCAAGATGCATGCAGAGGCTGGCAGGAGTGGCCAAGGCAGAAGCTGCTGCTGCAAAGCCTGGGAGATCAGTAGGTGAGCAGGGTAAGGTGAGGCAGGGGACAGCTGCTTAGATACGGCTCATGGGGATGGCAGGAGGCTTAGGAAAGATGCCAGACCCGACGATTTAGCAAAGAAATGCTATTGCAGGAGAGGGGCACTCACAAACATGTCTTGTTAAGGAAATATATATACATGCATATAAATCACAGTTCAATCCTTTGCAGAAATAATGTGAATTGCTAACTTTCCTCTGTTTGTTCAGTGGCAGCCAGACTGACAGACAACAGCAGACAGATGACCTGAAATCAGGGAGGCCACTCAGCACGCTACCAATGCTTTTGCTCTTTCCATTAAAGCTCTGGGGCTGGGGCTTTTACAGTAACAACTTCTCTATAAAGAAAACAAATTGCTCTTCATCACAGCCACAGAGACAAAACTTCAATGTATTCAGCCTAAAGATTAGTCACGGTAAGACAAAAATAAATTCAAAGCTGGTGGCTGCTGAGAGCCCCAGCTCAAGGCTGCTAGGTCCCCGAGAGCTGCTGCAGTTGGAACAGAAATTAGGAAGACACGCACTTGACCTAGAAATACATTTTACTCTTTCTTGCACGTAGTCCCAAGCCTCCAGAAAGAAACGCAATGCTGTGAAGTGGCTGTTCTCACCCCAGCCCTGCTCCAGATGACCTAAAAGCAGGTTGCCATCGGTGCAATGGGAAGGGCAGCAGGTGCTACAAAGGCTAAAGAAATGCACCAGGGCTAAAATCCAGCAAGCACCAAAGAACACTGCTGCACCGGGACTCCTGACCTCCTCTCCACAAGCCCTGCCGCCAGAGTAGCCTTTTCCAAATGAGATTTCCGCCCTATTCATTTCGACAGCACAGCCTGCACCCTTGGGAAAAAGAAAGAAAGAGCAGGAAGATCAAAGCTCTGCAAGCCTGTAATATTTTATTAGTCCCTTCCATCTGTCACGCACCGATGAATCATTTAGAATTAAGCCCCCTCCTGAGAACCGCTACCTTTTCGTGGCTGACTTCGGCTTGCAAGCAGCCTTTATCGGTTTTTCGTTCTGTCTGAATGAGTTTCAGCTCCTCATTCACAAACCAGCCCCTGCTCCTTGAATCAGAGGGTGAGGGAAGGGGAGGGAAGGAGGAGGATCGCGCTGCACTTGTCATCTCTTTCACATTCCGCTCGGTGCCTTCTGCATCAATGGAGACCTTGGGAATCCGCGGGCTTTGTTCTCCTCTGTGTGTGGGGGGGTTCCTGCTGAAAGAGCAGGTAGCAGCAATAACCCTGGGCAAACAATAACCCAAATCCATCTGCTGGGGCAAGAGAAAGATGCGACATGCTGCTTTAGGAGAAAAGGAGAGCAGGGGAGAGCCAGATTTCCTGAACACCCCTGAATAAGGCAGAGCAGAGGGAGATTTTTATAACGGGGATAATTGCCTTGTTCTGCTACCACTGCGATGCAAATGGAGGAATTTGAAAAGGCTTATTGCATAGTCTGCCTGTGGATAAGCCCCAGAAGATGCTGTGCTATGGAAATGGAAGGACCCCCACACATCTGCAGCCCTTCCCCCTGCAAGGCACTGCCGCAAACACGGTCCTGCCTTCTGCAGCTCTGAGGGCTCTCCCCCTTCACAAGGGTACAGCAGGTACAGACCACAGCAGCCCAGACTTTTATCATCAGTTAGCTTGCCAATTTTTAAAGGGTGCCCAACAGGAAGCATCTTAAAAATGCTCACATTTGTACTGAACACCCGCCCACTTCCATTTAAAAAAAATAATTCAGCTCCTACTCGGTGGAACCCACTAAAGCACACAAAAAAATCCCTCTTACAATTCACCTGGTTTCAGCAGGTTTTAACCTTGTCTCATTGGAATTGAGCCCCTTGCCTGAATGCAGGCAAGAACAAACCAGGAGAACATGTTGTACCGAAGCCTCTCCCCAGAGGCTTGAAGACAGCAAACGCAGGGCAGCATGCCCTGGGAAATATGCCCTGGGGTTTTAGGGGAAAAACACAAGTTTTCCTCATACCCTGTATTCAATGGGCCACTAAAACCAAAGCACACCCTAGGGACATCCCAGTTTTCCTGGGAGGTGTTTCACTCATCGGCAAGATCGTCACTGCTGTTCACCCCTTGGGCAACCTGGCCGGCGCACCCAGCCACCACGCAGCTCTGTCCCAGGAAAGGCAGGGAACCAGGCAGGGAGCAAAGAAGGATTTTGAAGCCAGCACCCTCCTGAGGTCTGTCTTCCCTAAAGCAGGATTTTTTTTTCCTTTCTCTATTATCCACATTGCATTCAGGGGATGCATGAAAACTCCAGAGCTGCCCCAGGTGGTCTGTTTTGCCACCCGTAGTTACTGAAACTGGTGCTTCTGGATTGCTCAGCAAACACAGCAAGCCATTCACCACTTAGTGCTTCACAAAACTGCCTAACAAGCTTTTAAGAACAAATGCTGCTGCCATCACCATCATCGTGAACCTACATTCAGCTTTACAGAACAGCAGCACCGTGAGTGTTCGTGCCCTCTTAACACAAAGGATCTGAACAGTTCCTGCTATGCCAACAGGGAGGAAAGAACAGGAAAATAAAGGTGCTTGGCTGAGGCTGCTGCCCATGAAACAAGCAGCAGAGCTTGGTAAAGGTCCTCTGCTCCCAACCTTCAAGCTGGTATCCTCCCCAGCAGATCATGCCAAGGTACCCAGATTTTGAGGCCTGCCTATTACTTCAGTGAAAAACAAGCAAGGACACTCATGCAAGCTTTCTGTCTCCTGCAGATCTCAGAGCAGCACTTTGAGCCACAATGCAAGGCAGAAGAATAATTTTAAAACTATCTCCAACCTATAGTGCACCAGCCACAGTCTCATCTCAGAAGAATAACTGGCTGGCCTGAACATCAGAGCAGATTGTTGTCCTGAGGGTGCAAAGTCGGAGATGAGGCTGCTGCGCATCATTAAACAAACGGAGAGACAGCCCCAGAGACTCAGACACAACCTGACTCTTGCTGGCTCTGTGAAAGCTTGTTCCAGGAGCAGGAGTGGCTCCAGAGTGCTGTGTGGAAGGAAGAGATGCAATCACGGGCTGCAGCCTCAGAGACTTGATCTGATGATGGAGAATAGAGGCAGGAAGGGAATAAGCATGCTTCAGTGCTTTGCAGGTTCAGAGCAAAGCCAAACTGCCCCAAATGGGCTTGCAGGGCCTTAGGTAAAAGCTCTTTGCTGCAAGCTCTCCCCCCGCAACACCTGACATGAAATCTGATGGGAAATGGCTGCAGCTGTGCCTGATGGAGCACGTCCCAAGCTGCCACAACACACTGCTGTTCCCCTTCCTTCCACCACATGCTTGTTCAACAGCAAGAACTCAGAGCACAAACACACACAGGATGGCATCTCCCTGCAACCCCTCATCCCCCATTCTCAGCATCACAGGAACTGCAGCCCAGGGGAACTGAGCTCTGTCCTACCCTCAGCCTCTTGTCTGCTTCTGACTTTTGCTGCCCAACTTGGGAGGACAACAAGGTGCCTCCATGGCCCAACCAGCTGAAATTTTCAATGCTGCTTGGGATGCAGCTGATGAACCTATTCCTACTGCAACAACCCCTTCCTTGCTCTCATTTCACTGGGTTGCTGCTGCTTTGTGTTTGCCTAATGAAGTTAACGAAATTAACTTACACAGATGGATGTAGTGTCACACAAGAAGGCACAAGTCATTAGATCAAGCCTGCTAAGAAGACCAAGCTTGTTCTTTCCAAGTGTCTTCCATCTCTCTGGAGCTCCTAGGTCCTGCAGCTGCTTTGTAGGTCTCTGCCTCTGTGCTACCCAAAAGTGCCACCCAAACAAGAAGAGAGGAGGCAGCTTCTTCCTCCTGTGTAGTCATGTCTATCAACATTCCCAAGAAGGCAGTTGACTTTGTTGTGAGGATTAGGCTAGATGACCTCCAGAAGCCACTTCCAATCTGGAAGTATTTGCTTCTATGACATCCTGGAATTAAAACCAAATTGGCAGGAAAACAAATACCAGTTCCTACACAGTTTTTATTTCACTTCTGATTACGAGTCATTAGTTAGGATCTTTCTGAAGTTTTCCTGGACTTTGTTTTGGCCTTTAGTTCAATCCTAGAAGAGTCAAAGGCAGCTTCTTGTGCTCTTGCAGCTAAACCAGGCTCTTGAAAGAAGATGAATGACCTGATCTATCCTAAATCCTGTTCAGTTTCCAAAGCAATGGAAGCCACATCCTCCACTGAAACTTCTCATGGCCAGACCTTGGTTCTGGGGTATGTGGGAGCCTGTTACCATCAGGACTTTAGGAAAATGTATCAGGACCACTAATATACAAGCAGAAACCTGAAGGTCCAACTAGACTGAACCAGGGAAAGTTTTCTTCCAATCTTTTATTCACTGTGAGTGAGTGCATGACCTCCAGCCCCAGAGAAATCTCATGACTACATGCTGAGAAATCACTGCTTGAATTGATGCTGCAATTTTTAGAAACAAAGGAACAGTACTGTGCTCTAGAAGTCTCCAGATGGGGATGATGAAGCCCATAACTTGCCAGACTTTTTTTTTTTTTTAAATAAAAGTTTTAAGTGGGAAGCATCCTATTCACCTCAGGGGGAATGATCTCATCCACCTACCTGCTTCTTGGCAGCTTTCAAGATGGTAAGAGACCAAGCAATGTCTCCAGGATGGCAGTGAACTTCTCACAGAGCTCTTCTGGCTGATTTCATGCTAAACTGGTATTAACATCAGTTCCTTTATCTCCATTTCTGAAAAAGGCTCCAAGCATTAACAGCTTCAGTAATGACTCATGGGTTTAAATTCCTAAACCTTTTGAGAACAGGAAATTAAAGCCAAGATGAACAATACCCACAGATTAAATATATTTAGCTGCTGTGTTTCTTGTTGAGAAACTCAGAACTGTTTAGTGGTGCTTTTCATGTGGCTGCTCCATGTGGCAATGATGGCAGCCTGCACTTGGAAGTCAAACCAGCAAACTAAGAGGGGGATGCAGGAAGACATTTTATTGTTTTCCTTGTGCTTTCTGCTCTCCAGCAGAGCTCCTCCAGGCAGGAGTTTCTCACTAGCTCCCTCAGCAACAGATAAAAAACAACTAAAGGAACAGCCTCGAATTACGTGGTAGGGCACAAGCCACAAGGGAGGGAAACCACACTTCTCTGGGCAAGTTCTTCCAGGAGGGAGTCTCTGGAAATGTTTGCAGAAGTAGGTCACGCTCGCTCTGGGCAGGCAGCAGCAGACAAAAGCTGGGCTCCAGCACGCACCATCACGGCGCTTCCTCCCTGTGAGATAACCAGGGAAAGCATGCAGCTCCCAGCATCTCCCTCCTCCTTTTGTGCTGAGGCATCCTTTTCGGCATTTCGTCCACAGCTTTGTTGAGTCAGGAATCAAAACCATCCCTTGGAGCCCCAGTTCAGTGCCCTGGCTGCTAGGTCCTCACTCCTCTGCTCCCAGGGCTGCCTGTTGACAGCTGGTGCATAGAGCCAAGGATCTCAGCTCTCTGTTTTTTCCTACTTCATTAGCTAAACAAACAATCACACCATATAAAATACCACCCGGCTAGTCCGCCTGGGAGACGCAAACCCATGCAAAAGGATCTCTGAGACAATTTTAGAAACAGGCTGCGCCTCTGCCAAACGCAAGCGCTTGGATCAGGGTGGCTGCTGATCGTGCAGCTCCAGCTCTTGGAGAGCCACCAGCTCACAAGGATGGAGCACAGTCATCAAGATACGAAGACCTGGGCTATAATACTAATACAGCTTTCAATTAAAAGGCTGTGTATGAACAAAATACATTGAGTAATTCGAGGCATTATTTTGGGCTTAAACAGAACACATTATATGGACATTTATGCAAACACAGTAAAGCTGGCTGGCTGTATGGGAGACTCACATTTCCCCATAACTCTCAGCACCAGATGTTTAAACCTAAGCTGCCACAGGAGACCAAGACTGACTGCAGTAAAAAGCAGGAAGAAAGGCATCTGCATAAATAAATCC
Organism: Aythya ferina; assembly: GCF_964211825.1. Lineage (NCBI taxonomy): Eukaryota > Metazoa > Chordata > Aves > Anseriformes > Anatidae > Aythya > Aythya ferina. The sequence continues at coordinate 14,815,219 of NC_140306.1, forward strand.
TTCCCCCACACCTCCATCGGTTATTCAGCACTCAGCCAGGAATGGGTTTTGTCTCCGGGACCCACCAGAAATCCAGGCAGATGAACGCAGGGGAAGGAGCCCACGGGTACCTGGAAGAGGAGATGGGACTGCACAATTCCTTGCCCCTTGGACTTTCATCTTTTTGTTCAATTTGCACCAAATCCTCCTCAACAGAGGCACCACGAACAAAAGCCATCTGACAAAAACTGCTGGCACAGGGTGACAAAATTGTTCAGATGGGGAAAATTTGTCATCCAACACAGCCTGCAAGGTGTCCCCAGCTGCAGAAGAGACTGCTCTGCACAGCAAGAGACCCTTACAAAGCCTAGATGCATGGGGCCATCCAGCTTCCACCACCACGGTGACTTCAGCCAACGCTTGTCCCAGCCTGCAGTTAATAAGAGCCAGCTCTAACACTCACAGAAAACCCTGGGAAACTCAGCAGCTTCTGGTGAGTTTGGGTCAGATCTCTGAGGTTAAAGGCCAACATTTATGCAGGCTGAGGATGCACTTGTTCTCATGAACGCAGGTGCCAGAGCAGACAGCACAGAACTGCTCCATGACAGATGCCACCACTGGCAGCTCCCTGGCATGGCACGGTGTAGCCCGAGGCACTGTGGTGACACCAGGCCCATGCTTCACACAGCGTTTGCTCCTCAGGGACCTCTGATGCCAGACTCGGAGAAGCACATGGTTCAGAGCACCCCTGTGGCTTAAAAATAGGGCAAGCAACTTACTGGAGAGAATCAGCTTTTCTGTAAGCAGAATAAATAATTTACACACTGAAGTAGCTAGCTTTAGTGCTTTCCTGCGGCCTAGTCCTAATTTCAGAAGCCTTAGGGAGAACCATACATGGAGCTGGAAAAATAGACCTGCTACTCACATTTCCTTTGAGCTCAAAGCTCAAAATTCTAATCAGAATCAGCGAGCAGTTTGGTTTGGCCCTGCTTGGATTGGAGTCTGAGAAAGCTATTCAAGATTTGCTCACGTAACTCTAGGTCTTTTCTCTCTACAGCCCCCTTTACATCCCAGGGGCATTTGCTGCTTCTGCAGTCCAGCTACCAAGGACTTCTGCTGCAGGGAAGCAGGGAGAGTGGCTTCAGTTAAAGCCACAAATTTAGAAGCAAAATGGGCACTTTGAAAACAAAGACTCAGGAAATCAGATTATTCTGACTGATATTTCAGTACTTTTTGACTAAACCTGTTCCCAAATTCAAACCTGAGCAGTTTTGTCCCAAACAAAGACAGCACTGAGGGAAAAACACAAGACAACAAAAATTTGCCCCACTTAACACTTAGTTTCAGCTCCTTGGCCAGCCACCAAGACTGTTATTTAAATTTTAGAATGAATTCATTCTCCATGAGAAACCAGCATGAAGCAGAAAGCCCAATACAAAGCTAGCTACTTTCCTTCTAGTGAGACACACAAGGCCAACCACGAGGGTCAAAGAACTGCAGACCTACGAGTCTCTGATTTTTCAGAAAGATTCACTTGGGAGGAGAGAGACAGGTCAAACTGACCTTCATCCTCAGCTGCCATCTCTATATTATACTGCTGTCTCAATACTTCCAGGTTAGCCAATTACTTAAAAATTCAACTCTTTAAGCATCAAATTTGCACCAGAGATGAAAATATCATCCCCCTTTTACCCGAAAATGCAGAGAGTACAAACAGAGCACTAGAGCTCCTTAAGGCAACCTTATAGTCCCATTTCCTTTCCAGATCAACCGTGCTAGACTCTCATGCAATTACACAGGAGATCTTTTCCAACGCCAAACCCAGAAACGTCTATTTTTGTAAAACAATTCAAATTATGTAAATAATTCTCCAGTTCAGGTCCCCCAGACACATAGAGAGGTTTGACTTGGCACGTGCCTACATATTCTCCTCAAGTTCAGTCCACAAGCACTGCAGGTTTTTTTAAAGTTTCAACATCCCTCTGACCGTGCACCATGTGGGCAGGCCAGCAAATGAACATCTACATGTGAGCCAAGAAACAGTTGCTGGATTTTTTTTTTTTAGTGTTTCCTTGACTTGCAGGCTAGTCCCCACCTTTTCTACACCTTCAGGAGATTCCTGTAGGAAGCTGGCTACCGACATACATACACCTGCAGCAAGGCTGGAGATGTTTAACCGTCCCTTTTACCTGATTATTTAGATGCAGCAGCCAAGTGAGCACCATTAAAACCAGTGGGATGTGCAGCTGGGAGCAGGCTGGAGCCTGGAAGCAGACCTGCCTGTACCCAGACCATTAAAGGAACAAAACACACCACACCAAACGGGCAGAGCAGACACAGTCACAGCAGAAACACGCAGCACCTAGGCTTGTTCCTCACACCAGTCATCATCCTAAGCTCTTCTGAGAGAAAACTCAGCTGCAGTTCAGAGCACCTGCATTCAAGAGCCCTAGTTAACCTTTAGATCTCCTTCCCTCTTGACAGGACCTCGGAGACCACCTCGCCTTCAGCGCAAACATTGACAGAGCACTCGAAGTAGATAAGAGATGAAACTGCTCGGTGCCAGGTTCCTTTGCTTCCCTGTAGCTGTGTTCTCACCCTGAATGCATGCTGGAGGCAACACAGAAGCTCAGAGTTTTGGCAGACCAAAGTATCTTGCACACCGCTATCAGAAACTGAACACAATCAAGTCAACAGCTCTCCCCCACCCATGGCTCTGCAGCAGAGACCAAAGTTAGGGCAAAGGCAGCATTCCCCCAGCCCATGGACAAGCCAGACCTCTTGCAGCACTGAGACCAACCTTGTTGCTTCCTTCATCCCCTTCCAGAATGTCCATACCACGAGCTGGCTGCAAATACCATTTCTTCCTTCTGTTTCCAGCCCACACCAAGAGCTCTGGGCACAGCCCGGCTCTGCCCAGGAACAGACCCACGAGCAGAGGGGAAGAGAAGCTCTTAGTGGAGCACAGCTGTTGCTCCCAAGCCAGCTGGTGCACATGCTCTGGGTTTTGGGATACCTTCTCATCTCCAGCTGGGTAGGACAACAGTGAGTCATCCAAAACACCTGTTTTGCAGAAGGATGAATCTTTGCATTTTCAGCTGGAAAATGAAGCTGAAACCACCTGTTAGGGATGCCTGCTTGCATTTTTGTTCAGTTACATTCATTTACTTTATATATATATATATATATATATATATATATTTTTTATCTGAACTTTCATAATTCCCCATGAAATGTGGCTCAACCCCTCTTAAAAGATAACTTCAGCATCTGAAGGGCAGAGTTATGCCAGGATAGGGCTCTTGCACATCACTTCTATTAATGAGCACCACCAGCAAACTGAGTATTTTACGGAGAAATTCCCTGCCAATCCCGGATAGAACAAAGCCTTGTCTGCAGGTGGTATGTGCAGGTTGTGGCTGCAGAAACCTGCAGCCTCCTTTGTAACATGACCTTTATGGAAAGTCAGGGGTCAGGCTGGCTAAATCAACAGGAAAAAAAACACCCATGTTGTTCCTGATGCAATACCTGTCAGGGAGGTTTGACATTCCCAAATGCAGTGCTTTAGGCCAAGGGAAGATTGGGTCCAGGCCTGATAACCACTCAACTTTTAACCACTGCAAACACATAGCAATCTTCCCATGGTGACAATGCACATACTGAGCAAGGACAAGGGCACCTGCAATGGCCTTGGGCTACTGCAGGAGGAGATCAAAGCGGCCTGTGTGCATTTCCATCCACCCCACCGGATACGTGTGTGTACAGGGTGCATGCCTCTGGGGGCACTGCCCCTTCTTGTGCAATGTTCAAAGCATCAGGGCTCATTCTCTTGCTCACGTTACCAGAGGGTGGACTGCAGGAGCCGGAGTCTGTAGACAAGCAGCAGCCAGCTTGTCGCATGTGCCACGACTCGATGCAGGTGGTGGCCGGACTCATCCCTCCAGCTTCATGCCAAATTTAAGTCTTGGCATGACTTCACGGGTTCCATCGAGTTCCCAGAGGATTAACTTGACATGTGGCAGATGAAATCACCAGATCAGATTTCAGCCTGGTCTTCTGCTGCCCTGCGCCTGCAGAAGCACGATAACATTTTGAGGGAAGAACCATTGGTGCAATTCTACCTTATACAGGAATTACGCAGGAATTGTATATAACACTGAGGCCAACAGAAATGCATAAATGTGATATATGAAGCATTACTCAGTAGAGAGGGATTTTTGTATATTGATTTATTCCCATCCAAGAGAACAGCATTTTCTGGCATCAGTGGTGTCCTGAGCACATATTTCAAAGTGAAACACAGACAAGGCAGCCCTTTCCCAGTTGTGCCTGCTGGCAAAAACTTCCAGCCACCATCTCCCCACACTTCCCTGGCCAAAGAGGTACAATGCAATCTGCAAGGCAATTCAGCAAAGGATCTTCAACATCCTCACATGTGAGATGGGACACCAGCACATGGAAGGGCCAGCCAGGTATAACCAGTGGTTTGGGTGGGGAAAAATTCTACCTGAATTCTCCAAACTTCAAAAATGTGCCTGCTTTTGGAAAGCGATGATAAGTCAAGCAGGATTTACGTAGACACCGTGAGAGGTGAGAACAGGCTCTAAATACAATCTTATGTGATTGAATTTTAAGCACTCCAGTCAGATTCTTTTGGCATTACAGTGATAATCTTGGCATCATCACTCCCACAGTTGCCTGTGATTAGCAGTTGCCACATTTGAGTCTCCTTGTGTTCATCAACATCCAGGTCCTGCCTGACACCCCGCTGGGGCTGCAGATGAGACCACGGAGCAGACTCAGAGATGTTTGACAGGACAGATTTCAGTCATTCCTTTTCCTTCATCTCTGACCATCACGATTTTCTTCCTAGACCAAATACTCCTTTCCTTTTGCTCTGGTTTTCTCTGACAGCACAGTTAGCGCTATCAGAAATAACAGCAGTAGGTGGGTGAGACAGCAGTGTCCTGCCGGTGTCTTTTCACTCCCTGGTTGCCACAAGTGTGAGTGTACCAGCTTTTCCTAGCACTGCAGCCCCAGGAATAGTTAGCCTCTTCAGCTGGAAACTGAAAGTCTGAACCTACAAAGAACAGCCAGATAGGGGGAGAGGCTCCCATCCTCATTCGATATGTATGGTCAACAAGAGACAAAGCAGAACCTGAATCAGTAACATGTTCAAAGGACAGGATTAGCTTTAATGGAAGAAGAGTATAATACAGGGAAATTCATAGAAAAGTACTTTCCCATACCCGGGAAGCGTACTTGCCAATGTCACAGACTGCTGCTGGCAGAGCTAGGACTCAAAAACAGACCCTTAGCCAAATCTGTCTTAACCACAAGGCAGTTGTTGGCTCTCGAGCGTTAGCGTGAGTAGTTTGTATTTTATCTCGGTTAGAAGTCTTTAGTAAGTTGGGGCAACGGGGACATTGCATTCCACCTTTAAACTGCCTCTGGAGAGCCGTATCCTGTTATCCATGAGGAGAGCAGAGGAGGCCAGGGAGGCATTGTCTGCTTGCCACATTAAGATAAAACAAAGTGCTGCAGAGCTCTTTCTGCTACCTTATGGTTGATGACTTCCTTGACTTCTCAAAAACAAAAACAAACAAACAAAAACCAACAGTATTTTACTGAGAATCCCCATGTTTTCACACATCTTTGCTGGAGTTTTTTTAGAAGCTAAAGTGCCAAACTCACCCTCTGTCACTGGTGTCCCTGGGTCACCAGCTTGGGTACCTCAGCACAGAGCAAAACAAGCAGAGACTGCCTTAAAGGAAACACAACAGTGTAAAAGTCTAGAACAACAGACGCTCAAGGAACTTTTTCTCAGCCACTTTCCGTTCATTCAAGGCTGGCTTAGCCCAAGAAGTATGAGACCTTCCAAGGCAGAAGTTGGATGGTTTCTGTTCCTGTACATTTTCTAAGGTACCAGTTTATCTCCAAGCAGCCTGTCTCCAAGCAGCCTGAATTTGTGTTAGTTTTGCAGAGCCCTTGACAGGCTGTACCCTGGGGAAATCTCCCAGACTTCTGTTTTCATGATTACAGCTGACCTTCAAGACTTCTGTGCCTTCTTCCTCAGACCCCTGCGCTGTGGTCCCATCTTGAAACTATTTCTGATAGTGTCCTGAAAAAGGGACAGGATTTCAGTTCCATTCTCCCACTACTGCTAATAGAATAACACCTTGAAATCCCAGCATCCAAATTGTAACAGTCACTGGAAAAAGAAGCAGGATTCCTCTTAGATCAACAGTCACTGGAAAAAGAAGCAGGATTCCTCTTAGATCAAACAGCACAAGCTATGATCAAATTGAATATTCACAATACTGGCTTTGCCTTTCTTACCACATTTCTTTCTTCTAAAATGAAATATCTTAATAGCTATTAATAACTTAGAGATTAATGCCTTTGCCAAATGTCCCATGTTGTGTCTGCAACCAACTCCCTATGCCTCATGGCATGAACCCTGAAAAACCACCTTCTGTGTTCACTCCAGCCAAAGGCAGAGAATAGAAGCATACTTGATAACTGAAAAGATTCTGACCTGACATATGGAAAAGATCTCGCTACGGCCTTACTCTTCTATTTGTTATTCATATAACAAAACCAGTTCCTAGACCTAGAGATTATAAGCTCTCTCTGGGTTTGCTCTGCACTACGGCATGTGACTTTCTATTGCTCAGTGTGCCAAAGGAGGACCTCGGAGGAAGTGGCAGAGGGCTGATTATCCAGCTGACAGACTGGCTGTCTGACTCAGCTAATCCACTCCAGACCAGTGGACCTTCATGCAAAGCAGAGAATCTCTTTAGTTCTTCACCAGATCATTTGAACTCTTTGACAGCTCAATGATTTACATAGTGGTAACAACTGGGAAGAAAATCACAGAAGCAGTGAGGTCAGAAGGGTGCTCTGTAGATCACCCAGTCCAAATGTTCTGCTCAGAGCAGGGTCACATTGAGAATGTTGCTCAGGGTCATATCCAGTAGGGTTTTGTACATCTCTAAGGGCAGAGACTCCAAAACCTCCCAGAGCAACCAATTCCAGCGTTTCACCACCCTCCCAGTGAGCTTTTTCTTTCGTTTAAATGGAATTTCCGGTGTTCCAGTTTGTTTAGCTTAGTGATATGGTTTAGTGGAGCACTTGTTAGTGTTAGGTCAGAGGTTGGACTAGGTGATCTTGGAGGTCTCTTCCAACCTAGATGATTCTGTGATTCCCACTGATAAGTCCCCCACTACCCTGAGCCTTCCTGTCTCTAAACAAAAGAGCACTTCAGTGCTCTCAGCCCCTCTGCATATACTAGATGATCCAAGCTCTTCTTAATCATCATCTTGACCATTCACTTGACTCATTGCACTATGTCCATGTCTTTCTTTCACTGGGAGCCCAGCTGTACCTCACCAGTGCTGAAAGGAGGGGAAGGATCATCTCCCTCCACCTGCTGGCATCACCCCTGCTGGCCTTTGCCACAAGGCTCCAGTTCATGCTGGCTCCTGTTCAATGTGGTGTCCACCAGGACCTCAAGGTCTTTCCTCTCCCAGCTGCTTTCCAGTTGGTTCTCCAGCCTGCTGTAGTGCCCTGGGGTTGCTCCTCCCCAGGTTCAGGACTCAGCGTTTCCTCTGGCTGAACTGCAGGAGGTTCCTCTCAGCCTATTTGCCAGCCTGTTGATGTCCCTCTGGACGGCAGCGTGGCCCTCTGGAGTATCAGCCATTCCTCCAAGATCTGTATTGCTTCATTTTTTTTATGTAGGGCTTCATCCAAAGGGTACTGATTAATGTCGAAATACTCTAAAAGGAGAGATAATATTAAAATTTATTTTTGCCATTTTTGTCAATGATATGATCTTATACGCTCTGACAAAGCTGTGCCTGAAGCCTAGAGATGTGCGTGCACGAACTTCACCTGTGCATGACCAACTCAGCTCAAAGGTCTGATATCCAACATCCAAGCTCATGCATCCACGCTTGAAAAGGGAGAATCCTACACAGTGACAGTGATACGCATCCTATCCAGTCATTCCTTCCTTATTTTATTTGTCTGGCAAATTAAAGCTATAGAATTAAAAACTAGCAGCTGCAACTCAAAGCGGCCAATATCCTCTGTGGATGACTCATCCTCTTGTGTGGGTTTTTTTTGGGGATGTGTTCCTGAGGAAATGAAAACATGCTAGTGTATTCTTTTCTCTTGCTTTCTTACACAACTCTTCCTGTTCTCCTGCTTAGACACTGGTGTCTGTCCCTGTGGCTCTTCTCTGCATCAGGCTACACGTGCTGCCCGACCCTCAGTATTATGCAGGTAAGGCAAAGGAACTCCAAAAGGTAAGTGTTGTCTTATCACACCTGCTTCCACCTCTGGTGTGTCACAGCCAAGAAGGAAAATACCCATGAGATGGGCAGAGAAATGAAAGAGAACGTGGTCCTGATGAAAGACCGCCCCTGTGCTGTTACAGCAAAGTGATGACAGCCAAGGGCTGTTTGATTTGCAGTGGAAAAGCAGTGGGCACACCCCACGCTGTGCATTACGTGGCCTTGCAAGACCATGAGAAACCAAACTGAGGAAGCTGAGCTGTGCTTGCGAAGCCTTGGTTCCAGTCACTTCTCAACACACTTCCTCATGGTGCCCTGCTTTCCAGGTGGCTCAACGTGCACCAAGAGCTGGTAAGAGCTGGAAGAAGCCTGACCTCCTCCGAGTTGCCTAGAGGTGAGGGTAAAGAGCACAGCCAGGGCCAGAGACACCGCAGCACTATGCCCAAAGGGATGGGCAGTGGGGAGGCAAACCCCATGCAATGATGGGAACTCCTCTGTCCAGCTAAGCTGAAGGATTAAGGAAGCTACAGCGTGAGGGGTTGTACCTGCAGTACGCTGATAAGTCAGGATGCAGGAGCCCCAGTCCTCTCCCTTTATCCCCAGCCTACTCTGGGATTTCAGAGCTTCAGCCTGTTGGAAGGAGCTGTTTTGCACAGAGGTTCTCCCGTGCTCTGGTACGGCTTCTGATGAACTTTACATCAAGTAAAAGGTGTCTCCGTATGATGTAGGCTTGGCTTTCTGAGCCTAACATGCTGGATATGAAAGGAGCTGACATGCTGAGGTTTTCTCATATTCTGTATTTTTAAGTGCTTTTGAGACTTAAAAATATGTTCTAAAATGCTTCCCTTTAATTTCCTTAAAATTGTTACTGGAGCTGTTGGTATCTCTGACACGTGTCAAATGCATCCTTTTCTCTGTTCTTTCTCCCCCACTACACGGTACATACAGAGATATAAAAAAAGGTTTTCAGCTTGGCACTTCACTACCCTCCTCCACACTTTTTGAGCACTTAGCCCTTTTTTTCTTTCTTTCTTTTTTTTTTTTTTTTTAATAATAAAAAAGAAACTAAGGGAGTGCACCTAACTGAACATATAATTGTTTCATGTAAAGTTTCCCCAGAGAATTATATGATCTCAACCTGTCTTCCTTAGGCAGCATATAATCATGCAATCTACTGGTTCTTTGTTTCTCTTCGTTTTTTCCCCCCAATACTTGTAATAAGTTTTCCACCTTGTCTAGACATTTCTGACACGCATTTCTTCATCTTCAGCAGCTGCAGCAGCTCTGCTCTTTCCACACCTAGGTCCAGCATCTCAGCAGCACCCAACTCCTCGTTCCAGTGTCTCCTCTGCCAGCACTGGCCACATTGAGATCACAGATACTCCTACCCCCTCCAGCCACATCTTTTGTCTCAACAAAGGGATTTTTATTTTTTATGTTTAACATCAGGACTGTTACCCCATTAGGGTGAAGGCTCTCTCTTAATGGGAGAACACCCATAATGACCAAAATGGGCCGTGTTTGACAATCGGTGGCTCTGAATGCTACAGTAATTGCTGTTAATAGGTAGGTATGATCAGAGTTTTTCCACTGCAGTAGGATTTAACAGGAAAAGTAGGACTGCCACCTTTATTTCTATTTTAAGAACAAATGACAGTATTTCCATCCAAAAACTCTTTGTACGTGGAAAGATGGCTGTGATATTTCTCGGAAATTGTGGTTTGCCTGCCTTGCCTTTCCATTGCCTCTCTCACCAGCCTACATCCCCTGCTGATACAGCACAGCTGGAGCTCCGTAAACCAGAGCCTCCCCACCATGGGAAGGGTGGAGGCAATACAGCACCATGCTGCCTGACCAAAGATTCCCCCAAAATTCCCACTGAGCACTGCAGCGGTGTTTCAAGGTCCCATCAGAGGCCTGGACAGCATGCTACTGCTGGAAAAGCTCTGTTTTCTGTCAGCAAAAAGCCCTGTCTTCCCAACCCAGGTCTGAATGAATCCAGTCGTTCAGTTAATGCTGAGGCAGAGGATAAGTATTGCTTATAGAGCAGGAATCTCCTCTCCCCTAGTTCACACACAAGGGCAGAGAGAGCAGAATGTAAAATTATTTGCCATTGTGTATTGGAAAAGTGCAAACAAAGTTACCTTGGAATGGGATCGCATCCGTTCGGCTCTAGGTTTTTGCCAGCCACCTAGCAAATACGTTCCCTGGCATGAATGTTTGCTGAGAAAATAAATCACATTTTTAGGCTTTTGTACAAAGTAGCACTGAAGTATGTAGTGGTGAGTATTTACCTCTCCAGCTTGATCATCAGAACTGCCCTCATCCACTTGGAGATTAGAAACATACCAAGCAGCTGATGTGTCCAAACAGCGAAACTCTGGATCCAAGCAACGGAGCTGCAGATTGTGTTTACACACCCTGAGTGTCCCAAGTACCTGCATCTCACAAAGCAACCACAAAGCCCTGGGGCACTCCAGAAAGGAGGAAATAGCTTGAAACTGGGTTCAGTTGCATCCAGGTTTCCTCACAGGCAATACATCCCACTCCCAGCTCCGCTGCACCTCAGCTACCCTTGCACATCTGTGCCTGGCCCTGCAGAAAGCAGGGGGTTGCTCTCATCTGGTCTACTCTAGGGGATGAGGTTCTCATAGCCCAAGGCCATGCAGTGAGTCAGACCTACCCTGTGTTTCCTGATCTAGCCAGCCACTGGTACTTGCAACCCATTTACAAATTCACAGCAGCCTCCACCAGCAATATTACTAATAGTCCAAAACATTCAAAATACATACGCAAGAGACCTGAAAATATATATATATATATATATTTGTAATTATGCTTTTGTTTCTCTTTATTTCCCTTTGAAATTTGGAGCCTTCAAGGACTATATTTAGCAGGTTCTTTCAGCAACTGCATTGTACTTTGAAAAAAAAAAAAAAAAAAAGACAATCGCTTGATCCAGGACCTTTCAATGAAACCCAGTGTTACATTGCAGCAGACTGCTGTCACCCTGATGCATGGTGCATTTGCAGCGCTTGTGATGAAAGTGAAAGAAACTTCTCCATAATGATTCATGGGCCCCTGAAGTAGCTGCTAGAGAACAGCAGGCTGAACCCACGCCTGTCACAGCACTTCAGGTGGCTCCAGCAGCATGCTCTCTGAAGTCCAGAGCAGAGGACATCCACCAGTCCTGAGTGCCAAGAGACCTGGCCGCTTGACTCTCCACTGACTCAGTCACTGGCTCCTGGTAAGTCACCAGAAATGATTCGTTTTGCCCCCTGCAGAATGGCTCCAAGGGTTGCCCTCTCGGGGCAGAAGCTCTCTGACCCACGGCTGAGACTGGCACCAAACACCACGCCAGCACTCCTGATGAGCAGCTCTGTTCTCAGATCGGGGCCATGGCACAGACACCAGCAAAGGAAACTCCCACAGTGCTGGGGGAAACCAGCTGAAGCCCCCTCCTCGTTTAGATGTCCCAGGGGCTCAAAATGCAGCAAAACACTGCAGTTTCTTGGTGCTCATCTTCCTTTTGACAAAGACCAGTTGGAACTGATTTTAAGGCCTGTTGGAGGATCTCCACCTTCTCCATTTTTTGGAAAAATTTCTTTGCAGCAGCCTCTGTTGAATTCCTCCCCTCTCATCCAGGGTTAAAAACCACTGGGCTGTATCCTGATTAACAGGACTTAAGAAAACTGGGCTCATGTCTTAATTAGTCCCCAGCACCAGACCTGCATCCTTCCATGGAGCAAGGCAGGGGCTGTTTTGCGACGGAGGATGGAGGGAACTCACCAAAGCAGGACCCAGGAACTGCAGTGGCTTGAAGCAACACATGGGTGAGATGAACACAGAGAGAAGCCAGACTGGATGAATGAAGGAACAGAATAAACCGCAGCACGGTTTATCATGACCTGCTGCATACCCAGTGCTATCCATGACCAACAATCACCACTGCCAGCCCATCTGCAGTGTACCACTGCTCTACCATATGAAAGTGCTCTATTTTCCTAATAATGTCCTCTGTGAACGTTACTTCCTCAGCTGGCAGCTCCAATCTGCCAGAACATTAATGAGAAACTAACGAAGAGTGCCAGGCTAATACAGAAGCCGTAACGAAGATTAATCTCTCCCCAGAGAGGATGACATGCCTTCTCAGAGACCTAGTACACTGCAACAACATTTGGAGGGTCAAAATTAGGTCAATGAAAGCTAATTAATAGCAAACCTCTCTTTTGTTCTTAATTATGGAGCAGTGCATAGGGATTTCAAATAAGTCACTTATTCCATTCTAGCCACCGCATTCCCAAGCCAGGGTCTGTAACCCATGTACCAAGCTGATGGCACATCTGGGCACAGTCTATCAAAAGGGAAACTAACAGAGCCAGAGAGACTGGGGCTGCAACTATGGCACCAACTCTTTTGAGTCTGTGCTTCAGAAGAGGGGTTGGATGAGCTTCTATATGTACCCTGCATGAGGCAGGACCCTAATGAGTGAGTCCTGTGCCTCAGGCCAGGCTGGGGTTCTTCTCTTCTCTCCACAACAAGATCTTGGCCCCCCTCCAGCAGCCTCTGGAGTTGGTTCTCCCACAACACAACTTCCCACTGTATCATTTCTTGCCAAAGGATGCTGTGGTTGCTAGAATCATATGTACAGCCTTAATGAGTCTGCTAAAGAGAGTCTTCGTCAAGGGCTGCTGCATGCACTGATGTTACTACTGGCCTGGAAAGTTCCCCAAGGCAGAAGCAACACAACAAGACCATGCAACACCAGAGAGCCTTGCTGTTTGGGAACAGTTCAGAGTTCCCAAGCACACTGCTGACTTCCACTGTGGCCTTATGGCATTTCAGTTCCCTCACCTTGAGTCCTTGCCCAACACATGAAGGCACTCTGGTAGCTGAGGCTATGGCATCCCAGTTAAAGCTACCATCTCTGGTGCTTGTGTGTCCACAGCGCCTCAAGACACAACTGCAGCAACAACCGGCACAGGTTTGGTGAGGATGCCTCCATTCTTCCTTCATCTCCCCTGGGTAAACCCATAGGAAACAAACAAACAAACAATCAAACAAAAAAAAACACCAGCAAATAACCCCCTGGGCTGTCTCTGTGCTGGAGAAAGCACCAAGTTTCACTGCTGTAGAGGAGATGTCAAGCAGCGAGCACTTAGAATTCCTGTCTTGCCGGGCCAGAGCCCAAATGGAAGCAAATCCTCTGCAGGCAGGACAGTCCTGCCAGCTCCACGATCCCACAGAAGGAAAACATGCTGGGTCTAAAGAAAATCAATGACTTTGCACATGTCTTTGCAAGGCTGTGTTCAGAGAGGTGACTGGCACTGAAATTGCCCTACTTACCACAAAAGCAGTGACAGTGCCACTGCCGCAGCAGGGGACAGACTGACTCCAGGCCTTGTTTCAAATCTTGTTTTCTAATTGGAGCAGGCTGTGCTGCCAGCAAGAAAACAGGATCCTTTACAAGATCAGACGTACACGTCTCCCACCATGCTTTCAAAGGTGAGCCAACAGCTCCACAGCAGCATTTAACTCTTGCCCAGCTGACATCCACAGCACCAGCCCACGCGTTCTCCCCAGGGAAGGAAGGAGCGGGGTGAAAATTCAGTGGGCTGCAAAGATGTGCAGTGGCTGCTGCAGTCAGGGACACTGCAGCGTGTTCTGCAGAGAGGTGCTGGAAACATCAGTGTTGGGTGAGTACCTCTGATATGCAGCCCACCTTTGAGAAATGTTGGGCAACTTTACTGTGAGCTACACAAGAGAAACTTTGCATGCCAGCAGAGCAAAGGGAAGCCGTCCTAATTCTGCCTGAACCCTTGCATGGGACTAATTGCCTGCCCAGCATTTTAAGCTGGGCAGTGCCATTTCTCGCACATGTAGATGTCCTCTCCAAGCACTGTTGGCAAAGGCTCTGGAACAGAGCTGCCACCTCTTCTGACTCACACCCCCTGATGAAGATGGCAATAGCAGGACCTGCTTCAGGCCACAGGTCTCGGTCTGGAGGCGCTCCGTCCCTCCTGAAGGAGCACACTTCCCAGGCACCCGCTGGAAACACTGCTCCCTCAGCATCCGAATAAAACACCTTGTGTATTCTGCTAAGGCGAGCACTGAAAGGAAGGCAGGACGTACCCACCTCCTGCTGACGGCAGAAGGACTTAGGCACCTAATTCTGCTAAGCTCCTTTGAAAGCCCTGCATTTCAACACTCAAAGGTCTGCTCTAATTGGCCAAATAATTGCCCATGTCACGTCTGTGCTCTTAAACGATTGGCAGGAGAGCTAACTTGCACTGATTCACCTTATTCTGACTCACAGTCATTTATTTGCACTATTTCCAGCACTGGGAGTTGAAATAATGATACATGTTTTCCATACGTTCACAAGAGAATTCATAAACTGCCAAGAATACATGACTTCATGTCCAGCTGTGCCAGGCTCTCCTAGCTTCTTAACAAAATAAAACCAACCAGACCGAAGGTGTGCTTAAGTTTGGGAAAATATTAATGCAGGGAAACCCTCTTCTTCTCCATTTTGAAGTCAAATTCCAGCACTGTGAGAGCTTTGAAGGCCATCAGACTCAAAGACAAAGTCTTTCCTCTACTACAGCTTTAGCCCTTCCTCCCTAATCTTGGCTGGTGCCTTCACACTTTGCAGGAGTGCCCCCTATGAGGGCTGAAAACGCCCTCCTGGCTCCACAGTGCTTTTCTAGTTCCGATTTTTGTGTCATATTTGACCACCAGCTGGTGCCAGCTATGACAAAGACACTGTCCCCCAGCACACAGCCCCCCACTGCTCTCAGCAGGGACAATGCAAGCCACCTCCAGCTATGGCACAAGCCTCTGAGCCCTTCACATTTATTCCCTCCAGTACTGTCCAAACTTCACCCCGGGGGCCTAACCTCCCATAGCCCATGGAGGTTTACTTTTCTTCAACATTTTCATCCTTCCAGCGAGACACTCGACTAAATAAAAAGCATCGGGGGATTGATTTCAGCCTTCTAAATTCAGTCATCAACTAAGGCTTATTTCTAGAATCATGTTAAGCAGAGGAAGGACTTCTCATCTGTCAACATCAGGTGCATACCCCAAGGCTACTGAAATTACAGGAGGACAGTGTACTGAATACAAGGTATGGGTACACGAGCAAGTTAGGTTACCCTTAAACTAAACCATCTATCCCAGGACACATCACATCACTTCTGACCACTTCAAGAAATGAACTAATGGAGATAAAACCACTAACTTAATTCTCAAGCCAGAGCAGTACCAAAAAGCCCCTCGATTTAGCTGAACACAGAGTGAGGGAAGCTGCTCACAGAGCCTGACTCTGAATCACTCTCCAGAATCTGAATCACTTGGTTTCAGCTCAGCCAGCAGCTCCAGCTGAAAGCAACATGACCGTAACTCCCTGTGTGTAGTTCCCCCAGGGAAATGCAAAAACCATCTTGCAGCCATCCTGCAAAAGAGGAACCAAGAGCATGCCAGGCACTGCATAACATGGCAGTGGGGTGCTGCACCAGCAAGCCATCCCACAACAGCTCCACCTCCATCTCCCACTGATCTCCCGTTTTCTCTAGTCATTACAAGCACAGCAAGCAGTGATGGTCAGGGCTGTGAGCAGAAAGGAAATTACTTCAAGTGGCCAAGGACACGGGGAAGGGCACTGAAGATGAGCCATGCTGGGGTGAAACAATCCGTCAGAGACACATACGGCTTTTCAGCAGCATGTGCAGGCAGTGGTGGGGTAGGAGTATGGGAGCACCCCCTGACTGACTTTGAGCCAGTGCCCTCAGATCCATTCGTTAATGTCAGTTCTCTCTGCCTTTTCAAAGAGGAATGCAACCTGGCCATAACCGTGTAGGCCAGCCCTGTTTAGTGAGGGTTTGTGGGGCCACCCCACCAAGGATCTTGTGAATCTCACCCTGCACCGAGCCCTCTGCTTTAACAAATTGGCAGCGCTAACCAGCCCGCTTCTGTGACCCACTTACACACAGACTCAGCTCCTCTGAAACCAGGACAATTAGCTAACTTAATTGCAGTGACTTTGCAAATAGCCTTTCGTCATGATAAACACTGAGCTCGAAGACAGGATCAACGAACCCAAGGCAAAGGTGCCGCTGCCGCCTGTCCTCGTCAGGTAACCAGGGAGATGGGCGCCATGATGGGACGAGGACGCATGTGGCAGCCGTCCACAATGCTCACCCAGTCCCATGGCACAGGGACGGTTCTGTCTCCCTGCCACCTCACGCAGGGACACAGTTCACAGCCAGATGTGACAACCTGCTTGTGGGGAGATGCCCCGAGTCTCCACAGTTCTCCACTCGGTGCTTCAATACCAAAACCCAGCCACTGCTGAGTTCCCCGGGTGCTTAAGCACTTGCTCCACTGCAGTGTGTAGAGTTTAGAGGTAATTTCTCAAAAACTTCTCAGTGGCTGGAGCATACCGGTCTTCCTGCCGCTCGCCAGAGCTCAGGCTAAGGCAGTCACCAGAAAATTCTCTCAGGGTGGTTTTAACTCTGCCTCCCTTTCATCAGCTTTCTAGTGGTCATTACAGGAGATCTGGGAGGAGAAATGAATGTTTGTAAGATGCATAATTGAATAGAATATGTAATAGTAAGCAAACTGGGAGGATAAGTATTAAACTGATTAAAAACTACGCAAGCAGAACAGAATTAAAAATAAATGAAACTCAGATACAAGCCTAATGAACAACTGCTTTTAACCAAATTTACACATTCCTCTCCATGATCTGTGCACCAACCTTTTGTGTGGGCAAAGAGGCCACAAGAGGCCAAACGCCCTGGTTGGTAGTGCTCTCTCCCCTCTGTCGGCCTGCATTAACTTTTTGCTCTCCATGTGCTACCATCTCCCAGCTTTGAGGTCCTGGGACCATTCTGGGAGCACACAGCACCTCATGGCCAGGCCACAGCTGATGCCCTTTCAGGTACAAAAGCCTAAGTTTAGCACAAATGATTTTGAATGCAAAAGCAGGCCCTTAAAAAACAAACAAACAAAGCAAAACAAGAAAAACACCACCAAGGTACCAGACTGCGTAATGGATATTAGCCATGTTCCTAAGTGTCTTGCTGAATCAAGGTCATGGCCTATTGATTACAGACAATGTATTAACAATGCAGTTTTCTCAGAAATGATGACTGAGCCTAAATGTAGGCCAAGCCTATCTAGCAAGTACAGCAATGCCGACTGCCACGGGAGTTACCAGCAGCCTGGGGACGGTCACTCCAGCAGCGCATGACTTCTCCCGCTCCCCAGGACTGCTTGCACACCTTTATGTGCTGCATTGCTGCATGAGTCGACGGGATCACCAGCACCCTGTCCTGCCAGAGGCAATTCAGAGCAGTGAAAATTGCTCCTAATTGCACATGGGCTGTCATTCCGGAGGTGTACTGTGCAGAGGTTTATAGCTGTGCCTAATCATACAGGTCTCAAAATGAGAGGTAATTAATAGAAATTAATTAGCCAGTGTTAATCAAGTAAAATCAATTAGCAAATGCTATAATAACAGCTGTATGGTAGGATTGCAAAGGATAGACTATTCAAGACCCAGACTAATGCTCCAGTGTCGTTCCCAGTATCTGTATTTAGCACCGCCCTGTCTCGATGTTCAGGGCCAGTTCCCTACACGGGGCAGAGCTGGAGTGCCGGTTCAGTGCCTGTCAAGCACTGGGGCACAGCTCAGCCCTTGCTGTTATGCTCAGCTGCCAACAAAAGACACAGCTACAAGCGTAAGACATGCTACTTCTCTCTGCAGTACTTCGCTGTGTGGTCCACATCCCTGCCCAACCCCAGCAAGTGCTCACAGCCTGAATATTCTGATCCCATCTCATTTATCCCGAGCACCACCAGTTGCTCCTAACAGGGTCTGTGGTTACTTCATCTCCCAAGGTGCAAGCTTGTACTCACAGCACCTTGAAAACATAGCCAAAGTGGCTTAGAAGATGAGTTCCCAGTTCTGGGGAACAGAAGTTTTGATGGCGGTAGCTCACTCCTCTTGCGCAAGCCGAGGAAGCTGAAGCCTGCAGTGCAAGTAAGGAAAAGTATTAGTGCCATATTGTGCTGTAAATGCTGCGGCAGGGGAATACCCACAGACTGTCGATTCAGTGTAGCATTGGCAAGAGCTGTTTTTATTGACATCTGCTGTTTTCATCGTTGCATAAGGAAACAGGAAGGAGACGTTCAAAAACAGGATCCAGGTCAGGTCCTGGAAAGCTACACCCGGTGTCAGTGGGTGTGCAGGCCCTGAAACCTGGGCCATGTTCTGCTGTCATTTGCAGTCCCTTACCCATGGGTAAGCAACTTCGGCCAGTTTCCACAAGGTCTGGGTTGCACCAGAAATTAACCCACAAGAGCTGGGCAGGCACAGCACGCCAGAACCAGTGCCCTTCTCAGAAGCAATCAGCTTCTCCATTCATACCCCAGAGGCTGCCCTGAATTAAAGCTGGTTCATGCTCAGCAGCGACATCCAGGCCACTCGGAAGTTAATGATGCAGAAGAGCAGCTGGGCGTAACTGCTATGAAAGGGGAGAATGTGCTTCTAGCTTTTCCATCATAGTTAATCATTAAAGCCTTTCATGGTCACAGAAGGTGCTGGCTTCCTTACAAGCTCCCCTTATCAGCCATAATTATTTCCTGATCTGCTTTCGCCTAACTACCTGGCAGACTTATGCACAACACCCTTGAATCACCTGACTGCATTTATTGCCCTATATTCCAGGCCAAATGGGCCTCTGCTGTGTCAGCTGCAATATTTACAGCATGTTATTTCTCCCAGCCCATGCCCAAACATAAAAGCTGTTCTGCCCCCTGCCTTCCCTTTATACCATCCCTCTTCCCATGACAAAGCAAAACAGAGCAGTAAGCTAAATATCTCAGAACTCTTTCTTATCTTCTCTATGGAAGCAGCACAGCCCCTCTTGCATAAAGCCCAGGAGAGTTCTGCTGCCCTCCCCCTAATTCCATTTCACACTAAGTTTTCAATCATTTTAATTCTACAGATATTGTCCAGACACTTAAATTAATGTATTTCTATTTACACTCCTTTCCTTTTTTCTTTTCTTGTTTTCTGACAAAGACTAGCTCACCTCCATAGAGGAGAGAGACATAAATCCAGGTGATAGACCTTAAAACCTCACCCTTGCAGCGTGTTATTTTCATGTCAGAGCCAGCGGAGCTGGAACTCAGCTTCATACTGAGCGCAGTCCAGGGTTACCAACTTAACTCTTTTATTGAATAAAAATTGATAGAGTAAGCCTGACAAGCACAGCAGGTTGAACAGATGAAGTCAAATCCTGAGGTCCTATATGAGTGGAGCCAGTGGAAATTTCCAAGAGCAAGAGAGGGCTTGTACTTGGATTAGTAAAAACAACATAGTAAAAAAAAAATAAAAAAAAATCAAGAACTGAAGATACAGTCCCCGTGGCAGCTGTGATCGACTGACAGAAATTCTGCTCTCTGTGAAGCAGAAGAAGCTGTCCCATCTGCAGGTACTACGAACCCATACATGTACATACACACATACTGTACAACACCTGCTTGAGCCACCAACTAGAGTTTTCTATTCAAACATACACAAAGTGGACAGAGGTCTCCAGACAGGAAGCAGAAGAGTCAAGAACTGGGAACATGGCATTTCACGATCAAATTCATCTTGTCAGAGAGACAGCAACATCTACAAAAAGGAATAAAAATGCAGAGAAGGGAGATTTTGTTTTCACTGCTTAGGTTTATGAAAATACAGTTTTAGGGAAATTCAAAACCACAAAGTGAGCAGGGGATGTACACAGAATAACCCCAAAGCCAGATTGCATTGCTGTTGCTTAACCTTGGTGTCTGATACATGGTTGACTCTGCTTGCAGGCAACACCAAGGTCATTGTGAAACACCTGTAATCAACAATTCAAACCAATGCTTCCTCTTTCTTTCTAGCAAAGTATTCATGTAAAACAGCCAGTAATTCAGAGAGGTCTCAGATACAACCAAGAATTTGGAACTGCTTTGCTCATCTTTTCTTGCTCACTGCAGTCAGGTCACTTCCAAGGCAGACCAAATGAATGTGCACCACAGGGACACTGGGCATGCTCTGCAGGTACAGATACTACACTGGCAAGCATAAAATAAGAACTCACAGAAGTGTCTACCCACACGTGCATTTCTCTGCTTTGTGAGCATACCATGCTTCTTTCTGCTCTCACAGTCATCTATCATTTTGCCTATAGCCACTGCAGGACATGCTTTTAAAATGCCAGCTCGAGGCTCAGGATGAAGGCACACAGGATCCCTGAAAATAGTGCAGAAAGGCTGGGTAGAGGAAAAGATGGTGAAGCTTTGCCACCACTAAAAGAAGATGCACCTACGTCATGATTCCTGTGGGGGGTCTCATCACCCTCTCTTGGAAAGCACAGGCAATATGCAGAGAAGAACAGATTAACCAGTGATTCTGCATACTGCACAGCTTCTGTCTCCATGTGGGAGGATGCCTCAGCTCAGAAAAGAGATGGCAGGGGGAGGTGACAGAGGTCTGTAGAG
Organism: Aythya ferina; assembly: GCF_964211825.1. Classification (NCBI taxonomy): domain Eukaryota; kingdom Metazoa; phylum Chordata; class Aves; order Anseriformes; family Anatidae; genus Aythya; species Aythya ferina. The sequence continues at coordinate 14,836,041 of NC_140306.1, forward strand.
ACACAGATAGTGGTAAGGTGATTAAAGCGTTCATGGCACAAGAGCCAGAACCACTGCACTTACCAGGTCCACTAAAATTCACCGAGATGCTGATGCCAGTTGTCGAGTGGATGCACAGGAGGTTATGCCAAGGGAAGGACCATGCTACCTACAGTTCCTCTCTTATACTTCCCCCAGGTATGTGTTAGTGGTCACAGTCAAGAGAAGGTGAAGGCAGGCTTTGGCTAGGGTCAGTCCAGGTCTCTCTAGTGGGGCATAAGGTGAGAGCTTACATGGGAAAACACGCTGCTTCCCACCCGGAGCAATACCCAGTCACGTAGCTCTTGGAAACTGCGCTTTTGATTTCTTGCAACATTCCATTTCAGCCCCTCATCCTGTTGCCTTCTTCCAGCTTTTTTTAGCATTAAATATACACCCTGATTTTAAATGACAGTTAAATATGCTGAAATAACAGCCTTGTAGCATGCTGTCAGTTGTCTGTCCACAAATAATCTCACTCCCTTCACTGCTGCCTGTGTGCCCTGGCCCTTAACTAAAGAGGCTTCTTCCAGAGCTCAGTGCTCAGCCCCCCTGCCAAGACAGCCAGCAGTGGCAATTACAGAAGCCTCTCACTGTGTCATGATGTCCCATCCACTCAAGTCCCACTGCTCCTGCAGACCACCCAGGGTGGGGGAATCGCTGTGGAGCAGAACCAGGCTCGCTTGTCCACGCACAACACATCTCGCACTTCTGTCAGGATGACGCCACAGCTTGACCTAATGATTGAACTACAAGATGCCTGCCGTAGTCAGCAGCCATGAAAATTATTAGCAGCATTCTTTGAATTTTTAATGCTGTCTGAGAGATTTTAATCAAATCTGGTGGTGGGCAAAGCAGCCAGTGAAGATATTACACAGGAGGGAGGGAGTGTATCACCTGCCCTGAAGCTATGCCTTGTGTCACTGCTCCCAAATGTCTGCTACCAGAGTAGCTTGAGCAACCTTTTAGAGGGAAACTTGGCACAACCAGAGCATGCAGGGCAAGTTACAGCCACAGTATTTTGAACTGTACCTTTCCTTTTTTCAAGTTCACCCACCAGCTAATTGACATGTTGGTGGATGGTGTTGAACTTTCTCCCCACGGGTCCAAAAAGGATGCTATTTCCTTGTCTTTCACTGAATTTCTGTGCGAAATTCCTCCTGAAGATGGATTTAGGACCCTGGCACATACCTGTATCTTCTTGTTCAGGCCTTAGTGATCTGTTGCTGGGGCATGTTCCTAGTGCCGCAGGTCCTGGTTCACTGCAGGCGTAGGTGGGAGCTTTCTGGCTTTTGCCAGCTTAGCAGCAGTGCCTGCGAGCCCCGGGGCACAGGGGGCCCTTCACCATCAATCTTCATCTTGCCTATCCACTCAGCCTTGTTTAACCACAGGGAAGGAGGCAAGGGACTGTTTCCTGCCTTACGAGAAACGTTTCACAAAACTGGAAAAAAGCTTGTTGCTATTTTCCTGAGGTGGAATTTGGTTTCCAGGTAAGCTTTCATTCCTAAAATCCCCGTGAATCACATATACAACCCCCCAAGAAATCCCACCTCGGGCGATGGGGTAGAGGTCTCGGAAAAGCGGTGCTTTGGTTAGCAAAACCTGGTCATTTTGCTTGGTTCCCCCTTCAGGAAAAAAAAAAAAATAATAGTAATAATAATAATAATTCTGAGTTTCTTTCTGATCTGAACTTAGCCCAGAGACTGGACTAGTGACTGAACCATGCCCCAGCACATCCCCCAGGGCAGTGCAAGCCGCTGCCTTTTGCTCACACACGTGCCCCAAGATGCCTTCCAGGTGCTCCCAAACCCACCGTGCCCTGAGCTAAGCAGGCAGGTCCTCTCCCTCCCCATTGCCAGCACAGACAGATGCCACCAGTCGCATCCATCCCCGTGGCACAATCAATCTGTCAGCCCCAGTGACAGCTCTGCCTCCTGACGGCTCTTGAAGCGAGCAGCTCAGCTGGCGCTGGGGAGCAGAGTTAAACTCTATTATGAGATAGAGGTGTATGTATCTGCCTTTAACTCCACATTTTTGGTTCCGGTTTTTGGGTCTGATTTTCCCATGCCTATCTCTGTCTCACTGCAAAATAAACAGCTGCACCCTTACTATCAGCAAAATAGAAGAGCTTATGCACAAAGCCCCTTGCCTCCTGCTCCCAGACCAGAGCACTGGAAGGCAAAAACAGAAAAACAAACAGCACTAACGTGATTTATCTTTTGTACAGGGGCTCCTCCTTCTCTTTCAAGACCACACGTTTCAATAATGAGAAACAGGGCACTCCCAACCCTCATGCACAATCCCTCTTTTATTTCTTACGCAGTAAGGAGCAAAGACATGAGACTTTCCTAACCGCTTCCCACAAGAACTGTCTCTGGCTTTGACTTTGATAATCCAGCCTGACTGATCTTCCTCTGGCGGTGGCACTGGCGTCAGCAGCCACAGTGATGGATGGGCTTTACAGCTTGAATGGCCTTTGGGACAGCTGGTGGAAGATAAGTGCCTAAAGCCCTCAATTTATGCCTCCTCAAGTTCCTAAGCCATAAGGATGTTCATAGATGCCTTTTCCCTTTACTGTTGGCTTTGAAACAGGAGCAAAATAAAAAGGGTGAAAACAACAACAAAAAAAAGAAGTTGAAACTCTCAAGTCGCTGTGTTACATCCACTGCTAGAGGAAAGTGAATTATGTGACCAGGAGGAGAGTGGTGGTAGCTGCACAATTTTTCTACTGTCCCAATATCCTGATGCCATCAGCTCGTATGCTGTGGTGGTTTTTTGTTGTTGTTGTTGTTGTTTTTGTTTGTTTGTTTGTTTTGTTAAGTTTCTCCTCTTGGTCTGAATTTTTATTCCATGCCTCCTAGATCAGGTGCAACAGGAGTGAATGCTGTTGCCTACTGGTAGAAAATGAAGGTAGGAGACATGGGAAGATCAATAGGTGAGAAGCCAAACAAGATGAAACATTGACCTAGACTTTGTGCACCCTGGCAAGATGTACAGTACCGACTTTATTTGTCAGATGCCAGAGACACCTCTCTTGTCAGGTTCCAATTCCAGCTAAACTCATATTATGCTAAGCCTTTCTGAAGTTTCCTCCTTCATGAGAGCATCTGTGATCACTGAGGCAATATAACAATGGCTGAAAATTTAAATGAAGTCAAACTGATAGGCCCCATTAAGATGCTCATCAAAAGCTACTAAAAACACACTGATTTATGCTTGCCAGCAGGAAGGTTTTGTTACAGGCAGTTACATTTTTCTTACTCAGTTTTCAGAGTTGCTTTTGTAGAGGTTTCACTGTTTAAGTATTGTAAAGCTTATTGAATGCTCAAACAAAATTCATGACCAAATTACTGCAAATAAATGTAAATGCATTTCAGCTGACGCAGACAGCTAGCTGGGCACATGCTCCTAACCAATGGCAAAGATCGAGCGATCCAAGTTTCAGAGCCATGCACATGCACAGACAGCAACAAGCAGCAAACTTTTGCCAGGGTTGAGCTGAACACCCAAACACCCTTCAAAATGAAAATCAGAATAAAATCGTTCATTTTGTTCTTTCATGCTGACACAGACCTACAGCCATTTCCAGGGCAGGGACTGAGAGGGTGCTCCTAGACATCTCATTTTGATAAAAATCTAATTTGTCCTAAATGCCTTGGAGTTCAACACCCCAGGAGAACCCCAGCCACAAGCATACAGCAAAACTACATTGTGTTTCAAGATCTGTGAAATGCTGAGACTGACATGCAGTTGTGTTTTCTCAAGGAATGGGACATCCAAAATGCTTTCTCATTATAAAAACAGCAGGGCTAAGTTTTGAGGAAGAAGCCAGTTTTGTCTTTCTTTGTACTTGAGGACTTTCCCAACCACCACACAACCACAGAGAAAACAGATGTAACCAGGGTGAATGCGGGTAAAGAGTGATTCAGGATGTCTGAGGAAGCATCAAGTGCAAACAAGAGCTTTGAGATGAGGTAGTGCCTGCCTCGAAGTGAAACAGCACTGACAGCTGCCTGGTGTGTCACAGGGCAGTCACCCTGTTCCCTTCAAAGGTGATCCTTCCTGGAGATCAGACTAAGGAAAGTGGCACCTGCCTCAGAAGGGATCTGCAGCCATTTCCTCCCAGCTTATAAGGGCTGTGCTCCATGTGTGGTCTCGCTTTGTGCCCAGGTGCCCGTGGGAGTTGTTTGATTTCAGCATTCTGGGAATTGGAAGGAAAGGCCTCCAAGATACTGAGTTCATAGGAATTGTGAGAAAACTCGTGGCCAAACAGAGCAGAAAGTCTCTGCTGGTGCTCCTGCTAGGGGAAGGGCTGATAAAGCAAGCTCTCCCTAGACACTGCAGAACTCCCAGGATGTTAGAAAGCAGATCTGACTCCTGCTGCTGCTTGCCAATCTGCTTGTTTCTTCCTCTTGTCACCGATTCTGCTGGGCTTTGGAGCCCCAAATCTATCAGCATTCAAAGGGGACTTTTCCACCTCATCTCCTGAAACCTTCTCAAGTCAGTTTGTTTCTGTAATTTCTCTCAGACTTCTAAACAGCTCTCATTTTGGGGACCCTTTGGAGGCAGGCCTGGAGCATGCCCAGCTGACGACACATTTCCCTGCCATACAGGGAGATCTGATCCAAGGCCTGACTGTGCAGGAAGCTGATCCCCAGTTTCAGTCGGCCTTCAGAACAACTCATGTCTTGGCTATCCGTGAGAGAAATTCTTAAACGTTTGCTCAGAGCGAGTAGCAGCTGATGCTCTTAATCATCACAGAGAGGAAAGGGAGGGATGGAAAAATGCCCACCTGCCAGCCCTCTTACCAAGGCTTCAGGATGAGACCTTTTCTCGGGGGGAGCTGGTTCTCTGCTCTGCTCTTTTGAAGCATCCTGGCCTCAGATGCCGTTGAAAGCAAGGTACTGGGAGTCCTGGTGGGCAAGTTATTATGGTATTCCCCCCCAGACAGCTACAAAAACTGCAGAAAAGCCAACTGAGAATCCCTCCCATATCTTTTCTGAAATGACCCTGAGACTGGAAGTACTGAAGCAGCCTAACAGTAGGATAGAGTATCAGCACAGTATCAAAGGCTGTGAAACAGAAGTTCCCCAGATTTTCCAGTCCTCCCTTGTTCAAAGACCCCTCCTCCATCAAAGCTCAAACCCTGCTAGGACCAACAGATCATGTGAGAGGCATCAGAGGATTATTAATTTGAAAGAAATGGGTGGAAAGTGTGTCAAGCATGCTGAATCTTTGAACTGGGTACTTTAGAAGATCATTGCAAAATAAAAGACAACTATACATTCATTTTCCTTTAGAAAGAACATATTGCACAAAGCCACAAAAGTTACATGACCTTCATGTGAAGGAGAACAGAAGGACCAATCTTCACTCATTGTAAAATGACTTGGAAAGGCAACAAAGCGATGCCAGTTTTCACCAGCTGAAGATACGACCAAATGTCTGCGGTACGCTGAAAACTATAAGGCCTATTCATTGTGAATGCTTCTGAGCATATGTTAATCAGTGAGAAATTTCTTTCCAGAGATAATTATGGAACAAATATAAGTCCATGAATTTGGCCTATTATGAGGACTGTGCCTTCCTCCAAGGCATGGAGTGGAGAGTGGGATCTATTAACATTGTCGGGCTGCAGACGACCTCTGAACTGAAGCTTGCCATGAATGTGTCCTTAAAGGATAAATACAATGGCCATCAGCTTAGCAGCCATGGCACAGTCAGGCCTGTGTTTAGGTTAATTTCCCTCTAAAAATGAAATGAGATGCTCTATATTTTCAACAGCAACACAGAGACCTGAAAGGAGAACCTACTTTCTGAAGAAAATCCCTGCTGCTCCTGCCGTGTAGCAGATGGCAAATAAATGGAGCACATCAGTGCCATCCCAGTCTGTATCACTGGCATCTCAAAACCACCCCAGAAAAGGTGGCAACACCACTGAGGTCTAGTCCAGCATCTTCCATCTAAGACTCTTACAGGACTTTTGAACTGTGGAGATGTAATCCTAAAGCTACAACAGCAGAGATGTCTGTTTTTTCAGCCATCTACCTGAGACAATTTAGAGCTAAGACTTCCAAACAGTCCTTATGACAACCACAAGCAAGATGTACATATGAAATCATCTAATGCTTTGCCAAAACAAAACAAAAATCTATATGAATGCTAGCTAGATCCTTTATTTGCCCAGGAAAAACTCCTGGCAAGAGAGTAATGCTGACCTAGTCCAATACATTGCACCTGAGACAATTCTGACTCCTTCTAGTTTTGATAAGCAAATTGTAAGCAAGGAGATATTTGCTAACCAGAATTATGCGCACACACTTAGCAAGGGATAGTCACAACATTAAATGGAAATAGATATAAAAGATTTTTCATTTCATATAATACAAGTAACTAGTACAAGTTCTCACACAAAAGCACGGGGAGCTGTGGTGAAGGTTTTTGGTGAAGGCTTTCCAGCCCTAATTCTCAGCAGTGAATGGTGACCAGTGCTCTTGGGCCCCCAGCACAAGACAGAAACAGAGCTGTTGGAGCAGGTCCAGAGTCCAACCCAAACCATTCTATAGTTGTACGGCCAAGGCAGGATGCTGTACTACACAGACCCAATCAAAAGAGCACTTCAAAATAGCATTTTCTTTTCCTGAAATAGAACGAACATCTTATGCAGAAGTTTGCCTTACTTCATGGCAAAGATCTTTGTCTATTTGAGAAAGTCAGCTCTTAACAGGCTGACCTTCAAGAGAAAGGCTGCTCTGCTGTTAGGGAGCTGACAATAACACCTGCTACACTCTGAGGTACAAGAGCACGCGTCTCTCCACGTGCCTGACCTCTGCTCACCTCCTTCACTCTGGCCTTCCTGACTGGATTCTGTAACCCTCTATTTTAACTGCAAATCCCTCAAATATTTTCTGTGCATGCAGCTCTTGATGAGAATTTCCTGCTGAAGCACCACCACCTATAGTTGTTAGTGCAGGTATCTTGCCTTATTACCCTGGAGTGTAATGGCTCTGTGGATTAAAGGAAGCTGCTTACCCAGGCAGCTGAAGTATGTAGCACAGGTGTGATGTCCCGAGACGTACAAGCACCACATCTTCATATCTGCACCAACAGTGAGCAGCTACCACATTTGGTTGGCAGGGAATCAGATGTCCTTCAGATCCTTTCTTTGTTCCCAAAGGTTCACAAGATAGGAGACTAAAACACAAGATAGAGAAAAAAATTAAAAAGGTGTGCTAACTGATGTTTGCACACATACACACACACACAAATCACCCATTTATTTTGTTATGGGCCTAATTTTCAGTCTTTGGCAACAGTTTCCATAACAAAAGGGAGCAGCCTGTAGCGTGAGTCACACTGTTATATCCCCCTGGCACTTTCCACAGGGGTTGGCAGCGAGCAGCCAACACGGTGGCACCGTGTTCCTGGGATTTGCTGGCCAGTCCCTCTGGTTGCCACGTTCAGGCAGGCAGGCTGGCGCTGGCACAGGCTGTGGAGGGGCTCACACAGTCACTGACGGTGCTCCTCAAAAAGAAAAACTCTGAAAGGGTTTCTAGCTGCAGGGAGGACTTCCATAAAAAACATTTTAACAAGTTCTCCATGGAAAGACAACTTCTAGGTGTGCACTGCTCCAGTTTAGATCAGTGTTATGATGCTATTAAAATGGAGGAAAACAGGTATCTTCTCTGTATGAGTTCAGCAGGAACGGAGGCAAAGCCCCTGTCCACCTGGGATAAGATGAGCCCACAAGTCCAACACTCGTGTTACCTCCAGCTTTGCATCTGCCCATTTCCATCGGCTCCACAGGAGTCATTCTTCATTTATTCTTTCCTTTGTCTTTAGTTCACACATTTATTAGCAGCAGACTGAAAGAAGAAAAGGGCCTATTAAAAAAAGCAGGGGCTAAGCCCCTTCTGCTCTTAGTCTCAGCTTCATCTAGAAGAATTCATAGGACACCAACCTACAATTAACACATTCTCCACCCCCAAGTCCTGACCCTAACACCTGCACAAGAGCACTGGGTGCTGCATACAACTTGACTCAACCTGTGCTGACCACAGGATGCCAACCACCAGGTACTGTCACCCACGAGCCCACCTCAGGGGCCAGAGAGTACCCAAGGGAGTGACTTATTGTCACTGCACGCATCTGCAGTCCCAAAGGTTTGCTCTTTTAGGGCAGGAAGAGCAATTCCCAGCTAGTGACGTGAGAAAGATGTGAAGGCAGGAGGGCTCTGTAAAACACGAAGGTAGACAACGGACACCCGAGGAGCCACATAGTACAGATCTGGCTACCGGTGACACTAGCCAGAACGTCCTTAGGTTAAATATGTCAAAAGCCCTCCTTAAGAAAGAGTGCCCAAATCAGAAGAATGGGACAGAGTTTAGTGGAGTTGAACCTTTGAAGCCATGGGATCAAAGCGGCGGGGAGTTGAACTTGGACATCTCTGAAGTAGAAGCAAGGAGAAAGCTTGGCTGGGTGGGCACCTACCATGCTTGCACCCCAAGCCTCTCTCAAAAGGGACTGAGCAGATCCAGGAACACCCCTGTAAAGCTAGTGTATGTTTCTTCCTCGCCATTCATCCAGAATTGCATCAGCTGGAGAGCAGATTTCTCCCTGCATGTGAAAAATGTGCATCGGGTCATCAGGTCAGCTCTCCCCAAAACAGGCTTTCTTTCACCTACCCTACAAAAGGCCCAGTCACACCACAGGTCTGCTTCAGAGCTCTCTCTACAAAAATCAAATCAACAACAACAAACACCACCACAGCCCTGTGACAGCCTCAGTGCCCCCAGTGCACCCATTCTTTGGAAGCTCCCAGCCCATCTCACATCCATGGCTGGCCTCTCTGCTCACCTCTTCCTAAATCGCCTCACCCTGAAAGCAACCTGGCGTGTTTGGAAATTGCGACAGAAAAAGAAGCTAGATTGCAGGCATGAAAGGACGGGGAAAAAAAAAAAGGGAAATTTGGAACAGAGCAATCTTCTGCTCTCCATTTGTGTCATGTTCTCACACACAGCCCCCGCATCAACGCAGGCAGAGCGCAGCGACCGTGCGCTGCTGAATGAGAACGGGGCTAAGTCTGTAACACAGTGCTCTGCTGCCAGCCCCTTCCCCATCTCGCCTGCCTTGCTTCTCCACACAGCCTGATCGGGGCAGGGGTTCTGCTGCCCACCATAATTCAGCCCGAGTTTTATTAGGCCCCCCAGGAACTGTCATAAACCCAATGAATAATGGATGCGTTGCTTAACTGAGACTATGAACCAGCTTGTAAAGAACTCATTAAAAGTCACTCCAATTGCAATTCACTGCAGTTCTCACCCTGCAAAAAGCAATGTGACATCCATCAGGAGTATCACTAGCAGCGTGGCCCGGTTATGCCCGAGCCCCTGGTTTTTCCCAGTCAACAGAACTCTGAGCATGAGCGAAAATGACAGGATCCAACCTACGGCATTAGCATCTTCCTTCCTCATTAGGTCACTGAAAGCTCCCTGCGCTCCCTGAAGTCTCACTATTTGCAAAATTGCTCCAAGCAAATGCTTTGGATGGGCGGGAGTGCCGTGCACGCATTAAACAACCGCATTCCCGGGTGGCCATGGAGAAGGCCCGTGCTCGGAGCTAACACAGCTATGCATGGCACAGAGAGAGGGCTGTGCCCTGCTTCTGTTTTCTCAGAGTCCCTGAACAGAAGGCCAGGATGGAGGCAGAAGTATCACGTCACTTCTGCTAGGAAAACACTTTTAAAATGTTATTTCCGACACAGTCATCACTGAAAAGTGCCAAGGAAATGGGGTCTTCAAACGCAGAAGTCCCCATAGAGAATCTGTCTAAGGCAACACAAGCAATACTTTGAGTTGTTTTTTTTTTTAAATGAATAACATTCAGTAATCCAACAGTCAGAAATTAATCATCACACCGATATTAGGCCTCTCTGTTAAAATAAGATGATTATTAAAGACTAAACAACAAAGCTGCCTTCATGTGGACAGGGCTTGCCTTCCTATCTACTTTCAGGTTAATATTGAAGTAAAACTTATTCCAGATTAGACAGCAGTGTACCCACCTCTTTAAGCACCAGACTGATCTAGAAAAGAGAATGGAGCAGAACTGTGCCCTGACTTAGGTGTAGCAAGCCCCAGGCAATATACTCGATTCCTTCCCTCTTTCTGCACACCTCTCTGCCATCACGCCTCCTGTCTGACAACACAAATCTTTTGGAGTCCCACAGCAGGACGATGGGCTGCTCAGCATGAGCAAAGGCCATGTGATCTGTCTCTTACTCCTCTTCCCAGCCGATCTCCAAACAGTGTTTTGTTGCTAACAAACAGATTGTGACTCACTGAGACATTCAAAATTACATTCCTGTAATTTTCATTTTTTACTTTGCTCACTCAAATCCAGCCCGTTGTGGCTTGCCCAACTTCTGTTTGGCAAATACTCCCTCGCTGGCCTCATGTGTGTCTGAACATCAGTTCAAAAGGAGATCCAGCCAGGATAGGGCTAGAATAGACCAGTTTCCACACACAGACAAAAAGCAAACTGAAGAAGTCTAAATTAAGCAATTCTCAGGTCTTCCCAATACCAGTGCATCTGTCCCCCAAAAAATGAAAAGCAAGAGCTCAAGCCAGCAAGGACAACCGCAGAGCCCAAGCAGAAGAGCAGGCAGCGTGAGACTTCCCAGAAAACATGCCACTGATCTTCACGTCGTGGTGATGGCAGGCCAGGGTACCACCACCGCATCGATGCGGTACCAAAAGCAGCCCATGTAGTTACTCTCTGAGCTGTGAAATCACCGCGTTGATTATTTTGGCCACTTCTATGAGCATCCTATTTCTATGGCTTTAATTGCTGTCATACCAGAGAGCTGCCTGTCACGCTAGCCAACTAACTCACATCGGAGAAGCAGCAATGTTCCCGCCTGGAGGCTCCTTTGAAATCCATCTGTGTCTAGATTACCGCCTGTGCAGCCTCAGAGCGCCAGGCCATGCCTGCACCAGCATCCTGCCAAAAGCTGAGTGCAATCTTGTCTCTGCCCAGCCAGGGACCAGGCAGAAGCCACCCAGCAGGATGCCTGAGCAGGGCTGGCACCGACCGCGTAACAAGCTCTAACTTAACTTTCCAGATTGTATTCCAAATCTTGTGATATTTACACTCTCAGAACATCAGTTGATCACTCAGGAGGATGCCACAGGGCCAGGAGTGTCTTCCCCAACATGCAGACTTGCTTCAGGACAGCAGAATGAGAAGACAGGCATTTCTGGGGCTGGCTAGGGCTAATACACTGCTAAGGTAAGTCAATATTTTGCCTCCTGTCAACTTCGCAATCCATTCAATCATTGGTCACAATATTTGAATATGAGGCTTATAAAGGTGGTTGTGAAGAAACCCACTTCTGTTGTTTTATATTTACGGTGAGGTTTAAAGACTACATTGTTCTTAGAACATACCTGAGATGTTTTAATTCTTTCCTCCCAGGTGATTACAGGGCTCTACCCAAAGCAATGTTTGTGCTCCATTATCATGAAGGACGTAGACAAGCTTTCCTGGCTTCATTCAGTAGCTTTCACTGGGCAGTGTAATGAAAGAAAAGACAACATATTTAACCTTTCCTGTGGTAACAGCCATCCTAACTATCATTTTTGAGCTGACAGGACTGTCTGGAGCCAGGCACCCATTGCTGTTTCCTCATCAGCCTGGCTCTGGTTCCAAGCAGCCCTTCAGAAACTCAATTACACAGCTACGCACCCAGATTTCTTCTCCCACTCCAAGCTCTCCCAACCACGTAGATGCCCCAGGAGAGGTAACAGAGCCTTACTGAAGGTTCACAGCCCTGAAATTCCTTGCAGATGTGCAACTAACTTGCTCAGGAATACCACTGAGCCTACAGGTGGAAGAGACAGAGGAGAAGCTAAAATATCAACTGTTGAAGAAATAAGTAGCTCAGAAGACAGAAGTGATTTGGTGAAGGAGAAAGGCCATGGATTTCTGTCTATGAAGATGTTGAAAACACTCATATTATTTCAACCAAGTGACAGCATTTTAAAGGAATCTTAGTGGAAAAGAACAGCCCAGGTAACAATATACCTGGATTTTATTTTCCTAAGACCCTTAAAAGTTGTATTCTTAGGTAAAGAAGGCATCCAGATATCTGTTTGGTTTTCGTTGTCCTTTAGGTTCCTAAAACAACATGGCCTCAATGTTTGAGGGTCTTGGCATTTCAGCATTTTCTACAGCAATATTTGGCTGCCTGGCTTCCTAATCTAAACACCAGTCATGAAGCTGGTTCTCCAACATCCATTTGCAATTTCTCCAAAGTAAACATACTAGAGGCTGCTAAATGTTCTCCCTCTGTACCTATCTCGAACTCTCAGCTATACTTTACATTACAGTAAATGTTATGTTTACATAATATGTACTTTACATTACGGATTATGTTACTGCTCTCCTGGCACAGTCTGCCCAGGACCTTTCAGCATCCAGCTCTGTTTTCCACTGCACACAACTTGGTTGAGTTTTAGCTCCTTGTGTTACGATTTTCCAAAACAAGTAACTATCTCAAGCTGGACTTTTCAGCTATTACGAGATTATATCTTAAAAAAAAAATAGATTTTTTTTTCTACAGCCTAACCCTCTGCTATGCCACCCAAATGAGACTAGCATTTCAACAAGAAATGTTCATGTCCGTATGGCTTGGAACAAGTCCACAACATACATTTGCATTATCCTTCCTCTTGCGGAGCAGCATATAATAGAGGAAGGACTCAACACGACCAGTAAATAACTCCAGTCAATCAAATGACAAATAAATGATGCATGCTGCAGATGCATCTCAAGTTTGACCTGATGTAGTCTCACTCAGCCAGTCCCCCAAGCTGTCCTCAACGGAGTGCCAACCATGCAATGGTTTACTCAACTGAATTAGGAATACAAAACAAAAAAAAAATACAAAAAAAAGGGAGTGAAGGGAACCACACACCCCTGCAGACTTCTAGGAGTTGTTAATACTAATTTTAAGCTGTGACCTCAGACCTATGCCTAAATATCCAGAGGATATTCACCTTTTAAGCCACAGTTTCCACTTCCCTGCTTACAGCTCATTCCTTAACACAAACACAGCTTGGTGATATCCAAAGCATAAATCAGTAATGTGGCCAACATCTCCATCAGCTCTTCTAGGAATAAATGTTGTCATTTAAAAAGAGGTGATCAAGCTTGTAAAATTAAGGAAGAAACATCACTTGCAACCCAAGTGATTCTGTTAACAAGCTGGATTCCTGCTTCAGGTTTTTGTCTGATAAAGCCATGTATACGACTGTATGAAAGGTTGTAAGTAGTTGGAAAGTGGAAAGTCCACATACAAGGTTTTCTACCATATTGCAACTGTTGTTTAAGCTTTTCGTTGACTCCTGGAGCTGAGTCATTTCATCTGCCTTTTGCATGAACACGCACAAAGCAGCTCCATGCTCGGCGCAAGCATGGGGTAGGAGGGCAATCAGCTGTGCGGGAGAATCTATTTCCCCCTGCACGAAAATGTAACTTCATTTTCAGCCGATACCTTTATTTCTACAGTCTCTCAACTCTAGAAACGCAAAGGTTTTTAATGAAGATATGCAATCTTCAGGACTAGAGGTGACTGAGGCATGTCGTTATTAAAATCCACACCTCGCACCACTACAACCACACGCTGTTAAAAGACCACTTTGGCCTCTGAGCAAAGCTTGGCTCTTGTAGTTAGGGACAGGGAAGGAAGAGGGAATAGGGGTCTGTAGGAGCAGCAACACCAGGGCCTTTGTGGGCCAACAGCCACCAGTTCACCCACACCAATGCTGTGTGTTCATTCAGCCCCAGCCCTCCGCGGCCACAGCGTAGTCATGGGCTGATGCCAGTTTTCATAAGGTCTAAAAGAGAAGTTTGGAGCAGGGCAGCTCTGTCCTGCTGCACCGATGGAGCCCCGGGGAAGCGACCTGGCATAAGCAAGGTGCCGCAAGGAGAAGGGTTTAGACAGGCCTAAGAACTTTCAGCAGTGCAGAGAACTAGTGACAGTGTTCTGTGCTGCTAAAATGATGCATTTCTGGCTTTTTATGTGAATGTCCTTTTACACTGCCCAAATAATTAATTAAAAGAAGTACCAACTCTCTTGAAGAAGGTTGTTTCCACAGCTGTCTTTGTATGGCATGCGCATGCCATTTGTTGAAATATTATAAGACTTTATAAACATCAAGCATTACTAAAATAGATTTCTTTCCCCCCACTCACCCTCCCTCCTCCTTCTTCATTTCAAGTCTGTGTAAAACCTTTTGCAAAAGATCCAGATTCTCCCACTGAAACCAAGTGCCACTTGTCTGGAAATAGATATCTCTGCCTCAAAAAGCATCCAGAGCAGATGGGCAGGGACAAGATGCTCTGGTATCACAAGCTCATGCTGTCTCTCTGATTACGCATCAGGGGAACGGTCAGAGGGGAGCACATGCCTGGCATTACCTCTTTCAGGCTTCTTTACCAAAGGGACCAACATTTAGCTGAAATGGAGAAGAGAGAAATTCATTTCAGTATTGGGGATACCAAAGTGGATCCAAGTTGCCTTTAAATTCTCCTAATGCTCAGCTTTGGTGCCAGGCCTGAGCAAAACAAGGACACACACACCAAATGCTTTTCAGGAGAGCTGACCAGGAACAGGCAATCCAGACTAAGAGCGAAACACCGCAAGTTTTCCCTTCTCTAAGGAACTAAAAAACAGGGACACTTAGAAGTTCACAAGCTGCAGTTATTTCAGAACAGACAGAGCTGCTTGCATCAAGCTTTATTTTTACAGAGTGTGAATAATTTCTCACTTGAAGGTAGCTGGGATCATTCTGCTGTTGGTATCTCTGTCATCAGCGACGCTAAAAATACAGAAACCTCCAAGTTCAGCCACGGCGTGCTGTCAGCTCTGAGCCCATGCACACGGCTGCCAGGGTCTCCTTCACCTGCTGACAGCGAGCAGCAGCAGCAGGCGCTGCCACCTTTCAGCTCCAGCCTCTCATGTGCAGCACCAGGCCCACCCTCTGAGCGCACACACACAGCTCTTGCTTCCCCATTTATCCCCAGCAGTAAATATTTGATTTTTCCTCCTGCTCTGACAAAGAACGGCAGCCTGTAATTACAGCTAATCCTGTAAAGGTTGCGGTGCTGTCATGCACTTTTGCTCTCACCCTTGCTCGAGGGACCGCACAGCTGCCTTTGCTGCACTGCACCAGCAGCTTACGCCCAGCCAGAAGGTACATTACCCAAGTTTGCCTACAAAAGGGCAGCTAGAGAGCGAGCCAGTAACAAAACCTTCATTTTAATTGATTATTTACATATACCTTAATGTCCACCCCCTCCAGAAGAGAAATTATCTTGCAACATATGAAGATAGCTGTGCTAATTATGATTTCAGTTGCCATGAAACAGTCTTCAAATGTGGTCCCTCCTGTTGGGTTATAAACAAGGTCTTGGGGTGTGGTTTGCTCTACAAGGAGAAATAGCTGCAGCTTCACCAGCAGTGTTTTCACCTACAGGGGATTGTGCAACTGTGTGCCAGGAGCTGTAGCGAAGGGCAGAACTGGTTTTTACACCAACTTAATGCATGGACAAAAAGTCCATTGGGTATAGGCTATGGTTCTGGACATCTTTAAACAACTGTCTGAGGGAAAATGGAAGAGTGTTGAGGGAGGAATTGCTCTGCACCAGCCACCTCCTGGGTCTAGTACCACTTCACCACTGCACATCTGGAATTTGAGAGATGAGCCTTGGTCTCACCTCCTTTGGCCATTTCAATGGGCCAGCTGGAAGTCAGGCTTCCCACCAGCTTAGACCTAGCAGCAGCCTGACTAGGGGGGCTCTGCATCCTCATCCTCAATGCCAGGTCAAGTGCTTTGGCAGGGGGAGGTGAAAAAACAAAAAGCCCTTCATAGTGCTGCTGGGTCTGCTTTGAGATGGCTGTAGTCTGGTCAAACACTGAAATTTAGGATTTGCATTAGTAACACCATTGTCTTTGGTCTGGGTTGCACAATGTGGTGTTTCATACGCTGGCACGGGAATCTCATTCTGTTTCCCTTGGGAGAGTTGCTCCTCTGCCTCTTACAGTACTAGATGTTAAGTTGATATTTGAAGGTATCTGTAAGGGAACTCGGTATTTTAACAACTTTGTTATCCAGCAAATTTCAACACGGTACCAGCTATAAACAAGAACTCTGACACCACAGAAACAAAGCCAGGGCACCACGTCTCTCAGAAGACAAGAAACACGACGCATCCAGTATTTTCCTTTGCCCAATGCAGTGATGGGAAGATAGAGAGGTGGCCTCAAATTCAGTATCAATCCACCACCCTTCTTCCCAATGGAAAAGGGGGCGTCCCTCCAGCACACACCAGGACTGACCCCAGCAGAACAGCCCGACCCTGCCACGGGGGAAGCAGGGACACCAAGCCTGGCTTCCAGAGGAGCCCAGGGCAAGCAGCTGCACTTCCAGCAATGGTCATTTGAAAGAGCAGAACTGCTGTGCTCAACTCCACATCATTTCTGCAGAACCAACAGCAGGACCCGTCACGAGAGAGTTAAAAGAAAACACTGCCTAGACTACAGGGCTTGCTGGCCAAGTCATCAAGGGCTCTTGTACTTCTGATGCTTCTTGTGCTGATGCATGCAGGTTTTGACGTAGAACTTTGTTCGGTGGAGATAAACCACGTGCCCTCAACGCTCAGCAGTCAGTCTCCCGAGTGCACTGCCCTTCTTTTTGTCCCTTGTATTCGGAAAGATTTATAAAATAATTTTACCAGCTCACTTCAGCGCTCTGAGTTATGTTCTGCAATAATTGTGAAATCCCCACGTGGCCGCTGAACATAACAGAGACATCGCTGCAAAGGGCCTGCTGCGAATTCTGCCCAGTGCCTGTACACCACAGATGCTCCTTCCCAGTGTAACCGAACCAAGCCCATGGCAGTTTCATATCGGAGGAATTTCTCCAACAAGTCTCACCTCAGTGAAGGAAAAAAAAATAATAGTTATGCTTCCCTGCCACCCCCAATGGAAAACCAACCCCAAACACGTGGCTTAAGGCCAACAGAGGGCTCTCCCAACCTTTGAGCTAACAATTAAAATATTTTAAAAACAAATAACTACACGGTTTCTGTTTTAATCCGCCTCCTTCCAGACAGATACTGGCAAAAAGATACTGGCAAAAAAAAAAAAAAAAAAAAAAAAAGAAGGAAGGGCTGCAAATACAAATGCTAGAGGCTTCTCCTCCTTACATCTGTTCATCATAGTCACATGCTTTCTCCTCCCCACACATACTTTTTAAAGATAAAATCCTATCTTCAAAGCTGCCTCTTTACACCATTTCCAACTGCCTCACTGTTTTGGTTTCCGTTTTCTAGACAAATTCTCAGGTCTGAAGCCACTGCCTCTGGGTGCCTACAAGTTGACTTTCATGTACAGAACACCTTGAAAGGCAGGAGGCACATTGTGTTTTTCAAAATAGGGTTCAAACAGTGATGACAAGGAGATGGACTCCTCGTGGCTTTGTGGAGCAGGAGCAATGCCCTGGCCCTGCAGAGGTCTCAGACCTGAGCAGGGTTGTATGATTTAGTCACTCATAAACTTAACTAGCAGTCACCTCTGCATTTATATTCAAGATGGAGATGGTCCCTTGGAACCAGCAGAAGCATCTCCTGAAGTGGGTTTGCAAGAAAACTTTCGCATCATGTCTCTGAGTTCGCTCAGAGCAGCACAGCCCAGTGATGCCAGCTGAGGTTCAGTTCGCACCAGCAGGGACAGGACCGATCGCTATTAAACTTGCAACATTCTGTTTTTGAAATTGGCTGATTGTGCCTGAGCCATTAAGTGCTTCTAGAAGGCTGATGGACTGATGTTATTGATTGGGATGATGTGGCTGCCAACAGAGAGGCTGCACAGAGCATTTCAGAGTCCAATTTTGTTGCAACACTAAACTGCATTGTCCATAAAAGCCTTGGAAAAAGGCTGTCATCAGAGCTTTGTGATCAGTCACCTCCTAGAAACGCTGCCAAAACTGCCTCCACAAGGCTTCTTCGGCAGGTCTCGCTGCTCCCTGTTCCCTGGAATTGGCTTTTCTCCCCCAGACATTATCTGCTTGCTTGTAATGCTCTTGCCCCACTTGCAGCCTCCAGCATCCCAGCCTCCTGAGCTCCCTCTGTCCCCACCAGCACTCATGGCAGGGGCAGACCATGAGCACACAGGTCCTGCAGGCACCAGCTTGGCCCCCCAGCACTGTCGCTAGCTGGGGACTGCTGGCACAGGCTCCAGAGCACATCCCTCATGCTTATGAATTATCTCCTTGCAGTTTCATTATCAAAACTGGGAAAGGTTTGCTTAACGCCTCCCTGAGTTTTCTAAGGCTGATTCTTCACTGCTGCCCTTAAATAACAGTGACACGATTTGGATTTCCTTGAGGCTGAAGCTAGAAGGTATATAAACATTCACATTACGTTCCTTCGTAGGGGATCCCCTGCCCCTTTACAAACTGCACAGGCATAATAAAACAATGTAATGAAGCAGGCAAGCATACACTGAAATATCAACCATAAAATTTCAGTGCCCAGGTATCCCCACCAATAGCCTTCAGCTTAAGCACGTGAAATTGGGCTAGTACTACAAAAACAAACATTGCTTCAGCTTCGCAACCAAACTAGCAGGAAAAGGAGGAGATCTGGGCAAGCCCCTCCTGGTGCAACCAGGTTCAGAGCCACACAGCTGGTAACAAAGACAGCTCCCCAGTTTTTGTAGAAAACCAGAGCAATTCAGGCTCAGCAAATTTTGGGAATTCTATGGGAAATAGCTTCCTGGGTGTCTGCTGGCTGTAACTGCAGGCTGCCAGCTTTCTATATAACCTTGGTGAAATACTGGAATTAAGCTGGCTGGATGGGTCTCAACTGCGTATGAATACACCACATCCAGTCCCCCCTTAGGGAAACATTTGGTATAATGCAGACAGGATTCCTAAACCAGGAAAATCCTAACAGGAGCAGTGCCTTCATCCAAGCAGGACCAACAGATCAAGGGACTTCAGTAATCACAACTGAAAAGCACAGTCCAAATTGCTGCTCCCACTGGCGTCCCCCTGTGTCCCCAATAAATCCTGTCTCTCTTCCAGACATAAGGGAGGCTGCTGTGAAAATGACACTCCAGGTCACGCAAGATCACTTTGCGCTGAAAAATGCTTACACTCAATTTCTCTCCAGCTCAGTTAGCCTTTGGGCCATCTTCCTAACTTTGACAGTAATATCTGTCACATAAAATCAGTTCTGGAAGCTTTTTTTTTTTTTTTTTTTTTTTTAATTTCTTTATATGAATGCTCTGCATTTGAAAAGGCAGAAGGCTGACAGGAGCAGGGAAAGGGGGAATGAGCACGTCCCAGTGGAGTAACGGAGGACAAGGTTAGAAAACGTGAAAAATGCGAAAATGCCCACATGCTGCCGCTGCTACAGCACCACTGCTGGAGCCACAGCGGTCCAAAGATGGCTCAACCAATTCACACCTCCTCGAACTTTTGCAGCTTCCAGTTCAGATATGAAAAAGATCTTCAGGGCCATTTCTTCCCAATTTCAATCCCAGATGTAGCAGCTGGTTTATTCTGTGATAATTCTTCTCAGAGCCCCTGTCTTGCTGGCCCTAGCAGAGAGAGGCATTTGGCTATGCCCAACATCCTGCATTTTGCCCGTGTTTTCCCAGGCATAAAAGCCAGTGCATCATCGTCTACAACTTCTCAGAAGCAGTTACAGAACTGGAACAGCAGTCAATGAGGGCAATGACACTGCAGTGGGAGGGGAACAATTCTGGTCCCATGCCCCAGCCCGTCCCCAGCAGGACAAGGACATCACCTCCAGCAGGAGCAAAGTGTCAGCCAGCACTGGCTCCTCCCCTGGTCCTGGGTCAGAGCAGCTGAGATTTCATCACAAGGCCTGGGAATGGGGATCAAGTCATTAAAAAAGAACCCCTGTTTCCATTCAAGTGGTTAGAAAGAAAAAGGAAAAACTCCATGTCACGAGATTCATGATTGCCAGAGGCTTTTGGTGCTGCAGGTCACAATTAGCAGCCACCCAGCCATTAGCAGAGATACCAGCTTGCAGTGCTTTCTGTATGAGGTGTGCGTACTGCACTGTCAAAGCTTTGACTCACAGCTATTTATGGGATGGCAGATACACCCTGCGGGACAAATGTAAATGCCTCCCCTGGTCAAGCCTGTCTCAGACGCCATTCAGTGGGACTTCACAAGATTAGCCCTTCAGGCAGAGTTGGATTTTAGATACCCTTTAATACCGCACTGAAACAGTCACCACCAATTCCTATCAGTGTCAGTAGAAGCTAATGCCAGGCCTCTGTGTGCAGCCCTCACTTTCTCTTTAAAGATTTATCAGGTTCACACCACAGCGCTGCTATCAGCTAGCTCTTAAAAACAGCCTTGGAGTGCACGGGCGTGAGCCTGCTCACAGATACCCACATTAAGCCAAGAGCAGAACTTATCCCTTACTGCTAATAGGGGAAAGAGAACAAAAGTGAAAGTGCCATAAATAAATCAAAGGCCAATTGCTGCCCTTAGCTGTACACGAGATGGAAGGGATCATCTCGGACAGACAAGATAATTGAGTTTGAGGAAGCATGCCGAGGACAGGGCTGCGTGCTGCCTCTGCCTCTCACCCCACGGACACTGCCAGCGAGGCAAAGTCTGCTGCTCCTTGTGCACCCACACAGGCTCTGGACCACACCACGGGCAAGTGTGGACAACAGCTGCCAGCCCAGGCACATCCAAGACCCACAGCTGGGGGAGCCAGGAGAGGCACCCACCAGCAGGATAGGTGCAGCTGCATGGAGCTGGCACAGAGACAGCCATCCACGATCCCTCTCCTTCGGCAGGTTTTTGAACAGGAGAGGACAGCTCTGTGCCAGACGCTCTGCTGACACAGGTAGGCAGAGCTCCACAGATACCAGTGCCTCTGCCAGTGGCTGACAGCTGAGGACCGGCTCTGAATCGCCTTAACCACATCGGCGCCTGCTGCATTTCAAGTGGGAGCAAGATGGTTTGGGTTTTCTCAATGCACCTTTCAAGCCACAGCAAAGAGAAGCCAGGAGGGAAAGATGAATGCAATATTTACATAAAGCAATGAATGGGCTTACTAGAAAGGCTCTCCTAGTGCCAGTGTTTTTCCCTCAGTAAGGTTTCACTGCATTGCTGTATTCCCCTTTGGTTTGTCAGCCATCTTTCTCCTTTATTAGGAAGGAAACATTCACGCCCTGCAGCTCATTCAGATGGCAAGACTTGAAATATTGCGTGCATGCTCCACACCAAAAAAACATACAGCCTCAATACATATTCTTTTCGGAAAACATCTCCAAAATGCAATACCGGGAGGATCAATTCAGGCCATGCTGCTATAACCCAGCCTTAACTTTATTCCCCCTGGCACAGCGGTAGTTCTCCGTGCTCTCCTCCTTGAAGAATTACATCTCATAGAAACCTGGCCTTGCTCTTAGCTACTCCAAAACCTGAGCCAACGCGGTGGCAGGCGTGGCTCTAATACACCTTGACACTTTCACTAGTTAAGGGTTATAAGAGGCTATAACACTCTCAGGGCAATTCTTCTCTTAGTCCTGGCAACAGAAAATGAAGCAAGCTCTCTCAGCTGCAACAAGGGAGTGGGAGCAGGGACAGCACTGAGACTGCAAGGGAAAGCTCCCACGAGTTTCTTATCATAGGACTATTTCCTTCCTCTTTGCATCAGTTTTTCCTGCCAGGACTGAATGGTGTTGCTATGTCCTAATGAAGAGTTGGATCTATTACAGCACATGGGAAATCCATTTTCATAGAAATTCAGGTTTGCTACAGGTGAAAGGAGTTGTGCAAAAGGAGCCTGTTAAAATGTAACCAGTCATCGGATGTACCAGTTAATCATCCACATGGAAGCTTGTCCCCTCTAATAATAATTTTCCATGGTTGCAGAATTAAAACTTAACTGGTCGTTGGCTTCAGAAATGACCTTGTCTGACAGGGAAGAGAGAAGGGGAAACAACAGTAACATGACCTTCCAATGTAAATTCTGGGTGAGGACAGGAAGGGAGAAAACCACTGCTGGTACATTCCAGCTGACTCGCGATTGACTTCAACCGGCCGGCAACCTCCTGCCTTCAAGGGTAGTAGGCGTGTGCCAACTTGAAAGTGTGAACTGAGCACTGTATTTTCACGAAGAAGCCTACCAACATGGTTTATCAGACACATAGGAACACTCCAGGGAAGGCCCAGAAACATCCTTGCATTTGGACCTGACTGTGCCAGCAGGGATGGATGCCTTTCTGCACAGGCACCCCAAGCACAGGGCTGGGATGTTGCAGGGACAAGAGATGGAAACATCACAAAAGTATTTAAAAATCCAAAGCACAGATGAGAGAGAGTGTCCAAACAGATACTAAGTGTGACAACCCCCCTCACAGCATCCAGGATCAGCAGGTAAAATTTAAGAGGTTAAAACACTCACGGTGTTAACACAATTTTACCATGGAACCTGCTGCAACTCCCGCAGCACATGTAGAACTATTTTAGCCTGCTACTGATGGGGCAGAAATGAACTTCTTCCAAACATACAATGAAGCAAACAAAAGACAAAGAAAAGACAAAAATCACTAGATGTGAAAAATCTCTGCTTCCTATGACATCCAAGTCAGACTTCACCTGGCAGCCAGGTCTACTCAGACAAGATGCTAGGGAGCCAGGGCTGGTCATACACGGGTCACCATCTGCTTCCAGGGATGGAGTTGGGGGGGAAATAATACACAACCAGATTTTTTTTTAAGGAAACTCAGTCATGCAGCAATGTAGAAAAGTGACTAGATGGACTGCCAAAACAGAAATATCTGTTATCATCTGTTTTCTCTTTCAAAAAGCACCTTACTTAAGGCACTTCATTGACTGTGAGTAAAATTTAAGCTTAACTTACCTGAAAACACAACTTACTCCAGTAGGCGATAAACCAACAAAGAAAAATCCATCATTTATGTAATTATGTATCCCAAGACCTCAGATAAAATGTAACTTAAGTTGGTCAAAACCATGGTGGTCGTTCAGCATCTCAGGGAATGCTTAAGTAACCGTTAAAAAAAAAAATGTTTTGTTCAAATCACGTCAAAATTTTCGAAATCCTCAGGTACCAAGAGCTCCCCAGCCAAAAGACTCTTTCCCTGCTTGTGGTCTGGGTTTCACTGAACGTTTGCAACATACAGGCTTGGAAGACCAAGCCCCTGGCAGGGTTGCTGATGAGCTGAAGTCTCCGAGCTTCCCTGGCACTCTACTTCAAGCCAGCTTCCCCAGGTAGATCACCCAGCAGCTGCAGGCCTGGCAGTTCCAAATCCACCCAGCTGTTTTGCCCACAAATAAATAAATAAATAAATAAATAAATAAATAAATAAATTGCTGTTTTGGGAACTGTCCATGAGGAAACCTAGTGCTACACTTCAGACTCTGCAGAAGCTCACAGAGACCAAAACACCATCATCTCAGTGACCTTGGTTTCGCGGGAAATCTTCCAACCAATGTCAGTGACACTACCTGCAGATAGAGCTTGAGATCATGTGAAGAAAAAAAAAAAAAAAAAAAAAGAACAAAAAAAAAAGCACTGTAAAAAGGAAGAAAGGACGTTTGGAAGAATGCTGCAGCTGTGATGCATGGAGTATTTACTGCTGGGTACCAGGAAAATTCTCCAGCACCATGAAGATTAAGAAGATGTAAGAAGATGCCATTTACATTTGTTGCCTGGTTTCAGCAAGCTATTTTGTACTAAATTTCCCTGCTGATCCAGCTGCATCATGATAGCAGGTGTCTGCTAACATCAATAACATGTTATTGCATTTTTCCCTTCCACCTTCAGGTGGAAGAGACACAATGCATCACTATACAATAGAGGAGGAAGAAGACGCTGCCTAATTTCCCATAGGATGCAATATTTATCCTGTAAGTGCGGATTAACTGAATAACTTGCTAGCTTTGTGTCAAGGCTTGTAAGAAGTGGTGACTAATCCTAGCTAGTGGGGATTAACAATGTTTGCCATGGGAAATGCGCCAGACTTTTCAATTATATCATGTCTTACAAACAGACTGCAAGAGCTCTATGTGAATACAACTGTGTTCTTGCCACAGCACTGTGATAGCAGGGTCTGTCCTTTCTGGTTTTCAATGCCACAGACTGGAGTGCAATGAGGTCCCCAGCAAGACCATCACGTGGATGTGCAGCAGTACCAGAGCCTTTTGTTCTCTAGAGCAGGGCAACAGGAGGGGAAGGATGAGGCCTGCATCCTGATCCCTTCAGTTACATCTTACCAAGTATACACCGCTTGTGCTGCCATTGGTAGACTTAGTCACAAGAACACAATAGGAAACCAACACAGTATCACAGTAAATCACCAATTAGGCTTCCTATAGCCCCCCTACATGCTCAGTGCAAAGCCAAGCACTTGCATTTAAACCATTTTTCAAGCTTGTGCCCTTTGGAGGAGTCCAGTCTTGGATGGAGCTGCTGACCCTTGGGAGAGCCGCAGAGGGCTCTTCACCCTCAGCCAGCCAGTTCAAGGCAGGGACAGCCTGGGCAGTACAGAAGAGGTGTGGGTCACATCACAAAGGAAAGCCTCGCTGAAAGCACAGAGGGGAAGACCAGGGCAGTAAGTGGTGGTACCAATACTGCCAGGACTAAAACAGAACTACAGAAGCTTTCTGAGGTTGTTCCACTCATTTCTTCAGTCAGCCACAGCACTGGAGCAAATTTAACTGGTATGCACGAAGCAACCCCAGAGGTCCTTGGAAGAAAACTTCCTTTTGTGCCCTTTTCCAAACAGCTGCACAGCATAGCCAGAGGTGCAGAACAGCAACTGCAGGTGATTTGGGATGCCCAGCTTTCACGGTGCAGTACCAGCACCACAACTTGAACAGCTTCTGAATCTTTATCCTGCTCTTAGAATCACAGAACCATGTAGGTTGGAGAAGACCTCCAAGATCATCCAACTCCAACCATCAACCTGACCGACCAGGTCCCATCACCAAACCCTGTCCCTGACTGCCACTGCATTCCCTGACCTACATACGGTCAAATTACTGACCTTATTAATTACAGCTAAATCACTGGCCTTAGTGACCTGCATACACTAGTAGCTAGAGGGCAAGAAAACCCTGAGAGGGCACGAACCACAACAAGAATCCAAGTGCCCAGAGGAGCCTCTCACCCTGTGACGCTGGCCATACTGCAGAGTCCATCCTGGCTCACTGGAGGTGCCGTGGGGACACCCTGAGCACTGCAGCCATGCAGAGGTGCCTCGCTCAGCTAGCTGGTCACTTCACCACCTTCCACACAGTGCCGGGGAGGTGCAAGGCTCACTGCAGTGCCTTGGAGAGGTCTGTGCCATGGCAGGGCCCTTCCTGGCCACTCCAGATGATTTCTGCACACCCACGGCCAGATCAAGGGGTTCAGTCAGAGCCAGTTTGGATTTTCCACTTGGTCTTAAAGACCTCTGGATAAAGAACAATCAAAAACAAAACAAGTCACAGAGGCTAGCCTTGTAAATATTGTTCTTCCACTCACTGACTTGACAGAGTCTGATACCCAGGAACCAAGCTGTTCACCTTCTAACTCTGCTGCTGGTAAGCCACATTCAGGCACACCTATGGTGGAAGCTTTATGCATGGCATAATACAAAAATCCCTTTCTGTGCTCCTCTCAGATCTCTCTTAACAAGCCACCTATTAGCCTTAATTTTTCCCACATGTATCAGTAGTTATTACAACTTACCTGTGCTCCAAGGCATTTGGGAATAACAGTAGCACAGAGGTAACTGGAGGGGAAGGAACATCTATTTATGCACAGGATACATGCAGCCGAACGGGACATTTTGCAATGGGGTGTCTGCCCAGTGACAGCAATCCCGGCACATCTGAGATGTGCCGGTCCTTTTTCAGATCAGGGACTGATGTATTGCTTTTCTTTTAATTGGCCTAGAAGCAAATTGTTTCAGGAGTTTGCAAGAAGTTGAAACAACTGCACCTCACTAAACAAACTGCTCCATTTGAGGACACTTGGGACGGGTACCTCCATAGGATGCTCTTTTTGCTGTCTCTTTCTCCTTATAAAACAACAAGAGCCACTGCACAGGCTACATGGAAAGAGTCAATCCTCCCCTTTGCCCCACTGAAATAAGAGGCTGGAAGCAAATCACCTCAATTTCAAGTTGTTCACATTAATTAAAATGTCATGTGTTTTGGGTCAGCAAGAGAAAAAGTCCCAGGTGAAGGACTCTGCAAGGCCTCCTGACCCCTGGTGACTGCAGTGGTCTCCACAAGGAGCTTAGAGGAAAGGCAGCAAAACCCTTCACAAAAGGGACTGCAGGCAATTGACAAGGCTATTCTGTGGGACAGGATACTTAAATCCATCTTCTGCATCTTAATATAGAGATGGGATTGGAAACTGGGTCTTGTGCCTCTCCCATGAGTGTCTTCACTAGCTAACGACAGGGAAGAGTCCTCCTTGTGATTTTCTGGTAGCTCTGAAGTGAGCCAGGAGCCAGCAGAAGCCCCTCTCTTTTCAGCAGGCAGGTCTGCAATGTCACAGGAGCCACAACCAGAAGTGAGGATGACACGGAGCAGGGTTCAAGCTGTTGCATACCCCAGGCCTACCAGCACAGGGTCTTCACTTGGCTGCACCCAACAGCCAGGCTGGGCAAGAAAGCAGAAGCCAGAGGTGGAGATAAGACAGCAGCAGCTGCAGGGACCTGGGAAGCTGTGGGAATGGGCAGGCTTTGGGTAGGGAGGAAGGTGGTGGAATTGAGACCTGCTCCAAAGACACTGGGCTCTGCTACTCCAGATCCTGTTTGTTGAAAGCTTGGGACAGAAAACCCATGGGCAGTCTCAAAGAAAGCTTCAGTCATTTACAGGCTGCTGTAGAGAGCTGCTCCCTCAACAACTGGAAGTCCTGCCTCCATCTGTCCACGCCTGCCTTCCTTCTGCTGAGCATTATGTTTAATGAATCATGCGGCAACCTCTTTTCCTTCATTTGCCAAAGAAGCATATGTGTGTGTGTGTGGGGGGGGTCCCTAAAGCTGCTGGCAACCTTACAGCAAGTGCCCCCAGAGCCCCTGCCCCAGGACTCTTCCCAGACAGCTCCCCAGCCCTGCAGTGAGCCTGTAGCAGAGCAGGTGACACCTACAGCGTGTCACGAGCAGGGAGCAGGACACACAGCGCTACCCATATGTAGCCTGGGACCCTGCAGTAATGAGGGATTTGCCAAGTGGAAGCAGAGCTGAAGCAGCTTCTGCTTGAGCCTTGCACCAGGCTGCCAGCAGCAGGTGGGGACAAGTGCCAGCCTCTGCTCCCCTCCCTGCTGCCACCGTGCAGCACCCAGAGCCCAGCCGCTGCTCCAACAACTTCACCGTGCCACCTCCGACCTCCCGTGGCACCCAGCCTTACACCTTGTGCAGTGCAATCCCAGATCCACTTGAGATTTCACCTGCCACAGTAGAAGCAAATGATCCACAAGCAATTCAAGCACTTCTCCTAACTAATTTCTAAGTACCCAGCCTCTTTCCTATCATATGGCATCTCCTTGCGCTTGCATCAAGTCATAGAGAAGCAAATCAGACGAGCTGTCTGTCTCAAGCTACTGAGACTTCTGTTTAGTTTGCAGTGGGGCTCAGAAGCAGAATCATCCAGGGGGGACTCTGATGGGAGATGGCAGGGCCTTTCTGGCTCACATGCATGCTCCCAAGGCTGAGGGGAGCACTGGCAGAATGGCTTCTTCTCCTACATGTGTCACAGAGCACGTGTTGAGGTAAGAGATAATTAGCAATGCAGTTATACAAAAGAAATTGTATGAAACTGAGACAAACTAGAGAACCTAATTCTGTTATCAACTCTGAAATCAGTATTTTTTTTTTATACCTTTATTTATTTTATATCTATATTTTAATCTTACTCAGACTAAATATTAGGAAAAACTTCTTTACCATGAGGGTAGCCAAACGCTGGAACGAGCTTTCTAGCAAGGTGTCTGCTGCCCCATGACTGCCAATGTTCAATGCCCTCTGTAATATATTTTAACTTTTGGTTAGCTCTCAAGTGTCCAGGTGGTTGGACTTGATCTTTGCCCGTCCCTGCAAACTGAACTATTCTAATTCTAATCTCTGTGTGCAGAGACAGAAGAAACAAGAGCGGCAAACTGTAGCTAGAGAGAAATGAAGGCTCAGAACAAATCCCATTTCCCTCTGTAGACCAGCTGTAGTCAAAATACCAGCAGCATGGAGGATACTCAAGGAAAAACAAGAGAGTAAAAATATAAAACAACAAGAAATTTTACAAATAAGTGTCGCAACTTGTTCTCGGCTCTAAAAGAGATGGTACAAACTTGATTTTTCACGTCCTGCTGTGTTACGTTGTGGACACAGCCCCTCTTAGCTGCCTGCTGGTCCTCTAACAGTGAGGCAGACGTGCTTGCATTCACCAGTTCCTCCCAGTTCCTCCGTCTGGGAGGGCACCCAGGGTGGACTGTCTGGGAGGACATCGGCAGGAGCAGCAGGGCATGGGCAAGATCCACTCAGCCCTTTCCCCTCGTGAACCTTCATGCCCCAGGCAACAGCTGAGGCTTGTGGGTCAAGATAACAATTAAGCACAAGCAAGGATAAAATCTCCAATTATTAATTTATTACCACCTTGTGCAATGAGCTCTAGGAAAGCTCCCACACGGTGGCATGCCATTGAAGCCACACATTATTGGCAGGCAGGCAGCAAGACAGAGGTGCCAGAGGGGAACTAGGCCCACACAGATGGGGAAGGTTCAGATTTGTGGCAGTCTCTGGCCAGAAACTGCATCTCTCTGGATGCACCTGAAATCACTGAGCCTGTGGCTAAAGGAAGCAGGCAAGAGGCATGTGAACAGGTCTGTCATCATGGAGAAACAGGAGACAAATCTACAGCAGACAGGCACAGCAGCCCCCGTAAGCAACTTACTCATCTGCTTCTGTTCCATAACCCAGCTCAAAGATTGGGTGGAAAGTCCTGGGATGACTGGGCAAACATTTTGCACAGCGAGTGACTCACAGACATGCAGCCTGTGCTGTCCTGAGTTTCCTCAAGCCCTCATACCCTGAGAAAATGTCAAAAAAAAAATTAGAAAGGGAACAAAGCTGGAACATGTTAGTGCAAACCCAGCCTAGGTGATCTATTACACTTCACAGGAACCTCTCCTCTTACTTCAGGCTGCTTACCAGGCCAAAGGGAAACAAAATTAGCTCCTATCGACAGCTCTTCACTGAAACAACAGACACCCTCAGTGAAGGTTTCCATGGAAGAGACAGCCACTTTAACTCCACCACCCAGGCCAGCATCTTCTCAGGCAGTCTGAGAAGAGAAGAGACATGAAAACTTGCCTTCAGGTGGGAAAGGGTTCTCACTGAAGTTAACTGTGCATGCAGGCAAACAGAAGTTCATCATCAATTTTCTTTTGCAGCTCTCTCTGGAGTTGAGGAATGCTTCAGATTCCCATCTTTACAGTGCAACCCTTTATGTTCCTGCTTTGGAGGACTCAAGTTTTCCATTTATGTCCAAGCAGAACACCTAGACTAAAGCTTAATTTCATGCAATTTTTAATAACGTACCCAAAACATTTAACTGTGTGCCTAAACTCGTGTGCACAAGCAGCCTCGCTAAAAGCAGGCTGTAAACTGAGCACCAGCTTAGTCAAACAGAAACTTATGCTTTGCCTAGAAAAAACAATTGTGATTGCACAAATGTGCAACATGGTTATAGAACTGCTTCTCCCAGCTGAAGCTGCGCACATCTCCTAGCTCCTGTTCCAATATAGACTACAAGAAGCAAATTGGCCCATGTGCATGTGTGGGGATGAGGCAGATAAGGGGGATAAAGAGTGGAAGAAACACAGGGCATGTCTACACTGTACTACAGAGCACAATGCCGGGCTGGGATGCTGGATTGTTGTATCCATGCATGCTGAGAAGTACAAAAGTATAAATATGTACACATATACGCACATTATATACATATATACATGTATAAGCATACAATGTATATATGTATTGTATATATATTGCATACACAATGTATATACATACATTAAAAAGAGTAAGAGGTAAGAATGGCTCTGACAAAGCAAAATCAAAGGACAGCACAATTTTGCTGGCCTGCGGCCACACCAAGCTATTCCCCAGCACACAGCACAGGCCAGCTGGAGCACAGCACTAGAAGGAAACTTAGAGAAAGCAGAAGGCATGGGGGGAGAGGCGAGCACTTCTGTAACCCCAAACAGATGAAAACCAAAAAGGTGAGGAGTTGTTCTAGTCTGTGGGTTGCTACAGAACCAATTTGACATTGATTCTTTGTGCCAAAATGGGATAAGGGGAGAGGAAAAACAAAGCCTTCTTCACAATAAGGGGAGTAAGAAATTCTTTAAATCTTATCCTTAACCACAAGAGTCCCAGTTTCAACCTTTTCTAATAATAATAATAAATCAAAACATTGTGGTCAGTTTGCATTTTACTCTATTCCCTAGAACATGCATCTTATGGGCCTGGAAACAAGATGGCAGTTGTCAGAGAAACGGGCAAATTTTTCACCTGAAGTGCCAGTTTTGCTTAAGGACCTTTCTCTCACCCAAGTGGGCTGTTTCTGGAAATGTTCCATCTCACACCGGCGTTCAACCAGCGAGAATTTTACAGCTTCATTGCAAAAGGCCGGGGCTGGTACTGGACCGTACCTCCACAGGTTCAGAACTGAACCTTGACACTTACACATGATTTCACCACTCAAACCAAAAGCCAAGCCTCATCTTGCCAATACCCAATCTCTGCAGCTATTAACTATTCCCTAGTGCTCTGGGCCTTCTTTTCAAGTGAGACTAGTTAATCAGCAGCTGCAGGTGTCTCAGTATTCTTCTGCTCTTCACTACCTTCCCGGCGTCTTGTCCCCACCAGCAACAGCAAGGAGCCAGGATGCCTCATGCTTAAACTCATTTCAGGACAGGAAGGACAAAGTCACAAATCGGAGAAGATGGGATTATCCGCTTGGCTGCTGCTTGCTCTGGAAGAGTTGCAAAGTCCAGGATGGTAAAATTTCCATCTGAGCTTGCATTTTCTGTGATGTAACCTCTCCTAAATGAATTTAAAACAAACAAACTAACTAACTAAAACAACAACAACAACACAGCTACAGAAAACTCCCATACAAACTGTCACTTGTGACTAGACCTGTTATAGCCCACTAACATGACGAAGAGCTGGAAGCTTTTGTTCAGCACATAGATACAACACAAGCCTGTTTCAAACTCCGCCAGTTTGGGTGGCACCGGCCCCAGGACTGCAGCTTGCCTAGTTTCTAGTTCCTTCTCCCAAAGGCACATACCGTGGCATTTAATTAAGGGAAGCTCCCTGGGACACCCCTCTCCCAGAGAGGATCTTGGCTCCCCAGAAGTCAAGGAGATGAACTTTCTGCCCTGCCACACACTGGGCACACTCTGGCACCCCAGGATTCCTCTTGGGGTCTCCTCCCTTGTCTTTCTGCTTCAGCACAGCAGGACCCCAAAAGCTTCAGGACCCCAAAGCCTTGGTTTAAAGGTGAGCGGCCCTTTGTGCTATCCTTGTTCCTCCTTCCAAAACCAGGGGAAGCCACTCCTGCCCTGTCAGACCTAATTGGAAATAAGGGTTTGGGACCCACTTTTCAAAGGACGAGGGAAGCAGTGTATTTCAATGACAAGATCCAGCTTAACACAGCCTCCCGAGGAGATGGAAGTTTCAGGAAACACTTATTCCCATTCAGCTAACTGGGACTGACACAACCCAGGCAAGCTCCAGCTCCGCCTTCATTGCACCCAGCTTTGTGAACCCAGAGATGGTGTAACACAGCTCTCAGCAACGAGCACTTGTCCAAATACTGCAAAGTGCTCTCAAACTCACTGAACATTCCACAAGCATAGACATCCTGCAATGAAATTAAGTGTTGGTGAACCAATCCACACAAATATTCCTGCAGTTCTTTTTCTGAATCTTATACATTCCCCCCCCCCCCCTTTTTTTTTTTGGTCTCTACCCAACAATTAAACCACTAGTGCGTTTCTCAGCTTCTTAGTTTAAGAAGTGTACAGCCACACTTTCTAGGAAACTCATCTGCACTTCGAGAAGGAAGACCTCAACATAATCCAACCCGAACTGCATGCAAGATCCATTTGTACCTATCTAGCCTAGATGATTTTTCTAGGGCTGTAATTACTGGGGAGTTTTATATATATGTATTTGTTTTAAATATACTATCAGGCAAAAGATATGGCATGGAAACGGGCTCTGAAATGAGGGGGAAGAGGAGCACTTGTCCATGGAGTATTTGCCTTGTTCACTGATAAATACTCAAGGCAAAACCATTTTTTCCTCCCAGAGAGACGAATGGGACCAGTGCAGTGACCAAGCTGACCAACTGTCCAGACCTGCCAAAGTGAGCCCCTCAGGTGGAGCGGGTTCTCAGAAAAATAGGAAACTCCCCACATTTGGACCTTTGAAAACCCTCCCTGTGCCCAGTGGGGACAGATGACGAAGAGCATAGGCAGCCCTGTCGTCCCAGCAGAACTAATCCCTTGGGTCCCTGACAGATTGTCCCCATCAGACAGCTAACCTCCCTCCCACTCCAAGCCCTTTTGTAGCTCACAGAAGACAGATCCTTCAAGCATCTCAGCACAACAAATCCTGGGACGTGCCCCAGATGCAGGCTGAGCACAGCAGCACGGTGACAACGCTTTGGGCACGTCTTGGGAGGAGCACTCGGCTGGCACTGACCCAGCTGCCGAGTCACCCAGGGCAACTGCCTGCCAGAGCCAGCCCCGAGGACTCATTTCCCACCAATAATTTCTACAGTGTTTGGGCTCCTCACTGTTTACCTTAAGCCCCAGCCATTTCTGTTAGTGCTGCAAAGGCGTGGAGGACTCATACAGCCATTGTGCTGATCAGCACAAATGAGGCAACTGCTTCTCTGCAACTCCCTGCCTGGCACAAGCCTCCTCTTATCTGCGGGCCCTTGGCAAGCAGGGTGCTGCTGGCTCTCTCCAGCTAGCCTTTGCCTCCACCACCTACATCTCTGTTTATGTTACTTTCCCAATGCAATTGCAAATATGATAAAGGTTAATCTGGTACAGAAGGTAAATAGGGTTACACAAAGCTGGATTTAGCAATTTAGCTTTATTGGCCACTAAGGAAGGCAATTCTTCGATGCAGGTAATGAGGAGATAGCCAACCCAGATAAAGGATCTGTGCAATATAAACATCCTCCCAAAAGCCTGCTCCCTGCTTGCATAAGCACTGTAATCATGAAAGCAATTCTTAATGGAGCCACTTGGCAGAGGCCCTGGTACAGCAAGCTGTGAGCCTCTCCCTAGCTGATGGACCAGCTCCAAGAGCATGTTACTACAGTGTAGTAGCGTAGCTGGAGGGGAAGAGGTGGAAAGCTGCATCAAGTCTGCAAGTAGAGGCACTGGAGCAGGGCCAGGCCTCCTCTGACATGTCACCTGCGTGGTTTGGAGCAGGTCACTTATCCCCTCTGTGCTCAACTCTGCATCAATAAATTGAAACCAATGATTCTCCCTCTGTGCCCCATCTCTCTCAAGGGTTGTTTCTTCCAGACAGGTAAGTCCTTCTGACTGGAAGTGTTACTGTCATTCAGAAGCTGGCAATAATATTGCTTCTAATAAGTGAATTCTCATTTCTCCTGAGCTTCCAGTATTTGTTCATAGCCTTAAGGAAGGAAAGATTAAACAAATCAAGGCCTCAGTTTCCTGTGCCAGCCCTCTGCCTTCTTTCACCTGTCTACACCAAAACTTAGGACAATCCACAATGCTGAAAGGAAAATTTTTGCATCCCGTGTTTTGTATTGTTTGGTTTTGTTTTCTCCTTTGCTATCAAATTTAGCACAGAAGTGCCAGCTCTGCCTTACCTCTCAGCAGAGATACTGGCAGCATTTCACAGTTTCCCATTGTATGGCCTCAAGTCAAGTCAATGGTTTGGCCACTACGCAGCAGGGCACATTCCTCAGGAGGTTCAGTCTGCTGCACAGCTCCAGTTTTCTGGCAGGCCAGGACCAAAGTACTCAAGCCAGGAGGCAGGGGGAAGTCTCAGGAAACTCTCTGGCCCTGTGTTTTCCACAAAGGATTTTAAAAATAAAAATAAATAAAAAAAAAGTGAAGTTGAATTCACCTCAAAAGTCACTAACTGGACGATAGGTCTAGCAGTCACTAGCAGTGACAGGGTTTTCTT
Source organism: Aythya ferina (assembly GCF_964211825.1). Lineage (NCBI taxonomy): Eukaryota > Metazoa > Chordata > Aves > Anseriformes > Anatidae > Aythya > Aythya ferina. Next base: position 14,870,383 of record NC_140306.1, read on the forward strand.
CCCAGAAGTAAGAGAGGCATAATAAACAGTATGCATTTAGCAGCTGCAGGATGGAATCAGCCTAGGCATTCACTCAAATATCAGTTATGCTGATTTCCAATGCCATACACTAGGAGCTCCTCCTTGTCTGCATTCATTTATCTTTCATCAAGGATTTTCGTTGGATTGGTCTACGAATTTTCTCTATCCTACACACACTAATTGTTGATAAACTACCATACTGTGAGAAGCAGAGCCATGCACTGGGAAGTATCAGACTAGAAATGGGAGAGATGTTTTCTAGTCTGCAGCCTGCCGCTGGCCAACTTCTGCTGCGTAACTTCTGTCCACATGCCTCTTCTGCCCTCTACAAAACAGAAGTGTACTTCTGCAAAGTGCTATATGACATGACCCACGCTGGTCTGCATAACTGGCCATTCACCAGATGTATCAGAGGCAAGTGATGGTAAAGTTACACGGGCCACCATGGAATTAGCTCCCGCTGGTACACAGAACACAGTCAGAGTGACCACACTTCTGGATTTTGAGATTTGTCAAACAGGTGAGTTAAAACAGACCTTTGGCAGAAGTATGAATCATACTTGTAAAGATAATGGGCTTTTTCTTGCAGGCACTGAGCAACCTGGAGTTTAATCTTAATCCCAAATCTTCTGAAGCTAACACAAGCGTTTGCATCAGCATCAATAATCCATCAAGAATTTTCTCAGCTAGGCAGACCCCCTGGCACAAGGAAGATGGTTTGCTCCTGTAGAACCGCGACCTATAGCAAGAGTGAAATTTTGCTTTCTATTTCTTCAAAAAAAAGACCACAAGACAAAACAGTATCATTAGCATTCACATTTGAGCCAGTATACCGTGCAAAGGCAGTAGCTTCAATACACACTTGCAGAGGTGACACCACAGGGAGCCTCATGGTGCAAAACCTACTCAAATGTCCTTATTTTCCTCACTCACCCTTTTGTGCAAACCACCTTCAAATGCCCACATCCCAGCTCATGGACAAGCAGTTTGTTCTTCACTGAAGGTAAGCGGAAGACTGCAAGCACCTTGGTGTTGGTGTGTGGGGTGGTTCCTTTTTTTTGAGACACCCATTCAGCCTCAGCATTTGATATACTCCAACATCTTAAGGTACAGCTGAACTGCCTTATTCCCTTTCTCTTCCTTATGCCTGGTAGCCTCTGATGTATGAGTTTGCCTTATTCAGCTTTAAAATCTCATCACCTATCATCTTTGGCCACAAAAAAAAAAAAAAAGTAATGCTGTCTGCAGTCACAGTCATTTTCCAGGTCCAGGGCCACAGCTGGTATCCACTAGAATTTAGGAAGCTATTTCGATTATTTTCTTTCTTTCTTTCTTTTTCAACCAAAAGATCTATTCCTCTGGGTGGTTTGAAGTGACACCTGATGGAGGATAAACCTTACCCCGTGTTATTTAACTGGGTGAGCAATGGAGCAGCCCAGGCATTCTTCTGGGAGATCAAGTAACAACTGCTCTTCTATTGATCGTGAAGGCTAGCCTAAGCCGCCAGAACTAATTCACAGTACAGGCTTGACACTTGTCTATCTGGAAAAACAATTATAAAATGTTCTTTTGTGCCTGCAAGGACTGTGTAGGCAAAGTCATAGCTTTCTAGGTTACCTTAAAGGGCCACTCTTTGGCTACCTATTCCTTGCTGGGGAAGCAAGAGACACCTCGGGTGGAGTCCGACCAAGCTCAGGGAGCCCTGGGTCCTCCTGGCTCACAACAGGCTCTGAGCAGCCCCAGCCAGAGCTCTGGGTGTGCTTTCCCAGAAGCAGCAGAGCTAAGCAAGAAATTTATGTTTTCCCAAGGAAATTAGTTCCCTAAGGGCAAACTAATTAGGCCTACAAGAGCCCCAAGTCCTTTTTGAAAAGGGAACTTGGGAATATAAATAACTTAAATCTTCCTTTACTTTTTTATGCATACTTTCAAACTGGGGCTTTTAAATACTCTGCTATTTTTTTTTATATAGAAATAAATAATAATAATAGACGATTAAGCACTGTATTTGACCAGATCTGCTTACTTAAATACATCATTCCCCATGAGCACAATTAATAACAATGATAATAATAATGTACCTTGCAACATACCATCAGCATCTTCCCTGGTAGAGATGATGACATCCCCTCCTAGTGAAAGGGGAAACAACCTGCCTGCAGATGGCCACCATGGGCCCCAAACTGAAGATCCCTCATCACAGGGCCTAGGGCAGAGGCTGCCAGACCAAAGTGTGGTTTGGACTTTGCTACTTAACTCTGTGGCCCTAGCTAGAAACGGACAGACGCATTTCCCTGCTCTTTCGGGATGAAGGCACTCACTGTCCAACAGCAGGGCCAGCATGGCTCAGTTCTGGCCGCAGAAGAAGGTGGTGAAGATTTGGGGTAATAACAAGGAGGAGGAAAGAATGACCAAAAGGCAGCACAAAACAGCATCTTTATAAAATTTTGTTTGGATGTCGGAGCAGAGCAGGTACAACCATGTGGATATATCCATCGTGATGCAGTTAGGGGAATGCTATTACTTTTACCCCACATCTGTTTCTGTGCTAATGCGCTCCTAGACACCTCTCTTTCAGTCACTGGTGAGATAAGGCAGCCTTTTAAATTAATTGTGCTTATGAGGAATTGTGTATTTAAGTAAACTGAGTTGGTCAAATATAGCTCTGCCTCATAAACCACCTGCAATATAACTGTGCATGGAAAAAGCTTATCTGAAAGTTCCTGAACTGCTAACTCATACCCGTGTTCAAACACAGCGAGCTCTGAGCTGACATTGCAGAGTTCACCTTTTACTAACACAAAAAGAAAAGGAGGAGACCTGGCTGTGATGAGATTCAAGAGCACGGGCTTTGCCAGGAAACAAGTCCAATTAAAGCTTTCAGACCAGGACCCAACACCAGGACCTCTCAGCCCAGAAAAAGATGGGGGGGGAAGAGGGAACTGGAGCTAAAAAGCACCAGCACAGCCCACAGGGGTATGCCGCTCTGCTCACAGCACCCAGCAGTGGGTGGAAGGCTCTTTCAGAAGCCTCACAGGCTGATGAGGAGAAGGAATTGAGCTCCCCAGCACAGCCCCAGCTTCTTTCTGTATCCCCACACACAAAGCCAGCTGAGGATACTTTCCTAACAGCCATGTCACTGCTTACCCTTCCCTGACTGCTTCTTGAACACCTCCAGACAAGGGACATTATATCCCCCCCAGGTCACCTGCCTCACTGGTAAAAACACCAAAATCCACAGCAAAGAGGAGAGCAGATGCCAAACACATGTCAATATGTCCCTAAATGAGTTGCTCGCCACTACGAACCAACCAGACATTAGAGGCACCGTCCTGTTAGAGGTGACGCTGGTTAGCAGCACCTCAGAAGCTTACTTCATGCTTTCTCCCCTCTCCTTGTCTCAGCCTTATCCAAGACATTTTGTAGGTGGCACAAGTCAACAACACAAGGACAATTCAGTCCAGTTTAAGGACAAATCAAAAACCTATGGAGATAAAACTTCTCCCAAGGAAGACAATTTATTGTAGCTGCGCTTTTCATTAGTGAAGTGGAAGATGATGGAGGAACCCCTCTCATTTTAAATACGAATCTCACCAGAAATAGGCTGCTTAATTAAACCGTTTGTTTTTAAAGGGGAACTAGAGAGATCTGGCTCACTCATGAAAATAAACCAGTTAAAATTAAAGTTCTGAGGCCTGCTATTTTCGGAACAACCTGCCAGCTTTTCCCACCAGGCTCCATCCCTTTTATAGCAGATAACAACAGCAGGACTGCATTTCCAGCTCAGAAATCACCGCTGAGACTTCACCCAGGGCCAATGGACTTAGCCAGGCAATGTCACCCTCTTTATTGCTAAACAGTACAGCTGCATAATCTTGGTGATTCATTAAAATAATAAACACCACACAATAAAAACGTAAAATACTCAGTATTTGCTGGGAGAAGTATAACAGCTTATTTCCCTGTTAAATGACACCCTGATAGAGATTTATGTCATGTACACCATTTACAAGAGTACAACACTATCCAAGGTGACTGTCCTGCAGGTTTTTGATCACCGTAATCTTATTTCTGAGCAAGACGTACTGGTGCAGCTTGAGAAACAAGCAGCAAGGCCTTATCGCATGAATTAGCTCTCTTCAAGGCAGCGCTAATGTTGATAAGATGCCTGGTGATAGTGTGCTGTGCAGAGGGATAAGAAAGGCAAGTGACTACGTGGAACCCTGAGTGAACACATGAGCTTCTGGCAAAGGATTTTCCTGGCAGAAAGCAGCTCAGGTGAGCCACTGCGACATAAAGGCACCACGGACAAGAACAGGGGGCAACCAAAATGTCACGGGAGACAGCTGCTAACCATAACATGAACATCAACCCACCTAGGCAGCAGTCCTTCCTCACCGAGTTTGCTTTGCTGCTCTTCCACACCCCAAGCCCAGTTCTGTGTGCTGAATCCACAAAAAGCCCAGTTTCAGATTCATTTTCAGTGGCTGCTTTCTGAAGACTCAGGCTCAAGAGGCAAACGGGCACACAACAGCTATGCTGCTACTGACAGCTACCCCGGCCCTGGAACTGCAAGGTATGGGCACTGGGAAACTGGCAGGCACCTGTCTGCTGCCCCAAACTCCTTGTGCTTGAGCACAGACCTAAGTCTTCTCCTCTCCTAAGGCAGGGCTGAAGGCTCTCAGAAATATGCTGAAGATACGGTTCTGGGTGGTGTGATACTGCCTAACAGGATGAGCAACAGGATCTATTTAGCAACAGGATCAGCTCATCCTCCTCTCAGCTGAGGGTCATTGCTCTTATCGCACTATCACCATGACACACATTTTTCCCTCCTACTGCTGGAAATTGGTTTGATCAGAACCAATGAATCATGAAGCCAGTAATAAGAGAAGTCACAAAGCTGACATGGAGAGGCTCAAACCTCATGGCGCTTGCAGCTTTCCTGCATGAGGAGAGGTGCAAGTCTTTCCCTCCTCCTGAAATGAAATGGCAAAATTGCATCCAGCAGCCCATGCTGGAGGAGAGGGGGATCCACACATTCAAGCTGACAAGGAAAATACACCCAGAAGGCCCAAGCGGGAAGGCCGACAGCACTGCTACACATTCTAGCTAATTATGCTGTAAATGGGCTGCTAGAGGTGGAAAAGGGAGGAATGGCCATTTTTGACCTGTGTTCTGAAACAGAAACAAAATTAAATCCTTTACCTCTGTGCAAACCTAAACAGCATTTTGGAAAGCATACATATCATACTCAACACACTTGGAGGAAAGGAAAAACAGAACAAGAGCAGCAAACCAGCAACAAAGCTGGTAACAAATCCACCTCCCTCCTTCAACCCAGCCCAATGAAGTGTTTTGGTGCTATTTGCCCTCACCGAGATGTTTTTCATTTCTGAGTGTTTGTGCAGTTCTCAGTGCCTGCCCGGGACCGGCGAAGGCAGTCCTAGCACGCTGAAAGCCTTTCTTGCAACATGCCTGAACAGCTTTGCCTTTGGCATGTTACATCTGACATTAGATTTACTGCAGCTGCAACAGCACAGCAAATAAATCTGCTATTTGGTGGCTGTAGATTTTGCCCAGATCCCTTCAGACAACAGGAAGGCACACACTTGACTGACGGTTTATTTCAGTAGTCATTTCTCCAGGGCATGGTATTAATATATCTTCATTGTTAGTCAAATACCACCCCAGCCTGAGCACTCTGGCAGGCAAAATCCTCTCCCATAAAACCACGAGCCTCAGTCCAAGACCCAAGAGGCTGCTGTGCCTGTGGAAACTGCACTTTTGGGATGCCCAGCCCATCTCAAGAGACTTTAAGACAGTGAAGGACAAAGAGTAGAAAGCTCAGAAGAAAGCAGCAGCCAGGAGGTAGCTGCTGCTCTTGGCCACCTCCATAACGCACAATGCTTTTCAGAAAGCAAAGGAAACAGCTTAGCAATGGATTCTGTTGCTGTTATTAATGCTGAAGTTTTCTTCCCTCACAGTTCCACAGCAAACCCATGGGGAAGCCCAGCTGCCCACCAGCCCCTGTGGCGAGCACTGGGGAGCGCTCTCTCCTGATCCCTGCAGATACCATTTTACGACTTGAGGCACACAATTTGATAACCCTTATCTGAACTTGCATGTTATTTGTAACAACAGAGTTGCCTGGATGCAGAAATCACCTCAATGACTTCCCGTAATGCTGGATTCCATTAAGCTCCAGATTCTGGAGAGGAATTGCAGAACTCCAGGTTCAGCAGCCATCTGAAGAAACATTTGTCAGCCCAAGTCCCAGCATACAGTGCTCATCCTGGGACACATTCACTTCTCCATGCAAACTCTGTTTGAATGACATAACTTCTGATGCTCAGCCTGTCACCAGAGCCCTTCAGTATTAACTTTTTCTCAAAGCCATTGCTAATGGAGCCACATCAGTACATAAAAATCTCAACTTTCAGAAATAGCAACTCATTGCTACACAGAGGATCTCTTAAACAAAGCAAAACAAAAAAGGAAGTTGATTCTCAAGTTTCAAACACCAAAATGCAATTCAAAGACAATTTCTATTCATTTATTTAAACTATTATTTTCATGACATATTCTGAGGGTGGAAAAGTACCGAATTATGGTTTGCCGGACCCCTTAAACACACAACGTGAGAAAAATCTGGAGAACGGGGAAAATGATCAGAAAACAAAAGCTCCAACAGCCAACAGAATGAGGCCTGACACCATAAAGATGGCCAGGAGGCTGAACTGAAGTCCAAATTCAAGCAGAAATTCTGGTTTCCTTAATACAGAGGAAGATAAGAGATTTATCAGGAAGAGTTAACGTCTCAGCCACCGTATCAAATGACTTATCTAAATCTCATGGTACAGAAGAAAAAAAATGAAGAAGAGCTAACCGAGGTCAGTGAGGGCAGAACCAGGCTCCTCAAGCACTGCTTTTCCCAACAGTCATCCCACAGAACATAGAGATTGCAACCCCATTGCCTGCTGGCTATCCCAGATCAGACTGCAGCCCCACTCCGGGCTGGAGCAAAGGCAAAGCCCCAGGCTGCTATCCCGCATCTCTCCACCTCCAGCAGAAAGCACAGACCTCTTGCTGGACCCACAACTTGTAGCACAGTGTTTTTGTAACCCTCCTCTCGCAAACAGTTTGGTTATATATTGCTGTCATAAATCCAGCCTAGCAACAGCTGGGACAGATTTACAGAGGATGTGTTTTTTTTATGACAATATTATTCATGGTGTGTTAGCCCTTACAATGTGTTTAGCCAAAGGGTGAAAAAAAAAAAGAAAAAAGAAAAAAAAAAAAAAGATAAGATATCCTCTAGTTGATTATTGACAGATACTTGGCAGCCTGTGTCTCCAGGACTGTATGGTCACAAATAAAATTAATGCAGCCTCTGAAAGCACCAAGTCGGTAACTTGGCCATTTCAGACTGGGAAGTGACGTGGACTGAGGAGGACAAGGGCAATCATTTGTAACAGGCACTGCCTTTTTGTCTCTTGAGCAAAAGCTTATCAGAGGAACCACTGGCCCAAGAAGTGTGCAGCGAACGCTCACCCTGAATGGCTGCAGTGAGGTCTCTTGAGTGTAACAGCAGGGAGAAGTGATGCCTGCTCTGGAGGCACCACAGGCACTGGCAGGGAGGTTTTGGTGACACATGCCAGGAGGCTACGCTGGACATTAATCAGACACAGATGCCCGTGCAGGACATGGACAAAAAGCCAGCCCTGCTTCTGCCCAAAGAACACCTTTGCTCACACATGATGCTCTGGCTGCCTAGGCAACGGCATGGGCGCCTTTAGCTAAGCCACAGGCGACACAGATCAGAGCCTGGCTGTTAGGATTTACACCATGCAAGGCTTCAGGAGACACAGATACAACTGCAAAGCCACTGGAGAGAACAAAAGGCAAGAAACAGCCCCAGGCTGCTCGACATGCTGGAGATCCTAGAGACACCACTTGGCTTTCCAGGCAAAGCAGAAGATCCAAAACACAGCACTGAACTGCTCCTCCTCGGCAGCTGAAGCCTTGCTTCTCCCCAGGCTGCACCTCTTGAGCCCTCCTGGTTACAAGCAGGGGGAAGCTTCCAGCAGGCAGAGGGAACTGCCAGCAGCACTCCTGGCCCTGCCCTACCCTGCCCATACCACCCCTTAAAAAGGGTAACGGGGACAGGTCAGGTCCCCACTTCACTTACACAGCTGCAGTTAGGACATTTACAGTCCATTTTGCCTTGCCTCTATCCAACAGAGTTTAGACGCTGCTCACTGATGGCATCCCTGTTGTGCTTTACACAGCTGGGAAGTCTAAACCTAGGACCATGGCATGCAGGGACTGTGTCTTTCAGAGGGCGAGCTTCCCCAAAAATGGGAAGACAGTGGAGAAATCTGGAGTCTGCAGCAGAAACACCAACAAATCCAGAAGACTGTTCTCAACACTTTTGCCCAACATAATGCTCTGGCTGGAATGTGCCGGTCTTGCCTCCTTGCCTGCTCACCACCACTTGTATCTCCTCTCCGTTTGGTTTGCCTCACTCCCCTTCAAGCCAACACTGCTCATGTAGGTACAGAAGCACCACGATAAGATTTACAAAACTTTTTTTTTTTTTTTTTTTTTTTTCTGTCATCTCATTTCTATTGTGCTCCAAGCTGAGGATCTCTGCCAGTAACACAAGTGAGGGACTTTTTTGGTCAACTGGGCAAGCTCCTCTGCTGGGATTTACAAGGGCTAATTTCAAGCCTGAGTTTATTTTAATCTTGGTCAAGTCACTTCATCCATCTAGAGCTTTTCTTTCCGGACTCGCTTTTTTATTGTTGACTATGAGATAAAGATGAACCTAGGCCAATTAAATAACAGTTCTTCAATTAGCTTTTACTTCCCAGCAGTCATGTGAAATCCTGCTTGCTTGCACAGCAGAAATTGCAAGATCCAAGGTGAATTATTGATCTTGCCCAGTTCACCATGTTCATGATTCCCTCATCTAGAAATAGTAAGACAATCAGAGATCAGAGATAGCTTCTCAGAAAAAACTTCCTTCTAGTTATATCCCGAAGTGTTGTTTTAACTCTCATTCATCATGTGCTTGCTGTGCCTGTTGGGTAGGTACCTCACTGCACCCCTTCATGAGACTTCTTTTGGTTAACATCATGCGTGACTTAACTCCTGCACTGCCAGGCACTGACTCTGCAAGCACCTTGACCTCACCAGGCTTTCCAAAGGATTCCTGCTGCTCAGACATTCTTACGCACAAGTCACTGACCTGGGTCATCTTACCTAGCACAGGGACGTACTGCGCAGCAGCTCCATTAGCAGGAACCGGGTGCCTTTTGGAGAAAAAGATAAATTATTAGCTACTATAGAAACCAGACCCCCCCAAAAAAAACTTTTAACAAGGCACCTGAAAGCCCAAATTGGTTTCTGTTTGTGATTCCCTATTAGGTATTAGTAGCAAAAGCCTGAATGCAAACAGCCAGTACCTTAGTGCGGTTGCCACTGTTGTCATCATGGGGGCTGTGTGGGCCTCCAGAGACACACGTGTCCTGCCTTGGAGAGCCCCTCACTGCAAGCAAGAAACAGAGGCCATGGTGCAAGCAGAAAGCACAGCTTGGCTCCAGAGGGGAGCAGCCGGACCCCAGCAGAGACCAGCAGTGAGGGGATTAAATGAAATAAAGGCCAGCTCTCCCACAGGAGGGAAAAATTCATCTTTGCTCCTGCTAAGACCTTCTGAAGGGGCTAACTGCTCTCTCTAGGACACTGCATTCCCCAAAGCCCAGCTATTCAGAGAGGTGCTTCTCCTGTTTCATCCGGTTGTGATACCAGGTGGGTGAAACCGCAGGGCAGAAAGGAAAAAAGCCAGCAGGCCCTGTGCTGCGTGACACAGGCAGTGACGCATATCAAACAGGAGACTTCAAAAGCCCTTATCGGGTGCAGGTCTGGGTGATGATGTGTCTCCTCAGAGAAAGCTGATAGCCTTGAGAGACAAAGGGCCCCGAGAGCCAGGAATGCCTGCTGTCATTAAAGGTTTGGGCCTGTTCCCAAGACACAAGAGGCAGTGTCTCAGAGCCAAGGCTGCTGCCAGGGTGGGAGATAAGAGCACAGAAGAAAGAGATGCATTTGAAAAATCTTTTCCTCTGCTCTTCCCAGCACCTGCCTGTTGCACTAGTACATAACTTTGTTCGCTCCGCGTCCTTCATTTCTTCTTCTCCTCATGCACTGCCACTACAGTACCCAGGCAGAGGCTGCCCCAACGCCCGGCAGCTTCCAGGCCTCAGATGCCTTTCGGAAAACTCCACTGCTCCAGCCTGGGCCTTGGTTTAACCCAGGGGATGCAAAACCAAGGGCCAGAGCTCACAGGTATGCAGAGGCATCCCAAGGACAGATGGCCAGCTTCTGGCAGTAGCCAACAAAATAATATACAGAAACTATCTTGCAAATTCAGCCAGGAAGGAGAGAGATCCCAGATCCCCGGTGAGTACTCAGGCAGGCAGGCTGCCCTCACTGCTGCTGTAAATCACCTGGCAGAGAACCTCCCAAGTGTCCCATTGCACAATTATACCTGCCACGTTTTCTAGCACCTTAACCCACGCCTCAGATAACCTTCCCCTTTAAAAGCACCGGGAATCCAGGTGAGGAAATGATGAGGGGAGGGAAGACAGAGAGCCTGGCCTCCGAGGAGGTTTTCTCTCCTGTGTCCTACGCACATGAGCCCAGGCTACAGAGGACACATCAGCAAAACCATGGGTGACCGGTTCTGACCTTCAGCTCACATCAGCACAAGGCAGATGATGGAGAAGGCATGGTGTGATAGCTCTGCGAGGTCATCCCTTCCTAACTGCCCCCTCAGACAGTTCTGGGTGCTGCCAAAGGCACTGCGTTCACAGGCAGATGCGCTGCAGCCCAGCCCCACCAGGACACCCAGCTGACACCACGCTTTGGCAACCTCGGGCTCTGTTCTTGTCTGTGGTTTGTGACTTCCTTTCCTTGCAGGTGTTACAAATACTGATTTACTTACGTAAACCCTGTTACGGGGACTGCCAGCGCTCTGATGCCTCATGGGGTCATGCCATTTGTGACCTTCCATTTCCTACCCAAGTCACAGCTGCTGACAGGCTTTGGGTAGGTACGGTATAGACAGGGGCTGTTCTGGCAGCTTTAAGGAGCCACAATACAATATTCACTTCATACTTGGGAAGAACAAGAGGCTTTTTGGACTCTCAGGCATGAGAGTTCATGAGCTGCCTTCAGTGGCAAGCCTGTGGCTCACGCTGTCCCAACAGGGTCAAGGAGACAAACCCCCACCATGCTTCCTTTCATGCAGACACACGGGAGCACCCAAGAACAACCACCAGCTGTGGGGAGGACTTGTTACACTCCTGGATACTGCTTACTTCTCACTGCTTGCCAGCACAAATTTTCCAAAAGGCTCATGGAAGTCTGCCTGTCCCAACATAAGATGGTCAGGAGAATCAGCGCAGGGCTGCAGGAGGCAGCCTTCTCCTCTTGCTTCCTGAGTTTTGGAAACAGTATTTCAAGGAAAGTTGCAACCCAGCTAGGCAGCTGCCCGTAATACAACAGAACTGCTGCTCTAGCAGAAACTGCTACCACATTGCTGGCAAACGCTGCTTGTAGCATTGCCAGTACTAAGCTAGTGATGATTAGCAGTGCTGTTAGACAGGTCACACTTCTGATGCGTCTCACAACAGGCAGAGGGAAACTGCCCAAAGCCTGTGTAGCTTGGGATTTGTAGGCAGCCACCTTAGAAGGCCAGCTGCATAGGGTAACTGCAGATGCTGAGTTTTACATGAAAAGGAGATCAGCAATTCTCTATGGGGACACCTACAAGTCCTTTCCATTAATTGTATCAGTGGTACCTTGCAAGGAGAGCTCTGGGCACTCGAGCAGTAAAACCTAAGAAATGCATGCCGCTGGCAGGTGAAGTTGCTGGCCAGGATCTGCTCCCTGCATTTGCTTCCAAACTTGAAGCTGTGCGGTGAAGAAACCACAAGTAATTATTCTTCAAAGAGAGAACCTCGACAGGGGAACAGGGTTTTGCTTTCCTTGGTGCCTTCCAGAGTCCCTGAAAAGAGAGGATATTACTTTGCTATGGAAATCTCATATGCAGTGTTACAGGCACAGAAAATAATAAAGAGGGCACTGATGACAGGGAAGACAAGGAATAGTTGCAAGAGCTGTGTGTTCCTGAAAAAAATACTGTTTTTCCTGAGTATGACTATATTTAGGGACCATGTAAATGCCAACTAAAGTTAAGTTACAGATCTGTGATTGCCTGGCCTTATGCTTCCCCCCTTTAAAGTTACAGCTCAAATTGTGCTATACCCTCACAAAAACCTGTGGAGCTTCATGGTCTGGAAAGCTCCTACTTTTCAGTCTTGCACCTCTGAGTACTACTGACCAGGTAGCACAGCAGCTAAAAACTAACATGAATGTCACCGGATAAGTGCTTTTGATGGAACTTGATGAGCACCTTCAAGAATAGATGGGAGAGCAGTTTAGCGGTGTTTTTTTTTGTGTTTTTTTTTTTGTGTGTGTTTTTTTCTAATCTTTCAATATGAGAGTTTCTTTGAATCCAAAAATGAAAGCACAAAAGCTATCGTTGTAAAGTCCTGTAAGATGTTTTAAAATGATTTGAAGGGTCCTTTGCAAGCCAAAAGATTTGAATTTCTCAGAAACTGGGCTGCTGTCCCTTTCTGATGATGACAGTCAGGTCCTGTGCACAATAATTGAGGAAAAGTGAATTCCAGGTCTTCAGGCCAGTACTCAGAGCAGAAAAACATGCCCCAAATCAACAGGCAAGCCCAGTTCAGGCCATTTTCTGAACATTCCCCCAAGAGCACCAGCGCTGCTCACCTTCCAGGAGCACGCCAGGGCCCTGCCCAAGCTGCCTGTTCATAGTCACCACTTGCTTAGTGGTACCAGTACGAGTAGGTCATGCAGCACTTGCAGTAGAGAGCAGCTAGAGTTGTGCAGCCTGCTGGCTCCAGTGATGCAAGCTGGAGCCAGGTTTACAATTTCTGGTTAAGAAATGCACCACTACATTTTTTTATTTTTTTTTAAATAGAGCCTGGCCATGGGGCTTGCAAGGCTAAAAGGGACAATGCCACACTAAAGAAAGAAGGAACTCCATCCTTCTCTTCAGACACAACCCAACTCCATGTTCTGGTAGTAGGTGTCCACAAAAATTATTTTAGAAGTCCATTTTACATATTTAGAATGAAACATATTTAGAGAAATCCAGAAAAGAGGGGAAAGGGGCCTAGGTTCTTGGTACAAGCACTAAGCCCTATTCATCCAGCAGGACTGTTCAGAGGAACACAGGCTACTCGTGTAAGGCTCCTCTCAGCTCCAGGTGATGTTGCAGCATACAAAAAACGTACCAGTGAAACACAGCATCGCCTACAACCTGCCTCAGGAGCAACCATTCTGCAGGAGGAGCACTCAGACTGCAAGTGGCTGCCAAGGCACAAGTGACCTGTGAATCTGAAAGAAGAATACTTGCAAAACAGGCTTTAGAAAGCAGACCAGATACTGTGAGATATAAGATGCAAGAAGTACTTCAAGAACTTACCAATGTGCCCTGTTAGGAGCAATGGGTAAATTAAAAGAAAGTGGCTTTACTAGGAATCATTCAAATAATTGCCTTGAATAAAGACACATTCAAGATGAATTTAGCTCTGTATCTCTCCTAGAAATTCTGTCTTTCCATTTTTCCCATCTTTGTATTCATTCATTCTCCCGGCACTTGAGTGAGGCAAAACAATTTAAAAATCCTACAGCTTTGCCTGCGTTGTTGCTGGGGAGGGAAGGGGAAGAGGGAGTTTTGTTTTAGTTGTTTACTTACAGGGCAGACTTCTCATATTTGTAATTTCTGCCAACCCCAACAGGGAAACAAAGAAAAAGGGCTATGTTATTAGAGAACAGGAGAAGGATACAGGTCTGATCACTGGCTATCCTACAAGAGCCCTTTTTTGGGCAAATCAGATTGACAGAGGTTTTCAAAACATTCCCTATCTCAGAAACAGGTCAATAACCAGGACAAAACCCAACACTGCAAGCAACCCCAAATCACTATTTGCTGTTTATGGGAAAATTACACTTCACTTCATTACACCTCATCAGTCCCCAAACTCCACCTGCAGACCGTGTCTCTCCTGCCTTCTCTTCCACACCGAGCTATCCTGCCCCGGCCATCCGGGTCCTTGTGGGGATCTCCAGGAGCACCCCTGGCACTAAGAAGATTGCTTTACTGTTACTATACGAGTTTAAGACTTTGAACCCAGCATCAGTAAGCGCAGTGAGTTTACAACAACCTTTCAGCTTAAATGAACCCAGACGGGATGCACCTTTCACTTCCTGAACAGCCACCAAAGGCAAAGCTGAACTCTACAAATTTTGTATTGGCAACTTCATGATAACAGGATGGTTGAAGCTTAAATTCTTGTTCCCACTAAGCCAAGGCTAAGAAAACTTCAACAGGTACAAGAAAACTGTCCCATAACACTCAAAAGCAACACAGCCCAACCAGGGATGCAGGACAGTAACACTTTGGCAGGAACAGGTGGAAGAAATTATCCCTCTGGCAGCATGAGCCCATCACCTGATGGACAAGGCACAGGCAGCAGAGCTAAGGAGGAGCAACAAATGTGTTTCACGTCTGCCAGAAACACAGGAACAGACTTGGAATACCAGTGAGAGAGAGCACAACAACCCATTTACCATCATGCCTCACATGACAGATCTCAAATTAATCCTTCCATTTAAGAAAGTAGATGGGAAGAGGTATTTCTGCTCCAAAGAAGGGCTAAAGCAGATGAAGATTGCAGCTTCAGGCCCTCATGCTCTGTACCCTAGATACTTTGCTCAACTGTGAAGTGACAACGTTGCATATGCATAGGCTTTTGCTCCAGCCACTTCAGCCAGATAATGTTCCTGCTGTCTGTGCATCTCAACCAGTCAGCAGTGTCTGCCTGGGGAGACTTAAGACATCCCCTGCTGTGTAGACCTATTTACCTTATATTCTGTATTTAGATGTGAGTCCTGGCTCATGCACACAATTGGCTCCTTTTTGCCATGACACATTGAAAGTGATTATTTCATGCTTTCCCTGTGTCTCAGTTTAGCAAACACAGGGTTTGTCACTTAGCTGCACCACGAATCACAGCACCCTGCTCGCGCTCCTTCCCTTCCGACGGGGAGATACAAGGCTTGCTAGGAACTGAACAGATGGTCCTGGGCAGAGCGCTGCGAGGACAGGCTGCACCACGGTCCCTCTGGAGAGTTCCAGACCCCTTTGGGATGTGTGAAAAATGGTTGTGGCTCCATCGCAAAATCAAACGAAAATTAAAAAGTCACTTTTACACTTGCATCTGCATTGGAGAAGGTGGGTAGTGAGCCGGATGGGATGCCCTCCCACAACAATTTGTGAGGTTTTAAATATCCCAGTTTAGAGAAACGAAAAAGTAAAAAAAAAAATCTCCCAATTTCCCCAGAAATAAGAACACTGGGGGAGGAAAAGAGGAAGAGAACATTCTGTTTCTATTCATTTTCAGGAATTTCAGTTCGGTTCCAACATTTTTTTAACCTTCAATTAATGCTAACTATCAGAATGAAGCAGCATTTGGACCTAAAAACACTGAAACTTTGCCATTTAGAAAAGGTCAAACGGTTTTCAAAACATTTTCATCCAATATTTTTCAGCAACTGAAATTCATCAAACCCAACATTTTCCCATGAATTTGTTCTGCCTCAGCTGGCATTTTCTGAGGCACGATGCTACTTGAGGGATCTCCTTACCAGCCCTAGGGGCCAGTCCTTCCTTTTTGTCACCAGCTTGCCTCTTGTGTAAGCAGCTCGTGACATGACTTCGGATGTTGGTAAGCCACCCAGGCCCCAGCTCACAGAGTCGATCAAAGCCAGGGCACACACTTTTACAGGGCTCACCACACACCTTCCATTTCAATGGGATATTTGCGCATCGTGCACCTCGGTTTCCTTGCCCAAAAACCAGCTACCAAGCAGAGGGGTAAAGAGAGTTCTCTCCTTAGCTGAGATACTGTTACAACACTACAAAACTGCTTTTTCTTTTGTGAGGATCCAAATCTATGTTCACCTTCCACCCTCTCTTCAAGATTTTCAACCCAAAGACTATCTTCTATGTACCTGTGCAAGGTTAGCCCCCTCAAGATACCATGTTTTACTGCTCATTCTGCACCTGAAAAGCTCTCTGGAAGAGCAGTCCATGTTGCCCATGAACCAGCCACACTCCATTTGGCCAGATACCTGCAAATCCCAACCATCTCTTTGCTCGTGGGTGGGATTTAATGAGAAGTGGCTACATCCAGGGAAGCCACCCTGCAAGAGGTCCCCAGGTGGCTGGCACGACGTTCAGCCATCTCCTCGGCTGCAGAAGGCATTTCCAAAGGTAGCGTGCAGAGCTGCAGAGAGCCTGGCATGCAGTTGCTCCCACTCCATGCTCGGAGGTGTCTGGCTCATATTCAGCTGCATCTCTGCACAGGCAACAAGCCCAGGTTTGTCTACACTCGACTGTATAGACATGAGCAACGTGATGGGGTCAAAGTCATAGTCTGGTCCAAAAGCAGCGTCCAGCAGAGCTGAGCCAACCACACCAGTTAAAGGAAAAGAGATAAGAGCCTTCTTCAGGGACTTACAGGGGGCTGAGTCAACGGGTGTACACCTGTGCTAAGGGTGCCAGCTGGCACGAGAACCAGGAATATCACCAAACAACAGCCCCACACTTCCCCAAAACTAGACGGGACTTAATAAAACACAAAATCCCATATTCTCTTTTCTATACACACTGTCTCTCTAAATCCTAACGATTTTGAAACCAGAGCAATAATGAAGGAGCACCTCAGTGTTTGACTAGAAACTACACAGCACCACTCCAACCTAGAAACATAATGTCTGCAAAGCTGGCTCTTGGTACTTACCACTTTAACACAACTCTAGCACACATTTCTTAAAAAAATAAATAAATTAACAAACCAAAAAAAATCAGCCACCACATTCTTGGCAAACACAACCCCAGGGAGCCATTACGAGTGAGCAGGACTGGGAACTTGCAGGGTCGTCATCTATTCACTGCTACCCAGACCCACAGAGTTGTCCCCAGTTAAAGAAGCATTGAGTTAAGTCTTGTTCTCCAGCTCTGGAGCTTTCTTGCCAGACATCCACAACAGAGCTGGCTGCTGAAAGCTCTTGGACTCTGCCAGTCACCATTGCCTGTAGGTGGGAAAGGTTGTGCAGGGAAGGCTTTCATCGAGGACCTGTTTCCAGTAAATCCAGCTCTAACACAGAATGCCACAGGGATTTCTCTCACAAACAAAATGCTGCTGGACTCCTCATAGCACTCCAGCCCACGAGCTGAGAAGGGCTGTGGCACAATGCTCTCCCTCAGAGCACCTCCACGGTGGCCTCGGTGCTGACAGAGAGGCAGTCGAGCATACTGTTTTTCTTTCAACCTGGAAAGCTGATAAAAGCCATCGTGGTGGGAAGCCTGGTGAGAGCCAGGGCAGCAGACGGGGGCTACAGAAACTGTAGAACTCTAAGGTCGCCTCTGTTTCCTTCAGCAAAAACCCAAGCAAGTCCCTCAAGTCCTGTCTTTTTACCTGAGCCCTAGGAGGCATCCTGGCAGCCAAAGGGGAAAGAGTCAAGGCTTTCTCTTAAGAGATATAGGGCAGAAGCAAACAAACTTAGTGGGGTTCCCATTGACTTCTGACTGAGGCAGGAACAGCTTAAGTTTATTCCAACTATAGCCTTAGTTTCAAGGGCAGAGAACATTTCTCAAATCATTTATAGAAACGTTTCTAACAGCCTAAGCTTCTTATGACATACAGAATAATGCCACAAATGTAAATGGCAAGTGACATTTAGGGGGAAAACACTTTTACACCACAAAGGATGGCCAGAGCTCTGCTCTCAAAACTGGTGCTTTGACCCGTGACAACTAGCAGCAGCCCTCCTGCACTCCCATCTGCCACATCCTGGTGTTTCCTCAACCCCTCCTGAGCCTTTACTCACCAGCTGGGAACGGGCACCTCTCACACCCCTCCGATTCTGCCTCATGTATTCATCTTCACAATATATGTGGAGCATGGGTACGAGCAAGATTGGTTACTCCACATCCCTACAGCTAGGCTGGGTGTTTTGGATCACGCAAAAACAATACCTCAGCAAAGGTAACGACAGCCCTCAGCAGCTGAGAGTTCCCCATCCCCCTTTGGTATCTCTCAGACACTTGACAGTTCTTCCAGGGCACAAGAAGGTACAAGGGCAGGGCATTCCCGGTGCTCAGCATGACCACTTCTCCCCCAGGCCCTGAGGTGAAGCCCTGCCTCCCAGCTGCTCTCCTCCCCACCACAAGCACAGCAGGCAGCGCAGAGCCAGCTGGACGCTGCCGGGCTCTCACCACTCTCTCAAACCACAGGTGGGAAGAAGAGGCAGCAAGAGTGGAAAAAATTAACGTGGAAGAGCTCCTGGACCCTGCATCTGTACCTCACGCTTGACAGAACAGGGCTGGACAGAGAGAAGGAGTATGTTTGTTCAGCCTGTTTGCACAGAGACACGCTCTTTCTGGGAAGCACTCACTGTGCGATGCCACCCAGAAGTCCCTGGCACCTGGAGACCTGCACGGCCAGGCAAGCACACTTGGCTGCTCCCGTGCCAGATGGATGCCAGCGTTGGCACCAGCCAGCAACTCCAGAATGAGCGATCTGTTTCTCTTTAGACTTGGGCCTTTTTGCTGCTCCTGTGCCACGTTTCCCTCACAGCTGCTCAGGTAAGGAAGTTAAAAAGAAGTATCTGCAGCGACAGCTTGATTTTAACTCGAGGCTTGAAGACAAGAAAAGAGAAATTTTAAATTAGATTTTTAAATTTTTGCTTCTCCTCCAGTACTGGCGAGTGCAGATAAGTTTAGCTTCACAACACTTAAGAGACACCCAACAACTGAGGCGAGGAGTGCTCAGGCTGAAAGGCAGTCACCTTTGGGTGGAGGGCGACAGGGAGGCAATTAGATGAACGTTAACAGCAGGATTCATCATCTTGGCCATCCCCTCCTTACGCGTTGCACAGCCGGCCTTGAGAACCAGGAAGCAGTGAAAGGGCGAAGGCAGCAGCGCAGGGCGAGCCGCAGCCTCGGGACATGCAGAGATGGCCCACAACAAAAGCAGCATCTACCAGATCCAGGCACCAAGGGTGCACCTAACAGACTGCCAGTGTTATTTGCTGCTCTGGTACCAGACCACACCAGCAGTTTCTGTTCCTTGGGTCACAGAGCCAACAAGGGGCAGACACAGGCAGCTCTGCTCCATTGCCAGGTTCACCTCAGGGCCTGTGTCAAACTCGTCACACCCACCTGCAGCAAGCGAGACCCCTGAAAAGTCCAAGCCATCGGTTCACAAAGAGCTTTTAGATAGATTTTACAGTATACAAAAGAGACTGCCCCTTCCCATGGGGTAGGAAGAAGTTTTCCAATACACAGCTACCTCCAGGAGGTTATAAAGCCAAACGCAGATTTCCTGGAAGAAACCCTGCAGCTCCCAAATCCCAATGTAAGCCGCTACTACGCCATGCTTACATCGCCTCTCCCAGAGCAGGAACGTGTCCCAGCACCATAGGAGTGAGCTCACACGTTCTGGGGAATTCAGAGGCTAAGAGAGGTTTTGGATGGGACACAGCTCTCCCTCGGAGCCGTGAGCCGCAGGCGGGCTGCAGGATTGCAGCACCAAGGGTTTGACCTATTGTCCTGCTCAGCCACGCAAACCAAGGAAGCTCCCAACTTAGTCAGAGAGTGATGCCAGGGTACAGTCAGGCTGGAATTTCCTGAAGAGATTTCTCACAGGGCTGATTCACTGAAGGCTCAACCAGCTATGGGAATGGATCAGTTTCAGCAGACCCCCAGGTTAGCACTCTGGGAGGGGGAAGGCATTTTGGAAACAGCCAGGAATGATCTTGTTTTAGGAGGTTCAGGTACTTACTGGAAGTTTAAGTTTTCTTCTCGTGCCAGCCTGTCCCGTCTCCCTTCCCAGTCCCACTCCTTATCCCCCAAAATTACCAGGAAATAAAACTTCTAGAGTAAAACTTGTTCCAGCCTGGGAGGAAAACACTGAAAATAATAATAAATAAATAAAAAAAAAACTTGAGAAATTCTTACAGCATGAGAAAATTCCTTCTTCCTTTCACATCCATCCCTCTGATCTGAAAATGAAGATGACACAGCATGAGCATTGCTAATTCTCAGAGAGATTGAGTCCAGCAAAACCAGATGTTCCAGAAGTACCTATAGTTATGGCCCAAAACACAGAATGGTTTGGGTTGGAAAGGGCTTTAAAGATCATTTACTCTGACCCCCACACACACGGAAAAGAGGAAGAAAGGCAGCAAAGTAAGAAAATTGGTCTGTTAATCTTCTCAGTTTAAGTCTAACTTGGCTGCTCCCAGACCAAGTGGTTGCACTTTGGGTTGAAGCAGAGACACTGGGTCAGAGTCAAGTCAAAGATCTGAACTCTCAGAGAATTCACACAAGGCACACGTTGCAGTGAGGGAACAGCAGCGAGTCCAGCCTCGGGCTGCTCTAGCTTCGTGTGGTTGCTGTGGTCTTGACTGAGGGATTACGACAGCACAAAGCTGAGCCTTACCCCAGCACAGGTAGCATCTGAGGAAAAGCAATTCCAGCCTGCATCAGCAGCAAGAGGAACAGTGGTGCAACAGCCTCTCCCTGCATTTCTCTCTGGGGAAGACAGAGGCGGCTTTAAAGATTACCACAAGACATCTCGTGGCCTCATTACACAGGAAGAGAGACTGGCTTCTGTGGCTGCAATTCCAAACGAGTCCAGCCTTCACCAGCAGCAGCTTTTTTCCAAGGGAGTTCAGTGCACTCCAGAGCAGGAAATAAGAACAAGGAGGAATAAAGGCAGCTGTAGGAAGAGAAGGACTTTGGAAGGGAAAGAGAGACCACTGCAGCACCTCTAGTTGTAACAAGGGAAAAAACTTGGAAATGGAGCAGGAATAAACTGGGAAGGAAGCAGGGGAGGAGAGAGGGGAATAAAATCAGGTGGAAGAAAGGATGCTTCTACCATTAAAATCTAGGACAGTTCTGTTTCTCTGCCTCAGATTCCCTATGCACCCTGAGCAAGCTATTACCACTTTCGCTCTGCTTCCTCCACAGGTAGCCCAGCCGTGCTCCTTTCTTGCTGGGCTGAGACTCCTTGATGGCTGTCCATGGGCTGTGGCAGTGCATGGATCGGGTACCAGGGCACCCACCACAATTGGAGTCGCCCTACAGAACCAACCTGACAACTTCTGCTCTGTTGCACGTTTTCCCAACCCAACAAAATTTCTGTTTGAGAAAATAAGTCTGGGAGGCATCAACAGCTGGGCTGGAAGGTACAGCAGGAACACGCTACTTCAGACTGCTGGAAATTAGTGCTAATTCCAGTAGGGAGGACCTTCAAGGGACGTTGTGCCCTTTCTGTCCTGTAGCTGTAGACATTGAGCCTCCCTAACCCCTGTGAGCCTCAGCAGGAACTGCAGATAGCGACAGCTTTGACCCATGAGGCACTTTTTTCTACCCCCCACTGGTGTTAATACTTCGAACTCCCAAGGAAGTATAGGAAAAACAGCTGGGGTACTTTTCTGCCCCCTTTTTCAGACCTGCTGATGGAAGTTCTTAAATTTATACTGGCTAACGAACTACCCCCAAATATTTATGTTAGACTCAGAAGGAAAGAAATACTATGGGGACCTGCTTTTATGAAAATACATCCTTGACGTTCTACGCTCAAAGCAGTGCTGGTGCCTGAGTCCTGCCAATCCCTTAAAAGGGAAGCTTTGCTTAGTGCTAGCAGATTTTTTTCCTTCGTTGGGGAAATACTAACATTAGCAAGCTATGGAAAAGTCCCCAGGTGCTGGGGGTCAAGGGGAGGCGTTTCTCAGCAGGGAAACCAAAAAGACTCAAGTTTCTGTTTGTTTGTTCCTTTTAAACAGGTTAGGGCTGCATGAGATCAATAAGGGAAAAACAAAAACCCTACCTCCGCTGTCCCGTAAATCGCAATAAACTAATTAAGTCATAAGACTTGTAATCCAACAATGTATGCAAAGGGAAACATTAATGAATTTTACATAACAAGCAGGCAAAGAACATTACTCATCACATGGCCTCAGAAATTCATTAAATAGCCCTTTAAGAGACACGATTGAAGTACAGAGCACTAAAACGATAACAAAACCTATTAAGGAGGCTGTTTAATTAAGCACATACTCACTGGCACATCTGACACTCATACCAAGGTGTCTGTGCTAAGACAAATAAAGTCTTTCTTCTGCAGTACAGCCAAGGAGACTGTAGTCAAATCTATTCTTAAAACACAAAGATAACTCTGACTAAGCAGCCAAATACCACACTGTGGAAAATCTATATAAGCGCTAAGGGAATTGCACATCTTTTCTGTAAAGGGCTAAATGAGATCTGCATGTGCTCCTGAGATGACTGACACAGCCTGACTCAGAGTCACACCAGAGATGTCTGCTGCATCACAGAGGAGGATGGAAACATCTCGTGCTGTGCTGCTCGAGTCTACGCGGCTGCTCTTCAGGAGCTTTTAAGACACCAGCAAAGGCCCTGAGGAGCACAGAGGGAAGGAGGTGAAGTGGGATGTGCCAAGTGGGGTGGCCTTTGCACCGTGCAGAAGGATTGGACAAGCAGGGAGACCTTGTCTGCCTAGAGCATATGTCCTGGTGTCTGTTTTCTCTCCTGCTTTTTGTGCGCACGCTGCATCACACCGGAACACCGTGCAATATACAAAATGCATCATTTTAACAGCAACAGACCTGTTAAGGATGGCTTGTACATGTGCCTCTTACACAGCAGTGCCTGCAAGGAACAAGCTGCCTGGCAGTATGGTACAGCGATCACTCACTCCCTCGGCCACGATAGGGACAAAACTCTAAATACGTTTCAGTTGAACCACCCACGTTCTCCACATGCTCTGCAAAACATAAAATACCATTTTATATTCTTCACCAGAAACATTTCTGTTCCTGTCCTGCCCTTTTCCTGCTGTTTCTTTCTGGTGCGGATCCATTACTTACAGAAAACATGTCTTAGTTTAATTACAAGCTACAGTTTAATCATCTCACCAGCACTTCAGGGATGTTTTATCACAACTGACCCACCAACACTCAAGTCTACAAAATATTATCAGAACACACTGTAATTTAGCACTGAAATAAGCCAGCTGAGCAAGTCTATCAGAGCCAGGAGCTTCAATTAAAAGCAGTTTGATCCCACCTCCTGCCCATGGGCAGAAAGAGCCCATCCTGTCAGCCAAACCGACCTTTGTTGGAGATCCCACACAAACAAGCAAACACAGGGACAAGGAACTCTTCTCATGCTGCTGAGCCTTCCTGGCAGACACCTTTAAGGTCTGCAGGGTTTTCACACAGGTGTGACAGATCTCACTGCTGCAAACAGCCCCCATTAACAGCCTGTGTTTCTCTGCCTCATGACCCTGCTTTAGCGCTCCAGAATTTTAGCATTGCAAGACTGGGACTCCTGAGCTTGCAATTCCCCTGTTGACCTGGGCAGCCACCTTTTATCACCTCCCGTCTCCCTGGTTTCTTTGTAGCCAGGGACCTATTATAAGGGATGAGGTCCAGAAACCACCTGCAGAAAGAAATAACTCATTTTCTTTCCTCAGAACTTGCCCACAGGACACCAGTCTTCTCAGCTGTCAATTCCTACACTTCAAAAACCCCCTCTTCCTCACAGCTCGACCAGCTGACCCCAGTGTCTCCAAGGTGCCAGCCAGCCCCCAGGCCCACATGCCCCAAGAGCAAAGATCTACCTGAGTTACTCGTGGGCTGCTGCCCCACCTCTCTGCCAGCAACACCCACCACCGCTCTTCTCAAACCCATGCACATGCATGGAAAACAAGTTTCCTCTTCCCTGGGTTCTCACTAAAATTGCTCTTCCTTGAAAGCTGTCTTTCCAGCCCAGCCACAGCCTTTGAACACAGGTTCACATGCCTATAGGTCCATCAGCCTCTAAGAAAAAAAGAAAAAATATAAAAATAGTAGAAACCTGCCAAGTACCTGTGAAATCAGGTGTGTTATCTCTCTTCTGCCCTTCTCACAGTGATCGAGCTTCCCAAAGCAGAGAAACTCCAAATCTGTTCAACCAGCACAACTCTTAACTTCATCTCAGAGCTGCTCTCTCCCATCTGAATTGAATCTGAACTCTTCCCCAACCGAATCACAGAGGGAAGGGTTGTCACCTGCCACTGCAATTAGTGGGTCCATCAGCTGGCATGCAGCTGATGAGTAGTCAACCCACCTGGACCCTGCCTAACACCAGGTGACTGAGGCCAGACACTTACCTGGCCAGTGTGCCAGGCTTTCTTTCAAGAACATTTTTACAGCTACTTCCACATTCCTCTGCAACACAGCAGAAACAAAGAGGGTAGAGAGTCTAAACACACAGTGGTGACAGAATCACTGCATTTCAAAAGGCTTTAAAGGTATTTATTTACGAAGTCAAAGCCTCCTTTGTCCTACTCACATGCATTTTAGGCATCCCTGAACATCCCCCTGTTTAGATGTATCTGGGCCTGGGGAGCAGTGGAAGCCTGACCCTCCCATTCACAGAATCACAGAATTTTCTAGGTTGGAAGAGACCTCCAGGATCACCCAGTCCAACCTCTGACCTAACACTAACCAGTCCTCCACTAAACCATATCCCTAAGCTCTACATCTAAACGTCTTTTGAAGACTTCCAAGGATGGTGACTCCACCACTTCCCTGGGCAGCCTGTTCCAGTGCCTCACAACCCTTTCAGTGAAGAAGTTCTTCCTAACATCTAACCTAAAACTCCCCTGGCTCAACTTTAGCCCGTTCCCCCTCGTCCTGTCACCAGGCACACGGGAGAACAGGCCAACCCCCACCTCGCTACAGCCTCCTTTAAGGTACTTATAAGGAGCAATAAGGTCGCCCCTGAGCCTCCTTTTCTCCAGGCTGAACAAGCCCAGCTCCCTCAGCCGCTCCTCGTAGGACTTGTTCTCCAGGCCCCTTACCAGCTTCGTTGCCCTTCTCTGGACTCTCTTGAGCACCTCTATGTCCTTCTTGTAGCGAGGGGCCCAAAAGTTACCAAATTTTTATTTATTTTTTTTTTTTTTAAGGTTGAGGGAAGTACCAAGCATAGGGAGCAGGGCTGGTCAAGGCACTGCATCCAAACCAGTGCCACAAAAAAAAAAAAAAAAAAAAGGCCAAAGATCAAAAGGAAGAAGAAGGTCTATAAAATGCAAAATGGTGCAAAGCTAATTGAATAATTAAAGCAACTTAAACTGCCCACAGCTTGTTCCTATCTCTGCTTTCAATTTCCTCCTTGAAGAGCTGACTGAGGAATGTCTCACCTGCCTCCTGGTGCCAAATTTCAGGCCAAGAAGGACTTTTCCCTAGAAGACCTCATCCAGCGCAGCTACCCTTTATCCATTCCTCTGCTCCCAGGATAGTGGAAGAATTTTCCCTGCAGTACTCCTAGCCATCAGCACTCTGTACTTCTGCCCTCTTTTGTCTTGCAGGTTTTAAGGTAACTGAACTGCACTGTGGCAGGTATGGAAGTTCAGCTCAAAATGAAGCGTTTTCTTTCCCTTCCAAGTTCACCTTCCCCTTGCAATATACAGCCACTAGTTGTATTAAGAGTACAAGTCCATCATAGCGTGACTATGGTATGAGCGTCCTGCTCAGCAGTTTTTGGAAACTGATAAATTCTGATGGTTTTCGATACTTATTTTTTTGGCAGAAAAATCATTCACTCAGTAATGACCCAGGGACAGGAAAAGAAGCTCTGAAGATACATGGGATCCAGCTGGTGGATGTTTTCCAGAGCCAATGCCCCCTGCTCACAGAAGTCAGAGTTTACTCAAAATTTAAACAAAACCTGTTAACAGAATTCAATAGGACAGTTAGCTATGGGTGGGTCATCATCTGTGATACACTCAGCAATGCTTTTGGGATGCTTGGGGTGTATTTGTGAATTTCAAGCTCTTGTACAGTTTTAGGGCTAGGTACATTTTTTGTGATCAAGAAATGCCTTGCAACAATTTCTCTGTTTCTGGAGCTAGAGGCAGGGTGACACCTTGCAGCAACACCTTGTGTGTTTAATACCTCCCATCACTTACAAACCCAGCTCTGGCAAAAGGTGGCAATTGTAGTTTTCAGTTTGAACAGTCAGCATCACAATAAAAATGGGTTGCTAGCATAGGCATACAGTAAGAAACAGCAAAAGGCAGCTTCGTAATACGTGCACTTGTGTGTGTCAAAATAATTGAATGTGACAGAGCTGCTTGGGACTCAGAAGTGAAAATATATTTGGTTCTCAGAGTAAGTATCTCTTTGGCAAAGACCTCTACACTGCTGCCATGAACTGGTAATGATGATTTCACTGGACACAGAGTCATAGTCTGGTTTATCTCAGGACAGAAATAGGATCACTGGGTGTTTCCGTGTACACAATGGCAATCAAGCATCTCAGAACAGAGGGAAAAGTAAATATAAAGGGTAATATTCAGAAATAATGCCATTCTAATAAAAGCTACAGTCCTGACCTAAAGCTGTCCTTCCAAAAAGAGAAGCTGAAATCTCAGAGATCTCCAGGACATGATCTGGGGCAAGCTGCTATGGATGTCCCTGCTGGAGCAGAGGCTTGGACCAGATGACCTCCAGAGGTCCCTGCCAGCCTCGTGCTGTGGTTCTGTGAGTTTGGAAAGTGACAAAGACCTCTCTGCCCGTCTTCAGAGGCAAGCTCTGCACAACAAGCTACCCCTGTAATGATGGAGGAAAAACTAAATTAGTCTCCCTGCTCACGTATGTCTCATGTTGGGCAGACATCCAGCAGTACAGCTTTAGGAGATGAAAACCACAACATCATGCTTCCCAAAACTCGTGATGAAAAGAAAACAAAAGCACCTAAAAAGAATGCAGGGGGATTTTGACATGGTATCATTTATTATTTTTTTTTAAGGCTGGTGCCCAGACAGGACTGCTTTGCTCTATCATGATAATCAAATGACGCTCTTTCCTCATAAGCCCTAAGAAAAATGGTTTCTTGCCAGTAAGCCTCATCCCTACTTGTGTTTTTTGACCCTGTTTTCCACACCCCCGCAGTTGTGCTTCATTGGGAAAATATTCCACAAGCTGCTAAAGAACAGAGGCAGCATCTCTCATGCCTCTCTATAACCAAAAGCATCAAGTGTAATCATCAAGAAATGTTGCCCATTTTCTCTCTTCACAAAATTTCAGCCCATTTTCTCCTCTTTATGGTAGAACAAACAAATAAACAAGATCTTTCTCTTCATCTTGTGGGTGAAGGCTTGGGAACCTGATTTCCATTTCAATTGCTACTGTGGACTTGCACAGCGCCAAAAGGGGGCATTTCAGTAGTCTACACTGCCCTCCAACAGGTACATATTTCTTGTGGTTCAGAGGGAAATTAAGGATCAATAGCTCTATTAGCAAATCTTGGTCTGAATCACTGGATACTGTTGTTCCAGATAAATCAACTTCTACAGAACAGTTTCTGTTTTATAAATAATAACCTTCCCAGGGAGGAAAAAAAAAAAAAAAAAAAAAAAAAAGAAAAGAAAAAAAAAGGATTCAATTTCTTTTCTGCAGAATTCTAAGAATTTGGAAAAGTAATTTCTTATGCCAACAAAATTGCCAAATTCATATTATGTCACCCATTTTTTCACAATCTCTTTTCAATCAGTGATACCAACTGAAGATTCTACTCAGCTCCCAGATGTCCAAAACCAAAGAAGCTCCCCAGCATTAATGAGACTGTCCCAAACAGGAGGACACACTGGTTGGGATCTCGGTGACTCTTTCTGCCAACACTCAGGTCTGAAGGACTCACTGCCTACTCAGATGTGACTTTTTTTTTACAAGGGAAAAGCAGCAGAAGCACACCTGATGAGTTTTGGCTTTGGGATAAATTTTGGGATGACATTCTAGAGGATCAATCCATTCTAATTATTTTTCATGAAGTGATTGATGAGGAAGACAGAAACAAATGTAATTTCCTGGTCACATCTTGCTCTGGTTGAAGATGAGCATTTCAAAGCAGCAGCTCTTGGCCAATATTTGCCCTTTTTTAGGGACAAATGATGGCAGACAGTCATTTACACACTTGTTTCTCAAGTTCACAGATGCATTGTGCTTGCCTCTCACATGCTCAGGTTACTTCAGAAGCCAAATGCCACACATGATTCACCTGGTAGGGATAATGAAAGAAATGCCTACATTTCTGGGTATTCACCTTTGGCCTCTGGCATAAGCTCTTAGTAAATCCTTAGATAATGAGCTGATAAGTAATAGGTCACTCCAGCAGAAGACAAGCTGAGACAGCTGTCTGAGGAAGCCATGAGGTCAATGGAAAAGTTTACAACATATCCTGGAGATAAGAAAGGAGATCATCCAGCCACTCATTTTCTGAGGAGAAGCAGATTTTCAACACAGAGAATGCATTGCCTTGTACTAAAGACCAAAGTTTCAAACCCGTTAATAAACTTAATGGTATCCCCGATGAATTACCATACTCCAAGGTGCTTGCCCCACAGCCTATTGGCACCAATGTCCTGAATGAGCCACCACCCTTAAAATTCTGGGCTGAAGCCAAATATACTCCCCCCCACATGAGTGGTGGTCACTGCTATGCATGGCCAGAATCTACAGAGCCAGTAGGCACACACTGAGCTAACTTCCATATTCCACTGTGCAGTGCTGGCAGATCTACCTCCTGCCAAGCCACCAGCTCCATCCTTCTGCTACTGCTGCACAGCAGGAGAGCAGCGAAGCACAAGTATCAGCAATGCTGGAAAGAAAAAGACTGTGTCCATTCAGGTATGAAACTAGAACCTCAGCTACACTTTGCAGCTACAGCAAACGTAACCTGGAGCACACTTCTGAAAAGCCTAATGGTCACTTCTTAGCTGCACCACTTTGCAACATCTGGTATATTTTGTGTGTGCCCAGGTTCCCTAGGGGTGTAAATTGCTTTTTCATATCCACCTTTCTCTCACACCTCCAACATTTCACCATATTCAGAAACTTGGCTGCCAACTTAAAGCAGAGCCCTCAATTCAGAGCAACGCTTAGAAAAGTTGTGGCAACATTTTTTTTCCCCAAAAAAAGAAACTTGCAGTGGACAGCTACAATTCTTTCTGCAGATCATGTTGAAGCTAGCTACCTTTTACTATTTTCAGTAGCAGATCCGTGGTTTTCAGCTAAGGCCTGCTTTCTAAAGTTCAATACACAGAAGTCTCAAGGTCAAGCCATGCGCACTGACTCAAGAAGCAAGTTATTTCTACCCATTGCCTACTTCACAACTACAGGAGAGGAGGCAGAACAGTTTGCTGAGGGTCACACAAGAGAAAGAGAAAAGAGGATTCCTACTCCCTATATTTAATTACAGTTTATCCCAGGAACAGAACAGGTGTCAGGCTAACAGGGTTGTGCCAATTCAAGTCAGGAAGAAAACAACTGCTGGTGGTCGCAGCAGAGCTCCTAATTCCCAGCTTCCCTCCCAACAGACATGTTACTGTCATGCATCCATTATGCACGGAAGGAAGCATTCATCACAAAGTATATCAAATAAACAATCAGTTGCACTTCCTGCATGCATCTAAACTGGTATAGATACTAAAATACTATTCCACATGCAGCTACTTTTAACTTGGTAAATGGGTGGATATATTGAAGAGTAAACACCACTGATCAAAGGATGTCTAGTGTAAGAGTAGCAATCTTTCAACACCAGACCCACTGGGAATGTAAGATTTGCCTTTGTAAAATAAAACCTGTACAGATCTGAATCCTGCCTCTTGCACAAGCCACAATCAGTCTTGTAGGGAAAACATTCTCATCCCACCAGCCTTCCAGTGTTGGGAGAGGCAGGATAACATGGGAGTTCCTCCTAGCTGCTGCAGGTGACAGCTTGAGGTTAGTAGATGAACACGTGCAAAATCTCTTTGATGGAGCTAGCAGCATTTTTAAGACATTTTTTGACTCATGATAATCCTGGATGGCAATAGTGAATTGCTTCAAAATAGATTAAAAACATGTGAGTAAAAGCAAGAGATGGTTACTACAGTCAGCTCCCACTGAAGAAGTGTAGTGTATCTTTAGTTGTTCCATGATTTTCAAAGGGAACTACATCCCCATCTGTATGGTCAGGAGTAACAGGGCTAATGGATTCACCTAGAGTAACAACTACTTCACAGCAGAGCCTCCTCAAGAGGCCAACATCTGCTGTACTGGTTCAGGACAGCCTAGGAAAATGAAGATCAAATCCGATTTTAAAAGAAATGCATATTCTTGAGTTCAGTTAGCAACTAACAGGGGACTTCTTGCACATGTGAGAGCTCTGTATACACATTAGCACATTGATTTAGAGATGACAAGGAGCTTAGGGCCCACCTTAACTTGTTAGTATGCACGCGTGTTAATAAACGCATACTAAGAACTCGCCTTTTCTCCCTTTGATGATAGGGTGGATTGTGCAGACTGTAGGAACAAGCTTCGACAGAGGATCTCGGCAGAGTTTGAACTGTTGGGAACACTTCCTTCTGTCAGCACATTTGGCTGGGAACTTAGAGGAACGTAACAAGCATGGGTGACCTCTCTGACTCCCGAAAAATTAGAAATTGAGAGTTGAAATTCCACACACCCTACAGAAACAAAACCTCTCCTGACAACATACATAGATTACTGTGACATAATTGATCTAGTTAAGGTTTTTCTCCATGGGAAAACTTAAGACATTCCATCTGAAGACTTTTGAAGGCTTTTTAAAAGAACGCTTGCACAAAATAAACTTTAAGTGTTGCCCTGTCGGTTTTAAAGTTATGTCTGCTACATAACTTTAAAACCAAGTCAATAAATCCTGAAGGAAGCTGTCTTCACTGGTGAGGTAGAAATAACCAAGTGATAAGTCACCACGCAGTGATGGCTTTGTATTTGTCAGGTATTATCACAAACATAACTTATACACTCTACACAAGACTTCAGTACATTTCAAATCCATGTCTTTAATGTTATGTTACCTGCTGCTATAATGTATATAACCTGCTGTTAATGTTATCTGTTACCTGCTTGGCGAACTTCCTCCCCAGGTTCCTCATTCCTTTGTGATGGAGACCCTTGCCCTGGAGAGGATGTCCCAGATTTCACATGGGCTCAGGTCTGCTGAATGAAGTCTCCACATTGCATCCCGACACTCAGAAAATTCTCAGGGAGCAGTAAGGGGAGACCTGCTTTGTATTTCCTGCTGCACCAGGCAATTTGAATGGCCTAATCTATGGCACAACTAGATCTTCAAAAGGTATTTTGGCTCCAGAGTCCCTTACATAAGAGACAGGCAAGTCTGAATTTCTAAGAACCTGCATCATCGTCTTGTGTCAATACAAAATATATAACAGGAGGTGCACAACCTTTCCCTAAGTTGTAAGGACATCTAACACCCACACTTGTCAAAAGCTACAGTACTAATCCTAAAACAACAGTGACCTCTGACTCACAGCTCGCTGCCAGTGGCCTGATTTTGAAACTTTGACAGGAGAAAAAAAAAAAGGTAGAGCTGAAATTTCATCTTAGTAAACATGTAATTTTGTACCTGAGGAGCCCTTCCCACAAACCTTTTCACACTAAATCTTCAGCAACTGCTTACACTTCTCAGACACATTTGCAGCTATCACTGGAATCAGTAGGTTCCAGAATAGATGAGAACTAGCTCAACTAGCTCAGTAGATGAGAACTAGCTCAACAAGTTTGGGAGAGGAAAAAAAAATGTACTTAAAAAACACACACACACAAAAAACAACAACAACAACAACAACAAACACCTTCAAACTTCATGGCAATTAAGAATGACATTGGGAAATGGTATCTCAAAAGTTCATTGAAAAAGCCTCCAAAAGAGTTCAGGCATCTTGTTTACAGGAGGGGACATTTTTTCCGCACAAAATTTCCCATACATCAAATGGCTCATATATATTTTTATATGTAAAAGAAGCATCAGCACATGCACTTCCCAGCAGCGAATACTGAGCCTTGTAAGCTCTGTATACGCATTAGCACACCCATTTAGAGCAGGGAGCTTAACAGTCCACCTTAACCTGGTAGTGCACTCGTGTGTTAGTAAATGCACATTAAAAACCCACCTTTTCCCCCTGCGATGACAGCATGGACAGTGCAGGCAGTAGGAATGAGCCTTGACAGAGGATCTCAGCAGTACTGGAGCAGCTGGAAATCCTTTCCTAACACCAGGTCAGCTCCAATGCTGTCACCACATTAGAAGCCCAAACTTAGATAAGCTCGGGATATTTTTAACATCTTATTGATAATCACAGCAGAGCTGTGTTACTTTACATTTTACTTGGCAGAATGGTGACAGGAATAATATAGAGAAGATTTAAGATCTCCAAAGGAAGAAAATTCTTAACAAAGTCCAAGACAAAAGCAGGCTAAGTTTAGGAGTAGGAACACATTCTGGTTTTGCAATAATTAAGAGTCACACAACACCTGTTAGCCGTATAAGTGAGTTATGCTTCACAAGGGATGACAAGAAAACTTTCTTCAGCTTTGATTCAAGTTCTTCGCATCTCCTCAGCTTCCTGCTTCCAGCTTAATCCAGTCCCAAATCTCCAGCAACACAAAGCATTCTTACATATGGGGAAAACAAAATTATCTCGATTTTCTGCAGTGATAGGATTTTTCAGCCTTGATTTGTCTCCACAATACTCAGAAAAGATTCAGAGGAACACGGTGCGAATACCACTTTGATGAGAATCCGTTCCTCGTAGCACATCCAACAAAGCTCCTCTGGGGCAGCAGCAGGCAGATGTACCAGGGGCTGCTGGGTCACCCAAATCCCTCAACTCAGGAAGAAACAAGATAGCAGAGGGTCCCAGTGACAATATAGCCAGCCCACCTTACCCTTCAGTAACAAATGGGGATCTCCAAGAGGTTGCAAACATCTCCCAGCCATTCCCAATACGTCCCTTACACCTTGCCCTCTGAGGTGCACAGTGCATGCAGGAAGATCTTGCCTATAGCTTCAAAGGGCAGTAAGAGCTTGCAGCCTCCACCATCTACACTCATAGAAGCCTCATGGAAAGGACGAAAAATAGGTTTTTCTTGCCATCAGCTTGACACAAGCTCAAGGAAAGAAGGGAGCAGGAGGGATTTAGTGCAAAACAGGGCAGAATTACACGTACACGTCACAGGTTTCTTGCCATGCAGACTATTCTGCAGAGCACTTTGCATGGCTGCTCTTTGTCTGGTGGTGGTTCAGGATTGCTCACAGGTTACCAAGGGCCACGTGGCCACATAGTCAATGCTGCCCTCACCCAAGGAGATGACAGTTCAAACAGTACAGGCAGGAAAACACTCGAGGTCTGAGTTCACACGGCAAGAGCTGAGGAAAGCTCAAGAGGCTGTGACAATTCCTTCTCCGTTGGCAAGGATTATTATCGTTTTTAAGCATGTATCCATTAAACGGGCAGGATATATTGCTCTCAGTGTGTTCCTGGGTACGTGTGCATTGTAGGCTGCATCCCCTACAGCCTGACCCGCCACACCCCAGCAGAACTCCGGGATCAGAGGGTACAGATGCATCCTGGCCAACAGGCACCCCCTGGTAAGGTACCAACAGGGTTTATCTGGAAAGAGGTAACAGGAGGACAGGGGGAAGTGGACAGTGGCAGGCGGGGAACATCAGCCTGCAAGAGGAACAAGAGTTGCAGAAGGGTGGCAGAGGAGAGGGCTGGTTCCCACTGTAAAGCTGCCTCCATATCTTGGAAACTGCCTGCAGAAGATGCCATGTTTCCTTCTGTGTATTTACCTGCCCCTCCAGAGGAGATGCTAGCACAACAGGGAGTGAGAAGGGTGACCAGGCAGTGCCCCTCGCAAGGAAACCTCCCCTCTCTCCCCTATTCCCATAAAACTGACATATCTAATCCAAGCATTTTTCTTTCTTTAGTCTGGCTCCTTTTCTCTGAGGAGCCATTTCCTCCTGTCTGTTGTTGATTGTTATTGCTTCTTCTCTGTAACTGCATTTGTCATGATCTTTGCTTCCAACTAGCAGGCAATCACACACATCTCTTGTTTTTCAAGGAACCCGTTCAGCGAGGATTCTGCAAAAGAGCAGTTTTTCTTTTGGTCCTGGGAGGTCGCAAACCCCACAGTATGGGAGAGATTGCAGATCCCTGCAGAAAACACTGGAAGTGTTAGCAGCTTAAAACACATCCGAGAAACAAAACCCCAAATCCCCAAGCATCCTTCCCTTAGACTGGAAGGAAGTGTTTGTCTCGCCAACCTGATGGGTTAAGAACTACATCACATGCCGTGCCCGGAATGCTAATGAACTTTGTAACTAATGAGTTGGTGGGAACCCACTTGCCACACTGCTGAAGGCCACCTTCCCCAGGGGGTAGACAGGACATCCCCAAAGCCACACACTCTTGCTTTGCTGTGCATGTTTATGAAGCATTTCTGACTGATGAGCCTTTCAGAAGAACCATTCCTCCCCTAGAGACTTCCCAGGGGTCAGAGAGCAACAGGACACTACTTCATGCCACGGAGTATCAAGTGCAAGCTGCTTCCCAGGGGATGAGGAGTTGAGGGGGTAATAGCCAGCAGGACAGGGCCCCATCCTGCAGGGCACCCAGAGGGGCAACCTCGAGTCCAGATCCATCAGGCGAATTCTTGGTGACGAGGCAGGTCCAAGGTCTAGCCAGGAAGTCAAGCTGCAGGTCTGAGCCCAGTGGCAGTAACCAGGGTCAGACATGGTCCAGAAATCACCAGGCAGGTCCGAGGTCAATCTGGGAAGTCACCCCTTGGAGCCAGGCACAGGCAGGGCTGTGGGAGACAGGTACACCTACAGCACAGCTCCGCAAGCACCTGAAGGTCCAGGACAGAGCTGAAATGGAGCCCCCGAACCCATGGGCAGGGGCGTGGGTAGAGGCCCCAGGTCATGTCTGTCAGGGCAATGAAGGCCGATCAGGTGCACTCGGGGCCCTGACACTTCACCTCTGCAGTCACTGCAGCCCCTTCCCCGCTGCCTGGGCCAGCAGCACAGCCAGACACCAAAAGAGGGACTTTGCCACCATCCCTCTTAGGCAGAAACTTCATGGTCTTCACAAGAGATGAAAACACTCCAAGATGAGAGGGGTGCCATCCATTCCAGCCTGTGTCTAAGCCAGGGCAAAGAAGATGCAGCCGAAGCCAGGGGCCGTTTCCTCACCATGTGCTGCTGTGCCTCGGGCAGAGAGGAGCAGCTACAGAAGCGGCACAGCGCACGCACCTCCTGGGCCAGCAGCACTGCAGCATGGTGACAAAGGCACAGAGGTGCAGGAAGCGATTACACCTCCAGGTAACAGAGCTGCAAAGCTGAGTAAGCAACCGGTTATTTGCATTCATCACCAAGCATGGGGCTTTCATTAGAAACCAAACAAACTAAACGCAACAACGCAACAGTGTCAGTTGTTCATACAGGCAAGGGAAGTTAAATAGCCTCCTCCAATGGATGCTGTAAAAGCAGAATGCGTGGGATAAGAGTGACAGTAGCATTGGAGAGGCTGGAAACTGGCCAAAACGCAACACCCTGCCGCACATACACTCCCTGCGCGTTTTGGGAGAAGTTCAGCATTTCTGGAGCATCGTGGAATGCTCCTTTCCGGGTGATTTTTAACTCAGTCTTCAGACCCCAGCCAAGAACGCACTCTGCAATAACTGGAAACGTCCAGTAATCAAAACCAGAAAAAGATTTCCATTCCGTTGCTTAGTTTTATCCCTGCAATGGTACTCTCTGACCCTGTGTCAGAACATACAAGCTTACATTCAGAAAGATTTAATGAAAAGTATGCAATGGTCAGAGATCCTGCTGCCAGGGGAGGAGGGGAAGAGAGAGAAAGAGGAAAAATATATCAAATAGCTTATAAAGAAAGAAGCATGTGCACTTCCCAGCAGAGGATACAGTTTTCTAAGCCATACCATTTGGGGAAGCTTCCTCTAACTGACACTTCCTTGAAGGCAAAAGATAAACAGATCGTGGGGCCAGTGTAAGGGCAGTGCTGCGCAGCTGCAGCAGTCTCTGAGAAGGTCCCACTTGCATTGCCTTGGCTTGCTTCAAGCTCAGAGGGAAGGTTAAGCTGAAGTCACCTGCTCTGTGATTCCCCATGTATGCAGAACTGGCTGCAAAAGCATGCTCCAGCCTCCAGCCATTGCAAAGGGAGAGGCAGGCTCTGCCAGGCACACATTTTTCTGTAGCTATCCTTTTAGAAGTTGAAAATAAAGGAAGAATTCCCAGAGTTGTGGGTATCAGCATGCCTGTTAACTCCTAAAAGAGGGGTTTGGAGGTGTCAGGGCAACGCACATTCCTAGAACTGTTTTTCTGAAATCACAACTCTGGGAATACAACTCTGAACTGGTTGAGTCACCATCCCTGGAGGTCTTTAGAAGACGTTCAGATTTAGAGCTTAGTGATATGGTTTACTGGAGGACTTGTTAGTGTTAGGTCAGAGGTTGGACTCAGTGATCTTGGAGGTCTCTTCCAACCTAGATGATTCTGTGAATAGCAGGGAAGGAGAGAGCTTGGCTTTCCATTCAGAGAAAACAGTCAGCACCACTATTTTGGGTTGGTTTTGTTGAAGAGCAAACTGAGCAATGAGACACACCAACATTTTCCAGTTCAGAGATCCTTTTTCACTGCTGATTCCTTCCCAGGCCCAGCACAGTGTGCATGTACTCCTCCTACCCAGCCCTTCCAACCACGTGTCAGTTCGTAGCTAGGTGAAGCTGTCCAAGAAAATACAGCTTGCCAGATGCCATGTTTCCAAAGCCCTGCTGTAGGTGCCTTCACCCAGACCTCCTCTTTCTCTTCTGTTCCCTCTTGGGCACGGCAGCCTTGCTCCTCCCCAGCAGCCCTCATGCCCCAGGGTACACTTTCCTGTGCAAGCACACGCCTTATGTGCTCAGGGAGGGAGCTAAGGAAATAATCGTTGAGACTGCAGACAATTTAGAAATAGCCTAGGAAACATTCCTAAGCAGACCAGCTGCCTTCTGGATGCTCTAGAAAGCCTTAGTTGTGCTGATGCTTCTTTTTGTGCACTAAGAAACTTAACGAAATTCCCTCCAGGCTTACCTGTCCCCAGACTCCTAGACCAGGCAGGCAGCTCCACAGCAGTCATCTCCATGGCCCACCACTGTCTCCGACAAAGACTGAGCTGGTACCTAGGTAAGAGACAGAGCAGGCTGAGAATATATTGTATTTCCCTCCCCAGACCCTAATTATTAAGTCAGCCAGCAATCATTTTCAGCTGAAGAGATTTATTTATTTAGCTTTAGATGGTTTGTCTGTTTAGTAATTCCCAAGAGGCCTTTCTTTCAGACACTCAGTACTGTCCTTCTTTGAAGACAAGTAAACATCTTGCACCCAGAGCATCTTTTAAGGGGAAACTCTCCCCATTCTACTGCTTTGGACATCAAGAACCCCCCTTTTTCATTTATTTGAATCCTGACTCCCACTGCCCTCATTCATTACCCTCCAGTTCTTGCATGGAAAGAGAGGAACAGTCAGTCCCAATGTGCTCTCTAGGTGTCTCCAGACTTGGCACATCTGTCACATTCCTACAGAAGTCATTTCTTTTCCACACTGTTCCCCTGCCCCTTGTATGGAAGCTCCCAGGCCTGGGCTTGGAAGGCCACACCAGCAGCATGGAGCTAAAGGCTGTCATGGTTTAGCCTGGCAGGCAGCTCAGATCCACGCAGCTGCTCGCTCACACGCCCCGCTGGGACAGAATCAAAAAAGGGCCAGAATTCATGGGCTCAGATAAAGACTGCTTAATAAGACAGGGAAAAAAATAAATGAACAAAGCAACTGCTCACCATCCACCAAGTGTTGCCTAGCTGATCACCAGAAGCCCCCCAGCCAAATCCCCCCAGTTTTATTCTTCAGCATGATGCCATATGCCATGGGACATCCTTTTGGCTATCTGGGGCCAGCTGTCCCCTCCCAGCTGTTCACACATCCCCAGCCTGCTCGCTGGCAGGGCAGTGCAAGCAGAAAACCCTTGAGTGCTGCTCTGCAGCAACTAAAACATCAGTGTGGTATCAGTACTATTCTCATCCTGAATCCAAAACACAGAACCTGATTAGCTACTAGGAAGAATATTCACTCTATCCCACCCAAAACCAGGACAAGGTCATTGTCCAATCTCAGGCCAAAATTCCCTGTTGGGGGGGGAAACACTTTATCCCCCTCTGAATTAGGGCTGCTTCTCCACAAGGGAATTTGATTCACGCTTTCACAAGTAGAGAAAGAAAACACAGACAAACATTCTTCTTTTACACTTTTCCTCCCTTTGAAACAAAAGGAAACACTCAGAAAGCTTCTAAAAGCGCAACAATCCCTTTCTCAGAAGAGCAAACCCAAAGATCATGACTCAGATGTGGGGCTAACTTCCTCATCCTATTACTCAAACCTTTGACCTCCAACATTTCTCCATTTCTCTGTAAGGGTGTCACAGGCCTAGCTGATCTCACCACCTGTTACACTGATCTCGGAGATCCTCAGCACTTTTCAAATACAGTTTGGTCGAGTCAACAGCATGCACAGCAGCACCTAGGAAGCCATGAGTCTGACCTTGAAATCCATGGTTTCTTTTAAAGCAGAAGAGACTTTGGGGAGTGGAGAGGAGATGGCAGTGGCTGTGTGGAGGAGAAGGTTTTGTATTTACAGAACACAGCTTAACAGAAGCATATCAATCTCCCCAGCAAGCCACACGCTTCAGGGACCCCACCACCTCAGGGCAGGCCAGAGTCTTCTTGGTTAATGTCACTGATAGGAGGATAATTCTCCTACAGAGATGCATGCAGTTAAGTGGCAACGTACTTTATCACCCTGTTGGTATCCAGGAGCAGTTTCCTGGGTATTAAGAAGATCAACATGCCCAAAGCACTGTGATGCTGTGATATTAGATTACAACACTGACATCACCCTTAACTCCAGCAAGCCAAAGTATTTTTTATTTACTAAATCAAAGATAGGTCATAGGGTTAGAGACACCCATACACACCAAAAACAAAACAAAAAAAAATCAATTACTATTTAGATTAATTGTGGTTTCTTACACTAAGTATCCAAACCAATACTTGAGTAGAAAGCCAGTTTTGATATAGTCTTCTGCAGTAAGGCTGTGTTTGTGGCACAGGATGCCTCAGGAGGCCCTGACTTCCTTTCATAGCCTGAAGCCATTCGAAGATCACAAGGATTCAAAACCGGGTTCTCCCCACCACCAATTTCCTAAATCTCAGGTCAAATCTAGAAAGAGTTGTTTGGACCTTCCAATCACTAGATCACTATCTGCCCTATCTCCTTCAGACACATCAGCACCCCTTGCACAGTGCTTATCCCTGGCCTCGGCAGTGAATGCAGCAAGTTTACCAGTGCCCAGGGCCTCAGCTGAGCTCCTAGTTGATCTCTGGCCATGATCATTCTCTCCCACCTGGTAAAGCAGCAATGGGTGTCTCTTTCAGCAGCAGCCACCTTATCTCCCAGCTCCCACACTCTCAGACTGGTCTTAAGACACAAATTCAGACTGCCCTACAGTGAGAACCATGTGTGAAAGTCAGTGATAAAGTTCTCAAGGTGAAAGCCATGGCAGATGGAAGGAAATCACATTCTGACATATGATGGTGGTGGAAGCCCTATTTAAAAAAAAAAAAAAAAAAAGAAAAAAAAACAGAGAGGGAAGAGAGAGAGAAAGCAAACAAGAGGAAGAGAAAAAAGAGAGAGAGAAAGCAGCAATGGAGCAGAAGTGAATGGCAGGAGATGCTTCCGACAGTACTGCCACCAAAAGAAACTCATAGCAAGCCATGACCTCAGCACAAAGCCTCTTCATACACCTACCTGTGTGTTTCAGGTCTGGGTGTAAACTACCTCCCCACATTACACAGATATACAGAAGCCTTTAATAAACACAGCTCTTGACTGGTTTTTGGTTGCAGTAGAACACACCTACCAGCCCACAGTAACATGTTAGGAAAACAGGGTTGATGAGAGGGGAAGACGGATTGTCACAAGATAGCAGTATCTCTACTAAAGAATGTCAGCTGCCTTTAAAATGACTGGTTTTAGATTTCCAAATTTTAAGAGGGCAGCAAAACTGTTCATGATCACTTAGATTGGTCTCCTGCATTCTTAAATTTCATCTGATGTCCCAAACCCAAGTCTTTTTGCCGAGATAGACAAAGATTCTTCAGAGATTTCAAGTGACAGAAAAAAAAACACCACTGTACCCCTTGGTAATTGGTATCAACAGTTAAATAGTGACCATTAAAACCAGGTACCTTATTTCTAGCTTAAATTTATCTGAATGTATATCTAGCTGCTGACTCACACTATGCTTTCATCTGTTTTTCACCCATGCTCAGGCATCACTATCTAATGAAATTCGTCCCTGCATTTGCAGGCAGACAAAGCAAATGATAGCCAACAGTTTGGGCCAGGAAGAAAAGGATGCTGCATCCATAACAGGGCCCCAGAGTTCATACAGCCAAGTTGAGAATGAGCTTTGCTTTATAATTAAGGCTTCCCCGTGGCAATAAAGCCTCAGCTCAGGACAAGCAGCATCCCCCACCCCACTCCACCCCCCCACATCCTGCTTCTGAAGCATTCTGAAATAGTGGCCTGAAGCGGCCAGCCAGCAAGGCTTGTAGCAGCTAATTGCTTGTAACATTGCTCTGGAATTACTGCCATCATCAAAGTTATGAATATAAAAAGGAGTGCAATAAAAGATAGTGCATGCCACCAAAGATGCAGAGAACCATTTTGTAACCGTGCCCTAAGGGGAGCCATAGGCAGACACGGATGAGGGCACATGACCCCCAGCAGCTCTGCACTATGTGGCTGTGCTGACATTTGTGACCCTAAACTTGCTGCTTACCGCTCTGTGTTTGAAAAACAAAGGTAGATTTACCTTTATCTAAGGATCTGGGCCATGCTTGAACAGCGACAGACTCCTCCAGCCAAAAGGTCTTGTTCCATGGCAGACATTCTGGAGGCTGTTGCACGGCACAATAGTGTCAGCTGGGACCAAACTGCAACCTGAGAATTTTGAGAACATAAATTAGAACCCCATGGGACTTGCAAGGACATAAAAAGACAGAGAAGATCATCCCTGGTCTACCTGTGAACTGCACAGTCTGTCTCCATGTTAGGACAGCTATGCCATTCACAACCACAGTGGGAAACATTTGTAGCAGCAGCAGGCTGACACCCCACATATAACAGCACCAGGGAAGAAGCCTCAACACAAGTCACATCAACAAGATAAGCCTTGACAAAGGGCATGTCTAGGTGCTGAGATCAGGAATTTCCCTTCTCCAGGCTGGTGTGCTGGGATGGGGCAGAACAAACAGCAAAGTGGAAGCAGCCCCACGACATTTAATTGCATTGTTAGAACGAAGCTAGGACTGTCAGGTTTACAGCACCAATCCATATTGCTTTCTTTCCTCACTGAGGGAAATTCACATCTGGGTCTTTGACATCTTGTATTGAAACATGTCATGGCCCAGCAGCAAGCCTGCCTATGCAGGATGTGGCCCACGCCACCAGTACAATGGCACTGGGCAGCAGTTCCTGCAGCCTAAGCACCACCAAACCCAGAAGCAGTGTCTCACTGCAGTCAGACCCAAAGAAAAGCCATCTCTATGCACTCCTTAACAAAGTGCCTCAGTACAACAACTTCTTGCAAAGCATGTTGTGAGGCTGACTCTTATATTGTCTATAAAACAGGGCCATTTTCAAGTGATGAATATTTCTCTGTGTGGTTTCACAGCCCATCTAGGATAATTTCAACAGATCTGTTTTCCTTTGGTCCATTGGCAGCATGTGGAGGTGGTTTTTTCCATAAGAGAAATGATGGTGAGACCTGTATGCCAGACATAGGGAGCAGGTCTCTCTCCTTTCCTGTGCTAATTACTTCCCAAACAAATCTCTCTCTTTAATTCCAGGTACTTCTTAGTCTAGAAGAGGTACCAGGCAGGACCACAGTTTGGAGAGCTGGGACCCACTGGAGCCAAGACAAAGCCAGCCCTCCAGGTAGACTGCCTAGAAAAAATCCTTCTGCAGTGCCTGAGGCATGCACTCACAAATCTTCCAGATCCAGCTGTAAAAGTTAGCAAACCTGCTCTAGCTGGGGCTTGGAATTAGCAGGCACAGGAAAAAGGCAGAAACCTGATTCCAAACCCCTAGTATTGATTTGGCTCAAGTGTTCCCCTTTTCACGCCTCCAGACTTCTCCCCTCTCACCCACACGCAGCCAGCCCTTTCTGCAATGCAATCACCAAATAATATTCACCATCTTGTCTAAATAATCCCCCCCGTGTTTCCTAGCCTACCAGGATGGAAAACCTGTCTGACTGCCCAAGCTTCTGCAGGAAGCCTGATGAGGTGCTAAGAAAATAATTCTGCTTACAAAC
The DNA here is from genome assembly GCF_964211825.1 of Aythya ferina. Taxonomy (NCBI): domain Eukaryota; kingdom Metazoa; phylum Chordata; class Aves; order Anseriformes; family Anatidae; genus Aythya; species Aythya ferina. The sequence continues at coordinate 14,912,961 of NC_140306.1, forward strand.
TTTTTTGGTCTGAAACAGCTGCTTTTGTAGTTGGATAGGGTTTTTGGCTGGCAGTCAGCTCTCCCTACAAGCCGTCTCACCAAGACACCCCATTTGCTTCCTGTTCCCTAGCAAGTCCCTGAAGGAGAGCAAAGAAACTGGGATTAAACATGTATGACAGAGCCAGGCCAAGACACACAATCTGAATTCCCAGACAAAGTACAAGACAAATATAAGAATCACAAAGGAACAAACGTAATACGGGCTTAAGTCTAGTATGAGCCCTCTGTAAATGTGATCTGAACAGCAGGCTGCACCTTCCAGCCCAGCAGATTCTGTCAGAGCAAAGTCTACAAAGCAGCAGATCTCAGTGAGAGAGACAGGAGGCACCAGGAATTTAGAAAGAGGCTTTAGGGATTCAACATCACCTTGAATGACACCAGGACCACTACCTTCAACTGATCTTGGAGGCATCAATGTAGAATGAACGGGTGCTCGAGTCCCAGCCCAGCTCTGCTCAGGTGGAGCTACAGAGCTTGAGCACCTTGGTTGGGAAGGGAGGAAATAAGAAGTCTGTCAGGACTGTCCTCTTCTGTCCAGCCAGCTGTCCCTGACACCATCGGAGCACCCAACCACTAAGAGAGGCTACCAGTGTAGCTCTGATTGCACTGCCTGCCAGAGGTGAGCCAACAGTGGATTAAAGAAGCAATTAGAGAGTGAAGCAATCCTGCCCAGCCATGGCTGGTGTTATATGCTTAGTTTTCCCAAAATAGTTCTTTGGGGTCCCAATGCAACACTCCAAACATTAAGTTTCTTCCATAGGATTGGCAAATCTAAAGGCTGCTTTCACCCGTGAATGATTTAAAGAATTACCCACCAGTAAAAACTTCAGGTGTGAACACCTTGAGTATTTAAGTAGACCTGGGTCTTCACAGATTCCTCCTCTGCTCAGGAGGAGCCTTGGACTTGACTTACCATGCAGCCACACCGCGTCCCCCTTGGTGCAGGGGAAATCCCACTGAGCCTGGCTGCATTGTCAGCCCAGCAGGAAGCAGAAATCTCACAGGAAAGCCTATTCTAGTGATGTTTCCAGTTTTCAGGGTAGTTTTGCAGATCAGAGACACTTCTGGACCAAGGCCAAGGCAGAGCTGTCCACTGCCTCCAAAAAGGTGGCTAAGTGGAAAATTTCCTCCAAAAGGGTTAAGAGAGAGAGGAGGAAGGAGAGACTTCTTCTTAGGTTTTATTTACTGATGAAAGCAACGAGAACTTTTCCTCTTTCCCCAGAATGTTGCATTTCTTTTGGCAGTAGGGAAAAAAAAAGACTCTTCTTTATCATGCATGCATATTTCCTCGCTACTGAACTGACAGAGCTTGCAAAAGCTGAAAAAGGAAAAAAAAAAAAATCTGCCATCAGAGTCATGTTTTTAACAAAGTATTTTTAGTATTCTTCATGAATAGGGAACACCGAAGTACCCAGTCCTGCTTCATATAGTTGACACTTCTTCAGGAAACAACCATCAGTGCCACAAGAAAAATTTCTATCATAATGGGGGGGGGGGGGGGAGCAGTGAGGTGTAGACAGAAGTAGTTCAATGAACTCTATTCAGATGCTTTGCTGAACTGGTGTCTAAGCAAGGAAATGCTAAAGGAAGCCTGGAGCCAGAGCATTTCCCATGAGACGGTGAATCAAGACCTTCCTCTCCCCTGTGACTCAGTGTCACAGGAGGCAAACTGCAGATGACTTCTGGCTGGCTGAAGCCACAGCCATGGCATTGTGAGCAGGCTGGCTCCTCCGGATGCATGCAGAGAGATGGCATGGAAGCAGGACGGTAGACCTGCTGGGGTGGCCCTCTGTTGCAGCTGCTTCTGTTTCAAAGCCTGGCTAGCATCAGTCATGCTGTGAAGATGTCAAAGGGGGTAGCAGGCACCTCTGGCCTGTGCTTCATGCCCGAAGAGTAGAGGAGGATGAGAAAAAAAAAATCGAAAGACACAGGAAAGAAGGAGCTAAGAGCTAGGAAGAGAAACACATTCCGGGTCGCAAAGAATAAGCAAAGCACACACAAAACATTCAATTACCTGCTGCAGAAAAGGCAGCAGGATCAGCTGTTCTCATGCAATGCACAGATCCCTTGAAGAAATGCAGCCTTTCTGCCACTCCACCCTTTTTCAGAGGCTGGCTTTCATGCCAGTAGCTCTCCTTAGCCTCTTAGCCCAGGTCTCTCACTTGTCTGTATGTAGAGGGAGGACACTGCTGAAAAGTAAAACAGCTCCTGAGCTTCCGAGAAGCCTACACGCCTCTCAAGTGACTAAAACACTCCAAACAAATGAGAAATGTTAGCTTCTTGAAAGAAAACAGAAGCGGGGAAAAAGGAGATGGTATCTAAAGCCAGCCAAATATTAGAAAGTAAAGTGATTGCATTCACATATAAAACAAAGCCTCTGGTTTGGTGTGACCACATCAGAGCCTGCAAGGATTACTAACGGTTTCTGCATGGCTTTGCTGCCCACAACCCTTCAGCAAAGGGTACCCACAGCTAAGAGCACGTCATCTTCTTGCTCATTTATTTGGAGCTCTTGTTTGGAAGCTCAAACCCAGAATACCAAGAGTAACTACTTCCAAATACTTCTTAGATGGCTATTCACACACCTGCAGTATTCCATGAGCATTTGTCACTACCAATTAACTCAGCAAATGCTCTTTGCAAAGCAGAGGTGAAGGAATGGTGCAAAGACAAGCAGTTCACATTCTGCCTTAAAACAGGTCCCACTGCTGTGTAACATGGCTGAGGCACATAGCCAGTCTCTTCCAAAATGCTTCTAGGGACAGAGACACCACCACCTCCCCAGGCAACCTACCCATCACTTCCTCCTCCTTAACCACTCTACAAAGCCTCCCCACTCCAAAGCCTCACGCAGCAAATGTTGCATCAGCCATAATAACCTGCCTGAGTAGAGAAATGTGATGAAACATCACAAAGAAGATAAAAAAAAAAAAAAAAAAAAAAAAAGGTATGCAAGTAAACCTTGCAATTTTAATCCACTTCATGCAGCTAGCCCAAAGACAAGGAGGTGAAAACCCAGCCCTGGTGAGAACAGCAAGTGTCTGGCATCCAATTTAAGACCAGCCTCAGGTACGGAGCTGAGGTGCTACATAACCTCAGCCCCAGGATGGAGAGCACAAAAACTGGATTAAAAATCCAGACTGAAGCCCACCCCTAATCCCTGAAGAGAAAGAAACCCATGAAGCTAAATCTTCAACTCTCACTGCAGGGCCAGGTTCTGCGAGCAGCCCCAATAAACAAAAGCATGCACTGGACACTGCCCCCTTCCCTGACTTTCCCTTCAGGAGCTTCCCGGCTGTTACCCACCCACCTGCTTGGGTACTGTCCTGCAGAAGATCACAGCAGCAAGCAGTGCAGCATGGATTGCACTAGGAAGTATGCTCTCCACTCTGCTTACCGGAGAGGCCTGTTGCAAACTGCAGAAACTCAGGGATCCCAGGGACCCACCTGTGAAGAGAAGAAACATCACCAGGAGTGAGTAAACTACAGTGGCTGACGTAATGTAATAGTTGTCAGGAAAGCCTGTCTTGATTCCACTGTTGATGATGTTTCTGGCACTGGAGATGCTTCAATGAGACAACTGAAGCCACTGAACCAGCAGAAAGTAGAAACAAAAACCCCACTGTGGCAAGGATGAGCACAGATGCCTCCTCCAACTGCACCCCCAAAATAGATGCTAGACTACTGCAATCATGTGCCAAAACCAGATTTGTGGAGCTGAACAAGCACAGGACATTTATTCTCTTGAGAAACTCATGTTGTGCCCATGGAACTGACTTTGCTGGGCCCATTTGCTGCTTCCCAATGGCCCACCAAAAGGATGCCAGCGTTTCCCTGCACACACCCCTTGTCTATTTTGACATGTTCTGCAATGCAGGACCACCTCTTTCTATCCATGAATGCCCAGCACAAGAGGACCTCACCTCTGTTGGGAGGGCTTTGCACATCAGGACGTGCCCTGCTGTCCCCTGAAGAGCCCCATTACCATGCTGAAGTGGTTGCTCCTAGCTCACTGCTGAAGATGCTCTCTGCCTCCCACCTGAGATGAGCAGCAGGATTCACGTGAGTCAGGCTTCCTGCAAGGCAAGGCAGCAGCAGGTGAGGCCCCTTACAAGGAATCATCAACCTCTCAAAAGGCCTTTTGGTCTGGTCTGCAGCAGCATCAAAAATCCTCCAGACAACAGCAGTGCCATTCGTGGTGCTTGGAGAGAAGAGGCCGAGGGAATCCTGTCTGCTTGCAGCCTCCTGCTTCTGCCAGGCACCTCTCGTCCTCAGCTGCCGTGCCACCGGTCCCTTCTGCCCACAGGAGAGCCAGGCAACTTGTTTGGTTTTACAGAAAACAGCAAATTCACAGAAAAATGTATGGAGCTATTCAAAGGACCAAATAATTCTAGTAATTAAACAATTATAATCCCCCAACATTTTTTGAACCTAACTTGATTTTTTAGTTGATTTTATTTGAAGATAATATATTTCCACTTGAACAAAGGCGAAATTTGAGGCTAAACCTCTCCTTCCTCATTTGCAAGCCTGTAAAGTGGGGCTTCCTGCCCTTGCTGCCTTGTTTTCCAGTTTTCCCCCCAAATTTTCTGCACCTCTTGTCTCAGTGAGGAGGCTTTCAAGGTGCTGTGCCAGCCTGAGTTTCTATCAGCTCTCTGCCAACTAGGAAAGGAGTCATTAGCTGCCTTCCAGCCTTCCAGAGAAAGCAGCCAAGCCAACTTTCCCTGCCGAACCAGGCAGATCTCCCAGCACAAAGTGCCGAAGGTTTGTTCATCCTGTGGTTACAGCAGCTCATGGCAGCCAGCGCTGATCACACTGCAAGAGATCACATCTACAGGGTGCAGAGCAGAGGGAGAGCATTACAGACTCGTCCCAAGCAAATGGGAGATAAGGGAGTCAGGAAACCTCTCCAGCCCTCCTGCACAGTCACTGGGTATCACAGGGACGTCTATACAAGGCTACCACGGGACCAAAGCAGCTCTGCACCCTGACAGCAGTGTTCCCACGCTGGCCACTCTGGACTTAGTCTCTTTTGGGGGTGATTTTCTAACAAGACCTACACTTTTGCTGCAACTTGGCGTGAAGAAGAATCAAATCTCATTTCCCATCTAACGCTTATTTCCATAAATGAAAAGCAGGAAGCTAGTATCTTTGAGTTCTCTTCCACTTTGCCAAGTCTGACTGAAACCTGCAGGTAGGCAGCAATGGCACAGGATGTGTTTCTTCCACAAACCAGACTAAAAAGGACAGCGGGTAGGCGTTTCTATTGACGCAAAGGCAATTGAAGGAAGTGACGGAAAGCCATAGTGAACAACAGCTCCCTGTCATCCCAACAGTCATCCCAAAAACATATGTTGGGAGATTGAGGTCACCCTTGGCTCCCAAACCAGTATTGATCCACTTGACCCTACTGGATAAAAAGCATTTCTGGGTAAAAGCAAGGGTGCTGCTAAGTCTTCCTCACAGTGTCATGTCAAAAAGGGCAAGGCTGACAGAGGTCTCTGTCACAGCTGCAAGTCATCACAGTATTACTTCAGCCCATGAAGATGTAACTCCACTTACAGACTGGCATAAAAGCTACGTAGGGAGGCTGAATTAAACCTGTGATGTTCCCAAAAGAGATCCTGAAGTTTGCTTAAAAAAAAAAAAAAAAAAAAAAAAAAGAGCCCTCCTCCACTCTGCAGCTATTTTTAATCTAGGGTGGACTGTGTCATCCTGGAACGGAGTCAAATGAAAACGAGAGATTTAAAGCACTTCACTCTCCCCCTGCTGCCCCTCTGCTCTGCATCAGTCATCACTTCTTGCTTTGTAAACTCTTAGTGGGATTTGCACAGGGCCAGGCAAAGCAGGCTCCTCCATTTACTGCTATCCAACAAATATATTCCAGTAACAGGCTGTTCTCCTGCCAATGCCTTCTGTTTTCCAACTCGTTTCATTTTCTTTAGTGACTTTCTTGCAGACAAGTGGATAACCAGAGCCTTGTGTTGACTCCACGTGGATTCTGTCTCGCAGTGGTGCCAGCTATTTCTTTGCAGAAACACTGCTCATGTAGGAAGCGGGTACAAAATCTCTCCCAGTGCTGGACACAGTTTATTTGCTCCTGTTTCCGCTCCCTTTTCTCCATCAGTCAGCTCACAAAGCCCTGACTGCTGCTCTGCTCTGCCCGGGGCTCTCCCCTGTTGCCTCCCTGCCTTTCCTGCCAGGCTCTCCCAAGCCGATAGCCAAGGAAACCTGCCCACACCTATGCACGCTGGGGCTGCGCCTTTGTTTTGGGCAGTGACGTGTGCTCGGGGTGGAGGCCACCATTGTTCCTGCTCCCTGATTCCACAAAGGAGCGTTAATAATTTCTTGCAACTGCAGTAAATGAAGGGTGGCAGCTACACCCAACCTATAATACTGCTTTTCCTCTGTTACCTGTTAAAAAGGGGGTTTCTTCCTCTTGCCGTGGGAAGGTGGCTGAGGTCCAAATACTGCAGTGCCACCTCAGCAGGAGCCAGTAACCTTAACAGGATTTCTGCCAAACACATGGACCCTTGGGAGGCACAGCTGGGGCACCCAGCCCTGAGCCGGGCCGAAGAGCTCCTGGGACTGTTTGGATCAGAAACAAGAGCTGGGCTCCCTCTTCCCCATGCCGTTGTGTTTCCCATCCTAAGGAAGGGATGCAGTGGATAATGAAGCTGTCATCTGTGGTGTTCAAACAAAGCAGCCTGACAGCGCCAACAGAAAAATACAACTGTGCTGTGGAAAGCAGATGCTTTTTCACAAGAATAAAATGACTCTCATTTAGTCCGTGGAAGGTATTTTTTCAGATAAATTGCACGGGAGCCAGCCTGAAATCCTCTTATTTGTCTCAAGAGGTACCCAGCTCTTCAGGTGCTCTCTGACTTGAAGAGTGCAATCACACATCAACACTTGGCTTCTATAAGCATCACATAAAGAACAAAAACAGTAGGAGACATTCCTCCCCCTGCCTTGTGTAGCATGAACATTACGTGCAAGAACGAAAACATAGCAGAAGGAAGTCTTATTTTGCAGCAGATAACCTCATTTTTCATATTCAGTGCAACGCTCAGCCCATCCTCCCAACACTCAGCTGTGCCAAGGCTCATGAGCTTGGAGTGAAATGATCTCCCACAGAAAAGTTCCCTTGCCCCACAAAGAATGAGAGCAGTGTAAAGCACCAACAAAAGGAAACAAGTGGTGAAAAGTAAAAGTAGGTGGCTTAGCCACATCCCACCTTGATATGCAATGTTTCAGCAACCAGGGCGAGGAAATGGGTTTTCCTTTTAAACAAGGGTGGGCCAGATCCTTGGCTGGAAGAAATCAGCACTGCCCTGCTCAGATCAGCAGATTGGTGCTGATTCACAGCAGCTGAGGGTCTGGTATGTGGTTTTCTCCTGACGGTATCATAGTAATTTAATTCTAAATTAAAATCATGTGGAGATGTTGTTTTTATATAATATTGTTAAATACCAAATACAAGAAAACTGAACTAAACTAAAATTAATCTAAAATGAGAGTGTAAAGGAAATGCCTTTCCATTGTAATGGGGACTCGGAGGCTAGAAAGAACCACAAGATAATTTGAGGAAATCCCTTGAAGCATTCTCACTCACTAATTAGTCTCTTCATTCTGGAACAAGGCCATCGGTGGTGTGAAGGTTTCAGGGTTTAACACATTTCCTCATGCTCACTAGGAGCTCAGTGTAATTCCTGGAGCCGAAGCACCGAGGAGGACTGAACCGGTGTGCAAGGTGACTGTGCTCACCCCTCGCTCATCCCCAACAGCACGCATGGCCCAACGGGCCTGTGGCCATGCCAGGCTTGAAGCCAGCAGGCCCTGCACAGCTCCCCTCTGCAACCAGCTGAGATAAAGAGATATTCTGCAGTGGCAGACGTGGAAGCAGAAGGCACCCTGGGAAGCTGCGGCGCATCGCAGCGTGTCGGCAGGGCAGAGGCACACCCCATTACGAGGGCTTGTGCAACTCCATCTCCATTTAGTCACAGGGTGGACGCAAGCAGGGCTATCGCAAGCTTGCACGCAGCAGGGCGCAACGGCCTTCACAAGAGCAGCCCCAGGCTCTCTGCTCCCTTTCACCACTCTCCCTCCTGCAGGATCTGTCCTCCCGGCTACGGCAGCCACTTGGCCACCAGCCTTGCCTGGTCGGGCCGTGCCCCGGTCCTTCCTGATCGCAGACAGCCAGGCCTCCAGCAAGCGCTCAGCCTCCTTCAGGATCAGCAAGGATGATGCTAATTCTCTGTTCAAGTGGGTGGAAGCCTTTATTAATGTTTCAGGCCTGAGAAATCTCACCAGTGCAGCGAGAACCACAGAGCTCCCTCCTAATTACACAGCAGAGCACCGCATGATTCATGTCAGCAGCTCCCCGGCCCCCTCACCTCCATCCTTGCTGGTGTGACACAACAAATCCGAGTGGAAGTGATTAGCAGGTTGCAACCGCAGCCGCCTGCTCCCCAGTGTTATTAACAAAGAAGGCGCCATGAATGAGCCGTGGCAGGGCAGTCGGAGGCCTGTTGAATCATGCTCTTTGGCGTTGCAACATCGGAAGTTGCACTTGAAAACCCATCGCCTGGGTTGCTCTCAGATTTCCCAACTCAGGCGGGAGGGAGGACGGAGAACCCAGGCTGAGAACATTATACATGCATTTTTAAATTCCCAGGGGAGGCTCAAAAATTAGAACTAGCTCTGGGGCTCTTTGTTTTTGTTTTTCCCTTCCCTCTACTCTTTCCTTTTGGTCTGATTAACTTTGGTGCCTGGCTTGCACAATTTTATCAGGTTGGACCCGATGAATCACTCATCTTCAGCAAGCAACAGAGAGATTGCAGGCCGCAGAGGGTTTGTGTTTCAGTAACAAAAAGGCAGCAAAGGAAAAAAAAAAAAGAAAAAAAAAAAAAAGAGAGAGAAAGGGAACGGGGGCAGGGAAAAAAGACAGTGGGCCAACAGCACTCATGGACAGCTTTCCAATGTCTGGTCTCAGACAACTAGCAGCACATTCATTTGTAAGAGTGCCAGACCTCCTAGGAAACCTAAAGGGCTGCTGTTATTTATAAAGCTAGATCATAGCTGTTCTGTGCGCAAGACTAGCTCATTATATTTATAGGCACCTGTCCCATTTACCCACTTCAGGTCCCTCACTCTCATAAATCTATGAGGCTCACGGGATCAGTCTTCCAACACTAAGATATACCTCTCCTTCCTGAGCAGGGCCATTTGGAAGTGTCTATCACCACTGCAGGGCTCAGCAGCATGTGTCTGTAAATATACACCTGAAAGCCCCACGTTTCTGTCAATGCACAGGCAGCCAGATTCAAGAGTTTGCCTTCCACACAGAGAGGATGAGATTTTTGCATTTAATTTGTAAAAAGCTCTCAGTAAATCTTAGCCACAAAGGTTTGATTTAAAGATGGTTTAAAACTGTCAGCCAGCTTCAGGAGAAAAGATATACAAGCCAGTCCCATCAATTCTGGCAGCCTGGAGTCCTAGTGTCCCTTAAGAGGGAAAACCAAAACAAAATCAACCCTCCTAGGTTTTATGCCTGAACTTCAACCTATCTGCACATAAATCGAAATTGCAGAGCTCTGCTAGTCAGACACAAAGAGCTCTGCAAACACAGCCCTAGGTGAATACAGCTCTAAGTGAAGCTGGAGACATGGGCAAGCAAAGTCGGCCCCTACAAATTGCACTGGGGACAGGAAAAGCAGGAGACTCGGCCTTTCTGGTTTGTGGGTGTTAATATAAGAACAGAAGAAAAAAAAATCTTGTCTGTTTTGGAGGTGAAAGACTTATTTCTCAACAAAAATAAATAAATAAATAAAATGGTACAGCTCTTACCTCCTACAAATAGAACAGACACAATTCCCCTGTTGAGATCAGCCAGGCTCACTCCTGTCAAGCAGAAGCCTTGACCAAATGTAGATACAGAAGCTGAGGCAACCTACTGCTTCTAGTTGTGCACAGGTTAGCAAACTTCCCAGCAGAACCATGCCCTACCTGTCCCAAACCCGGTTTTCTTTGGTGCTTCAAACCATGCTGGGATTTGGGGCACCAACAATGATGGCAAGAAGCATTTTGGCTCACTCCAAGTAGCAACAGTGGGCAGGTCTTGAGAGGAGCCTCAAAGAGCCCCTCCAAGGCAGACACTTTCACAATCCTAGGGCAGATGCCATTTTTCCTGCTTAACCTCTTGGAAGGATTCCCTCTTTCTGGGTTGTGAATTGAAAGTCATCCAGAGAAAAATATTTGCCCTTTTGCAATATATTTCCAGGACTGATTGTTTAACTGTTTGATGTAGCATAAACTCAAAAAATGAAGGAAAAAATATAAGGACTCCCACGACTCAAGAGTATACCCAGCCCCAGATGTCTATTGAAGAAGAGCCAACAGTCCAATGCTGAGAGAGAAAAAGGTTTGAAGACCTGTGGGGCTGGATCCAAAGACAGGAGCTTTCATATCTTAGCTCAAGTGCCCAATCCCAGGCAGGTGTCCCTGGACACAAGGTAGCACTAGAAATCTGTGTTGGCCACAAAAATTTTCACTAAAATTTACATTTCTCCCTTAAAAGTCATCAGCTACGTAACACAGCATTTACTAACAAATAATCATCGCATCAAAAGATTCCCAACCAGTTCCACTAGGAACCTAAACAATGCAGCTTTTGGTTAAGGGTGTGAGAGATGAAGCAAAGCTGACTCAAGCTGCTTCCAGTTGCTAAGCTTAGTGAAATGCAATAAATACAGAGCAAACCCAACTTTTCCCTTGTTGTTGCACACAGTATTTGCAAGCAATTATACCAGCTGCATGCATTATTTACACATTTAGTTTTACACATTTACATATTTAGTTACGAAAGTTCAGGCCATAAACTGAAAAGGAAGCTGGATTTAAAAAAAAAAAAATCATTTCATGCCTTAAAACATTCTTTACAGAGACAAATGGGAAACAGATAAATAAACTTAGGCTCTTTCCTCTACGTTCTTTCATCCCGCACGGTCATTTGCACCCTGCTAGGATTAAGAGCAGCTCACAGTTCCCTTCTGTCAGACACATCATAGATTTCACTTGATCATTTCTGCCTTGTAATCTATAACTGTGGCTGAATTATGGGACAATCTTCAAAAACCCTCTAGCCTCACTGTAAAGAAGCGATGAATCCATGCTCTCTGCTAAGGAAGGCAGGGCTGCAATCAGTTGACCTCTGTAGAGGAATGAAGTGCCAACATGTGTACTAGGAGAATGGAAAGGCAACAGCCCTCTGGGAAAGGATGAAGAAAAGAAAACCACACAGGGGTTATTTTGTTAACCTAACCTAACCTCTCTAGTCTTAGAGTAAACCTGAGGGCTTCTCTGGCAAAAGACAAGGCCATACTGCAGGGCTCAGCTGACCAGTAACAAGGTAGGAACTGTGTACTCACCATCCACAGCTTTGATTTAGTGCAGGTAAATAGTGGCCTAGCGTCAGCATTACCTGAACGAGGGCTGACCAGGGACCTGACAGCCACGGTTCAGCTCCCAGAGGACAGCCATACCTTCCCCACATCAGCACCAAGCTGTGCCTAAAAGCCAAGCAGCCCTCTCCACGGGAGAGGTACTTCCCTCCAACATGCACGTACATCTATCTTGATGTAATACCATGCGTGGCTTCGATGGGCCTGTGCTCAGGGCACATCCCTTCAGATGCCTGTCCTCTAGGTACTTCCTTGACCCTCTGTTCACATGCCTTTAGGGAGCGGGAGACCAGCCACAGCAAACATCAGATCTTCTCTGGTGCCTCCAAAAGTCACCTCCCTGTCTCCAAAGATGGTACAGATTTTCCAAGAATCATTTTTCAAGGGGAAATCCTCTTTTCTCCCCCTGTTCTTGAAATAATGCTGAAGAGCCTTTGGAACTTGTTAGCAGGGATGTGCGACAGCTTGCTTTGCAGGAGGACTTTTTAACATCCTCACCAAGACACCTTATCTTTTGGTTCTGAAATGCCACAGGAAGAGAGATCACAAAAAAGGAAGGGTTGTAGGAAAGCTTACTCCCTAACTCCTGACCAGCACAACTCTGGCCAAAGTACAATTAAAGCACCACAAACACACACATCCCTTTCTGGATCCTGGGGAAGACAGAGACAAGCAACAGTCCCTGAAGGAGAAGGGGGTTCCAATATCACCTCCTCTCTCCCCCCACAGCATCTGTCCATAAGTTTCTCTGGCAGAATCCTAGCAGAACAGCTGAGCAATGGATGCTAGCGACAGTAGCTCTCCCAGGCATTTTGGGAAAAGCCCACAGAGTCTGAAAGCAGCATTTACAACATTGCTTTGCAACTGGGAGAGAAATCACAGTATGGTCCAGTAATCAGGCCAAGCAGCCAGAATCATAGAATATTTTTTAACCCATAATAAATAATGGTTTCCTATACTTTATTGTGGTCACAAAGTCAGAACTAAATTTGATAAAAAATGCAATTATTGTACATAGAAAATTTTGAAAAATGTCACTCCATCCTCAAGGGAAAAACAATGAATGCTGTTTTAATGAAAACCAAGCTTACGGATTGCTGGTTTCTGAAAGCAGCCTGGTAAATATTTTTGTTTTCCAATAAGCAAAATAAATACTGGAATAGACCCACAGTCCTTTCCCTTCCATTGCTTTAAACCCCCAGTTTTTCAAAGTGGAATAAAGAATGCCTGTCCTCCAGTTTTAAAACCAGCTTATGGCTCCTCAAGATATTGTGACCCAGGGCTGGAGAGTGCAGTGAGAAAAAGCCAGGAGACCCCAATGTCCTCTGGGGATTGCAATAAACGGACAACAAGGAGCAGAACCTGCTCCTGACAACACAGATTGGGAAAGTGCCCAGAGATGAGGCTTATCATGCCACAACTTGAACCTCCCCAAGCAATTCACACACCCATGTCTCTACATGAAAGCAATGAGATGGGAAGGAAGCACAGTTAGGGTTTGGCACTGCTCAAGCCCTGTGCAATTACAGGCAAGAGTAAACATCTTATTCAAGGATGAGCAATTGTCCCTCAAGGGAAAACCCCGGGGCTTCCAACCCTCCCAAGAAGGTCACAAATGGGTACAGGAAACAAGAGAAGACTTGCACAAAGGGAAGGAGCTAAACCCTCTGCCCATGAGTGAGGAACTGAACAGACAGGTCCACGCGCTCCAGCACTGGGCACAGATTTCAGAACAAGCACATGGGAAGCTGTGGCATCACTCAACCCTTTGCTTCTGAAGCTTTAGGAGCATTATTTAGTCTTTCTTCCCAATACAGCAATTCCCATCAAATCTCTAGTTTTGCAGGAGCACCTAATTTATGATGACAACTTCAAATCAAGCTGTGGCTTGAAAGAATGGTCTTCAAATCCATTCGTCATCTTAAGTGCCATCAGTTCAGTACAGCCAAGTTTACTGCCCTTCCAGATGCCATTTCTCAGACGTCTTTCCTCCATGGCAGGAAGAGGGGCACCTTGAAGTCGTCAGCAAAGCTGTTCCTTACTGAAGAAGGGGATCCTGCAAATAGATTCAAACTTTGGTCAATCTGCCCCTCATCCACCTACACGCCTGTTATACAAGCTTCAGATGACAGCTCAAGAACTAAGACAGTTAACACATGCCAGCACATCAAATCTAGGCACAAAGGCCTGAGGAAAAGACCATCAAATTCCTTCAGCAGGCTCAGGAGGGGACAACTGATAGCTCATCTGTTGCCGTAAGTACTTGTTTCTCAGATGCCAGGGCCAGGCCGATTGATGCTAGGTAATTAATCTTCCTGAGAAAACGAAACCATCTGGCTGCACAGTAACTACTCTTCCTGCCTGGACTCAGAAGCCCACACGGCAGATCCTGTAGAGGGGATAGCAAAAATCTGTCTGATTTATCTGACATTGCCTGGGTCCTTTCTAGGTCTAAAAACACGAATTCCCCACAGCCATCAGCAAAACCAATGTATATGGATTTTGAGTGAGTCAGTACTGCAGTTGGGTTAGGTCACTTCAGTTCCTTTCCCTTCTGAAAAAGCAGCACTGAGTTTGCAAGGTGACAGGAGCATGAGATGTCTGACCTCAGTCCCTCGGGGAACCCTCAGGGCAAGCTGGGCACTCTGCTGCCTCCTGGACCTTCCAGAATAGCACATCACCCCCTTGCTCCCCCCAGACACTCATACCAACCGCATTTAATAGCCATGTGGCATGCCTGGGAGGAAGCGAGGGCTCATCAGTTTCAGCCTAGATGCATATGTTGGCTTGCTGTACTCAGAAAAATATCTGAGGCAAGGAAAGATGAGGGGGAATTTACTGACATTACATGAGCAAGCATGGCAAGCATGGCCTGGGATGGCCATCATGAGCCCTTGGCTCTGCCCAGCACGGCCAGACATGCAGTGATACCAAGACAAGCTGCAGCCCCACAACCAGACTTATTTCCTTGGAAAGCCCTAGCTCAGTTTGCTCAGCAACAACCTCTGGAGGATGTCAAAACCCACAGCCACCAAGAGGCCTTTGGAAATGCCTTTGCAACCTTTATGCTGTTGGATATAGCCACACATCACAGCTTTTCGTATCGGTGCTATACATTACGTTTCAGGGCAATACTGAGGCAATCACACCATCAGTCCATTAATAACACAGCATTCAACATCCTCGGTAACTGAAGCACATCCCAGCTACCTAAAAACAAAGTGAGGAGACCCAACACATTTAAATGAAGAAAGTTCCCTGAAGGAACCACAAATGGTGCTGTGCAGAAGTCCCGTGGGATAAGCAGTGCTGTGACTCAGGGCAGCATCACACAGGCAGCTCGCCAAGGGCTCCCCCAGCCCTGAGGATGAGTGGAGAGAGGCACAGAGCCTGCCCCCAGCTCCCTCCCAGGCCTTCCCCTGCTTGGGGGAGCCAGACCTTGCCCTTGTGAAACTCAGTTCAAGGTGGACAGGAACAGGCAGAGCTTCATTTCAAGCGTGCCTGGGTTGCTCAGCGCAGTAAGAACTGTAAGAACCATGAGGATGAAGAAAAAAAAAAAAAGGCTTTGTGGTTAATTATGAGTGTGTTAACTTTAAGAAATAGGGGCAGATTGGCAGAGGTAATTATTCTATGAGATGCATTTCCCTTTTGGATGGGAGATAATGAGATATCCTTGGCCACACAGAAGAGCCTCCTGGCAGAGGAGAGGCATGCTCTGCAGGAACCAACTGCCCCCTTCCCAGCACCAGCCAAAAAAGCCAAACTTTTGCAGCAGTGAGAGAACAGAACACAAAATCAGTTGATTCCTGAGAAAGCAAGTGGTTTCCCCTTCTCAATGAGAGAATGTTCAACTTAACCCCCCAAACTACAAGAGCAGAACCATCACCAGGTGCACGGTTGCCATCGCCTTCAAGGGTGGAGAAGGTGCCTTTGCAGAGAGCCACAAAGCGTGACCGGTGTGTTGGCTTGCAGGTTCTGGGTAGACCTGGAGCTGACAGGGAAGTAGGATGGAGTTTTCTCTAATTTATTTACAACTTGAGCTCATCCCAGTACCTCTCCCCCAAGAGCTCTGTTGCTGATCAAGCAAAGTTCCAGCTAATGAGACTTTATTTTTAGCACCAAGCAGTAGGAGAAGCTGAACCTTTCAACAAAGCCTCCTCAACACTCTAACGAGCACATTATTGCTTAAGGTGAGGAAAGAAAAGACAAAAACTGGGGGTGAGCCTGGATCTGGGTCAGCATCAGTGTCTGTGTCACCTGTAGCCTTGTTTTATGGGACGTGTGTGGATAATAAATGCTGATTATGGAAAGTGGAAGGGAAGAGGCAATCCTGAGAAGCGTACAGATAGGAAAGAAATCACATGAAGAAGTTCAATACAGAACTGCAAAACTGTTGTAAAAAGGCATTAGAAGAGCTCTGTAGTTGAGGTTATTGGACACAACTACCCCAGGCTCCCCCACACACACCTCTTGGGTACATGTCATTGTGATGGATGTCACTTTCGATAGTGACAGCAACAGCAAAACATCCGTGCTACATATGAATACATTAACTTTTACATTGGTTTAATTTACTGCATTATGAGTTTCCATCATTGAGCAGCTCAAGACAAAATTCTCTTCCTTGGGATGTCGATAACCATGCATACACTTTACAGGAAGAAATATTTCTTTAACTATCTATTATATCTTAAATAATTCTGTTCACTTTTCTCTTGTCAGGGAAACACAGCCCAGGAGAGAGGAGTAAGCAATTCATATTGCTAACATACATCATGAGCTGGATTTGCCATTGCTCAGTATCTGGTGAAGTCGTTCACGGCTGCTTTTCTGACCACACATACAAAAGATGAGTTTGCTGCATGGAAGGGGACAGAATGGACTGGCCATTAGCCACTGGTTTTTTTCTTTTTAAAATGACACATGCATAAATATGTTATTGAAGGTAACATTGTCACCCAGTTGCCAAAAGAAAAAAAGGAAAAAAATGGATTCTCCAGCAGAGAATCTGCTAGCAGTCCTACACTGATGCACAGCGTGATTTGGTAATAGGAAGGTGGCGTTCCTGCCTCCCAAGGCTGAATCGATGGTGCACCTGCTGGGGCATTACAGCCAGCTGCACTTTAGATACTGTGAATTAGAAACAGACCGAGTCAAGCCCCAGCATGTTTTTAGCTGTCCTCCATTTCAGAAACTAGGAGACTGCTGAAGGAACAACCTGCTTGGCTGTTCCCGTGCTGTAAGCAGAAACTACGGCAGCATCATGGCCGCAAGTGCTGGGCTCTGCGAGGAAGCAGGGAGGGTGCTGGTTGCTGGCTGAGCCTCCAGCTCCAGCCACAGCAGAGCTGGGTCAGCTCTCACCCACCTCCACGCACCTCTGTGTCCCTGGAAAGTCTCTGCTTCCACTACGCTGCCCAAAAAGCGATGGCCTCCAGCTCAGCACCATGATTGCACAGGGACAAGCATGATGAGGACATAAGGGGCTGCATCAAGAAAAATACCTGCTTCAGGATAAACTGGTTTTGAGATGGTGCAGAGCTATAAAACTGACCAAACTACTACCAAGAGCAAAAGCATCCCTGGAGAACCTACTTCAAAACTGCATGAAAGAGGACTTGATGTTATGGTGATTTCCGAAACAGGGTGGGCATCTTGGGACTGAGCTACATCAAGTTTTAATGTTATCTAAAGATCACAAAAAGAGATTTTACTTCTTTCTGCAAGTCAGACCATCCACACAGCACAAGGCAAGCATCACCGTTTCAGTGGGTTCCTGCTTTCACACCATGGCTCCCAGAGTCTCTTAGCCCAGAGCCCACATCTGTAAGAGGTGGCACCCAACAGCTCCCTTCATCTGCTTCATCCCTTGGGGCTGAGGGCACTGATCGAGGTGCCTCTGCTCACATTCAGCTTGGTGAAATCAGTCAGCTCACTTGCCTCCAAAAGGCAGCCCTCCCCACCAGCCCTTCCACTACAAACACAAAAAGCCTGAACAGGCTTGCGTGTAGCACGAGGAACAGGCACTGGGAAATGCAATCAGTTCCCCCAAGCTGCACTTTCAAATTGCGAATTACAGATCAGCTTCGATGTTAAGAAAGGAGTAAACCACCTTGGTTTGTTTCCAAAACAAAATAATGCAGTGTGTCATTACTGAACGCCATCCCACCCAAATGGAATTCAGTGCTTCATTCAAGCCCAAACATTTTTCTTCAATGTATTCAGCTGATTAACTGAGGATTCAACTGTTTATGCCTTACTATGTGCTTGGTTTGGGGTTGTTTTTTTTCCTCCCCCCCCTTAACAGTAATTGCATTTGACTGAAGTGATTCACCTACACACATAAAAGACTTCAGCTGGCACCTCAGAAGAGAAACAAGGCAAAAAGAAGGATTGTCTCCTTCCCTCACCTCCGAGCCAGATTAGCTCACTCCTGCTGAAGAGTGGCCTGGATTCATGTCCAATGTCCCAGCCACTCTACAGGCCTGGAAAACAACTTTGTGTGTGTGCCTCTCTAAAAGCCGGAGGCCTGACCCTCCTGGTTTCACTGCTGTTACTCACCCTGGCTCTGTGGTACTGGACCTACGACATCAATGTACCTGCCATCTGTCCGCCTTCCACTGTTTCTTTCACAGTGGTTAGGGCTGCTGAGGAAATATTTACTTTGCATTTGAGAAAAGGTCGTTGACAGGTGGTGTAAACCACTCTTCCTCCAAGACAACAGAAATGAGAGTCAGATCCTAGAAGAGAAAATCAGTCTGGAGTCTTTCATCCTCCCCTGCTTCCTCCCACATCCCATTCAGACAGCATGAAAGGGTTGAGTGGCTCCAAGCTCAAAGAAAGAAGGCCATATTTCACCTCCCTCACAGAGTCTACCTCTGTTGGTGCCTTGTTTGGCTCTCAGCAGGAAGCAGGGCTCGCCCTAAACAGAACCGAAGAACAAAACAGGAAGATTCATATCCTGTAGCATCACAGGGCTGGCAAGAGCAGTTCCCCATCTTTTCCTAGGACAGCCAAGGTGGCACAGTGCAAGCACATGAGCTGGAGCAGGGGTCAATTGCACTTTCCAGACCTCGCCTTTGAAATACCCTTTGTTAGGTGTGCTTGTACGCAGCTGAAGCAGTGGTGACACAAGAGGACATCAGCTGCATCACAGCACTGTAGCACAGCAGAGGATGCAGGATATGAAACTAGTTTGGCAGTGTAACACTTGGTCAAAGGAAGCAATGCACTTTCCTGTGCACAACGCAGTGTTCTGTGTTGATTTTAAGTTCACTTTTTACCAGTAACTCTGTGGTTCCTATGTGGTTTCATGTACACAAAGTACACAAGGGCATAAGCACTCTCATTTCGATGAAAACAATCTCCTGCTCAGAGCTGTGCATGGAACAATAAAGTTAATAAGCTGCACAGTTACAGTCCCACAGCACCCATCTGTCTGCACACCGTATCCCCTAGTATTGTGACCAGCCACAGGGAAAATCTGTATCCTGCAACTGCCACTTCACCTAAGTGACATCAAGCCTGATCAAAGCCCATTAAACAAAACAGGAGCCTGGCTCTTGGGCTGCTTTGGGCCGTGCCACAGCAGCACGCGAATTGTTTCGCCATTTCTTTGCTTGCACAGGGATATATCTGTCCATTCAGAGCAGCAACAGCTGTTTCGCATGGAACAGGGGCTGGAAAGAGCAAACACATCGAGGAAGATCGTGACTGAAAGAATATATGCTTGGGGAACGGAACGGGAGGAAAAGTGGAATTTTAACGAGGGTGAGGAATGCTGGTATACAGATCCCTATCTGGCTCTAAGCGTCTTAGCCCCAGTGCTGTAACAACACAGCTGCAGCAGCACGGCTTCAGCGCGTGCAGTTCTTCCTGCCCTACATCCTAAGGATGAGGTTTCACCAGACGATTGATTCAAAGAAAGAACTCGTTTCGTTTCACCTCCCTGCAGCGTTGTCTCACTCCTCCCTTGGGCTGGCTGCAATGCTGTCCCGCTACCCTGAGGAACTGATTCATCTAGAAAAAAAGACAGCAATAAATAACCCACTATGGAAAGAAATAGCTGAAGTTTCTGGCAAAGCCGATTCACAGCCAGGTAGGTGAGTACCCAAGCACCTGGCTTTTTGCAAGTTAAAGGCAAGTTCTTGCAGAAAGGACCAAACTTCTCTAACTCACCTCCAGAGTCACCTATCTCTGTGCTGCTCAGAGGGTTTAGTGCACACACACTTGAGGAAGGGACACAAAAGATAATGACAGTCTGCCGAGGAAAGCATCACATACGGGCTTCAAACATGAACAAAAAGCAAATTTTGGCTGGGTCAGGACTTCTTACTACTTAGGTGCCTTCATGTTCACCAAACGTGACATTTCAAGCACATCATATTCCCTGCTCAGTGCTCCAGGCAGCCTCTCCTCCCAGGCTCACAGTTACCAGTGGTTATTCCTTTCTACAGACATTTACCAGCAACTCAGAAAGGCTGCAGCAGCACGTTGTGAGGGTCTCCCAAGGTTTTGCTGGCAGCCAGCTCCCTTGTACCCAAGAAGGATGAAGAGCAGGCTGGCGTGCTGTGCGCTCCCACTGCAATTGCAATGATTTGTTGCAAGTTAGAGCCCCCAAAGAAAGCTTTCCCTGCACAACAAGAGCACAGGCAGGACAGGAAAGCAAGTACTTGGCCCTTGCTTTGCTCCAGTTCCCTAATCCAGCACAAATGCATTTGGGGATTTATGGGTTTTTTGGAAGCTGCCAGCGAAGCTCAGGGCCTATTCCTTGGGTTATTGTTTTCCCATCTGTTTCTCTTCATTTTATTCCATCACGGAGGCCCCATTGTGGGACACAAGAATGTGACCGGAACAATAGGCAGAACTTGCTGCCTCCAGGACTGCAGTGAGGGCAGAGCCACCACTGCAGGACGGGAGCCAGCGGCTTCTATATTTAGCACTTTCTTGCTTATTCCAGATCACATTCGCACCCTACACTTGGGAAGTCAGGAGGCTTTCACCACACCACTGTCCCCGAGCGCTGTG
Organism: Aythya ferina; assembly: GCF_964211825.1. Lineage (NCBI taxonomy): Eukaryota > Metazoa > Chordata > Aves > Anseriformes > Anatidae > Aythya > Aythya ferina. The sequence continues at coordinate 14,933,488 of NC_140306.1, forward strand.
CATCCAGCAGGGCCCCTGAACATAAAACATTCATTTCCCTTCTAAGAATGCCAACAGGAAGACTTCCTGCTCCCCCCTCCTTTCCAAATCCCTATTTTGACAGACTTTTTTTTCTGTATATAAGCAAACTAAACAAAACCATCCTCTCCTCAAGGCTGAGGCCTTGGAGCAGCACCAGAACTCAAGAGCTTGGACAGCGTAGCACCACCAGCAGGAGCAAGGCTCTGCAAAGAGGTGGAAATGGTGCAGCCAACGTATCTGAACCCGAGCTAAACACCCTGACCCACAGAGATGCTCCCCAAGCCCACACCATAATACCTGAGGGCAGGGAAGGCAAAGGAGAACCGGGTCTGAGCACCCACCTGGACTGCTTTCACCGCAGTGACATATCGTACTTCACTCATTTCTATCAAAGCAAGGGGATCCTGCAGAGCAAGAATAAAACCACATCATTTTTCCAGAAACATTTGCCTAGGAGTTTTTCCCCCCTGAAAAGGATTCAAAAAGCATAACAAGACCTCTTTCTGCTCCTTCCACAAGGTTTGTGGATTAGGACTGCCCTGCACTAAGTCCCCTTCTGAAGGGAGTCCCCTTTCAGAACACGGCTGGTGGGGAGAACATGATGCTTCTTGGCACAACAGCCACAGAGGGGAAACTTTCCCTTCCCACTGCCTGCAAGAAGACAGAACACAGGTGGGCACACGCAGGACCTCTGGCTGGTCCACAGGCTTTACACAGTCACCTGACCTTCCTTTTAGACCATCTCTTCCCTCAGTAGAGAAGAAAGTATCCAAAACTCAGATTTAGAGTAAGGAACAAGAGGACACCCTGGGTTTCAGTGCCTACACCTGGGACAACTTCTCTGTTCTCACTCAGAGCCCCTTGCTCGCAGCGAATTCTGAAGAGTTCCAAGAAGGGAGACTCCATATCCTCTGTGGGCAGCCCATGCCAGCGCTTGCCTATTCCAGTCCCTTCTCTTCAGTTTGTATTTTAGCCAGAATTGGCATAAACAAAGAGCTGAATTGTGTGTTTCTAGGGAAAACAGGAATTTTAGCACCTCGGAACGCTAGCCCATAACACATGCAAAGCTGGGCATGATCATCTGCAATATGAGTTAAATACTGAGGAGTCCCAAATCTTCACTGATTTTACCCTTTGTGCCCAACCTGGGACAGACCAGCCTTGGCAAAACCTTACAGGCAAGCAGCACCTTACAGGCAGCAGCCTGCGATGGCCAGAAGCTGCCTACTCCCACCAAGTTGGGGAGAGTCAATCCTCCTCCAAAGCATTTCTTAAATATCAGTTCTGCCAAAGGCTGCTGGAATATGTCTCCCCCCTGTAAGTCAGCAGGACGTAGCACAGCCCAGGCACAGATGGAGAAATGACACCTTCCAATGGTACCACAAACCATGTCACTGATTTGCTCTATGACCTCCAGCTGGGTTAACTTCTCCTCACAGAGGTCCTGCTCCGAGGCAGGGAGTCTGCAAAGAAGGGAAAAAGAAAGGCCTTGAGGCAGCAGCTACTTACTGAAGGCAAAGGAGAGCAGCAGGCTGGAGTTTCCAGTGGAAGAAGCTGACAGAGAAGCGGCAGCAGCACTCAGGGCCTTACTTGGCCAGCAAAGCTCCGAATAAAATAAACATGCTGCTCCACCTTGCAGCCAAACCCATCCCTCATGTTTTCCCCTTACCTCCCAGATGTGCCTCCCAGGAGAAATAGGATCAAGCTCAGACTGTTTGGAAGGCTTGTCTTCCACTGTGTTTGAGCTGCGATCACCTCAAAAATGGCAGTCTTCAGGCTCAGGGCCACAGCAACAACATGGAGCAGTGAAGGATGCTGCCCTGGTGTCCATACAGGCAGGGCCACACGCCACTGAAGGACTTCCCAGGACATCAGGTCAAAGCACCGACAGCACAGACAGCACCATTTCATAACCAATCCTCATCATAAATGATAAATCTCTCGCCACCAAGTAGCTCAGCTTCTCAAATCTCTCATTCTGCTCCTATATTGAAGGCTGTTCCATGTCCTAGCACCACAGTAAATGGGAAACACCTGATTTCAAACCTCAATCCTCACTGGTCTTATGCCACCTCCACCATTTAGTTTTCAGAGCTCTTCCTCTCTCCTAGCCATTCAGAAGAAAAGGGATTTAAAAAAATGTGCTCTCCTGGAAGTCACATACCTCAGTATACCTACAGAGATGCCTTTTCAGGGAGAGATACTAAAGCCATGACCTGTTTTGTACCCCCACGGGCAGGGTCTGTGCCCTCCTCGCCCCAGGCACCAGCCCCAAGGAAATCACCTTCCTCCTTCCAACGGGGTGCAAGGCACAGGATGATAAAGGGCAGCATGCTGGGGGGAAGGAGGCAGAAAGGGGCTTAACAGAGCCCTGCAGAGCACAGACACGGAGTAACAAGCAGACTTCTAACACCAGAACCTTCAGCTGAGTAAGGATTATAACTTTGCAGATAAGTGCAATCAATGCGTATGCACAAACATTTGCGGTCAGCAGTGCAATTTCATCCCCAGCTGAACAATCCGCCGGGTGCATGCGTTCAGATGCACGCAGCACCATTCCTGCACAACTCGAAACCGTTTCCCATAAAGCCACACAGGCTCTGTTGGGCAGGGGCCAAGCAGCTAAACAAAAAACGTCTATCCAGAGCGAGAGCTCTTCAGAGACAGTTCAGCATCTGGAGAGAGGAGGGGGTCTTGCTCCAAGAATGCCTGGAGAGCCCGACCTACCACGGTTCGCACCGCCCCGTGCAGCTCGGCGTGCCGGGAGCCAGCGCTGCAGCCCAGGCAGGGGCATCGGCCAGAGCCCATGGGCAGCAGCTGGCCGGGCAGCCTTTGCTTTTTAGAGAAGCCAGACTTTGTTTTTTGTTGGTTACAAACAAAAGGCATCGCTGTTAGCATGGGCTTCTTCGTTTCCTTTTATTCTATCTCCACCCATGTCATGTAAATAAAGCTGCAGGCAGCTTCCTTCAAAGCACCAGGCCCGTGAAGACTACGTTCAGTTTCAGGAGGGAGCACAGGCATGGCCAAGGTGAAGGCACTGCCTCCTTCCACCATGCTCCAGGAGACCAAAGCTCCTAGCAAAAGGGAGCAAGTGCTCTGAGCAAAAAAAAAAGATCACGGTGCCCTGCTCTTATTCCAGGCTCCATAGCTGGGAAAAAAGAGCAGCCAGTTTTGTCACCAAGTGCCCTGGATGTCATCTGACCGTGACAGGGAAGGAGAGAGAAATGCTTTCCTCCAGAACACAAAGATGGAATTGGTTGAAGTGGCTCCAATCAATTGTGCTGCAGCATCCGAGATGGCATTTTGATCCCAGTCCTACGAGACAGCACAAGGCCAGGCAAAGGCAGATTACGTGATCTCTCAAAGCTGCCTTTCACTACAGCACAAAACGTCCTCTGTGTTATTAGAGGACTTTTTGGGGCTGAATGAAATAACACTCTAAAGCTCTTGATTCCTACCTCAGGGCAGCACAGCATCATTCCAGCCCATCCTTCTCCAGGGATGAGATTAAATATCAGAGATGAATCAAAATGCAGTCTATCAGGCGAGGCAATCTGCCAAAGCAGCAAAAAGGAGACGTGGAGGGAAGAGAAGGGTACCTGGGTACTGGAGTGACCTGTTTAAATGCTGCCGATAGATGCTGAGCTGCTGGCTCTCTCCCAGGCTCTGAGGGATGGAGGAAGGGAATATAGAAACAGAAAGCTTCTTGCTACCTTGGAAGATGGGGACAAACACACATCACTTCTCGAGCACCAGCTGTGCTCTCAGACAGGGGCAGTCAGCTGGAAGAGCTGAGGACAGCACAAGGCTATAGTCCAGCCTGGATCTGAGAACTGGGCCTGGCAATGATCTGGGGAGGAGAACGAGGCCCAAGCAGGTGTGCTATCTCAGGAACTGAGGAAAATGCTCCCCTCTCAGCCCAAAAGCGACTTCAGGAAGTCCCAGCCCATGAGACCAGATTTCTCTCTCAGAGCAGAGGTGCAAGGGTGGCCTCCAGCCCCTGGGCCTCGATGGGTGCCTGCACACCACACGTTTCCACTTTGAAACAGCAGGAACACAGCCGGAGCCAGATCCCTTGGCCACAAAAGCACCGGCTGTTGAGGTTGGAAGCACGAGAGGCCATTTTAGTGCCATCAGAGTCCAGCTTCAGACAGAGCTCCGCTGTGCCACGGTGCCCTGCTCAGGCACCGAGCAGGCCTCGCTCTCCCAACAGCAGCTGCCTGCACCAGGCACTCGTGTGACCCACGAGATACAGCATCCGTGCTCTGGCAAGGAACTGCCAACACTCAGAGAGCTGGCTGACTTCAGAAAGCACTGCAGGGCCTTTTTTTGGCATGCCTGAAACCCAAACCACCTCAGAACTTGCTTGGCACCAGCTGCAGCTTCTCAGCACGTGGCAGCAGGTAACCCGCAGCAGGAGGGGAGATGGGGAGGCAAAGCAGAGTGGCACCAGAAACTGTGCCGGAAGGATAGAGAAACCACACCAAGAACTGGAGAAGCAAGCTGTGGGTCTCAGAGGTGTCTACGCACACACGCAGTTTCTTGGACTGTTTATCAGGTTCAGGAAGGAAGAGGGATCGGTCTGCCAGAGAGATCACAGATGCTGGGGCTGTCATATGATGCTCCCTGTAAGAAACAAAACCCACAGAGCGTACACACAGATAAGAGAGGAAGATACAAAGAAAGCCTCAAAAACAGCAGAGGACATCCTAACCCCACCCCAGAGGTGCTACCTTTAGCTAAGCCCAACCCTGGGGGCAATTCTCTGCACTCCCCTGGCCCTCTGCCCCTCCAGCAGAGGAACCGAACAAATTCTTTCTCAACCTGGCTATGCAAAGGTCCAGGGAGCCCTGCCCGGTCCCAATCCTCTCCCAAGGGTGCTCAGCTCCCTTTGGGTAAAATACCTCCTCGTGCAAGTGCCCAGACTTGCCAATACCCCTTCCTCACTCCTAGGAGCTTTGACTTCAGGCGGTACAAAGCTTTGCAGAGCCAACAAGGCAGCCATCAGCTACGGATCCAGCTAGAAACAGAGGAAGGCCTGGCCAGCGTAATGGTTTTACCCTGGCTCAGGCAAGAGAGCTCATCTCTTACCCTGGCAGTAAAACCCTACACAAACTCTTTGCGCAGCCCTACCCTACTTACAGCCACCACTGGAAGAAGCAAGAAACCCTTCTCCAGTTGCTAGGAGGATGTCAGGGCATGGCTGAGGCTTCCAGGCCTCCGAAAGCTGGGACACCCACGGTGGGGACCAGAGCAGGGACTCTCATCACAGGAGCCGTACAGCATCAGATGCTCTCTTGCTCTTCGTTTTTAACTGCTTGCACATGAAGCCCAGATGGTTTTCAGAGTGAGGGAGAAGGGTGTGTTGCTTACACAAGCAGTGCCATATTTCAGTAAATATCATATGCCATCCAGACATTTTGGAGCTGATCCAATTTCCGTTAGGCTCTGCTCAACTGGGGACCTGGCTCCTCCAGCAGACAGCAAACTCCATTTGTGCTCAGAGCATGTCCAAAACAGAGCCGTGTCTCAGGCAGACACATTTGGACCAGATGATCCTGGTTACACCTGGCATGAGGACAGGATTTCCAACGTGCAGCCATCCAGCCTCTGCTTCCAGGCTCCGCGCAGGCAGGAACAGTTCACTCTTCCTCGCGTACGTATCGTTCCAAGGACAGACCTATCCTTGGCACAAAAATCCAAACACTTTTAAAAGGTGGTCTCCCCAGTGCTGGCAACTGCTTGCTGCACAGGATGGAGCTCGCTAGGACACCTCTGGGACCAAACCGTGCTGAATAACAGAGCACACCTGACACACCACCCCTGGAGAGCACAGCTCCACCTTCCAAGTCCTCTAGCACAGCAGAACAGGAGGCTCGGCAGTCACACGAGCTGTGAGAAGTTTGGCTGATGCCAGCAGGAGATGCAGATCACAGAACGGTTTGGGTTGGCAGGGACCCCAAAGCCCACCCCTTCCACCCCGGGCAGGGACACCTCTGCCCCAGCCCAGGCAGGGTCCCAAACAGCCCGAACAAAGACAGTGAGTGGCTGAAACACGGGGGCTGTTGTGTCTGCACAGTCCTAGCCAGGGGTGCTGCACCACCTCTGGCCCACAGCCACCACCATAGGCTCCAAGGCAGCTCTCACATCCCGGGATGCACATTTTTAGTGAGAGAACTAGCAGAAACACAAGGAAAGGACTCCAGGAAACAGTGATAACAGGCAGGGATGGCAAAGATTTGTTTCTCCTCAGTGACATCTTGACAGCGAGAAACAGTCCCCGTCTCCAAAGCCCAGCTCCCTCTGCGGAGCACAGAGGGAGGACCAGGCTCAGAGGTCTGAGCTAGGAGGCCTTGGCTCTGCCTCGAGTGTCCTATGGCTCCCTGGAAGTCGCTGGAAGTCACTTCTCTCTATATCACTTTGCTCCTCTCTTCCACTGGCTCCTCACTCGTGTCCCCACTGTCAAACACGAGGCTCAGGTGCACAGCCTCTGTCTCGTAGGCTTCAGGACCTTACACTGGCCAAGACAAACAAGAGCTCCGAGCATTTCTTGCAGGCTTGCACTTTAGCCAAACTGACTTTTTCAGGGTAGAGCACCCAAATATATGAGGGAGGCCCTTAATCTACCACAGGGCAAAAGTGACAGGGAAACAGCAGCTGAAGGGGAAATCAACAAAAACAGCTGGAATCATTCTCCCCCCAAAAAAGTTCTGCTTTCTCTGAGCAGAACTTCAGTGCTTACAGAAAGCATGGCCTATCTTCCAGGCAGTTTTACTCACACCCTTCCCTTCAAAATCCAGCAAAAGCCTTGCAGGCTCAGCAGAGGGAGTGTAGATGTCTGTTTCCCTGGCAAAGATCAGGAGCTGAAAGCCAGGCTCCCCTCCTACAGCCCACCTGCACGGGACACACCACAGTGGATGACTTTGGTTCAAACCAAACCAGAGATCCAATCCCTTTTCTAGCACTTCTTTTGGCCACAGAAGCCATAAATGAATATTTCCACGAAACGGGATGGTGTGGGTTTAACCCAAAAACCAGCGAGCATGTTTTATTCCACTTGAGCAGTGTCTTTAGCGGGGGGTTGCCAGCGCTAACATCTCGGTCCTGGCACAAGCTGGAGTGCCCGCACCGCCACTTCCTCCTCGCGTGCATCTACTGGGCCAAACCAGGAGGTTGGTACTGATAAAGCCCCAGCAAGTGCCTGCTGAGCCTGTTCCTGCCTTTGTAAGGCACTAACCTCAAGTCTGCCAGGGCCTCTCTAGCTCACGTTTCCTCTTCTGTGACTCCCTGCCCCACTGCTGCGTGGCCTTCCCCTACCCAGCCCCCCCAGGCTTCCCCTGCCTTCACCCTAGTGCTGCAGCCAAGCTCCCAAACCAGAGCCAACACCTCGGTCAGACTACAGCCCAGGAGAACGGCTGCTCTTTGGTAGCAAAGGAGGTTATTTTAAAAAAACTGAAGTGGCCATCAAATACACAAGCTCCAGGCAGGTAGGCTCAGCCCACGAGCGCAGGAAGCCACAAGCCCCATTTTTAGTTACCGCACCGCAGAGACTACATAACCACCCCTACCTCAAGGAGGAACAAACCAAAAAAAAAAAAAAGTCTCTTAAATCAGACCAGTTGGTCACATATTCCTAAAAGACTCGGACAAGTTGTAACCTTGAGCTTTGTGGCACGCACATCAGCACGCTGCGGGGCAGCTCTCCGGTTACTTCCAGGGCTTTCTCAGCACCCTGAGAGCTGGTGCTGGTGCTGCTTGGACACTGCTCGGTCCTTTTGTGAGCTCTGCATGTCTGCGTACATGTCTCCCACGTTTACTTGTTCATGCTGCCTATCTTGGTATGCTACAGCAATTTCCCAGTCTAATCACATGCCTTGTTGCATTACCACACCAGTGATAGCTGGTTGAACCACACACCACATCCTTGCAATTACTTCTATTACTCACAATTGACTTATTTATTAAATTTCAGCTTGCTGGGCTTTGCCAGAAGATGAGCAAGATCCCCGTCACCCCTCCTTGCTGTTGATCAGCGTGGCCGAGGGCAGGTGAGTAGGCTGCGAGGCTGAGCTGTGAAACAGTTTTGCAAGCGCTTGCTTTCTCCGGCAGCCGAGTTCCTTGCATCAAAACACCAGGACTTGAGCCCCAGGAAGTAAACTCCTGAATTGCAAGAAAAATCAAAAGGGAAAGTAGATGCAAATGAAGCCTAAATTAATCTGTGATTTTAAAGCACACAAACAAACATTTCCCAAGGCTTGCTTGCAGCGTGATGCCAGCTGCAGTTCCTGCACGCAGGTGTACCTCTGCACCCACCCTCACTTGCAGATCTGATGAACAGCAATCCCTAACAAGAGAAGCCAAGTGCCTCTAGAGCAAGTAACTGCTGCTTGTGGGGGATTTCCTAGGCTTGGAACAAACGGCCTGATGGTTCCTGGCTGCTTCAGAGGCCCAACCCACCATCTTGTGCCTCACAAACACTCCTCTGACAAAAGACTTTGACTCCTTGCTTTCAAAGGGGAACAAACAGAAGGCAAGTTCAGACAAGGCTCGTGGCTGCTTGCCCAGCCAGGCCTCAGCTAGTCCTTCATAGTAAATATTTGTTCTTAATTACAGTGCCGTTTGCCCCAGGAGCTTGCCCACAATCTGGAGGAGGGAGGGGGATTATGTTGTTGATAGGTAAATAATAGCTCTTTCATCCAGAGCACCCAGAGCATTTTCCAAAGATGAAAGCCTCCTGAATACTTGCCCCATGGCTGAGGGTGAAGGTTTAAAATCTTTGCCCCACTCTGGGGCACGCTAGGAACTCCCAGGACTAAGACCCCATGCAGCAGGGACACACAGGAGCAGCAGCACAGAGCCGCTCTGCCAGCACCCGCTCCTTGTCCCACCAAGGCATCGATGCCAAGCAGCTGAAGTTTCAGGGAGTAAATCTGTGGTGGAGCCAGGAAAAAACTCCTTCCTCCTGGCCCAAGGGCCCACTTCTGCCCAGAAGACAGCCCTGCTGTGCTTCTTCATGTCCAGATCCTACAGGAGAGCCCCCAAGGGCCTGCAGCATCTCCAGGAGATGAGCGGCCACATGAAGCAACCCCACAGCAACGTGTGGGAAGTGGCCAGTCCCCACTGTCCCAAAAAGCTGACAAGGTCGAGTTTTGATCTCCCTGCACTTGGCTTCCAAAACATCAAAAATACAGATATTTATCAGCAAGACGGCTGACCTCTGCTCTGTGTGAGCAAAGGGTGAGAAGTGGCAGGAAAGCCCCCAGTTGCCTCCCAACAACACACGCACCCCCCTTCTCCCCCTGTGTCACCGCAAAGGCACCCAGCATCTCAGCCCCAGAACACATTGCCCATTTCTTCCATAAGGAAAATAAAAAAGTAAACCAGCCCAAGCAATCAAACCCAGCATCTATCCATGCCACGGGTCCTACATTCCTCGCCGCTGTGTGCAGCCAAGCCCAGTGCAGACGGGCTGTTAGCACCCGACAGGAGCCTCCAAAGAGCAGGCCCCGAGCTTTCAGGAGAAAGCCGGAGGTGCAGAAGCCCAACACTGCAATATTTAAAAACCCAAGAGAAACTGCACTCCTTTCCTCCCCCAGTCAGCCTATGGCTCACCAGAGGTTTGTTCAGGCCCCAGCTGGGCTGGAGCAGCTACGGAGATGCTGCTGCACTTGTAACACAAACCCTCCAGCACCATCTCTGCTGCTCTCCCCCTGTGTCTTATCATTTCCAAGCACGTTTGCTGAGCTTGGTTTTCTTCCTCTTTTCCAAATGCCACCGAGCCTCATTTTTTTACTTTAACCTCTGCTTAAAACAAACAAAAAAAAACCTCTCTCTCCCACCAGCTGTAATGGACTGGCCTGAAATCTGTTGCCAGCATACAAAAAATATATTTTTTTTACAGTTCCTTTCTAGCAACATTAATTCATCTTTCTCCGCTGTAATACTTGCATCATTTGGCATTTTCCTCCTCTTAACCAAGGCCTTTGAGTTCCTGGACAGAGATTTAATTAAGCCTGTGGAAAGCCCCAGCCCAATATCCCCTACGAACACTCTCACAGGGAGCTGGAGTTCCGCAGCCTGACCCGTATCTGCAATCAGCAGTAGTGCAAGCAGCGTGAGAGAGAAAAAGCTTTGCTGCAAACATCCTCCCCTCTGCTGAATTACCCCCTCAGTTCGGGGACTGCCAGGTCCCAGCCCTGCTTTTTCACACAGACCCCGGCTCAGGAGCAGTTGAGGTAAATGTTTCGTTGGATGATGTTTAGTGACCGGCTGCGCTGGGGCTACGGGACCAGAAATGTAACTGGTGTCGAGTCTCGCCTCTGGTACGTGGCTAAGTCCTGCCTTCCTGAACCTCTTTATTACATCCCTTGGATGTTTACTTTGCTTCCTGCCACTGAATTTGTCAGCCAGGCTTCCTTGCCATTATGGTAGTCATCAGGTACATGGTTAGGGATGCGTTTTACAGTGTGCCTAAACAGGCAGCTAATCTTATAAACCTCTGTGTATCTCCAGCCTATATAGGTTAACACCCGTAAAGAAACACAGAACATTTAGGAGCAAAAGTCAACAAGGAGGGAAGTTCTGAACAGCCACTTTCATAACAACCTTTTGATTATTCCTGACTGAAGTCAAGCCCTTAACACAGCAGTCGGCCTCAAGCCCCAGACCTCGCCTACATCCTCCACCTGTCAGAGGAAAAAGTACCTTAAAACCAAAAGCATCATCGGGTTTCTGCTGCTCACACAGAGTCACACTCTCCTGAGCAGCCCTGAACCTCCCTAACCCTGATCAGCAGCTTACAGCCTTGTCAAAGATGGAAGAACGTGGTTTTGGGGTCAATGTGTCCTTCTCCTTTTAAAAGCACTGGGTGGTGAGGGGCGGAAGCAGCAGGCACCACAAGCAAGTTTATACACAAAAGGTTGAAACCGAAAGAAAAAGCCTTCCAAGAAAAACAAATGACTTCCAGATTAATGCTTTTTCCTGTCCTGATACGGGACAAACAATCTTAAAGTGCTAGCAAGGGGCTGTTTCTCCTAACTGTTCTCTCACAGCTGCTAAGTGCTTCTGGGGAAGCAGGGAGCGGGGCTGTACAGGTCCCTCGCAAAGCCTGGCAGCCTGAAAAAGAGCAGCAATAGCTGAAAAGCCCTGGAAGGGCAGTAACAGCAACCAGCGACTTCTTGAATGAACTCTCCTTGAGACCAAAGCAAAAAGCCCTGGCTCTTGATCCTTGCAATCCCCCAAAATAATAAGAGGAAGGATGCACGTACATCTAAGGCAATTTATTCAAAGTTTAGGTGCGCACCCCCTTACCTTTGGCAAGGCGCATCATAAATATTCACTAGGGAATGGAGCACGGCAGGGGAGACTAGGAGACACTACACACAGTGTGAGTCACGGCAAGCCATCGCAGAGGATTCATTAACTGGATTCAGGTGATCCTATTAGCTTCACAATTGCTTCACATCAGGCTGTAGAGTAATTAGGGCTGCAATTCAGACAGATTTACCAGAACATTTTTTTTATTAAAGCACAGTTGTTAATCAGCCTGACTAAAGTCTTCAGAACTATTAGCCTGCTGCACAGGAGTCATAATTACTTCATCCACTGGGGAAGAAGGGCATCAAAGAAACCACCTGGGATTGTCTACAAGCTTAGAGGAGCAAAGAAAACCCGTGGAATTCAGCGGGGCATCTCCCTTTACCATCACCACAGGCTTTTGATCAGGTTTCCAAGCAGAGCATTTGGGAGGCCAGCAGAGAAGGCAGAAACATCAGGCCTACATAGGAAGGATCTGCCATCGGAAAGTACAGCCAGACACCACCCAGATGTATTTATTAGTTGACTCAGAGTTACTGCCTAAGTCCTAATTGCTGCCTAAAAGTTTAGTGGTCCACCTGAACTACATGATCTCTATCTGCTGAGGATGTTTGGCCGCCCTGCAGCACCTCAGCGAGGCAGAGCCCATGTTTCCCCTCAGGAAGGTGGCTGCAGGCACCAAAAGGACAACGTCTGCTAATGGAGCAGGGGAGCACCACTGACCCCAAACTTCTGGAGCTCGTCCAGCCCTGGGAACAGAGCACAGCAGCTCCAGTCCCCAACCTCGCTGCCACCAGGTGACCAAAGTTAACCAAGAGAGTTTGTCAACAGTCTAAAGGGAAGTTCAGAAAGGAGAACACGAGAAAAGAACAACTAGAAATACACACATCCACCCAGGCTGTGGGGACACAGAAATAACATCAGGGCAGTAACAAGAAGCCAGCCATCACCACTGGCACTGGAAGGGAGGAGATCTGCTGATAATTCCCAGACACCTTCAGAATAAATACCTGGAGTTTTCGCTCTCCGGAGAGCAAAGGCTGATGCATTTTGTTTTGCCCAGGGTCTCCAAATAGCTGATTTGCTGCTCCCTGTACCGCCTTGGTCCTGTGGAAAGTGTGTGGTGGACCTCCAGCCACCAAACCTTCCTCAGAAACTGTGTTCGAATACATGGGAGAGAAGACAAAAGGGAGATCCAGGCAAGTGCAGGAACACAATTCTGAAGACACACACTTGGTTTTAACATACAGGTGAAAGTGTTTAATACCTTTCTGTTCCAAGTGGAAAGGATAGGGGAGATTTTGCCAGCTCCCCCTCCTTGAGTACACATGTCCTACAGGGAAGGGATTCAGTCCAGCCAGAACTTGGGTCCATTTTCCCAATCTTGTGGGCTTTCCTGAGATGGTGAGCTGGGAAAAAGAGAAGCCAGCCGCTCCTCTCACAGCCAACACACCAAGACAGTTTGGGTGATGTCCTGAAGTGAGTCCCATCATTCTTTCATTCCACTGATGTCAGGGGAGGCTGTATGGTGTCCAAACCTAGCATGGGTTTTACATCATTAGCTTCCTACAGCACTTAGCACAGGGCTAATGATCTAATGTAAATAATTAAACGTAAAATCATGGTCAGCAGTTGACAGAATAAGAGAGTTGGCCAGAACAGCTCACGGTGACAGCTTGTTCTTCTCTTGCCCTAATCCAAGCTGCAGAGGCAAGAAGTGTTGTCTTACCAGGCCAGGGCCCCTCTGCATCTCAGCACAGAAGACAAGGACCCTCCCGAAATCTCTGCCCAACCAACCCACCTGCAAACTGTCTGACCTGAGGGGATAACTGCCTGGCTCTGACCTGCTGGCATCCCTACAGAAGCGGGTAAGACAAAGAAAAAAGGCATTCCAACAGCTTCCGAAGTCTTTTCCAAATAAAGCAGTAATAATAAATACAGATATGCTCTTCCTAAGCCATCAATACTGACATTAACTAAACATTTTGCTCGTTTACAACTGGACAGTAGACCTAGTAGAAGTTGTACCAAGTGCTCAAGGGATTTAACTCCTTTCTCCATTCACATACTAGCCATGAGCAGTCTCCATCTGTGATGACTGTACTCATTATGCTCAGTTGTGCAGTACGTATTTAAGCTGATAAATAATTCCCAAGTGATTCCTTCTTGTCACCAAATCACACGGTGAATTCCAAGTCCAAGGCCACCTAAATTGCCTACTGAATTTGTATTCCAAGTGGAGACATCCTTACAGAATTTGGTTTTCTAGGCACTGCTTATGGGATATCTCAGTATTCGTTGGGGGAGAACTTCCTCAGTCGCTTAAGATCTAGGCCACATTTCTCTTTAATTTTAAATCTGAAAGTCATGCAAAGAGTTTCCAAATTACAGACTCACATTACACAAACACTGCTGAGAATAAACTACCAACATTCCCATGGAACTCCTGAGAAGACCTGGACACTGTGTCCCTTTGAAACCTTTTCAACCCTCTTCCCCTCCCAAGGCTTCATTGAGCTTCACTGAACAGACACCCAAAAGTTAAACACTTCCTGTTCTAGTACACCACACCAATTGATACTTGATTCACAGATCCTCCAGGCCTAGAGGGCTTCCTGTTCTTAAGGAACAATGCCTCCAAAATGAAGCATTTTTTGTGTTTTCTTGTTTACACTTCCATTTTTTGCAGTCATTATTTGCATTTTTCTTTTCTTGCAAAGCAAGAAACTCTTTCAATTAATGAAATACAGATTCCTGTACACATTCCCTACAGGGGCAGAGGAAGAACACAAAATTGCACATGGGTTATAGCCTGTTTCCTTTTCAGATTTAAGTGACTCCTTAAAACCCCTTGCACAGGAGACACCTGTCTCCTAGTAGGTGCAGCACAAGCAGTGAAAGCGGAGACGCTGAGTCCCAGCAGTGGCTCGAGTGCCACGACGCTTGGTAAAAGCAGCAGGCCTTTATCAGAAAGACCTGCCAGAAGCAGAACCACCCATTCCTCTCAGTCCACGTCTGCAGGAAACGTGATAATTTTGATATTTTTTTAAACAAAATATAAATAAGGATACTGGACTTGCCAGCTTGTTATTTCACGACAGCCCTGCCTCAGGGGTGCTGGCTGCAGTCGTGTCCCTGATAACCGTGGCAGTGAAGACTGGGGAAGGAGAACGGTTGCACTCACCCTAAATTGGTTCTTGCTTTTTATTTTGGAGCGACACACAAGAAATCCCATTTAGAGCCAGGCAAGATGAAGACATGTAAACCAGGAGTAGGCTGCGTTCTCCATTTAAAGCTTTGCTCTGCTCCCCAGGAGCATCTGACTGCAGGTATTTGAAACCACCTCTTTGGTTTTGGTTGGTATTTTGGATTCCTGTCCATGGCCAGTGGTAACCAAGCACACGACAAGAATCCCTGCCTTCCCCACCCCACTCTGCCCAACACAGGAGTTCACCCAAAGCCCAGCACTGGGCACTTAATCAGGAAAGGCTTCGGCTTTCAGGAAACCGGTTACTTCCCCAAAGCTGCCCCAGTAACAAGTTTAATGAACGAAGAACACCCTAAGGAGAACAAAGACAAGCGGGAGTTTGGTGCGGTGAGGAGGCTGGGGAGGATGCACAGCACACCAGTCCCTCCCAGTGCTGCCAAGAACCCTCACCAGAGCTGGAGCTGGGCTGTCCTGTGTCCTGGAACTCCACCCTGAGATCCTCCTGCGTGCTCTACATCCCCTCTGGGATGACTGCCAGCAGCTTCTTTCTTCAGGTCTTCCCACAGAGCAGGACGCCAGCCCTTCTCCAGGGCACACCTTCCCAGGTGGGGATGGATGGCTGCAGACCAGGACTCCAGCAGCTTGGAGAAGGCAGCTGGGCCCACCAGGTTCTGGGGAGAGCTGGCTGGTTCGAAGCTCTGTTTGGTTCTTCTCCAGCTTCCTGGTGGTGGCTCAGCCCAGGGGCTGCTCACAGCCCACAAAGGATGTCCCCTTCCCTCCCTCTCCTGCCTGGCTGGGCTCCACACAGCCAGCTGGCAGCACGGGGACTCCCAGCTCTCAGCAGCTCACACAAAGCAGGTGTTCTCCAAGCCATCTTCTCTCTGCAGGAAGCCTAGTTCTTGCTCCAGTGGCACAAAGCCCAGTGCCACCAGGGCTTTACAAGACTGCTGTCCCCTTCCGACTGACAGCTCCTCAACTGCAGGGTGTCTGCTGCCTGTGAAGGGGGAAACAGCACAGAAACAGCACACGTTGGGACCTGGCTAGCAAAGGATCAACGTTCAAACATCCACATTACAGCAGGACTCAGGGAGAAGTCTAACAGACAAGGGCAAGATTTGACCTGAGTGAGGGAGCGGAACATCTGCCAAGGAGGAGGAAACAACAAAGAGCAGCAAAATCCAGCAAGCCCGGAGAGCAGGCAGAGCATTTCAGCAGAGACCCTGGAGCACCAGTGTCAGTGTTTCCAGACCTGACTGGCAACCAGGCAGGATTAAAGCTCCACTTACAAAATTACAAGGCTAATAGATGTTACGAGCACGTTACCAGGTGTCTTGACTTGCTGGAAGCACATCCCAGAAGACAGCAGAAGCAATTACAAGCACTCTGTGCACCATCCAGCTGCATCAACCACCCGTAGGCGCTACTCAGTGAGCCTTTATCAATGTGTGCTTAGCACAAAGGAGGATCTGATGCATCCACACCATGGCACACGTCCTTTGAGACAGCCTTCCTTGCTGCCAGAGTTCATCTTAAACACAGCCATTGAAAAGAGGAAAAAAAGAAAAGAGAAAATAAAAATAAAAATAAAAAGAAAAAGAAAAAAAAAGAAAAAAAGAAAGCAGCTAGAGCCAAACTGTACAGTGTTTATAACATAGGTGTATTGTTTATCATAAAGTAGAGATAACCTGCTAAAGTGTCAAGAAGACAGCAAAGAAAACCATTTAGGTAAGCAGTGGAAGTCCACATGGCATGACTCTTCTGCTGACCTTCAGCAAAAAATCAACCATCTTGGGAGGGCCAGAAACAGAAGTGGGAAACTAAAACATGGATGGGCTGAAAGGTTTCGTCCTAATACACACTTAGAATGGGGAACTGCTGTATTGTTCTTCTTGGGACAGGGCTGGTGAGATCTCCTGCCCACATTGGACCATCTAGAAGGGACAGAAACCTAAGCAGCAGCAGGGGGTTTGTGCATCACCTTCGCTTCCCAACCTTGGCCTAAGACAAAGCCTATAAAGCTTCTGAAGGAAGACGAAGTGATCAGCCCAGAGCTGGGCAACACATAAAACAGCACCACAACCAAGCACCTGTGAGCAGGATAGGTAGTAAAAAGCCAAATGAGTCCAAACCCACAAGGAGATGACGGCATTTTCCAGGATCTTGCAACACCACCTTCAGGGTGGGGATGAGCAACCCGTGTCCATGCCTTGTTGCACTGCAGTCACTCACACCATAGGCTCTGTGCAGGGCACCACGATTTGGACAAGACAGAAGGCACCTCTTCATTTTAACAGGCTGTCTGAAAAGGGTTCGAAAAGCAACTCTCTGGAGAGAATTCCCCGCCACAGACAGCTTCAGCACACTCCACCCAGCCCACATGAAAGGTGAGAGGGAGGGACAGGCCAAGAATCTGACTGCTACAGGCTCCAGCTCTGGGTTTGTGTAGGAGAGAGAAACACCACCAGTGCTCTTGTCCCCACTAAAAGACTTGTGGTCTTCTGTGTTTTCAGCAGTGTCTTTGCAACATTAATAGCCAGTGGGTACATTGGCATGTGTGCTTCAGGAAAAGTCACAACAGCCCTTTTCTCCTCCTCACGTCGTGTTTTATCAAAATCCAGACTGAGAAATAAAGCACTCCATCCCTGCGCTGCCGCTTCAATCAGTCCATGAGTGCACGAAACATGGCTTTTGAAGCCACATTTCCCCGTCCTTTCTCAGGCTACTCCTCCTCTGGAGACACAAAGCAGAATCTGTCTCATCCCCTCTGCAGAAGCCAAGATCAAACGGCAGCTTTACCACATCACAAGTTACAATTAAGGCTACTCCTGGCAAAAGATGATTCCCTCGCCAAATGCTAAAGCTCTCCTGGCATTTCTCTTCCTATTGTCTGTATCCAGCCCTGTATTTATGAGATTAGCCTCAAATTAGGACAGTTTCCTCATTCTTCCTTCACTCTTACTGCAGCCTGGTTCCTGGGAATTTGATCCTATCTTCCACAGAGGTTACTCCCTGATGATAGGAAACATCTAGTGTATGTAGGCAGGAAGCACCAACAGAGGATTACAACGAGGGCTCTCTCCTAATCCTCGTTACGACATCTCCACAGATCAGGAACCTCACTTGAGCAACAGGAACATCAGAGACCCGTCTCACCCCTGCGCTCCCACACAGCGTCTCGCCCCACTGTGGCCTGGCTGAAAGCAGCACACGGGGGCTGCGAGGGCACGATGAGCTGCCCCGACCCTCCCAGCTACTTCCCCAGCACCCAGCTCTCAACCAGAAGCATGGTACTTACGTGATGGGAGAGGGCAGATCAAACAAAGCAAGTGCTTTGGGAACCGGTGCCTTGCCCCAGCATTACTCAGAGGAGACGAGAGGCAGGTTTAGTGACCAGGGTGATGGCTTTCCATCACCTAAACTGTTCATTTCAGCAGCTGACGCTGATAAAGAACAAGATGCTCAGTGTGTCTGCTGAAGGAAAGCCCCTCTCCCTGCTTTGGGTATGCTACAGGACATTGCCCACCTACTGCAGTATCCCTTTGAGAACAGATGTACAATATCCTCAGCAGTTTTTCTCCTCCAGCCATGCACTTCATCTTTCTTCTCCGAACAGAGAGACAGAAGAGGAGGAGGAACAGCATCGCCAGCCTCCATAAAACCTTCTCACACACACACAGTCACAGTGGGCTAGGTGTAGGTTATTACAGGGCAGTATCTTCATGGAAGAGCAGAGGAACCAGAGCCACTAAGCCTACCTGGATCGAGCTACATCGTACCTCATCTCCAACAGCAGCATCTAAGGAAGGATGTAAGAACAGGGTGAGAGCATAGCCATGTTCCATTTCAAATGCTTTCCCAGGATCCAGCTATTTGCAGCTCCAGGACCTTCTCAACCAGAGACTGTGTAGTGGTATTTAACAGCCCTCAATGGATTTTTCTTGCATTAGTTGCTCCAGTTTCCCCCAAACCTGCATAAACTTTGTTCACCACGGATCTACTCAGTGCATTTGAACTGTTTGTGATCTTTTTTTTTTCCTGGGAGCTGATTTTTAGTCGTTTGTTTTTTTTTAAAAAACAAAAACACAAACACTACTCATCACCAAGCCTTGTTCCTCTAGCCCAGTTCATTGAACTTCTGCGATCTGTCACCCACATGACACTGTCCTGTTTTGAGCCCCCTGCACTGAATTACGATGAATTACTGATTACAATGGCTCCCTCTCCCTCCTGGATTGCTTTGCTTTTCTCAGCATCTTATTGCACAACCCCACTACTCTCAATTACAAGGACTTTCTACAGCTATTCACCATAGCTTTTGTTTTTTGCTGCTCTGAATAGCGAGCAGCAGACTTCATCTGCCATTTACTCCTATTTATCATTAACAGACCCATTCAGCAGCTTCGACCTTTGACAGCCCCTTGTCACAGTTGACTAATGTCAATTCCCTATCGGGAAAGCTGGCCCTTCACCTTTCGATCTTCATTTCCCATCTTTCAGCTTATTATTTACCCATTAGAGACCGCCATGAGATATCTCAAAACCCCGAGAGCACAACAGGACCTTCAGCTCCCCAGGGTCCTGCCACCCATGGAGAATTTTCCTACCTGCTCTCCCACTCAACTCCTCGTCTCACTGGCCTCAACAACATCCCTCAAGAAGGGTCCCAGCCGTGGGCACCTTGCCACAGAGGGAAGCAGAGCTGCACCCCAGGCACAGCGCCATCATAGCATTTAGTACAGCCTGATACAACATGAAGGCATCCAGGCACCACCAAGACTGAAGACTCTAGTCCTCAATACAACAAAGGTGAGCAGAGCGCAGCCTTTTTCCCCCAAAGACAATTTGCCATCCTGCCACCCACCACCCCCTCTGTTGTCCCTGTGGAGTTCAGCCTTCACTTCCCAGTCTCATCACACTTTTGTGAAGCGTCCTTCACACTCCTCCACCCCAGAGCTACCCAGATTTCAGCACCCAGAGAACAAGCCCCAGGAAAAGTACCTTCCTCTTCTTTCACAAGGAGCGGCCGATTGCTTCAGATAATGATATTAAGTGAACAAGTGGGACACTGAGAAGCAAGATCAGTTCCCACAAAGACTGGGTAGTAATGAGAGTGGTTAAAGACAAGTAATGAGTGGGTGGTATTTGTCAGCTTCATAATGTAGATTATAATTTGTTTATTACTCTTGCTACTGCTTTCGCTGCTGTTGGAATGCAATTAAATAATAGCACCTATGAGTCCTGCAAGTAGCTGTCATCCCTGACCTACAAACATCCCCATGCCTCTACTGCACATGCAGTTGCATTGGACGTTTAATGGCATTGCACGGCCAACAGAAAGCATCTCAGCCTTCAGGAAGTGAAGACCTCTTAAGGCAAAACCAAAGGCACAAGGAACAGGCTGAAAGAAGCTGTGGTTGTTCAAGACAACTAACCATCATCTAGCTTCGTCCATAATTATTTCAGGAGAGCAACATCTGGGAATTATTCCAGACTGCCAGAGTTCAGAGCTTGATTTTTGACACTGAGGCAGGGAGAATGTTCCTGTGTGCACCTTCATCCCTTGGTGGCCCACCACCACTTTTGAGGTAAGGCAGCCACACCCCAGCCCATCACCAGGCCTCAGCATTCCCAGTTTAAATAACTGAGACTTTTAATCAGGCTCAGGGTGGTGACTGACCTGGTTAACCGAAGGCTGACAGCAGCACCAAGAGCTTTCCTCACACGCCATGTACGATCACGGAGTGCTCTCCACAAGACAGACACGTCTCTGCTGAGAGGGTGCGTCCTCTCCTTCTGTCTGAGACGGGCCCAGCGAGTCTGCTTTAGGGGATGAGGCTGCAGGCACTGGACTGAAACTGCTGCTCTAGGAGAAGCATGCAGGGGCAAATAAATGGGGCTTTCCTGGCTGCTCTTGCTTCCCATCGTATTGCCTGAGAACTGCAGCACTGATTCTGTATTGGGCACTGCACACTGGCAGACAGCAGCTTCCAACAGGACCAGATTTGTTTCTTATAAAGAGATTTGTAAATCTACGTGGGCACACATGCACTTCTCTCCGCTTTTACGGGATTTAAAACTAGACAGGGAATTTCTCTGGACCAGCCTCAGCAGCTGGCAACACAGGAAAGGAACTTACTGGTTGCCTTGTACTTTTTCAGACAGTTTTTGTGCAGTTCAGAACAGCTCAGCCCCTTACTTGGACCCTCATTAGCCTGGCATCCCTCAACACCATGTTGTGCTGCAGGACTCACTAGTCAGAGGCAGACAGGGTCAGTGGAGTGCTGCTTTGCTAACTTTCAATAACAACCCTCTGGCCACTCCCCAAAACATTTAAGTCCTTCCCTTTGCGAAGAAAAACATGCTGCAGGGACATAAATAAAAACCAGTGGCAAATTTCAGCACTGAACTGCGCTATCAGTGCATGTTTGGGCACAAGCTAGCGACCACTGAAGTCAGCAGAAGTTTGGAAAGACAAAACACCTCCCACACAAAGGAGAGACAGAGGCAGCAGTCAGAGCTGCGAGGCAGATAAGCTGCCTGTCAGAACAGGCTTGGACTGTCCTAGCAGGAAGAAGAAGTCCAATGAGAGGGAAAGCTATTTGGGGAATGAATGAATAGTGAAGCTTCTTGTTGAAGCTTCGAAAAAAAAAAACACACACACACACACAAACAAACAAAAAAATCCTTTCCCAAACATCTCTCAGCTTTCTGCCAAATGGATGCAGGGCCAAGACATGCAGGAGCCTGCATGAACCTCTAGCACAGGATCACTTGAAGACAACAGCCTGGATGGGGGCAGAAGGAAGGTGATGAATGGCGGAGAGGATACAGACAGAGCTGATCCTTGCTCTGTGGGAGGAGAGGGCAGCTTTCTCTGGGCTCAGCACCCAGAAACCCTTCAAACTCACATCCAGTATCCTGCTTTGAACACCTTCAAGAGGATCCTGCCTGGTCTCTCAGGGGGTCCAACCCTGCACAGACTGATGCCTGCTCCAAACAGTCTGGAGTCAATCCTCCAGGCCATTTTAGAGCAAGAACCAAACTGCATCACTGGAACAGGGAAATAAAATGATGGGTGCAATTTAGAACCACATTTGGGGAAGGAAGGGGGGTGGGTGGAGGGACGATTCTTACCCCAGACCCACAGTCACATCCCCCCCCCCCCCAGACACACATTTCAATTCAAAATCTCCCATAAAAAAAAAAAAAAAGAAGCTGCGTTGCTAGGATGTCACATCCACAACCAAACCTCAGAGCTCAGCTCCTTGCTAGCACAGGGCTTTCACTCATGCCGTATCAATGACCAGTGTCTCACCAACACACCCGTCTGGTCCCTCACACTTTGTGCAGGGTTTATCACAACTCACCTCTCAGGAGAAAAAAAAAAAAAAAAAAGAAAAAACATGGGAAAACCACCAGCCAAACTCGAGCTGCAGAGGAAGGGACGAGGAAGAAAAAAATAATAAAAGCAAAACTCTGAATTACAAAGAATCTACCCTTGAGGCAATGATAGAAGATGAGAAGAGCAGAGTGCCTGAATGCAGAGATTTTCATTGCTACCAAAAGGCAGTGAGAAACCCAGCAAATGACTTTACATAAGACAGATATTTCTCCAGGGAAAGAAAGTAGGAAAATAAATAAATCTGTCTGGATTCCCCTTCTTCCACTCGCACTTGGTTCCCTTACAGGCTATGTTTAATGCCCTACATGCTATCGGATTCCTTGTGCCACAGAGCAGCACTGACCATCTCTGCTGATCTCTGTAGCGCATTTGGTCTCCATTTCCAGCAGGCCCCAATGTTTAAGAGAAAGCCGGGACTCCAGCCTCCTGCTGGAGGACCCCAGCTTCACAGGAGCAGCTGCCAGGTGAGAATACCTCAAGTCCCAGCTGTTTGAAGCAATAAAAAGCAGCGGAGAAGCCAGGGAAGCAAATGAGGATGATGCAAAACGAGTGCAGTTTCAGCTACGAGCACCAACAACCAGAGCAGAACAGAAAGAAAGGGCAGGGAGCATTGGTGATCTCGTCTTGCACCATGTGCAGAAAGGGGGCTACACCACACGGGTCTGGGGGCGGCCACACAGCCCAGCAGCATCAGCAGTCTGGAGCTGTGCAGCCAGCCTGACTGTCTGCACCTGCCACATGATTAATTCCCAACCCCATAATTAATCCCCAACCCTTGACTGCGCCATCAAAGCCCAACCACAGCTTCCGTCCTGACCCGGCTCCCAGCCCAGCACTACTGCTGGGACACAGCCAACCGGGGGAGCGTGGAGGTGGCAGGAATGCGCCCACAGGTGCCACAAACTCACCCGGATCCACTGGAAGCAGCTCCTCGTCTCCGACCGCTCGTGCCAGCGCCATCGTGGGCTGATTACGGCTGCGCCAAGGGCTGCCGCCAACCCCACAGGCAGAGGCATTCTGCAGCCACCAGCCCCTGAGAAATGATTTCTGGATGGACATGTTTCTCCCACACCTCCTTCACAAGATGCAGCTGCGTTTTTGTAGCCGCCACAGTGGCCACCAGCAAGCCTGCCAGGCCTTCCCAGGCCACCAGCCAGCTAGGGTTCCCCTACGTGCTACCTGAGGCAGTGAAACCACCAAGGGTATCAGTGCAGCTCCTGAGGTGTTTTGGAGAGGGAAGGGGTGAAAGCAGAGCCAAAACCAGATTATTAAAAGGAGACGGTGGCTACCGAGGCAATTCCCCCATGCTCCAAGCCCTCCCAGTCCAGGAAGAGGCCCTTGTCCCACCACCCTGGGGCTGCAGCGGCTGGCAGCCATGACAGGAGGGGTGGGCTGTGAAGGGGAAGCAACAAAAGCAAGAAAAAAAGAAAGAAAAAAGCCCCTTCCCGAGTCTAGGGAGCACCACCACAGGGTCTGAGCCTGCAATGCACACCCAGCTGCAGCACCATGGGGGTTTAAGGCCAGGAAACACAGCCTCAGGCATATTTGCTGCTTTGTCACAGCGCTGGCCAAGCTGTATGTGCTTGGCCCACCCCAACAGGGCAGCCCCCAGCAGCTCCTGCCTGTCCGAGCCTCCTGGGTGCAACCCAACCACCAGCACACAGCATGAATGTCTCTCACAAGTGCTGCTTTTCCAGCAGCTGCCAGTAGAAGACCATCAGCTTCAACATCTTTTCTGAGCAGAATCCCTCCTTCTGGTCCACAACCTCCCTTCCTCCCCTGCAGTGGTCATAGCCTCCGTTAAAGTCCTCAACAGGAGACCTCATCTTTGCTGAGGAATCTTCTGAGCAGCGTCCCCCCACAACCATTGGTGCTGCAAACTATCTCCAGCTGTTTCCACCCTCAGACTGCCCACAGCCAGCCAAGTTTGCTTCAGGCAAGCCGTGTCCTCTCCACGAGGGTCAACCCACCAGAAGCAGCATGGAGGAGCAGGCAGGAACCACCAGAACAGGATGGCTCCTGCAGGCTGGGGAGGGAAAGCCATCAGCAACAGATGGACCAAAGGGGCAAGAAGATCCTCACACACCGAGCAAGTCAAATGACAGGCAACAAGAGAGGAATTTTGCAGCTTGAACAGAGGAACTCAAGGAAAGGACAAAGAGGCATGAAGGGCAGATCCAACTCTTCCCTACTTCTGGATATTTCACTACTGGCCCTCTTATCCCAAATTATATTTAATCAACCCAGCACTCAGACTTCAAGCATGATGAAAAGAAAGATCTGAGGAAGCACAGGAGCAAATGGCTTAAAATCAGAGGAAAGAAAAACAAAACAAAACAAAACAAAAAAAACTTTCACACACTTTCTGAGCAGCCCAGACCATGACCATCACAGCCATGCCAGTCAGCTGGCAGGGTAAATACAGGGATGTGGTGATTAGCTGAACTATTTACATGCTCTTGCAACACTGCAAATAACCTGATTTGATCATACTAAGTTGTTTTTTGTTTTTTTGTTTTTTTGTTTTTTTTTTTTTTTAAAAAAAGAAGCCATAAGTAACCAGGCTACCTTGAAAATGTGGGCACCCACATTCAGATGATGGCAGGAAGAGTCTGCTTTCCCACGTGCATCTCTGGGTGACATAACAGGAGGCAAGTTCAGAAATGTGGAGTTAGACTTGCGTCATGCCCTAAGTGCGTTTGATGCCACACCAAGAAAGAACTGCCTAAGAGAGGGGTAAGAGTAGACACAAAAGGAAGAAAACTACAGTTAACCCCAAATCCGCTCATGTCCTCCTTGCTGAGCTCCTGGTGCTGTCACCAGCCCTTCTGTGGTTGTTTGGGGGCATATCTTCCCCTGCCTATGCTCTGTCAGTGTCTATGACCATAGATAATCCTCACTACACTGCTTGGGGAACCTGCCTTTTAAAAAATACATATATAAAAAAAAATAACAAAAAGACGAATCCTCTCCCATTTCAGAAGATGCCAAACAGTTACCCTTGCACTCAGGATGTACCTGCTTTCCTTGCCCTTCTCTCTCTGGCTGGGGTGAGCAGCCAGCATTTGCCAAGCAGCACTGAAGGAGACAGGCTAGAATATGATGCACAACCTTTAGGTAACTACAGAAGTTCAGAGCTTTGGGCTTCTTCCCTGACTTGAAGCAGAGAGAGAAATTTCGTAAGCATCATCCTGTGGTCCCTGTAGCTGTTCAAGAGAAAGAAGTAAGACAAAGTGATGCATGAGGGAAAAAAAAAAACCCTCACATTTCCTAATGGCTCATGCCATCACACATGACAACCCAGAGGCAGCAGATCTAGCAGCCAGAGGAGATTATCTGGTTTTGTAGAGCAGAGTACCAGAAAGCATCTCAAAATCGACTTGTCTGAATCAATGGGTTAACCAAGGAGCTTCTCCCTGCTGTGTGTGGGAAGCTTTAACTCCTTGCCAAATTCCACCAATCTGAACATAACCAGCTTTCTCACTCAGCCTGTGCTCCTACGCTCAGCTAACGCTCGTGCCCGCCTCTGCAAGGGAGTGTAGACAGACCCCACACTCTTTTCTCCTGTAAAGATTTCTCCAGCATTGACCCTTTCCTGATGTCAGTCATCTCCTCACTGAATTATTTTGACAGTACAGGACTTGGTTCTCTAGAAAGATCCTAAGGATCCCCCCCCTCCAAAAAAAAAAAAAAAAAAAGCCAAGAAGCTCAGTGAAAAGACATTTGTAAAACAATAATGGCTGAGGACCAGCCAGGCTGGCTGCTCCCTGCTGTTGAGGCCGGAAGGCTTGGAAAATGTTCTTTTGGGCCCTGTAGGAAAGAGCACTTGCAGATGGCAAATGCTTTTCAGACAAGCCTTCTCCTTCCTTTGGCAACAAGGCTTTTAAGTGGAGCAGTGGTGGGATACAACAGACTTGCACCTCCCAGGATGAGGTGCTATGCAAGAGCTGCCTGCACACCAGCTCTTCTACCAAGGCCATTGCAAATAGTAGCTGTGCTGTTCCAGCCAGCTACAGCTCAGCTACTGCTCAAACATGCTCACAGAGCTAGTGCTAGCTGCTAATATCCTATTCCACACCTTAGCAGAAAATTGTAAAAGGAAATTAAGAGGGAAGCAAGTATAGCCATATACCTGACAAGCTGTTCCACACCTCTTCAGTGCACAACCAGCTTCCAGTGTTCCTTCATACCCTCCTCAAAAGCTACTCTACCATGTAATTACAGAAGAAAACCTAAAGGTCTTCTTTTCCCCACATAGCACAGCGATTTTTCATTTGTTGAGCCACAAACAGGCCTCTAAAATCAATATATAGATTCTCATCATGCAGCAGAGGAGTAAACAACTGAACTTTGACTCACCCACACACACCTTTGGCTCCTGCCTTTGACCATCTGCCCTGCTCTGCAATGGACCCCCCTCCACCTGCCAGCCTGAGCTCCTTGTGCAATTTCTGGGGCTCAGGCCCTAGGGTTAGGAGAACAAAAAGATGCAAGATGCAAATGTGAGGTGTTGAATAGATAGTAATTTAATTTGCCACTTAGATAAGAACAAGGAATGCTGGAGGGGAAAAAAAAAAAAAAGATGGTTGTCCCCCCACCCCACCCCCAGGTGGGAGAGGGGACACCATCCAGCTTCACATCCAGCACCAGCCAGAGCACAGCTTGCCTGCCCATTTCCAGATGAGTTGCAAGGTGCTGATAACCTTTCCTAGTTGTCCTTAACAATGCAGTTGCACCAGCACCCAGGAAAAACCAATTGCCCTGATCACTGGCAGGGCCTGCTCAGCCCTGCCCTGCTGCCAGCAAAGCTGTGAGACCCAGAAATCACCAGGCAGCTACCCACAAGGCTACAACTTCTTGCCTTCCTACCAAAAGAAAATCTGCTATCACACCAGTTGTGGGCAAGGCTTTGCTGTGCCTTCACAGGCCACACTTAAACAGCAAACAAAAGTGTCTTTAGTTTATCTATTTATTTTTGGCACAGAGGAATGGCTGGGGTCAAAGCCGGTCCCTTTCTCAAGCTGTTCTTTGTTCTCTGGTTTATCCAATACCCCATCCCTCTCCTTGCCCTCCTACTTCCCCCTCTCCATTTTACCACAGGTCTTAAAAATTAAATTGCGCACGAAACCAAACACCGCACTTGAACACTGCCCAGCAAATGTTCCTCGTGGTCACAGAAGAATACTAATCGACCATAAAAAAATGGATAAGAGAACAGCATGCCCTTATATGGGCAGAGGCTAGACAAGCATCTGACACAAACATCATTTTTAAAGAAAAAATAATATTTATTTGCAATATAAACAAAGTCCCAATATTGGATCAGTATATATAGGGTCACTAGTTTTCCTTCATAACTCAGAAAGCAGAACCATTCCTCACTAACAAGCTCTCATTTGTACTAATCAGAAGATGCATCTCTTTTTTTCCTTTAAAGAAGAAAGACTGCTAACAGCACAGGAAGCCTTTACAAACCAGTTTAGCTGTAATACAATACAGATGCACTGTCAAAAAATCCCTGAAAAAGTAAATTCCTCCATGAGGTAAGATGCAATTAGGATATTCTCAATTTGCTCACTCACAACCGTACTTACACCCATTCTCCCTTCCAATGACCCATGATCCCAACATTGTTGCAAACAAAACCCATCAGACAAACAAAAAACATCCAGAAAACAAGAAAAGAAGCTCATTCCAACATTCTGGTAACATCTTTAACAAAAAGAACAGTTTCAGGATGTGACAGCATCAAACATTCCTCCAGATGGAGACTTTTTTTTTTATTTTTTTTTCTTTTTCTTGAAAAAAGTACAAAAACTGGATATTTAGAAAAATCCGTGGCTTTTTTCAGTTACATGAGTTAAAGTGGCCAGGGAGGGGGGAGAAAGGAGGGACTACATTGCAGCCAATAAAAAAAATCCAAATCCATTCTGCCCTCCTCCCAGAAATTACCACTTCCTCCCCCTCCCGGCTCAGTATAAGGTGTTTGCCAAACACTAGCCAGAAATATAAACAAGTCTTCTCAGAATAGAAGGCACGGTATAAAGTTATTCGAAAGAGGAAGAAAAAAAATCAGAACCTCTGTTGAAAGCTCCAATCATCTCAGAATTTGCCAGTTAATATATATATATATATATATATATAAATTCTCTGTTACAACACTCTTGTCATCATTTCCACATCTCTCCACTCCCTTGCACGCTCCACACGTGATGATTCAGTCCCACCCTGCCATGCAACCCTCACTCCGCTCCAGGCTCTTGCCACGTTCCCCCACCCCGCACACGCACATGTGGGAAAGACTCGAGTGTGCACGAGGAATGCCAACATCACGACTCCTTTCTTTACTTGGGAAGCTGGAATGATTTCAGGCCAGCTGGATGACATTAAGTCAGTCAACAGGCAGCAGAGAATGAAGCTGGGCTCAGACATGCTTCTACCAACTCTATAGAGGCTACAAGAGATTTACCACTGGCAACAGCAAACTGTTTTTGGCAGGGGTGGCATTAAAAAAAAAAAAAAGCTTGCGGCTTAGTCACCTTGGCTGAATCAGTGCAGAGTTTGTGATTGTGAGTGCAGGAGTGGTGAAGGGGTTGCGTTTAAGCCCAACTGGCCTTCACACATAACAAAGCTTCCTACCAGATGCTAACAACAACAGCAGCAGCATGTATCTCTCTCTGGAGTACCCAGTAATATGCCAGGACATACCAAGGCTTCACATAGTGTGCAAAATGCATTTGGTCAATATAAACATTTGATTAAAAAAAATAATAAATGATCAAACAAGAAACAGAATAAAATACTGGTTTTGCAACCTCGTCTGTACAAACAGTCAGGAACTTACACATTTAAAAAGAGTTTGAACCCAAAGCTCGAGTAAGATCTACCTTTCCTTTTTTTTTTAAATCAAAAAAAGTAAACTTGGGTTTTAAAACAGTCTTGGCCCAACACCTTTTGTTCAAGGTTTCCAAGTGCATAATCTCCTCACTTTCCACAGCAAGCTAACCCCGGTAGCTCTTCGCATGTGTGCATGCTCTGACAGTCCCAATGCACCCAGGAAAGCGGTTATTGCCGGTAACAGCTGCGTTCAAAACACTGTAACATCGCCCGTATTAAATAACCCCCTGTAAAAAGGCTACCTCTTCAAACCACTTTGATCAGGATACTACTGAACGGCATTAGCCTTCTTAAAGCAGCAATCGGGCACCTCTGCCCAGAGAAGCTAGTCCTTTCAGAGCTGCCTGGCAAGACGGATACTTTTTGTGAGAGTTGAAATGCTCAAGAGAAGCGATTCGATGCTTGAGTTCCCAACCAGACGGCGTCCCCTTCATGTGGACTCCAGAGTGTTGAGCTGGAACAGGTTGTGGTTGGTGGGGGTGGTGAAGTAGAGCTGTTCGCTGGGCGAGCGGTTGTCGCACGGGCTGTTGAGTCCCAGAGTTCTCTCAAAGTCCAGGAGCTGGCCCATGAAGTTAAAGTTTGGGGAGATGTTGGATTTTTTCCTTTTCACAAAGTCATAGGCATCGTTCAGGGACAAGTTGAGTTTTTGCATCAAGTAGGCGACCGTGACCGTTACGGACCGGCTGATGCCAGCGAGGCAGTGAACAAGGATCCCACACTTCTTGGAACGGGCCTCATCTGAAACAAGACAAGGGGAAGGGGAGGGGGGGTCTATTATTCCACACCAAAAACACACGGGTTTGGAGCAGGGCCAGGTGGCAGCTGCAGGCTCACAGGACCAGGACGACTGCCAGACCTGGATTCCCTGCTCCCAGTGACACCAGCTCACATCCCTCTGACACCACGGCCCTCCCCAGAGCGCTCCCAAGGGATTCCCACCACGCAGCAATGCTGCACAGCCCCATTCAGCTGGGCAAGGCCATGTATCTCAGCTGCTAGAGAAGCACAAATCAATCCTGGCAGCAGGCAGCACATCTCTTCCCCAGGGACCTTCAGTACCCTCCGAAGGCAGGCCAGGCTGCAGACAACAGCTCCAGCGAGATGCTGGGCACAGCACAGCCACCTCCACACCAGCTAGAACCAGGCTGCCCGGCACACAAGGCTACAGCCTGACACCACGCAAGCAATTCTCCTTTGCTGTTCTAATCCTTCCACTAGAAAGTCATCCGAATGCAGTCGAAGCCAATTTAAGCAGCGTCTGAAGTGCAGGAACTTCCCTTATTGTGAAATTGTTCTTTAGGATGGAAAGAAGTGCACTTTACTACAAACAAACGCTTGTGTTGGAGGAGACTCTCAGAATGAATGGTAGCAGGGAGCAGGAATGCAGACTGCACCAAGAAATGGCGAGAGAACAGCAATGAAATTCCCCCTCCCTGGCCACTGATTGAAAAGCACACACACACACTCATCGTCTCTCGCACAGCCAGAACAGCGTGAACCCTTTATGAATTGACATCTTGGTGCTGACAGAGGGACACGCTCTGAGCGTGCTGAATGCATACAAGTACACGGCTCTGCTTACTTCTGGGCAGCCCTACTTGCGGGCCATCGTTTGGCTGAGAGCTTGGTGGGGAGGGAGAAAGAGAGTCCCTGGGCAAAGCCACACTGGTGAGAGACACACCAGCACCACCAATGTGGCAATGGGCAAAGAAGGTGCAGGCAAAGCAAAATCCAGACCAGAGCCACAACAGGTTTTCTGTCCCAGCCTCCAAAACCAGGCAAGAGCTTCCAGTGCAATGGGCAATCACCCAGCCCTCCCCCCAGTCTCTCCCCATTCAACATTCCCCCTCGAATTTCTGCCTTTCATCTGACTGCGTTTCTTGGTGTTTGGTTCTGGAGTGAGGTAATCCTCCATTTCCTGCCATTAAACGGGAAGCACAAGTACAGCATTCACAGGGACACCTCCTGACCAGAGCAGACAGGCCCCAGCAGGGACCCCCCTCCCATCTCACTCATTAGGTTCAGCAGCACGCTCTGTGCAGGAGGTGCAGACAGGTCCCTGCTGCCACACCGCAGCAGCAGCTCCTGAGCAGAATCAGGTTATCAGGGGACAGAAGGACCTAGCACTGCTCTGCCCCACTTCAGCCCTTACAGCACGGCCAGCAAGCACATGCAGAGGGATATGACACTGGGGACATCAAAGCAACATCAAAATTGCCAGCAGAGCTTTCAGTCTGAAGGCAAAGGTCCCCTTCACCCTTGCCAACATCAATGCATCTTCAACCACATACAAAGCCATGGAGCTTTTAATAGTTACAGCATTAACGACTACCTGTGCCATTCACTCCCCCCAGATCAGAATGGATCAGGCTAGTGACTGTCACCAACACACAATGCAGCTCATGGGGAAGCGTACATCTCTATTCAGCCCGACAGATGCTTCCACCAGAAAATGAAGCAATTTTCCAAGCTAACGCTAGCCTCATAGAGGGCATCTGCCCCTGTGCCCCTCTCCATGACCAGCCCAAGCTGTCTCAGGGGCTGTCTGCACAGCAGTTTTTCCAGCTGAGCTCTGCAGTGTAACTATAATCACTAACTCGTTGTGTTGACGCTTACCTTAGCTTACCCCCCAGCTTTAACCACACTCGGGACTAAGGAATTGCTGGCACCAGTCACGTTAACGTTGGCCCTTACTGGTGCCCACCATCAGAGCAGGCACCCAGAGCTCCCCACCACCTTGTCTCAGCCATCTCACACTCCTGCAAATCCCCACACAAGGGGAAAAGACACCAGGGCTGGGGTTTCTGTCACCACTTGCAGGTAACTTGGCTGAGCTGCTGAACGAGGGCCCAGCTTCAAAAGGAAAGGACTCCCCAAATGCAGCCTCTGCAGCATGCTGCCTGGCTGCTCAGCTAACACCGATGCCACAGCCCAGAGAGGTGAGGCCAGAGACCAGCGACAGCCCTGGGAAGCTGTTTGCCACATTCCCAAACAGTGACTACAAAAAAAATAATAATTCTGCCAGCTACCTACCAATAAAAGCAATGGCCTCGGGAAAGAACTGCGAGAGGTTCTGGCTCCAGTGATCTGAGATGGGGATCTGCTTGTACTTGAACTCTCCGTCGTGCTCAAACATGTTTGGCAGGTTGGGAGTCACATTCAGGATGTATTTAATGCCATATTTGCCTAGGACATCCAAGTTGGTGGAATCTTTGGCGCAGCCCAGGTACAGGTAAGGTAGGATCTGGACTGGAAAGGCAGGCTGATTGTTGGGGATGGGACTCCCGTCCGACTCCGTGGCACTGCTGGGTTCTCTGTCGGATTCACCATCTGAGCAGTCAGAGCTTATCCGCAGCCCTCCCAGGCCAAGGACAGACGCTGGGGGGGAGTTGTTGGGTGAGGAGCTGTCAAGGTTCGTCTCACAGTGCTCCGAATACTCAGTCTGAAACTTGTTAAAGCCACCTGGGAAGGGGGAACGGAGAAAGGGAAGGAGAGGGGCAGAGAGAGAGAGAGAAAGATGTTTTAGCCTTCAACATGGGACATCCATCTATCCAAACACACACAAACACACACATTATTTACTAAGTCTCTGCCAGCAACTGGCTGCTATGCCTCCACCTACCCAAAAAGCAGCCCGAGAAAGGCATCTCCCTGCTCCTTCGCCTTCCCCAGCAGCCTGTTACTGGGCAAACGGGTCCCAAGCAAAGAAAGTTCCTTACTAAGTTTAACAAACACAGGCCAAATCTCAACTGCATCAAAAGAAACAAACACACAAAAATAAAAAAAATGGCAAGAGACGATCTCGCCTCATTTCGCTTCTTGAGATACGGGGCTAGGGCAGTTTAGGCAAGAGCTATTATGCCACCTAGGCAGAAAAGCACAAAAGTATCCGTGTCTGAAGAGATAAAGCAAGAACAACAAGCAAATGCCCAGCTCAGGCACTAAAACCCCATAAAATAATTCACCTTCTAGCAGGGAAAAAAGCCATAAGTTTCACCAAAGAGCCATTCTCACACCTAATTTATCACTGCGAACGTGCTTTGTGACAGGGCAGCTCCACGGGTTCCTTCTTCACCCAACCCAAAGCAGGCTTGGGAAGGGATGGGACCTCTCAAGTACTTCCCTCCAGCTCCTCAGCTCAACATCTCGGGAAGGAAGGCAGGGAGAGCAGCAAAAACCTCACCAATCTGCCTCCTTCCAGGCAACATGAAGCCAGCACCCAGCCACCAGTATCTGACACTGACAAATGGTTTAATTAGAAAGGCCTCCTGGAAACTTTGTTAGTGGGTTCGGTGGTTGTGGCGGGGTCACCGAGCAGGACAGATAGCTCCTGCCACATCCATTCATGAAAAAAAGGCTTCTCCTCCTCCTCCTCCTCCCTCCCGCGCAGCCAGACAGCGCCGAGGAGCCATTTTGGAATTTTAATTGGAAACATTTCCCACCGAGGCTCCCGGAAAAAGGCAGAGGAAGGGGCTCGCCCCCAACCCCCCCGCCCGTTAGGGACAGCTCAGAGCAACTTCAAAGCTGCTCCCTCCTCCCCAGGAGGAGGATGAAGGGGAGAGAAACAAGAGGTGAAAGCGGAGGAGCAGCTGGGCTCGTTGGGAAGCTCGAAGCCAGGACGGGCAGGGGGCTTCACCCAGCAGCACAGGCAGGGAGCAGAGGGAAAGGGGACACGGGGAAGGGGGCCAGTCCCTGTGCTTGGTGCCTGGGTCCCCCCCTCCACATCACTTTCCGAGGAGCCTGGCGCAGGCGATGTGCAGCGGGGGCTCATCCCCAAATCCCTGCCTATCTCCCTGCCCGCACCAGGGGCTCCCCCGGCTCCCATCCGAGGGGCTGTTCGGCAGCAGCAGCGTTTTTTTAAAGGGCTGCAAGTGGCAGCTTTCGCACCCTTCCCCCGCACAGCCGCCTCGGCTCCGCTGCTATTCCTGCCCCAACGCCGCCACCCAGCGACCGCCCCGGCAGCGCGGCTGCGGGCTCCGCTCAGCCCCACCGGGATGTTCCTAAAACGGTCCCCAAAATACCCCAAAACCGCAGGAAAGGGCTTGTTGGGGGGGGGGGGGGGAAGCACCCTGAGTACCCCAGCTCCTGCATCGCCCTATGGTGGGGGGAAGGAGGGCAGACCCCCCAGACAGGCTGCTGTTTCCAAGGAAAGTGAATGGGGGGTGCGGGCGGCTTTTTTTTTTGGGGGGGAGAGGAAATTTAAAGGATGGAGGCCCTTTCCGAAGGGGAGAGGCGTGGAGAGCCGCGGGGGCTGCAGCGGCACAGCCGGGGGCTGCTGGGCTCGGGGCAGGGGAGGCTGCGGGGAAGGCAGGGGGCTGCCACCGCTGTCGGGGGGGGGGGGGGCAGAAGGCAGCGGGGCGCTGGCAGCCTCCCACCATTTTGTTCCGAGGATTAAAACGAGTGGAAAACCGGGGGGGGATCGCTGCAGCCGGCGGTGCGGGGGGGGATGCGGGAGCAGGGTCGGATGGGGCGAGGGGGCTGCGGGGCGAGGAGGGGAGGGGAGGGGGGGGGTGGCAGCTCACCTTTCAGGTAATAGGCTTTGCAGCCGTCGTCGCGCAGCTTCTGGAGCAGCAGCCCCAGCACGGAGGTGGCGGCGCCGCCGTCCTGCCAGTCGGCGGTGGCCTCGTCGTAGAGCAGCACGGTGTCGGCCTTGCAGCGCTTGACGAAGCGCTCCTTGTCCTCGTGGTTGGGGATGATGGAGCGGATGGGCAGGTTGCCCTTCTTCAGGCGGCGCAGCATCAGCCCGGGGATGGCCAGGTTGATAGCGGTCTCGATGTGCGAGCTCTCGAACAGCTCGTGGGGGCGGCAGTCGAGCAGCAGCAGCGACCGGCCGCCTCCCGACTCCAGCTCCTCCTGCAGCCACTCGGCGCTCTTGCACGGCATCGCCGCAGCCATGGGCGCCCGCGGGGAGCTCCCCCAGACCTGCGTTTTCATGGGGCTCGGCGGCGGGCGGGCGGCCAGCGAGCGAGCGAGGGCCCGGCCCCCAGCGGCCACCCCCGCCGCGGCTCCCTGGGTTGTGCTGGGCTCGGCTCGGCCCGGCCGTGTAGCTGCGCGCTGCCCGCGGCCCGGAGCACGGCGGCCCCGCTCTGCCCTAGGCGGCGCGCCCCATCCCGGCGGCCTCCCTTAAAGCGGGGCTCTCCGCCGGGCCCGCCGGGTCGTGCGGCGGGGGCGGCCCGAGGGGCGGGGCGGGGGCCGGCCCGGCACAGCGCGGCGCGCCACGCCCCGCCATGGCGCGCCGCGAGGGACACGCCCCTTTCCTCAGAGCCACGCCCCCGAAGCCCGCAGGAGCCAATGAGGGCGCGGCGGGGAGGGAGGCGGGCGGCCGTATATGGGCAGGGGCGGGGCTGCAAAGCGCGGGAAGGGGCGCGGGGGCCCGCGGGGTTCGGTGGGGTCCCCGCCATCCTCTGGGGGCGTCCTCCGGGGCTGCGCACCCCAAATCCCTGCGGGCATCAGCTGCTCCCAGCCCCCGACGGATGGATAGACGGATAGACGGACGGACGGACAGATAGATAGATAAATAGATAGGTAGATAGATAGATAGATAGATAGATAGATAGATAGATAGATAGATGAGCCTTTCCTTCGTGGCAATGGCTTCTCCTCGCTCTAGCCCCTTGCTCTAAGCCTTCCCAGAAAATCCTGCCGCAGAGGGAAGGGTTCTGGGTCTGCCCCAGCGCCAGGCTCAGGGACCCAGCTGGGTGAAAGTCAAGGCCCGGGATGTGCCTTGTGTAATGGGAAAGATGTTGTCCTGTAACACCCCCCTTCCCTGCACACGTGCACACAAACACGCATAAACAGCCCGAGTTGTAACAGGCTTTAAAGCTGCTGTTGGAACGAAGCTGTGTGCCTAGGCAAAAAAATACGTGCTGGGTTGGATAAAGCACGCAGCCACAGCCTGTCTCCTTTTAGCCCGGTTGTTAAGCAG
The DNA here is from genome assembly GCF_964211825.1 of Aythya ferina. NCBI lineage: Eukaryota > Metazoa > Chordata > Aves > Anseriformes > Anatidae > Aythya > Aythya ferina. The sequence continues at coordinate 14,969,257 of NC_140306.1, forward strand.
GGACCCTAATGGGATTGCAGAACCAACGCCGCGCTTGGGAACGTGCTGAACTTCAAGCAAAACGAGCATCCCGTTACAAAACTCTGCTTTCAGCAGGACCGTGCTCAGGGCCGTTCGTGGATTTCATCGCTATCAGCAAAATCAACGTCTGCTTCTACATTGCTTCTCTGTGACTCAAGTGTGTGCCTGAGAAAGCGGAACAGCTGAAGCTGTCCACTTCCCCTTGCCCAGTTTATTTTTACTGCTGGTTGCTGTGGGAAGCTATTGTGATTCAGTGTTGCAGTAGGAAGTTAGTAACGCCACTCTTGCAGCAAAGGATGTTGAGGTTCTTATGCAAGCCACAGTGAAAATAGCTGACCTTTCAGAACATTTCTCAAAGTACCTTCAATTCCTAAGTGGAACAGCAGTGGGCTGTGCAAAGAAGGCGCATCTGGGGCTAAAGCCCTTGCTCAGCCTACTGGGGGTACTCTCAGTGCCATGAATTTTAGGGGGGCTCCTGGGCTCCCCTTTGGGAGGCAGCAGCAACAGCTGTGAAACCAGCAGGGATGCGCTTCACCTCCGTCCTGCGGTCACGTTAGTGAACACGTAAACCTCTGAGCAGGACAGGTTCCAGGCACATCACCTGCAGAGGCAAGACCAGATTTCTGATCAGTGAAGGTGAGGGCCAGAGAATGTCACCCAGCAGCAGCGTGGCATCCCTGCCTGCCCAGCCAGGAGCCGGGGGACATCGGGAGGGGGGCGATAGAGCCTGTCCCCCGGCTTCTCCCACCTTCCGTGGCAGGAGCACAGGTTACGGTGGGGTTATGGTGAACACAGCCCCGTGGGGGGGGACAGGCCCGTGGCAGGGTCAGGGGCAGGCAGGGCTGGCAGCTGGAGGCTGTGCCAGCCTGTCGGCTTGCTGCCCTCTTCAGTCAGCTGCTCCAAAATGCAGCGAAGCCAAAAGCGAGACGAAACTGAGTCATGGGGCTCTGGCGACGGGTCCCTGCGTCCCGTCCCCCACCTCCTCCTGGGGCATCTGCCCTGCAGAGGAGGGCAGAGAGCTCTGTGCCCACATCTGGTTTCCTGCAGAGACCAGAGGAGGCAGAGAGGACGCACGCAGCGGGGGCCAGGATGGAGCTTTTGGTGACGTTTGGTCTTGCCGTGCACGTGGCTTTGGTGCCAGCAAAGGTCGGCGTCTGCCCAGAAATGAGCAGCTTTTGGCTCAGCCCTGAAGGTCCCAAGTGCGTGGGGATGAGGACAACGCTGTGCAGTAACACGTCTTGGGTTCGGGGTGCTTTTGTCCTCATCCATTCTCTGCTCCCCTGCGATGCTGAGGCAGCCACCGCCTCAGGTTCCTCACTCCCTCACCTCCTGAGCCTGGGGACTGGGTTTTGATGTCTTTTTTTCCCCCCAGGGCTGTGTTTTGGTGTCTATTTTCCACCTGGGTCTTTGTCTTCTGTTGTAGAAACAAAGACCAAGAGTCATGGCAGGACAAGAGGTAACAGCACAGTCAGTAGGTTTTCCCACCTGTAGAGCAGAGATAGTGCCTCCCTCCCTGTCACCTTTGCGAACACATTTAGCTGCTAGGGAAACAGGCAGGAGGGCTGGTTTGATGCCACCATCCTTAGCATCCTCCTTGCAGTGCTGAATTTCTTGGATTGAATCACTTTAAAAAAATAATATATATATATATATATATATATATATATATATATAAAATTTAACTTTGGTTCTCTTCACTGATCACTTAATTGACGTAGGAGTAAATCTGTCAGGGAAGGGCAGTTGTTGATTGTTTACACAATGTTTCATTATTGCGTGTAAGAGGTTAACTCCTGCTAGAGAAATAGATGCATGGCTTTAACAGTCGAATTAAACAAATAAATAAATAAAATAAAAAAGCCCAAATTCGCTCTCTACTCCTGCACTAATTTGTGACTATTTTTATCAACACTAACGCTGAGCCAGGGTAAAAATACTCCCTAGAAAGTTTAGAATTTACATTTGTCTTCATATATATTCAGCAGAAATCTAGCTCCCCAGCCTCCGCACTGCCTAATCTGGATTCATTAGCTTCAGCCGCCCGCAAGAAAAATGTCAGATGACTTTGGCCTGGTGAAGCGCTGCACCCACAAGCGATCAGTGGGAGGATCTACGCGCTGCGACGCTTTCTGCAGCGAGCCCTCCCTGTGAGCCTGCGGGCAGCTCCCGGGGGTGGGAGCAGATTTCCCCTTCCTCGCACAGCCCTGCTTCTCCGCTGGGCTCCATCCTGCGTGGATGCTGAGCCCTGGCAAGTGCATGCTGCCAGCGTGAAGCTGCCTTGTGTCCAGCAAGACCAGGGTCGTGTTGCTCATGTGTAGTCGCCAGTGGAGATGCTGAGCCGGGATGCAGGGAGCTCAGGCTGATGAGTTGCTGGGTGCTGCCACTTTTCCGCTACAAGATGGGACAGCATCGTTTGTCCCTCTCTGGGAGGCACTTTTGCACTAGAGCTGGAGATTTTCATGTCGTGGTGTCTGTGGATTCTGGGCCAAAGACTCCACAATTGTTCTCTGGCATGTTGCTGCAGGAGAATCTACACGGCCAAATGTAAAAGGAGGCATGTGTGGCCTCACAGAGCCTTCGCAGAGCCTGGCCTCCGCTTGTGTTCCTCCTTCTTTCAGATTAGCCTCAATCTCCATGGACCTCTGCTCCTGCTTCCCACCTGGCTCTTCTGACATCAACTTTGCCTCTTGTCAGACCTGGAAAGCACTGTCAAGGTTGAGAAAACCCCTCAAGAGCTGCAGTGAGCATCCACATCCAGATTCCGGCCTTCTGAAGGAGGCTCAGGGTAGGAGGCTTCCCCTGAGGCTGGCTCCCACCTTTCCACCATGCAGATGTCTCCAGGTAGATCCAGAAGCTCTGTGGCAGCCATGGAGGAGCAAAGCTGTGTGCAGAGTGTTGCAGGCTGTGGTGGACATCATCTTCTCTTTGCAGCAAAAATCAAGGCTCCAAGAACTCTGTTTTCCGTGATCAGCTCCTAGTGGTTGCACCAAGAAGGGCTAAGGCTGGAGGTCCCTCTGGAGAGCATCACAGCGAGGTCTGCTGGAGCAGGACCCCATCCCAGTTGGTTCCCACTATCTCCAAGAATAGAGACTCCACGCCCTCTCTGGGCAACCTGGTGCAGTGTTTGACCACCCTCACAGTGAAAAAGTATTTCCTTATGTTTAACCATTACATGCCATGCTTCAGTTTGTTCCCATTGCCTCCCATCCTTTCACTGGGCACCCAAGAATAGCCTGGCTCCATCTTCAGAGTTTGAGGAATCATCTGCATTTTTACAGCAAAGGGTTTGCTTCCACCTGGGTGAAAAAATAAAAATAAAAAATCCAATCTGCAGAGCCAACACCTAATTTATCTGGAAATATCAGCCCAGTACTTAAGTACTTCTCACACTGCTTTGGCTGGGAGAGCTGTTTCAATGACAGCTTGGGAAGTCCCCACACTTTCTGTAAAATCCAGGAGAGAAAGGGACAAACAGCAGATGAGTCCCCACAGGCTCTGCCAGCCGTCAGGGCGACCTCTGATCCAACCAAACGGGGATAACAGCAACAACGGCTTCCCTGCTCCCCTCCCTCTGCTTCCCAGGCTCCAGGCTCCTTCCAGAGAGAAAACTGGAGAAAATTTCAGATTCTCTACCCTTTTTAGCAGCAGGCTTTAAATGAACAGGTAAGAAAGCCACATGCCACCACCCTTGCGGCATCCTCCCTTGTGGAGGATATGTACCTATAGCTACATATCCCTATATATACCTATATACCTACATGCCCCATTTCTAATCATTTCTCATTCATATGCCAAAATAAAAGCTTGTCCTTAGAGAACAGGAAGGCATAGAAAAACAAGCAGAGCAGTGACAGCAGGGCCCCTTGGTGTTTGTTCTCTACATGCCTCTGCTCTCACCCATTTGCACACCCAGAGCCTCCCAGCTCCACGGGCTCAGCATCCTTGGCCCACCCTCCACACACGTCAGTTCCCTGGCTGTTTCTCCCAGTCAGCCAGGCTGGTTGCAAGAAGCGATTTCCTGCAGAGAAGTATTTCTGTTTCAAGGAGGCTAAGTGTGAGCTTCCTGATGTAGGTTTTTTACCAGAACCCATTGCGAAAGCAGCTCCACCACCCACTGGGCACTTCTTAAAATGAGCTCGGGCTCTCAGCTCTGCTTCCCCAGCTTGGCTCCCTGACCCCTGCTCATAGCATCATGGAGTGGTTTGGGTCAGGAGGGACCTTAAAGCCCAGCTAACTCCTCACGGCCCTCAGAGTAAATAATTTATTTGTAATATCGAATCTGAACCTACCCTCTTTTAGTTTAAAGCCATTACCCTTGTCCTATCACTATACCCCTGGCAAAGAGTCCCTCCCGAGTTTTCCTGTAGGCCCCTTTTGGCACTGGAAGGTGACTGGAAAGTGTCTCTGGAGCCTTCTCTTCCCCAGGCTGAACAACCCCAGCTCCCTCAGCCTGCCTTCACAGGAGAGGTGCTCCAGCCCCTTGTTCATCTTCGTGGCCTCCTCTGGACTTGCTCCCATAGTTCTGTGTCCTTCTGATGCTGGGGGCCCCAGAGCAGAAGGCACGGCTCCAGGTGGGGGCTCACAAGAGTGGAGCAGAGGGGCGACCTTAGTAGGTCCTAAACCTGCATCTCCGCACTGGAGCTCCATGGAGGTAACATCCCCTGTGGGGAAGTCAAGCACGTAACAGCCTCTCTTGACCAGGACAACAGCCAGACCTCCAGGAAGGACACACGAGCATGCCCTGCAGCAGACCTGTCCTCTGACCTTGCTGCGTCTAGCCAGCTGCTGAGCCCCAGCAAAGTTGTTCTGGCTGCAGCTCCTGCTCCTCTTCTGCCTGGCCTCATCACCCACTTGCTGCAAAGGAAAGGTCCACTATTTCCCCATATTTTCTCCAGGCCCCTTGTTGCAGCATTGAGCGATTTGTCTGTTTCATGACAGCCTGGAAGCTTTTCTGGAACTTCAGTCCAGACTATTCCTCCAGCAAGCAAAGCAGACAAGGCACTTGGTGGTGTTAGCAGGAGGAAACAATGCATAAGCAGTCATTGTTGAAGGCACTTGTTGCATCTTTCCCAAGACACCGTGTGCATTATTGTGCCTGCTGACAGCATCTCTGGAGGGTTATTGAGGGCCTGGGCCTTGCTCTGGCACAGCTTGAAGGGGCCGGCTTTGGTGGCCAAAGGGGATTTGGGGGAAATGTCCCCCTGTGGCCCTGTTGTCACATGCAGCTGCTATAGCTGGGACATCCCAGGGACACGCACAGAGCCTGGGGGCAGGGAGAGCTCACATCAATTATTAGACCAAGGGATGGACCCGGGAGGAAAAGATGGGCTTTAAGACACACGCTCCCATCTGAGAATTACACAGTGGACCTCCAGCTTCCCCTTGACTCGCTTTTACAGCCCGTGATATGAATGTAAAATGAAGTGTGCACCGAGACACAACCCAGTTTTGAAAGGGGGCACACCCTGCCCTGCAGAGTTGTGACCAGAAGTGACAGCACAGCGAGCCCTCCTTCTGGAGGAGATGCAAGGTCTCCCCCACCCTGCCCATGCACCACGCTGACCAGGGAGGAGGGACACGGCCTGGGGACACACAGGCATGTTGTGCCTGCGTGTCACCGTTTCCTCACTCCTGATTTGAACAGTGAGGCAACAGCAGGCAGAGAAAGAGGTGACCAGGCAACCTTTAAGCAAATACATCCTGGGGAATGAGCTTTACAGTGGAAGCAAGACATCTCTGGAGAGCAAGGGGCAGGGAGGCCACCAGGCAAGACATGCTCTGAGGAGGTGCCTGCAGCACAACTAGAAGGCTGGGTGGGCACAAGGATGTGGAAACAAGCCCTGGTGAGAGCACAGCTCCTCCGGGTGAGCTGCTGCCAGGAGCTGGAGCTTCCAAGTGGCCAGAACCTTTCTTGGGAAAGCTAGGGAAAGCTTTGGCCTGGGTAGTGGCATTTCTCAGGGGAAACATTATTTCATTGGAAACCACGGGCATTCATGTCAAGTAAAAGCTATTGGAAAAGTGACATCGCACTGAAACAGAAAAAAAATCTCAGAGCCCAGACTTGTTGGGTGAAAGGTGTTGGAAATGCAAATTGTTAATTTAAAGAACTGGGACAGGAAGCAAGGGTGCCAGACTGAGCTGTTATCGGCTGCATCAGCTGCAAGTCTGGCTCACTATTTCAGAATAAAATTAGACTTGCAGTATATGACTTTAAATATTTAAATTACTTTCAGTAATTCATATGGTGACATTTAAACAAAGTACACCAAGCAAACAGCTCCCAGTGCTTAAAGGAAATGTTTGCAGGTAATAATATTTAATTTAAGGAGGAACAGCTGATATCAAGGCAGGATCTTAGCTCTGAATTCAACGTACATTCCTCTTTGAACCAAGAATTGGAGAATAAATCCCTGGGCCTGTGATTGCTTAGACACGTAGAGCAATGGGATTTGAGTGCTTCTGTTCCCAGAGGTGGCACTGGGCAGCACCATGCCAGGGGGCAAGGACCACCAGGCTCGGTACTGCCACCCTGCCTGCCCTCTGCCAGGCATGAGTCCACCCAGCTTCTTCTTGGGCTGTTCCCTGAGAGTTTATTTTAGGATCTAAAGGCTAAAGCCAGCCTGGGTACAAACAAGCAAAACTCAATGAAGTCAACTTAGGGGTTGAGTGCTGCTGCTGGTGCTCCCAGCCAATCTGGAGAGCTAAGCTGGGTCTATTACATCAGTCACACTGGATTTCATAACATTAGACATTTCAATGAGGGTGACTCATTCCCTTTTGAAGCGCATTGTATGTATGAGCAAAGATGATTAACTTTTGCTGAATGGTATGATTTCTGGGACGGGAACTGCTGTTAATTAGGAGCAGATCTCAGATGATCACAAACTCTGTTGTCATGGCCTACTTTGTATATTTCTCTCCATTCTCCTTTTTTTTTTTTTTTTAATTTATTTATTTTTAAGCTCAGGATAAAGATTAAAGTGTCCTTCTCTGCTGTAAAGCAGCCAGGCATCCAAACAAGGCATCCGACATCTGCAGACAGGCATGGCCCAGGGCTGTCAGTCCCTGTGACCAAGCTTCAGCTACCTGCCCCCAAAATCTCTGCTTTCACATTAAAACCAACCAAAAACAAAACAAAACAAAACAAAACAAAATAATTTAAAATAAAATACCACCACAGGGCTTCCAAACATTGCGATAGAAGCAGATAAAGACAGTAAAAGAAACTTAAAAGGATCAGAGTCTAAAATACAAAGCTATCTTTCCCCACCCCTCCAATATTTTCGTTCTCAGAAGAAACTGTTGGAGGGTTGTGTTAATCTCGTGCTTCTGACTGCTGAGTGGAGCCTTTGGGGGTAGCAACACAAGGGACCCTTTGGATAAAGAGCTTCCCAGGTTCACAGAGAAGAATCTTTTCAGCTGTAGTGGCTACAAAGAAGGATGGAGAGGTCCTCCTGACCCCACCGTGGGCATGTGCAGCCCCAGATAGTGCCTGGGGGCTGCAGAGGAGCAGCTAAGGGCCCACGGATCCAACGTGGACCAGGCTGCTCAATGGCATTCTGCCACCAGCTTGTGACTCCCAGTGTCCACGTTCTTATGACAAGGTCCCCTCAAGCCTCTGCCACCATCACCACCAGCTCTTGAGTGCTCTGGGATGCAGCAGGAGGAATAGCCACGAGGCTGGGGGTGCTGGGAGGGGACAGAGCTGAGCCTCTCTCCAGAACCGCTCTCCCCTGCCCAGACCTCCTGCCTCTTTTCTTCTCCTGAAAGAGAAAAAAAAACATTGAAACTGAGACAAAAGATGATTTCTTGGGTCAAAACTGAGTGGGCCTGGGCATTTTAATGCAAATAGGAGGTGAACAGCCCTAACCCTCACCATGCAACACTCCTTGCTGGCCCAACCACCATCCTTTCAGATGAAAGCTCATTCTCAAAGCAGGGACAAGCTGGTGTGGCAGAAGAACCCAAAAGGGCCATTTAATTCAGACCAGGAAACTGGAGCTGGCTGGGAAGAAGGAGAGGGTGCCTGCAAGCCCTGCAGGCCCCTACAGCATTCTGGTGCTCAGTGGTCACAACCGACTCAGGGTCTCCAGAGCACCGTCATTTTCTGCCTTTTCCAAAACACCAGTGTGAGGGAAGGACAAAGATTTCATGGACACATACTGCTTCCAAAGCGCCTACACCAGCACCTGGGGTATTTTGGAAACTGGGAGGTGTGGGAGCATCAGAAGCCTTGTTTCAGGCACGGTGGTGAACGAGTTGCATCGGATCAGAGACAGGGCTAGCTCCCCTCCAGCTCACAGGCGGACAGCACTTCAGCACACTGAGCCAATGGGGAATTCTTCTTGATTTTTTTTTTTTTTTTTTTTGAGATAAAGTGGCATCTAGCAGTAGGAAAAAACTAATTTTGACTAAAATGGGGCCATTTGTAGTAGTGAGGCACTGCTGGCAGAGGGAAGGACTCCTGAAAACTTCAGGCACGAGCATGGGACACGCGATCCCTTGCCCGAACTGCGGATGAGCAGCGGAGGCTGAGACACGCAGCCCAAAAGGCTCCTCTGGAGGCTGACACAGATGGGGATTTTCCTTCAGAGGCTCCTTCCCTCTGCCCGAATGGGCAAAAAAACACTCATAGCTCAAATCCCCAACAAGCATCTGAGGAAGGGGCAGTGCTGGCACTGCCTTGGGTGCTCTTCCTCTCCTCCGAGTGCTTTTCCTGCTGGTGCTTCTAAAAATGTACGGCAGAGCAACTGTCTCTAAGGCAATTTCCATAACAATGGGTGCAGAAGAACAATCTATGCTGTTATTGTGCCTTGCTTGCTTACACACACGCGCACAAAGAGAAACAGGCACGCTGTAATTCCAGCAATCAACGAATTTTTAACCAGTTTGCTCCCAGTCACTGCTGGAAAGCCACCCAGGGGACTCACTGGCCGCTACCAAGCCAGGGGTTGCTGGCGGGGCTGGGGTGCCCGCACCACCTGAGGCTGGAGGTGTAAAAGCAGCTGGTGTCAAAGGAAGGAAACCACAGAGAGCATTTCCACATCGTCCCCACTGGTGTAGGTTTGTGGTGCTCCACGATGGCCCAGAGAAGTTGTGGATGTCCCGGCACTCCAAGTGTTCAAATAGGCACCTTGAGCAAGCACCTCTGCTGCACCCATTCTTTAAACGTGTTGTCTTACATAAAGGCCCCAAAATGCTACTGTTTTATCTCAATTCTGGGTGCACAGTCCTTGAAAAACCTGCCCAGGTTTGCCCCTTCCCAACACCTTTTTCACCTGACCTGCTAAAGCCGACATTTAGACACTGCCTCTGGTTTAATCACTTGCATCCTGTGATTTCCAGCTTTGTTTAAATTTGTACAGAGCTCAACCTATTGTCAGACATACACTAATTTGCATGTTTCTAATTATTTGTTTCCATCTTAAAACCTGTTTTTCGGCAGATTGCAGCTTTATTTTAATACATACTTGGCTAGAACTTGAAACACACACTGCCAGTAGCCCAGACACAAACAGGCCAGCATTGCACAGGAGAGGCTGGGGGAGAAATAAGACTGAGACAACTTGAATTAAAAGCCTGTTTATAAAAAATGAATTAAAAAAATGAATCTAGCAGCAGTCTTGCATCACAGAACATTCCAGTTTTATAATCCTCTGTTTCTGCCCCTCTAAATAAAATTAATCTCAGCCCTTTTGGAGAGAAACACATACTGGTGCGAGACATCTCCTCACACAAACACTTTGACCATCTCCATTTTATGTGATTAAAGCTCTTAAAAACAGTTTAATCCTTTTTTTACTCACATTCTTGGCTTTAAGAATGGGCCTGGAAGTGGGTGACCAAGCCAGGAACATTTCTTACCTGTTTTTCATGAATGCAGACATAAAAGCTCAGGCACAGTCCTCAGCCTCTCCATGCCGGGGCCATTCCCCTGGTGGCTCCACCAACAGCCGCTGCTGTCCCAGCACAGCCTGGCCACTTTATTTCTCCTTAACTTCCACTCCAGCCTTCACAGGGCAGATGCTGCAGCTGAAAGCAACCTGTGGTGCTAGCCCAAGGCAGCCAGCTACACTGTAACATGCAGGATGACAAAACTATCTCCAGGACCATTTTCCCCCCATTATTATTATTATTTATTTATTTATTATTTATTTTTACTATCTGTAGCTCTTGCCCCTGTGCTAAAGATTCTGGAGCCTCTGATCTAAAATGCAGAGTGACTCTGATGCAATAAAACTGAAAGAAAAAAAAATATGTCATTTGCTGGCAAATGCTGACTTGTAGTGGGGGCCACATCCAGCATAAAGTGCTGATCCAGCCACACATCCATCACAGCAGCTGCTCTGGGAGAGCAGCAAGGGGGCTTTGATGCCTGCAGCAGGCCAGGGAGACCTCCTCAGCTCCTGAGCAGGTCCCAGGCCCAACCGAAGCTGAAGCAGCTGCAGAAGGGTCCAGAACAGACCTTGCCTGCAGTCTCAGGGCCGAGCGAGGAGAGGTGCTGGCAGTTAGGTTAGCAGCCATGTGGGTGGCAGCACCAGAGGGTGGCCCTGCCGGGAGCGCTGACGGCTGCAGTGCTGCAGAATCACTTTTGCTGCTGTACACACGGGATTTTTGCAAGCACAGGGGAGCATCACAACCTTCCCCAGCCTTTCCCAGCTTTGTTTACCTTTTCATTAAGATGTGAAGACAACCACCAAAAAGGTGGTTGCAAAGCCCCTTGGTGCTTGCAGCAAGCGGCCAGGAGGAACCACTAGAAGCAAGTGGCTTTTCTGTGCAAACGAGGTGGTCTGGGCCTTCAAGGAGGAACTCAGGCATCCTGCTCATGGCACACAGAGGCCCATCTGGAAGACTTGCAGCATCTCCAGACAGACACCAGCAGCATCCTCCCTCTTGCAGGTCTTGGGCTTCGCAGTCTTGGACTTTCCGTGGGTACCAAACACCCTCTGTCCACAGCATGGAGGATGCCTGGGAAAAGGCCTTTCACTGAGATGAATTTTGATGTGGACACCATGTTCAGCTACAGGGATATCTGCTGGAGGTGGCCACTGCCTCTTGGTTGCAAACCGAGCATCTCATCCAGACGTGTATGCCTCCACCTGCCAGCCAAGGCCAAGGGGCCGTGGGGTTCATCACCTCATGGCCCTTCCCCATTTCTGCCTGAAGACACTTTTGGTGAGCTTCCACTCCTGTTTTGCTAAAAAGGAAAGAAAAAGGGAAGAGACTCACTTGATGTTAAGGAAATCTAACAGAGCATGCAGAAATCCAGCTGCTCAGGCACATGTGCTGCCTTCCTTCTGCTCTGTACCAGTGAGGCTGTGCCTTGTTTAGATCTGGCTCCATCTCTCACAGACTTGACCAACTGTCCCTCTGCCATGCCATCTTCACCAGTTTACCCCCGAACTGTTTGTTGACATCCTCAGTTTGGGGTGGGGGAGATGTTTTTTTGTTTTCCATGATGGGAAAAGCAGCACATGTCAAGAAAGCCTGGCGGCAGAGGGGTCAGAAGATCGCTCGGTGAGTCACCATTTTCCTCAGCGACCACCCGTGTGTGCGGGCAGATGCGCTTCCTAGAAATTACCGGGCTGAGGAGCAGGCCCGGCGCCTGTCTCGCTGACTCACTTGGCTTCCTCCCCGCTCCGGCATCGCTCTTGTACGGCCTCCATCCCAGTGTCCCCCCCTCACCACTCCCCATGCCCGCAGCTGGGTTTTAGGCCATGAGCTGCTGAAGTTTCGTAAGAGCTTTGACTCGCGGCCAGGATCCAACAGGACACTTGCACAAGCAGCGTGTGCCCTGCTGGCACGGATCGCGGCCGTGCGTGAGGCAGAGCTGCAGCCATGGCTGCCCAAGGTGCCACATCCCCTGGGCCCAAGGTCACCCCGAGCACAGCACTGGCCACCTCTAAAGCAAATGACTGTGTAAGAGCCTCCCCGAGAAGGAAAGGCTGAACAATACTGCAAGAGGCAGATGCTACAAGCAGGAAACACAGGAAGATGCAAAGAGACAACAGGGGACACTTCCCTACCTGCGTTGTGTTAACACCCTGGTGTTTGGGCACTGCCTTTGAGACTGGCAGCCAGGCAATGAGGGATTTGCCCGACGCTTTCACCCATGGTTATGTCGGACATGAGACAGGTGAGTGACCCATGTCCTCTTGCACATGGTGGGGAGCCTTGGAGGCCAAGAAATGCTGTAGCCCTGAGGGCAGCCCTTGCTTCTCCCTGGAGCTCTTCTGCTCATGTCCTGGAGCCCATGGCAATGTACAGCCTCACCACTGGCTCTGGGACGTGGATATGAACCTTTCTCACGCTAGAGGCAGATCTTACAGAGTTAAGAACGTTTTCTTGGCTTGCTTTACCAGTGGAAGAGCGACTTGCAGCAGAGCAGATGGATACAATTCTAATTTGAGTTTCACATGATTTATATAAATAGGCTGAGACAAGGCTGAGCATAGATGGCGCAGTCATCTGCCAGCTTCGTTCCCTTTACATAAAGACCCTCTCCTCCCTTCCCATTAGTCTCGCAAAACACATCAGTAACATCTGGTTGCATTTGCAGCAAGCGGTCACCTCAGTCTGTGCCATCCTCCTGCAAAGTGCCCGGCTCACAAAACAGCCCCCTAGCCACCATGACTCCTCTCACCCCCCAAAACACAGGGCAAGTTGTTGAGAACACCAGAGCCGTAAGCATCTCAGCTGTCTTGGCTCAGGAGAGCAGGGAGGGTCCGATCCATGCTGAGTCCTTCCCAGGCAGGGGGGACAGGAATGAGCCCCCCATCACTCACAGCAGAGTGAATTCAGGCTGAGCTGCTCCCATCGCTGGGTGCTGGGAGCAAGGGGACACTGGTGGCCCCACTGCCACCCTCAGGGAGATGACACAGCAGCTCCCTCCTCCTCGTCATCCTCCTCCTCACCAGTGCGTTGCAAAGGAGCCTCCATCAGATCCTGAAGAGGAACAAATCAAGAAGCACATCCTTGCTGGGCTTAATTTGGAACCCAACCTTGTCCCCACGCTGAGCAGGGGCTCCCAGTTATTACAGGAACTTAAATTGTGTGAAGTTTGGTGGCTGGCAAGAAGGAAGGAATCCCACTGCTGCCCCGCAATGTTTGGCTTTTATCAGCCAGCGAAAGCCCTCCCTGAAACTCTGCCCCATGACACCAACCATAGGAAACCCGGCTTTGCTGGTTTCCACTGCTTGTGGAACAAGTTGTGTTATTTGTATCCTGGTATCCTAGGAGCCTTAGTTTCTGTCCTGCGTTTAGTCCCTGGCTGAGAGGTATTTTCCAGGGTCAGCCTAGGAGGAGGGAGCAGACTTTTAACTCCTTCAGTGCAACGAGCACATTCCCACATCAGGCTATTTCCATCCAACGTGGGAAAAACTCCACCCTGGGATCAAGGTGCATGTAGAGAGATTCCTTGCCCTTGTGGAGTCCTTCATGGCAGTCTTTATCAGCCAGCCTGAGCCACATCAACTACCATTCCCACTCCTACATGGGTCCATTGTCTGAAATTTCCCTAATTACGGGCAGCAGAGAGAAGAAAGGAGCCCAGGAGAGCTGGAGATTCAAGTCAAAGAGTGGTGGGGTCCTTGGACATCCTGAGAGGAGATGCGAATGTGCTAAAGAGGAGATGGGGGCCAGGGAAGAGTCCATGGAGTGGTCCGTGGAGCCCCGTGCTGTCAGCCATCAAGCTGGGTGGTTTGCAGTGCGGGTCATGCATGGGCCTGAGAATCTGAAACCCAAACCTCTGCCAAGCCTGGAGATTGTTCCACTGCCCTGGGCAAGAAGAAGAAGCGGCAGGTTCACGGCTCTGCCTGCAGAACTGTTTGCCACCAGCTGTTAGGCAAGTCCTCCTGCATCTCTCCAGCACCCACGGCAGCAGCAGATGAGGAGCGCGTCATCTGGAAAATATTTGGGTCTTCTAACCCTAGCTGCCTTAGTGCTGAGGGCATGCGATGAAAAAAGGCTGGATCTACTGTCTGTCAAAACCATTTCCCATCACTGCAATATTTTTGAACAAAACATTCCAAAAAAGACCAAGGAGGAGGAGGCCCATAAAGCAGAGAAAATGACTCGGGGGATGCAGAGCAGTTTGTGGCTCTGGGTGCCCTGTGCCTGTGAGAGGAGTGTCAGGAGGAGAAATCCCTGGACTCGGAGTCTGGCATCCCCTCCTGTAGCACGGTGAGACGGGTGTGCTAACAGCAACGGTGAGGCACCAGGGGAAGTACTGATGCCCCCAGGACGTTATCCCACCACGCAGTACCTCTGTCTGAGAACCCAATACTGGTCTGAAAAGCAACCCTTCCACTGCCAGGACACCTCGGCTGAGGGGAGCTCAGCACCCAGGTCAGCTGCATGCATTTTCTTGCCCAAACAGCAAATAATTTGGAGCTGGGCTTGGAATCTGAAGAGTTGATGACCATTCATCAAGAGGTTTCAAAGAGACATTTTGTCAAAAAGGTGTGGGTTTTGAACTGATTTCAAAACTGGATTTGATTATTACTGGATTTAATTATTCCTGGATTTAATTTCAACTTTCATTTTTCCTAATCCTTGTAAAAAGCACCAACTCAGTAGTAATGGCAAAAACATTCCCTCAGAGAAGTTCGAATAGCTTGTAGCAAAGACACTTGAAAAAAATAAAATAAATAAATAAAAACCCTTTACTAGCTCCCAAGACCAAAGGGGGAAAAAAAAAAAAAGAGAGAAAAAAGAAAAAAAAAAAGAAAAAGAAACGTGTCCAGAAACATACCTATACAGGCAGTATTTTACTAAAATGTAAACCATCTTTTAACAGGGACACAATCCCTGAGGCTTTCCCTGGGTATTAATGATAAAGTGACGTTATTTCAGTCCCATGTACTAGAATTTCTTATGAATCAGAAAAAAATATTCCATGATTAAGCTGAAAGCCTTTATGAATAGCACAGCTAATTCCTGCCATGGATTACAAATCCCTGCTTCCCCTTTCCAAGCCCACGTTGAGTTAAGCGTGGATTTCAGGATGAAGAATTAAGCACAAACCCAGACCTCAATCCAGGCCAGCACAAAAGCTTGAATGGGGCATGAAGTGTCTTGCTTGAGCGAGGGACTTTCCTCACTGGGCACTCCTGGACTTTGCCTCTCCCCGGGGATGCAGGGACATTGCCTCTGCTCTCCCGGTCCCACGCTGGGTGAAATCATTGCCACCACGGTGCTGTGCTGCCACAGCCATCTCCATTCACAACTCCCGTTCATTCACTCCAAAACATTCCCCTTGGCCAGATATTTATCGTTCTTGTATCATCCTCAAACTATTTTGCAGGGGTGGTAGGAGTGGCTTCTGGAAGACATTTGAGCACACATACACAAATACACGCTTGGGCTGCTGTGTGTTTGGACAAATAAATAAATGCGACTAAATAAAAAGAAACGTTTTTGCGGTAGGCTAGCTACCAGCAGGAAGCGCATCCCAGCCCTGCCAGAAAACAGTCCCTGCGGGGATTTCCGAGTGCGTCCAAAACCAGCTGGTCTGAGACCCACTGACGTGCATGGGTGAGGAATTCAAGAAAATAGCGAGTTCCTTAAAAAAAAAAATCAAAAGAAAAGTCTTCTTACCTTCATAAACACTGTCTAAACCGCCTGAAAAGTGACACGGCTGCATGAGTCGAGCAATGCGGCCTGCGGGGTGCATTGGAAGTGCCTGGGAAGGAGCCTGCAGCTCCCAGCACCTGGGGACCAGCAGAACCTGCAGGGCTGGAGCATCTTCATGTGTTCCTCACCATAATGCTGCCAGTAGTGCTTCTTCATCAGCTTTGGCCGGGGACAAGAGCTTCTAAAACAAGATTTCAAACACTTACTTTTTTATATCATTTCATTGCATCACTGTGGAAAGCATGGAGTCTGCTCCTAGTTACACCAGCTTGGGCTTTGGGTTTTTCCTTTTAGATTTTTATTTATATATATATGTATATACACATATATACACACACCCCCATACCCCATTGATAACACACTGAGGAAGAACAACCTGCCTAGAAGTGCTTTTCCCAGCTCCGTGGCAGCCCTGGTGCAATGCTGGTGATGGCAGTGCTTTTCCAAGATGGAAAGGTGTCCTCAGATGCTTCGATGTCCAAAACAGCTGCTGGCGGAAGCTGGCATTCACGCTGCCTGCATGTGGCAACAAGCCATTTCTGTGTCAGGAGATGTTCTTGAGAAGGAGCTGAAGGATCAGCAGTGGTTGCTGCTCGGTGAGGTTTCATGGGGGTTTGAGAAGGAGCGAAGCTGTGGCTGATCTTGAGACAGAGAGGGAAAGCTCCGCTGGGGTGCCTGCAGACATCCTAACTGCTGCACAAGTCACCCCACGGGGAAGGGGATGCAGAGGCTGGCATGGCAGATGTGCTCAATTCCCAGCCCTGATCCCTCTGCAACCAGCAGCTAAAGCTCCCATTTAACTTCAATGGGGCCAGGATTTGACCTGGATCTCAACTAAATCCACACCCATCAATGGATTTGCTTGGGATGTAATTCCCAGGATTAAAGGGACTTTGCCCTGCAGTGCCCTGCACCACAGCTCCCTCAGAGCTCAGCACCCACGCCCCACTGCTGGCCAATGCCAGCAAACCTATATGAGGTCCCCGTTTTTAAACAGACGAGAGAGAAAGAATGAAAGAGAAAGAAAAAAAAAAGAGAGAGAGAGAGAGAGAGAGAGAAAGAAAGGGTAAAGAAAAAGAAGAGGAGCATTTATTTCCCCTGCAGCTGTGCTCTCCCGGACAGAGGACTGCTGTGGCAGGACAATAACGCTTTATGTGCTGAGGTTAAGTTTTAGTTACTTGAAACTATCAGCTCTTGTGTTCGAATCATCTTACTACCTCCCCAGTCAAACACAGCTTCCCTGCTGGCAGGGATTCGGTCATGCTGTTAAAATCAGACACGAAGGGCAAGCGGGGCTGGATTTAAAGTGATCTGCTGGGAGCTGCCAAACCCAGCGTGCTGCTCACCCACAGGGCTGCCCAGCCCCTTCCCCAGTGCTTGAGAGGGAGGCATCTGAGGTCTAGCTCTGGAGTTGGGCTTCCAACTCCCAGATATTCCCTCTGTTTCTGACAGTGATAGGCAAACACCTGGCGTCAGTTTTGGTCCTCTCCAAAATGCTGAAGACGTCTTCAGGTCCAGTGACACATCGCTGTAGACTTGTATTTTGCCTTACTTCAAACAAATCCTCTCTTGGTTATTGGCTCCCCCTCCCACAGGTCACAGAAAGCAGCATCTCATAAAATTATCCCTCCCAACATGCTCAGTGACCCACGCGGAAAGAAATGGTCCTAATCCCATCAGCCTGAGCTAGGCCCCAGCTCAGCGAGTTACTTAATATTTGGGCACACACCACAGTCAGTGGTGCTAAGCATGTGGTGAAGCCAACACACATTTTGGAGCTGACAAGCTGAAGACAGCAGATGTCGTGGCCTGAGGAGGTGCTACCAGGCTTTGCCAAATGTCACCTGGAGAGGCTTGGAGGTAACAAAGCCTTTGGGCAAGGATTTGCTCCTCCAAATGCCTGCTCTCACACGGAGGGACAGGGCCACCAAACCGAACACGGGGGATGGGGATTTGTAGCCCAGCCTGGCCCTGTGCAAACAGGAGCACAGAGACAAGGGGAACCCCTGTTCTGACATCTCATGACGCAGATGCGGAAGGCAATCTGTAGTGAAACAGGAGGAAAACAAGTTGCTTACACCATTTCATTGCGCCAAAAGCTGCTGCTGCTCCATCCAGCCTCACCCTGCTAGCTCCTCTTCCCTCTGCCCCAGCACAGACATGCTGCTGTGTCAGTGTCATGGTTACGGAGAAGAGAAGGTAAAAATCAATGATACCAAGCAACACCAAGCAACCAGACACTGGCTGTTGTCGGTGTCTTTTGTGGGAGATGGTCTCTCAGTCTCCTGGTCCTGGTGAGCTTCTTGTGGATGAGCATAACTGCATCAGGCTGAAGCCCAGCTAACACCGTGCCAGCATCGAGTTTGTCTGTCTGTCCATCCCCTAGGTAGGATGCTGAGACTCATTAGCAACAAGGTGCACAGAATGAGCAGGCAGCACTGAAGGAAATGTGCTCACGAGCTGGGGGTACTCCACCCATCAAGGTACCACAGCTTGTCCCCCCACAGCTACCCCAAAGCCTGTGCTGGTCTAAATCACTCCTGAAACTTCACAGCATCAGCCAGCTGGATGTTTCTGTCAGCCAAAACCTGGGTGTCCCAGCATCCCTTACACCAATGCAGCATGGTGTGGGGCTGACACTGTGGACCGAAGCCTTGGAGTTGCTCCAGGTCTGCAAACATCTCCAAAAGGAAACTGTGGAGACCTGTATCTGATCCCTCCCCTCATGCCACTGCAGGATTTGTGCTCTTGAGGAACTGTGGGATAAAGCTCTGGTGTGAAATCCCCCCTGCAACCAACTAGTCTGCTGCTCTGCAGTCCTGACCACCAGAAGAGATGCTGCTTCATTACCAGTTCCAGCTCTCAGGACTTATCCCATGTCCTCGGAAGGCAACACAGAAACCCAGCTGTGGGCAGCCTCCTCAGCTGCCTGCACGTGCAACCTCACCCTGTGCCTCCTTTTGGACTAAAAGGGATTTTCTCCTGCGCAGCTTCCTTCCCGATTGCTTGGGATCTCAGTCCTGGGTGCCCAGGAGAAAGTACAAGTCCAGAGGG
Source organism: Aythya ferina (assembly GCF_964211825.1). NCBI lineage: Eukaryota > Metazoa > Chordata > Aves > Anseriformes > Anatidae > Aythya > Aythya ferina. The sequence continues at coordinate 14,987,965 of NC_140306.1, forward strand.
TTTGAGCAGAACTTCCTCTTTTCCAGGCCTTTCCAAAGTCCAAGAGTCTCAGCAAACTGCAGCATTGTTTCAAGGCAGGCAGACACTCTGGGCATAGCCCAGACTTCATTTCACCCACCTCATTATTTTCCATCTCCCTTCTTCGAATAACTCCTCAGTAGCATGATGTAATGATCCAATGCATTTCCATCCAAGTCCCAGCCTACAGGGAAATTTGCACACAGGTATGTCAATGTTGCATTACGCAGCAAGAAGCAACAGGTCCCAGGAGCATCCCGGGGCCCCCAGATGCTACCACTGCACTTAACACCCGGTCTCCTGCCTTAACACCCGGTGAACATTTGCCAACACTCGTCATTGGGTGGAGAAGCAGCTCAGGGACATGTCCCTTGGCAGGGCAGAAGTAGCGGAGCTACTTCTCTACTTCTCTACTTCTGGAGGAGAGGAGGCTCAGGGGAGACCTCATTGCTCTCTGCAGCTACCTGAAAGGAAGGCGTGGGGAGCTGGGGGTCAGCCTCTTCTCACAGGTAACCAGTGATAGGACCAGAAGGAATGGCCTCAAGTTGTGCCAGGGGAGGTTCCGGTTGGAGATGAGGAGACATTTCTGCTCAGAAAGAGCAGTCAGGCATTGGGACGGGTTGCCCAGGGAGGTGGTGGAGTCACTGTCCCTGGGGGTGTTTAAGGAAAGGTTGGACGTGGTGCTTGGGGACATGGTTTAGTGGGTGACAGTAGTAGTAGGGTGATGGCTGGACCAGATGATCCTGAAGGTCTTTCCCAGCCTTAATGATTCTGTGTTTCTATGATTATTATTTTCACAGATTATTGACCCTGACTTCAAGGAGGAGCCATCTCTCATCTCAGGCACTGCAGGATGCCAGCGTGACCCTGGGTTTCCAGATGGCTGGCATGATGATCAGGACAGTGTGGATCAAAGCAAGGGAGGCAGCTGCCCTCTGCAGCCCCATCAGCCACACTGATCTGATGGGGCTAGTGAAATTAATTAATTAATTGCCTTCATCCTTTGGTGTATGACAGACAGCTTACAAGAACCATCTGTTTTGCATTTCTCCTCTTTCCCAGTGCGAACAGAACATTTTAAAGCATTTTTGGTGTTCCAGCAGACACCTCTTCCCCTCCTATGGGACCACCCAAGCCACCGCTGCAGCCCTCCATCCAAATAGCACCGTGAGGCTCCTGGGTCTTCAGCAGCGACCGAAAGCTGTCTTAACAACAGAGCTGGCTGGCTCCTGCCTGAACAGCATTGCCTCAGTGTTTGCAAACACTGCCTGTAACGGGGTACGAAGATGAAGACACAATTGGCAGCGCTTGGCCTGGGCTCCCTTCCAGCAGCCCTCGCTGCAGGGAGGCGGTGGCCGATTCCCAGCACAGCTCTGTGAAGTCATCCCCTCCCGACGTGCCTCCTCCCTGACATCAGCTGAGGAAGGCAGACACAATAGTGGTCCTCTGCTACAAAACTGGCTTCAGAAGGTACCAGCAAACGCTGCCTCTGCTCAGCTGGCCTCCTGGGGAGCACCTGACACCAGGGCATGCAGCGGGATGCAAGGACCAGCAAGGCTGGGCACTGACAGGCAGCTGAGCAGAGTTTGTTCCCTGCTGGAAGCCAAATGGGGCTGAATATCTGCAGCCCAAAGGACAGTGGTGTTTCCATAGGGATGCCTGAGCATCCTTTGCTCCCAGTAAAGCAACACAGAGCTGGGTGACACTGGTGGGACAACGCCTGGGAAAGGCAGGAGGGACTCACCTGGTACAGCCCCGCTGCTGTTCTCTCGTTGAGCTTGGCTTGGGAGCATCCTCATGCCTGCACCACAGATACCCTGGAGTTTGTGGGCTCAGCAAAGCTGCCATCCAGGGTCAAGGTCCCACAGTGGAGACTTGCACAGCCCAGAGACCTGCATGTGGATGCAGAAGCCTTCCTTTAAATGAGAGAGAGGTGGCATTCGTGATGAACATCTTCCAGAGGGGTTCTCCAGTCCCTTTGGCACCCAGCAAAACACCCAGACAGAGGGGAAGGCCTCTCCTGGGGGATGGTGGGACCCAGGGTGTGAGCCCTGGGAACTGGGGATGCTGCAGACCTCCTTGTCCACCCCAGCAGCTCCTGCTGTGGTTTTACTGGCTGCTGAGCAGAAGCAGTTCTTTGCCCCCAAAGAAAGTCTGCGCATTGCTTTACCTTATGGCCCTACATCTGCACGGGGCCCTTCGGAAATGTTTTATCCATCCAGTATCCCTCCTGCAAAAGTGTCCATCTGCACTCACCATCCTCCATAGTTTCCAGGTTTAATGTTTTAATTGAGGTGGGATGAATTATTTCAAAAGTGGCAATGGAACACATACAAAAAAGTGGAATTTCTCTTCCTTATTCCAGAAATCAGCACGAGGCACTTCATTCTTTACAAACCTCTTAAGAATTTAGCTGGAAAATGAAGCATTTGGCCTTTTCATCACTTCTCCCCCTTTTTTTCCTTTTCTTTATTTCAGTGACAAATTAAAAAAAAAAAAAGATGAAATCATCGGAAAACATTTACAAAAAAGGAAGAAACTAAGTGTTTCATTTCTGAACAACAGAACGAGCAAGACATTTTAGTCTTTTTAGCATCTTCATGCTCTACTTTCTTATTTCCACAGCAGAAGGGGGAAACTTATTGGGGAAAAAAAAAAAAAAAAAAAGCTGGATTGCAGAGACTCTGGCTCCTCATGCTCTAGAAAAGTTGCCAAAACTTACTGATACCTGAAGACTGTATATTAGCACTGGAACCAACCATATTGGTGGTGGAAATATTCAAGAAGCGATTTAAAAATAAGTAGTGTACCTCTTTGCGTTCACATTCATGCCACCAGGTTTCAGTAGCAGCTGAAACTCATCACGTGGGCTTATGATTCTCCAGTGTCAGATTTAGCTTCTCTCCTCCCCATCTCCAGCTAAGAGACAAGTGGCATTCCTTCAGGCTGGGGACCAAAGCTATGTCACTGACCGCAGCAAAGCTGCAAGTTGGTCATTTGGCTTCCAAACCCAGGAGAAAGTGCAACTTGTGAATAAACTTCCACTGAGCGACTTTCCATCGTGACCAAATCCGAGACAATTGCAGATCTGTTTGCAGATGCTCTGCCAACAAGGGAGGAGATGTTTGTGAGCGTGGCCATTTGTGTCTGGCTGGCTGTATTTATTTGGCTGGCCAGGGAAGCTTTGGAAGAAGGTCTCCTCACATGCCCTGGACCTATGGAGAGAACACATGTACCATGAAGGTTGTGTGTAGTAAAACATGCTTTAGAGATGTCCTTTAAGCAAGCCAAACACACCTAAACACCAAATGACTTTCAACCAAATTCCAGAGGTAACAGCACCAACTCTCATGCCAAAGCGGGGAGCAGACGGCCTCCTAATAAATGTGTCTCCTGCACGAATACTACACTTCCAGAGAAGGAATTTCATGCTTGGGTGGCAGACTGCTGAGAGCCAGCCAGGCTCCACTGGGCCAAGAGGATGCTCTGAACCTGCTGCAAGGGAGATGCTGCAGCTGCCCCCAGCGTTTCACGGGCTGGGCAAGTTGGTGCACTACCCAAAAATGCACATGCAGGCTACAAACCGCTGTGGCATTTGCCAGTACCCTTGACTTTTTTTTTTTTTTTTTTTTTAAAAACTCACTCACAAATCCTTCCGTGAAACCTCCCTTGAGCAGTGATACCCCACCACTGCATGCCCCAATTTCCAGCTCTCTCTGTAAGCCATCAGTCCCATCCTCCTCCTGTAATTATGCTGCCCAGAGACAGGTTAGTGCAGCTGCATGCTTCGCGCTGGGATGAGCCAGCTCTGCCAGCCCCATAGGAGCCAAGCGGGCAAGATTCCCTTGGCCAGGGCTCCCGCCACTCTCCCACGATGAGGTCTTCATTTGTTTCCATGAGCAGCCTCCTTTGATGTTACAGAGTGGGGAAAGACCAAAGAAACCTCGCTGAGATGCATTTGGTGCTCTCAGAAAGCAGCAACATTCCCTCGGTGTCCCCACTCCCACTTCAGGACAGCTCAGGTGCTCAGTCCTCCAAAAGTCACACAGCACCTAAATCCCACCAGTCTTCTGTATGATTTAGGTATTAAGTAGAAAGCATGCTTCCAAATCCCCTGCTGAATTATCCAGGGAGAGTCAAGTTGGACCACATCAGTCGATCAAGTCGGACCTGCCATCAAATACAACTACAAGCAGCAGTCCCATCACAGCCTCGCTTAGAAGAGGCTTCCAGAGATACCAAATGGACACCTTTGGACTGCAACACATGCTCCAGAGGAGGAGACATCAGGATGCTGCAAGGGCGTCATTTGCCAAGCCATGTAGCCCCTGGTACGTGCACAGAGCGCACAGGGTCCTTTGCTCCAAGGATCCTTAGGTCTACCACAAAAGAAGGTGGCACCCTGCTTGCCCAAGCAAAGACGTGGTGAAAGAGCAATGGAGGGAGAGCTGCACAGACCGGGATTTGCAGAGCAAATAAACCTTTCCTTTTTCCTCAAAGTCAGCTTGAAGGATGCTAATAACCCTGCTGAGAGTTAACAGAGCAGCTCTGGGCTGACCATGGCAGATGAATGATCATGGCTTTGTCTTCATCACTGGCCCAGGCAAAGCATAGTCCTGCCCAGCTCTTGCTCTCAGGAGCTCAAATTCAAGGGCTGTGCATGAGCTCTGCCTACAGCCTGGCTGCTCGCATTCTGCCCTTGAAAAGCGGCCATCCCAGGAGCAGACTCCAGGCTGAGACTGGATCCCACAGTAACCCTTAAAACCACTTCTAAGAAAACATACAAACAATGTTAATGCCCATAGGACAGGCAGAGACTTCAGAGACCTGCTCTGTAGCCCTTTTTGGACAATCACCCTTTAAATTTAGCTCCTAAGACAAGTTTGTAAGACATCTTGGCAGAGCAAAACAAGATCCCAAGATCCAATCTTACTCGAACCATCATCATTAGCACTTCTAGCACGGCACAAAACGCATCCCTAGCCACTGGAAAATCTGCTTTTCCCGAGCCAAAACTGGCTGCTCTGCCTGTTGTTTGTGCTCTTACCTCAGAAAACTTCTCTCCTGCCTGCACACACAGGGAAGCAGCTGCACGCTGCTGTTGCCATGAGAGCTGCGGTGCTCCGGGGTTGTGCTGTGGCACGGCTGGACACACACAGGAGGCAGTGCTGGGCACCCTGGGCAGTGCTGCAGGAGGACTCCCTTGGCCAAGTCACTAAAATAAAAATTAAACAGACAAATAATCAGCAGAAAAACCCTCTCAGGTGGGGGATGAGAAGATTTCACAGCTGTCTGAGCCCTGGCACAGCACCAATGGCGCATACCCCAGGAGGTTCAGTGACCACCTGATGTTTCTCTCAGTAGCAATGCAGCTCTAACTGTGTCATTATCAATGCACCTGCTTAATTGGCTCCACCAGAAAGTAATTAGTGTACGGGTAAGTTAAGTGACAAATGTCCCCAGATGTTTCTTGTTCACAAAACTATTCTCAAGCACTTGGTTCCTTCAAGGCTTTGGCCAGTGAAGGATCAGGAACCATCCAGCTTGGGAAGTGCAGCTTAACTCACGGCTTGCTAAGGGCTGCATGCAGGGGAAGGACAGGTCTATGCATGCCTGGGTTCTTCTCTTAACCCCACAGCATCCCTCAGAGTCGCTGTTGGCAGCAGGATGATATGCCGAGATGCTTCCAGTCAGACCCATGAAGGCCGTGCTTATCTCCTCTGGCCTGTGCTCAAGCCCCATGCTGGGCAGGGCTGGAGAGAAGCCCAAAGGGGAGGCTTTGGCCCCCAGAGGCAGCAGGCCCGGTCCCACAGCCTGCCCCTGGAAGCACAGAAAGGCACAGCAGCACCACGCCGGGGCTCCAGGCCCCTCAGCCCTGGCAGGAGCTGGCCTGGAGGTGTGCCCGGCGCCACCTCACCGAGGTCGATTTCTCTGTCTGGGCAGGAGCGCTTTTAACAGCCCGTGCTGGAGCCAGCCAGAGTTATTTATCTCCCAGGCTGGGGTTTGGCAGGTAGAAAGCGTGGTGAAGGTAGATCCCACATCAAGCGCATGCCTCCTCGCTGCTGCACCCAGCAGCTTGGGCTCCCAGACCACACGGCTGAGCACCCCGCTCGCAATTACAGATCTTCCACTTGCTTTGGCCCTTTCATCATCCAAGACATGCAATACCAAGCAAACCTGGCAACTGCTTCTCATTTGCCTTCAGAAGAGTTGAAAGAACCTGACCAGTATTTATAGCAGCAAATCGAGCTAGTAGTCCACCAGCTGCTTTGAAAAAATAAAATAACTGAGGCTTTTCTGAGCCTGGAACTATTTATTCATCAAATCGGATTCCACTCTTCAGTCTTCTGTATTTTTTCCTAAAATGCAGATTTTTCTTTATTTTGAGGTTTTCAGTATAAAAAGGTGGATGCAGAAAGGAAAGACAGGAGGAAACAGGAAAGAGGATAACAGAAAAATGAACATTTTTTAAGCTACAGAAAATTTCAGCCAACAAAATTTACCCTCACTGAAAGCTGTACCAAGCTTCGAGACATCAAGAAAAAATGAAAAAAAAATAAATAAAAGAAAAAAGCTATGATGCACAAGGTTCCTTTTAACAGGCTCCTCCACAGAGACCCAGCAGGGGGAACAAATCCCCTCACCTCCTCCCCAGGAGGGCAGCGCCCCTCGGGCAGGGCAGGGCAGGGCAGGGCAGGGCAGGAGGGGCAGCAGCAGGCGCTCGGCTGATGCAAGCCTCCTGCCCAGAGGAACTTGCTCCTCGACAGAGCCCATCTGACAAAGCCTGTTGACCACAGGGCTGTGAGAAAAAGATGGAACCTGCAACTGAATTACCACATCTACTTTCGCCAGGGTTTGCCCATGAGTGAGTCACGGCGAGAAGAGGCTTTGAGTGTGGCCAGGACCTGGGCATATAGAAGCAGTGTTATTTGTATGTGCTTGCTTGAATTAGCAAGAGAGAAAAGCGCACGATGCATCAATCCTACAAAATAAAGACTACTGCAGAGGGCTGGCTTACCCAGAAGAGATTTCCTGGGAAACGATCTCATTCACTAATCACACACCCAGAGAGAAGACACAAAGTAAAGGACCGGCTGTGGCCAGCAGAGGGGTGCTGAGGCATAGGATGCCCTGGGACACCCGAACCCTACAGCAGTGGCTGGGGCTGAGCAGAGAGCTGGGGCCATCCCTGTGGGGATTGACAGTGCCTGACCCTGGTGGGGGCTGCTGGCAGAGCCAGGGGACCAGCTCTCGCTGGCAGAGCTCCTCCTGGGTCTTCACCCTTTTCCTCCAAGGCCCCAAAGCAGAAAACATCTGTCTTTGAAAAATCAGACAGCGATGGATCATCCTCCTTTCCAACATCAAAAGCAACCATGATTACATCCTGCTCAATACCTCCCCTACGCCATGTGCCAAGCTGCTTTGGCCCTCTCTTTGTGGCTGTGATGGGCACAAGGCTCCTTCTCCCTGTGCTGGGGACCCAATGCCCTGGGGCAAGAATTCCCCACTAGCACACAAGGGCACGCTCCTACAGCGCTGCCCGGCCTCAAACAGGGAGGAATATCCCTGCTAAACCAGAGATATTTTTTTTCCTGTATGGAGTCCTTTGGGACCACCACCAAAAGGGCTTGAGTCATGCAGGCGTTCTCCATTTCCCTGGTTACTTTGGCAATGAATACTTTGGTTGCTCCATTTGTGCATGCTCCATGTGTCACGGATCACACCAGGACAAGCTCTCCTGTCTTGTCTTAAGCAAGTGATAAAGCAAAACCTGAGCGTCTGTCTTTCCCATAGAGGGAAGGGAAGAAAGCAACGAGGATGAAAGGACCACTTGAATGAGGATAGGTAAATTCACGAGAAGAGCACTGCTTCAGGGATCAATTCCACAGGGGAAAAAACAGACCCAAAACTAAGAAAAAGGCTACAGAGCAGGTGTGGAAAACTGAGGAGGGGGAGAGAGCAGCAACCGCAGAGGGGAACATGTGGGGAAAGAGAAGAACCAGGCTGAGAGAGACACCAGGAAAGGTAAGGGACAAGCAGCGGAAACAGAGGGGACCAAGTGATAAGTGGGGACATCACGTCCAACACAGCTGGTAAATTGTTCACCGCTGACATTTCAGAGCTGTGCAGGGGTGCATGGTCACATCTCAAACCCCAGCAGGGGACACAACCGCTTCACTGCGCTTGTCCCCAGCACCAGAGCTCTGACTCCAGGCCAGGGCCCTTTCCCTGTTCCTGGAGATGCCCCCCGCGGGAGGCCCAGCCACCCACTGTCCTTCAAAAGGGACCTTCCCTTGCAGGGTCTACTAAAGCTCTCAGCAAGTATTAATCTTAACAGCGCTGTGCAGCCTTTAGTGATCTGCTAGTCACTGGGCTCCTGAAGGAGCTGAGGCCCCAGACTTCAGACAAACCAAAACTGATGTAGAAAAATTCCAGTGATGATTTCTGCAGTTCCCTGCACAGTCTAAACAGGCAGCCTGTGTGTGACAGGAAGGCAACTGTTTGCTTGGCTACCTGAAACTCGCTCCCTGGTTATCAGCTCCATCAGTTCATATCAGGGCAGAAGGAAATCCTGGCGGGCAGGCTGGAATCGCTGGGGTCCGTGCCTTGCTTTTATCTTGCTGATGCTGGGCGTGATGCCACAGACTTGCGAGTGGCATCAAGTTCTTCCTGCATCCTTCCCAGAAATCCACACGATGCCTTTGACGGGAAGGAGCTGGTGATGAACTGCTAAAGCCAGGGTCCCACAGGACCTCAGAACTCCTCCCTCCTCCCAGCAGCCGTTGTACCAGGCCCACAGCTAACAAAGATCACCCCCTACACAAGGGAACGTGTCAGAGGAGCCCATGGGAGAAGACAAGCCCCAGCACCCAAAATGCTGCTCTGCAGCAAGTGCATCTGACTGGCCTCACAGCCTACTGATGGGCTAGCAGAGAGCCCCTGGCTGAATCCTCTTCATCTCCCTTGCCAGCCCCAGGGTCACAGCAGCCCGCAGTGCTCATGGTGTAGGGCCACATCCCTTGGAAGGGAAGGCCCCTGAAGCAGCATGTCCTTTTGTCACCCAAGGCTGGAGCAGAAGCGTGCAGATGGCGTTGCCGAAGCAGGTAACGTCACAGCAAGGGTTTCGCCAAGCCAGGGTGCGTGGTTTAAAAGATCCTTCTCCTTCCTGATGATTTAGAAGTGAGTTCTGATGTCCAGTGGCTTGATCATTCGGTATTTATTGTCCCTTATCTTCATGGGTTTCAATAAAATATGAGCTGAGACGCTTCCCACTGAAAAAATGCATCCTCAATTTCCACCTTTGGAAATAAAAATGTTCCCCAGTGCTTTCCGATGGAAAGCCTTCTGTTAGGCTTCAACAACAACAAAAGCATTTGAAATTTTTGGAAGGCTAAGAACAACCAATAAGAAAAAAAAAATATTCAAAAAAAGAAAAAAAGAAAGATGTAAGAAAGATGTATTCAAAAAAAGACAATTTTCTCTCTGTCATTAAAAATATCCTTTGATTTTTTTTCCCAAATGTCAATTTTCTGACTTCTGATTGTGCATATTACACCTCACTTACAGTTCAAAATTAATTCAGACTAACAGTGACTGATTACTCCCCCTGCCCCAAAGCATTTCAATCAGATCTAGAGTCAGCTGGAAACTGAAGGCACTTTGTACAGCAAAGTTTCACAGTGCTCTTCTGTCCACACATGTCAAAATCTGGGGGAAATTAGGAAAGAAAACTAATCGGGGCAAGCAATAGCGTAACTATTTCCACCACATTACTAGCTCTCCTTTGCCCAGTGGGCTACGTGTCCTGGCACTGCCCACAACCCATCTGGGTCCAGGAAGAGGGAAATTTTTGCGCATAACCTGAACTTTTAACACTTCCTCAGGCGCCTTCCTGATGGAGGGGTATTTCATTTAACACCTGCAGCGGGTATGACACATTTCTGAGAGCTGTCATTTTTTTCATTGATCCAACAGTGCTCCTGGGCACGACTGGACGATCAATAACAGCAAAGTGTGAAGATCTTACTGCCAGGACACAACGTGAGCACGGAAAGATTGAACCTCAAGGACCCAGCTGAGGTGGTCAGGAGAAACTCCTGTTGTCCCCTGCTCTCGTCTCACGTGCTCAGCATGAAAGCAGCAGCTTGAACCTGGTCTTTCAGGATTTCATTGTCTTTAACCAAGTTCCTCAAGCACCTACCAGGCAATATTTCTTTCTGACCACCTTGGTTCCTGATGGAGCTTGCATGACCATGATGTGCACAGCGCTCCTGCACCCAGGGAGCTGAGAGAAGATTTTATCCAGCTGTGTCATAATATTCAATGACAGAAACCTTGAGGGCTCTGAAACATGCCACTCAAAATGAGTTTATACAGAAATATTACGTGGGCTTTCAGCAAACCAGACATCTGTCCTGGACCAAGGCAGCTGGAGAGGACAGGCTCATTGCAGCGAAACCAGGCTCCTGTCACTGAGAGCTCAGGCCAGTTGAGTGTCTCCTAACACTGCAGATCACTTCCAGAAAACCAGGGCAAAGCCGAAGGGCCACACTCCTGTCCCGTTGTTCACCACATTCTTCCTGCCACGTTCTGCTCGGTGAAGTGAATCGTTGAAATTGTCAGGCCCAGAGGCTTTCCACAAACGTCATGCACCACAGACCAGCCACTGCAAGCTCTTCTTCACAGCCAGACATCTGCTGCTAACTTATTCACACCCCAGCAGTAAATTCATTTCTACTCAACTCCTGAAACTTTGTTTGCAGAAGACCCAATTGAGGACATTTAGATAAGAGAGAGCATTTAGATAAGGGAAGCTATAACCACCTCCTGTTGAGGCCTCCCATGCAGCTCTATCTGCCTCCACAATCAGCACAGGGGCCTGATCTGAAGCTACCAAAGCCCTGTCCCTGCTCAGCCCTGGGTGCTCCAGCCACATCACGTGAAGACCCATCCCTCCACGCAGTCAGTGTTTGCAGAGCCCCACCGACCCCCAGGCACTGCACTCAAGACAGGAACCACAGCTGTGGGGCACAACGAAGGGCAGATACATATGCACAATGCTTGACCAGCATCATCTGCCTTTGATTTGGATGGAGTTCATAGTCCTGGGGCTGTTTTAGCAAACTAGTTCTTCCCTATGGTGGACAAGAAAACACTTATACATTAACAAGTCAAAATCGTGGAAAGTGTTGAGCACATACAATTTTTTTTAGACTCCATTCCACGCACCTCCTAAATCCTCCTGCTCCCCAGTGGCCAGTCAGACCTCTTGGTCCTTCTCCCACCTATTGCATGGGACTCTCCTCATGCCCTGAGGAGAGGGCATGACACCCCAAGACATGGTGAAAGAGAGGGTGTCACCCCAAGCGTCTTAGAGGAGGAAATAAAACTGCCTGAGCAATCCCCTTTGTGCAACTCAGGGCTGGAGGCGTAACACAACTAACCAGCGCTGATCCCGTCACAAGCACGTGGCTATCTCATCAGCGTATGCTGTCTGCGTTGGGTTTGAAAGGTGATTTCCCCACTGTGCGTTAGGCAACTCACTACACAGCAGAGCTCCAGTCACCAGCAGATTTAAAGAAATGCATGTTTGCGCCCTGTTTAGCAACAGCAAATGGTTCTCCTTTAAAACACTGAGCAGCACGAGGGGAAACCACACCAGCTGTTTACCAAACACCAGCTTCTCATTTGGCTCTTCTCCTTCCGCCACTGCTGATGCAGAATATAAAGGCAGAAACAACTCCATTGGGGTTTATAATAGATCAGGATCGGGACCATTTCCACAAGGCTTTGTTTCTTTTTGGCCTGATGTAGCAAAAGCCTGTCTACTTTCCCTTTTTGAAGGAAGGAAGGGTAGAGGAAGGCATAAATGCCTTTGGCTGTGTCCAGCAGCCTTCACACAGTGCCCTGCTCCTGCTCACTGGTACCTCCTCAGTGCTGGGACCTGAGCTTGCCTGCACTCAAGCAACCCGTACCAAAACTTGAGCAATTTTGTGATCAAGACTGTGAGCATACAGGATGTTGTTCTGCAGCCTCCGAGAACAGCTCACTCACAGCAACCCCAATCTTGACCATCATTTCCGCCTCTTGGACAGAAGAGAGGAGAACATCACCCACATCCACAGCATGGACTACTTTGTAGCTTTCAGACACTCGCAGGTCTTTCAGAATTACCTCTGCTCAGGAGGTCCTGCTCACTCGGTTTTGACTTTTACACCAACACATTGATAGAAATATTATCCCTACCTATAGGAGGAAATGACCCGACTCAGCTCACCAGCTCCAGCTCAAGACAGGGAGTCCAGACCCAAACCAAACTCTCCCTGAAGCACCACATCTCCATCCATTGCCCAAACGCCATGGTGTCTTCCAGAAGGCAATTACAATAAGGATAGTACGGGATGGCATGGCCAAATGGAGTAAGAACACAGATGCCGATCTTGGCTCAGCCTTTCACCAGTTCATATGTTATAGCAGAGCTGCAAAAGTCAGCTGAGATTGTGGCAGAACAGCCAGATGGTCTGGTCATGCTGCACTTCCAGTGCCAGCAGCACCCATGCCAGCCAGCTTAAAGAAACTGTGGGTCTGTGCATCCAAGCTGGAGGCTGTAGTGTGACTGCATGCGGACAGAGCTGGGTTACATGGTCTTAAGCAAGTCACCGTACCTTCCAGAAAGTCAGGATCCCTGTCCATGAGGAGTGGTTTGGGTATTACCACTCCCACCTCATGGAGCCCCAGCTAAGACCTCCAAGACGTTAGCACAGCGCCACGATTACATGACACACTGCCTGTGTGATGCTATGTGATGCTGAGACACCTACCAGCAGGGTTGTGGGGAGCTCTGTGAAGGATCCCCAGCAGGAGGACTGGTTTCAGCACCATCCCAAGCTTTTTAGGGTAGGCTGGCTCACTGGTGAGACCCACGTATCAGCACAAAAAGGCAGTACGTGGTCTTCCCTCCAGCCCTGCTTTGTCAGGCCCAGCCGCAGAGCCTGCAAGTCCACAAATGCACACAAAAGGGTATGCTGAGAAACACGATTTAGCCAGGCTTGCTTCTCAGCAGAGGCCACAGTCCAGTACATAGAGGCAAACCAAACCCGAGCCCTGTGGACAAGCCCTACTGTTTCCCAGAACTGTTTTTTTCTGACTTAACCTGGTTGTCGCACCAGAGGGTGGTGAGCTTTTGAGCACGTCATCACTCTGTGACATGGTAGCTCATCAATGGGCTATGCTGGCTGATTGAATTCGTCCCTGCTCAGGATAGGAACAAAGACCACAAAATAAAATACAGAACCTCCTGGGAACAGCACGCTTCTCTCCCACTTTGCTCAGCACCACCACATGTTGCTTAAAATGTGCCAGGACCCATCTGACCGCTATCAGCTGCAGGGACAACGTGCAATTTGTCCTGCAGGGACACGAAGCAGCTTTATGTCCAGCCAAGATGCAAATTCAAGGAAAGAAAAGGCTCAGAGGGAAAAAGGCATTGAAGTCCTCTAGCTCAACAGCTAGAAAGTCCCTAGCCAGAACTTCACTGCAGGCTCTGTGCAATGGGGATGGGTTAAGTCTCTTGCAAAAAAAAAAATCATTTAGATACGGGGGCTAGTTTCAATGAACCTCAGGGATTTCAGCTGATTTATTAGCTAACCCAATGCAGATAGACATAGACGGATTATAGCACTCATGGTCAGAGTGCCAAGGAATTGACTTCAGAAGAATCGATGTAAACATTTTTAAGACCAATTTCCATACAGCCTGAAAATGAGCAAGAGCAAGAAATAAAATAAAAAGTAACCTTTGTTAAATAGTCAAACCATATACAGTTTCTCACTGGATGAAACAAGGAGTGTTGGTGGGAAAGAGATCTTAGGAAAAGGTGTGGCCTATGCAGGGCACATATTAATGTAGTGCCTGAAAAAGAAGTGAAAGAGAGAGGAAGATGATTTCATTTTGTAAATACTAAAGACCAAACCAGTCGTCCTGAGTGCCCATTCTTGCTGCTCATCCTCAACACGTGTGCAGGGAGTCATGAAAAAGACTGCAAAGCCTCCAAAAGCTTCTCTGCAGGCTGGCTCAGACAACTCCTACAGACAGCTGTGCCGTGCTCCTACAGCACGTCACAGCCCTAGCTCACATCTTCAAACCAGAAACTCTCCTGCTCTAGGCTGTATATAAACTTAGACCAACAAGATCCTTTCTCTTGGATACATCACTCTCTGACTCCATTCTGCAGCGGAAAGGAGCTGGAAGGACCAGGAGCACCCTTTGTCCATCACCTTTGGCCAGCGCTGCAGTCTGGTGGGTCTGGAATCCTGTACACATCTTGCATGGTCCCAAGAGCCACAGTTGAGCAGAGGAGCCTGGAGCTGTGCAGGCTACAACTCTCCACCAGCTAAAAACACAGCTCACCAAAACCCCATGGCACTTCATGGCTTGTGGAAAGCCAGGATAGCTTTCAGCTGCCATGGGATGCTTTCCCAGGGGGGAAAGCTGTTTGCCCTTTTTATGTTTGGCTCAATAATCAGCTCTGGGGACACACAGCATCTGCTGTTTGTGCCTCTCCCTTGCAGAACCCCCCTAGGGGTTATTAGCTCCATAATAAGTCTTGCTCTCTGCACCCATCTGCACTTCCCCACCCCACTGATTTATTTTTTTTTTTCTGTGTTAGGAGATGAACATGCTCAGGGCAGGCAGCCTTTGCAGTCTGGTGATGGAAGTCTGGTGGTCAACAAGCCCACTCTGTCAAGGGCTGTCCCACTCTTACCTGCCTGTTCAGGGATCCTTCAGCTCCATCCTCTCCTCGCTGGTGTGACAGACGGTGAGGGTCAGCAATGCCTTTTGGTGGAGCCTTGCTGGAAGGAAAAGGAGAGAACTGAGTCCTGGTATTTGTCTTCATGAGCAAATCACGGCTTAGCTTGAGGATGGGATGGGACATTAAATACTGGGATAAGGATCATACTTAACACTTTTTAAAGAGGTGTCTGACAAGGCCACAGCATGCGCTTACATTTACTTTGACAGCCAGGTACTCAAAGGTACGGTGCTGTCACGGCTGGGATGGTCTAAAGACCTAAGGCGACACCTCCTATTAAACCCAAGATAGGTTGAGAGGGGAAAAAAAGAGGGAGGCTTTTAGATATACAGACACCCTTGCTCAAAGTCCAGGGGGTAAGCAGCACCTTTCAGAATGAAGGCAGGCTGAGAAGCAGCTCTCCTCCTCCAGCAGCCTTTTCCCAGCACAGTCCGAGCAGCAGGAGCAGCACTGGAGCTGCAACGTCTCCCCCAGAGCAGCTTTGGGCAGGGCGAGGGTCAGCTCTGACCAAGCCTGTGCAATGCCACAGTGAGTGAAGGGAAGGTGGCTTTAGCTGATATTCATTTAGCTTCCTGCTGCAAATTTCCCATCACTGCAAATTAGCGAGGTGTTTGCACCTAAAAGGCAGGCAAGCCTCTCACAGCCAGCACAACACTCTGTGGCCAGGGCAGCACTTGCTTGCAGGAAGGAGCAAAGGTGCTTTTTATTTAAAAAGAGCAGGGGGGAAGCTACTTTCCTGAACACTGGGGCCAGGATGGAAAGTCCAGATAACACAAACACAGGGAAAACTTGCCTCTGGCTCTCTCCTCCCAGCGGTGGAGCTGGGTGAGATGGTCGCATGCGATTTCAAGCTGCCTCCAAACGTCAAGAGGTGGAAGCGAGGGAAGGGAAACAGCCCCCAACCACCGTGCCAATTTTCATCGCTATTAAATATAATCATCTCTGCTCTCTTTAATCTTCGCTTCTCCTCTGAGACCTGGCAACAAAGGAAGCCTGGTAATGAGGCGGGGTAATTGTAGTGAAGAATGTAACCTCTGAGACAAGTTTGCTCAGAGCAAAGGGCAGGGAGCACAGGGAAACCCACCAGCCGCAGGGAAATGAAGCATCGCCACCTGACGGGTGAGAAAAAGGGAGCAGAGCCAGAGACCTGCTCACTTCATTTCTTGAAATAAAGCAAGTGGATCCATTCCCAGCACAGGGATTGATTCAGCACCAACCTCAAGCCTTCCATCAAGAATTTCACTACCTTAAACGTTGCTGCATTTGTTAACAAGCGGGCAGCAAGGTTAGCAGTAGCATAGGCAAAGCAGGCAGTTAATTGAGGCAACAAATTTTCAGAGGTGGCAAAAGAGCTGGCCACACACCAGAGCCCTGCAGAGCTGGTTGCTGTGGCCGAATCCTCACCCACAGCATGGGAACATCAAGTCATCTCTGAATTAGCCAGCATCGACCTCTGCTGCCTTTTGCCATGCTGGGGAGGTGATGGAGGTAACTGCAACCAGGCAATCGTTCCTGGGGATGTGGGCGCCGGAGGGGCTGTTGGCACAGAGCTCTGCAGCTCTGTCTGGAGATGCAATCAGGGAGAAATCCCGCAGTGGGGAGCAGCACTGAGCTGGGGTTTCCCCCAGGTGCTGCTCCCCACTCCGCCCTCATTACTTCTCTTCTACATTTCAAGTTGGAGTGGTTTATTACCCGGTGCCCAGATTCCTCAATTTACTACCTGGTAGAAATATGGGGCAAGTTCATCCCCAAGCTCCTCCTGGTCCTGCAGAAGATGCCTCTATCTGCATCCTGAGCAGGTATTAAACGCACTCCATACACTGGCTGGCTCAGAGCTGTTTCTTCTGGTGGTTTTGGTTCCTTTTTAAAAAAACAGAGCATGGTTAACAGCTGGCTCTTGCCAACACCAGCTCGTGACCGTGCCCAAGCCAAGCTGAAGTTTCAGACCCCTTCTCCAGCTCACAGCAGTGCAGCTGCAACAGCTGAGGGAAAGCCACGGCTGGGAAAGCTGACGGCCAGTTTGGGGCTTGGGACACTAAAGTTAAAGGGACCTGTGGCATCCCACCAGGCAAAAACAAGGGCTGTTGCAGGTGCATTAGGAAATTACAGCCTGGACAGTCACGGCTTAGATGAGCTTTGTTCCATCTTGTGCAGGGTGCTGTACAGGGTTGGCCCTCCAAAAATCAGATCAAGCAGCCCTATGGACCACTGCGAGTTCAATGCCGCCAGCACTGCACTGGTGAAAGGCATCTCAAGAATCTCCAGCATCCTCAGGAGCACTGTGTCTGGATCATGCCTCCCCTCTCCCACCTGGGCTGCCAAATTGAGAAGACCAATCCCATGGCCCATCCTATTCCTGCTGCTGCTTCCCTGCATGCCCCACAGGCACTCAGGCCAGAATTTCTGCTTCTGCCCCCATCCCCTGGGTTGCTGTCCAGGCACCGAGCTCACGGACAAACCACTCCTTTGTGCTCAGGTGAGCTCCTCTCTGGCACAGATGCTTGACTGATGGGGAAGGCCGTGCCAGCAGGCATGTTTTCATATTCTCATTAAGCACACCTTGCTCCAGACACTTTGCAGCAAATGTTCCTTTTTAAGGTCTATTGATTTCATAAATAATAGAGCAAAGGAAAGAAATACATCACGTAAAGACACAAGTCCAATAGCCTCTCCCTTAGGAAACCAACAGGATCTACAAAAAAATTAAGCCAGCAGGCAGGCATTGATCTTTAAGCAGAAGATGAAGTAGCATTAAAGATATTTCTTAATCAACTTAGCAGCACGCAGGTGCAGCCGTATTCCAGCAGGTCACCTTGAGGGGTCTTGCTCTCCAGGCCTGCAGGCTTGTAGCCCTCATTTCTCACAAGAAAACACTTCCCAGGAACCGGACTGAGACACTCGAACACCCTAAGCATGTTTGTCTCTTAACACAGAAAGTCAGCGGGGTGGGGAGGGGGCTGTGTGTGTGGACAACGAGGCTTAATACGGAGCTGAGAGCTCCCCTGTGGGGTTTCTGCTAGGGGGAGGCACAGCCAGCTGTGGAAGCACCCGCAGCATTTTGTCACTGCTGTGCTGCTCTCCCTGGGCTTGGGACTGAAGAGACCGACTCCATTACAAGTGCAGCTGGAGCTCTCCCAAACCCTGCCTCTCCGCCATGCACACGAGATCTTAGTCTGCCACTGGGGCCCATTTCGAGAGCTTTTGTTCCCGTACATCCCCCGCTCCCTATGGTTTTATTTTAGCCAGCTGCTCTCCAGCTGTGCCACCGCTGCTGGGGACCACAACCAGGGAGATACCTGGGGAGAAGAGTCTGAGCACGATGCTGCCATCTCCACCCCAGCCCTGTGCCTTGCTCCATCTCTGTATTATAAACACATCACCCTACCAGGGACTGCATCCACCAGCGTGAAAAGCCACAAAAACAGACAATGAATGGAGGAGGAGCTTTGCAAAGCTTCTCCAAGTTAAATGCAGCCTTTCCCTAAGACCTCAAAAGCAGAATCCAAATCCAATCGCCCTCTTGACCTGACTGCATTAGCTGAATTTGAAGCTGCCTTGGGGTTTGGTTTCTTAAACTCTGTCACCACCACCACCGGCAGATGCAAGAAGGACGAAATGCCACAGAAGTGAAACTGGTGCACAGCTGCAAAACCAAAGCCTGCCCTCTCTTTCCCCACATCTATCCAAGGATCTGTGATTAAGCCAGATGAAACTTTCAACCACAGCAGGAGCCAGCGGAACCGCGGGCTCTGCTGAGTTTCCTCTGCTCCTGGGCCACCGATTAGTAGGTGATGAGCTGTCACACACGTCTGCCTCAGCCACAATTAGTGCATGGGAACAGCATTCAGAGCTTGCACAACGGCACCAGCACCCCTATCTTGGCTGCACTGCCTGCTCGCAAGAGACCAGGGCAGCGTTAGTCCCTGACTCCTGGAGAAAGCTCTTACCTGGTGAGCCCAACGTGCAGCAAGAGCCTTCCCCGGCCACACGCCTGCATCAGAGGACACTGATAAAGGAAGACACGTCTATTGCCCCAGGACGAAAGCAACAACGTCCTCTGAAGCAACCACAGTCTTTCGGAGGAGATGGAAGGAAAAAGGATATTTCTAGGCTTTCACGGGATGAAAACCATCTGGCTGCTAACCCCTGAGGCAGCCTTCCTGACTGCACGGACCAAGCAGCTACACGTGGCAGAGTGGATTCACAGAAGGGGAGAAGCAACAACCACCCCCCCACCCTTATCACGTTACAAGGAGTTTCTCCTCCTTGCAGGACCTGATGGTGCTCAGCACCCTCAAAAGCTGAGAGGGCCCGCAAAATCTGCCTGTTTCAGCGGAGCAGGGAAGTTTCTCCTCCATTCAGACGATTTGCGTGTTTCAAGCACCAAAGGCTGGCTCTGACTTTCAGCTGGCCTGTGTAAAGGTGACAATGGAAACTTTGCCCAAAACAGTGTGTTTTTGTAGGCCCACACGAGGGGAAGTCTGGGTGGAACAGCTCCCAGACAGCTGCTACATAAATACTCATAGAGGGAGTGGATAAAGGGAAGTGAAGCAATTCAAGAGCTCCATCCAGGCAACTGCTCAGCTTAACCCTTTCATCAGCTGAAAGAGCAGCTGCCACCAACTGCACACGCTGCACAGCAGCAAGCTCTCAGAGTCAGTGGGATCGGCTTTTGTGCTACTACGTGTTGGGCATCTGCTGCAAAACCATCCCGATGGCTGTCTGAAAGCCTCACAGCACGCAGAACATGACCATATCCTCGGCTTGACAGGGGTCCAAAGGACAGCAGCAAGTTACTGGCTGTGTAGAAGATGCCTGCAGGGAGCAGAAATGGTGAAAAATAGACGTGACAGGTTTTTGGCACGGGGTCACCACGCCCGTTTAGCCTGTTTGGTGACAACATAGCAGTGGGGTTCCAGCTGTGTTGGGGTATTGAGGGGGAAAGGCTGGAGTGAGGATAAAAACCTAAAGGTGGTCAGTGAGAAAAGACTTCCTCACAGATGGCAAATTAATGGTCTCAAAGAGTGGTCAACCAGGCTGTCTCAGCTGCTGCTAAACAGGCAATGAAATACCCTCTGCCAGAACATCCCCAGTTGTTCTTGGATTGAAGAATGATGTTTGCCTGCGATGGTGGTTCTCTTGCAGAGCTGGACAAAGGTCCCAGCTTTCCCAGAGACACATGTAAAACTTCCAAAAGCAGGCTAAACCCAGGTTAAGTACACAGATGAGCATCAATAGGTGAACATTCTTCCCATCGCATTTCCTTCTCGAAGCTACCGCTGATCATGTTGCACAATTTGAGAACTTGCACTGTACTGGGAGATGAACCATTTCTAAAAGCAAGGGAAGAAATGTAGCTCCACTTCCACATCACAAGCAAGAAACCTCTGCAAATGATTTGTTTTCCTCCCCTCCTAGTCACTTGCGTTTCAGGAAACATTTTGCTCAAGAGTAGATCTTCAAAGCCATGAGATAATAAGTGTTCCATACCAAGAGGCTGGCTAGGTTAAGCCTGGCTACTTTGATCATAGATGGATTTTATTTTCTAGTTAGTTGGCAGACACGTGTACTGTTATGCAGGCAGAGGATTCTCCTGGCCATCTCATTTCCCAGCCAGAAGAGCCAATACCACCGTGCTCTGCTGCTTTTGCTTATTTAGTTATGAACTAAACTGCAGTATCTGTCCAATTCCAGCTCCCAGACAGGAAGGAAAGTGGGCAGTGCTTGAGGATTCTTACTTTTTCGCATATCACGGTTATGTTTAACATGCTCCATGCTCGTAGCAGCCAAAAAGCCATTTGCAGCAGCCTTCAGGCACAGCCTGCTTCCCCAGGGGGCCATTCTGGGCACAAAGAACCGTTGCTAAAAGTTGAGTGAGGTCATACATCTGGCAAATATAATGGCAACAAATTAAACTACTTTTTTAAGAACTTGGCTTCCAGTGTGCCTTGGAGATCCAAAACAAAATCTTTAACTCTTTATAGCCTCCTCATGCAGAGCTCACCACAAGCAGTTTTCAAGGTAAGTTATATCCCTGCATTGTGTAGGAGTGATGTCGGACCAGATACGTACGTGCTCCTCCTTGCTCAGCTGATCCACTGCTCCCTGAGCGAACTGCTTCCCAAATCAACTGCTGTAGATATTTCCAAGTCAAAAATCATGAGTGTAAAACCAAAGGTAGATTCAAACCTCCAGTATGGATGCTGTCCTGTCCTCACTGCATGAGAAACATGGTGCTTCATGGATGGAGTTGAGTGTGGAACATAAGGCCATGATGGCTCCTCAGACATTTTTGAGGTTGTTGCTCAATGTTAAAGGGTGAGAATTATAATTTAAAGTGTCATGCTTTCTGCACCTTGCTTGCTTCTTAAGCAGTACCCTCTCTTTAAAAGTGCTGGTGCATTTTAAGTCCTGAAATCCCACTCAAGGTAAGAGGCTGTAATGAGGGGAAAGAGAGCACATTGCTGAGATGTGGGAAAACAAAATGATTGAGATGGAGAGAACTGTCAGAAGAAATTCCCTCCGTATTACCCCTCTTGCTACCTAAATCACATTAAGTTTGTTAGATTCCCTCTTCCAGCTCCCCATGCCCACCCACTGTGGGTTACTTTCACAAGAATAGATTGCATTGATCAAATGAGTGCTTTTATGAAGCTGAGTACAGAAAAGCAACCCTCACTGCATCTCATTAGCTTGCCCTTCAGCACCTGAGCATCTTCTATATTACAAGCACAATTATCTTTCAAATGGATTCACTCAGAACATCTGAAAGGAAAAAAGCATCTTTATCAAATGTGCCCAAGTCATTTGTATTGCATATAGTATTTTAGGGAGAATGGCAAATTGCTTCTGTGGTCTCTAAGACATTAGAGATTACAAATTAAAAGGAAAAGAAGTGAAGTTTGAAAACTGATGACTTGGAACAGCTTAAGTTCTCTTCTCCCCTCCCCACCCCCACCCCAAAAAGTCAGCCCACAACTCTGGGGATCAGACTGATAAAGTAGACTCTGACAACTCATTTTTGTCATTGCTTCAGTGGCAGAACGGCCTCCTTCTAGCAGAAAACCGGCCATGTGCACCTCTGAATCCCCTCCTTCCCACCCGTCCTGTCACGACATCAGTTCATTTCAATGAAAATGTCATCAGTCTCTCAACAGAAAGCCTCTGAAAGCTTATAGCAAGAGCATGGAAGAATTTCACTGAATTGATTCCATTAGCGTAATCTAAGAGAAAATAATAATTTATCAGAGTGGGAGCTTAGAGACAGAAAACAAACAGTCTGTGGTGGAGCAGAGAGAAACTCAGCTCTATAATCCACCCAATAAGCATGGAAATGAGAAAGCCCTCATCTTCCTGCAGATGAAAAAGAGTGAAATATTGTGGTGATGCCAACGAGGGGTTCTTAGAGAGGTGGAAAGTACCAGAATGGAAGGAGATCAGAGGCTTCCCAGTGATGACAAGGGAATGCAAACAGCTTCATCCAGATGGGACAAGAAGATTAACACCGTCCGGATTCATTACAGGCGGACACAGCCTCCAACAGGAACAGGTGCAAAAAAAAAAAAAAAAAAAAAAAATCAGGCTTGGCCTTAAGACTTGCTAAGCCCTGTGTGAAATAAGAATGCCAGCCAGGTCTCCAGCAAGCATCTGAAATGCCCATGGCACATCTGGAGATGGAAGCACTGGCGAATGCTGTGCAAGTGGGACAGCCAAGGGCAGGGATTGAGGCAAATTCCCTCTTTTAAGAGGTCAGAAAGATGGTAAAGGAGGAGGGCTTCATTAACCCTGAAATGCTCATGTTCCCACAGCTCATTTCTTCAGGAATGTACGTAGTAGATTATTACGAGAAAGGAGATCTCCAGTGCATGTTAGCAGAAGAGGTGTTGGAGAACAGGATCTCCCAGAAGTCCAAATTCTTGTGCAGCTACATATTGAACACCTGCTAAAACCTTGAAGTCTTAGAGGTGTGATGCAAGGAGCAGGGTGACAGCGTAGGTGTGAGTGATGAGCTATTTGACTGCAAAAACATCTGCAAAATGATTGAAAATTAAAGGCAGTCCAGTGTGAGAAGAGGGCAGGTTTATGACTGCAGCAAGCATGCTGCTATTTGGTTGCTTTTTCTCTCCCTGCCTTTAATTTAAGAAGTGGACAAAGACAAAGCAAAAGCTGCTTGGCAATCCACTCTGCAATCTGATCTAGTAGAGCTAGGACCTTTCCTCCAGCCTCAGCTCAGCAAACCATTTTTCACGCGCTGCCTGAGGGAGCAGGTTAAATCCTTCCACTGGAAAAGCCTCTGCACAAATCCAGGATCTGATCCACTTTGTCAGATTTGCCAGGCTCCATTTGGGACTTGGTGGGACAGATCCTTGTGCAGGTGCGAGTTGCACTAGGATATCACATGCTTGCTCTGACCTGAGAACAGAGGTGAACTCCCACTGGCCAGGATATCCTGGGAGCTCTTGCAACATACAGCCAGCAACAAGCCTAATGGCCCAGGACAGACATTTGACAACTCTAGGACGCTTAAACATTTTAAGGTTAACTCAGCAGCAGCTAAGGCAGAACAGATGCAGCCTTTCTAGCTGATTGTTACAGAATCTGAAAAACACAAGAAATCACAGTCATCGTCCACTCTTACAAATAAAATCTTCCTTTTATTCTAGTAAAGTAACAAAGTTTTGTATTTACAGATACAATAACTGTACATATCAATTAAAAATTGACTGAGCTCAAAATCGTTAAAGTCACACAGTCTGTTAAGAACACAAACCACTGCAAACCTTCAAGAGCCTCCATCTCTGCTCCTTTCTCACAAAATCAGTTCACTTTGTTCTGAATGATTTTCTGCTGGTTCTCCAGGCACTCCTTCAGCTTGTCCTCTGTAAGCGTCAGCCTCTGCTCCAGGATGGAAACTGTCTGCAAAACAAAAGGCAAGCTGCTGCTCAGCCACTCACAAAGACAAGCTATGTATGCCACTGTACTGTCGGTGGGTAATGAAATCCTAAATTCAAATGGGAGTATTTTGAGATATTTCATGACTGTAACTCCAGGATCAAGCAAGAAAACCCTCCCAGTGCAAGGCAGCACAGTCGGGTGATAGAAGGGAGTTAAAAACCAAAGTGGCAGCATCTACCTCAATATAATGCCCGAGTATTTGTGTAATCCAGTTACCTCACAAAGGGATTGTTAGAGCTTTCTCCTAGAGCTGAAGTCATCATGGACAGGATACACAGGAAGAACATTTTAACCACGTGGCAATAAAAGCCTCTGCTGAAAACCTTTTATTGATCGCTCCGAAGTAATCAGGGGGCCTACCTATGCAAACCACTTGCAGCTTCCAAAGGCACCAGAACGGCTGATAACAGGCAGTGATTGTATTTAATGCTTTAATACCCATAAACTTATCAGCAACAATCAATAGATTCATATTCTGAGCATTTTTACTGCATAAATAACATCCTCTTTCAAAAACAAAAGGATGTCCAGAACCTCAGACTTTAATATAGTAATTCAAATAAACTTGGACAACTGCTATTTGTATAGAAGTTATACATAGAAAGCCTTTTAATAGCACGTTTCATAAACACATCACTAAGTGCTTGACAAAGGAAAGCAGGTCTCTTTATCCTCATTTTACAGCTGGGGAAACTAAAGCACAAAGAAAGGAAGCAGCTTGGCTAAGGTCACTTGAGTGACCAGGAAAAATCTCCTGCAAAATGATTTGGGGAATGAGAAGAACGGTGGGGAGAGTAAGGAGAAAACACAGCCATAGTGAAAACACAACATCAAGCACTACTGCAAAACTGTTTCCCTCAGACACATCACAACACCACGTGTTAACAAAGTCAGGAAGGGTTCTGCATCATAGGATTTGCCCCAATGCATTTTTTTCACCCCCAAACACAGCTCAAAGCTTCTTTCTCCTACTCACACACCACTGACCTGTAAAGAGGCAGAATCATAAAATCATACAAAGGCCTGTGTTGGAAGGGACCTCAACAATCACCCAGTTCCAACCCCACTGCCATGGGCAGGGACGCCACCCACTAGATCAGGTTGCCCAGGGCCTCACCTAACCTGGTCTTAAACACCTCCAGGGATGGGGCATCCACAACCTCTCTGGGCAACCTGTTCCAGTGCCTTACCATCCTCCAAGGGAAAGATTTCCTCCATTTTAAACCATTCCCTTTTGTCCTATCATTATCTACACAAGAGTTCTTCTTCATCCCCCTGACCAGGTGGCCTGCAGCAGACCCCCCAGTAAAGGACAAGCTGTCCTTTATTAACTCTCACCCACCAGCTCTCAACCTTTACATGGCTGTTTCTCAAAGGCAACTCTTCAAAATCAATTCCTTCCCTAATGCAGAGGACACCATCCCCTCCCTTCCTTTCCTGTCTATCCCTTCTGACGAGCCTGCAGCCCTCTCCCTGTGTCCCGTGTCCCCAGTGCTATGTCCCCAGTCACCTCCCACCACCGCCGCCCCACAGGTGTGCCCCAAGAAGAGGAAGAGTCAACTCCTGCTGTGTAACACAGCCTTGCTACAACCACAAGCTCTGCCCGAAGGAACAAACCCTGCATTGCTTAGATATTCCCCTGGCCTATTCCCCCATCATTTAGTTTTATCCTCCTCTATTTCTACCCCTTTGAGGTGCAAGAGCTGCTGTACACAGAGAGCCCGAAGAGAACTTGGGGAGGCACCAGGTGCAATCCCATAGCCAGCAGGAGCCCTCCTGTCTGTTCAAAGGAGAGAGGATTTTATCTGATTTGAACCTAGCCATGGCCATTACCTAGGGGCTGTCTTACAGATGTCAGGAGCACAGCAGGCTGATTGTCTACAGGGGTTTACAGCAAAGATCTCAGCCTGCAAACAACCAGACAGCGAATGGAAAGCAGCAGGGATCCTGGCTTCTCCATTTAGAAAAGGAGAACAAGTGACTCAAGGCTCAGTGATCATTCAAAATGTGGGGGGTAGGATTGCATTCAATTTCCTTTAAGAAAAAGATGTAATCAGGTGAATCACATCCTGCTCACACAACCCTGCAAGAAGCAAAGGCCCAGGTTACTCGCAGCTACTGCTACACGCAGCACAGGGATACAAAGCACAGATAAAGTGGATTTCAGAAAATGTTGGATTTGAGAAAAAGCTGCAAGAAATATGCTCTCTGCTCATACTCGTATACAATTTCCTTTTCAATAAATTTGCAGTGAGCATTTTTTGGAAAGAAGTGGAAAAGGAGAAGTCAGAAGCGAAATCCAGTAAGTCCAAAGAACTTCAGAGCACAGTCCATTCGGGTTTGAAACACACAATGCCCAAAATACACGGGGCACCTGATGTCCTAGTAAGGTAAGGGAAAGTGCAAAGAAGCTATTACTATTATATTGTAGTTTACACACATACAAAAAGCTTCTTTATTCCCCATTGACAGAGTTTTACAAAGCTTCCAAGTTGCTATTCATAGGGCAAATCCTTGTTGGTACACAAATCAAACTGCTGCGTGATTTTGCTATTACTTTTCAAGAAGGTAACAAACCAACAACAACCCCAAGGAGGCACATGCCACCAGCCACACTCGGTGAGGGTTCATCTGATGCAGGTTTGTGCTCATTCTGTTTCCCTATGGTAGGATCCCGGCTTCCCACAGTGTCAGAAGCCAATTACTTTTCTTCGCTGCATACCAGGAAATGTTCATGAGAAACTATGTAAAAAAAAAAAAAAATTAAAAAAAAAATGCATTCAACTTACTTTAAGTTCTGGTGAATATTCAGCTCCATCCTCCCTCATCTGAGGGATCCAGCAGTCACATTTGCTTACATCATGACAAACTCCCCACGCCATTCCCTCAACGTTATTTTTACTCCCTCAACCCAGTAATACCAGAGATCCGTGATGCCAACCCAAATGCCAGACCTACATACACTTTCAGTTTTCATCAGCATCTTTCCTTTAAGTCTTGTTAAACATTTCCTTGCCTGACCACGCAGTAGGGACAGTTTAACCACTGTTAGCCCCGAAGTGGAGGTTTTTGCAGAGCCCTGGGGTAATCCATCCAGTGTCTTTTGAGGACTCTTGTTGATAAGCAGAGCCTGGTGCTAATTGAATCCCAACAGACACCAGCTCAACAACTGGATAATCCCACGCCCAGCCAGCCAAGGGATGTCCACAAGCAGCACATAGGATTTTCGATGCCAGATTCTCACCAGCCTCGATCAAATAACAGCAGAGTGGACACAACATCGCCCCAGTTCATTACTGGGGATTGCAGGACCCCAAAAAACATTGATTTGCACAATGTTACTCAGATTGATAACAACAGAAGGAACGCAGGCACACACAAGGACTGCAAAGCATGTGTGCCTTGCCCATGTGCAGGCTAAATCTTACAGTTGAGCCTGGTCCTGTCATCATTAACCATTTCATAACATAAAACCCCTTTCTCTGCTGATCTGCCTTCTCCGAGAGGTAGTTTCCTAGCCTTACTTCAATAAAAAGATTGCTAAAATTTGCTCCATCCCTAATGTTAACGGTTTCACTAAAGCACGTGCTAAAAACTGTTCTGCAGGGCACTAACGTGTAATGTATCAAATAGCCCAAGAAAGAGCGTTAGTTCTGCCTCTTCAGATTTTTCTTCCCATATGACATGTTAATCTACAAAGACAGAATTTTTTTTCCAGTTTATCAAAAAAAAAAAAAAAAACTTTCCTTCAAAAGAACAGTCAGTAAATGCAGAAATGTTACAATGGAAAAAATCTATCAATCTAATAACAAATGTAAATACAGGGATTTCTATCCACAAAGCACAAAGACACTGGAGTGACCACATCTCTGTATTAGGATTACATCATTATTTAATTCTCTTTGTACCATCTTATAATGATGTTAGCGGGATATCACAGTGCCCTGAACTTCTAAGTGTGTGGCAAGCATCAGTCAAAGTGGAAGAGGCTTTGTGCTGCTTATCCATACCAGCACTCCCATCAGGATGCTGTAAGGAGCTGCATTTATTCACCCCATTGGCAGCTAAAGCTAGGACGTTCAGAGCAGTGTCTGCTCAGTTTCTCCTTGCTCACAGTGGCACAGTTGTGTTTCAGTTCCTTCTCACAGACCATCTCCACTGCTGAAGCTCAGAAGTTCATTACAGTCCTAAGCCACTATCCAGTTAATAGGGACAAAAAGAAAAAAAGATATCTTGCAATATCTTTATAATTTCCCTGCAACAGCCTCTCCTTCCCCTCACCATAGGGGGACAAGCAGAGATGGAAGGCAATGCAGCAGCAGAGGGGATGGAATTCCACCAAGGGGATGGAATGGACAGCCCATGGGTTTGCAGAATGAGACTAATCAGGTCTGGCCTGGACCCGCAGGCTTAATTGCTCTGCCTTTTGTAACGTGTAGGGCACACACTGGTTTGGTTTTGAAGAGCTAATTGCCCAGCTATAACCTCCTGTGGGTTCCCTTGCTTTTCATAAGAAAGGTCATGTCAGTGCTCAGCTCAGTCCCAAACTGGAGCAGAAGCACAGCAAGTAAATTCCATCACAAAAAAGCTGCGTGGGCATCCAAGGGGCCAACAAAGTCCCTCCTTGGCAAGTGCCGACGAGTGGGTTCAGAGGTACCCATCTATACTTCCTCTAAACTAATCCAATGAGCAAATAAACTACCAGGTGAATGCTTTCTACCCAGGCTGCCACAGAAAATAAAACAAAACAAACAAACAAAAAACCTCCTTCCACAAACAATAGCTTAAAATACCAGACTTTAACAGTAAAAATGGGAGAACGTGCTCAGAAGTCACACTGAGGTTCAGGTGCAGACCCGTCCAGTGGGCACTGCCCTTTCCTCCTGCCAGCCCAAGCTTTGCCAGGACTTGCTGTCAGTCTCCCTTCCACCTCAGCAGCTGCACCTAGGGAAACTCAAAGGAGACCCCTGCTATTAGCAGGCAGCACTCTTCACGCACAAATTATAGCTTAACACAGCTTTGAGATGGGATCAGAACACCCAGTACCTCTGAATCATTTTCATCAAAAAGTGGTGGTTTAAACTAACCAAGGGAGAAAATCTCATATCTGAAGGTATAAGAATACACAAAACCTTCACTGGCAGTAACACTTCACACAGCAAACACACAAACACAGTGCTCTTTGAATGCCAGGACGTACCTTACACTACTGGTCAAAGTCTCCATCTCACAGATCAAGTGCACTATTAGCATTTCTCTAGAAATAATTTCACCTTAAAAATGATCAAATAAATACAATAAAGCACTTTTTCCATTCAAACTAAAACAAAATCTCCTACCCCAAAAACATTTTAAGTAAGTTCTGTAGCTTCTTACCTCCTTTCTTCTTTTGAATGCAAGCTCTAAAGTAAATTCTCACAAAGTCTGTTTGCATGAAGTATTTCACAGCAGCATGATTTAAGGATAGCACATTATTTCGGAATGAAGCAGTTTCATTCAGTCATTTAGTCTTCCCCCATCAATATTTCCTTAATGCATCTTCCTAAATTTTCACACTTTCTTTATAGCATGCTTCAATTCTGCAAACTTTTCTATCTGGTACCACAAAACACTTTGCCCCAGTGTGGCTAGCCAGGGCTATATTGGTTAGAGTTGCTTTACAACCCTGGGTTATGAAGTCCCAGAAGCAAATGGGATGGGGTTTTCTAAACCTGTGCTCCTTTCACCTCCCAGTACACTCCTTAAAGTAGATTGCAGAAGTGGCTTTGACAGCTATGCAACAGTCCCAGTATAGCATCACCAGTGTCATTGATTACAGTGCTCGTTCAAACCTTTCTCTCAGAAAAAAAACAACACATACACAGTACCTGAAAATTCTAGTCTCATCCACTTGGCCAGACCAAGCAGCAAAGTAGATAAGATATCACTACCGAAATATCACAGTGATCAAATGGCCCCTGGAATACAGAAAAATGGATATCCTTTGTATTAAATCAAGCCTAGACACCAAGATGAGGAGTCACAAGCTCTGCCAACGTCCTCTGTGCAAGCCAGGGACTCGAGGCATGCGTGTCAGCTGCAGCTGGGCCTTTCAACTTACAGCCCTTTTACTAAGATGTCTCAGCACTGTTGCTTCAGGCTTGATGGCTGATCAGCCAAAGCTAAACTGATGGCACTTGCATTGGATGCTGCAAGTTTTGGGGAGGGAAGGGCTGCACTGCCTGCTCAGGTATGGGCAGCCTCCCTGGTGCACAGCTCCCAGACCTCGGGGAGCCAACCAGCCAAAGGAGTCAGGAGACTTCATGTTTCACCCCACAGTACGAAAATACAGCGAGTTAAGATGAGCTTTGATGAAATATCCGAGTAGGTACTACAAAAGTGACTGTACTGTGCTTAGCAACTCCAAAAGGCTTAGAGGTCTCCCCAGCCACAAGGATGAGGGTGTGCTTCAAAGATATCCTATATACTTTTCCTGCCACCCAATTTAACTCTGAAAGGATGCAAATCACTCAGCTGAATTAACCCAACTGCTGGTACCCAGTAGATAACCAACAACTTATATTAAGCGTATCAAAGGATACTTCTTCAAGGTCTGCTTGTGAGAAACGCAAATCATGGGAGATGTTGAGTGTTCCTGCCTGTTGAAGGCTAAGAGAAGGTGAAGGTCTGCGGGACCTCCAGGGAGACAATCAGCATTTTTGAGAACCTGGCCTCTGGGCAAATACAGAAGTATCACTGGGAGTGTATTTAATTTAGGCAGTCTTAGAAAGCAGAAAAATCCTTAGAGATTTCTGTAACAAGCATATTTTGGACGTGAATTTCAGAACTTGGATGATACTATATAAGGACTGGCAAGAAACAGGGTACCTCATTTATTTTGAGTAAGAGATCATCAAAGCTACTGCATCTCCAAAATATGGTTCTGCATCATAAGAAATAATCTCTATGCCCCTTAAATGAAGATTTAAAAACCAAGCTCATCTGGCATTTCACAGATTATTCAGGTTGGAATGCTTGCTTTTCATTTTTAAAGATCACTTGGATTTCACACAATTTCTTTTGTAATAAAAACTGATTGTTATCTCCTATTTGTTGGGACTTCTCATAGCCAGTGGGTATTCAGGCAGTGAAAGTAACTAATGAACCACGACATTTGTGCAAGGCACAGGTAGCAGCCTTTGTGATCCACAAATAAATTAATTTTTTTAAAAAGATTAATTTACTTATAACTGCTTGAAGTCATGTAAGGATTTATTTTATTAAACCCATTGTTTAATCTACTGTTGTGGTTTAACCCGGCCGGCAGCTAAGCACCACACAGCCGTTTGCTCACCCTCCCCCCTCCCTCTCTGGGATGGGGCAGAGAACCAGAAAGAAATGAAAGCCTGCGGGTTGAGATAAAGACAGTTTATTAGGACAGAAAAGAAAATATAATACTACTACTCCTAATGTGTACAAAACAAGTGATGCACGATGCAACTGCTCACCACCTGCTGACCGATGCCCAGCCTATCCCCAAGCCGGTCCCCGCGCCAGTACCCCCACCCTGGTCAGCCCCCCCTATATATTGTTCAGCATGACACCAGATGGTATGGAATACCCCTTTGGCCAGTTTGGGTCAGCTTTTTTTGTCCCCTCCCAGCTCCCGCTGCACCCCCAGCCTGCCCGCTGGCAGGACAGAGCAAGGAGCTGCAGAGTCCTTGTCTTGTTGCAAGCACTGCTCTGCAACAATTAACACTTCAGTGTGATATCTATATTATTCTCATCCCAAATCCCAAACACGGCACCCTACCAGCTACTAGGAGGAAAATTAACTCTATCCTAACCAAAACCAGGACATCTGCATTCAACATCTCACAGAAGAAAGGGGCAAATTATTCGTTACCAACACGTTTTGAAGACCACATCCCCAAATGTAAGATGTAAACTTGATTTTACTCATTTGCATTACAAATGCTGAACATACATTTTGAGTTTTATTTAAAAAGCATCCCATTTCTCCTCCTAGTCCTTTTTTTTTTTTTTTTGTACTAAATACCTTTTTAACAAAATATTTTTCTCCCCATCTCTGCAATCTCTTCTGGAAGAAGTGAGATAATCCTTTAATCTCACTGAGCTAAACTGTCCTTCAGTTCTGGCTTGGATTACCTTTCAGATTTAGTAACTCTTCACATTTCACTGCGTTGTTTTCTCCCAGCTTCAATACCAGATTAGCTTGGGATGGATTTGAAACTGTTTCCTGTGGGTAGATTACCACAGCTATTTATGAACTTTTATGGTAACCTCGTACATAGAATCATTTAGGTTGGAAAAGGCCCTTAAGATCACCAAGTCCAGCCATCAACCTAACACTACTAAGTCCACCATGTCCCATACACAATGTCCACAACTCTCTCAGATGGAGAGCTCGGAATGCTTTTTGTGGAACAGACACTTTCCTTCTTCCCACGTGAAGAACAGTGGCTTTTTCCTCAGTGCTCACTGCACACCTGTGCTAGGGCTTATCAGAGTGAATGGAGCAACCACAGGTGTCTGGAGTGAGGGCAAGACTATACAAACTCTTTATGATAACCATTGGGAATACAAATCTTCCACTGCAGCTAAAATGCTTAACTCACAGATGATCATCTTTCATCACAGCAGTTCAGCTGCAAATGCAGGAAATACATTTTAGATAGCACATCAAATAATACCTGCTCATAATACCCACTCCATTTTAGTTTCAGTCAAAAATCACCTTTCTACTCCAGAACATTAAGGATAGATTATCCTTAATCCAGAAAAATTATTGATCATGTGCTACTCCCCTGAAAAAGGCAAAGATTGCTTTATTTACACATGAAATATGGCTACAAACCATGTTTAGAAAAAAGTACGAAGACGCTGTCAGGTTACATTAGACCACTTTCTTAAACCACAAAAAGGCTTGACAGAGTTGCAGTGAGAAGAGGAAAGCTTCATCGCATCAAAGACCTGTTTAAAGAAGGCTGTCAAAGCCCTCATGAGTAAAATCACAGCATGAAGTTCATAATGTAAAAAGAAAGCTTCATAAATCTAAGGGGGACATATCTATTAGCTATACCATTTACTGCTAGACGTGGTATGCAACAGCCACTAGTTTCTTTAGTCCTTACTAGAGGAAGTTGTATCAGAAGTGCCAACTGAAGGAGCAAGTCAGCTCGAGTGCATCCCGCTGCACAGGACTTAATGCTTCTA
This sequence comes from Aythya ferina, assembly GCF_964211825.1. Taxonomy (NCBI): domain Eukaryota; kingdom Metazoa; phylum Chordata; class Aves; order Anseriformes; family Anatidae; genus Aythya; species Aythya ferina. The sequence continues at coordinate 15,020,966 of NC_140306.1, forward strand.
CAGCCTCAGCATTTCTACCTTCAATTGGTGTCTGGCAGGAAGAGACCTCTTAATAGAATAAAAACGATCCTGCTGTAACCAAGTACATGACACTCCACTTCATCTAGAAATCTATTGTCAGCACAGGAAGGTGTTGGTAATTGGTGAGCAGCAGACAATGCAGCTTCAAGCGCGCAGCTCAGTACAAAGCTGTGCGCTGGGTAGCGATGACAGTGTCCAGCTGATTTCTTACTATCACCTCTTTCAGCAGAAAATTAAAAAAAAAAAAAAAAAAAAACACAGCATTTTTTCTCCTTCCCACTTTTTACATTATACCCAGGTTAGCATGGCAAACCTTGACATGAGAGCTAAGGAAGTGTTAGAAAAATGATAGATTAATTTTATATTTACATTATTTCCCTGAGTAGCTTATCAGAACTTTAAGTTTCCTCCATGGTATGTCTCCACATTATGTTAACGCAGTGTTGGAAACTACGATGAGCACAGAGAGTGCAAGAAGTCGAGGTGGTACATCAGAAATACACCCAAGCTCCCACGGAGCTAACAAATTAGAAATTCCTGGAAAACCTGTAGACAGCTTCTGGAAATGGTGTGTCTGTCCCTTCTCTATAGCTAAGAAAACAACATAAACAATTTGGTCCTGCTTATGCCATTAGAGTTGTCTTTAAGGAAGCAATACACAGGAATTACATAACAATGATTTCTAACAGAGCACCAGGAGACTTCTGATACAGTCTCAGCCTTTCCTGAAGAAGGGAAAAATGCTGATGCCTGTATTATGTTATTTATTCATGAAAGCTTTTAGTCGTGTATTTATGAAAGCTTCTTTTTTTTTTTTTTTTAAAGAATTAGTGGTGTCCTTCTTTCATTGAAAGATGTCTGCAACTCCAAAGTTCTTGTATAAGAAACACCCAACATTAATTTGAATCTGCAGGAAGCAGCACCCAGTTATGCTTTGGCAGAAATGCCTAGGAAAGATAACCAGACAGGTATCACCAGCTTCTGTTTCCATCTCACTCAGACCAGAGCTAGCTAGCAGATTGCTGTTAGTCCACCTGGTCAACATCTAATGGCATGGAAGAGGTAGTAATGATGCTCTGCTGGACCTCTGCTCCCTTCTGTGTTATAACCCATCAGCACAGTGTGCCCACAAGGAAAAAAACTACAGCTACAGCTACAAAAAAGTTCAGCTACACCAGCAGGCGCCCTCCAGTTACCTTCATTTTTTTGCCCTGCTAACTGCCTGCAACCCCCTCTCATGAATCTCATCTCCTAGTACAGGGATAAGGAATTCTTCCATGTTCATTTGCACAAGCTTGACAGTTTTGTGTTAACTTGTTTCACTTCTAAATACTAAAATGAAAATGAAGCACTGCAAAACCATTTCAACAACGCATCAGGAACATCTACTTGCACGCATGCATGGTACTAATATAAACTACAACATACAAAAACTAGAACCAATGGGAAATTAAGTACTGTACAATGGCAAAAAGATACAGGTAAAAGGTTGCTGAAAGCAGTTACTCAAGGCAGGGTGTTTTTTTTAAAACTATATTTTCAGGCCTATTTCCAATTTTATTCTAAAACCTACTAATTTATTCCTCCCCCAGTGATCTCAGTTTCTCTTCTTTTTGCTAGGTTTAAAACAATGTTTGGATTTTTTTTTTTTAAACGGTTACACAATACCTTCTAGAGATGTTTGCATTGCTTGTATCTAGTTTAAATCCCACATACACTGTTTACTGCAATATTTGCCTCCTCTAAACACCTATGGAAGTTGAAAAGGAGCCAATACACATCCATCATCAGAACTGTGAATCTGATTTATGTAATGAAAGATAAAGATCGCATTCCAAACTTACTAAGGAGACAAAAACAAAAACAAAATATTTTGTGTATACACTTGGTTGCGTTTTAATAACAAACATGCGGGTCTAATGTCATAGAAGATTTTTTTTCCCCCTCTAGTGTTCTACGGATTCTGAAGTTCTAAAGACTACAGAGAAGTGCTTTCTTGCATTTCTGCCAAATGAATTTTAAATATCTTGTGGTTTTCACTCTATACTATTTTAGACTGTCTGTAGTCCTGGAATGCTTTATATCCCTAACTCAACCCTACTTCAAACCCCTGTTGAGCTCTCCAGTCCGTCATCTTACACTTTTTTTTTTTTTTGATAATATGTACTTCTCTCAAGAGAAGAGAGCTCACTCAAACCAGTAATCAGTGTGTTCAATACACAGTGTTCAAGATCTGCTTGTTCTTCCCTAGAAACAACACTCAAACTCACAGAAAAGCCCTCCCACACAGATTTTTTCCTGATAACCACCATGGTGTCATCTACATATCGCTGGTGTTTACTATCCCATGCCTTCTCCCTGCTTCTCACATTCCTCAAAAATACACAATGAAATTAAATCCTAGCTCAGAAATAAATATTTCCTAACGCAAGCAATGAAGAACAATTTGGTTAAACAAACAAACACAACCAAAAATACATCTCTGTCCTCAAATTCTTATTAAACAAACATATGCTGTGATGGATCACCGTTACCAGTTGGTGTTGTTCAAGCATTACTTAGGGTCTCTGTAGAAGTATATGGTAATGCTTCTGCAAGGGATTAGTTGTTCGTTACTTGTGGGTGAGAAGCATGTTTGTGAGAAGGGCACAGAAGGGCCCAGATGTATAGATGGGAGGAGAATACTGCAGAAATTGGACTCTGTAGGTGAATGTTGGGTGAGGGAAAGGAGAAGGATCTGAACAGTTTGCCTATAGACTGCAATGTAACAGGAGAAGGACAAGAGGCTGATTACTCACCAAGACAGAGTCCTACTGCCTGCTATTTTAGCCACACCTTCAGGCGTTACCTTGGATAAACCTTGGCTTAGGATAAGGTACTACAGCTAGCTCAGTTAGCTCTCTGCTACACTGCAGTGCAAAGGAATGAGGGGAAGAGCAGGGCCTGAGTTGGAAGCTGATGGGAGGGAACGGATAGTGTCATGCTGATAAGCAGATAAAGAGATTTATCGTTAAACTGCTAAAAAGCAGGGTAAGTGTAGCTAGTCCAAAATCTCTATGAAGCTGTTGCAAAATATTCCCATTTTCATTACAAAACCAAGCAGCAAACCATACCTGAGTCAGAACATCCAGCTGTCCCATGATATGCTCCAAGGTAGTTGCAAGACTGCTGTCCTGTTGCTGCTCGTGGTTCCTACCAGAATCCTGAGTTTTAGTTTTCTTAAGGTGAACACCGCAATCCATTTCTGAAAGCTAGAAAAATAAACAGACAATCTGCTATTGCAACGCAAACTGCTGGAGAAGGGTTTCTGTTTTATGAATGGTAAAGAACAATTTATGTTGGGAGACTGTCAAGAACAAACAGTTGCATTTCTCTCTTGCCCTTTTAACAGCACAGACTCAGTTAAACAAGGAAAAGCTGCCGTGGAATCATCTCTCTCCACAGTCTGGAGGGGTGTGTGTGTGTGTGTGTGTGTGTGTTGTTGTTGTTGTTATTTTTTTTTAAAGCCTTCATCAGGAAAGGCAAAGCTTAGACAACAATCTTGGAACAATCCTGCTAGGTTTAAGATATATGTGTGCAAAAAGCTTTGTCACGTTCATGTGCTCCAAACACATAGACTGTACAGGTAATTGGAGACTTACAGGAGCCGTGTGAAGTACTACCTCCAAATTACAGAATGAAGCAAGCTACTCTGACAGGAGTCAAAGTTATTTCACCCCAACAGCGTAAGGAGAAAAAGGCTTAGTGTACCACACTAAAGGCTCTCTCCATCTTTGTTAGCTGCAGGAAGGAAAGGATGCAATACTGCAGTTAAGTTCACCATGATCCAATATGCATTGCAACACACAGTTTTGATTTAATGCTTATAATTTTATTTACATCTTGAACTGGTTCTCCCTCCTTAATGAGGTTAAGAACAAGGTTACTTTGAAGTTTCAATTTCAACTGTTTTAGTTATGCAAGCCTGAATATTTCATTCCAAATAAAATTTTAAAACACATAAATTGCTAGAGAATTTATTCTTCTTTCCTTTCCAAATGAACAAACACTATTTGCATTACTTACTTCATTATCACCAGTAGAAGTTGAGTTTATCTAAACAAGTTAGCCAACTGATTAAGCAACTGCAGACTTATATTTCCTAATTTACACTAACAGACATGACTTGAATCTAAAGCCAAGATTGCAGCACTCAGAACGTAGTTCACCATGGCCCAGTGCCTGGTGCCGTTCCATCCCACGGGCGGAACTTCCCAACTTACTGCTCACGTAAATGTCTAGAGCTTGCAAATCAACAAAAAGCAAGGAGTTCTGGCAGACTGAAAATGGGCTCTAGGAGTAGCTTCGTCTCTTCTCTGCTATGAGGGCATTTCTGATTAGCACTGTATTTAACTATTTATCTCTACATTTGATGCAACAAGACCTGAGACCATCTCACATTACTTTAAACCCATACTGTTTAATGCAGTAGGAGTATCCTTAGATAAAAATATATGGAGGGTCTACAGGATCACGGTTCTCCATGAAAAAGCAGGAAGCTCACTCTTTTCCCTTAAGACTGGTTGGGAAGGGAAGTTCAGGCAGAACATGCTCCCTGTGCAACAGGACACACAGATTGCTTGCAGCAATTCGTATTTGCCACAGCCCTTGGCCAACACAGGTCACACTGTGCAGGCCTGGCACAGGAGCCACACTCAAACTACTTGTGTGCTGCAGGTTGCCCCAGAGCCACGTGTTGGTCACCAATGAACTAATTTGATCGAGTAAAACATGCTTTTGCACATATGAGATAAAGCCAGCTTCACAAGGCTGCAATTTGCTGTGTACATTTAAGAGCAAAACAAGAAAATGCAGTTGATCAACAGCGAATTAGCACTGAATAGCGTGTTTTCTTGTTATGCTAAGACTGGCCATTATGTTTTGATGGTATAACTTTAGGCCAGCCAATCATGGCACAGCAGAAATTTCAGCAAGCTAACACCACATGCAACCTGCACTTAAAAAGCCCAAATGATGATGAGCCATCCACTTCAAAACCCATTAGAACAAGCTGACTCACAGAAGCAGAAAAAGGACTGTAACAACATATTTTCTGCTCTAGCTTTAAAGCGTATGTCAGACAGCTTTTCGTAAAAAGCTGCTGGGTTGAACTCAGCTGATATTCTCTTTGCTACAGTACACAGTACAGACTTTAAGAGCATGGCATATTTGCAAGGGCAGCATTGCATAGATATTCCCACACCTTAGGCTGTGAGGTACAAGTGATCCTCATCAGGTCAAGCTGAAGCCAGGAGCAGCAGCAGCTCCGTGTCACATACACCACGTTCTGCAGATCCGCTCACAGCCTATGCACCACCACTGGGAAAAGCCCAGCAAGCCACCTCCATGAAGCTTGCATGGGTTCCTGAAGGCACTCAGTGGTGGCAACACTCCTCCAAAACAGAATCTACACGTAAAACGTGTGACAGGATGGTGTACTGCCCCATTTCGAACACAACAGCTGCTTGAGAGCTTACAGACCATCGTGATCAAGAAGATAACTTGCAGGTAGCATCTTCAGCCGTGAAGTTTCAAGCCTGTGCATGCCCCTAAAGCAGGGATGCATTCAGCCAACAACAACAAAAAAAAAAGCTATGTCAATGGGTCATAGAGAGTGACTCCCAAAAAGGAGGCTTTCAACTGATGAAGGTCTTTGCATACTCAGTTCTAACATCCTACCCTGCCACAGCAGGTGCAAGAACCAAGTATCCAACATCCACACCTACAGACACCACTTTGAATCGCTGCCCACAAGGAGTCAGGCAGAAACTGAAAGCAGCTTGCTCCAGCCTCTTACTCATCCCACCCGCTTGGATGGCATGAAGCTGCAACCCAAATCTGGAATCTGGCCAAGCAGGCCTCTCAGAAAAGTGTCCTGTAGACACTACTCAACAAAGGTTAAGAATCTGCCCACCACGGGCATGTCCAGCGCAAGGTGATCTCATTACAAATGCCTGCAAACCCTCAGCTGGCCACATATGAAAACACCACAAGCCTTAAATGCAGCCCACAACACACAGAGCAGCAGCAGGAGAACAGCACAGGATGGGCTGACAGCCAGCCAGGCCAAGGTGGATGCAGCACGCACTGCCTCCTCTCAACTCAAAGGCACTGCACTTTCCCTTTCATGGGTGAAGCCAGAGCATTTGCATCCATCTGGATCAGCCTCCATACAAGTCACTGGACTAATTTCAACTCACCTTTTTAAGAGCCTAAACACAAATATGTACTTGTAGGAACGCTACCCAAAGCGTAACAGAAACCTTGTGAACTAGGGGGAGCAGTGATATTGTGCAGCCTTCCTACCATGACTTTGAGAAGAAAAGCTGGTTTTTAATCCCTTCCAAATTTCCATGCCAAATTACCCTTTCCTTTAAGTGAATAAAAGCTTTTCCTGCATAAGCAGCACAACCGGGACTTCACAGAGCAGATGCTGAGGCGTTTACGTATCCTAAAACCAAGCAGACCTCCAGAATTAAGCTTGATATTAATTTCAGAAAGTTGCCAAACATTTATAAGAACTAAAACAAATTCTTCTTCGTTAAAAAAAAAAGGAAAGAGACTGTTCAATGGTCAGAGCAACATGTTATCTCCCACAAACACCTACCTTCACTTCTGTGGTAGGTCAAACACAGCAGTGGCACTGGTTGGAGCTGCAGTAAAACAACGATGCTGCCTCTGTAGAACTGAATGTATTGCCTCCAAATATGACAGTGGTGAGCATCATTGTGTGGTCTTTCAAAACCCTGCCCTCACGTTTTAATAACAACCACAAATATAAATAACAGAATATATGGATAATATATAATAACAACATCTATAGATGTGTAAGTAATACATATAATTTGAAGGGAATACATATATTCAAAGGGAATTTTACACCCAGGTGAGGAAAAACTTAAGCGCCTCCAGGCTAAAACTACTTTCAATTTGATAAAAAAGGATTAAATCAACCCTATTACTGACCACAAAAATGGACAAAGAACCCTTCACATGCCAAGGTACAGCTCCCCTAAACTTAATAGGGATCTAAACCCTGCGGCGAGCCAGCCACTACTGATTTAAATTCAAACCAGCTTTAAAAATGATGTGGAAGAAGGGACAAACCACTTAGGTGGAATATAGGAACACTGTCAGAGAATGCAGGGATGTAATAAGGAAGGCCAAAATTAAATTTAGCAAGAGACATCAAGGACAACACGAAGGGCTTCTTCAAATGCATCAGCAGCAAAAGGAAGACTGAGGAAAATGTGGGTGCGCTGCTAAACGAGGTGGGTGCCTTGGTGACGGCAGAGACAGAGACAGCGCAGTCACTGAATGCCTTCTTTGGCTCAGTCTTCACTAAGGCCAGACCCACGCACTACCGAACCTGGAAACAAGAGAGAAAGCCTGGAGAGAGGAAGACTCTCCCCTGGTTGAAGAGGATTGGGTTAGAGGTTATTTAGGCAAGCCAGACACCCAGAGATCTATGGGCCCCAATGGGATGTACCCAAGGGTGCTGAGGGAGCTGGCACGTGTTATTGCTAAGCCACTCTCTATCATCCTCAAAAGGTCTTGGAGAAAGGAGAGGTACCTGAGGACTGGAAGAAAGCCAATGTCATGCCACTGTCTTCAAGAACGGCAACAACGAAGAAACAGAAAACTACAGGCCAGTCAGCCTCACCTCCATTCCTGGAAATTTGAAGGCGCAGCTCATCCTTGAGGCCATCTCTAAGCATGTGGAAGAAAAGAAGGTGATCAGGAGCAGTCAACATGGATTCATCAAGGGGAAGTCGTGTTTAATCAACCTGATAGCTTTCTATGACGAGATGACTGGCTGGACAGATGAGGGGAGAGCAGTAGATGTTGTCTACCTTGACTTCAGCAAGGCTTTCAACACTGTCTCCCATAACATCCTCCTGGGCAAGCTCTGGAAGCGTGGGTTCCATGAGTGGACATGGGCTGGATCGAGATCTGTCTTGATGGCAGAGCTCAGAGGGTTGTGCTCAACAGTGCTGAGTCTAGGTTTGGAGGCCTGTAGCTAGGAGTGTCTCCCAGGGGTCAGCACTGGCCAGTGGGATCCTAGCCTCCATGGCCTCCATGGACCTCCTAGGTCCATTCCAACCTTAACCATTCTGTGAAAAAGAATTGCAATAAATACAGAAAGAGCCCTGCAATATGCACTGCCTTCCCAACAGTCTCAGTGCTGACAAGCATCACATCAGCGCACGGATGCTTGTGCTCCCCTCCGCCTCACACGCGAGGTGAAGTGCCACCTGAGTGCTGCAGACAGGCCCCAGAAACAGTGACACTGCCACAGAGGTTTTATCTATTTTGGTCCGAGGTCAAGTGCGCATTTTATTCAGTGCAACCAAACAAATGTATTTGCCATTAAATATCTTATTACAACATCTGCTTATTAAGCACTGGGGGCATAGCAAGAAGCAGCTGAACATTAGAGGAAGAATGGATAAGCAGTTTCAGAATACAATACAGCTCTCAGTGACAAAGGGAAAACAGAAGTGATTTATTTATAGCAACCACTTAAAGACAGCACAGTGCAACTACTTGGGGGAAAGGGAAAATTAATCAGCCTTCATTCCAGACATCTCTTGCTGAACCTTTCATGAAAACTGTTCTGGCTAAACAGCACTGCAGCCAGTTATTGTAATGTTGATTGGGGTGTAGGGGACGTGTTAACTACAGAATACGTGTGCAACAGTAGTAAAACTGCTGTAGACAAATTTTAAAATGCCACTTTGCTTTCTAAATGGTGATATTTAGAAAATACCCCCTCTTCTCTCCACTGGAAGGGAATAACTGAGTGGAGGGAAGGAATGGGTTCAGCTTCACCTCTAGTCCTTTAAATCAACTTCTACAGTGCATCTACTGTTTTGTTTTTAAACAGAGTATGATGTGACAGAATTAATTTTTAAATATCTTGGAAGATGGCACTGCCTTTAAGTAAAACACCCATTGAATCTGTTATTCACTAAGTGCAATTATATTCTTACATTTTAGCTGAAAAAAAATCCCCAAGAAGCAGCAGAGAATCGGGGGGGGGGCGGGGAAGGTGGTGCATACTGTTTATTTGGACTCCAATTCTGCTAATCCAAATGAGAAAGAAGTACCATTAAAGTCTTCTATTTTAAGGACTCATTTTCACCCACAGGTGAATGATATTTTAAATATATTCCCACAGAGCAACAGTGACATCCAGTGGAAACATTAGTTTCAAGTTTCCAGGGAGGTCAGATGGAGTACACTACCCTGGATTAGAGAACTCATTAAAAACTGAGAGGCAACCTCATTTCTCCCTGCTAGGTATAAAATACCACTGATTGAAAACAGTTCTCTGAGCACAGGCATTTTCTAGACTGGAGAAGCATCCCCTTTTCAACACAGCACTGAAATTTCTGGTGCAATCACGTTCTTTGATACTAGCACTACTCTACCTCTATGCTCTAGACCAGGATAGAGTAACAGCTAGGGTACAAATTCAATCAGTTTTGTCAAACAACTCATAGGATCACAGGCTATTCTTGCTCACCTCATATCTCAACACTCAGTTTTGAGAGCAGAAGGGGACAAAGGAGAGAGGAAGGGAAGGAATAAAGAGAAGGGAGGTGAGAAGTACATTACTTCCCTTTTATTTTTTTGCGCATTTTTAAGGTGAAAAATGATGTAGACGGGAACCTTCTCCACACTGGTGTTCGTAAAAATACCAAGTGAAAACATTAAAACGTGGCACACCTACCGTAATGACCATGTTTTTTCACAGGCCAATAAATATTATACCTGTGATAAACCCCAAGAAACATCTTTACCTCTTTAGATCCCAAGGCACTCTTGTACTCGTCTGCCTGATCAGACCTCTTGCAGAGACACACAGATGGTGTAAGGTTTGTGTATTTTAAATGAAGCAGCTTCTTCCCATCCAGCTCTGCTAACTATGGTACCAAGAAGGAAAAAGAACATGGGTTACATGTCCTTTGAGGTAACTTCCAGTAACAAGCATCCATGCCAATTTGCCAAAAGCATCGAAGCTATGTGCTGTCCATGCACTGCAGGAGGTCTGTGCTGAGCACCGCTGCTCCACGTGCCATCTGAGAGCAGGCTCGTGTTTTCGGAGCTACACATTCTTCGTGTCATTCAAGAAAGGATGGGACCCAAATATAAACAGGAGAAACATTGGGAAGAACTTTAACTCAATTTTGGGTGATTGTTCTCTGGCTCTTTTTAAGGTTGCTTTGGGAAAAGCTCCCCCAAAAAAACACTGCTAAATACTGAAGCAAAGTGTTTATCCTCTGCCGTAGGTTATCCGGCTACAGGTATTTTTACATCAAAGGCAACAGGCTCCAAGGCCAAACGCAGAACACACACAGTGTTCTCATGAAGTAGTAGCTCTCTGCAGTAGTTTCTCCCTTCTAACAAGGTATGTATGGATACGTTGCACAATGTATTACCGTGCCTATGTTACCTATGTATAAATTTGCCTGTTACGTGTATATATATATTTATGTGTACACATACAGAAATGTACCTCCCCCCTATACATTTATATATATATATATACACATATATGTATGCACATAAAACCAACATGCCCATTTGGAACTTCAGTTGCTTGAAGTTGGGAGTTTAGTAGAGAAGTCTGAGGTCTTATAAACGTTTAAAGCTCGAGCCATCTTCATCCATCTCTCTAAGCTGACACAGAACAGCAGCTTGGAAAAATACATAAATCTTGCCTCTGTCTCTTTGCTTTGAATTATGACTCAAACATTAAAATAAGCCACATACAGCAGCAGCCTAAGTGGGTGAATTTACATTAATTAACCTGAGATGGTGCTGAACTAAAAAGGCAATTTTTATTCTGACCAATAATGACATGTCAGGACGTGCCTTATTGTTCAAGAGTTTTAAAGAACAAATCTATTCACTGCAAGACAACAAAAAGTATAATTTGATCTCATTTCTGTGAAAAGTCTCGTTAAACCAGAACACTAAGGGTAACAGCTGTAGCAGCATGGCTGCTCCCATCCACTACTGGGCAGAACTGTTGCAGGTTGTTGCCATCATTCAGATCCTCTTGGAAAACCAATCTGAGGGCGCTAATATCTTGTTTTTTCTTCTTAACCAAGACCTTCCTCAAGACAAGATGAACGAACTCTGATAAACAGCCTGAAGTATAAAAAATGTTAAAACACAAAAATGGAGAAGAACATGAGCTTTCATTTGTTTTCCTGCACACTATTCCCTGTTTACATTGACCAGATGAAGGGAAAAGCAAAACACAAGTGTTTCAAGGGGAAAAGAGCAACATAAAGGCAAAACCCTCCAGCTTGAGAAGAAACAGTTTCACACAGCAGCAGCAGCAACAAACCAAAACAGTATGAGAGGGCTAACAATTAACAGAAGCTTCCTGGAATACCTTCTGTGAAGAAGCTCTGCTGTTACCTGCTGGTGAAGCACACAGTGATACAGACGAGTGAGAGAACTTATTTTACTCTGATGCAACTTCACAGTCAACCTAAGATGCAGAAAATCAGAGATAAGCAGCGAGACTCCAAAAAGAGCACAGAAAACCGATGCAGCTATCCAGCTCTGCTTGGGTAAATTCAGGCTTCATCCTACAAACAAACCTGGTACTGCTGCTAGATGTTAATCTTTGATGAATTAGAGTTGGACTCTATAGCTCACTTGAATCAAGTCTTTTCAAAAATGAAACTGACAGATTAAAGTTCTTCCCAATGGTTTTCCTATTTGTATTTCTGTCCCTATAGTGGCTTGATTCAACAGAGAAACATTGCTTTGGCATTGAGATTTTTGCTGACGTTATTATCCAGGAGCAATGTTAGGCTAGCCAGTTGAGCATCACCCGTACAAAAAAGCTTAATTATTCCATCCTAAGTTACAGAAAGCCTCTTCATACCTGCTAACGAAACTCTAGGGCAAGTACAGCCTCTTCAGGATAGGCCACAGCAGAGACCATCTTTGTCCACACCAGAAAGAATGGTGTAGAAAAATGAGAAAACGAGAAACCCTTTCCTCTGTTCCTATTGAGCCTTGAGCCTATGTCTACTCGCAAAAATGTGAGAAGGTCACAGATTGCAATAGATTTCCATGAGCAGGCTCCCTTCAACAAAAAGTGAAGGACGAGTGAAAATTAGTCAGCTATGAGCGATCATCTGCAACTGTACCACTTGTGTAGGATGCAGGGAAGAGCTCCTTAATATCCTGGGATTAGTTGTAGTAAGACTCCTGCCCTTCCCTATCAAGCTTCTGCTTGGACAGCAGAGCAGTGTAGAAAGCAGTGGAAACTTATATTGAGAAGTCACTGTCGTTCTTTTAAGTAAATAATCTATCTCCATATTCCGAGAGGAAGACAACAATATAGCAGGCTAAAGCTTCCTGGAGTAGAAAAACATCCAGGGAGAAACAAGGTGACAAGAAGATCAGGAAAAATAAAATAATTAAAAAAAAAATCAATTTACAGGCCACATTTAATCTGAAGGATGATCCCCTGCTGTTGAAGATAGGATTCCTCTCTTACAAATCAGAAGAATAAGGATATAAATAGGAAGAGGTGGAGGAGATGCAAACAGAAACACATTCACATGCAATTGCACAGAGCTCCAGCCATGCCTTCCCAGGAGGGAATTTCACAGCAAATAAATAAATAAATGTACAGTATTTGTAAGTATTAAAGGATGTCAAAATTAGAGATAGTTACTGATTTGGAAGCCAAAAGGTCAAAAGAAGAAAAACCACATCTGTCCCCTGAGTAATTCAGGAGGAATTTATTTACACAATGAATGACTGTGTGACAGACCAAACTGCTGCAGCCAGTGCAGAGACCATGGGCTGAGCACCAAAGGCACCCAAGGTCACCAAACGCAGAAGGGAACAAGCAAATGAGAGGTGGAGACGGGTTAAGAAGTTCAGCTATAGGCCTCAGAGAGCTGACTGATGATCAATGATCAGATCATTGTTTTCACACATTTTTCTTTAAGAAAATTTATGACTCACCACCACTGTCAGATCTTAGGCTTTTGTAGCAATTTCTTGTCAAACAAAAAATTACCTCCCAGGGATCATAAACAATATTGAAGATGCATCAGAGTCTGTGTAGTTAGCAAAATAAGGGCACATCTCCTCTTTCTTCAGGCTGAAGTTAATTGTAGTTGATAATTATTCAGGCTCTAGTTTGTTCAGGAAAGACTTTCCAGTCAAAATGCAGGAGAGGCACACTGAAATGACAGTCTCTGTACAAAGCCTCATGGACTACAACAAGTCTTCTATCTGTTTTGGAAAAATATACATTGAGGAACTAAGCATAATCCAATGCCTCATGGAAAAAAAAAGAAGTTTAAATCCAGAAGTGTAGAAAAAGGGCTAAATGTCTATCATCTTAACCAAAAGGCATATTTGAAGAGCCATGGGCTACTTATCGTTTGTTTAGAAGTCCTTTCTGCTGAAGCACTGCTCTTCCCAATCTTCGCTAAGTCTGCTATGTCATTAGCCTTTGAATTTGGTAGCTCTGCAATAGAGCACCATCTATCTTCTAAGAAGCTATGTATATAGAACATTTGTGCATGTGAGCTTTTTTATTTTTTTAAAAAAAAAAAAAAAAAAAAAAAAGATTTCCTGGCAGAGGAGGGACAGAGGACAATTTTGCCTCTCTGTCCACGTGACTTTGGTCTCCCAAACTGTCCTAGCAAAGGGCTACTCCCGTGGGCAGTTCTCAGCATCATGCTGGGAGCTGTGAACTAAGCTGTGTTTTCTGAGCAAGGGTAGCTCTGACACTTGCTGGCTTTGTCATTTGACCTTATCCTACAGCTTACCTCCAAACCAAAACGCTTTCGCATGTACAACTTTTCTCAGGAAAACTAACACTGCATGCACGTACAGCGTATCTTTGGGTTTTATGGCTGCAGAACTCACAACCAAGGTGGCAAGAGAAACACCTCCCATCACCACCTGTATGTTCTGCCGTGCTGGTTACCTCTCACCAGCCACACACAGCACTCGCAGACTGCCTTTTGGACGTCGGAAGCCCTCCTTCCCCCATTAAAGACTGCTTTGCCTCTGAGGTTCTACAACCTGAACAACTGTTGGAGTATTTTTCTTCAAAAAGTTTGATGCAATGGCAAAAGGGTCAGAGGCTGAGGTGGAAAGTCTCCTCAGCAGTCCCTCTTTGCCTTGTAGTACTTGGCACAAGGACTTACAATCATAGAAGGCATGTTTGTATTTATATTTAAGATCAAAAAAAGAATCTCTCCATCAATTACTATTTCCTATTTTCCACAACATCACGTTAAAAACAACGTTTACCAACTTAGCTCATGCATTTTTTTTTATCCATCAATTTCAGTGGAGTGTACAAATTTAGATAAATACCCAAGCACTTTCTAAGTGCCCATGTGACATCAACTGTTCAGCATTCGTTCGTAACACTTTACCATACATAGTCTTCTTGGAATTAGTCAAACAATAGCAGCAAATCTGTCACATAATGAAACAAATGTTAATGTATACTCGTGTTGGCTGTAACTGCACGTGCAAAGCTTTGTATGAAGCTTCCCTTGTATCTGAGGGGAAAAAAACACCACCACCAAAAACCCAAAATAAAACATTTATCCACCCTCTCCAAAAAGAGCAAATAGTAGGATTAAGTAAATATTTCCATAACGTACCAGATTTTAGAGTCCTTTGATCTGATCCTGCACAATTCTTCATACAGACAGACCCTTATGCTCAGAGTTTGTGACCCCAGGACAATCGTAAGAGCCCACATATATGAAACTACGGGCAAAAATCTATGCCTCTTATTCTGTCTTTCCTTTAGGTCCTCACTGCTCAATACTTTGGATTAAAACATAAATTTATTTGTACTTAGATTCCAGCTCAAAGCAAACACGTAAATCAAGACACGGGACTATAAGACTTCATTTCATCCCATGAGCTTCATGCAGAGCTCATCAGGAGTGCTCACCCTTAACTTAGGTTTTCAAGGCAGTTAGGCAACACTTTGTAGCAGCAATTATTAGTTTATATCTTGGCAGCAAGCATTCCAGGGATATCATAACTCTGATCTAACATATAGAATCTCTCACATCTGTACTAACATATATTTACTATTTACCTATTTACTATTTACCTCCGACAGCTTTAGTGTTCTTTATATCACATTTTAGTGTTTATTGTTTTACACCACAGCCATAACTATAATTCCTGCCCATCATGGCCTTCTTTCATTTGCAATAGCCCGTGCACAGAGTATTTTTACTTTCAAAGCAAGCTGCATCTCCCAAGCCTCATGTATTTACAGAAAACACAAGCAGGTGGGCAGAGCAACTTTGAAGTTCACACCTATTGCTGCAAACAAGCCCAATACCCTGATTCATAATGAACTTTAACCAACTGCCTGAGAAACTAGCATCTTCTAAAGGCTTCAGTCTCCACCTGCATATTGAAATGAAGAGTGTTTTAGAGCAAGTTTGTTTTCAAGCTCACCACCCCTGACAGGATTTTTCATGCCTCTTTTATCCCACAGGTTGTTTAGGATTCTTTTTCTCTCCCTATCCATCTCAATGACTAGTTTCTGTATCTGCATTCAGTTATTCGTTCTTAGTGCTTGCATGCTAGTCTGACTCTCCCCACAAGAAAATGAATACAAAACAATGTTTTTATATAGCCGCTGCTTTGGTTAGTATTCATGCTTTCACAATACTTCAGGAAAAAAATAAAGTTACACCATACAAGAAAGCATAAGCTCTTTTTTTGAGAACTATCATCCTTGCCTTAAGGAAAAGGTGAAAACAGACTCAGATGTGTCAAAAACAATGTTCATATATTTTAGGGGTACAGAAAATGAATAACAACCTACATGCTTTTGGCACGTAACTACATTTAAAAGAACATCTGCAAAATCTCAGGCTTATTCCAGAAGCAGAATCTTGGTACACTAACACAGCAATAGAGAAGAATAAAGCAGTTTCCCTTTCCATCGAAGGAAAGGATGACCTCAGTATGAAATTAAAAACTACAGGTTGCTGTTTTAAGTCTTTTTGATGGGAGAGAAGCGGGAGAAATAATACTGACCTCAGCTACACAAAATGCATCAAAACAATTACTTCATAACTTAAAAAGGCAGCATTTGGCTCAAAATAGAAAGGAAGCACTTTTAAAGCTGAATATATAGTGAAATACAAGTCTTGCACTAAGCTGTAGCAGTACTCTTCAAAAACAGCTCAGCATAACACATTTCTACAAGAAAAAATAGAAGACCTTCACTTGAAAGAAAAGAATTAGGCTGCCGTGAGTGGACAATTTCTTACAGAGTCAAAATTTCCATGTTCAGGTTACATTTACATTCCTCAGAATAATAAGCAGAGCTATTTTTGGAGAGATTAGCTTCTTTTTTAATAGCTAAGAACATTTCGTATCAATCTGAAATTTAAACTTAGGATATTCAAAACAAGCTCGCAGACTACATTGTTTACCCTTCCTCTAACTTTTAGCAATAACTGTGTTAATATTCAAGCACTGCATTCTTAAGAACCTACAATTCAAGAGCACTGAGCACAAGTCATATTTTGCATTTCCATTCTCATCAGGAAACAGTGAGCCATTCATTAGCAGAGACCAGATGCAGCCTCTGCTTCTGCATGTTGCGATTGCTCTGGAAACAATACAGCCAACACCACCAAAAGTTTCACTACTTTGGCATCACAGACCACAGTGCAACATGAGACAAGCATAGGAACTTCACTCCTTTAGAGCAGCTCAAAGCAGCATCACACTTTCAAAGCAGAGCAACGCTCCCAACCATTTCATGAGAGTCTGTCAAAGGTTTAATTTAAAAGTCCCTATAGATGCTCATAGCTAACCCAGCAGGTCTACTGGGAGCCTCATTTATGTTGTTCAGACTGAAAGGTAACACCACATTTGGCCAAGACGTAAATAGGAGGGAAGAATCCCACTCTCAGTTTGAACTTAGAGAAGTTGCCCGTAACACAGTAACTTTCCCACATCTTTTATATTCCAGTACTACCACTGGGAACAGCTGCTCCCACACTGCATGCCCAAGCCAAAGGGCTCATTTGGGTGGCTCACTCCTCTGAAGTAATTCAGGTCCCCAGATCAAAGCACATCTCTTCCATGTGATTCAGCATGGATTCACTTTGCCCTCTGTAAAAACACACCACCTGGTTCAAACCCTCAAAGATTTTGCGGTGTCCTGCTTCCCATGGGCACAGAGTACAAGTGGAGAAAACCCTGGCCAGCTACCACCACGTGGCATGGACTCACCTGTCGGTAGCACACAAGGGGTCCCATCAGCATCCATCAGAGGTTTTGGCAGGTAAACCCTCTTCTCACAGGGAAACAGTTTTGTCGGAGGGACCAACATTTAAGGGGGTGAGTCACTGCTCAGTGGTTTAGTTCAACAGCTACTTTCAATACATATCACATCATCTGCTGAGAGGTTCTATACCAATGACTAAGCTTTAGAAGAGATTAGGCATTTCCTATCCCCCTGTGTTAAATTACTACTGGATAATATGCACTGGTAATACCAGCAGTACAAATGGGGGTAAAGTTACCATCACCTCATGTTAGAGGACACCTCGTCTACACTGTTTATGTCACTACTTTTAATATCACGAACTGAAAAAGCACTTCTTCCATAAAGGCTCTCTCTTCTACACTTTAACACAGAATTATATTACGCCAAGTATCTTAAATTAAAACTGACAGAGTTCAAAGTTAGTCCAGTTCAATGAGCTAATAAACAAAGAGGTCATTGGACTGTTAGTTTCATAGCCTGCATAACTTAAAAGTTAGGACACTGGAGAAGACAAAGAGAAAGATATCAGTCTTATCCAAAGCTAGACAGGATTATTGTGGACTTTCTGTCTCCTTCCACAACTGATCCTGACCTTTCTGTCCTTCCCACCTAGCACCAGTATCCTCGAATTTTTATTGCTTCTCTTGACAAAGCACATCATAAGGCATCAGGTTCAGAGCTATATAGCAAGTTACACACAAACCTTGTTTGTCAAAATACCATGGCTATTCCAACACCTCCAGCAACGGATTGAGGTTCTATCAAGTAAAAACACTATAATATTTAAGAGAGAACATAGTTTAGTAGCCCAGAAAAGGGTATCTAAATTGATAAGATTACAGATACTGCCACGGAGCAAGAGATGACTGTTAGAAGCTCAGCTTTCAATTAAGGCATACCACATAAGCATAAACCTACTGATTCACAACCCACTTTTAAGCTTCCAACCCATGTTGAACCAGACGTACTAAAATTGTCACAGTAGTAACATATTTCAGAATCCTGCAGTAATACTTGAACATACCAAAAAAATCCAAAGATTTTTAAGACAATACAAAAACTCAAGTGTGTTTTGAATGCATTTCACGATGTGCAAAAATCAGAACTTGGGATGGCAGCAACTTCAAAGGGTTAATCTTGTAATAGATATCTAACAAGGTGTGTAACATCAATGCTACACTTAGATCAGCGCATCATTCTGAATTATTCAGCTGATGAATTCATCCATTAGGTACAGTCAGAACTCAAATGTCTCTTCACATGTGGTTCAGGGAACGGATGTGAACCGATGTCTCCAAATAGGCAGGAACAAAGCTCTAATACAACGTGTCACCTATTTCTCCTGTGCAGTACGTCTCTCCGCAGAGGTTTCTTTAGTCTTTGTTAGCTCTCAATGAAAAGATATTCTGAAAATCTATTTTCAGCTTGCTTGCTTTCTTTCTGCTTTTACCTGTTACACCCGTGCTTTTCATGTTTTTTATTTTTTGGGGGTGGGTGGGCAAGGAGAGATGGAGGTGTATAACATTGTCCAAGCCTACCACACATTCCTAAATGCAGTCTGCTAATAAAAATGCATATGTATGCACTAAATTTATTTCTCTATATATGTAATATTCCTATGAGGTAAGTATAGCTAAATAAACCAGAAACAACACCAAACTGGGAAATAACAGACATCCTACAACTCAAATTAATACCAAGGAAAAAGACAGCTCTGTAGCTCAAGCATCTGAAATCAAGTCACATGGTTTTCAAGTTGTAGGAAATGTTCCAGAAAGGAACCTTATGGAATTTCTGCATGCTGACCTACCAGACTGTGATAGGTCCCATCCACACTAGAGCCAGACTTCTGTGTTTTCAGCACTTCACCATAGTCTGCTGCATCAAAATTGGTCTTCCATACCATCACCTGCAGAAGAAAGGCAAGTGGCTAAGTTGTGTCTATTAAAACTTTTAACCCGCATTAGCTTACAGGTCAATTTTGTCAACTCATCAGAGAAGAAAAGGCAGCTACACACCAGGCTTACCTAAGAAAGCTTTGCCATCAATCAAGTTAAAGAGCTGCTATTTGTAAACATGCTACTGAATAGAGCTGTACTGAATAGAGCTTAATTCTCAGTGGGAAAGTGATCTCTTCCAACATTCCAAGAGTCAGGAACATCATGAAAACAGAGCTACTTAGATAACTTCAAAGCAACATCTTGATGAAAAGGAAAGATTAGTACTTTGAGATTAACGTTAGAGATCTTGAGCTGGTTTGTCAGCTAAATAACAAAATTAAGTCTGACTTAAAGGCACCTTTTCTTCATAACGCAGTATTTATTTCAGAAAAGATGAGGAGTTACAACAGGGCTTTTAATACAAAAAAAATAAAAATAAATAAAATAAAAAACACTTCAACATATCAAGAGCAAATCTATGGAGTAAAATCCTTACCAATGACACCCTCTGTAAGTCGAAAAAGTTTAAGAGCATCAATCAACTATTTCAGAAGTCTGAAAGACATCTATGAATCTGATCAGTTCATTTTGGTTACCAGAAACATATGTGTTTATGCTTCACTTGCAAGGTTTCATTCCCGCCTTCTGTGAAGTGTAAAAAGACTTTTTTGTACTTGCACAGTGAACCAGTAAGGCCATTCAGCTGCGTAAAAGGAAAACATGATGCTGTTATTGGACAAACCATCTCTTGACAGCTTTACAGGTCAGTGAACTGAAGTGGTCAGCTAGCTGGACCGGATGAACTTAGAAGGTCCCTTCCAACTGAACTATTCTACTCTATTCAGTAAACATGCCTTTTCAGATGGGCTACATGTTGTTTATGAAGGGATTTAGACATTTTCTCTCTGACCTCTAGAGATGTTCTTGATTATTGTCATTAGTTCTCATATTTCTCCAGAAAGCTAGTGTTTGATGAGATCTATTCCAGAGAAAAATCTTATACACAAAGACTAATGCTGTTTTTAATACATACATGTATGTGAAAGTTCTTTCTCCATGCACAAAAGGAAGCATTGCCTACATTTTCGTATATAAACCCGAGAGGAAAGAGGCAATTCCTTCACAAAAGCTAGGTCCAGGAAAGCCAACATTCCCAATACATGCACTCAGCAATACACGCAACCTTGAGCTGTGATGGTACTGATGGCCAAAAATGTCAGTAACATGAACACACACCATAAATATACCTTTACAAAACAGCTTCTAGGGAAGCTTTGCTATTTAGTCTCTCAATTAACAATACAAGGAGATGCTTTGAGGAGAAAGAATTAACCTCATTTGCAATGGCCATTACTCTGTGTAACAAAATCCCAACCGAATGAAAGATAAACAGGACCCAATTAAAAAAGAAAAAAAAAGTCTAAAGAAATTTACACAGTAGAAAAGTATAGGCTAACACATCCTCTCAAGATAAAAATAAACAAAACATTCTTGGCTATGACTAGAAACCAACAAAAAAAAATAGAATTTCTAAGAAATTTTCTATAGAAAATAAATAACAATGAATTACAGTGTAACTGCAGCTTCCAACATCACACTAGGGCTCTTTTGGGAGAAAGAAACAAGAGCAGAAAATGCATACTTATTCCTTGTGTTAGATAAGCACTTCAAGAGCAAACCTTAATAGAGTAAACATTGTGTAATTTTATAGGAAAAAAAAATAGAAATGTCTCTCAAGATAGCCTGTTTAAAATCTTCTTCAAAAAAAGAAAGGTGTTATTAAAGAGACAGGATGGTAAGCTATGCCACCTATCTTAGCATAAAATGGAGTTAAAATGCAGTAGATCATGTAACTGTCATGAACTACAGGCCTAGGACTGGTTTCGTTTCTTCCTGGATAGTATGCTGAAAACATACATTTAAAAAAAATACAACTCATTTCAGCATGGTCTGGATGTATTGGATATGTTTTTGCTTTCTCCCAGGGAACAGAAAAGAAAACCCTGGAGCTTTTAAACAAATGTGAATCAGGATTATAATCCAAAAGCAGAAGCAAAAGGAAGAGACAACGGCTATGTCCACAAAAGCACTTTACAGCAGCATGACACACCTAGACAATCCCAGAGCACAAATGAAGCTCAGAGAAAAGTCCAGCTCTGACTCAGAAAGCCATGTAACTGCAGCATCAGCACAGCTTTGCACCAGCTCCTCCCACCACCAGAAAGACTTGCAGCCTACGTTCATGTCCAATCAGACTCAAAGCCATCTGGGGAGATGGCTTAGCCACAGCCTCTGAAATAAAACTGAAAGGACATTTTTAAGGGAGGAGAACCCTGAGGAACATGAAATACAACCCCTTGCCCTGTAGATCAATGGGCTCTGGGAGAGCATTCAGGGAAGCATCACCTCATTTCCTCAGATAGAAAACTCTGTGCTTAATATTTTTCACTTTCTTTTTCTCTTCTAAATACCATTTTTCCTCTCTTTGAAAGCAGTAAGATGCCTAAAACACAGTAACAGGGCACATAACTATCATATAAAAACAGTGACATACCTGTTCGTCAGAACCTCCAGAGGCAAAGAAGTCTCCCGCTCTTGAAAATGCTACACAGGTGGCTGGACCCTGTGAATAAGTTTAAAAGAAGTGTTTAAAAAAAAAAAGTGGGGAAAAAAAAAAACAACGAAGTGTTACAAGCTCTATTTACTATACCTTTACAAAGTATTTCTCTTTTAATATCAGCAGGCTAAAGACCAAGTTTCAACTGCTCTTCTCTGTCAGGTAAACAGCCCACAATTAATGTGCTGAGCTTGCTGGCACTTATTGTTCCCCGTATTTTTGCCTGCAGTTTAAGATACTCACTCTTCAATACCAATAGCGCTGAGACAGAGCGAGGAACAAGCCAAGTTTTACAGCTTCAGCCTTTCCCTTGTTCCTCTCAGTCATCCTCTTCCCTTTAGAATTAGCATTTCCTAATGCTCCTGTTCATCTTTTAAGAATTGGTGAAACTGAGTTTTGTTAAGCACAGACACCCAAAGGAAAGGTTCTAAGTAGAAAAGGAGGTTTTCTACACAGACACACACAGCTCTGCATCAAATGGTGCACTGATAGACTATGAGAAGAAAAATACTCCAGCTACTGACAGTTCTGAGCATCACAAAACATAAGCCATTCCTCATAAAAACACAAGGTTTTTTAGAAATTGGAACCTGAAAGATGGAGTTACCACTCCCCAAACTGCCAAGCCTTCAGAGTTTGTCTTCCAAGCTCCTCTTCACACCATGATTATTAGAAACATGAATGAAAAACCCACTAAACCAAGATTTCCACATAACCATATAGCTCCAGGGACCAGAACATCAAGAACTACCACAAAATCTTCAAGACCCTGACAGCACAAGACAACATATTTCACAGACCACTGTGTGCAATAGAATTGCCTTGGAAAAATCACATCTTTTCTCTGCACACTTTCCCAACAGCCTGTCTTTGAAAAATACGCAGCTGCCACTAAGGGACAGCATAACACGACTGATCAATAGGTGGGATGAGATGCAAGAGATGAAAGACAATCAGTTCTATCATGAAGGAAAGGGATGTTTTCCTTCTCTTTGTTAGTTTTTTGGTTTTAGTCATCACCTGCTCTCCTATGTATTTATAGGATATTCCATGCAAGCTACTCACTACAGAAGACCCAAGACTTAAAGCTCTTGTCGTTCCACTACGATGTAACTTCACAACATGCCTGACATGCTATCAGCCAAACCAATCACTTTGCATCAATTAATTTGGCCAAGGTTAGAGGCATTTCAAATCAAGGAATCTGTACAAGCAGAATAACCGAATGCACAAGACTCACAGCAGAATCCAATTCATCTTGGAGACTTGGTTGTCAAAAATCCACGAAGTACAAGATCATGGTTCTCAGCACAGGAGGAAGAAAAAGGCACGGTTTTCTGAGGAGCACTGGAAAGAAGAATAGGGGGCAGAAGAGTGGCAGACAGAGCAGCGCAGCAGCATGAACAGGTACCTGCAGCACCCCTGGAGAATGCAAGAAGCAGGCGGGCACTCCTTACACACAGTTGTTTGCCATTTTTAAGGGATGAGCTATGATCTATGCAGGCTTATGAGAGTTGTCATGCTGTTAAGTGAAATATAGAAGGCTGGCTTAAAACAGCTTTTCTCTTAATAGTTTTAGAGAACAGATGCAAGAATGAATGCATCCAGGATCACTGTCATACAGCACAGGCACTGGCATTTTGAAGAAGCCTTGCACTTAAAAAAAAAGTCATTTCTGAGAGACTTTAAATGGTACTGACTGCTAAAGCACTACTTGAGCAAAAGCATGCATCTCACACCATGCATTTATTTTAATGTCTTTTCAACCTTTAAGCAAGCATGAAATGAAGGAGGAAGCACACAGGAAGGCTGAGGCAGGCATCTTCTGACATGCAGCTAAACAGAGCTGGGAAATCGATAAGTTTGTTTGAGCACAGGCACCACAAAGTATTTTGGTTAGAATAAACTGGCAAGGATCCAGACAGGAGGTTTTATGTCAACTGCTAAACTCACTGTCTTGCAGACTGTTCTAAGCTTCTCCTCACTCTACATCAAGTTACAAGGATGAACTGTTCTAATAAGAGTTCACATCTTCCCAAAGGGCATTGCACAGGAATCCCAGATCCAGCTTATTTCTGATTTCCCTTTATTCTTTACTTAAAAAAAATAAAAAATACTAAGAAGAACAAATGCATCACTATAAATCCTGAAGCTTGACAAATACGTAATGATTACATTCAGGACAAATGCCCAACTGTCATTGCAACGTCTGCCCTACAGTCCACTGTGCCTTCAAATGTGCTGGCACAAGATAATGCCAGTAATACTATGTCTCAATGTGTTCGTGCCTGGTGTGAAGAGTTTTAGCCTCCTTAAAAAGCCACTAAGGTAATTCTATATTGTCATTTCACCTCAAGTAATTTCAAAAGGTTCCTGAAGCCTTCCATTAGGAAGATCTCATTCTGGAGACATCTTGCCAGAATTGATTTTGTAGCAGCGATTTCAAAGTGCACGCACAATCATTAGTGTAACCAATGCTGCCTTGGATGATCAAGCTTAAATACTGCAGGTATTTCCAGCAAGAGACTGCCATCACTCAGCCAAGACGAAACTTGCTTCTGGTGCCTTCTCCCACCCACTTCCTCCAACCATTCAGCTCTCTGACCACACCAGGAATGCAGAATCTCTAAAGTGGAAAAACAAGAGACAAGGAAGCAGAACAAGGACATAGCCAGAGAACTGCACAGGGGTCAATACTGCTCAAAGATAAAGTTTTTTGAATGAAGTGGGAAATGTAGCAGAAGGGAACAATTTATGCTGTTGGTGCACTGTCAGGGTATCATACGCTGTATTTTAAAGAATTGGCCCCTGGAAATAAAGAAGTTGAGCTCTAACTAATAAACCAGAAAGGGTCAGGAGGGAAAGAAACCATTCAAGACCTTGCCTAAGACAAAATGTTCAGGAACAGGACAAAGTGTAGAACACTGGAAAAAAAGTAGTATATTTGTGAATTGTTTTTTAATCAGTCTACCTATTTCAGTGCATTTAGTCAAAATTTTGCACAATAAAAATCACATCAAAACAGGCACTGAACTGACTCCAAAGTCATGCCATTCTGAAGGGGGGGTAAAAAAAAGAAAAAAGGAAGTAGAGCAGAACACATTCCTCCCAAAATAGAAACTGATATCAAAGGCTGAATGTGCCTTTCTAAGTTGAAAGAAGAGGAACAAACAAGTCGATAGACACAACACCCTCTCCAGATTTGCTGACATAAACTACGTGAAAAGTCTTTTTGATACAAGTACTTGCAGCAATCCCCCCAGATATAACAGGTTTGCTATAGCAACATACAAATAATAATTTGCCAAATATTTAAACTGTTAAATACTCTTTTAAATCAACTTTTTAAACAAACGTGAAAAAGTCACGCATAGTAAAAAAGCCAGTGATTAGGCATAGCCCAGCTTGCATTCATTACAGGTAAGCATGGTGGAGATAAAATATAGTTGTGATGCAGTCCTGGACAACAGATACGTGGCTAGAGACTGAAGAATTTAAAGCTTACTTCAGATTTTTTTTCCTTTAAACTTACTGTCTGCATTAAAAATGACAAAAAGCAGCAGTTGCATATTCCTCTAGCCAAGCTGTAGGAAGAATTTTAGGTTTATTTCCCATGCAGCTAGAACATGCGGGGTGCAACCTTCTCGTAATGCCCTTAAGGTTCAGGAGCTCCCGTTGCTGATACCAAGACACCAAGGCAGCAGTGGAAAACATTTTTATTTAGTCCTCAGGACACCAACAACATGAAAACTGTCAGGTTTTTGTGCACCGCAGAGTTTGAAATAATAGATTTTGGTGATACTGGGAGACAACTGAAGGAAGCCTGAGGAAAAGTACAAAGAGCAAAAAGTCATTCACTGGAATTGTTGAGTGGGAAGAACATCACCACCAATCAATATTCAACTCATCTCCTCCGGTAAGGGAGCAGCACCAGGAAGGGTAGAGACAAACCCCAGGGAGCCTTGAAAGGAACAAACATCTCACACAATGGATGCAGCAGAGAAACCTGGAAACACACACTCTTACATGGAAAAAAAAAAAAAAAAAAAAGAAAAAAAGAGAAAGCCATACAAAAGGAATGATAATGGGATCAAACCCAGTCCTTTGCAGCCAAGATCCCAATGAACAAGATTTGGGCAAGATGAGACAGGCATAGCATGGTAGCTGAAACTCCAGGTGCCATCCTACTTTCAGCTGCCTCCATTGGTAAGAAAGGGCAGGCACAGCATCTTACACAATCTAATTTATGTGCAGGCTACGCCCAAGAAAGAGCAACTACTTTTTCTTTTCCCACCTTTGTGTTCTCCCATTTCCTACAGATCGGGGCTAATGATCACATGTCATTTATTGCTCTAGCAATCCATCTTGACCAGCTCATGCAAAACAAAGTGCAGCTTTGAGAAAAGATACTCTGAATTATTCTGAATGGCTTTAATGTAGTCTGCCTGCATTGTCTAAAGGGATGGTATCTGAAGGCAGGACACAGAGGAACAGCTCTGAATGACTGGCAGGATGATGGTAGCATCTGTAACAATTGACAAAAGCATGACAAGACACACCAGGACGAGCATCCCTGAAAACAAAAGCTTTCAAAAAGTGAAGCTAAATAACAGATCACTAAAGAAATACTGAAGAAAGAGGCCAGGAGTTTGGTTTGGAGAAATGGAAATAAGCGTGGAGCAGAGAGTCATACCTACATGCAGAACACAGGTAAATGGGTACACACAATCACAGAAAAAGCGCTCTTGAAAGCTTTTCCTCCCCAGTAGAACCAGTAAAGGAAAGGGGACACATGACTTCAAGAACAGCAGGGCCAACACTATCAATTTAAGTCAAGAGAGGACAGACTTCTGAGCTTCAGCTATGAGCAGAGCTAAGATTTTGGCTTTAGAGTAACAAGGAAAAAGAGCCAGGCTGGAACGGGTCCAGGATTAAACCAGAGGAAAGAAATTTAATGATGCATGTTCTTCAAGATGAAAGGAATAGCAGAGAGGTGGTTGGAGAGACAAGTGGGGTCAACAATGCTGGCAGAATTATTTAATCTTGTTATTATTTTTTTTTTAATCTGGGAGAAAATAATGCATACCAGACAAGAGCCAGATAGATTAAGGGAGATGCCAAGAGTGGGTACAAGGCATAACTGGGGGAAGTGAGTAACTTAATTCAAGGAGAGCTGCTTCTCCAGCTGCCACAGGGAAAAGAGGGAATGTACTATCCAGTACATTCATTCAAACTCTCTTGGAACAAATGAACTAATGCAATGAGGAAAAAGGAGATGTGAATGGTGATGAGGTCTGAGGAGCAGATCAGAGGCAGCTAAATGCATGCTGGAATCCCAGGCATGAGATAATCAGTTCAAGGAATGAAAAATAAACAGGGCAGTCATTGCCACTGCTCACATTGCTTTCAACAGCTCTACAGCACGGGAGAAAGACGGCAAACAGATGGACCTGCAAAGGACAATGGGTAGAGGAGCAGGAGATGGAAAAAGTGATCAGGACAACTAGGAAAACACCAGGAATGGGTGAGAAAACAGATAAATGCATTTGAGCATCAAACAGCATAGAGGGTCCAAGATGAAATGTTGACCATCTTATTGGTGTCATCAGCAGAGATCAGAGAAGAGAGTTCATTGAAGGCTGATTCAAATTAACAGGCCTTCTAGTAAGGAGAGAGCACTGAGCAAAAACCTCATGTTTAATGATAAACTTGCGTGCAGCAAGGAACACCCAGCTATGAAGACCCACGGAAAAGGTGAAAGATGGGTCTGGAGAAGAAAGCTGAATTCAGGTAGGAAGGCAGAGCCAGGAAGAAGCAGAAGGGGCAGTAAAGGTAATAAAAGGTGACATCTAACACAGGTATTTCACAGCCTGGTACAGGATGCAATACATATCCTGCAGAAGAAGCATCAGACAGGAAAATCCAAATCTTAAAGTGATGAGCTAGGGAAAAAAATGGAGAAAAAAAGTTATAAAAGCCAGGGATGCTTGTTGTCTTTTACAAACAGCATGGATATCCCAAAGACAACATGGAGAGAGGAGATGGTAATATATACTGGCAAATCAGGAGGTGCAGAGAAGAGTATTGTCCCCAAGTGGGTACAGGGTGGCAAAAGATAGGGGGCATGGAAAGAATCTGCATTCCACACGCTAAGAACAAGAGGGGGAAAAAAAAAGTTTAGCTACAGAAAAGTGGATTCCTGGAAACTGCACAACGATGGTGACAGCACAAAGGAGAGAAAGGGAGAGGGAAAGAGAATTAAGGAGAAAAGGACAAAGGATGGAGGTGGTAATGGCAATGAGAGCCTTCCTCCACCACAAGTTAGGTGTGCTACAGCTTAGCACGGGGAAAAACAGTCCTGCTTCCCCAACGTACTGGCACCTTGGAATTGCATCTCCAGCAGCTTTTCATTTCCTGAAAGCTTCAGTTAAAAAAACAAAACAAAACAAAACCACCTGCTCAGAAGATCTTGCCCTTAAGTTAACCAGCAAAGCAGAGAGCACTTATGCCACCCAGGTAGGTAGAATGCAGCTACTTCATGGTCCAAGTTAAGGTTGCTCGGAGAACTGTAACTTTGCATTTTCTGGCTTCCTATTTATAAATACAACCATGCAGATGTTTTCTAAATATTTACCAAGAACTTCCATCCATTCCACTACAGAAGTCGTCTGGAAAAGCTCCAATCAAACCATCCCAAAAGGCAGACAGCACCGTATACATACTTGCTCTTTTCCAGCAACTATCCAGAGGTGACTTACACCCCCCAAACATTCTGCTCCTCCACGATGATTCAGTACCAGAGGTGGACTTACATACCAACCCCGTGCCTCATCTGTATGGGCTTAGGCAATAGTACTTCACAGCCCCAAGCACTCCAGAACTAAAATATGCAGCACAGTTCAGAATGATATTCCACAGCTGCAAGATGTCAGCTCCAAGCTGCAAGCTCCCATCTCTAATGATCCTTCTGCTACACCACGGCCAGCTCCATTACAATTTTAAAAGACAGCAATGTAAACTTGGCAATCCTCCCTGTGTAAACTACAGCTAATCAGCTGGTAACAAAATCCTGGCGCTCCAGCAGTTGCGTCAGAGTATGTCTAAAGAACCTTAAGACTTTTTCCTTCAAGTGTCCGCTTGCATGCAGCCTTCCCAGAACAACATAACAGCAGTCAGCTGTCAGAATAAGAACTAAGGACCAGCACAGTCACCCACACAAAGTCACAGCTCAAGAATGTCTTCAGAACAGGCTGTTCATTTGGTGACTAACCCACAACCCTCGCTTAAAAAGGCAAATCTACTTAATGACCAGAAAAATCCACCCCCACTTCATTTTTAGCCACTTTCAGATACTGGCAGAAATCACGGTGAGCTTGGATGAAAAAGCCCTGAGTATCACATAGCCCCCAGTTATATGCCAGAGGAGCAGGCTAGAGAAGCAGCCAGCAGAGGAATCTACCCCAGTAGCTTCTGATGAAAGCACTGCACGTTGTCCCCGCGGGTTGGTTACTGTGAACAAAGCAAAGTTTATCACAAGCTTTAAGTGGAAAAGATTTATCTATAAAATTAGGCATTAAAACCCCCACAGCAATACAGCACATATCAGCAGAGTGAATGCCAGCCCACAGGGCAATGCCAGGACTGGTTCTATACCCACCTCACCTTAATGTAATACCCTGAAAGAAGACCAGAAAGCACTGCCAGCCACTTTTATAACTCTACTTGTTTCCAGACTAACAGAGATATAATCCTAAAATGGCAACAACCCCTCAGCTGGGCTGCTGTCACAGTGCTTCCAGTGCCAGCTTGGTAACATCTGGCACTCTCTCCTGGTTATCTCACTAATAGGAAACAATGTGGGGAACAAGAATGAGCTTTAACCCTACATCTGAACAGACAACTCAATAAACTGTTATTTTGCAGAAGTGCTGAGTTCAGTAGAGCATCAGTCTAAAGGGATTTCCTACTGCCTAATTCTGAACACTTTCATCACCAAAATCGATTTCAGATTCTCAAAGCAATTTTTTGTGCAACTGCACTCTGTGAGAGGTTTAGAAGGGAGGAAGGAATGGAAAGCAGGTTCAGCCTCTAACCAAACAATAACCAGCCACATCACTTTCTAAGAGAAGAATTAAAGGTATCAAGATCCACTGTCCCTCCAGACTTATCCTTTTCCAGAAAGCTACCTCCTAAGCACTTGCATAACCAATTAATGCAAGGGACAAATATGAAAATGAGATTAGGACAACAGGTAAAAGCCTTGCAGCCCTGTCTACACAGTCTAGTTTTGAAAATAAGAAAGTTTTATGCAGATGAGATTTATGTGTTGGGATACTCAGTATTTATTATCTTCTTTGTATCTTTGTCTCATTCTTTTGAGCATTTAAACCCTTTGGTCAGTTTTATCAGATCTTGTCTTGAAGTAGAGTTTTAAGTATGAGACTGTTACTTTTACTCATTAAGATCATGAAAAAGAAGAGAAGTTTACTAATACACTGTAAGAGAGAAGTTCAAGAACAACTTCAACTTTTTTTTTTTAGGTATCAGACAATGCAATCACTAAACATGAAGCCACAAGAAGCCAGAATTAGCAATTTTGCAGCTTACACAGATGCCATTATTGACCAGAACCACGCCTCCAACAGCTTCAGGCTGCGATTTTCCCCAGCTAGTACTGATGGCTCAAAACAGCCTCAATAATATGAGAGGGACAGGTAGATTAGGAATGTCTGTTCTTTGTCCCTTTAGAAAGGGAATCTTTAAAACAGGTTTGCTTTTTCATGACTTTGAGCCCCACTTAATATGGACAATGAAATTAGGTTATTTATTTCCATTTACCATTTTAAAAGAGAGCTCCGAGCATTCATATAATAAACCTAACAAGCAACACATCCAGCAGCATAATGCTAATAGGCCAATCAGTTAAACTTACCCAGCCAGCAGCATTTATCACCTTCAATTATTTAATTCAGTCAACTACCAAAATGGAAATGTGTGCCCAAATAACATCCCAAAATGCATCTCCTCCATGTTACCACTACTGTTTGCAAGTGTCCTGTCAGACAAACAGCATTTATGTTCACAACACGTCAGAAAGCCAAGTGCTGTTTGCACCTCTTTAGAGAAGGAGACAGTCTGAGCTGCAGTACAGAGACTACACGACAGGGTTAGAGTGTGGAGCACAGCACTGATGTGTCCCTTCAGTCTTAGGCTTGCATCCTCAGTGCTGAAGCTCCCTGTCTGTCTCGTTTCCTTATCCTCTCCACTCCTGCCTTATCTCCTTTCCTCCCCATATGCCTTCCCTCCGAAACACTGACCTCAAAGGTTTTCATTATTATCACCGTTATTATTTTAATAAGCAAGGAAGTTTTCAAAAGATTTTTGGATATCAAGGATGAAATCTAAGGCTCGAGCACAGATTTGCTCAGTACATTGTGGGTTTGTATGTCACTGTATGAAAGGCTTTTCCTCACCTGGTGACCATGAAGAGTATACAGAAGTCTTCCTTCCAGCAAGTCCAGAATTTTGAGAGTTGAATCATTGGAAGCAGTAACCAGGTAATTTCCAGAGGGGTGAAAGGAAAGACTGTTTACCACAGCATTGTGCACTAAGGATAGAAAAAATGTACACAAATAATCACCCAGACCAGTTTACATAAGCCCAAGGCAAAAGAATAAAATAAAGTACAAACACATTCCGATTTTCTGTTACAAAGTTTAACAGGAAAATTATCATGGGGGAAACATGCCACAAAAATCTTCAAAGCATTGGAGAACAAGGGCAGTATTCAAATTCTTGTAAAGATAGGTATAACTTTGCTGAA
Source organism: Aythya ferina (assembly GCF_964211825.1). Taxonomy (NCBI): domain Eukaryota; kingdom Metazoa; phylum Chordata; class Aves; order Anseriformes; family Anatidae; genus Aythya; species Aythya ferina. Next base: position 15,052,735 of record NC_140306.1, read on the forward strand.
ATGAGAAAGGAAGCTTTCCAATTCTTCTAAAAGATGTAAGACTACAAAAGCTTCAAGTGTAGCCCTAAAATGTAACTACGTGCACAAGTGAACTATATGATTTTGTGACAGAGCTAAAGAAAATGCTCTAGGAAGACAGTCAAACTACATTTTTATATTCAATAGAACATTAAACATCTATCAAATGTAGGACTTCCCCACTCCCCCCTAAAAAAACACCTTTCACAAAATAAGCTATTGTGCTCATTTATCTGTAAGAACATGCAGTACTTCACATACACATAGCTTATGTGACATAGAACAGTAAAGCTATGCTTCAAGAGCATTTTAACTCTCCATTTGTTCTTAATTATACTGAACGCCCTCCAAATGTTCCATCTTGAATCTACTACTACTAACGCAGCCTCCCTTGACAAGCCCCACACTAAACTTATGTTTTCTTAAGTCAGGTCTACTTTTCATATCCAAACAGCCTGCTAAAGATACTCACCCAAAATACAATTTTAAAGACACTAGCACCACCTATTCCCCCCTTCCCCTGCATAGAACATATCTACTTTTCAAACTCTCAAACACTAGATACTTCAGCTTCAGTTCTTAGGAAATATCCTCCCAGATAGTTAAAAAAAAAAAAAAAAAAAAAACTTAACACATGTAACTTCTCATCAGTTATTCCTGTAGGTGTATATTGCCTGTATCAAACAAGGTCTCCCAGCAGGTCTCCCAGTATTCCTCCCACCCTTATATAGGAGAAAAAGTAATATTGAGCATACTGAGCTTTTTATCCTTAAAGAGCACTTAAACACACTCCTTTGAAAATTTTATTCTGAGTAATTTATAATATTGCTCAGCCCTTCACTGTCTATATTCAGATGCAGGCAAGTTCATATTTTGTCAAGTAAAGCGAGTCCTAAAAGGAATCACACCAGAAACTGATTAAGATAAAGATACAACCTCTAAGCTCCAGACAGCGAATTAAGTATTTCTGGCTTTGCCAAAAAACTTTTCACAATGGCAAGAACTCACACAGGCTGTGGCCATGTAAGCAGTCGCAGCTTCTGTGCCCACGCAGTTCTTGGCTGCCATCAGCTCAGAGAAAACTTCATCTTCCTTCCACCAAACCAAAATTTCATTTATTCAAAATTCAGAATTTATTTCACCAATAGACCAGGCACAGCATGAGGAAGAGTCTCCCACTGCCACAAGCCTGCCCTTCCACCAGCCAAGCCCTAGAAAAATAACGGCCAGGTAAGGGACTGCTACTGGGCTCAGGTGTTACCTTCACAGGTTAGCTGCTGAAAATTGAGTCATGCCAACCTACTGAGGGGCTGAACATAACTGTCTTGAGCCTTGCAATACAGGCACTGGCTGCACAGAAGCAGTGACACCTCAGTAACCAGCAGGCAGAAAAAAGAGGAAAAAAAAAAAAAAAGCATGTACTTGAGACAGCCACAGTCCCAGAGACTGATGCCCATCGCCCAGCTCTGTCTGAAGTGTAGACACAGGTCAATTGCTCTTTTGAAACAGCAATGACAAAGCAGGTTAAAGCTGTTTCCGCAGCCACAAGTTGTGTGCAGGGCATCTCACTTGCATAGGAAGCAAAATCTTTAGGGAATAAATACTGACCATTTTAACTATGTGGTTATTTGCTGTACAAAAATAGTTAGCATCAACTAGAGGAGCGAATAAAGCATCGTCTACTCTCCTATACAGTAAATGGGACCAGAGATCCTTTACTTTGCTAAAAAAACACACCATACAAGGAGTTTTACAGTTTGCATTCTACTTCCAACTTCCCTTTACAAATGTTACAGTAGGAACAAGCTCTGCTAACGGGAGCAACATAGCTAAAAGACATCAGTTTTAGAAAACAACCAAGCTGTAACATGCAAGAGCCAGTGGCAGGGATACTTATCTACTAACTCCTCAAAGCAATTTCATCTTTAAAATGGATTCCCTTGAAATCAGGCAGCGTGAGCCCATACAGAGGCAAGAGATGCCCTCTAGTGGGACAGCCACAAAACTAAATCAGATTCAGCCAGCAGGCATGTGCATAAACCCTTACAGGGCAGAGTCTACAAACACATCTCCATTCCATGTTACAAATGCACCAGCTTGAAGCCGCAAGTGCATGAAGTGCCTGCATACAACTCCCACTGCCGATTTAGATTTCTTTGGCTTTTATGGCTATTTCTAGCTCAAAATTTAGTACATGATTAGGACTTACACTGTAGCTGTTAAAAACAACGCAGCAGGAAAAAATCGCTTCAATAGCAAGAGTGTCAGACTAAAATACAGAAAGGGTGGGTTATAGGGGAAATATACAATTCCAAGACAGAAATAAACCTGGCAGTCAAACCTGAACCACATTAGACTTGGACAATTTAATAGCAGTAAATGGAAAGCAAGAAGAGGTCATTACTGAGCCAAGCTATGCTGTGGCTGGAAACATGCACTGCAGATCTTGCCACTGCTGAGAAGCTGATAAAGTAGGTTGAAGGGCAGTCTGACACTATGTGGGTGTTTGAACATGGCACCTATTTTAGCAGCAAGACTTCAGAAAGCACTTCTAAGTATTGATAAAGGTCACAAGTTAACAATACTTACTACACAAAGAATCACACTTTAGCATTCACAGAATCACAGAATGGCCGAGGTTTGGAAGGGACCTCCAAAGACCATCTAGTTCAACTCCCTGCCAAGCAGGATCACCTAGAGCACATTGCGCAGGATGGCAGCCAGGTGGGTTTTGAAGATCTCCAGAGAAGGAGACTCCACAGCCTCTCTGGGCACCCTGTCCTGGTGCTCTGTCACCCTCCCAGTAAAGAATTGCCCTCTCATATTCAGTTGGAACCTCCTGTGCTTCAGTTTGTGCCCGTCGCTTCTTGTCCTGTCGCTGGGCACAACCGAAAAGAGACCGGCTCCAGCATCTTGACACCCTCCCCTCAGATACTGGTACACACGGATGAGGTCTCCCCTCAGTCTCCTCTTTTCCAGGTTAAACAGGCCCAGCTCTCTCCGCCTGTCCTCATACAACACCTGCTCCAGTCCTCTCATCATCTTCATAGCGCTCCTCTGGGCTCACTCCAGTAGTTCTGTGTCCCTCTTGTCCTGGGGAGCCCAGAACTGCACACAGCGCTCCAGGTGGGGCCTCACCAGGGCAGAGCAGAGGGGGAAGACTACCTCTCTTGACCTGCTGGCAACACTGGTGGCAAAACTGGTGGCCTTCTTGGCCACAAGGGCACGATGCTGGCTCACGGTCAGCCTGCTGTCCACCAAGACTCCCAGGTCCCTCTCTGCAGAGCTGCTCTCCAGCAGGGCAGCCCCCAGCCTGTCCTGGTGCTTGGGGTTATTCCTTCCCCAGGTGCAGGACCCTGCACCTGCCCTTATTGAACTCGATGAGGTTCCTCCTGGCCCGACCCTGCAGCCTGTCAAGGTCCCTCTGAATGGCAGCACAGCTCCCTGGGGTATCAGCCACTCTTCCCAGCTTCGTGTCGTCAGCAAACTTGCTGAGGGTGCACTCCATCCACTGTCTAGGTTATTGCTGCATAAGTTGAACAATAGTGGAGCCAGTACTGACCCCTGGGGGACACAGCTAACTACAGGCCTTCAGCTAGACTCCGCACCACTGAGCACAACCCTCTGGGCTCTGCCATCCAGCCCATTATCAATCCACCTCATGGATTCATTGCTGGTATGTGGCCAGTACAAGGTACAATTACAATGACTTGAAACAACAGCCCTCAAAAGGCTTTATGTCCTCTACATTTGTTAATTTCCACTACATTTGTTAATTATCAGAACCAGAAGTGATTGTCCGTAAGAATAACTGAATAAATAAAATAAAAATAATGTTACATGAGAGTTCAAGAAACTGAAGCAGGTTTAAAGTTGAAAGAGTTCAACACCCATTTGACCTGACTTTACAGGGGCAATACACTTGAGAGGACAACCTTCAGTTCAGAAGCCAGGATACGATCATATTCCTTATTCCTGTGCCTGCATTTTTTTTTAACCCAAGAAGAGAACTGTTTCAATAATGGTGGTGTCGCTATCAGTGCTTAAAGGTTTGATTAGATGACCATAATGGTTTTCATCTATGTGCAAAGAACAGCCCACTACACAGGGCAAAATTACTAAAGGATTCCAAAATGTGCAGACTGTTCCTAATCCTCACCAACTTCTTTTTGCAAAGCTTTTAGGTACTCTTTCACGGAATCCAGAGGACTTTCACAATGTTAGTGACTTCTCTGCAAATCATCTGTGTTTGCTCTGAGATGAGTAACTCCCACTACTCTTATGCACAAGAGGAGTCTGTCTTGCACAGGTCACTGAAGGAACACAAGAAGGAGCGCCCTGCTCCTTAAGCCCTGCTCCTTAAGCCACGATAACACTTTCTCTGCCTTTCTATTGTAATGGAAACTGAGGAGCCTTCACTGAAAGACTATGCAAATTCTTTCATTGACCTGTGAGTAAAGGGATACACAGACAAAAGCACTTTGAAAAACAATCAGTTAAATAAAGTCAGGAGGTCCAACTGTTTCAATTTAAAGTTCAGTTTTTGCCTTTTAATTTGTGAAGTTAGCAGAAATCAACTGCAAAAATGTTTTACTATTTTGCCTTTTCTGCCTGGCATTCACCTGTGAGGCTGTAGCAGCAGGAACTGACGCTATCTGGCGTGGATTGCAGAAAGAACAGAATACTGAGCTCCAGTCCCCTGTTTTCGATCCGCTTGACTATTGCGTGCCAGAAGTGGTCCTCACAAAAGCTAACAAAATTAAGTTCGATGCACTATTTGTATTGACGACAGTGCTTCAGAACGTATGGATTGCTGAGCTTGCAGGAATCGGAAAGGACCTACTTTCCCTACTAATGGCAGCACCAATCAGTTTGACAAGAACAGGCAATAGGAGGAGATGCCATTTTGAAAGTAAGGATTAAAAAACAACAACAAAAACTAGATTCCTAAATATAAAGCTACTCCAAGGACAAACTAGCCTGGAAAAGGTGTAACAAGGTCAAAACCAACTCTGGAAGATGAAAACCAAAGGAGATACTGGAGAAGGAACTGTAAACATGTATCATGGTCTAGAACTGAAATGTATTGATTTTCATTTTCCTTTTTTTTGTGAACTTTCCATAATTTTCTCATGAAAAACTTAACTTTTTGCTTTGCTGGAATGCACTGGATTTCTCTTACAGACTTACTTGATAGCAAAGGCCACATTCTTTCTACTGCACATTATTTCCTCAAGAACAGTAAATAAAAGCCCAGTGGAACTGCAAATAACACCTATGCACACCTGCAATATGAGACAATTTCAGTGCTGGGGCTTTTTTGCCTTTTTTTTTTTTTTGATGGTGGGCAGAAAAGGAAAAATCAGAACAGAGCGTCTCTAATCAATCTGCAAGAATCAGTCTTGGAGCTAATACAAAGCAAAGCATGAGGTTTGGTGAAGAAAGGCTTCCCTGGGTACAGCTAAGCCAATGCCCTTCTGGAAAAACAGCAGGTGAGGAGAGAGAGTGCTGGGGCTTCAGAGCAATCCATATTAAAACATGGAATGGTCAGGTTTTTCAAAGATCTTAACTTGCCTTGATAATGTTGAAGAAGTCTATTCATCCTAACATCCCACACCTTCACTGTGTTATCTGTACCAGCTGCAGCAATGCATGTACCACTGGGATGAAAATCCACATGATTCACAAACCTGTAAATTGCAGTTAAATCCAACTGTTTATATTTAATTCTTGCTGAAGATCAGAAAGGTATTTTCAAGAAGGGAAACTATATCGTGATGCACTGAACATTAAAGAAAGGAGAAAATGTAAAAATTCATACTGGCAAACTTCTCTCAAGACCTTACTTATAACCCCAGGCAGACTGCAGGACCATATCTAAGCACACCTGTCTTCAAAGTTTTGCATAACATCTGTGTGTAGGAGCTGTAGATACAAGCCTCTGGAAATTTGATGGATCCAGTTGTGGAATATTTTAAAGTGTAAAGGTCTGCATAACACATGCCCTTTACTAAATTAACAGGATTTCTAGATTGGCATATGCAAGAATGGAACACAGATTCTCCCCCCCTGCCCTTTATTATTCTTAACTAATTTTGAGATACAACTTACTGAATTTACTACTGTGCTTACTGAACTTACTAGAAAAAAATAATGCTGCCTGAATTTGTCTTAATATAATTGTTTGTTACCTGGAAAGAACATAAATTTGTACTTGAATTTTCAATACAGCAAGAAGCTAGGCAGAGTCCCACCTCAGTACTCTAAAGACTCATTTTGTATTTCTGGACAAATTAACTTTTGCTGCAGCACAACATTTTGTGTGAAAAAAAAATTCTTGATTCCACAACTGAATAGAACAGGATTTTTTTGAGCAACTCTTTGGCATTCTGAGGATGAAAGAAGGCATAGAAGTACCAATTTGCCAGCACACTTTTACTTAATTTACTTCTTCAACTCAGAATACAATTAAAAAAAAAAAAAAAACAAACAAACAACAAAACACTTGACAAGTCTGGAAGAAAACAATAATTTAAAGATCTTCAAAAATAAGTTTCTCTGTTCTTATTATTTAAGGCCTGACATACTGGACAGTTATTGAAACATAACCCTTCATGTTCCAACCTGGACAATGTATAACAAGATCAAAGCAATTCTGGAAGCTTTTTGCACCTTATCTGCTGCTTGCTGCTTTTGAAATAGGTGCTAATCATTTTTTAAGGAGGTAGAAATGATTGCGAGGACAAGAATCTCTGACTGCTGTGACAAAAACAGGTGTACAGTCACCACACACCCCAATTGAGCCATCACTACAGGGCTGGTCCCTGTGCCCTGGCAGTTACTTACCCCCCATGCTCACAGAAGGAATGTATACATTCTCTGCTGGTTTTATCCCACAGTTTGACAGTCTTATCATCACTGGCTGATACAATCAAGCGTCCATCTGGAGAGAATCTAGGAAAAGAGTAACAGCAATTAAGAAGTGTCCCCACACAAAAAGTACACACGGTCAACTGGATTTGGCCAGCTGTCAGGGCACATCCATAAACACACCTGACTCTTCAAGAAGTCACACAGACATCAATGAGACTAAAAACACAGCTGTGACAGGTTGAGAAAAAAGGCAACCCATAATTCCCCAAACCGTCCCTAATTCCATAAGCGTGTAAAATAATCCTCAGGAAAGTCTCCAGTCTGACTTAAGATCTCCTGTCCTACCTGTTTTAATTGAAGAGTATCTCAAGTTGTTTCTTTACCCCAATTCAAAACAACTCCTACATTTGCCACAAGTATTAACAGCAATGTGATTACTCCCACTGGAGCAGCTCTTAGAGGAGAAGCTTCATCATTCTAATGCCTCAGGTGAATGTACATCATTCAGCTAAAAATTTCATTACAAGAGAACCAAGATCAATGTACCTCTTTCAGAGGCGTAAATATTACAGGATCAGAACTTGAGTTTCTAACTGGAAAACATCAGATATACCAGAAAAATATTCCTTCTATTGTACTGTGGGCATCTGTAATTCTGTCAGTCACTGTCACTATCACTTTCATGAACTCTAATGCAAGAATCACCTTTAGAGACATTGGCTTTATCCTTAGTACTATATCCATAAAAATTCTTCAGAACAACAGAGATGGATCGTGGAAAACTGAATTTTTGAGACAGTTATAAGGAAATAATGTATTTATAATGGCAACCCTTTCAGCGTTTTCTGTACTTGCTTGTTATTTACAGGAAATACAAAGATACCATTAGCTGATCCTCGCGAATGTCTACAATGAATAACCTGACATACTAAAATGCTTGCAGATGATTATCTTTATGTACTTGGAATGTTCTTAACCAAATGATGGAAGGAGAACGCTTGATCATTTTTGAATAGAGGCATGACAAGTAACTAAGCTGCAGTAACTATAATCTCTCATTTTGCCTTCTTTAGTAACTTCAAGATGCAAAAGGCAGGTAGAAGTGAAACATGGAACTAAGCAATAAAGCCTCTGCTTGACAAAGGTTATTAAAGAAATATAAAATGGGTACACAACTGCTATCTAAGGCATTTCTCTGCATGTTACCAATTTTTCTTTGCACACTACCAATTTATTTCAGTCACTGGACACATATGAATCATCCTAAATAGTTACACAAGACCATGATGCTAAATCTCTACCCTGAAGGATAAATTACCATCACTATTTGCCAGAAAGTCACTTACCTGGCACAGCGAACCCAGTTTATATGCTGACTAAGTGAGAACAGAAACTTCTGCCTGTGAACTGTCCACACTTTGACTGTTTTGTCATCAGAAGCTGTAACCAAGGACTGGCCATCGCTGGAGAAATGAACGCTTCTCACAGTTGCTGTATGAGCCCTGAACACGGTAGATTCACCTTTGCTACACAGAAGGAAAGGACACTTTAGAACTGCACAACATGACAGCAAAGACATTGCATACCTGAGAACATGAAGCTTCTGTATGGCTATGCAGTGCTATTAACCATTATTTCAGGTCAAGGGGGAGTGGTTTTCAACTAAAAGAGGGGAGATTTAGATTAAACATCAGGAGGAAATTCTTCACGCAGAGGGTGGTGAGGCACCAGCACAGGCTGCCCAGAGAAGCTGTGGATGCCCCATCCCTGGAGGTGTTCAAGACCAGGCTGGAAGAGGCCTGGGCAACCTGATCTAGTAGGTGGTGTCCCTGCTCATGGCAGGAGGGATGGAATTAGATGGTCTTTAAGGTCCCTTCCAATCCATTAGGATCACAGAATCCTTTCTATGATTTCTATGGGAACTGTGTATGCTGACATTAGGGAGAGATCATTGACCAACCCCAGACAAATTCATGAGCTGAACAGAACACAAAGCTAAAATCAGTTTTCTACCTCAATACTGAAACCCAATCCAACTTGAAACAACTTACATGGCCTAGAAAGGGGCAAGAATGCTGTTAATTTGTGCAACTATTTAAAATGTTTACAGAAACATCACTATAGATGAAGAGGCTGAGATTCTGTACTGTTACTAATTCCCTCACTGCAATGCAGATGAGAAGAAAGGTGCCTCCACAGTTCACGTAGACAGTGCCAAGAAGGCAGCAACCACCTCACATCTGTTACTGCAGTGGCCCATGCTCCAGCTGACAGCTCTGGATGTAGCATCACAGGAGAAACAACAGGAGTAAATGCAGAATGCCTGACATTGGACAACACTGAGTAATGCTACTATTAACGCAGTCAGGCTGGACAAAAGACAAGGTATCACTAATTCCTCCAGAGTTTCCAAATAAATGAAAGAGGTATTTTTCTGGCAAATAAACATGAGGCAGAGTGCAACATATTTCAGATCCAATAGGAATATTTTGGACCAAGAGTCCCGCATGTGCACAATATATACTGTGCTACAAAGAGTGCAATATTCACAAACAGAAGAGGATGGAGAGACATATTTTACTCTCTTTTCCTTTGGTATCTAATAGCCTAGCTTTGTACTGTGGCTTCAGGAAAACTGCATTCTGTTGCTATATGCTGAGTTCCGTAGCACTACTGAAGCCAAAAACGTAGAAAGTCAAAATCCTATATGCCTTCCAGAAACATTCTCTCCCTTTTCAGAAAAGTCAGAGCTCCCAAGTTTTATTTGATCCTTATTTACCAGGAGGCAAAGAACAGCAATGGTTATTTCTTTATGAAGTTTTCTTTTTGTTTAAAACCACAAAACATCTCCAGATCTGATAAAATCTCATAGCAGAAACATGAAACTGTAAAATTCTGTCAACATGACTTATCAAAAAAAAAACAAATCCCAAACAAATCAATACAGCAGGGTAGCATTAACTCAATAATGTATCACCCTTGAAAGGGACTACAAGGTTTCCAATTCTTTAAAAAGGAGCTCCTGACCCACAAATAGGCGATGCTATAGCTTTTCCTTCCCCTTTAATGACCCTTACAGTTACAAACCTGACTCAACCTGGACGCCTCTTGCTTTAAGTGTGTCTAAAGCAGGTAAATTGACAAAGAACACCAAGAAAGCACAGATTAAATCTACCATGTACCAAAGTATTTCACAACTGGTGTAACAATAGTTTCCTTTCCATGCTGTCCCTTTTCTGACATGACAACCACAGACAAAGTTTAGACCACAGGATCATATCCCTAAACAACTGAGATAGCATCACTGAAGTTCACTTCTCCCATTACATCCCAGTCCTTTCTATTTATATGTTAGTTTCTGAGAAATTTAACAAGCTTGCGCTAATTGTCCTTCTGGGAGGTTTCAACTTCCCAGACATGAAGTAGGACTATCATAGTGCTGCAACAAGCAAGTCTGGGAAATTTCCTAAAGCATGCTGAAGATAATTTCCCATCCAAGGCCTGACTGAGCCAACTGGGAAAGGTGCCCTCATGGATCTGTTGTTTGAGAACAGAGAAGGCCTTTGGGGGAGATGAAATGGTAGGTAGCTGTCTTGGTCATGGTGATCATGAAATAATTGAATTCAAAAATGTTGGTGTAATTAGGAAAAGAGATCAGCAGAATTGCTGCCCTGGATTTAAGACCACAAACTTGAAGCTACTCAGGGAGCTAGTTAGCAAGCTAGTAAACTTTACCCTGCTCACAGAAGAGGTATCTCCATCACCAGACCACAGCTTGTGTCTAAACATCTTGCTTAACACTGGCAGAGGAGCAAAGGATCGATTTGCTAGAAGAGACAGACAGGTGGGGGGAAGGAAAAAAATCTAACAGCTCACCACTGATGGGTAACATTAATGACTTGTTATATTAACATAGGAAAATAATACTGATTTTAAGCTTTGTAAGGGACTTCAGTTTCATTTCCAATGCCATTTCAAGACTGAAATACCTCTCCTCTGTCCATGCTGCTCCATAAAATGGTTCTTTCTTCAGGCCTAGAGCTGAAAAATTGCACTCAAGAAGCAGGGAAAAACCCTAAGCCATAGTTAAACATAAAGAGAGACATGGTGGTAAGGAATACTTACACACTGGGAACCCACAAACGGACTGTTTTGTCTCTGGATCCTGAAGCTACTAGGTGGCCAGAAGGGGAAAACTGAACACACATCACCGCATCTTTGTGGCCCACGAAGCGATAGGCTCTCATCTGAGGTCTCATACTCCAGATCATCAGACACGAGTCCATTGAGCCACTTGCTGAATTGAAAAGAAAATGAAAAATAATTTGCATTAATTCTCCTCCAGTTACAATGAAACCACTTTTCACACACAGTTCACCATCACAGCTTCCAACAGTCTCATGCACACCGTCCTTTAAATTTCACTGATGTATTGCATACTCTGTATTTCATTAGCAATTCATACAAAGTCATGCATTGGCTTGCAAACACATGCCAGCATTGCCTTAGCAAAGAGAAAAAATACTAGATGGCAAGTCTCAGAAACCACGACAGTAAAAATAGCCCTTCAAAACAGTTTAATGCCTAAATAATAGAAAACTTTGTAGGTTTTCCACAGACTAGGACAGAGTATATGTCTTAGCCTGCCAACAAACCCAAGCTGCATCTATCTCTTCCCAAGCAGGACATATCTGCAGGGAGATCTCAGGATATTCCCAGAAAAAAATATCAGTTTGATGCAAGGTTCTGATATGGATGTAACGTAATTACAAGAAGATTCCAGGTCATTAGCATTAAGGCAAATAACAAATAGCTTTTGCTGGAAATGTCCTTTCACTTCACAGTCATTCCAACTGCAACAAAAAGACAACGTTTACCTGCAATTGATCCAGGATTAATACATGCCTCTTTCATACAGAATCATGTCCCTTAAAGGGAAACAAAAAACCTTACAAAAACAACAGTTGAACTCATAAGGATTCAGGCAAAACCTTTTCTTAGGGATACTAAGGTTTAAGGGGGGACAATTGTGTAAAAGTAGATTGAGCATACAGCCTAGTATCAAAAGATTAAAACTTTAATCATGGTTTTACTAAGTCATTGTCTGGCAAAAATATTAAGTTGAAATAGCACATCTTTTCCAGGACTAATATAAAAAATATATGGCAAATAATGCACTGACATCTCAATTAAGCATTTTAATCGAATACTCCTTGGGACTGGTTAGCAATAACTATCCTAACCAGACTGGGCAAACAATCTAATGGAGTAAAAAGACCTTAGTCCTTTAGGTTTGGCAGGCTGACTTGGGGCAGCAAAGGGAGGGAGGGAGGGAGGGAGGCAGGGAGGGAGGAAAATCTCTCAATAGTCAAGTACACCACCGACCCAACAGTATCTAAAAAAGAAAAATCCTTAGAATTCCTTCCCTTTCTAACCTGATCTCATTTACTAAAAAATATCAAGAGTAACTCTTTCACAGTTGGATGAGGCAAAGGCTCAAGCACTACTTCTGGAAAGACGGTAAAAAGCAACACTAAGTTACATTCAGAGCAGCCTTACTAAACAAAGATCTGCACTGACTAGATAAAGTTTTAGGGAAATCCAAATAGAATCAGAGAGGGGAGAGGAGAACAGCAGAAGGATGGTCCAAGATGGGTTTGAGTAATTTTCATTTTCTTGCAACCTCCCAAGTGTTCTGCAGGTTGCAAGGTCCAGAACTTATTACAAGCAGCCCATGGCTACCTAACAGATTGCTGTATTTCTATTTACTCCTGTCTGCTGTGCCCACTGCCTACCAGATACAATCATTTCTGATATATCTTCTCCGTGAGTCAAAGCACTGTTCTCACAGATGGATCAACAGCTTCATCAAGAGTCAAAACCCCTATCAGTTCCTACTGAAAGCATACACAGTGAGTTACTGAATAGCAGGTAGGAAACAAGCCTTGATGTAAACACAGGCAAGCGTCTAAATAGGAGAAATAAAAGACGGAGGAGGAAAGATACTTGTGCAGGGAAAAAAAAAAAAAAAAAAAAAAAAAAAGAGAGAGAAATAAGGTTTTACTTTATGTTCACTGCATTGTAAAACAAAGCACCTGCACAATGGTAGGCAACAGCAGATGATCCTAAAGCTCTAGTAGGATGCACACAACTTGTCACCACCATGGTTCAACTACAGAATTTTTAAAGGCACATGTAAATACTCATCCTAAAACTCCCACAAATCTCTTCATCACAAAACTAAGTTATTTTAACGCTCAGGACCTCCAAGGCTCTCCTCACACAGCTGAAGGAGAGAAACTCTCTCATTACTGGGCCATCAGAACACAGAGCATATTTACCCAGCTGTTTCTTATTGAGGCTGAAGTCCACGCTAGTGACAGCATCTCTGTGGCCTTTGAAGTGTCTCTCCAGGGACGGATCTTCCTAGAAGACAATAACGTTCAGACACGATAGATGAAGCATCTTCACACAACAAAACCGTTTTATTTCCATGACAGGCTAGCCAAGCTCCACATCCACCCCATTAAAGCCTGCCAGAGGTACGAACATTTTGCAATGCAAAACACACAAACGCTGTGCTCCCCCGGCACTCCCCGCCCCCAAAGTCCAGGAATCCCCCCCCTGAACCCAGCCCCAGCCCGGCGCGGCCCTAGGGACTCTCCCCGCCCTCCACCACGATGCCTCCGGCCGGATCCCGAGCCCCCGGCCCCGGCCCCGGCCCCTCACCGGCCCGGCCGCCGCCATGCCGCCCGTTCGCGCCCCGTAGCAACGGCGCCGCCGGCAGCAAGGCGCCGGGACGAGCGCCGCCGGGCGGCCGGGAGGGCGGCGAGGCCCTCGGCCTTTCCTCCGGTTCCGTGTTCCTGAGGTGATGCCTGCTCCCCCCTGGGCCTGCTCGAAGAGAAAAAGCCCAGAGAAAAAGCCCCGAAGGCCGCCTGGCAGCCCCAGCGGGAGCAGTGGCGAGCAAGCACCCAGTCACCCAGTCACAAGCACCCAGCCACGCGAGCCCCGCATGGGCTCCAGGTGCCCCTCCGGCACGGCACGGCACCGCCAAATGTTTGCTTGACAGTGTGCTGAGAGGCAAAACTGCACATCATTCTCTTCTCAGTGTTTTACAGACTCATTTTTTAGGCTGTCCAATGTGACAGCCCTCCCTCCTGACCATCCAGGCCAGCAGTGTTGACAGTGTGCCTGCTCCGCTTCATCGCTTCTGCTTCACTCATAAACAAAGAGCATTTGCTCGCTCAGGGGCCATATAAGTTAAAGCTGTTTCTTTGTTGTCTTTTTGTTCCATTTTGTTTGTTTAATTGGGGGAGGAGCGGAGGAAAGCTTCTTTACTGAGACTCCCATATTAAGACTCACACAACGGGGCGAAAGAAGCATTGATTTAGCAGAATAGGTTAACTTGTCAATTAAAAAAAAGGAAAAAAGGAAAAAAAAAAAAAAAAGGATGGAGATCGATAGAGGAATGAATTGCTAAATACAAACTTAAGTGGCGAGGGAATGGCTGCTGCTGACGGGAATGTGGACGATTTTATTATAAGATGCAACGCAGACTTTTTCAATGACAAAACCTTTTTTGAGAGGAACAACCCTTCTTTCACATTCCAAAATCCTCACGCTTGTTGAGGAGTCCTGAATTTTAGGGTCCAAAGCCTCCTTATCGGGTCCAAGCACGTATATGGAGGGACCAAAGAATCACTGTAGGATCCAGACCCTGAGCTGCAGAGTCCAAAGGCCCAGGTTTCGGCTCCAAAGCCTGACCTGGAGGTACAAGTTCCCCTTTGCTGCCCTCACCCTTTTCCCCCAACCACCCTCGGATCTTTCACCAGTCCAAGCCTCATTATTAGGACCCACTGTGGGTTCTTTTTAGCCTCCAAATCCCTATTTTCAGGGTCAAGAACCTCCACATGGTATCCAAAGTCATCTTCTGATTGCCTAAACCCTCCATTTTCAGGACCAGGGACACCATTTAAAGGACCAAGTGCTTTTGGTCAGACCCCTGACACCTGCTTCTGGATCCAAAGCTAGATTTTCCTTGCTTCAAGCCACACTCTTACTAACCATACAGCCATTTTTAGAGCACAATGCCCTATATTAGGGTCCACACTTTCATTCTAAGGTACAAAGCGGCCCTTTTAGATGGCGAGGCCTTATTTGAGAGGAACAGCCCTACTTTCAAATTCCCAAATCCTCATCCTAGGAGCCAAGGAGCCCTCCACAGCGCAGTGCAGCCAGTGGGGATGCAATGGGCTTGTTATCACCTACACCCTCCGTTTTTGGATGCAGGCATTTTTTTCAGACCTCAGCATCACATCTTAGGGCAGAAAGCCTCTTCGTGGGGCTCCAAAGCCTTGTTTGAAAGGATAACCCCCCCTTGTTAGTGGCTTTTTCTTGCTTCCACGTCAATGTCGTGGACCAGGCGGCCACTTCCAAGGAACAGTTCCCCGTGTTTAGGGTCCCCGATGTTATTCTCATTTCGTCTGCCCACTGCAGGGCCCAGGCAGCGTCTCCGGAACCGGGAGCAGGGCCTCTGGGGCGGGGGCTCTGGGGCGGGTCCCGTCCCAACGGACACAACGGACCTGGTTCCGTGCAGCAGCGACGGCTTGGAGTGCTCCCAGGTGCTCCAGGTGCGAAGCAAAGGCACAAAGCGCGGGCACCTTGCCCCAGAAAGCCAGCGCAGGAGCCAGGGCTGAGGAGCAGGTGGGGCAGCGCTGCCAGGGCTGCGCAGCGGGGCCGGCCCCAAGGGGCCTGGGTCGGCAGTGGGGCTGGGGGCAGCCCCGGGCAGGGGGACCTCCCTCCAGGACAGGGGCTGGCGTCTGCAGGCCCCTGGGGACAGGACCCCCGCGGGGCTCTGGGGCCACCCGCGGGCAAGAGGAGGGGGCCTGGGGCCGGTGGCAGCGCTGGCACTTTGTGGCATCCCTCCCTCCCTCCCTCCCCCGCGACAGGAGCAGGAGCCACATTCCCTCCTGAGCGCTCCCGGCAGGATGTCGGGGAGACCCCCCTGCTCCCCGCGAGCGGCCTGGCTGGAGGAGGCTGGGGCCTCCCCGGCCTCCAGGCCCCAGCCGCAGCCCTATGAGGAGACCGAGGTGCAGCCACTGCAGGCGCCCTCTGGCTCCGGCGTGGGCCCTTCTGCCTCGGCCGTGGCGCATCAGGAGCAAGAGGACGCCCTGAGCTTCCTCCGCGCTTGCTGCAGCCGCAGACCCAAGGTACCGCTCGCTCGCTCGCTCGCTCGCTTTTGTGCCGCGGCTGCTGGCCTCCTGCGGGCAGCCCCTGCTGGGCTCCCCTGACCCGCTCGCTCGTCTCTCCCCTGCGCGGCTCAGCGAGAGGCGCAGAAGCTGAGGTTTCTGGCCTCCGTCTGCGACGCCTGCCAAGCCGCCGTCGCGGACCCCCGCACGTGGGACGCGCTGTATTTCTGCCAGCTGGAGGTGGCGCAGAGCATCGAGGTGAGGGGACGCCCTGCCCTCTGGCCGGGTGCTGGGCACGGCCCTTCCCGCTGCAGGGGCCAGCGGGGAGCCCCGGGAGCCGTCTGGGACGGGGCAGCCATCCTGGAGGCTGTAGGCCAGCCCCTGGAGCCGCTCGCTGGCCAGGGGACGCTGCCCTGTGCCATCCGTCGCGCTGTGCCCTGCAGGCGCTGCTGCAGGAGGAGCCCAGCGACCGCCTGGACACGGAGGTGCGGCAGAAAGCCATGCTCGCCATCGCCGCCATGAGGTACCTGGGCCAGCGCGGGCTTGGCCGCCACTCCCGGCCAGGGGCCCCGAGTGGGGCACAGGGTGCCGCACAGGGGGCGTTCCTCACCTCTGCCCCCCTCCCCTTGCAGCACAGCACGGCTGCTGCCGCAGGACATGACCGACGGCCTCCTGCACGCCTGCTTCTGCAGGGTCTTCCACCTCCCTGGCCACGAGGACGGGACGGACACGGACACGGACACGTCTCTCTACTCCAGCGTATGCACGGGCCGGGCTCTGGGGCTGCCACTGCTCCGCGTTCGGGCGCCCCGAGCCCTGTCCTCCTCTTTGCAGACCGTGGAAGCCCTGGACAGGCTGCTGCAGGCGCTGGTGAGCAGCGCCGGCGCCCGCGGCCTCCTGGAGCTGCAGAACATCTTGAAGGTGGGGCTGGGCAAAGGCTGGGCTTCAGCAGGACGGGGACACGGCCACCCGCCTGGGGGACACCCTGTCCGGGGGGACAACGGGAAGGAGCAGTGCCCCGTGCTGCGGGCACACCAGCAGCTTTTCTCCCCCCAGCTCCTGCTGCCCTTCACCCAGCAGCAGCCGGAGGCCGTGGAGGAGAGGGCCATGGCGCGGATCGCCAGGCTGGCCGCCTTCCTCACCAGCTGCTCCTTGCCCCAGGTAGGGAGCCCCTGCTGCAGGCAGCCCCGGCGCCCCCGGCCTCGCTCCACGGCCGCGGCTCTCCCCACCTCCAGGCTTGCGCAGAGCCGGGGCTGGGGCTGGGGCCCTGCCGCCCCGCTCAGCCGTGGTCCCGCGCTGCCTCTCTCCCCAGGTCAGCTCCTGCAAAGCAGGAGCCACAGTGCCGAGGCATCATCACCCCGAGAAGCACCGCTTCGCCATGCTGGGGAGGCTGGTGGGGTACCTCCTCCTGTGCTGCACCTGTGAGAACGAGGGAAAAAGCCACGAGGCAGCGGAGGCTGTGCGCCACCTCTGCCTCTTCATCACGCAGCAAAGAAGTGAGAGGAGCCGCGTCGGGCCGGGTCCCTCCACACACGGGCACGCCGGCACAGCCAGGCCAGCACCAGGCCGCCTGGGCCCCTCTCCTCAGCAGGAGAGACCCGAGCGAGCGAGCGAGCCCGGCTGCCTTGCCGCGGGCTGACGAGCCGTTCCCCCTGCCCTGAGCGCGAGAGCCCGGGCCCTCCCTGGCCGCGCTGCCCCCGGCTCTGCTCTGGCATGCCCCCTTCCTGCCAGGGAGGCTTGTGCCCGAGCCCCCGGCTGCCACTGCCAGGTCCCCAGCCCCCCCGCCGACAGACCCTGTGTCCGCTTTTCTCCAGGCACAAGGCTGTGGGACCAGGATGCCGAGCAGCCGCAGGGCTGGCAGAGCTGGCGAGCTCGGCTGTCCTTGCGGCTCTCCGAAGACAGCAACAGCAACAGGATGCTCATGGTGAGAAGCGCCAGCCCCGAGCCCCGAGCCCCGAGCCCCGAGCCCCGGAGGAGAGCCCGGCCCTGCGACGTCAGCAAGAGGACCGGCGCCGTCCCCGACAAAGCCCGGTCCCCACGGGGCCCGCACGCGGCCGCACCCCAGCCGTCGCCCAGCCCCTGCTCCCAGCTCTCCTGGGGCGCTGGGAGCAGCAGGGCTGAGCGGGGCCGTCGCAGCCCTCGGGGTGGCTGACGTGCTGCCCTTCCTCCCACAGATCTTCATGAAGTACCTGCAGCCCTCGGAGCGCCTGGGCGTCTTCCTTGCCGCCGTCGAGAGCATGAGAGCCCCGAGTCCCCACAGCACCGAGCTGGCTGCCCACATGGTGGACGTGCTGGTGGCAGAGACCGACTTCCATTCGGGACAGGTGGGTGCCCGCCAGCACCCCCGGCCACGGCCACGGCTCCAGCCTCCAGAGCTCCTGCCCTGGTGCCGGCCCGGTCTCAGCCGTGTCCCCCCGGCAGGTGCTCCACATCGTGTGGGCCATCTACAGAAGCCTGCCGTCCGTCAGAGCCGCGCTGGCCCTTCAGAGCCTGGACAGGGCCCTGCTGCTGCTGGCCAGCAAGCGCCCCAGGGAGACGGTTGCCAGCCTGCTGCAGTGCTCGCCGACCTGCACCAGGTACGGGGCCCAGCAGGGCTCCTCTCGCACACCCCCAAAGCCGTCAGCCGGGCCGGGGGCCGGGGGCGGCCCTGCTGACAGCCCGGGGGTCCCGCAGCGTCGCCGTCACCATGTGGAGGGCGACGGTGTCTGAGCCCCCAGGCACAGAGAGGGTGCTGCGGGAGCTGCTCCGCATCCTCATGAACCAGTCTGGCTGCAAGACATCCACCTCCACCGAGGACCACCCGCGCGTCCTGGCCCTGGCCGTGAGTTCCTCGCTTGCCCGTCTGCGTCTGCGTCGGGCAGGGGCCGGGGCCGGGGCCGGGGCAGGGGCAGGGGCCGGGGCCGGGGCCGGGGCCGGGGCCGCCCTGCGCTGAGCCCGCGCCCTTCCCTCTGCAGCTGGCCAGGAGGAGCAGCGCAGCAGAGGAGTACCTGACCCAGAGCCTGCCCTACCTGCAGAGCCCGCAGGAGCCCCTGCGGCGGGAGGCTGTGAGGTTCACTGGTGAGCCGCGAGCCTGGGGTCCCCCGTCCCTGTGCCTTCGTGCTGCGCCCCGGGGAGCAGCCGGGGGCGCTGACAGGCCGTGTGTCCCCAGGGCTCGTGGGGAGGCACCTGCTGGATCAGCGCCAGGACATCTGCCAAGGTGAGCCAGGGAGGGGGATGGCAGGAGCCTGGCCCCTGCTCCCTCCTGGCTGTGCGGAGAGCTGGGGGCAACGTCGGCGGGGGGCCGGGCGCTCTGCGGGTGCAGGGCCGTCACCTCGCCTCTCCTTCTCTGTTCTCTCAGCCCTGCGAGGCTTGGCAAACGACCCCTGCAAGTCGGTCTCGTCGCTGGCGATTCAGACGGGGCTGATCCTGCAAGCACCATGGCCACGCTCGCGCTTCAGCTTTCGGCAGCTGTGCTCCAGGCTGCAGAAGGCGTGGAGGAGGCGACGCTCTTCCCCGGCAGGCAGCTGAGCGTGCTGGAAAGCTCCCGGCATCTCCTCCTGCCTGCGGCGCAGCCCCGCTCCCCGGGCACGTTCCCTCCACTTCTCCGGCCTTCTGTGTGCCGGGGGCACGCCCGAAGCAGCTCCCGAAGCCCATGAACAACAGGGCTTCAGCCGGCGCCTCTCCAGCAGCGAGCCTGCTCCAAGACCCCCGCTTCGGCCTGGGACACTGCCAGGGATGGCACAGCCGCAGCTCCACTGGGCCACCCTGAGCGCCCTGAGCGCGGAAAGTGGCCTCCTCCTCCTCGTTGCCATCGGAGCTGGCCAGCAGCATCCTCAGCTACACGCAGGCTGTGCCTCCCCAGCCCCGGGGGCACCGTGCAGCCCTCCCTGGAGCGCAGCTCTGCGCACACGCCCCACGCCTGGGGGCCTCGCTCTTTGCCCTCTCTCTGGCCTTTCGCGCGGTCTCCCACATTTTCTTCCCTTCCCTTCCCTTCCCTTCCCTTCCCTTCCCTTCCCTTCCCTTCCCTTCCCTTCCCTTCCCTTCCCTTCCCTTCCCTTCCCTTCCCTTCCCTTCCCTTCCCTTCCCTTCCCTTCCCTGCCCTGCCCTGCCCTGCCCTGCCCTGCCCTGCCCTGCCCTGCCCTGCCCTGCCCTGCCCTGCCCCTCCCTGCCCTGCCCTTCCTTGCCCTGCCCTTCCCGTCCCTTCATTTTTTTCCTCCCTCTCCCTTTTCCCTTTAATTAAACTTTTTGTATCTCAACCCTCGAGCTCCATGTGTCTGTCGTATTTTCTCCCCCTGCCTCTTGCAGCAGGGGCAGGGAGAGAGCGGCCGCGCTGGAACTCGGCTGCCCACCTGAGGAAAACCAGCACCCTGTTGGGACAGCAGGGGCGTGCTGGAGTGCTGCCTTTCTCCACTTCACCATTTGCCCGGAGGAAGGATCTGCCCCCTCTGACTCTGGCCAGCACTGAGCGTCCTTTTGGGATGCTGCCAGGCTGCACCAGGACAGCCAGGCGCTGTAGCACTGGGGAGAGAGTCTCCAAGTGCCTTCCCTCCAGAGGCCAGCTCTTCTGAAGCACAGCGGCCGACAGCAGTTTCAAACCAGTAGGGGGAAACCAAAACCAGTGCTTTGTGTCCCAAAGAAGAGGCTCTGAGCACAGAACCAGAGGCCTTGGGTCTGAAAAAATAAAAATTAATTAACTAATTAATTAATTAATAGAAAAGAGTAAAAGAAAAAAAGAAAAGGAAGAAAAGAAAGAAAAAGAAAAAGAAAAAAGGTGGTGGATCCTAAAAGGCTTCTTTGGTCCCTCAAAGCCTCTGAGCTGGATGGTCCCAAACCCGAGTTTTAAAGCCCAAAGCCTCTCTACTTTGAGGTCCACCCCTCATTTAGGATCTGAAGCTTCATTATTAGGCCCCCGTGTTTCCTTGTTTGCCTGCCACAGCCTTATTGTCAGGGTCCAGCACCTCCACTTGGGATCCAAAGTCGTCTTTTGATCTCCTAACCCTCACAGTTTCATTTTAGGCTGCAAAGCTGCCTTTATAGGGCGCAGTACCTTAGCTGACAGGAACCCTCTTTCATTTTTAGTTTCAATATGTGTTTGGACTCAAAGAGGAGGCTTTGGACTCAAACATTCAGGCCTCATCTCCTAGCATGAGGATTTGGGAATTTGAAAGGAGGGCTGTTCCTCTCCAAAAAGGCCTCGCCATCTAAGAAGTCCGCATTGCAGGGAACCAGGTCCGTTGTGTCCGTTGGGACAGGACCTGACACAGAGGCCCTGCTCCCGGTTCCAGAGATGGTCCATGGGCCCTGATGTGGCAATAATAAGGTGATAATAAAATTGTGACCCTAAAAATAGGGGTTTGTTCCTTGTAAGTGGCAGCCTGGTCTGTAAGATTAATGTGTAAGCAAGAGAAAGCCACTAAAAATTTTAAATACTTATTTTATTAAAAATTTTCAATACTTTCAATACTTTCAGTACTTTTCAATATTTTTATAAACGATCTGGATGTAGGAATAGAGGGTATTTTGAGCAAGTTTGCTGATGACACCAAACTTGGAGGAGTTGTGGACTCAAATGAGGGCGTAAAGGCCTTACAGAGGGATCTGGACAGTTTGGAGAGCTGGGCGATCACCAACCGCATGAAGTTCAATAAGAGCAAGTGCCGGGTCCTGCACCTAGGACGGGGAAACCCTGGCTGCACGTACAGACTGGGCGATGAGACGCTGGAGAGCAGCCTAGAAGAGAGGGATCTGGGGGTCGTGGTAGACAGCAAGTGGAATATGAGCCAGCAGTGTGCCCTGGCAGCCAGGAGGGCCAACCGTGTCCTGGGGTGCATCAAGCACGGCATCGCTAGTAGGTCAAGGGAGGTGATTGTCCCGCTCTACTCTGCACTGGTGCGGCCTCACCTCGAGTACTGTGTGCAGTTCTGGGCACCACAGTATAAAAAGGACATGAAACTGTTGGAAAGTGTCCAGAGGAGGGCTACGAAGATGGTGAAAGGCCTTGAGGGGAAGATGTACGAGGAACGGCTGAGGTCACTGGGCCTGTTCAGCCTGGAGAAGAGGAGGCTGAGGGGAGACCTCATCACAGTCTACAACTTCCTCGGAAGGGGGTGTCGAGAGGCAGGAGACCTTTTCTCCATTAACACTAGTGACAGGACCCGCGGGAACGGGGTTAAGCTGAGGCAGGGGAAATTTAGGCTGGACGTCAGGAGGGGGTTCTTCACAGAGAGGGTGGTTGCACACTGGAACAGGCTCCCCAGGGAAGTGGTCACTGCACCGAGCCTGTCTGAATTTAAGAAGAGATTGGACTGTGAACTTAGGCACATGGTCTGAACTTTTGGGTAGACCTGTGCGGTGTCAAGAGTTGGACTTGATGATCCTTAAGGGTCCCTTCCAACTCAGGATATTCTATGATTCTATGATAAAAAGGAGGGGTTATCCTTTCAGACAAGGCTTTCAAGCCCAAGGCAGAGGCTTTCTGCCCTAATATGTGATGCTGGGGCCTAAAACTCATGGACAGTGCGGCCCTCACTCCTCTGTCTGGATCCAAGAGTGATGCTTTGCTCCCTCCAGATGGGAATTTGAAAGCAGGGGTGCTCCTCTCAAATAAGGCCTCGGCATCTAAAAGGGCTGCTTTACACATTCCAATGAAAGTGTGAACCCTAAAATTAGGCATGTTGCCCTAAAACGGGCAGCCTGGTCCATAAGAGTGTGGCTGGAAGCAAGGAAAATCTAGCTTTGGATCCAGAAGCTAGGTTAAGGGGCTATAGGGGGAGGCCTCGCCATATAAGAAGGCCGCGTTGGATCTTATAATAGAATTGTGGATCCTAAAAACGGGGAATTGTTCCTTGGAAATGGCAGCCTGGTCTCTAAGATTGATGTGTAAGCAAAAAAAGGCAAGAAAAAAAGTAGAGGTTACCCTTTCAATCCAGGCTTTTGAGCCCAAGGAAGAGGCTTTTGCCCTAACATGTGAGGCCGGGGCCTAAAAATGTCAGACAGCACAGCCTGCCCTCCTCTGTCTAGATCCAAGAGCGATGCTTTGCTCCCTCCAGATGGGTGTTTGGACCCGAAAAGGAGGCTTTGGGCCCAAAACCTCAGGCCTTGGCCCTTCGAATGAACATTTTGAAACTAAAAATGAAAGAGGGTTCCTGTCAGCTAAGGTACTGCGCCCTATAAAGGCAGCTTTGCAGCCTAAAATGAAACTGTGAGACACCAAAGTAAGGCATTGTGCCCTAAAAATGATGGCCTGGGCTTGAAAACTGAGGAGGTAAGCCATCAAAAGTCACCTTTGGATCAGCATGGAGTTGCAGGGCCCTGAAAAGCAAGATTTGTTCACTAGAACGTAGAGCCTGGGGCTCAATTCTGAGGGGTTAGGAGATCAAAAGACGACTTTGGATCCCAAGTGGAGGTGCTGGACCCTGACAATAAGGCTGTGGCAGGCAAACAAGGAAACACGGGGGCCTAATAATGAAGATCCTTTGGATCCTAAACGAGGGGTGGTCCTCAAAGTAGTGAGGCTTTGGACTATAAAACAGGTTTTGGACCATCCAGCCCAGAGGCTTTGAGGGACCAAAGAAGCCTTTTAGGATCCAACACCATTTTTCTCGTTCTTTTGTCCTTTTCTTTTTTTCTGTTATGTTTTTTTTTTTTTTTTTCCTATTTATTCTATTTATTTATTTATTTTTAATTGTTCAGACCCAAGGCCTCTGGGATGCTGAGGATGCTGCTGGCCAGCTCTGATGGCAATGAGGAGGAGGAGGCCACTTTCCGCGCTGAGGGCGGGTGGCCCAGTGGAGCTGCGGCTGTGGCTGATGCCACGCAGCCCCAGCCCCATGCATGCAGCCCCTGTGCCAGCAGGGTGCGGCCATGAGGTCACAGCGCCGCGCTGTGACGCTGTGCCAGGCCACGGGCACCTCTCTGCGCTGGCCCCAACGGCGGCACTCACGCGGCGGTGGCAGCATGGGGCGGATGTGGGGGGCTGCGGCCCCCAGCCGCCTCCTCCTCCTCCTCCTCGTGCTGGCAGGCCTGTGTGCCCGCGATGCCTGGGCTATGCCAAGGCGAGCGCTGGGAGCAGGTGGGCGCCAGCGCCGGGGGCAGCGGCAGGGCCGGATGCGGGCGAGTCGCCGGAGGGGCTGGGGGCCGAAGCCTGGGCTGAGCCCCCCCGGGGCCCCTGTGAGCCGAGCCATGCGCCGCGCTGCCCCGGCTCCAGCCTTCCCCTCCGTCGGGAGGTCCCTGAGCCCCGCCGCAGCCTCGGGCACCTCGCCCCGTGCCCCGGCCCCTCCGTCACTGCAGGGTGCTCGGGGGCACAGCGGGCAAGGGGAACGTGTCTGCTCTCTGCTTGCTTCCAGGTGACGATGCGCTCGGCAGCGCTTCCCCAGCTCCTCAGCTGGGTCCTGGAGTGGAGCTCCAGGGGCAGCCCAGCGGTAAGTTGTCCCCGTCCCCTGCCTCCAAAGCAGCAGCACTGGTCCGCGGGCGAGTCCTGCGGGAGGTCCTGCGCAGGCAGACCACCCCCTTCCGAGGGGTCGTCCGCTCCCTGCGGGGGCTTCGCGAGGGCAGACTTGGTTGCAGCACGCAGTGGAAGCCCTCCTCACCCCATCTGTCCTGGCCCCCATCTGTGCCCGCAGGCCGTGCTGTTGCAGCTGCCCCGTGGAATCCTGCTCCCGAGACTGGGTGGCACCCCACAGGTGCGTGGGCTGCGGTGTCGCTCTTGCTTTCCTTGGGCTTTGTTGGTGGCTTTCTGCGCCAGCTGAGCAGTGCTGCAGCCTCTCCCTGGCCAGTGGGCTCTTCTCCACAAGAAGCGGGGACGAGTGTTTTTCCCCCAGCTCGCCCTGCTCCTGGGCCCTGCTCCTGGGTGCCCCGGCCCCTCTGTCACCCACCGCAGGGCGCTGGGGCAGAAGGAGCTCCCAGCACGCACTGGGAACGGTTTTGCTCTGTGCCTGTAGGTGATTTGTCCGGGACGTCCGAGCATGGTCCTGTCCTCGTGCCCCAGGGCGATCCCACAAGTAAGTCGGCGGGAGGGAGGAGCGAGCATTTCCCTTGTTGTTTGCTGCCCGCGTGCAATGGACCTTCCTTGAGGCCTTCCTTGGCCTCAGCCCCGCAGGAGAGCAGAGAGGGAAGGGCTCAGGCTCGGTGACACGCCTGGGGCGCTTTGCCTTGCCAAGCTGTCTTTGCCAGCCGCTCCGCCCCCATGCGTGCTGCAGAGCCAGCGGGCACGGTGGGCTTGAGTTTCGAGCCTGGGCTGAGCTCTGGGGAGGCCCTTCTCTGGGCAGCTGCACGCACGCTTCGTTTTGTCCCGGCACGCTGGCACTGCAGGCCCCTGCTGCCTGTTTGCAAGAGGCTCCTGGGCGGGAGGGAGAGCCCAGGGCCGTGCAGCAATCCCCTGGGGGAGCTGCGCGATGGGAAGAAGCATCCCGCCCTGTTTGGTGGGAGCTGCTCTCTTCTGTGTTTGCTTGCAGGTGTGGCTGTAGGCGACGGCTCTCCAGCTTCCCCGCTGGGTCCTCGAAGAGCAAGGCAGCAAGCGAAAAGAGGCCAAAGCTCCCAGAGGACCTCGGCAATCCTGCAGGAAATCCTGCAGGAACTGGAGGGAGCACAGGGTGGGTGTGCTGCACGGGGAAGCCTGAGGGGCTGGCTACAGCCGCGGGCATGCTGAGAAGCATCGCCTGCTGCAGCTAGAAGCATCCTCCTGCTGAGGAGCGGTCGCTCCCCGTGCAACTGGGCCGCTTTCTTTCCGAAGGGGCGGACGGAGAGGCTGTGCAGAAGGAGGCGCTTCCCAGGGGAAACACGCTGCCAGGCTCGGAGGGAGCGCCAGAGGCAGCGCCAGCGACCGTCCCGCCAGGTAATTGCCGGCCGGTGGCACGCTTAGCACAGAGCAGGTGCTGCCAAAGGAGCCTGGCAGCGCTCTGGAGGAGGGCTGTGGGCTCTGGCGCGCGGAGCGCAGCGCCAGCAGTGTGCCAGAGATGCTGGCGGGCCTCTGTGCCTGTGGGTGGGGATCGCCTGCCTCCCACCGCAGCCAGTTGCAGCCCGTGACCCGTAGCGGAGCGTACCTCCCGCAGCACCTGAGCCCCGCAGCTTGCCCAAGTCCCCAGGGGCCCAAAGCAGCACCGCAGCAGCGAGCGGGACCCCTCCTGCGACCTGCGGCCCAGGGGGCTGCACGGACTCGCAGAGGGAGCCTCTCCGTCCGCCCGTCCGCCCGCCCGTCCTTCGGCATCCTCTGTGCCCGAGCCGTGCTGAGGCTTTCCCTTTCTCTCCTTCTTGGCAGTGCTCTCGGAGCCCGGAGAAGCCCGCCACACCGGGGTGTTCCAGTTCTTTCCAGAGAGTCCAGGTACTGAGCAGCCCGTAAGCGGGAGCCGCCTAGCGAGCATGGCGGCGGCGCCTTCTGCTGCAAGCAAGGCAGCTTCTTCCCGGAGAGGCTGGCAGCGGGAGAGCGACCGTCTCGGCACTGCCAGAGCTCCCGCAGGCTGCCCAGCAGCGCGAGGACGCGCTAAGGCCCAGAGCTGTTCCTCCAGGTGTGGCTGGCGAGAGGAGCGCGAGTGCCTCGGCCGGTGCCGCCGTGCGCAAGCACTGCCTCGTGAGCGCGGCGGCAATCGTGGGCTCCCTGCTCTTCGGCACGCTTCTGTGCTGCGGGGTCATCCGGCTGCGGAGGAGAAGACAGCAGTGAGCGGCCGTCTCTCGCCCCAGCTCCCCGTCGGCCGGCTGCCGCTGGCCTTGCAGCACCGCCGGTGAGGTGCTGCGGCGCGGCCGCCGGGTGC
Source organism: Aythya ferina (assembly GCF_964211825.1). Lineage (NCBI taxonomy): Eukaryota > Metazoa > Chordata > Aves > Anseriformes > Anatidae > Aythya > Aythya ferina. The sequence continues at coordinate 15,079,538 of NC_140306.1, forward strand.
TGCCCAGCCTCCTCTCTCCGCAGGCGCCTCTCCGCAGCCTCGGAAGCCCAGGCACCGAGACGGGCCCAGCGCCAGCGGCCGCCACCCGGGCCTGGCCGAGCGCACCCCAGCCGGCTGCAGCGCGACCGGCCCAGCGCCCTCCAGCCCCCGTGGATACCACCCCCCCGGCCCCCACCACCGTCCCGGCCCTCCTGCCAGGGCTGGGGGCGGCCCCCCCGGCGTGCGGGGCAGCGGGGGGGTGAGGACTGGCAGCCGTCCGGCAGCTTTGCCGAGCGGCATGCCTTCTCCGAATAAAGCTCTGCACCCGAATCGCCAGTGTCCAGGCTGTGCTTCGCCTCGCGCTAAGTGGCCAGGGGAGGGAGAAGCTACGAGCAACCTGCGGACACCTTTCCCCCCTCTCCAGCCTCTTCTGCCGCTTGTCCCCGCTCTCTTGCCCTGCTCCAGCACGCAGTCCCTCCCATGGCATTGCAGGCCTTCCCTGCGTGGTCCTGCATGGGCTTCCCTTTCTCTGCGAGACCAGGAAAGGGGAGGCACCGCCAGAAACAGGCTGTTCCCAGTGCTGGCAGCCTTGGGGACACCAGAGCATTCCAGACACCAGCTGGGGCTCTCTTCCGAGCAGCTGCGAACGAGGCTGTCCCTTTTCAGAGCCGCTTTCCACCCAGCGGCACAACAGAGGCAGAACCTCTTCCTCCAGCTTTCCTGCTTCTTTCGCGCTGTTTGGCTGCCTGTTCTTTGTCTCCTTGTCCTGGCCAGCCTGCTGTCCGGCGCCCTGTGGGCTGGACACACAGCTCTCTGTCTCCTCAGGCGTTTCCTTAGAGCATCAACAAGTCCTGAGCCCTGCGGGTTGGATGGCTGAGAGAGGGAGTTAGGAACACACAAGAAGTCACTAACTTCTTAGTACATTCCTTTCTAACTTGGAGAAAAGGGGGAACTGAGAGAGGAAGTTAGGGGAATCTTATCAAGCAGAGAGGGAGTGATAGCATGAAACTAGGATGCTCAAGTTAATTAAAGCAAGAAGCCTTGGGCCCCTTTCCCAAGGGCAGTCTCCTCAGAAGAGTGTGAGCCTGTCTTAAGAAACTGGTCCTGCGGGTGGACAAGGGTCAAGGAGCAACTGAGTCTGCGCAGAGACAAGAGGTCAGCTAGCGGTGATGAGGAAGAGTCATCAATCTTCATCCCACGACCACCAGACTACACTGTGAAAGTGCAGATGGGAGGAGTTGATGGAAATGGAACTAATTTTAATACCAAGCGGGGACAGGTTACGAATACGTATAGGCGTGGTGTGAAACTTCATGCATAGGTAACTCTTTACTGCATAGAACCATGGCAAGTTGCCGCGTCAGGTGCGCACGACTTTGGTGGGACTCCCCCCCGTGCTGCCCAGCGCTGAATAAACGTACCTACTGTACAACTTCCTGATGGTGGAGACCGTTTTCCGCAAGTCATGGGTACGTTCAGCCCTGCGGCGAGGCCTGCCACACAGGGAAATTCCTCAGCAGCAGCCCCCAGACTAGGTGCTGGATCCCCAGTCACACAACAAGGGGTTGGCTGCAGGATCTCCTTCCCGCAGAGCTCCAGGGGCCTGAGCAGCGCTACGGGCAAGTCCCAGCGGGTGTTTTGGGGGCAGGTTCTGGCATGGCTGGGCAGCGTGATGTGGAAACCCCTGTGTGCCGTTCTTCTTCTGCCCCAGAGGCCCTGCTCCCCGTTCCGGAGACGCTCCCTAATAAAATAGTGGACCTAAGAATAAAATTGTGGACCTAAAACTAGGAAGTTGGTCCTTGAAAATGGCAGCCAGGTCCGTAAGACTGTGGATGTAAGCAAGAAAAAGCCACTAAAAAGGAGGAATTATCCTTTCAAACAAGGCTTTAGAGTCCAAGGCAGAGGCTTTCTGCCCTAATATGTGATGCTGGGGCCTAAAAATGATGGACAGTGCAGCCCTCACTCCTCTGTCTGGATCCAAGAGTGATGCTTTGCTCCCTCCAGATGGGAATTTGAAAGCAGAGGTGTTCCTCTCAAATAAGGCTTCACCATCTAAAAGGGCCGCTTTGCACATTCCAGTGAAAGTGTTGACCCTAAAATTAGGCATTGTGCCCTAAAAATGGCAGCCTGGTCCATAAGAGTGTGGCTGGAAGCAAGGAAAATCTAGCTTTGGATCCAGAAGCAGGAGTCAGGGCCCTGACCAAAAGCACTCGGTCACTTAAAAGGAGCAGCCTGGCCCTTAAACGGAAAGTTAAGGCAATCAGAAGAAGAGTCTGGATGCCATGTAGAGGTTCATGACCTAGAAAATAGGGATTTGGGGTGTAATAAACAAGCATGGGGCCGTAATAATGAGGTTTTGGACTGTTAAAATTTCATGAGGGGAGGAGGCAAGAGGCAGGGAGGAGGAGAGGGTGTGTCTTGTATCTCCAAGTCAGGCTTTGGAGCCAAAACCTGGGCCTTTGGACTCTGCAGCTCAGGGTCTGGATCCTGAACTGCTGCTTTGTTTCCTCCAGATAGGTGTTTGGACCCGCAAAGGAGGCTTTGGACCCTAAAATTCAGGCCTCAGCTCCTAGCATGAGGATTCGGGAATATGGAATGAGGGGTTTTCCTCTCAAATAAGGCCTCGGCATCTAAAAGGGCCGCTTTGCACCTTACGATCAAAGTGTGGACCCTAGAAATTGGGCGTGTTGCCCTAAAACGGGCAGCCTGGTCCATAAGAGTGTGGCTGGAAGCAAGGAAAATCTAGCTTTGGATCCAGAAGCTAGGTTAAGGGGCTATAGGGGGAGGCCTCGCCATATAAGAAGGCCGCGTTGGATCTTATAATAGAATTGTGGATCCTAAAAACGGGGAATTGTTCCTTGGAAATGGCAGCCTGGTCTCTAAGATTGATGTGTAAGCAAGAAAAGGCAAGAAAAAAAGTAGAGGTTACCCTTTCAATCCAGGCTTTTGAGCCCAAGGAAGAGGCTTTTGCCCTAACATGTGAGGCTGGGGCCTAAAAATGTCAGGCAGAGCGGCCCACCCTTCTCTGTCTGGATCCAAGAGCGATGCTTTGCTCCCTCCAGATGGGTTTGGACCCGAAAAGGAGGCTTTGGGCCCAAAACCTCAGGCCTTGGCCCTTCGAATGAACATTTTGAAACTAAAAATGAAAGAGGGTTCCTGTCAGCTAAGGTACTGCGCCCTATAAAGGCAGCTTTGCAGCCTAAAATGAAACTGTGAGACACCAAAGTAAGGCATTGTGCCCTAAAAATGATGGCCTGGGCTTGAAAACTGAGGAGGTAAGCCATCAAAAGTCACCTTTGGATCAGCATGGAGTTGCAGGGCCCTGAAAAGCAAGATTTGTTCACTAGAACGTAGAGCCTGGGGCTCAATTCTGAGGGGTTAGGAGATCAAAAGACGACTTTGGATCCCAAGTGGAGGTGCTGGACCCTGACAATAAGGCTGTGGCAGGCAAACAAGGAAACACGGGGGCCTAATAATGAAGATCCTTTGGATCCTAAACGAGGGGTGGTCCTCAAAGTAGTGAGGCTTTGGACTATAAAACAGGTTTTGGACCATCCAGCCCAGAGGCTTTGAGGGACCAAAGAAGCCTTTTAGGATCCAACACCATTTTTCTCGTTCTTTTGTCCTTTTCTTTTTTTCTGTTATGTTTTTTTTTTTTTTTTCCTATTTATTCTATTTATTTATTTATTTTTAATTGTTCAGACCCAAGGCCTCTGGGATGCTGAGGATGCTGCTGGCCAGCTCTGATGGCAACGAGGAGGAGGAGGCCACTTTCCGCGCTGAGGGCGGGTGGCCCAGTGGAGCTGCGGCTGTGGCTGATGCCACGCAGCCCCAGCCCCATGCATGCAGCCCCTGTGCCAGCAGGGTGCGGCCATGAGGTCACAGCGCCGCGCTGTGACGCTGTGCCAGGCCACGGGCACCTCTCTGCGCCGGCCCCAACGGCGGCACTCACGCGGCGGTGGCAGCATGGGGCGGATGTGGGGGGCTGCGGCCCCCAGCCGCCTCCTCCTCCTCCTCCTCGTGCTGGCAGGCCTGTGTGCCCGCGATGCCTGGGCTATGCCAAGGCGAGCGCTGGGAGCAGGTGGGCGCCAGCGCCGGGGGCAGCGGCAGGGCCGGATGCGGGCGAGTCGCCGGAGGGGCTGGGGGCCGAAGCCTGGGCTGAGCCCCTCCGGGGCCCCTGTGAGCCGAGCCATGCGCCGCGCTGCCCCGGCTCCAGCCTTCCCCTCCGTCGGGAGGTCCCTGAGCCCCGCCGCAGCCTCGGGCACCTCGCCCCGTGCCCCGGCCCCTCCGTCACTGCAGGGTGCTCGGGGGCACAGCGGGCAAGGGGAACGTGTCTGCTCTCTGCTTGCTTCCAGGTGACGATGCGCTCGGCAGCGCTTCCCCAGCTCCTCAGCTGGGTCCTGGAGTGGAGCTCCAGGGGCAGCCCAGCGGTAAGTTGTCCCCGTCCCCTGCCTCCAAAGCAGCAGCACTGGTCCGCGGGCGAGTCCTGCGGGAGGTCCTGCGCAGGCAGACCACCCCCTTGCGAGGGGTCGTCCGCTCCCTGCGGGGGCTTCGCGAGGGCAGACTTGGTTGCAGCACGCAGTGGAAGCCCTCCTCACCCCATCTGTCCTGGCCCCCATCTGTGCCCGCAGGCCGTGCTGTTGCAGCTGCCCCGTGGAATCCTGCTCCCGAGACTGGGTGGCACCCCACAGGTACGTGGGCTGCGGTGTCGCTCTTGCTTTCCTTGGGCTTTGTTGGTGGCTTTCTGCGCCAGCTGAGCAGTGCTGCAGCCTCTCCCTGGCCAGTGGGCTCTTCTCCACAAGAAGCGGGGACGAGTGGTTTTCCCCCAGCTCGCCCTGCTCCTGGGCCCTGCTCCTGGGTGCCCCGGCCCCTCTGTCACCCACCGCAGGGCGCTGGGGCAGAAGGAGCTCCCAGCACGCACTGGGAACGGTTTTGCTCTGTGCCTGTAGGTGATTTGTCCGGGACGTCCGAGCATGGTCCTGTCCTCGTGCCCCAGGGCGATCCCACAAGTAAGTCGGCGGGAGGGAGGAGCGAGCATTTCCCTTGTTGTTTGCTGCCCGCGTGCAATGGACCTTCCTTGAGGCCTTCCTTGGCCTCAGCCCCGCAGGAGAGCAGAGAGGGAAGGGCTCAGGCTCGGTGACACGCCTGGGGCGCTTTGCCTTGCCAAGCTGTCTTTGCCAGCCGCTCCGCCCCCATGCGTGCTGCAGAGCCAGCGGGCACGGTGGGCTTGAGTTTCGAGCCTGGGCTGAGCTCTGGGGAGGCCCTTCTCTGGGCAGCTGCACGCACGCTTCGTTTTGTCCCGGCACGCTGGCACTGCAGGCCCCTGCTGCCTGTTTGCAAGAGGCTCCTGGGCGGGAGGGAGAGCCCAGGGCCGTGCAGCAATCCCCTGGGGGAGCTGCGCGATGGGAAGAAGCATCCCGCCCTGTTTGGTGGGAGCTGCTCTCTTCTGTGTTTGCTTGCAGGTGTGGCTGTAGGCGACGGCTCTCCAGCTTCCCCGCTGGGTCCTCGAAGAGCAAGGCAGCAAGCGAAAAGAGGCCAAAGCTCCCAGAGGACCTCGGCAATCCTGCAGGAAATCCTGCAGGAACTGGAGGGAGCACAGGGTGGGTGTGCTGCACGGGGAAGCCTGAGGGGCTGGCTACAGCCGCGGGCATGCTGAGAAGCATCGCCTGCTGCAGCTAGAAGCATCCTCCTGCTGAGGAGCGGTCGCTCCCCGTGCAACTGGGCCGCTTTCTTTCCGAAGGGGCGGACGGAGAGGCTGTGCAGAAGGAGGCGCTTCCCAGGGGAAACACGCTGCCAGGCTCGGAGGGAGCGCCAGAGGCAGCGCCAGCGACCGTCCCGCCAGGTAATTGCCGGCCGGTGGCACGCTTAGCACAGAGCAGGTGCTGCCAAAGGAGCCTGGCAGCGCTCTGGAGGAGGGCTGTGGGCTCTGGCGCGCGGAGCGCAGCGCCAGCAGTGTGCCAGAGATGCTGGCGGGCCTCTGTGCCTGTGGGTGGGGATCGCCTGCCTCCCACCGCAGCCAGTTGCAGCCCGTGACCCGTAGCGGAGCGTACCTCCCGCAGCACCTGAGCCCCGCAGCTTGCCCAAGTCCCCAGGGGCCCAAAGCAGCACCGCAGCAGCGAGCGGGACCCCTCCTGCGACCTGCGGCCCAGGGGGCTGCACGGACTCGCAGAGGGAGCCTCTCCGTCCGCCCGTCCGCCCGCCCGTCCTTCGGCATCCTCTGTGCCCGAGCCGTGCTGAGGCTTTCCCTTTCTCTCCTTCTTGGCAGTGCTCTCGGAGCCCGGAGAAGCCCGCCACACCGGGGTGTTCCAGTTCTTTCCAGAGAGTCCAGGTACTGAGCAGCCCGTAAGCGGGAGCCGCCTAGCGAGCATGGCGGCGGCGCCTTCTGCTGCAAGCAAGGCAGCTTCTTCCCGGAGAGGCTGGCAGCGGGAGAGCGACCGTCTCGGCACTGCCAGAGCTCCCGCAGGCTGCCCAGCAGCGCGAGGACGCGCTAAGGCCCAGAGCTGTTCCTCCAGGTGTGGCTGGCGAGAGGAGCGCGAGTGCCTCGGCCGGTGCCGCCGTGCGCAAGCACTGCCTCGTGAGCGCGGCGGCAATCGTGGGCTCCCTGCTCTTCGGCACGCTTCTGTGCTGCGGGGTCATCCGGCTGCGGAGGAGAAGACAGCAGTGAGCGGCCGTCTCTCGCCCCAGCTCCCCGTCGGCCGGCTGCCGCTGGCCTTGCAGCACCGCCGGTGAGGTGCTGCGGCGCGGCCGCCGGGTGCTGCCCAGCCTCCTCTCTCCGCAGGCGCCTCTCCGCAGCCTCGGAAGCCCAGGCACCGAGACGGGCCCAGCGCCAGCGGCCGCCACCCGGGCCTGGCCGAGCGCACCCCAGCCGGCTGCAGCGCGACCGGCCCAGCGCCCTCCAGCCCCCGTGGATACCACCCCCCCGGCCCCCACCACCGTCCCGGCCCTCCTGCCAGGGCTGGGGGCGGCCCCCCCGGCGTGCGGGGCAGCGGGGGGGTGAGGACTGGCAGCCGTCCGGCAGCTTTGCCGAGCGGCATGCCTTCTCCGAATAAAGCTCTGCACCCGAATCGCCAGTGTCCAGGCTGTGCTTCGCCTCGCGCTAAGTGGCCAGGGGAGGGAGAAGCTACGAGCAACCTGCGGACACCTTTCCCCCCTCTCCAGCCTCTTCTGCCGCTTGTCCCCGCTCTCTTGCCCTGCTCCAGCACGCAGTCCCTCCCATGGCATTGCAGGCCTTCCCTGCGTGGTCCTGCATGGGCTTCCCTTTCTCTGCGAGACCAGGAAAGGGGAGGCACCGCCAGAAACAGGCTGTTCCCAGTGCTGGCAGCCTTGGGGACACCAGAGCATTCCAGACACCAGCTGGGGCTCTCTTCCGAGCAGCTGCGAACGAGGCTGTCCCTTTTCAGAGCCGCTTTCCACCCAGCGGCACAACAGAGGCAGAACCTCTTCCTCCAGCTTTCCTGCTTCTTTCGCGCTGTTTGGCTGCCTGTTCTTTGTCTCCTTGTCCTGGCCAGCCTGCTGTCCGGCGCCCTGTGGGCTGGACACACAGCTCTCTGTCTCCTCAGGCGTTTCCTTAGAGCATCAACAAGTCCTGAGCCCTGCGGGTTGGATGGCTGAGAGAGGGAGTTAGGAACACACAAGAAGTCACTAACTTCTTAGTACATTCCTTTCTAACTTGGAGAAAAGGGGGAACTGAGAGAGGAAGTTAGGGGAATCTTATCAAGCAGAGAGGGAGTGATAGCATGAAACTAGGATGCTCAAGTTAATTAAAGCAAGAAGCCTTGGGCCCCTTTCCCAAGGGCAGTCTCCTCAGAAGAGTGTGAGCCTGTCTTAAGAAACTGGTCCTGCGGGTGGACAAGGGTCAAGGAGCAACTGAGTCTGCGCAGAGACAAGAGGTCAGCTAGCGGTGATGAGGAAGAGTCATCAATCTTCATCCCACGACCACCAGACTACACTGTGAAAGTGCAGATGGGAGGAGTTGATGGAAATGGAACTAATTTTAATACCAAGCGGGGACAGGTTACGAATACGTATAGGCGTGGTGTGAAACTTCATGCATAGGTAACTCTTTACTGCATAGAACCATGGCAAGTTGCCGCGTCAGGTGCGCACGACTTTGGTGGGACTCCCCCCCGTGCTGCCCAGCGCTGAATAAACGTACCTACTGTACAACTTCCTGATGGTGGAGACCGTTTTCCGCAAGTCATGGGTACGTTCAGCCCTGCGGCGAGGCCTGCCACACAGGGAAATTCCTCAGCAGCAGCCCCCAGACTAGGTGCTGGATCCCCAGTCACACAACAAGGGGTTGGCTGCAGGATCTCCTTCCCGCAGAGCTCCAGGGGCCTGAGCAGCGCTACGGGCAAGTCCCAGCGGGTGTTTTGGGGGCAGGTTCTGGCATGGCTGGGCAGCGTGATGTGGAAACCCCTGTGTGCCGTTCTTCTTCTGCCCCAGAGGCCCTGCTCCCCGTTCCGGAGACGCTCCCTAATAAAATAGTGGACCTAAGAATAAAATTGTGGACCTAAAACTAGGAAGTTGGTCCTTGAAAATGGCAGCCAGGTCCGTAAGACTGTGGATGTAAGCAAGAAAAAGCCACTAAAAAGGAGGAATTATCCTTTCAAACAAGGCTTTAGAGTCCAAGGCAGAGGCTTTCTGCCCTAATATGTGATGCTGGGGCCTAAAAATGATGGACAGTGCAGCCCTCACTCCTCTGTCTGGATCCAAGAGTGATGCTTTGCTCCCTCCAGATGGGAATTTGAAAGCAGAGGTGTTCCTCTCAAATAAGGCTTCACCATCTAAAAGGGCCGCTTTGCACATTCCAGTGAAAGTGTTGACCCTAAAATTAGGCATTGTGCCCTAAAAATGGCAGCCTGGTCCATAAGAGTGTGGCTGGAAGCAAGGAAAATCTAGCTTTGGATCCAGAAGCAGGAGTCAGGGCCCTGACCAAAAGCACTCGGTCACTTAAAAGGAGCAGCCTGGCCCTTAAACGGAAAGTTAAGGCAATCAGAAGAAGAGTCTGGATGCCATGTAGAGGTTCATGACCTAGAAAATAGGGATTTGGGGTGTAATAAACAAGCATGGGGCCGTAATAATGAGGTTTTGGACTGTTAAAATTTCATGAGGGGAGGAGGCAAGAGGCAGGGAGGAGGAGAGGGTGTGTCTTGTATCTCCAAGTCAGGCTTTGGAGCCAAAACCTGGGCCTTTGGACTCTGCAGCTCAGGGTCTGGATCCTGAACTGCTGCTTTGTTTCCTCCAGATAGGTGTTTGGACCCGCAAAGGAGGCTTTGGACCCTAAAATTCAGGCCTCAGCTCCTAGCATGAGGATTCGGGAATATGGAATGAGGGGTTTTCCTCTCAAATAAGGCCTCGGCATCTAAAAGGGCCGCTTTGCACCTTACGATCAAAGTGTGGACCCTAGAAATTGGGCGTGTTGCCCTAAAACGGGCAGCCTGGTCCATAAGAGTGTGGCTGGAAGCAAGGAAAATCTAGCTTTGGATCCAGAAGCTAGGTTAAGGGGCTATAGGGGGAGGCCTCGCCATATAAGAAGGCCGCGTTGGATCTTATAATAGAATTGTGGATCCTAAAAACGGGGAATTGTTCCTTGGAAATGGCAGCCTGGTCTCTAAGATTGATGTGTAAGCAAGAAAAGGCAAGAAAAAAAGTAGAGGTTACCCTTTCAATCCAGGCTTTTGAGCCCAAGGAAGAGGCTTTTGCCCTAACATGTGAGGCTGGGGCCTAAAAATGTCAGGCAGAGCGGCCCACCCTTCTCTGTCTGGATCCAAGAGCGATGCTTTGCTCCCTCCAGATGGGTTTGGACCCGAAAAGGAGGCTTTGGGCCCAAAACCTCAGGCCTTGGCCCTTCGAATGAACATTTTGAAACTAAAAATGAAAGAGGGTTCCTGTCAGCTAAGGTACTGCGCCCTATAAAGGCAGCTTTGCAGCCTAAAATGAAACTGTGAGACACCAAAGTAAGGCATTGTGCCCTAAAAATGATGGCCTGGGCTTGAAAACTGAGGAGGTAAGCCATCAAAAGTCACCTTTGGATCAGCATGGAGTTGCAGGGCCCTGAAAAGCAAGATTTGTTCACTAGAACGTAGAGCCTGGGGCTCAATTCTGAGGGGTTAGGAGATCAAAAGACGACTTTGGATCCCAAGTGGAGGTGCTGGACCCTGACAATAAGGCTGTGGCAGGCAAACAAGGAAACACGGGGGCCTAATAATGAAGATCCTTTGGATCCTAAACGAGGGGTGGTCCTCAAAGTAGTGAGGCTTTGGACTATAAAACAGGTTTTGGACCATCCAGCCCAGAGGCTTTGAGGGACCAAAGAAGCCTTTTAGGATCCAACACCATTTTTCTCGTTCTTTTGTCCTTTTCTTTTTTTCTGTTATGTTTTTTTTTTTTTTTTCCTATTTATTCTATTTATTTATTTATTTTTAATTGTTCAGACCCAAGGCCTCTGGGATGCTGAGGATGCTGCTGGCCAGCTCTGATGGCAACGAGGAGGAGGAGGCCACTTTCCGCGCTGAGGGCGGGTGGCCCAGTGGAGCTGCGGCTGTGGCTGATGCCACGCAGCCCCAGCCCCATGCATGCAGCCCCTGTGCCAGCAGGGTGCGGCCATGAGGTCACAGCGCCGCGCTGTGACGCTGTGCCAGGCCACGGGCACCTCTCTGCGCCGGCCCCAACGGCGGCACTCACGCGGCGGTGGCAGCATGGGGCGGATGTGGGGGGCTGCGGCCCCCAGCCGCCTCCTCCTCCTCCTCCTCGTGCTGGCAGGCCTGTGTGCCCGCGATGCCTGGGCTATGCCAAGGCGAGCGCTGGGAGCAGGTGGGCGCCAGCGCCGGGGGCAGCGGCAGGGCCGGATGCGGGCGAGTCGCCGGAGGGGCTGGGGGCCGAAGCCTGGGCTGAGCCCCTCCGGGGCCCCTGTGAGCCGAGCCATGCGCCGCGCTGCCCTGGCTCCAGCCTTCCCCTCCGTCGGGAGGTCCCTGAGTCCCCTGTGAGCCTCGCCCCGTGCCCCGGCCCCTCCGTCACTGCAGGGTGCTCGGGGGCACAGCGGGCAAGGGGAACGTGTCTGCTCTCTGCTTGCTTCCAGGTGACGATGCGCTCGGCAGCGCTTCCCCAGCTCCTCAGCTGGGTCCTGGAGTGGAGCTCCAGGGGCAGCCCAGCGGTAAGTTGTCCCCGTCCCCTGCCTCCAAAGCAGCAGCACTGGTCCGCGGGCGAGTCCTGCGGGAGGTCCTGCGCAGGCAGACCACCCCCTTGCGAGGGGTCGTCCGCTCCCTGCGGGGGCTTCGCGAGGGCAGACTTGGTTGCAGCACGCAGTGGAAGCCCTCCTCACCCCATCTGTCCTGGCCCCCATCTGTGCCCGCAGGCCGTGCTGTTGCAGCTGCCCCGTGGAATCCTGCTCCCGAGACTGGGTGGCACCCCACAGGTACGTGGGCTGCGGTGTCGCTCTTGCTTTCCTTGGGCTTTGTTGGTGGCTTTCTGCGCCAGCTGAGCAGTGCTGCAGCCTCTCCCTGGCCAGTGGGCTCTTCTCCACAAGAAGCGGGGACGAGTGTTTTTCCCCCAGCTCGCCCTGCTCCTGGGCCCTGCTCCTGGGTGCCCCGGCCCCTCTGTCACCCACCGCAGGGCGCTGGGGCAGAAGGAGCTCCCAGCACGCACTGGGAACGGTTTTGCTCTGTGCCTGTAGGTGATTTGTCCGGGACGTCCGAGCATGGTCCTGTCCTCGTGCCCCAGGGCGATCCCACAAGTAAGTCGGCGGGAGGGAGGAGCGAGCATTTCCCTTGTTGTTTGCTGCCCGCGTGCAATGGACCTTCCTTGAGGCCTTCCTTGGCCTCAGCCCCGCAGGAGAGCAGAGAGGGAAGGGCTCAGGCTCGGTGACACGCCTGGGGCGCTTTGCCTTGCCAAGCTGTCTTTGCCAGCCGCTCCGCCCCCATGCGTGCTGCAGAGCCAGCGGGCACGGTGGGCTTGAGTTTCGAGCCTGGGCTGAGCTCTGGGGAGGCCCTTCTCTGGGCAGCTGCACGCACGCTTCGTTTTGTCCCGGCACGCTGGCACTGCAGGCCCCTGCTGCCTGTTTGCAAGAGGCTCCTGGGCGGGAGGGAGAGCCCAGGGCCGTGCAGCAATCCCCTGGGGGAGCTGCGCGATGGGAAGAAGCATCCCGCCCTGTTTGGTGGGAGCTGCTCTCTTCTGTGTTTGCTTGCAGGTGTGGCTGTAGGCGACGGCTCTCCAGCTTCCCCGCTGGGTCCTCGAAGAGCAAGGCAGCAAGCGAAAAGAGGCCAAAGCTCCCAGAGGACCTCGGCAATCCTGCAGGAAATCCTGCAGGAACTGGAGGGAGCACAGGGTGGGTGTGCTGCACGGGGAAGCCTGAGGGGCTGGCTACAGCCGCGGGCATGCTGAGAAGCATCGCCTGCTGCAGCTAGAAGCATCCTCCTGCTGAGGAGCGGTCGCTCCCCGTGCAACTGGGCCGCTTTCTTTCCGAAGGGGCGGACGGAGAGGCTGTGCAGAAGGAGGCGCTTCCCAGGGGAAACACGCTGCCAGGCTCGGAGGGAGCGCCAGAGGCAGCGCCAGCGACCGTCCCGCCAGGTAATTGCCGGCCGGTGGCACGCTTAGCACAGAGCAGGTGCTGCCAAAGGAGCCTGGCAGCGCTCTGGAGGAGGGCTGTGGGCTCTGGCGCGCGGAGCGCAGCGCCAGCAGTGTGCCAGAGATGCTGGCGGGCCTCTGTGCCTGTGGGTGGGGATCGCCTGCCTCCCACCGCAGCCAGTTGCAGCCCGTGACCCGTAGCGGAGCGTACCTCCCGCAGCACCTGAGCCCCGCAGCTTGCCCAAGTCCCCAGGGGCCCAAAGCAGCACCGCAGCAGCGAGCGGGACCCCTCCTGCGACCTGCGGCCCAGGGGGCTGCACGGACTCGCAGAGGGAGCCTCTCCGTCCGCCCGTCCGCCCGCCCGTCCTTCGGCATCCTCTGTGCCCGAGCCGTGCTGAGGCTTTCCCTTTCTCTCCTTCTTGGCAGTGCTCTCGGAGCCCGGAGAAGCCCGCCACACCGGGGTGTTCCAGTTCTTTCCAGAGAGTCCAGGTACTGAGCAGCCCGTAAGCGGGAGCCGCCTAGCGAGCATGGCGGCGGCGCCTTCTGCTGCAAGCAAGGCAGCTTCTTCCCGGAGAGGCTGGCAGCGGGAGAGCGACCGTCTCGGCACTGCCAGAGCTCCCGCAGGCTGCCCAGCAGCGCGAGGACGCGCTAAGGCCCAGAGCTGTTCCTCCAGGTGTGGCTGGCGAGAGGAGCGCGAGTGCCTCGGCCGGTGCCGCCGTGCGCAAGCACTGCCTCGTGAGCGCGGCGGCAATCGTGGGCTCCCTGCTCTTCGGCACGCTTCTGTGCTGCGGGGTCATCCGGCTGCGGAGGAGAAGACAGCAGTGAGCGGCCGTCTCTCGCCCCAGCTCCCCGTCGGCCGGCTGCCGCTGGCCTTGCAGCACCGCCGGTGAGGTGCTGCGGCGCGGCCGCCGGGTGCTGCCCAGCCTCCTCTCTCCGCAGGCGCCTCTCCGCAGCCTCGGAAGCCCAGGCACCGAGACGGGCCCAGCGCCAGCGGCCGCCACCCGGGCCTGGCCGAGCGCACCCCAGCCGGCTGCAGCGCGACCGGCCCAGCGCCCTCCAGCCCCCGTGGATACCACCCCCCCGGCCCCCACCACCGTCCCGGCCCTCCTGCCAGGGCTGGGGGCGGCCCCCCCGGCGTGCGGGGCAGCGGGGGGGTGAGGACTGGCAGCCGTCCGGCAGCTTTGCCGAGCGGCATGCCTTCTCCGAATAAAGCTCTGCACCCGAATCGCCAGTGTCCAGGCTGTGCTTCGCCTCGCGCTAAGTGGCCAGGGGAGGGAGAAGCTACGAGCAACCTGCGGACACCTTTCCCCCCTCTCCAGCCTCTTCTGCCGCTTGTCCCCGCTCTCTTGCCCTGCTCCAGCACGCAGTCCCTCCCATGGCATTGCAGGCCTTCCCTGCGTGGTCCTGCATGGGCTTCCCTTTCTCTGCGAGACCAGGAAAGGGGAGGCACCGCCAGAAACAGGCTGTTCCCAGTGCTGGCAGCCTTGGGGACACCAGAGCATTCCAGACACCAGCTGGGGCTCTCTTCCGAGCAGCTGCGAACGAGGCTGTCCCTTTTCAGAGCCGCTTTCCACCCAGCGGCACAACAGAGGCAGAACCTCTTCCTCCAGCTTTCCTGCTTCTTTCGCGCTGTTTGGCTGCCTGTTCTTTGTCTCCTTGTCCTGGCCAGCCTGCTGTCCGGCGCCCTGTGGGCTGGACACACAGCTCTCTGTCTCCTCAGGCGTTTCCTTAGAGCATCAACAAGTCCTGAGCCCTGCGGGTTGGATGGCTGAGAGAGGGAGTTAGGAACACACAAGAAGTCACTAACTTCTTAGTACATTCCTTTCTAACTTGGAGAAAAGGGGGAACTGAGAGAGGAAGTTAGGGGAATCTTATCAAGCAGAGAGGGAGTGATAGCATGAAACTAGGATGCTCAAGTTAATTAAAGCAAGAAGCCTTGGGCCCCTTTCCCAAGGGCAGTCTCCTCAGAAGAGTGTGAGCCTGTCTTAAGAAACTGGTCCTGCGGGTGGACAAGGGTCAAGGAGCAACTGAGTCTGCGCAGAGACAAGAGGTCAGCTAGCGGTGATGAGGAAGAGTCATCAATCTTCATCCCACGACCACCAGACTACACTGTGAAAGTGCAGATGGGAGGAGTTGATGGAAATGGAACTAATTTTAATACCAAGCGGGGACAGGTTACGAATACGTATAGGCGTGGTGTGAAACTTCATGCATAGGTAACTCTTTACTGCATAGAACCATGGCAAGTTGCCGCGTCAGGTGCGCACGACTTTGGTGGGACTCCCCCCCGTGCTGCCCAGCGCTGAATAAACGTACCTACTGTACAACTTCCTGATGGTGGAGACCGTTTTCCGCAAGTCATGGGTACGTTCAGCCCTGCGGCGAGGCCTGCCACACAGGGAAATTCCTCAGCAGCAGCCCCCAGACTAGGTGCTGGATCCCCAGTCACACAACAAGGGGTTGGCTGCAGGATCTCCTTCCCGCAGAGCTCCAGGGGCCTGAGCAGCGCTACGGGCAAGTCCCAGCGGGTGTTTTGGGGGCAGGTTCTGGCATGGCTGGGCAGCGTGATGTGGAAACCCCTGTGTGCCGTTCTTCTTCTGCCCCAGAGGCCCTGCTCCCCGTTCCGGAGACGCTCCCTAATAAAATAGTGGACCTAAGAATAAAATTGTGGACCTAAAACTAGGAAGTTGGTCCTTGAAAATGGCAGCCAGGTCCGTAAGACTGTGGATGTAAGCAAGAAAAAGCCACTAAAAAGGAGGAATTATCCTTTCAAACAAGGCTTTAGAGTCCAAGGCAGAGGCTTTCTGCCCTAATATGTGATGCTGGGGCCTAAAAATGATGGACAGTGCAGCCCTCACTCCTCTGTCTGGATCCAAGAGTGATGCTTTGCTCCCTCCAGATGGGAATTTGAAAGCAGAGGTGTTCCTCTCAAATAAGGCTTCACCATCTAAAAGGGCCGCTTTGCACATTCCAGTGAAAGTGTTGACCCTAAAATTAGGCATTGTGCCCTAAAAATGGCAGCCTGGTCCATAAGAGTGTGGCTGGAAGCAAGGAAAATCTAGCTTTGGATCCAGAAGCAGGAGTCAGGGCCCTGACCAAAAGCACTCGGTCACTTAAAAGGAGCAGCCTGGCCCTTAAACGGAAAGTTAAGGCAATCAGAAGAAGAGTCTGGATGCCATGTAGAGGTTCATGACCTAGAAAATAGGGATTTGGGGTGTAATAAACAAGCATGGGGCCGTAATAATGAGGTTTTGGACTGTTAAAATTTCATGAGGGGAGGAGGCAAGAGGCAGGGAGGAGGAGAGGGTGTGTCTTGTATCTCCAAGTCAGGCTTTGGAGCCAAAACCTGGGCCTTTGGACTCTGCAGCTCAGGGTCTGGATCCTGAACTGCTGCTTTGTTTCCTCCAGATAGGTGTTTGGACCCGCAAAGGAGGCTTTGGACCCTAAAATTCAGGCCTCAGCTCCTAGCATGAGGATTCGGGAATATGGAATGAGGGGTTTTCCTCTCAAATAAGGCCTCGGCATCTAAAAGGGCCGCTTTGCACCTTACGATCAAAGTGTGGACCCTAGAAATTGGGCGTGTTGCCCTAAAACGGGCAGCCTGGTCCATAAGAGTGTGGCTGGAAGCAAGGAAAATCTAGCTTTGGATCCAGAAGCTAGGTTAAGGGGCTATAGGGGGAGGCCTCGCCATATAAGAAGGCCGCGTTGGATCTTATAATAGAATTGTGGATCCTAAAAACGGGGAATTGTTCCTTGGAAATGGCAGCCTGGTCTCTAAGATTGATGTGTAAGCAAGAAAAGGCAAGAAAAAAAGTAGAGGTTACCCTTTCAATCCAGGCTTTTGAGCCCAAGGAAGAGGCTTTTGCCCTAACATGTGAGGCTGGGGCCTAAAAATGTCAGGCAGAGCGGCCCACCCTTCTCTGTCTGGATCCAAGAGCGATGCTTTGCTCCCTCCAGATGGGTTTGGACCCGAAAAGGAGGCTTTGGGCCCAAAACCTCAGGCCTTGGCCCTTCGAATGAACATTTTGAAACTAAAAATGAAAGAGGGTTCCTGTCAGCTAAGGTACTGCGCCCTATAAAGGCAGCTTTGCAGCCTAAAATGAAACTGTGAGACACCAAAGTAAGGCATTGTGCCCTAAAAATGATGGCCTGGGCTTGAAAACTGAGGAGGTAAGCCATCAAAAGTCACCTTTGGATCAGCATGGAGTTGCAGGGCCCTGAAAAGCAAGATTTGTTCACTAGAACGTAGAGCCTGGGGCTCAATTCTGAGGGGTTAGGAGATCAAAAGACGACTTTGGATCCCAAGTGGAGGTGCTGGACCCTGACAATAAGGCTGTGGCAGGCAAACAAGGAAACACGGGGGCCTAATAATGAAGATCCTTTGGATCCTAAACGAGGGGTGGTCCTCAAAGTAGTGAGGCTTTGGACTATAAAACAGGTTTTGGACCATCCAGCCCAGAGGCTTTGAGGGACCAAAGAAGCCTTTTAGGATCCAACACCATTTTTCTCGTTCTTTTGTCCTTTTCTTTTTTTCTGTTATGTTTTTTTTTTTTTTTTCCTATTTATTCTATTTATTTATTTATTTTTAATTGTTCAGACCCAAGGCCTCTGGGATGCTGAGGATGCTGCTGGCCAGCTCTGATGGCAACGAGGAGGAGGAGGCCACTTTCCGCGCTGAGGGCGGGTGGCCCAGTGGAGCTGCGGCTGTGGCTGATGCCACGCAGCCCCAGCCCCATGCATGCAGCCCCTGTGCCAGCAGGGTGCGGCCATGAGGTCACAGCGCCGCGCTGTGACGCTGTGCCAGGCCACGGGCACCTCTCTGCGCCGGCCCCAACGGCGGCACTCACGCGGCGGTGGCAGCATGGGGCGGATGTGGGGGGCTGCGGCCCCCAGCCGCCTCCTCCTCCTCCTCCTCGTGCTGGCAGGCCTGTGTGCCCGCGATGCCTGGGCTATGCCAAGGCGAGCGCTGGGAGCAGGTGGGCGCCAGCGCCGGGGGCAGCGGCAGGGCCGGATGCGGGCGAGTCGCCGGAGGGGCTGGGGGCCGAAGCCTGGGCTGAGCCCCTCCGGGGCCCCTGTGAGCCGAGCCATGCGCCGCGCTGCCCCGGCTCCAGCCTTCCCCTCCGTCGGGAGGTCCCTGAGCCCCGCCGCAGCCTCGGGCACCTCGCCCCGTGCCCCGGCCCCTCCGTCACTGCAGGGTGCTCGGGGGCACAGCGGGCAAGGGGAACGTGTCTGCTCTCTGCTTGCTTCCAGGTGACGATGCGCTCGGCAGCGCTTCCCCAGCTCCTCAGCTGGGTCCTGGAGTGGAGCTCCAGGGGCAGCCCAGCGGTAAGTTGTCCCCGTCCCCTGCCTCCAAAGCAGCAGCACTGGTCCGCGGGCGAGTCCTGCGGGAGGTCCTGCGCAGGCAGACCACCCCCTTGCGAGGGGTCGTCCGCTCCCTGCGGGGGCTTCGCGAGGGCAGACTTGGTTGCAGCACGCAGTGGAAGCCCTCCTCACCCCATCTGTCCTGGCCCCCATCTGTGCCCGCAGGCCGTGCTGTTGCAGCTGCCCCGTGGAATCCTGCTCCCGAGACTGGGTGGCACCCCACAGGTACGTGGGCTGCGGTGTCGCTCTTGCTTTCCTTGGGCTTTGTTGGTGGCTTTCTGCGCCAGCTGAGCAGTGCTGCAGCCTCTCCCTGGCCAGTGGGCTCTTCTCCACAAGAAGCGGGGACGAGTGGTTTTCCCCCAGCTCGCCCTGCTCCTGGGCCCTGCTCCTGGGTGCCCCGGCCCCTCTGTCACCCACCGCAGGGCGCTGGGGCAGAAGGAGCTCCCAGCACGCACTGGGAACGGTTTTGCTCTGTGCCTGTAGGTGATTTGTCCGGGACGTCCGAGCATGGTCCTGTCCTCGTGCCCCAGGGCGATCCCACAAGTAAGTCGGCGGGAGGGAGGAGCGAGCATTTCCCTTGTTGTTTGCTGCCCGCGTGCAATGGACCTTCCTTGAGGCCTTCCTTGGCCTCAGCCCCGCAGGAGAGCAGAGAGGGAAGGGCTCAGGCTCGGTGACACGCCTGGGGCGCTTTGCCTTGCCAAGCTGTCTTTGCCAGCCGCTCCGCCCCCATGCGTGCTGCAGAGCCAGCGGGCACGGTGGGCTTGAGTTTCGAGCCTGGGCTGAGCTCTGGGGAGGCCCTTCTCTGGGCAGCTGCACGCACGCTTCGTTTTGTCCCGGCACGCTGGCACTGCAGGCCCCTGCTGCCTGTTTGCAAGAGGCTCCTGGGCGGGAGGGAGAGCCCAGGGCCGTGCAGCAATCCCCTGGGGGAGCTGCGCGATGGGAAGAAGCATCCCGCCCTGTTTGGTGGGAGCTGCTCTCTTCTGTGTTTGCTTGCAGGTGTGGCTGTAGGCGACGGCTCTCCAGCTTCCCCGCTGGGTCCTCGAAGAGCAAGGCAGCAAGCGAAAAGAGGCCAAAGCTCCCAGAGGACCTCGGCAATCCTGCAGGAAATCCTGCAGGAACTGGAGGGAGCACAGGGTGGGTGTGCTGCACGGGGAAGCCTGAGGGGCTGGCTACAGCCGCGGGCATGCTGAGAAGCATCGCCTGCTGCAGCTAGAAGCATCCTCCTGCTGAGGAGCGGTCGCTCCCCGTGCAACTGGGCCGCTTTCTTTCCGAAGGGGCGGACGGAGAGGCTGTGCAGAAGGAGGCGCTTCCCAGGGGAAACACGCTGCCAGGCTCGGAGGGAGCGCCAGAGGCAGCGCCAGCGACCGTCCCGCCAGGTAATTGCCGGCCGGTGGCACGCTTAGCACAGAGCAGGTGCTGCCAAAGGAGCCTGGCAGCGCTCTGGAGGAGGGCTGTGGGCTCTGGCGCGCGGAGCGCAGCGCCAGCAGTGTGCCAGAGATGCTGGCGGGCCTCTGTGCCTGTGGGTGGGGATCGCCTGCCTCCCACCGCAGCCAGTTGCAGCCCGTGACCCGTAGCGGAGCGTACCTCCCGCAGCACCTGAGCCCCGCAGCTTGCCCAAGTCCCCAGGGGCCCAAAGCAGCACCGCAGCAGCGAGCGGGACCCCTCCTGCGACCTGCGGCCCAGGGGGCTGCACGGACTCGCAGAGGGAGCCTCTCCGTCCGCCCGTCCGCCCGCCCGTCCTTCGGCATCCTCTGTGCCCGAGCCGTGCTGAGGCTTTCCCTTTCTCTCCTTCTTGGCAGTGCTCTCGGAGCCCGGAGAAGCCCGCCACACCGGGGTGTTCCAGTTCTTTCCAGAGAGTCCAGGTACTGAGCAGCCCGTAAGCGGGAGCCGCCTAGCGAGCATGGCGGCGGCGCCTTCTGCTGCAAGCAAGGCAGCTTCTTCCCGGAGAGGCTGGCAGCGGGAGAGCGACCGTCTCGGCACTGCCAGAGCTCCCGCAGGCTGCCCAGCAGCGCGAGGACGCGCTAAGGCCCAGAGCTGTTCCTCCAGGTGTGGCTGGCGAGAGGAGCGCGAGTGCCTCGGCCGGTGCCGCCGTGCGCAAGCACTGCCTCGTGAGCGCGGCGGCAATCGTGGGCTCCCTGCTCTTCGGCACGCTTCTGTGCTGCGGGGTCATCCGGCTGCGGAGGAGAAGACAGCAGTGAGCGGCCGTCTCTCGCCCCAGCTCCCCGTCGGCCGGCTGCCGCTGGCCTTGCAGCACCGCCGGTGAGGTGCTGCGGCGCGGCCGCCGGGTGCTGCCCAGCCTCCTCTCTCCGCAGGCGCCTCTCCGCAGCCTCGGAAGCCCAGGCACCGAGACGGGCCCAGCGCCAGCGGCCGCCACCCGGGCCTGGCCGAGCGCACCCCAGCCGGCTGCAGCGCGACCGGCCCAGCGCCCTCCAGCCCCCGTGGATACCACCCCCCCGGCCCCCACCACCGTCCCGGCCCTCCCACCAGGGCTGGGGGCGGCCCCCCCGGCGTGCGGGGCAGCGGGGGGGTGAGGACTGGCAGCCGTCCGGCAGCTTTGCCGAGCGGCATGCCTTCTCCGAATAAAGCTCTGCACCCGAATCGCCAGTGTCCAGGCTGTGCTTCGCCTCGCGCTAAGTGGCCAGGGGAGGGAGAAGCTACGAGCAACCTGCGGACACCTTTTCCCGCTCTCCAGCCTCTTCTGCCGCTTGTCCCCGCTCTCTTGCCCTGCTCCAGCACGCAGTCCCTCCCATGGCATTGCAGGCCTTCCCTGCGTGGTCCTGCATGGGCTTCCCTTTCTCTGCGAGACCAGGAAAGGGGAGGCACCGCCAGAAACAGGCTGTTCCCAGTGCTGGCAGCCTTGGGGACACCAGAGCATTCCAGACACCAGCTGGGGCTCTCTTCCGAGCAGCTGCGAACGAGGCTGTCCCTTTTCAGAGCCGCTTTCCACCCAGCGGCACAACAGAGGCAGAACCTCTTCCTCCAGCTTTCCTGCTTCTTTCGCGCTGTTTGGCTGCCTGTTCTTTGTCTCCTTGTCCTGGCCAGCCTGCTGTCCGGCGCCCTGTGGGCTGGACACACAGCTCTCTGTCTCCTCAGGCGTTTCCTTAGAGCATCAACAAGTCCTGAGCCCTGCGGGTTGGATGGCTGAGAGAGGGAGTTAGGAACACACAAGAAGTCACTAACTTCTTAGTACATTCCTTTCTAACTTGGAGAAAAGGGGGAACTGAGAGAGGAAGTTAGGGGAATCTTATCAAGCAGAGAGGGAGTGATAGCATGAAACTAGGATGCTCAAGTTAATTAAAGCAAGAAGCCTTGGGCCCCTTTCCCAAGGGCAGTCTCCTCAGAAGAGTGTGAGCCTGTCTTAAGAAACTGGTCCTGCGGGTGGACAAGGGTCAAGGAGCAACTGAGTCTGCGCAGAGACAAGAGGTCAGCTAGCGGTGATGAGGAAGAGTCATCAATCTTCATCCCACGACCACCAGACTACACTGTGAAAGTGCAGATGGGAGGAGTTGATGGAAATGGAACTAATTTTAATACCAAGCGGGGACAGGTTACGAATACGTATAGGCGTGGTGTGAAACTTCATGCATAGGTAACTCTTTACTGCATAGAACCATGGCAAGTTGCCGCGTCAGGTGCGCACGACTTTGGTGGGACTCCCCCCCGTGCTGCCCAGCGCTGAATAAACGTACCTACTGTACAACTTCCTGATGGTGGAGACCGTTTTCCGCAAGTCATGGGTACGTTCAGCCCTGCGGCGAGGCCTGCCACACAGGGAAATTCCTCAGCAGCAGCCCCCAGACTAGGTGCTGGATCCCCAGTCACACAACAAGGGGTTGGCTGCAGGATCTCCTTCCCGCAGAGCTCCAGGGGCCTGAGCAGCGCTACGGGCAAGTCCCAGCGGGTGTTTTGGGGGCAGGTTCTGGCATGGCTGGGCAGCGTGATGTGGAAACCCCTGTGTGCCGTTCTTCTTCTGCCCCAGAGGCCCTGCTCCCCGTTCCGGAGACGCTCCCTAATAAAATAGTGGACCTAAGAATAAAATTGTGGACCTAAAACTAGGAAGTTGGTCCTTGAAAATGGCAGCCAGGTCCGTAAGACTGTGGATGTAAGCAAGAAAAAGCCACTAAAAAGGAGGAATTATCCTTTCAAACAAGGCTTTAGAGTCCAAGGCAGAGGCTTTCTGCCCTAATATGTGATGCTGGGGCCTAAAAATGATGGACAGTGCAGCCCTCACTCCTCTGTCTGGATCCAAGAGTGATGCTTTGCTCCCTCCAGATGGGAATTTGAAAGCAGAGGTGTTCCTCTCAAATAAGGCTTCACCATCTAAAAGGGCCGCTTTGCACATTCCAGTGAAAGTGTTGACCCTAAAATTAGGCATTGTGCCCTAAAAATGGCAGCCTGGTCCATAAGAGTGTGGCTGGAAGCAAGGAAAATCTAGCTTTGGATCCAGAAGCAGGAGTCAGGGCCCTGACCAAAAGCACTCGGTCACTTAAAAGGAGCAGCCTGGCCCTTAAACGGAAAGTTAAGGCAATCAGAAGAAGAGTCTGGATGCCATGTAGAGGTTCATGACCTAGAAAATAGGGATTTGGGGTGTAATAAACAAGCATGGGGCCGTAATAATGAGGTTTTGGACTGTTAAAATTTCATGAGGGGAGGAGGCAAGAGGCAGGGAGGAGGAGAGGGTGTGTCTTGTATCTCCAAGTCAGGCTTTGGAGCCAAAACCTGGGCCTTTGGACTCTGCAGCTCAGGGTCTGGATCCTGAACTGCTGCTTTGTTTCCTCCAGATAGGTGTTTGGACCCGCAAAGGAGGCTTTGGACCCTAAAATTCAGGCCTCAGCTCCTAGCATGAGGATTCGGGAATATGGAATGAGGGGTTTTCCTCTCAAATAAGGCCTCGGCATCTAAAAGGGCCGCTTTGCACCTTACGATCAAAGTGTGGACCCTAGAAATTGGGCGTGTTGCCCTAAAACAGGCAGCCTGGTCCGTAAGAGTGTGGCTGGAAGCAAGAAAAATCTGACATTGGATCCAGAAGCTAGGTTAAGGGGCTATAGGGGGAGGCCTCGCCATCTAAGAAGGCCGCGTTGCATCTTATCATAGAATTGTGGATCCTAAAAACAGGGAATTGTTCCTTGGAAGTGGCAGCCTGGTCTCTAAGATTGATGTGTAAGCAAGAAAAGGCCAGAAAAAAAGTAGAGGTTACCCTTTCAATCCAGGCTTTTGAGCCCAAGGAAGAGGCTTTTGAGCCCAAGGAAGAGGCTTTTGCCCTAACATGTGAGGCCGGGGCCTAAAAATGTCAGACAGCACAGCCTGCCCTCCTCTGTCTAGATCCAAGAGCGATGCTTTGCTCCCTCCAGATGGGTGTTTGGACCCAAAAAGGAGGCTTTGGGCCCAAAACCTCAGGCCTTGGCCCTTCGAATGAACATTTTGAAACTAAAAATGAAAGAGGGTTCCTGTCAGCTAAGGTACTGCGCCCTATAAAGGCAGCTTTGCAGCCTAAAATGAAACTGTGAGACACCAAAGTAAGGCATTGTGCCCTAAAAATGATGGCCTGGGCTTGAAAACTGAGGAGGTAAGCCATCAAAAGTCACCTTTGGATCAGCATGGAGTTGCAGGGCCCTGAAAAGCAAGATTTGTTCACTAGAACGTAGAGCCTGGGGCTCAATTCTGAGGGGTTAGGAGATCAAAAGACGACTTTGGATCCCAAGTGGAGGTGCTGGACCCTGACAATAAGGCTGTGGCAGGCAAACAAGGAAACACGGGGGCCTAATAATGAAGCTTCGGATCCTAAATGAGGGGTGGACCTCAAAGTAGAGAGGCTTTGGGCTTTAAAACTCGGGTTTGGGACCATCCAGCTCAGAGGCTTTGAGGGACCAAAGAAGCCTTTTAGGATCCACCACCTTTTTTCTTTTTCTTTTTCTTTCTTTTCTTCCTTTTCTTTTTTTCTTTTACTCTTTTCTATTAATTAATTAATTAGTTAATTAATTTTTATTTTTTCAGACCCAAGGCCTCTGGTTCTGTGCTCAGAGCCTCTTCTTTGGGACACAAAGCACTGGTTTTGGTTTCCCCCTACTGGTTTGAAACTGCTGTCGGCCGCTGTGCTTCAGAAGAGCTGGCCTCTGGAGGGAAGGCACTTGGAGACTCTCTCCCCAGTGCTACAGCGCCTGGCTGTCCTGGTGCAGCCTGGCAGCATCCCAAAAGGACGCTCAGTGCTGGCCAGAGTCAGAGGGGGCAGATCCTTCCTCCGGGCAAATGGTGAAGTGGAGAAAGGCAGCACTCCAGCACGCCCCTGCTGTCCCAACAGGGTGCTGGTTTTCCTCAGGTGGGCAGCCGAGTTCCAGCGCGGCCGCTCTCTCCCTGCCCCTGCTGCAAGAGGCAGGGGGAGAAAATACGACAGACACATGGAGCTCGAGGGTTGAGATACAAAAAGTTTAATTAAAGGGAAAAGGGAGAGGGAGGAAAAAAATGAAGGGCAGGGCAGGGCAGGGCAGGGAGGGGCGGGGCAGGGCAGGGCAGGAAAGGGAAGGGAAGGGAAGGGAAGGGAAGGGAAGGGAAGGGAAGGGAAGGGAAGGGAAGGGAAGGGAAGGGAAGGGAAGGGAAGGGAAGGGAAGGGAAGGGAAGGGAAGGGAAGGGAAGGGAAGGGAAGGGAAGGGAAGGGAAGGGAAGGGAAGGGAAGGGAAGGGAAGGGAAGGGAAGGGAAGGGAAGGGAAGGGAAGGGAAGGGAAGGGAAGAAAATGGGGGAGACCGCGCGAAAGGCCAGAGAGAGGGCAAAGAGCGAGGCCCCCAGGCGTGGGGCGTGTGCGCAGAGCTGCGCTCCAGGGAGGGCTGCACGGTGCCCCCGGGGCTGGGGAGGCACAGCCTGCGTGTAGCTGAGGATGCTGCTGGCCAGCTCCGATGGCAACGAGGAGGAGGAGGCCACTTTCCGCGCTCAGGGCGGGTGGCCCAGTGGAGCTGCGGCTGTGCCATCCCTGGCAGTGTCCCAGGCCGAAGCGGGGGTCTTGGAGCAGGCTCGCTGCTGGAGAGGCGCCGGCTGAAGCCCTGTTGTTCATGGGCTTCGGGAGCTGCTTCGGGCGTGCCCCCGGCACGCAGAAGGCCGGAGAAGTGGAGGGAACGTGCCCGGGGAGCGGGGCTGCGCCGCAGGCAGGAGGAGATGCCGGGAGCTTTCCAGCACGCTCAGCTGCCTGCCGGGGAAGAGCGTCGCCTCCTCCACGCCTTCTGCAGCCTGGAGCACAGCTGCCGAAAGCTGAAGCGCGAGCGTGGCCATGGTGCTTGCAGGATCAGCCCCGTCTGAATCGCCAGCGACGAGACCGACTTGCAGGGGTCGTTTGCCAAGCCTCGCAGGGCTGAGAGAACAGAGAAGGAGAGGCGAGGTGACGGCCCTGCACCCGCAGAGCGCCCGGCCCCCCGCCGACGTTGCCCCCAGCTCTCCGCACAGCCAGGAAGGAGCAGGGGCCAGGCTCCTGCCATCCCCCTCCCTGGCTCACCTTGGCAGATGTCCTGGCGCTGATCCAGCAGGTGCCTCCCCACGAGCCCTGGGGACACACGGCCTGTCAGCGCCCCCGGCTGCTCCCCGGGGCGCAGCACGAAGGCACAGGGACGGGGGACCCCAGGCTCGCGGCTCACCAGTGAACCTCACAGCCTCCCGCCGCAGGGGCTCCTGCGGGCTCTGCAGGTAGGGCAGGCTCTGGGTCAGGTACTCCTCTGCTGCGCTGCTCCTCCTGGCCAGCTGCAGAGGGAAGGGCGCGGGCTCAGCGCAGGGCGGCCCCGGCCCCGGCCCCGGCCCCGGCCCCGGCCCCGGGTGCAGAACTGTGCGTACCAGGCACTCGCCGATCTCCCAGCTCTGCAGCGTCTCGGCCAGGTGCGCCAGCTGCCTCCAGCGCAGGACGCGCGCGACACCAAGGAGGGCTTCCCGGGAGGCCTGCAGAACAGCTGAGATGGCAGCAGAGCCTGGGCAGAAGACCCTGCTCCCCCCTCCGCAGGGAGGGGGCCTCAGTGGAGACTAACGCTGCCAGCAGCTGCAGCACCCCTGGTGCTCGGGGGCCCCCAGGGCAGGGCAGGGCAGGGCAGTCAGCATCTCCCTCCCCCGAAAATGCCCACCTCGGCCACGCTCTCGTCCTGGTCGTGCAGGTGGAAGGACAGCGGGAGCAGGCTCCTGTGTGCCACCTGCTGCAGCTTCTCTTCGCTGCCCTCCACCAAGCCCAGCGTGTCGAGGAAGAGGCGAATAGAGAGAAGCCGCACCGTGCTTGACTCCTGGGGAGGGCGAGAGGGGGACATCGGTCCCGCTGGGGGCAAAGGCCCCGAGCCCCCAGAAGCGCTCCAAAACGAGCCTGCCCAAGGGCTCGCAGCGCCCCGGGCTGGGCAGCGGGCAGGGAGAGCCCACAGCGGGCTGTCCCAGGGATGCAGCCATGGGGACGCAGCCTTACGTCGCCAAAGAGGGCTGGGAGCTTGCCGGCCAGCTCCAGAGCCGTGAGGCTGAGCGTCCTCCCCTCCAGGAGCCGCAGCATGGTGCTGAGCACGGGCAGAGCGACAGCGCGGGTGTCGCTGTCTGCACCCTGCAGCTGCTCCGTGATGCTCGGCAGCAGGACGAGCGCTCGCCTCGCCTGTGTGAACAAAACACCTTCCTTTGGGGAAAGCAATGACTGCCCCCTGGGCGACAACACTCTCCCAGCCCGCCCAGCGCCCCTTCCCCTCCCCGCTGCCTGGCGAGGTGCCGAGCCACAAGAGCCCGGGGCCAGCCCAGCCCGAGCCGCGGCACTCGTGGCGTTGCCGGCTGCCCCCGCTCACCGTGGCCGGCCTCTCGGTGAGCCCCAGGATCGCCCTGAGCACCAGGCTCTGCATGCCCAGGCACGGGCTCCGCAGGTAGCTGGCAAAGAGGCTCACGACGCAGTCCAGCTCGTCGCCGAGCTCTGTGCACTCCAGCAGCTGAAAAGGACGTGGGGCGCAGTGCCGGCTCAGCAGCAGGAATGCCAGGGCAGGAATGCCAGGGCACGGCCAAGCCTGGCCCCGAGGCCCACGTGGGCTCGCTGCTCCCGCTGCCCCTGCTCACCTCGCTGAGGATGACCATGGCCACCGTCTCCCAGGAGGAGGCCTCCATGCGGAGCAGCTCGACCAGCTGGTGGATGATGGTGGCGCGCAGGCTCCTGGGCAACTCCTTCATTTCCCTGGCAGGGAGAACGGCAAGCAGGCGCCGTCAGCCCCGAGCCGGGCGGGCCCAGCTCTCCTGGCTTTGCACCGCTCTCTTTTGGCACCGCCCCAGCGGCCACGGGCACCCGTGCTGTGGCAGCACTTCCTCCGAGAAGCCCCTGTCACCTCCAGGGCTGGGATGGTGCCGACGAGGGGCTCTCACCTGGCCACCACCTGCACGCCCCAGAGGTGGCTCTCGGTGCTGAGAAGCGCGGCCCAGCCGCCCTGCGCCTCTATGGCCAGCACCTGGCTCCCCAGGCCCACGCTGCGGAGCAGCGCTTTCAGGGCCTGCACCGTGGACCTGCAGGCAGAGAAGGGCCCGGGTCACGCCGGGAGCCCCAGCCCTGGGCTCCTCTGAGCAGCAGGGGCCGGGGCTGTGGCACCTGACGGGAGTGAGCAGGTCCTGCGGGTGCTTCTTCCAGAAGACCTGCACCTCCTGCAGCGTCAGCTCCGTGGTGAAGGACACTTGGAAGAGGAGGGCCAGGAAGAGCTGGGGGAAAATGGCATTGGCCTCCCCCCGGCTGGTAGGCAGCAGGAGGATCTCGTGGAGGGGCCTTGCTGCCTGCAGGAAGCACCCGGAGGCGGAGGCGTGGGCAGGGAGGGACAGAGGAGGACGGAGCCCCCCAGGCTGGTGCCCCAGGGTGCGGAGAAGGCTGGCAGGGGCCAGGGGAGGGGAGCGGGGCCCCTGCCCCTGCCCCTGCCCCTGCCCCTGCCCCTGCCCCTGCCCCTGCCCCTGTCCTGGCCCCTGCCCCTGCCCCTGCCCCTGCCCCTGCCCCTGCCCCTGCCCCTGCCCCTGCCCCTGCCCCTGCCCCTGTCCTGGCCCCTGCCCCTGCCCCTGCCCCTGCCCCTGCCCCTGCCCCTGCCCCTGTCCTGGCCCCTGCCCCTGCCCCTGCCCCTGCCCCGGCCCCGGCCCCGGCCCCGGCCCCTGCCCGACGCAGACGCAGACGGGCAAGCGAGGAACTCACGGCCAGGGCCAGGACGCGCGGGTGGTCCTCGGTGGAGGTGGATGTCTTGCAGCCAGACTGGTTCATGAGGATGCGGAGCAGCTCCCGCAGCACCCTCTCTGTGCCTGGGGGCTCAGACACCGTCGCCCTCCACATGGTGACGGCGACGCTGCGGGACCCCCGGGCTGTCAGCAGGGCCGCCCCCGGCCCCCGGCCCGGCTGACGGCTTTGGGGGTGTGCGAGAGGAGCCCTGCTGGGCCCCGTACCTGGTGCAGGTCGGCGAGCACTGCAGCAGGCTGGCAACCGTCTCCCTGGGGCGCTTGCTGGCCAGCAGCAGCAGGGCCCTGTCCAGGCTCTGAAGGGCCAGCGCGGCTCTGACGGACGGCAGGCTTCTGTAGATGGCCCACACGATGTGGAGCACCTGCCGGGGGGACACGGCTGAGACCGGGCCGGCACCAGGGCAGGAGCTCTGGAGGCTGGAGCCGTGGCCGTGGCCGGGGGTGCTGGCGGGCACCCACCTGTCCCGAATGGAAGTCGGTCTCTGCCACCAGCACGTCCACCATGTGGGCAGCCAGCTCGGTGCTGTGGGGACTCGGGGCTCTCATGCTCTCGACGGCGGCGAGGAAGACGCCCAGGCGCTCCGAGGGCTGCAGGTACTTCATGAAGATCTGTGGGAGGAAGGGCAGCACGTCAGCCACCCCGAGGGCTGCGACGGCCCCGCTCAGCCCTGCTGCTCCCAGCGCCCCAGGAGAGCTGGGAGCAGGGGCTGGGCGACGGCTGGGGTGCGGCCGCGTGCGGGCCCCGTGGGGACCGGGCTTTGTCGGGGACGGCGCCGGTCCTCTTGCTGATGTCGCAGGGCCGGGCTCTCCTCCGGGGCTCGGGGCTCGGGGCTCGGGGCTGGCGCTTCTCACCATGAGCATCCTGTTGCTGTTGCTGTCTTCGGAGAGCCGCAAGGACAGCCGAGCTCGCCAGCTCTGCCAGCCCTGCGGCTGCTCGGCATCCTGGTCCCACAGCCTTGTGCCTGGAGAAAAGCGGACACAGGGTCTGTCGGCGGGGGGGCTGGGGACCTGGCAGTGGCAGCCGGGGGCTCGGGCACAAGCCTCCCTGGCAGGAAGGGGGCATGCCAGAGCAGAGCCGGGGGCAGCGCGGCCAGGGAGGGCCCGGGCTCTCGCGCTCAGGGCAGGGGGAACGGCTCGTCAGCCCGCGGCAAGGCAGCCGGGCTCGCTCGCTCGCTCGGGTCTCTCCTGCTGAGGAGAGGGGCCCAGGCGGCCTGGTGCTGGCCTGGCTGTGCCGGCGTGCCCGTGTGTGGAGGGACCCGGCCCGACGCGGCTCCTCTCACTTCTTTGCTGCGTGATGAAGAGGCAGAGGTGGCGCACAGCCTCCGCTGCCTCGTGGCTTTTTCCCTCGTTCTCGCAGGTGCAGCACAGGAGGAGGTACCCCACCAGCCTCCCCAGCATGGCGAAGCGGTGCTTCTCGGGGTGATGATGCCTCGGCACTGTGGCTCCTGCTTTGCAGGAGCTGACCTGGGGAGAGAGGCAGCGCGGGACCACGGCTGAGCGGGGCGGCAGGGCCCCAGCCCCAGCCCCGGCTCTGCGCAAGCCTGGAGGTGGGGAGAGCCGCGGCCGTGGAGCGAGGCCGGGGGCGCCGGGGCTGCCTGCAGCAGGGGCTCCCTACCTGGGGCAAGGAGCAGCTGGTGAGGAAGGCGGCCAGCCTAGCGATCCGCGCCATGGCCCTCTCCTCCACGGCCTCCGGCTGCTGCTGGGTGAAGGGCAGCAGGAGCTGGGGGGAGAAAAGCTGCTGGTGTGCCCGCAGCACGGGGCACTGCTCCTTCCCGTTGTCCCCCCGCTGCGCTGGCCAGGCGGGTGGCCGTGTCCCCGTCCTGCTGAAGCCCAGCCTTTGCCCAGCCCCACCTTCAAGATGTTCTGCAGCTCCAGGAGGCCGCGGGCGCCGGTGCTGCTCACCAGCGCCTGCAGCAGCCTGTCCAGGGCTTCCACGGTCTGCAAAGAGGAGGACAGGGCTCGGGGCGCCCGAACGCGGAGCAGTGGCAGCCCCAGAGCCCGGCCCGTGCATACGCTGGAGTAGAGAGACGTGTCCGTGTCCGTGTCCGTCCCGTCCTCGTGGCCAGGGAGGTGGAAGACCCTGCAGAAGCAGGCGTGCAGGAGGCCGTCGGTCATGTCCTGCGGCAGCAGCCGTGCTGTGCTGCAAGGGGAGGGGGGCAGAGGTGAGGAACGCCCCCTGTGCGGCACCCTGTGCCCCACTCGGGGCCCCTGGCCGGGAGTGGCGGCCAAGCCCGCGCTGGCCCAGGTACCTCATGGCGGCGATGGCGAGCATGGCTTTCTGCCGCACCTCCGTGTCCAGGCGGTCGCTGGGCTCCTCCTGCAGCAGCGCCTGCAGGGCACAGCGCGACGGATGGCACAGGGCAGCGTCCCCTGGCCAGCGAGCGGCTCCAGGGGCTGGCCTACAGCCTCCAGGATGGCTGCCCCGTCCCAGACGGCTCCCGGGGCTCCCCGCTGGCCCCTGCAGCGGGAAGGGCCGTGCCCAGCACCCGGCCAGAGGGCAGGGCGTCCCCTCACCTCGATGCTCTGCGCCACCTCCAGCTGGCAGAAATACAGCGCGTCCCACGTGCGGGGGTCCGCGACGGCGGCTTGGCAGGCGTCGCAGACGGAGGCCAGAAACCTCAGCTTCTGCGCCTCTCGCTGAGCCGCGCAGGGGAGAGACGAGCGAGCGGGTCAGGGGAGCCCAGCAGGGGCTGCCCGCAGGAGGCCAGCAGCCGCGGCACAAAAGCGAGCGAGCGAGCGAGCGAGCGGTACCTTGGGTCTGCGGCTGCAGCAAGCGCGGAGGAAGCTCAGGGCGTCCTCTTGCTCCTGATGCGCCACGGCCGAGGCAGAAGGGCCCACGCCGGAGCCAGAGGGCGCCTGCAGTGGCTGCACCTCGGTCTCCTCATAGGGCTGCGGCTGGGGCCTGGAGGCCGGGGAGGCCCCAGCCTCCTCCAGCCAGGCCGCTCGCGGGGAGCAGGGGGGTCTCCCCGACATCCTGCCGGGAGCGCTCAGGAGGGAATGTGGCTCCTGCTCCTGTCGCGGGGGAGGGAGGGAGGGAGGGATGCCACAAAGTGCCAGCGCTGCCACCGGCCCCAGGCCCCCTCCTCTTGCCCGCGGGTGGCCCCAGAGCCCCGCGGGGGTCCTGTCCCCAGGGGCCTGCAGACGCCAGCCCCTGTCCTGGAGGGAGGTCCCCCTGCCCGGGGCTGCCCCCAGCCCCACTGCCTACCCAGGCCCCTTGGGGCCGGCCCCGCTGCGCAGCCCTGGCAGCGCTGCCCCACCTGCTCCTCAGCCCTGGCTCCTGCGCTGGCTTTCTGGGGCAAGGTGCCCGCGCTTTGTGCCTTTGCTTCGCACCTGGAGCACCTGGGAGCACTCCAAGCCGTCGCTGCTGCACGGAACCAGGTCCGTTGTGTCCGTTGGGACGGGACCCGCCCCAGAGCCCCCGCCCCAGAGGCCCTGCTCCCGGTTCCGGAGACGCTGCCTGGGCCCTGCAGTGGGCAGACGAAATGAGAATAACATCGGGGACCCTAAACACGGGGAACTGTTCCTTGGAAGTGGCCGCCTGGTCCACGACATTGACGTGGAAGCAAGAAAAAGCCACTAACAAGGAGGGGTTATCCTTTCAAACAAGGCTTTGGAGCCCCACGAAGAGGCTTTCTGCCCTAAGATGTGATGCTGGGGCTTAAAAATGTTGGGCAGCGCGGCCCTCACTCCTCTGTCTGGATCCAAGAGTGATGCTTTGCTCCCTCCAGATGGGGGCTTGGACACGAAAAGGATGCTTTGGGCCCAAAACCTCAGGCTCTGGCTCTTAGAATCATTATTTTGAAACTAAAAATGAAAGGAGTTTCCTGTCAGATAAGGTATTGCACCCTAAAAAGGCAGCTTTGCTGCTTAAAATGAAACTTTTTGAAACTGGCCCCTGGAGTGGGCTTACACAGCAAGTAGCTTTCATTTTGTGCTTGTAGTTCTCACTGTGCTGTTCTCCCATGGCCACAAATTCCATCGCTCTTCACCGACCCCAGTCTCTTTTGCCCATGGCAGTGTGCGTCCCGCCATCTGCCCGTCCTTCTCTCAGCCACGAGCATTTCATCGTATCTTCTGCCCCGGTCCTGCTGAGGAGGGCAGCGAGGGAGCGTGTGGGTGGGCAGCCGGCAGCCAGCCAAGGGGAGAGCCCCACAGGCCTGCAGAGGGCTGGGCAGTAGCAGGGCGCTGCCGTGCCCCAGGGCTGCCTCAGTGGGGCTGGGAGACATGGTCCCGACCCCTGCAGCGAGCTGTGGTGCACGTCCCCATGCCCTGCACTGAGCCGTGGTGCACGTCCCGACTCCCTCCTGCTGAGCCCTGGTGCAGAACCTTTCCCTAACCCCCAGCCTGACCCTCCCCTGTGCCAGCTCCATGCCACCCCCTCGGGTCCTGTTGCTGTCCCCAGAGAGCAGAGCTCAGCGCCTGCCCCTCCACTCCCCTCATGAGGGAGCTGCAGGCCGCCGTGAGGCCTCCCCTCAGCCTGCTCTGCTCTGGGCTGAGCAAACCCAGGGACCTCGATCATTCGTCCCGCATTTTGCTCTCTAGATCCTTTACCATCTTCACTGTCCTCCTTTGGATGTTTTCTAAGAGTTTTATGTCTTTCTTGTGTTGTGGTGCCTGAAACCACATACAGCAGTCGAGGTGAGGACAGGCAGCCATGGTCCTTCAGCTCAGGGCAGCTGGGGTCCCAAAGCCCATTGGTGCTCATTGGTGCAGAAGACAGCGGCAAAGAAGGCACTAAACATCTCTGCCTTCTCTACAAAAGCTGACCATCCTCACCAAGTGATGGACCAATGTTATTTCTGCTCCTCCTTTTGCTGTTAACATATTTAGGAAGCCTCTTCCATTGTTCCCCACAGTAGTGGCCAGCTTCAACTCTAACTGAGCTTTGTCTGCATGACTTTTTCCCTACAAAGGGAAGCAGCACCTGTGTAGCACTCTCATGTCACCCAACCTCACTGCCTGTGGCCATACAATTTCTTTTCCCACCTGGGCCCTAGAAGAAGATCCCTGTGATTCGTGGAAGAACTCTGTAACTCAGAGCAAATGAGTTATAAAGTAGGTATGTGGTTTATTTAAGCACCGGGTGCATGCGGGATAGCTCCCAAAGGCATGCGCACCCTAACACAGCAACCTGCCTTGGTTATATGCAGAAAAGTTACATATGCATGAAGCTGCCCAATACGCCTATACATATGTGTAATCTGTCCCTGCTTTGTATTAAAATTAGCTCCAAGAAGTCATTTCCATAAGGTCCTCCCATCCGTGCCCGCACAGTTCCTTCTGGTGGTGGTGGTGGCCGTGGGGATGAAGGCTGGTAACTCCTCTTCATCGCCACCAGCTGACCCCTGCCTTCATACAGACTCAGCTGCTCCTCAACTCTTGCCCAAACCACACGGTCAGTCTCAGCTGTTTTTTGAGACAGGTTCCCTTATTTTTGCCAGGAAACATCCTCAGTGAGGGGCCCCGAGACTCCTCGTTTCGGTGAATTAGCACAGCAAGTCCCCGTCACCCCCTCACCCAAACCCCCCTCGGCCACCCGTGCTCCGCACCCAGCCCCTCAGCAGGGGTCAGCCCTGAGGCGGCCCCGCCGCCATTTCCCCGCGCGGTGCCACCGCCCCCAGGCGGGCGGAGCGGGGCGGAGCGGGGCGCACGTGTGGCGGCAGCATGGCGGCGGCGGGCAGGAAGGCGCAGGGGGCTGCGGCGGGGCGGCGGCGGCGGCCGCGGGCGGCGGTGAGCGCGATCCTAATCTTAATCCCCATCCCGATCCCATTCCCGATCCAAATCCCGATCCCGGTCCCGATCCGGGTCCCGGTCGCTGCTAACGGTGCCGTTGCATCCCGCAGGGTGCAGGCACCGGGGGGAAGCCGCGCCCGGCGCCCGCCCGTCCCCGCGATGAGGAGGTGTCCAGCGACTCTGAGGCGGAGAGGTGAGGGGCCGGGGGGCTCCCTGAGGGCTCCGGGGGGCTTCCTGAGGCTGCCGGTGCGGCCGGGCCGGTGTTAACGCGTGTCCCGCAGCCCGGTGGAGGGGCAGCAGCAGCAGCAGCAGCAGCGGAGGCGGCGGAGGGAGGAGGAGGAAGAGGAGGAGGAGGAGGAGGTGGAGGAGACGCCGCAGGAGAAGAAGCTGCGCCTGGCCAAGCTGTACCTGGAGCAGCTCCGGCGGCACGGTGAGAGCGGGCAGTGGGGCTGGGGGGCGGCGAGGAGGGGGGGGGACAGCCCGGGGCTGACGCTGGGCACCCGGTGCAGAGGAGGAGCAGGCGGAGGAGGAGGAAGAGGAGAACGCAGCCTTCTTCAGGGACCCTGTCGGCGAGCGGCTGAAGGAGGACGTGGTGAGCTTGGGGGGCACCGGCCCGGCTCCGGGATCATCCCTGAGGGGTGAGGGGGTGGCCAGGGAGCGGTCCCTGAGCCCCCTGTGGTACCCCCCTAGCTCGAGCAGAAGGGCCGGCTGCAGCGCCTGGTTGCCAAAGAGGTGAGTGTGCCGTGGGGGGCAGTGGGTGTCCCCACGCCTCGGCCGGGGCTGCTGCTGGCCTCGCTCACGGCCGTGCTCCCACCAGGTGCAGCCTCCAGACCCGCTGAGCATCCGGGTGTTGCGGGGGCACCAGCAGCCCATCACCTGCCTGGTCATCTCTCCAGATGACAAGTTCATCTTTTCGGCTTCCAAGGATGGCTCCGTCATCAAATGCAAGTGGTTCTGCTTGTCTTCGGGGGCGCTGGCTGGCTGGCACTCTGCAGCGGCAGGGCAGTGGGTAGAGGTGGCTCGGCTCTGCCCTGCCTGGAGGGCAGGGAACTCTGCAAAGCACAAGGCTGCTGGTTTGGGGGCTCAGCTGCAGAGCTGGTTGTGTTGCTCTGGGCTTTTTGTGTCTTGTTCCCGCTCCTGGGGGTGATAGATGGCACTGCCTGTCCTCACAGGGGATGTGGAGAGCGGGAAGAGGCTATACGTGATGCCTGGGGGGAAGAAAGGTACAGGACAGCACATGGGGCACACGGCCCAAGTCCTCTGCATGGCCATCTCGTCGGACGGCAAGTACCTGGTACAGTGATGGGAGGGTGGTGCTGCCACGTGGGGCCACATGCCATCCCCAGGGCTGCTTGGCCCTGTCCCTGTGTGTTCCTGAGCCTCTGGGTTGGGGGCCATCCCTTCTCAGGGTACTGGAGGGCAGTTCCTTCTACTGAGCTGAAGGTTGCAGGGTTGGATCAGCCTTTATCCCCACTGGTACCAAGAGCAGGTCCCTGGGCCCACCCAAGTACATGGGGTGGGAGCTGTGGGTATGGTCGGGCAGGTTTTTGGGCATCCCTTGCTTTCTGCCAGGTTACAGGAGACAGGAACAAGCTGATCCTGGTCTGGGAGGCAGCCACCTGCAAGCGCCTTCACACGTTCACGGGCCATCGCGATGCCGTGTCGGTGAGTGGGGCTGTTGGCTGCAGTAGGACGGGGAGGAAGGCTCCTGCCACTGGGTAGGCAGGGGGTGCTGCTTCTTCATGCTGAGCCTGGGGATGTGGGGGCCTGGAACCTATGGGGTGTCCCCTGCAAGGCACAGCCAGTTCTGCTGGCACCCCTGGGGACAGCTGGGCAGGTTATAGGTACCCAACAGTGTGTCTGTGTGTCCGTCTGTCCCTCCGCAGGGTCTGTCCTTCCAGAAGGGCACGCACCAGCTGTACAGCGCCTCCCATGACCGCTCCGTCAAGGTCTGGAACGTGGCGGAGAATGCTTACGTGGAGACCCTGTAAGGCCCCTCTGGGACAGGGATGTCACCCTGTTGTCCCCAAGTGAGGGAGGAAGGGTAGGGGTGTAGGGCTGTGCTCCCTACAACTCACCGTGTTCCCCACCAGCTTTGGGCACCAGGACGTCATCACGGGGCTGGACAGCCTGAGCCGGGAGTGCTGTGTGACCTCGGGGGGACGGGATGGCACTGTGAGGGTCTGGAAGATCCCAGAGGAGTCGCAGCTCATCTTCTACGGGCATCAGTAGGTCTGGGGTAGGGGGCGGGGGGCTTGTGCTGGTGGCTCCAGCAACTCCTCTGCGTGTGCTCAGCATCACTGGGAGCCTGCAGGTGGTTGGGAACATCGCTGGGCTGTGTGTGCCTGGGTCTGTTTCATAAAACCTTAAAGTGTGCTCATGATCACTGGTTTGTTTTTGTTTTTGTAGGGGCTCTATTGACTGCATCCAGCTCATCAATGAGGAGCACATGGTGTCGGGCGCCGATGATGGGTGAATACAGGGCTGGGAGTGTGTGCAGGGGCGGGCAGGGCTGTGCCCCCACAAGCCTCATTCCTGCTCCCCGCAGCTCTGTTGCCCTGTGGGGGCTGACAAAGAAGAAGCCGCTGGCGCTGGTGAGGCAGTCGCATGGGACACAGGGTGAAAACGACCTGCAGCAGCCCTACTGGGTGTCGGCGGTGGCTGCTCTTCGCAACAGTGACCTTGTGGCTACAGGTACTGGGAGCCCCGGGCTTGCTTCAGGAGGGATGCGGGGCTGGGGGTGGGTCCCTGCACCCTTCCTGGTGCCGGGATGCACACATTTCATCTCTGTTGCAGGTTCCCACAGTGGCAGTGTGAAGCTGTGGAAGTGCGGCGAGGGATTTCGGAAGCTGGAGCCTCTCTGTGACATCCCCCTGGTATGGGGGGGCAAAGTCCCCCAGTGGTAGGAGTCGTGGGATGACTGCGGTACCGTGGTGCTGATGCCTGTGCTGTTATCTCTAGGTTGGCTTCATCAACAGCCTGAAGTTTTCAGCAACGGGAGACTTCCTGGTGGCTGGCGTTGGGCAGGAGCACCGGTACTGTCACCATGCCCCATTTTCCAGAACTTGGACCCTGCCTTCCCCCTCCCAGCCCCTCAGCTGGAGCAGGAGAGGTGCAGGGTGCTGATACCTGTGTCATCTGCAGGCTGGGCCGGTGGTGGAGAGCCAAAGAAGCCAAGAACAGCATCTGCATCATCCCCCTGAAGCGTGGGGCTGCAGCCCCCAGCTCTGGGGCAGCCGACAGGGCCTGGCCCCGGGAGCTGCAGGAACTTGCTCATTAAATCTGTTGATGGTGCTGCTCGTTAAAGCCTTTGTTTGTAGTGCTGCTCCCTGGGGTGGTTGGGCTGCTGGGGCTGCAGTGGGAGCCCCCAGGGCTGTGCCCTGCCTCTGGCCGGTGCAGGTGCCCCCCCGTGCCCCTCTGCCTGGCACAGCCAGACCTGGGTGCTGTAAGAATGCATTTAAAACAAACAACAAAACCCCACTTTATTTACATAAATTACCAAAATAAATAAATAAATAAAAGCACAATCTTGGTCACGGAAAAGAATCTACTCTTAAAAAGGGGTTGGACTCGAGTACCGGGGCCCCCTTCACCACCCTCGGTCTGAGCCCCACCCCACTTGCTCCTGGGCTCTGCAGCAGCCCCGAGGCATGAAGTGGACATCTGGGGGTGCTCCTGTCCTCTGCTGTGGGGCTCCAGCCCCTGCCCGCAACAGGAGCGTGGAGGGGGGCTCTGGCTCTGCTTGGCTGGGTAACCCAGGGCAGGTGCCAGCAGCCAGATCCCTGCAAACCCCGGGGTGAAAACAAGGAGGAAACGTAAAATTGTGCCAAGGGCGCAGCCCCCTCTGCTCGGGGTGGGTTCTGCGTGGCGAGGGGCATGGCTCGGCGTGAGGGGGACGTGAAAGGTTGGGGAAGTGCAAAGGGGAAAGAAAGCAGGGTGTGTGAGGGCAGCGTGCTCTGGGATGTGGCTGTGTGTGGAGGAAGCATTTGGTGCGGCACAGCTGGAGGCAGACAAAGCATGACTTGCAGCAGGGCTTGGCGCAGGGGACAGGCGCGAGGGACAAGCACCACGCAGCGTGGCCTCGTGCCGGGGCAGGGGCTTTGCTCTCCTGGCTGCCGCCAGCCCTCAGCACCGGGGCTGCTGCTGCTGCTGCTCCCCCTGGACGAGGTGCAGACGGATGGGGGCTCGGCTTCCCCCCGCCTTCACAAGGACGATGTCGTGGAGTCCACCGCCTCGCGGCCGTTGCACACTGTGGGCACGTACTGCGAGGCTGAGCCTGGCCAGGAAGGCAGGGGTCAGGTGCGTGGTGGGGTCCAGAGGTGGTACCCGCCCAAGAGCATCCCAGTGTGGCAATGACAGCTGCCCCCCACCCACCCCGGGGTGCCCGTGTTCCCATGGGATGGTGCTGGGCCCCCCCAGGGGGCAGCTCTGGGGCTCACAGCCACTTGCAGTGAGGGAGAGGAGGGCTGGTGACAGGGCAGGCGATCCATGGGCACTGCAGCACCCCTACCTCCCCCGGCCCAGGTTCCCCGGAGTGCCCCCCTGCCCCCCTGTGCCCCCCGTGCTCACCGTGGGACTGGCTGGAGCCCGCAGCCACAACACTGAACCGTGCGGTGCCCACGCGGTGGCTGGCCACGTTCTTCTGCGGCTGGAAGAGGATGATGTGGAGCTTGGGCGTGAAGAGGCAGCCGAGGACCACGGTGCCGCTGAGGCTCACCGAGATGCACATGGTTGTGGTCTGCACCTGGAGGCGGTAGCGGAGGGGTGGGCGTCAGGGGTGCAGCAGCGCCCTGCTGAGGGGCTCCTGCCCCCGTGGGGACGCGCCACCCTGCAAAGCAAGTCGCTTTGGGCACCCCTCGCCACAGCACCCACTCCCCCAGGGCTGCTGACCCTCTCCAGAAGACCCTGCATGCGGCCAGCCTCGCTGCGACCTCTGGGCCCAGGAAGCAGCACGCACGGGGGGCCCTCATCAGCCCTTCTCCAGACTCTCCCAGCCCTGTGAGGCCCAAATCATGAGGACTTCTCCAGATGGGCCCTGCTGGAGCCCCCCCCCAAAACTCAGGCTCTTACTCGATAATCACTAGAGGTCACGTAAAAGATGGGCAGGAAGGCCAGCCAGATGATGCAGGTCGTGTACATGGTGAACCCGATGAACTTGGCCTCATTGAAGTTTTCGGGGCATTTCCTGGTCTTGAAAGCATAGACCGTGCACAGAACAATCAAGAGGACGTTGTAGGTGAGCGAAATGAGCATGTTAGAGTCACGGTTGTTGCACTTGAGGGTGACAATGTACCTCTTGTCAGGCTCGGTCTCCTTGCCTGTGCCGGGTGTCTCCACCAGCAGCCAGATGATGACAATGATCAGCTGGCAGGAGATGAGGGCCATGCAGATGACCACCTGCGACGTAGGGCTTATGAACCGGGGGCGCTGGACCCCTTCCTTCACCCCGCTGAAGATCCTGGCGATGCGATTCGTCTTGGTCAAGAGGGCCGAGTAACAGACGGCAAAGGATGTGCCCAGCCCCAGGCGCCGCAGCGTGCACACCTCGGTGGAAGGCTTGGCGATGAAGATGAAAGTCATGCTGTAGCACATGAGGACGCCGGTCAGCAGAATATAGCAAAGTTCCCGGCCAGAGGCCTTCACAATAGGGGTGTCGTTGTTCTTTATGAAGACTCCGAAAACAAACAGCGTGGAGATAAAACCCAAGCAAGAGATAGTGACGGGACCGATGGCCCAGACATCCCTCCAGCGGATGTACTCTTGGGGCAACTCATAGCAGCCGTTCAGGGTCTCGTTGGGCCAGTAACCCAGACCACAGTCCATGCAGGTGAACTCATCCAGCAGGTACTCGTAGGGCTGGCAGGGGATGCAGATCCAGCAGCAAATGTCCCCAGGCTGCATGCTCTTTATCTCGTTCTTCTTGCAGGGGTCGCTGCACTGGGACACGGGGATGGCTGCCTCTGCCCAGGGGATGAGGCTGGTGTTGAGGATGAGCCCCTCTGCCCAGTAGCCCACCTTCTGGTACCGATACCGCCCGTCTCTGTGGTGGTAGTTGAAGATGTTGTAGCGTCCGATCCCGTCGCCGTAGCGGTCGAATCGAACAACGCTCTCAGTGTCTGTTGGCCTGAACGGAGCTGGGAGGAGAAAGGGAGATGGTCACTGCTCGGAGACCACTGCTTGGTCACTCCCTGTGGCAGGAGCACCCTCAATCCCGGCACGTAGGTGGGGGTGTTTTGAAGAGAGACAGCCCAACCACAGCCAAGAGCCAATTTCCAACCCGCCCCATGCCTTCATGCCCGTAATGCAGCTCTAACTGCTGCCTGTGCACACTTTGGGATCCTGAAAGCAGTGGTGGAGAATGATCTCCCTACGCTTGGCAGCCTCTGGCCAGTGCTACAGGGCAAAGCAAGGGTAGGGGCAGGGAGAGGAGAGCACAGAGCTCAACTGAGGTCTCCAAGGACACATGTACTTGATGGGCCCTGCTGTGGCTGGTCCCACACAGCCCTAGCAGAATGGAGTTGGTTGCCAGCTCTGCTGCACGTGGGGACAGAAGGCCTGGGTTACCTACAAAGGGCAGCGGTGGAGCTGTTAGCATCCTGGACAACCACAGCCCACGGCACGGGGGCTCCCAGGTGCAGGCAGGCCACAGAAATTGGAGGGTTGGAGGTTTAGAATTGTGAAGGCTCGCTCTTCCCTGCCCCTCCACCTCTCCAGCTGTGCAGCCAAGCCCCGTCTCCACCTCTGGACTCACCATCAAAGTTAACGTTGAGCATAAAGTCCTTGTAGAACCTCTTGCCATTGACAGGCTTCATGGAGTCGCAGAGCTTGGTGGTGTTGGGGCACAGCGCCTGGTGCATGTTGTGAAGCGAGTGAGCCATCGCGTAGACCGCGTTGACCACAAAGGTGATCTTGGACTCTGGCTCAAACTTGCCCGTCTTCAGGGAGTGCCGGCTACAGTCCGGAGTGTGGAAGCTGCACTTGAACTTTTGCTCCCAAAACTCCCGAAACCAGGGATTTCGGCTGTTGTTGTAGGGGTGGAGGTTGAGGAAGTAGGAAGCAAACTCCTGGATGGGGTATGCTGCCAGCTCGATGGTGATCGCCCCCTCTGCCACTGCTTCGCTCCCTGCCACCACACTCTCCAGGGCTCCCCACCCATCGCTGGCCACCCACATGAAGGAGACGTTGGCTCTGTGGGCAGCTGCCAGCAGCTCCCGGGCATCCTCGCTCCGGGTGAAGAGCACAACCACTCTGGCATTGGGCTTCTGCAGCAGTGCCCGGACCACACCATCGTAGGTCTTCTTGTTCATGGAGCGTCCCACCTTCTCCGAGGTGGCGATGCAGATGTTGCGCATGCGAGCCTCTTGCTCGAAGGCCTCGATGCCCGTCTCACCGTAGTCACCCTCTGAGGCCACGGTGGAGACGTAGGTCCAGTTGAAAAAGCGCAGGATCTCCGACATGGCTTTGGCTTGGTAGAAGTCGGGTGGAACGGTGCGGGCAAAGTAGTCGTAGCGGGACTTGTCGCTCAGCTTGGCGCTGGTGGAGGCGTAGCTGATCTGCGGGATCTGGAAGAGCCGCAGCAGGTTGGCGACCTGCATGGAGGGGAGAGGGGAGCGAGGAAAGTGGGGACGTGGTCCCACAAAGGACAGCCCCTGGGAGCCCACAGCTCCTAGACAAAGCAAGTGGTTGACGGGGAAGGAGGCAATCAGCTGGCAGCAGGCAGGACAGACGTGCCCGTACCATGGGTCACCCAGACCCCCAGCCTGGCGCTGGAGCGCAGGGAAGCGTGGCCATCCCAGGGCTGGGGCGTAATGCACACCTTCTCCTCCGCTATTCCCTGGGCAGCAACTTGTGCCCACTGCTCAGCACAGCCTGGCCCTGCTGAGGGCAGGATGGAGAAGGTGGCAGGGAGGTCCCAGGCATGGCCGGGGTCTCCATGGGCTGTGGGGTGGCTGAGCCGAGCTGCGGCCAGCTCTTGGCGCCTGGCACAGGGACCTGGGGTCGTTTTCTTGCAGAGGTTTCTCCCTCAGCGATCCCTGTGTGTTCCTACTGCTCGCAGCCTCTGCTCACTTATTATTTTTTTTACTATTATTATTTTAATATTTCATGCGCTCCCCTCTGAGATTCAGGGCAGGGAGTACAATGGATTCATGGCAAAAGCAGAAACTCCACCGCGGGCGACCTGAGCGCTGCTCGTCTGCCAGGACAAAGTTGGTGCCTGCAGCACGAGGATGGGGAGGGGGCTGGGGGGCTGGGAGGGGGGACAGAGGGGCTGCCATCGCCCCCAAGCCCCAAGGGACCGGCACCCCCAGTCGCCTGCTGCAGCCGCTTCCTTCCCCTCGTTATCTTCAAAGGAGCGAGAGTCCTGCTAATGAGGCCGTTAAAAGCCCCAGCTCTCCTGCAGCAGTGGGGGGGGAGGAGAGCCACACACGGCTCTGCTTCCCCTGCAGGAGATGCTGCTTAATTAACGTGGACAAACGTTTTTAGTGGCAAATCGCCCTAATGGCAAGAAGGCCCCAGAGCGTGGCAGCGCCGTGCCATGGCCGCAGGGACACGGGGGGCCTGGCACTGTCCAGCAGCCCCGGAACGGTGACCCCCTGTCCCCTCCCCGGGGACACCGTGGCCATTCTGACATCAGGAGGCCCCACGCAGGCATCCTGCACCCAACTGCGTGCCCACCCTGCTGGGGCCAGGACCCATGGAGCTACAGGTGAGCTGGCTTCGGGGCAGCCCCATGCGAGGACAGGGTGCCCAAACACCCCCACTGCAGGCTGTGCTTGTGAAGAGGGGCTGGGACATCCAGACACTGCCTGATCCTGTGCCGCTCTCCCCCCCGGGAGGGACCCATCTCTGTCCAGGTCCCCATCCCCAGCAGCAGGGACCCAGGGACACCCCCTCCCAGGACCTTGCTGCTTTCCCAAGACCATCCCCATGGCTCCGGGGGCCTTTTCCAATTACCCACACCTTCCCCTCCCAAGCGTCAGCTGGAGAGACGTGCCCCAAGTCTCACTCAATCCTGATTATCCATCCTGGGCCACAGAGCCACATCCTCGCCCATCCTGGGTGCTGCCACTAAGGTCACCCATGCCCTGTCCCTGCAGGCAGAGCCTCGCACCACTGCGGCTGTGGCCATCCAGGCCTGGTGGCGTGGGCAGCTGGTGCGGCGGGCGCTGCAGGTGGCAGACACCAGCGCCCGGCGCATCCAGGCCTGGTGGCACAAGGTGGCCAGCCAGAAGAAGGAGCAGCAGCGCCTGAAGGTGCTGGTGGACTACGTCAGGAAGGAGCGGGCCAGCGTCCTGCTGCAGGCTCAGGTGCGGGCGTGGGCAGCCCGGGCCAGGTACAAGCGCTGCCAGGAGGCCGCCCGCACCATCCAGACCCACTGGCGGCAGCACACGCGCCACCAGGAGCAGGGGACAGCGGCCAGCGGCTGTGCCGGGGATGTGGACCTGCTCATCGAGGTCATCCTGGGCTGAGAAGACCCTCGCATGCTGCTGCGGAGCCTGGGGCAAATAAAGCATTGTCCCCATGGAGGGACAGCCACCGGCATGGATGCAGCCCCCTGCGTGGTGGCAGGGCCGGGCTGGGAGCACCACAGAGAGGGGGCTCCCAGCTGAGGAGCTGGAGCTCCCCTGCTGCTGCCAGGGATGTGACAGTACGAGGGGGTGCCTGCACCCACCCTAGCCCCAGGCAGGTGGAGATGGAGGCTTTCCTTAGCAGAAGTGAGCCCCCCTGGCAGAGCCCGGCAGGGAGGCAGGCACCAAGCCCAGGGGTGGGACGGGCTCTGGGCTCCTTGCCTCCAGGAGGTCTCTGGCCGGTGAGGTTGGGCAGCTCTGCAGCCGGGTTGTGCCCTCCTGCCACTCCTACCCACAGCCCAGCCCCATCTCGAGCGGGATACCTGGATGGAAACGTCGCTGTAGGAGCCCCCGATGACGCCGGTGATGGCCATGGGCACATCGTCATGCACAGCGTAGGAGCCGTCAGGACAGATGTGCTCGGAGCCATCCACCCTGGTCAGGGACGCACGGACAAAGTCGAGGGACTGCTCGAGGGCGTAGGTGTCCTTGGAGCA
The DNA here is from genome assembly GCF_964211825.1 of Aythya ferina. Taxonomy (NCBI): domain Eukaryota; kingdom Metazoa; phylum Chordata; class Aves; order Anseriformes; family Anatidae; genus Aythya; species Aythya ferina. The sequence continues at coordinate 15,123,421 of NC_140306.1, forward strand.
GGTGTCGAGGATGTGGGCGCCCAGCCTCACCCCGGGCAGGATGCTCGGGTCCTTGTTGATCTCGTCCAGCGCAAAGAGCATGGCCTCGAGGCGCTGGATGCCCCGGTGCTCGTTGATTTTGCCACAGTCTTCGCTGCCCACTCCTTTCTCGTGGATGGGGAAGAGCCCCCCGATGACCAGGTCCCCCTCGGTGCTGATCTCCTTCTTGCTGGTGGGGCCGTGCACGGCAGCCAGGCAGGAGGCCAGGCGCATCAGCCAGAGCCAGGCAGCAAAGGGGACCGCCATGGGGTGCGACGGCACCAGCTGGGGACCCATGTGCCCCATGTCACCCGGTGCCAGGTGTCAAAGTGGGGGCAGCCTGGCCCCGGCCATCGGGTGCAGGGGTGGCACAGCGTGGTGATGGCAGGGGGTCGTGCTGCCCCGGCGGAGCCCTTGGTGCCTGGAAAAGCAAAGGGGTGCCATGGGGTGAGCTGAGAGCATCCCCCCATGCAGCACCCAAGTCAAAAGGGGACACTCGAGGCAGCCGAGCCAGACACTCGGGCAGTATCATCTCGTGTCCCCGGCCCCAAGGTGCCCCACCAGCCCAGGTTCCCCCAGGAGGGTGCCCCTCGCAGCCCACGGACGGGAGAGCTGAGCAGATGTGACAGCTCCAGCAGCGACCCAGGACTTGCAGGACACCAGCGAGTGACACAGATGCGGGCAGACACGCAGGGGCCGATCCGGCTGCCCAGCTCCCCAGGATGAGTTGGCACGTGCAGGGAGGCAGGGAGCCAGCTCCTGCAGCAGCTCCAAGCAGCACAGCCCGGCAGGGGAGAGCTTTGGGAAAGGATCCAGGGATGTTGCCCAGGGGCAGGGGCATCATCCAGGGCAGGGACAGAGGCAGACCCGACGCTGGCTCTGAGCAGAGCCCCCAGACCCCAGCGCCGCCTGCCCGGCTGGGGACGGCTCCTCTGTCCCACAGGCGAGGGGCCTGGGGGACATCCAGCCCCCCCGAGCCCCCCTGAGCCCCATCCCCACTGGGCACCGAGCACAAAGCGCAGGGCGGAGGCACGGGGCTGGCTCCAGCCTGCGGAGCTCAAGGCTGTTCTCTCACCACCGCCCCTTCCTTCCCCGTACACTAAATTCAGAGATTTCAGTAAAAAGTAAGAGGCAGGTTTGCTGGCTCCTTCTGCATAAACCACGGAGGAGCTGGGGAATCAAAGTCTTTTGCAACAGACAGGCCTTTTTTTGGCAGTAAATGAGGTCCCCTCAGAGATGAGTTGTCTCTTCCCAAGCCAGGCAAGGGATTTGTTTCCCATTTAAAGTCGGCTGCTGGAATCCCGCAGGGCCGGGCTTCTGGGGGCTGTGAGAGAAGGGGACACCCCCACCCCAGCAGCCCTGGACCCCAGGTGGCTCCGGCTGTTCCAGGGCAGCTGCTGAGAGCTGTCAGGGGAAGGGCACCTTCAGCTCTCCTGAAAGGATGCTCCCCAAGCACTGTGAGCTCTGTCAGGGAGCTGGCGATGCCCGTGGCCCTCCCTGGAGCTGCTCGGTTGGGCTGACATTGTGCTGGGGGCGGACAGCCCCTCGGGAACACCCGGATGCCTCACATCGGGCTGCTGCGAAGCACCTGGCAGGGCAGAGCCACGTCCATCCCGACGGCCGTAGTGCGGTGGGAAGGCTCCTGCCAGCTCCCAGCTGCTTGCAGCCTACCCTCCCGAAATCATCGGCAATTAGCAGTGTTTACGACGTGCCGTCTGTCCTGTCCCCCCCCCTCCAAGAGCTCCCTGACACCCACACACGCGGGGACGGGGGTAACGGGGCCGTGGGGTGGCTGGCCCGGCACACAGCCCCCCGCAGCACAGCGAGGGGAGACCCCTGCCCCTGCCTCACCTCCCGGAGAGGATCCGTGTCCGGCTCACGGCGTGCACGTGTGCCTGCAGCTTCGCAGCCCTGCACCCGGCCACTGCACGGGGCAGCTGTGCCATCGGGGCTGTGCAAGCCATGGGGCACGCTGCAGCGAGGCACGGGCACGCGTCACGCACGGGCTTGCACACCCGTGTGGGGCACGATGCGTGCACAGCCGTGCAGGGGTGCCGTGCGTTTGCTGCGAGCGTGCCCATGGCAGCATCGTGCGGGCAACAGGCCCGTGCGGCGCGCGTGCCCACGGGGGTGAGCGTGCCGTGTGTGCGCGTGCAAAGGTCGGGCGCTGCAGCACACGCGTGCGGTGTGGCCGCTTCGGAAGGCACCTGGGGGAGTGTGTGCGCCCCGTTGGGAGCTGCCTGATGTGGCCTGGAAGCACCTGCATCCCCGCCGCCCTCGGGGTCCCCTGCTGGCCCCATAGGGCCCGGGTGCTTGCTCCCCATCACCGCAGCCTCTTGGTTCCCCTTGTCCAGCCAGGGGGAGCAGGGGGGAGCTGGGAGCATGGGGAGGACTTGCGAGAAGAGGGGCGCAGCTTCGGGAGGTGAGGGCACCCCTGCCCCGTGCCCCATGCTCGGGCGAGGACGTGGTGTCCCCAGCTTTCCCCAAGCAGCCGGCTGTCCCAAAGCGTGCCGGGGGCTGGCTGCCTCCACCTGGCAGAGCCAGAGCAGGGCCCGAGGGGCAAGCAGGGTCCCACAGCGGTGTGGGGCGAGCGGGGGGCAATCGGGGGGCGAGCAGGGGGCGAGCGGGGGCTGACCCTGCACCTACCGGAGCCGTCCCTCCGCTGGGGGCCGCGGGCATGCCCCGGCTGGGCACTGCGCCCCCGGAGCTCTCCCCGGGGCTCTCGGCGGAGCTCCCGGTGCCCCCCGGCGCGGTGCCGGTGCCGGGCTCTGCTCCCCACCCGCTGCCCCGGGAGCCCCGGTACCGGCACGGCGCTGCCGGCTGCGGGCAGCGACCGCGGTGCCGCGACCCCGACGGCTCCGGGGGGTGCCCGGGCATCGCTTTTCGGGGCTGGGGCTGGGAGCGGCAGCGGGGTCCGCGGCTCTTACCTGGGCCCGGCGGGCTGAGAGCCGGGAGGAGCCGGGAGGAGCCAGGAGAAGCCGGTGCCGGTGCCGCGGCTGTCTCCGGAGCTGCGGCTGCCGCCCGCCTCCCGCCGCCGCCTCTGACTCTCCGCCAGCCCCATCCCGGCGGAGCCGCTCCGCCCCCGGCCCCCGCCCCGGCCCGGCCCCGGGCAGCGGCGCCCCGCGGGGCACAGATTTGGGCAGGGCTGGCAGCACCGCAGCTCGGCCCCGGAGCCCCCCCCGGCCGCCCCCCGACCCGAGCACGGGGGTCCCGACCCCTGCCCCCGGGTGCCGCTGCCCCGTTGTGGCCCCGCGCTCCCCAGCCTGGGAGATGCTCCCCGGGTGGCCTCCTCCGAGCCGGGGTGCAGAGAGCTCCGGGGTGTTCGTGTAGGGGTTCGGCTCCCCACCAGCCTCCACCATTTGCCCAAATTCTTCCCGGATCTGTTCAGCCACCCAGCGTCCTGCTGTGCCGCGTCCCCGTCAGTCCCACACTGGGAACCCCGCTGTCCCGGAGAGCCCTGAGACCCAGGGATGGGAAGGAGGTGATGGGGGTGACACAGGGACAGGCTTGGGGGGGCTGCTGGGGTGCTGACAGTCCCCGCACTGCCCCCAAGCCACCCGCTCACCGCCCCATGCCTCATTCCCCCACTGCCGCGCTGCATTGCAGCAAGGTCAGCCCCATGCTGTCCCCCAGCCCCAGCAGTGCTGGTCCGGGAGGATGACAGGAATGGAAGGCATTCCTCCACAGCGAGGTCCTCCCTCAGGTCTCCTGCAGCATCAGGACCTGGCTCCTTCCAGCACTGGATGCACGGATGGAGCGGGGCACCAGAGGCAGGACGGTGCCTCGGCCAGGGGGACCCTGACACCAGTGGCTGTGGCAGGGCAGAGCCTGGGTGGAGATGTGCCAAGGGTGCTGCCCCTCAGCAGAGCTTCCACATCCTGGCCTTGGCACACGGGGCCTGGCACGAGGCTCACGCAGTGCCAGCACCCAGCACCAGCCACGTACCCGTCCCCTCTGGCACCTCCCAGCCGCTGCTGCTCCGGCATTTCTGGCAGCAGGGGGAGATGGCCAAGCCTCCCCAGCCCCCTTCTTCCTTGGGGTTAGGGGACAAGTGGTGTTAGGCTCTGCTGTCTGGCTCCAGCCCCCACGGAGCCTCAGCCAGGCATCAATATTTCAGGGGGCTTGGCTGTTTTGTAATAACCGGCAACAAAGATAAACACCGGGAAGAGCAATATTTTTCCATGTGGGCTGGAGGAGTTTAATATTTTATCACTCGGAGCACAAAATATTTATGAACAATCTCATGTCAATCACTGGCTGAGGACTAATCGTGACCTTTTGAAGCCAGGGAGGACACGTCTCAGCACGGGGGGACAGCCAGGCTCCCTGCCCCTTGCCCTGTAGCCCTGGCACCGGGCTGCATGCCCAGGGGCACCCCATGGCTGGCACTGGCACGCCTGGGGGTGCTGCGTGCACCCGGGTCCCGCTGGACAGCAAGGGCACGATGCAGGTGAGAGCGTGTGGCTAACAGAGAGCGGCGTGAAGGGATGATGGAGCCAGGAGGAGACACAGCATGGCCATGCCCCAGCCCTCCCAGCCATCGCTTCCCTCCCCATGGACCTGTCCCAGCTCCACGTGGCCGCTCTGGGCTTCCCTGCTCGGGGTGCAGCTGGCAGCAGCAGGGACGGTCCCCGCAGCCAGGATGGGGAGTGCAGGTGATCAGTGGGGCTGTGGGGTATTGCCAGAGCTCAGAGCATCCTCACGATGCCTGGCGTGGGGGTGTAGGGCAGCCCCTGCCCGGCAGGGACAGCACAGCAGTGCGAGGCAGTCAGGAAAGCCACCGGCCAGCACAGAGGAAAAGCATCCACTTTATTATAGACCCCAAGAAGCACCCGTGGCAGGTCCAGGACAGTTTTATACTGGACATTTCCATTTTCAGCAAGGGAAAGAGAAGAGGGGAACAAAACCAACCAACCCTACTCATTGCTCTTTCGTGCTAGAGAACACACATCTGCGTGGCAGAGAGAAGCCGTGGGTGAGAGGGGCACCAGCAGAGAAGGGGAGGGACCTGCGCAGTCCCCCCCCGGAGATGCCTGCGAAGAACTTGCAATGCACCTAGAGACACATGAACAGCAAACACATTTCGCTGCCCCGGCCCGCACCTACCCCGCGCACCCAAGCGCCGCAGGGGAACCACCAAGCCAGCAGCCCCTGACCCACTCACACCCCCGTCCCACGAGGGCTACGGTCCCGGGAGGGCTCAGCGACTGGAATCTCGTGGCTGGAGAGGAAGGAGGCGGGAGAGGCAGCCGGCTGGCTCGGGTCCCCCCACAAAGGCCTTGGGGGGGGCCCAGGCCTCTGCTTTACTCTTCTCCTCGCTCAGCAGCAATGGGCTCCTTGGTCCACTTGTCTGAGACCTCCTGGCTTTCTGCGTAGGCCGTGACGGGCAGCAGCCCCGGAGCACCCTCCCCGTCCCCAGCGCCCTCCAGGTCCAGCTCCTCGAAGGAGGAGCCGCTGGCTCCGGACTCGCTGTAGCTGTGCTCACTGCGGTTGTCGGCCTCCTCCCGGCCCCGGCCAGCTGGGAAGGGCAGCAGGACCGAGGTGGCCACCGAGGTGTCTCTGCTGTCGGTCGTGGCCTCGATGCTGATGGAGCTGGCCTCGCTCATGGTGTCAGCCCCTGGAACGGAGAGAGAAGGGGGAGGCGTGAATGCTCTGGGGAGCAGAGGACGGGTGGGTGCCACGGCCTCCGAAGCCACCAGGAACTCGGAGTGTGGTTTGTGGTTTGCCAAAAAGCCACAGGGCCCAGGCAGGCGCACAGCCCGCGATGGGACGGTGGCGGCCGCTTCCTTACAGCCAGACTGGAGCAGCTCCCTGGCAGCAAAGCACAAACCAGCTTGTGACAAGCCCAGCTGTGTGCCAGCCCCACGTGCACCCCCAGATCTGCACCCAGGCAGGCCAACTGGTCCCAAGGGGACAGTGCAGCCCTGCTGCCTGCCCTGGGCACTGTGGTACGTGTCTGTCCTTCTTGCCCTGGGTTCTTCTTGCTGCTGGATGAGCCAGCTTGCCCCACGTGCCCCGGGGAAGCGGTGGGGTGGAGGTGCTGTGCCCTGGGCACCCAAAGCCTTCACCTCAAGGGGTGGCCTGGGGTGGCCACGAGCAGGACGGGGGAGCCTGGGGACTGGGAGCAGGCGCCCACGCGCCCCGTTCCACTGGCTCCCCCCGTGTCACCATCTCATTAGCTCGGCCACCAACACAATTAAAGAGTTGACAACGAGACAAGGGTGTCAGATTGAGACCGGCAGCTGAGTGCTGTTGCCAGAGCAACCAGCTGGGAGACAAAGCCGTCCTGTAAAACATTAATCATTGTTAATTATGACATCACGGATTCACGTTGTTAATTATGACAACAGCGGCGAGCGCTGGCCAGCAGCAGCAGCCCATCCCGCCAGCCGCCTGCGCCGCCCCCTGCTTCCCATCTTCGCCCTCCTGCCCCTCAGCGGGCAGCAGCACGGCACCAGTGAGGGCACGGGGCCCTGGCCACTCGGCACAGAGGTCGCCCAGCCCAGGGCAGGACCTGTCCCCATCATCCCGAGCCGCCAGGGTGCTGGGTGCCAGCAGCAGGATGGGAAGCAGTGGGGACATCGCGCGGTGCCACCCCGCAGAGGAGCCACGCGGGCGCTTTATGCGGAGAAGCGATCCTTTTCGGTGAAAACCGGGGATAATTGGGGCCTAAAACGTGGAACTCCTGTTTTACATCAGTTATGTGCAATATTTACTGGTGATTACTAACAGGAAAAGGGTGCGGGAGAAAGAGGGCAGCAGCAGCAGCCCCAGCTCCCAGGGGACAAACCTGCTCCCCGGAGCCTGCCACGCGCTGGGACGTGAGGAGCAGCCGTGGCGGCTGGGGAGGGGGGTGCTGAGCCCCGACAGAAAGGGGCCAGCGACCAGGAGGAAGGCGTGCAGGGCCCACCCCAGGCTCTCGGGGCTGGGGACTGGATGTGAAGGGAACGTTTGAAGCCATGGGGCCGGGTGGGACGTGCAGCCCGGTGGCTGGGCTCCCATCCTCGCGGGACACAGCGCAGCAGCAGCTCCCTTCTCTTTCTGAGTGAAGCCTGAGAGCTCCTGGGGCCAACTGAGGCTTTTGCAGGTCTGTACCTCAAAAAAAAAAAAAAAAAAAAAAGAATCAAATCTGGCTAAAGACCTGGCATAACATCAGTGACTGAGATCGCCCAGACACACTCCCACATGGCCCACGGCAAGGCACAGCGGCACCGTGGCTCCAGGGCTCTGGCTGCACTGAGTCCACCCCACGTCCCTCCTAAAACACCCGTCCTGCACCAAGGGGGGCAGTTTTGGCCGGGAGCTGTTGTGTACACGCAGCCACCACACCGTGCCAGGAGACGGGCACTGGCTGGGGATGCTGAAGATGGATGAAGGCGACCTGGAGCTGCCGGCACTCTGCTACGAGCCGGCACCGCAGAAGACATCTGCCCTTGCCCCCAGCAGCCTCGTCCCAGCCCCGCTCCGAGGGCTACAATAAATAGCCACGCTCCCCTTCGGCCAGGCACTTTTTTTTCCCCGCTCTGTCACTTCTCATCATGTTGGAGTCGCCTCAGCTGGCACACCCGCCCGTTGCCCCTCCACGCAGGACGGGGCTGGCCCCGGCGCACGGGGCAAGGACAGGAACCCTCACGGGTAGGGAAGGGGCAGGAGACCTCAGGCCACGGCGTCCTCGGGTGGATCCCTGGGGCTGAGAACGGTCTCCAGCAGGGACAGCATCCCCTGGGGTGCGGGGCATCGTGCAGGGAGGCTTCCTCAGCTTGGGGACCAGCGCGCACAGGCCAGGCTGGAGGAATTCCTCTCCAGAGCGGGCTCGGGCCAGGCTTGGGGTGGGAGAAGCAGCCCTGAGACCCCAGCCAAGGCCACGTGCTGCAAAACTGCTGCTGCCTGTGCCAGGAGGCCCCTGGCAAGAGCCTGCTCTTGTTTGCCTCCCCGTCCATACACCGTGGCGGGGCCGTGCTGGAGAGCACAACCCCGGCGCTAAAGCCTCAGAAAATAATTAAGTAGAAGACAACTAATCGTGATTGACACTGGCCCCTGGAGAGCCATCAGCTGCCATCAAAAAATGCTTCCTGTCTTTCTGATGACCCTGATGATGGCAAAGAAGGGACAGAGCCACCGCAGAGGCGGCCGCGCTGCCCGGCTCCTTCCCCACGTGCACGAACAGTCGCTGCTTTTGCCCCAAGCCAGAGGCAGCCGGCACTCTGCAGGGTGAGCCCAAAGGTGAAGAAGGGCAAGGCGTCAGAGATTCACCTTCCCCGACTCTAGGGCCAGGCCGTGCACGTCCAAGAAAACGAACCAAAGCTTTTCTTGCGCATGCAAGCCGCTCACTGCAGTCTGGCACCAGCCGAAAGGCGAGGGCAAGCAGCAGAGCCTGTGCTGCAGGACTGCTCCAGCCCCGGAGCAGCCACGTGGATCCAGCAGCGACAGGCAGCACCGGGAGGCACCGAAAATCCCCAGATTCCCCCAGAACCCCCAAACCCACAAGCAGGGTTGCTCCAGGCCCCCATCTCAGAGGCTAGCCCTGCAGGAGCCACACACCTCAAGGAGCTTTTGGGTGCATCGGTTCTGTTGAGGGCGTGTGGAGAGGGGGCTGCAAACCCCCAGGGGCAGCTGTGGGTTCGGTGCTGCCTAGGGAGCCAGGCAAGGGCTCGGCACGGTGCTGTGCCCCGGGATGTGTTGTCACACGTGCAGCCGTGACCCCAGCACACAGCCAGCCCGGCGCAGGGCTGCGGGCAGGTGCCGGGAGGACGTGGCACGTTTGGGGACGTGGCAAAGCTGGGCTGTGGCGCAGAGCAGTCACCGCAGCCACGCCGCAGATAAAACGGCAGAGAGCAGGGAGAGTGCCCTGAAAATACCAGGGCTCGAAGCGCTGGGAAGCCGCTCCAATTAGGCTCTTAATTTCAGCGCTAAATGGACAGAGCTCTCGGAAAGCAATTCCCAGGCTTGCTTTTACGGCGAGCGCGATTAAGAATTTAAGTGATCCAAAACCGAAGACGTGTTAAAAAAAATTACCAAACCGCCCCCGAGGTAGCGAGGCGTGCTCCGGCCGCCGCACGCGGTCATGTTTTTTTCATGCCCGTACGGCAGGGGTGGGGGCCCCGCCGAGGGCAGGAGCCCTCCCCGCCCGCCCCTCGCACGGCTCCGCATCTCGCAGCCATGTGAGCACGTGGGCCGAGCGCGGCAGCTAGCATTTCGGGTTACTATAGCACTGCTGTTCCGCGCCCACAGCGATTGTGGTCCCTTCCTGTATAAATACACTCCAGGCTCCAACAGATCTCTCCAAGCAGATGCTAGCGGGCAACTCCGCCACCAGCTAGAGAAACCTGGTATTTAAGTTCTTCGCAATCCCAACATGTAACAGATGAAGATGAGCTCAAGAAAGATGTATGTGACAGGGAGAAAAACAAGCCCAGCTGCAACCGAAAGCTTCGGCACCCGGCTCTGCTTTCACAACTGCGGACTGGTGCCGGCCCCACGCTTGCACTGAGAGCAGCTCTGACCCCTGCCACGGGTGGGACCGCGCGCCCCCCAAGGCACGGTGTGTCCCCCCAGGGTGGGTTAAGCTCTGCCATGCCACTCCAGGTGATGGGAAGAGGTTTTCCAAGCCCTGGGCAGGCACTGGGAGGACACGGTGCAGCCCCTGCTTCCTCCTGCTCCACAACAGCATCGGGGCGCTGGGCCCCCCACCTCGGGTGGGCTGCTGCCGGCCGCAGGAGGACACGAGCCACGGTACCTGTGATGTCTGTCTGAGCATCTTCGGCCTCAGCCGCCACTGCCCTGCTCTTCCTCTCCAGCTCCTTCATCTCGGGCACGTAGAAGTCCCCTTGGCGGGCAAGGGGACACACAAAATAGATGCGGTCTTCCTTGTAGATCTCGAGCCGGGGGTGGGCGCACAGCTTCCTCTCCTGAAAGACAGAGGCAGCCCGGGCATCAGCAACCCCGGTCTCAGCGAGCTCCCGTTGGGCCCGACCTCCACAGCGGGCAGGAGCCAGGGCAAAGGCCCAGGGGGCAAGTGGATGGGGGTTTTGGGGTGCCCGCAGCTGCCTCGGGCAGACCCTGCCACATCCCATCCCCTGCTGCATCCCATCCCCTGCCGCATCCCATCCCCTGCCACATCCCATCCCCTGCTGCATCCCATCCCCTGCCACATCCCATCCCGCCTCTCGGCACGGTCCTAGAGCAGGCGGAGCGCTTCCCTGCTAATTAATATAATCCAGACCCGTCAGCTCAAGCAGCTCCTTTCAGCAGCGCGAGGGCAGGGGGAGTTGGAGACGAAGCCGTGGCATTTCAGCCTCCCTCCTCCTCTGCCTCACCCTCCCTGCAGCCCAGCCTCCTGCCAGGCCCCGTGGCAGAGGGCAGGCTGCCTCACGCTGGGCGAGAAGCGAGAGCATCCCTTTCAGATTTGCTCCTTTTTCTCTGCCTTTCCCCTCCTCGGGACACCCAGGACCTTTATTTCGGGCACCAGGGGCCCCCACGGAGCCCCCATTCACCGTGTCCCCAGGAGGATGCTGCACTGCTGAGGCCAGCAGCGTGGGCTGGCAGCCCACCCCCCCCCCAGAGCTCCCACTTGCAGGCAGGTGAAACACAAACACGCACAGACCAGCACCGGGTTAAATAAAAGCAAGCCAGGCTGTTTTTAGCAGCGGAGCAGGGGCGGCTCATCTCACTCCTGCTTTTTAAGCACCAAGCCAGGCAAGAATCCTCCCTGCCGCTCTGCCCCTTGCTCCACCAACCACGAGCCCAACTTCAGCTTGTGGTGCTATTTTAGGTAACTGCAACACACACCCGAGACGGATATCTCCAAGATTCGCAGGTTTTTTGGCTGCATCCAGCTGCCCCCCGCCCCCCTCAATGCAGACGGGAACAATTCAAAGGGACTCAGAGCAAAGAGGCTTTCCCTGAATTCGTTTTCCCACAGACCTAAAACCTCGGGGCAGTGGGCAGGACATCCCAAGCTGACTTCCCAAAGCACAGCCTGTCCCTACAGTTCACCTAGGCTGCTGTCACGGCCCTCCTGACTGTACACCAAGAGCAGGGATGCCCTTTGAGCATGACACTGTCCCTGCCATGCACTCGAAGCGCAGAAATCCTGGCACAAAGCTGCTTGTGAGAGGTCTGGGAGAGAGGTGAGGATGCTCCACAGTGCCAGGGCAGGGCTGCCAGAAACGTCTGCCTGAGGATGGGAGGACGCCGGGCTTGCAGGATGGAGTGAGAAGGAGGGTGCCACGGGGACAGAGCTCCCCAGCTCCTAGGGCCAGGCCCCAGCAGCTACATCACGCTGCGGAGATCTGGGGCCTGCCACCAGGCAGGGGACATCGCCAGCACTCTGCCCCCGCCACCGTGCGCGGGTGGGGATGAGCTCACTGCTTTCCCAGCTGCCTAATTTATGCCTTTGCAAATCAAGTTGTGATCCAGAGTAGCGTTGCCAGCCCCTGCTGCTGCACTGCTTCCCAGAGCACCCCAGCCCCTCGCAGGGCCACCCTCGACAAAGGTCCCAGAGGAGCAGCGAGGTGGCAAAGGTGAAGGCGTGAGCAGGCAGCGAGCTGGGAAAGGCTCGACTACGTGGCAAAACAACCCAGAAGCTCAACAGGCAATAACACACTTGGGAGGCGAGAAGGAAGCCCCTCAGCTGACTGCGGCGAAGCCAACAGATGGAGCAGCAAGGTGGATGTGGAATCTGCGCGGCAGAGCCCTCGAGCCAGATCAAATCCGTTCTCGCACGGGTGGAGGAGCTCAGCAAGACGCAAACAGCGAGACGCTCGCAGCAGCGGGGCAGGCTTCTGGCGAGGACAGCAGGACCGGAGCAAGTAGGGCAGAGCAGGGACCGGCCTCTCCTCAAGGTCACGCAGCGCTGTCTGTCAGCTCACCCTTCCCTCCGTGGTGCCCAGGGTCCTGTCCCACCCCGGGTCGTGGTGAGGAGCTGCTCACCAGCCCCTGGGGACAAGGAACCCTCAGGGGAGGACGCCAGGGACAAGAAACCCCCGGGCTGGGCACCAGGCTGGTGGGGGAGCTGCAGGGCTCACCTGGGCTGCTCCGGCACCATCCCGCTTGCCTCTGCCCCCGCTGGGCTGTACAGAAACATCAAAACCGCCTGGAGCTGGGGGGCCCTAAAATCAGCCCCTAAAATTAGACCTCGAGCTCAGCACGCTGCAAGCGAGCCGCCAGCTAGCGCGGCAGGGCCGGCGCGCTGTGTGCCACAGCCTCCTCCTCTCCTCACACGCTCCACGCACGGTGTGTCATCCACCACGCGTGGATCTCAGCACCACGGGGACCACCCGGCAGCGCCCCTCAACAGGACTTCTCCGGGGGGACCTCGTCCGTGTCTCAAACCACCCCCAAAAGGGTGCAGGGGGGTTGGAGGCAGGCTCGTGGCAGCGATGCCCAGGGATAGGGTGAATAGCGGGCACAAAGCGGAGCTCAGGAGGCTCTCTCTGAACATCAGCACACGCTGCTGTGCCGTGGGGGGGACGGAGCAGCGGCACAGGTTGCCCCACGAGGCCGTGAGTCCTTCTTGGGGCCAGCCAGCAGCCTCCTGAACGTGGTCCTGGGTGGCCCTGCTGGAGCAGGGGGGCACCGGGTGGCCTCCGGGGGTCCCTTCCAACCTTAAGCACTCTGATCCTGCGACGTTGCTCCTCGCTGGGACATCGCAGCCCGGCCCCAGCGTGGGTACAGCTCCGCTCCGCTTTCCTCTCTCCCCTCCCAAGTTCTTCGGGCTGTGAGGTGTTGCAGAAAGAGGTGACACCGCGACCGAGAAAAGCCATTTCCATCCGCAGGAAGAACGCTGCCCTCCCGGTTCCGGGACAGGCAGGCAACAACCAGCCCCCGCGCCTCTCCGCAGCGGTGACGGGAAGAGCATTTGGACCGTGGGAGCTGCGAAATTCCCGGCTCGAGCAATGGGAGAATTTTTCATTTTCACCTCGGCAGAGGCAGCCCGCCATGCAATTTACACCTCGCCCGCCCGGCGCCTCCTGGGGCCCCCAACACTGGCGGCTCCCGGCCCGGGGAACCGGGAAGCGGCTGCTGGCAGCGTGGCCAAGCTGCGAGGCACAGAATTGAGCCCGTGGGGTTTCGTGGGTACGGAGCCAGCACGCGGGGCCTGCCAGGGGTGCCGGTCACTGCTGGAAGCTGCCACGGAGCCACGAGCCCTCCTCTGCAGGATGGGTGCAGGGATGGGGACCCTTCTCTCCTCCAGATCTGCACAGACCTCCTCCTCCTCCTCGCAGCTCCTGCGGGAGAAACCCCGCAGCGCAGCCACCTCTCCCTTCTCCCCCACCACTTTCACGTGGGACTTTGGCTGTGCAAATCCACAAAACCTCTCCTCACTGGAGGAACCCGTCCTGGATTCCTCTTCCCGTCACCTTCATCGCCAGCCGTGGGTGAGGGGGGGGAGAGCACGGGGGGCGAGGACCGCAGCTGGAGGGCTGCCTCTGCTTCGGAGCGCAGCTCCCCGGGGACCAGCACTCGCCTCCCAGCCCTCAGAGGATGCTTTTTCAGCATTAATCACGAAGCCGAAGAAGAGGTCGGCGCGATGATCTCTGCCATCACGGATGACTGGAGCAGCGCTAAATGGCTTCGCCTGCTCTGTTGCCTTGGCGAGGCGGCCCGGAGCAGCAGCTGTGGCAATTTATCCGCCTCTTGTCAAGGCAGGGCACTCCGCTGCCTCGTCAGGAAAGGACTCAGCACCTGAGCTGAGCCCCGGCCAACTCACAGCTGAGAGCCAGGAGGGCTCCCAACTCCCGTGGGTATTCCTGCCGTGGCCCTGACCCCCACGGATTCCTGACTCCGTGTCCTGGGCCGCCACTCCCTCGCGTGTTTGCCTTTCCTTCCTTCCACAGCAGGAACAGTCCCGGTCTGCTGTTTCCAACCCTCTTGTTTGTGTCCATATTCTGGGAGATCCTCTGGTGAAACCCTTGTGGGGAAAAAAAACAAGGCCCTGGAGATGTTACAGAAGCACAAGCTCCTGGCCGTGCCCGGCTGGTGCCCACAGCCACGGAAGGGCTCTGTCCGCACCATCCCCTCCAAACCTCAGCCCCTTCCTGCTCAGCTCCAGCAGCTCTCTGGAGGAGGCGAGCACCTCCAGCTGCTTTTCCACAGCTTGTTGGTCACGCTCAGGACGTGTGCCATGTTCGTGCCCCCATGAAGAAAGCAGCACGATGGAATAAATGACCTCCCTGTCCCCTCCCACCTCCTGCAACACCTCCTGCTCCAAGGCTTTAAGGAAGATATTCCCCGACGAGCTGGAGCCAGCCTCACGACACCCCTTCACAGGGGAGAAAGTCGAAAAAGAGAAAGTTTAGGAGTTTAGGGACTTCACCTTGCTGAACCTGCAGTGGCCCAGACCCTGGCAGTGCCGAGCAGAGCCCGAAGGCTGCTGCCTCCCAGACACACCGTGGGGAGCGAAACAAGCCCTTCCCAGCCGCCTCGTTTAGAAGGCAAGGGATGCCACCAAAGAAGAAGATCGAGCAACAGCTGCCTCCTTTTTCAGGACCGGTGTTTTAACAGCAAGCCAGGACGAGCTCCTTTCTGGATTTTTATCAGCCTCTGTAAACAAAAGAGAGGGGCATTTCCCTGCAAGGCTCCAGGAGAGCCATGTTCACAGCCAGGAGCTGCGTCCAAGATCTCGCACCTCTTCCCAAAAAGCTGACAGTCCAGAGAGGCCAGCAGCAAAGAGCTGGTGACCCTGGCAAGCTCCAGCGCGGCAAGGACTCGTGTTGGAGAGCTTGGCTAACAGCCCCAGAGCTGCCGGCCGCGTTCACGGCTCCCCCCAGGACATCCCCAACACAAGCAGTGCCGCTGGCCGAGAGCAAAAAGGCACAGAGACAGGGGAGGCAGGTGCTGGAAGCCCAGGCAGAGGCAGAGTGGAGGAGACACCAAGGGAGGCTGTTTTTCAGCAGCCACGGGCAGCAGGGAGGGAGGGAGGCAGCTGCTTTGGCGGCCCCTGCAGCCTGGATGCTTCTCCTCTGCCAGCTCAGGCTCAGGGCTTTGACTGCGCAGATCAATCAGACGAAAGGGGAGCGGTGAGGCAAGGACAGAGCCCAGCCTGACTTTGCCCTTCCGAGAGCCTGCTCCCTGCCTGCAGCTCTCCAGCCCTCCTGTGGGCGCGATGCAAACCAGCAGGGACGCGGCGGGGCAGGGCCTGCAGCCCCCCAGGCTCATCTCCCCAGCTGGCCAGCGGAGAAATACCAGAGCAAAACCCGTCTGCACCACTCACCTCTCGCTAAAGCCTTCCCTAGCTCACAGCCCGGCTCTCGTGCCAGCAGACGGATCTCACCCCAAACTGTGAATCTGCGTGGCACGAGCGGCAGAGCAGCTGGCCGGAGCAGATGATGGATGGCCACCTTTCAGCGCGGGGAGAAGCTGCCATTAGCTCCTGGCAGAAATAAATCCCAGCTGAGAGCACCCGGCCAGGGAGAAAGCATCAAGCGCCCGCCACGGGAGCGAGCCCAAAGCTCCTGCGGTGCCTCCCTGCTCAGCACAGCTGCGGGCAGGACCGCTCTCATGTGCTCCCCAACTGCACAGGGACCTCGGTTTGGGCTTCACCTGGAAGCCCATGGCCTGTGCACCACGTCTGGCCTCTCCCAGCTGCCTTAAATGTCTCCCCCTGGCCCTCTGGCAACACCAAGCACCACCTCTGCCTCAGGATCCACCCCAGAGACTGAGGGAATTTTGGAGAAAGTGGCCACAGGAGCCCAATCCCTGGTCTCCTCTGTCCCCAAAACTGCACCTTACCTGCTAACAGGAACCACCACGAGGAGGGGGCGACGGTGCAGCCCCAAGCCCAGAGACCACCACCGAGGGCACGGCAGCAGGACCCAAGGAGCAGGGACCCTGCTGTGGTCTCCTCCCCACCCGGCTACCCCCAGCCTCGAGAGCCCCCTGCGCTTCAGCTCCCTGCAAAGGCACGGCGCCGGCTTCCTCCTCGCGTTTTCTACCAAACCAGAATCCCAAAAGCACAAGTTAAGTCAGAGCGCAGCCGTCCCTTTTCCGGCCATAAAAATGCTGCTGCTTTCAAGCCCTGTTATCTCGCGGCTCGGCAGGTTTCAAAGCGGGAGCTTCACAGCCACGGAAAGTGGGCCAGGCTGCCTCGCTGGGAAGGAGCAGGGTTTCTAAGAAGCGTTTTCACGTCTGTTCGGGTTCATTTCACCGCTTCTCGAGGCCAGCACATCTGGCAAAGCCTGGCTCAGAGGGGTACGGGGAAGAAGCAGCCCAGGAAAGACTCATTAGGCCTCCGCTAAAATAATTGCGGCGAGGCAGACCGCTCTCACCTCTGAATTAATTGACGAGCTGGCAAGGAGGCAAGGCCCAAAGGTTTGGGACTGTGCTGCTGCCCCAGAGAGCTGGAGCCACCTCAAACGCCTGACAAGGAAGTCTTCTGAGCTGACTGCATCCTCTGGGATGCTCTATAAATACATTCAGGGGGGAACACGCATACGGATAGAGTCGATAAAGAGATCTGACAGAAAAGCACTGTAGTATTTTACTTTCCCTCTTTGCCCAAGGCAAGCCATTTCTGCTCGCTCTCTCCCTCGGACAGCCATGTGAGACATCCCCGCCTTTCTCCGTGATCATTAATCCTTGCAGCAGAGGCGATGGGGGAGCAGATCTCTGTGCCTGAGCAGACACATCTCTGTGACAGTTCTGCAAGGCCGGGTAAGCCTTTAAAGGCTGCAGCTCTGAGGTTTGCCAAGCTGCTGGGAGAGCAAGGCAACTTCTGCTGCCTTCTGGGGAGACGCTGGGGGATGAAAATGCCCCACCCAGAGCACCACCAGCAGCACCAGGGCAGGCTTCAGGCTGTAGGGCACTGGTGACATCCACGTGCTTTGAGTGCACGGCAGGGCAGGCCCCTGCAGATTGTTCTCCTTCCAGGAGCTGCCTTCTTCCTCCCTGGCCATGGTGTCTCCACGGTTGGAGACCAGTTCCTTCCCAGCCAGGAGCAGCCTGGCACCTCCCAGGAAAGGGAATTTCATGCTGGCAAGGCCACAAGAGCGCCAAGCCCTCAGCATCCTCATCCCAACGCTGCGGGGCCAGCCCCAGGGGTGGCGGCTGCTCTCCTACAGCACAGGACGAGGCAGGACGGGGATGGCCCCGGTTGCTGGCAGCACGTGCCCCACACAAGCTGCTTCCCCAGCTGGGATGTGAATGAAGCTGTGTCTAGGGTCGATGTTTGCTCTCAGTCAGGAAAAAACAATGGTGATTTCACACGAGACAAACCGCAGCGGCAGGGACTTTGAAACTAGCCAGAACACCTCTTTCCTGCTCAAAGCAGTGATGCCACCAGAGCTGTGGTTTTACACCTGCCCCCAGGTAGCAGGAGCGAAGCAGAGGGCTCGAGCAGACACCGGCGAGGTGGAGGTGCCTGCACAAGGCCTGCCCCAGCCTCTGAGGAGGACTGCAGCCAGCGCGCGGCCATGGGTCAGCCACCCGCCTGTCATGGACGAGAGGCAAAGTGCCAGCAGCTGAATGGTGGCCTGGGGCTGCCAAATTTCTCCCAGACGAGTGGGAAAGTTGGGAAGCCCGCTGTGAGTGGCAGGAGACGTGACGCAGAGCCCCAGCTTCCCATATGTTCCATTAGGCACGCAGGAGGAGCGCGGCGCTCTGCGGAAACAGGTTAAATGCAGAACCTCTCCGCGTGCAGAGCTGGCCCCGAGATGGGTCGAGAGGCGCCCAGGGCTCTCCACCTGAGCTGACACAGCGCAGCCCCGCAGCTCTCCACCCGCAGAAAGCCCAGAGCCAGGTCCTCGGGCTGTCCTGGGGTGGGCAGCACGGCTCAGGCGTGGGAGGCTGCAGCACAGAGCCCTCGGATGCCAGGGGAGGACACGGAGGGTAAGGATTCGGGAGCTGCCCCCCAGAGAAGCCCTCTCTCTCCCCGTGTGTGCCACTCCTGGGGCTTCCTTCTCCCCGCTGCCCACCTCAGCGCTGCTCGTGCTCGCAGGATGAAAACTTCCCGGGGAGGCTGGGTTGCTAAAAATATTGAATAAATGGGAGCCGCTGTGAGCGCGTGAAGCGATGTGATGTGACACGCAGCTGGGGGGTGCCAGCTAGCAGCGAGTGGCCACGAGAAGCCAGCTGTCAGCAGGCGAGGAAACGGGCACCGGCACCCGCGGGCAGGGCAGGGGGGGCCCACGCAGGGCTGGGGGCTGCAGCAGCGCCGTGCCCGGCCCCGGCTGCCAGAGCACAAGGGAGAAAAAACCCCAGGAGGAGCTACACACACACACGGCACCCCTGGTGCCTGCCGCTGAGAGCAGGACGGGGGGATAAGGATAAGTGGGAAGACCTGCAGACCCTGTCCTTAAAATTGTCTTCCCCTAAAATAAACCCAAATCTCATCCGCTTACATCGCAGCCTTCGCTGTGGCAGCAGCATCTCAGGTGGGTTTTATTTCCAAGAGGGAAACGTGGGCAGGGTGCAGGAGAAGAGGGTCCTGGCTCTTTCCCACCTTTGCCAGCCCTGCTGCTGGCTGCCACCGGCGGGGCGAAGAGCGGGCTGTAAGGACACAGCTCACCTCCGATTCTCCACCCAGGGCTGGATCACGGGGACGAGGTCAAAACACAGAATTAAAAAAAGAAATAAAAAAAGAAACCGCTCTCACGCGAAGCCAGGCCGGGTTGCAAGCAATGTGAGAGAGCTCCCAGGTGCAAGGAGGGAGGCGCTCAGCTGAAGAGTCCTGCGGGGCCCAGGGGATGAGACGGAGAGGGCTGCGAGTCTCAGCTTGCTGGTGGTAAGTTCTGGATAAAGATATCCCGCTCCTCATCCTCCCTGGAGAGATAGATGTGCAACTCCGAGCGCTCTCGGCTCAGCAAAGGGCTTCGCCTCCAGCTTGGGGCTGCCCAAGCTCAAAGGAGGCCAAAGGAGCTGCCAGAGAGCAGCAAGGGAGGTCTGGGATGGGAATTCGTCGCTGAAGACGATCCTTTCAGCCAGGAGAAATGTGACTGGCAGAGCTGAAGGACAGAAGCTGTAGCAATGGGGGTACGGGAAGCAAAAGGAGAAGCACGAGGTGCGCACGTAGCCACGCCACCTCCTAGCACCAGGAGCTGCCTGCAGGAAGGATCCCACGAAGGCTCCTGGTCCCCTGCAGACACAGGCACCCTCAGGGCCCATTCGGGATGCTGGGGCCCGTTGGACTGGGAGAGGGACCCCGCAGTCACCCCTGAGAGGAGTCCTCGGTGCTGCTGGGACAGGAGCAGCTGTGCCCAGGAGGTCCAGAAATGGCACCGCTCTGCCTGGGATGTGATGTGGCTCGCTGGGGAGGGGACAGCAGGCAGGGGAACAAGCAGGGGATGTGCCATGCACGGAGCAGCATCCTACAGCAGCGAGACCGTGGCTGAAACAAAGCATCCGCTTCTGCTAGGGGCATGTCAGAGAGGTTCCCAAGCTGGGAACACGTCAAAAAAGGGACTTGGGAATTGGGGTTGGACAATGTGTCAGCGATGGACTTTAGCTCTCTGTAGTCACTTTATCAAAGTGGAAGGCAAGAAGTGACTGCATCCTGAACGATCACAGCCAGCAAGGGGAACAAAGCTCAGCTAACAGGCGCTGCAAGCTGGCAGGTGAAGGAATGAGGATTTTCCCTGACCAGGAGCAGGAGCAAGGCACATTGAGAGCAGAAAGAAGAGCCGAGGCTTTCCAGCAGCAAGGGCAATACGTGGCATGGGGACTAGGGAGCACCCTGCCTCAGAAAGCACCCAGTGGTGCCCTGCGGATGAGGCAGGAGCTCTGTGGTCCTACAGGGCCTCTGCCAGCTCGTGCTGCAGCACTGCTAGCACCCAGGGAACAGCCGGGATGGTGACAGCGCTCCTCCTTCACTACCTGCCACCTGCACGCTCTCCTCCTCTGCTGCGGAGCGCACAACCTCCGCCAGCCACCCCAAAATCCCATGAAAAGAGGCCAGCTCCCACCCTGCAGGGGGTCCCAGCTGTCCGGGAGGGGTGGCACTGAGGCTGCAAGCCCCAGAGGACACCCGGGGATGCGACTCCCTGCCTCTCCGGCTGCCTGCGGGGCTCCGGGGACGGGCGACGCCAGCCTGCCCGCTGCGTGGGGCTCGCCGGAGCGGCGCACGTGCCCGCAGCCTGCCGCAGAGAGCTAATTAAACCCGAGCCAGAATAAACGCTGCTGGAAATGGCAGGATGTCACGGCTTAATGAGCAGCTCTCCGAGCCACTGAGGACGGTCACCCCGGGGGAACGACTCCACAGGGGCTCCCTGGCGCTGTCCCCGAGCTGCCGGGGGTACCTGGGAGCAGCCGCTGCCACCTCCCCAAAATCAGGGCAGGGAGCCCAGCGTGCTGGCACCACGAGGCTGGCACGGGGCACGCGCAGGCAGCCAGGCTGGGCCAGCTGGAGGCTGCTGGAAAGCAGGGGGGAGGCAGCGAGGTGGCGAAGCCAAGCAGGGAGCCAGGAGGTGCAGGAACACCGCCCCGCACAGCGCCGCGCAGCCCTGCTGGCAGCAGGGAGAGGCTTTGGCAGGAGCTGTTTGGAAAACAGCACTCGGGAGGGCCGCTAAACAAGCCCAGCCTATCCCTTAAATAACCTGCACTTGCAAAACAAGCCAGCGAGGTCTCTGGGGCTTCTCCAAACGCAGCTCCTGGCAGCGAGGTGCTGCCAGCCAGCCCCCCGGGCAGCAACACCGCTCGCCTGCCCTCTCCTGAGATCCCCAGGCAAAAAAAAACCTGGAACCTTTACCCCGGCACAGCACCACGAATCCCTTTCCAGCCCCTTGCCCCTTTCTCTGCCACCCCGGAGCCCTCTTTGCACCCTTCCCCTCCTGCTCCACACCTCCTCCCTCCGCCCCAACTCCTGCTGACTCCCCTTGAGCCAGCCCCATCACCATGTCCCCCTTCACACCCTCTTCCCCTGTCAAGGATGAGGGGACCCCATGCCCCATGCCTGACCCCCATCTCTCAGCACCAGCAGCAAGCAGGCGCCGCACCAAGTAAATAAATAAATAAACAAATAAACGAGGCAGCTCCGTCTTGTCTGGGGTTGCTCGAGGGAAGCGGGCAGCCGGGGGTGGGATGGAGGATGCTATTTGGAGCAGCCGTCTCCATGGCAACCCCCATTCCCACCACAAATTGGGCACAGGTCGCCCGTTTCCATCAAAGTTCCCCCCCCCCTTTTTCGCCTTCCCTGTCCCTAGGTTGGGAGGTGCAGGAGCAGGGTTTTACAGGAGACACAGGTCCTGGCCAGTGTGGCACAACACCAGTGCCACAGTGCCGGGTTCTGGGTTCCTCCGGGTGCACCCCAAAACTCGCCAGGGCTGACCAAAGCTCTGCTCCCTGCATGGCTGAACAGCTCCTGCAAACCCAGCAGGGTCAGTGACAGAGGTAGGTTCACCCAAGAGCACTTTGCCTGCCCTGTACAAAGGGAAAGACAGAGCTCAGGACGCATCCCCTCCTTTTTGAGCACCGTTCCGGATGCTGCGTAGGACTCCAAGGGATTATTTTATTCCAAAAGCTCCTTAGAAGCTGCCAGGTGCTCCCAGAAGGACCCTTTTTGGCCGTAACAACCCCACCTCCAGCGGCACACACCTTCGGGGCAGGGCCAGCTGCACCCACGGCTGGGGTTTGGGCACCTCCCGGGCAGCCCCCGGCCCGCTGCAGCCCGGGGGCTGGCACCCAGGCAGCGCGCCCGCAGCACGGCGCAGGCTGGGAGATTCGCACGGCTCCCCCACAGGGCTGGGAGTTTCGCCAGGAAAAGCAAGTTTATAAATAGTGCGCTTCCACACGAACGAACGAACGAAAGCGGCGCAACTCGGCAGGCAGAGAAGCCACGAGCTGAACACCGTCCCCTCCCCAGCACCCTGCCCCACGAGCGAGCCAGCAGAGGGGGCTTCAGGAGGCCCCGAAGCAGGAGGCAGCTGCCTGTGGGCCCCCAGAGATGGGCTCTGCAGCACGGCGAGCTGCCAGAGGTGGTGGCACCCAGGGCAGCCACCTGTCCTCAGGGCCAACAGCCTCCGATTTCAGCGGTCTGCTTGGAAACGGGTCTCGTGAGGGCCAGAAAGCTGTTAACTTCTCCCTCCTCGCCATACAGGTGAGGCTGGCAGCTTAAAGAGAGAAGTTTCATGGCATAACACGCGGCACTGAAGGGGCACGGCCTGCCAGGTCCTAGCAACAAGGCAGAACTTCATGGAAAACCAGACAGCTCCGTGCCCTGGAGCAGAGCAGCAAGTCAGCAGAGGAGAATCTGCTTCAAACACAAGGGCAGAGCAGACAAGGAGCGACCAGGAGGCCACCCCGCTGGGGGACAGCCTGCCAGGTGGCACAAGGAGATGTTAACGGCATCGCCCAAGGGAAGGCCAGCAGGAGATGACGGTTCAGAGCAGCCCCATCAGCTGCTGGCAGGATGCTGGCAGCTTCTGGGGGTCCCCCGCACGCCGCTTACCTTGATGTAGGTGTCGAGGGCGGGGTGGACGCGGTTGACGGCGAGATGGATGGACAGCGGCGTGGTGAACGGGAAGCTCGCCATGACCACGTGGCTGGGAGTGGGGAAGGAGAAGATCTTGAAGCCGTACTTCTGGAACTGCCGGATCTGCTCCTCCGTCGGCTTCGCGTCTCCCTCGCTCAGGATTCGGCCGATTGCAAAGCGACACTTCTCCGGGGAGACCTGGCCAAGGGGGAGAGAGCAGCTGAATGCCAGCCGAGCCTCCCAGCAAGCAGGTGCCCGCTCCCAACCACGACCAAAGCTGTTCCACACAGAAAAAATCTCTCCTGACTACCCCCACGGTGCCCCCTCAGCACAGTGCCCTGCTTCAGGGGCAGGGAAACCACAGCTCAGGTGCACGTTTGGCTGTGGCCCGCTGCAGGAACATGCTGGGAACAGGAGAGCCTGGCAACTGCCCCCTGAAGCTCTCCAGCCTGCTGGGTGGACAGAAGGCAGGGTGGCCAGCAACCAGGAGCGGCCAATGCCTGGCTGCCTTCGGCCAGGGAGAGCTGGAGGACTTAAGCCTCCAAACTCACGCTGTGTAAGGTGGCAGAACTCACCGGGAGCCACCAGGACGCCTGAAAGCAGCAGCAAGACAGACAGACAGGCTGGGGAACCTGCATTGTGAGGCTCTCGCGGGGAGACAGAGGCAGAGGGAGGGTAACAGCGAGGGCAGAGCGTCACCACGGCCCCGCTCCGGCCCCACAAGGGTCTCAGTTCCCAGAGGAGGCTCCCCAGTCGTGCCTCCAACTCCACCCGTGCCAAAGCTCCGGAGAGGAAACGTGAGCAGAGGCAAAGATGAAGGAAGAGAGCAGGCCGCCAGGAGCAGCAGCATCCGTCTGCGGGCGAGACGGCTCGCTCTTGCCCTCGTGTGCTGCAAGAGAGAGCTGCAGACGGCTCTGCTGAGCGCCGCGGTGCTGGGGCAGGAGAGGGCGTGATTTGTCCCAAAGAGAGCGGAAGCCCAGGGAAAAGGATCCCCAGGGGAAGACCCGGCTGAATCGAGGAGAGTCAGCCCCACAAGACAGCGACTTTTGCTCTGCTGAGCTGGACAGGAGATGAGGCTGGGGGTGGCATCCATAAGGAGACAGGAACGTGGTCAACAGCAAATGTTCAGCTGCCTCACCCTGCAGACACTGAACGGTGGGAGCAAAGCCCCTCCTGCACCAGGAGCATTTCAGCCTTGGCCATCAGGCGTTTGGGGATCACGCCCCAGCAGGCGAGAGGCCTCAGCATGCACCCCAAGCTTCAGAAGTGCGCGGCTGGAGCGGAGCAGCCTCCTGCCCGCCCGCCCGCCACATCCAGGCCCTGCTGAGGAGCTATTTTTGTCCCTGCCAGAGGTGGGAGAAGCCCTTTGGGCTGCTAAATATTGAATAAAAAAGAAAAAAAAAAAAGGGATATTAATATTAATCTCGTCCATTAAGACGCATCAAACCGTGCTGGCAGGGGTTCTGCAGCACTCCAAGCCACCACGTGGACACCCAGGGGGGCACAGCCAGGGATGCTGTGGGACACACGGGGCACCTCTGCTGCCTCCTGCCCTCGGGTCTGCTTTTGGGGCCAGGTCACCACCTGCAAGGCCAGGAGGGTGCTGCTGCCCTCCAGGGGGACCTGGGCAGGCTGGAGGAGCAACCCCAGGCCCCAGCACGTGCTGGGGAGCAGCCAGCTGGGAGGAGACCCAGCAGGAAAGGACCTGGGGGGGGACTAGTGGACACCACTGCAAGCATGAGCCAGGCTTGTGTCCTGATGACAAAGGTGGCCAGCAGTGTCCTGGGCTGTGTTAGGAGCGTTGCCAGCTCATCAAGGTGATCCTGCCCCTCTGCTCAGTGCTGGTGAGGCCTCGCCTGGAGAGCTGGGTCCAGTTCTGGGCTCCCCAGGGTGAGAGAACCACAGACAGCCTGGAGAGAGCCCAAGGAAGGGCCACAAAGATGCTGAAGGCACCGGAGCATCTGTCCTGGGAGGAGACACCATCAGCAGGGCAGGAACAGATGCATCTACACCACGTCCCTGGGGTGGGACAGTGCCAAGCACGGCTCTGCTCCCTTCCAACAGCTGCAGCTGCTCCACCTGCCAAGACAAGGCCCCTCCAAGCTACGTTTTCATGGACAAGCTCCTAAGCAGGTCCAACCTTCAGGAGCAAGAAAGCAGAGGCGGGCACTACCCAGCCCAGGAGGGCTCCCAAAGCAGGGCCAGGCGCTCCAACACCCCGCGGCGCAGCAGAACGGAGCCAGAGCTCTTGGCCCAGCCGCTGTGCCCCCTCCGAGCCCCAGCGCAGGTGCCCAAACACATGTGCAGGGCCACAGGCCCCTCCTGGCACTCCTCCCTTGCAGCATTCTCCCAAGGTCACACCAGCTACTGCAGAATTACTGGAGAGCCAGGCTGTCCACAGAGGCCGGTGCCTGCATGCTGCTATCTGGAGGCCCCGGTGCCACCCAGAGCTGGCAGCCACGTCGCTTGTCCCCCAGCAAGTTATGACGCTGCTGTTGCTCTCTGTGTCTCCAGAGCACTGAGCTCTGGCCAGTAGCACACGTTTGCTACTCGCCTCCCCACCTGAAGCAGGCTGTGGAGCCCCTGTTTCATCAGCCAGGAGCCCTCAGCACTCGCCTGCTGAGGTTTCAGTAACAACTGTCAAGGGATGAAACGACTACGGGGAGCTTGGAAACACCAGGGAATGGCAGAAACAGGAGGAGGAGCATGGATGGGGACACAGCAAGCTGAAGACACCAGCTGCCTGGAGCCACAGAGTAGAAGGAGCCTTGGCTGTACTGCCTGCTGGCAGGTCCATCGGGGAACACATCGCCATGGGACCACGGCACTGGGCTCTGCCCCGTAACCAAAGCAGGGGTACAACTTGCTCAGCAGGAGCCACCAGAGCTTTGCTTTGCCCATTCCTTCCAGCGAGGGGTATCCAAGACACCACCCGCCTTCAGATTGCCCCTCGCAGACCTGGAGACCTCACGAGCTCCAGCACTCACCGAAGGAGGGTGAGCTGCAAGTGCCCGAGGCGGCGCCAGGGAGGTGCCCGAGCTGCAGACCCGTGCAGGCAGAAGCTTACCGTGTGTGGATTGTCGTAGTAGACACCGATGGAGCAGAGCTTCGACGAGATGCTGCAGCCGTCTGTGAAGAGCTGCCCCGATTCGCCATAGGGACCCACTCTGAACTTGTAGGCCAGCGTGATGCTGCCGATGGGCGGCGAGCCGGCGCTCACCACCACCTCTGTGAAGAGCCCCGAGTAGACAGCGAAGCCGAAGACGGTCAGCAGCAGCAGCACGACCAGCACCGCGATCAGCCCGAGGAGCACCCAGTCGGACATGATGGACACCTGGTGCTTCATAGGTCCTGCACGACAGCGGCGAGAAGAGAGGGAAGAGCGCGGGAGTTAAGCTTGCGCTTAGACAAAGCATTCAGCAGAAAGATCTCCGGTCGTGCTCACCTGCTCCAGCTTGGTCACCAGACACCAATTATATTGCTTTGGTGCCTCCCGGGATTTCTGTGTTTATAGGGGTGGGGACAGAGAGGCGCCAGCCCCATTGCCCAGGAACCAGTGAAGCTGCTCTCCTCCAGCCTCGCACCCAAGGGAGATCGCAAGCAATCTAGTGAGCCCCTGTCACTGCACAGACCACAAGCAGATGTACAACACTATGCTAAAGATTACGGGACCTTAATCAAGTAATTTATTGCTTACACACACCAGACCCTGCATCGTGGCCAAGGCAGCCCCACTGACAAAAAACCTCAAGCCCAGGCCCTCGAGGGGCTGAGCAAGGAGCTGCTTCAGAGCTCAGCCCCATGTGCGGGGATCCAGGTGCACAGGGAGGCTCAGGAGGAGAACAAGACCCAGCTAGAGAAGCATCCCCAACACCTGGGACAGCTTTTTTACACCCAGAAGTTTTTAACACCCTAGCCAAGGCTGCCCATTTTGTTTGGCATCTTTCTTCCCTCGCGCTTGCCTGCGTGGCACAGCAGCCGGGGGAGCAGCTCCCCAAAGGTCCTGCCCGCAGCACAAGGGAGCTGTGATGGGGCCCAGCAGGCGGGAGCTGTTTGGAGCTGTTTGTGCTTCGCTCTCCCCTGAAACCCAGCGCTGGTGACAGAGGCTGTGCACGACGGTCCTGGGGGACTGCTATGGGGAGCTGGGCTCCAAACCCAGACCGCAAACAAGCGCTTCACCTTGAGCTCTGCCCGATAAACACGCTCAGTCCAAAACAAGCTTTTCACCTCGGTCACAGCAGGCTGGGCTTTACCAGGCACCAAAAGCCACATCCCGGTTAGGGGCACGGGTGGCCCCGGGAGGGGGGGGGGAAACGGGGCTGGAGCCCCGACCCCGCTCACCTGGGCTGCGGGGTGCTGAGCCCGGCGGCAGCGCGCGGCCTCGTCCCCCCGCGTCTGCAAAACAGGAAAAAAATAAAAATAATCGATGTCAGCACTTCCTCCGGGCTCCGCACAGCCCCAGCCACCAGCTCTGCCGGCACAAAGTCCCCTCACAGCGGGGCCACGGCGCTGCGGGCCCGGGCACGGGGAGAGGAGCCCCGGGGGCCGGGGGGGCAGGAGCCGGGCACGGGGCAGCTCGGAGGGGGCAAGACCCGGTCCCACCATGGCTCCGGCTTCACGGGGACCCCCCCACGGCCGCCACCAGCCCGGAGGGACCGGAGCCGGCTCGGCTCAGCCCGGCTGGGCCCAGCCCGCAGCCACCGGCCCGGCCTCCCGGAGCCGGCCCCGCACCGGGAAGCGCCGCAGCCGGAGCTCGCCGCCGGCCCCGGGCGGCCCCCGGGTGGCACCGCCACCGCTGTCCCCGTCCCCCTTCCTCCACCCCCGGGCACCCACCTCGGCCGGGCGAGCTCCCCGCTGCGGCCCGCCCCGCCCCGCACCCGGGAGGGGCTTCCGGCAAGCGGCAGGGGCTGGGCGAGGCGCTGAGGGGACGGGAGCCCGGGGATGGCGCTGAGGGACGGGGGGACGGGGGGTGAGGGCAAGAGCGGCGCCCAAAGGGGTCCGTGAGGCAGTGGCGCCGAGCTGCAGGTTCAAGGGGGCTGAGGCAGCGCTCGCAGCTCTCCGGGGTGAGGGTTGGAGGTCCTGTGGGGAGCTCTGTGGTGGTCCCGTGTGGGGTCAGGAGCTGGACTCCGTAGCCCAGCGGCTCCCTCCCAGCGCATGGTGTTCTGTGAGCCTGGGGTTCATCTCCTTCATCGCGTGGAGGGGCCCTGGCTCCAGCCCAGCAGTGATGCCCCGCATGTGCCCCAAATCACAGAATCACAGAATTTCTAGGTTGGAAGAGACCTCAAGATCATCGAGTCCAACCTCTGACCTAACGCTAACAGTCCCCACTAAACCATATCCCTAAGCTCTACATCTAAACGTCTTTTAAAGACCTCCAGGGATGGTGACTCCACCACTTCCCTGGGTAGCCTATTCCATTGCCTCACAACCCTCTCAGTAAAGAAGTTCTTCCTAATATCCAACCTAAAACTCCCCTGGCACAACTTTATCCCCTTCCCCCTCGTCCTGTCACCAGGCACGTGGGAGAACAGGCCAACCCCCACCTCGCTACAGCCTCCTTTAAGGTACCTGTAGAGAGTGATAAGCTCGCCCCTGAGCCACACAGGGCTCCACACAGCCTCAGCACCACCCTCACAACCTCTGCTGGAAGACTCCTGCCCCAGCTGTGGCCCAAATCCTGGCTTTCCCTCCCTGGCTCCCCATCCCCTGCTCCCACCCTCCCATCTACATCCCATCAGGGTCACGGAACCGTTTAGGCTGGAAAAGGCCTTCAGGATCATCAGTGTGGATGGATCGAGTTCAAGCATAGCTGATCATCCATCCTGCCCCTCCGTTGTGTCTTTTTCTGCTAGGGGAAGGTGAGCTGGGCCTGCTGGAGTGCACTTGACACGCAATGTAAGCAAATGTACCTGGAAAGGATGCTTACTGCCTTGGGCATGTGGTGAAAAACAGCTCGAACAGCATGGAAAAACCCACCCTAGAGGGGCAGGCAAGAGGTCGGGACAAGTTGCAGCTCCAGGGAATTTCCAAACCAGCAGGACTCCATCCAAACTCCTCCCTGGCCTCCTGCAACACAGCAGCTCCACACCAGCACTGATAAGCAGAGACCAGCACTTGGTCCCTTCAGACAAGGATGGCTGCAAGGAGGGCAGCGCAGATGCATGGAAAGCACCCACCCAGCGGCGGGGAGGCTGCCTGCAGAGGCTGAACTTTCTGAGCCCCAAAGCAATGTTCCTCAGAGCAACCCAGGGACGTGGTGTCACTGTCCCTAACACGACCCGGCTGCCCCCAAACTTCCAGGATTTGCAACCAAACTGCTGCAGCATTTAGATCCACATGAACCTGAACAGGGTAGGATCCCCTCACCAAAGCAAGGCCTGTGCAGCATCCTGAGCAGCAGAAACTTCCAGCAGCAAGACCAGGAGGAGTCGTCCGTTCAGAGACCAGTCCTTTTTGGTCCGATGCACGGCACCCTAAGATTTCTCGATCAATTTCCCATTTGATAACTTTTACATAACCAGGCTCCTTGCTCCTGAAAATAGCTTTTCCAAATCCTTCAGTCAGATGGGGGTCAGTAGGATGTTCCCAACCCACTTTTATTTCGAACCAATGCATTGGTTTGAAAATAAACCTTTTCTCACATTTATACTTCATTCTCTGGTGAGTTTAATTATTTAAAATACTGCAAGGGGAAACACCTCATTGTGGCTTTCATTTTGCTGGGATAAATAAAAGAAAAAAGCGTTCATACAAATCAGTCCCCATTCCCTTTCTCTACACCTACTCCATTTTGACTAAGTATTTTGGAGTGGGAATGCCTAGAATTAGACAGATTACTCCTGGTGTTTTGCTAGGCCCTTGGTCTTAATCCTGACTTCTGTCACGGGGATTTCCATGGATGCTAAAAGCCAACTTACAGGAAGTTATTGAAGAAAACCAGTTGCAGGCCATGAGCTCCTGTTGAAGAAAACCTGTTGCCCATGAGCTCCTCCTTTTGCTATCGATGCACTGAACAGCAGAGCAGGATGTCGCACCTCTGACTGCCAGCTACTTACTGAGAAACTAAGACGTTGTTTTACTTAACAAATCATGACAGTTTTCTTCTCTTTCTTTTAGATGTCACATCTCCCCTGGTGGCTACTGGGGGAGCAATCAATCAGTCAGCAACCGCATTTGGACATGGCTTTGATTTTCTACGTAGATCACTTGCAAGTTTGAAGGGATGTATTATCCAGCATCGAACTCCCTCAAAAACAATTCTCAATTCTGCACTCTCAACGTTTGTTCCTCCTGCTGTGTCCTGTATCACACAGGCACATGAAGAATGGGTTTATGCGCACCTTCTCCTGTTGGAAATGTATTTTGTAGGGTCATTTGCATTGAAATATTCTCTAAATTTCTCCTCCTGGGGCATGCCTTCAACTTTCAACATCTCAGCACCAATTGTGTACTTCCTTCTTCACCCTGAGTACAATCTTATATTGTCTTTGAGCTACAAATGAATACAAGTGTACAAACTAGGCTTTTCTGCCTTCTTTTTTTTTAACCCACTTTCTTCTACGTGAAATTTAGGTTTAGATTTTTTTCTTTCTGAAAACATGACACGTTACCCAGAGTATTCCTCCATTTTCCATCTAGACAGAAGACAGAAAGCACAAACTTGCTCCAGTCTGTCAGCATTTCTTGTTCAGCTTTACAAGAGCGATTGAAGGAACAAGGAACAGGTACACCTGTCTCAACCTCAACTGCTAACTTCAAAACTTGAAAATGAAGCTCTTACAAGCAGGTAGTGGTCCTGTTATTACTACACGCATGTAAATAGTGCTTTTAAAAAGCTCTCTGTCAGCTGTGTTAAGAATTACACTACAATAGCAATTCCAAACTTAAGGTTGACAGACATTTTAAAGATTTTCATCTTACTCCTGGCAAAAAACTCTCCTGAAAAAAAATAATTCAGGAGCCTCTTCTGGCTAAAGAACACCCGCAGGGTTCTGCTATGAACCTGAGGAGTGGGAACTCTTCCAAGTGGACATCAAGAGTTCCTGATTAATCACACCCTTGTATTATAATATTATATTCACACATGTGAATACAATAATATTATATTCACACCCGTGTAGGTTACAGTGTTGCTGTATTGATGCCTATTCAGTCAGAGGCATCTCCAGACATATTTTTAAGGCTAAGATAAACCATGCCTCAGTTTTGTCTCTGCCTTTCCTGCACTAGGAATCTAAACAACTAACTCAGGCTCAAATATCTGAGGAAAATGGAAAGAATTCCACCCATTTTGGTGACTCTTAGAGAAAAAAATATACCTGCTGTGTAAGTGATTGCTCAGAATTGCTGGGGTTTGTTGCAGTCTCAATAGAGAAAGCTGGAAAAGGGTAAGGACTGAGATCCAGCCCAGAGAAAAGACAGGAGAAGCAGTGGAGGACAAACGTGTAACATGTCATGAATATTTTGTGACACTTCAGTGCAAAAAAGCCCAGTCATAAGGGACCAATCTGGCAGAAAGTACATAAACTGCTGATGCACATTTTCTGCTGACAGTAGTCAGATTTTCTGACCAGGATATCATTCAGAAACTGCCACTCTCATCTGCAAAGTCAGAAATTGAGGCGAGGTGAATTTCCAAATAAAGTTTTATTTTGGCTCAAAGTTGCCCAGTGCTTTGCCTTGACATTGGCAGGTAAAACAGTTTCTCAAGAAGTTTTATGAGGCCATTCTGAGATTTCACTGGTCCTTGCTGCCCCTCAGGGGTCAGTCTAAAGCTGAATTTGTGGCAGAGAACAGAAAACTGAAAACCCCCAAGGGCTCTCTCAAGCTTTCCTGAAAAATCTGAGTTCAGTTTGGGTGGGCTCTGCCTTGCTCGGGTCAGAGCTGCTCCCAGGGGGCTGCAGAGGTGCTCACAGCTAGGAGTTCAGAGGGGAGATGGCAGATTATTCAGTGGCTGTGGAAGGATGGCTCACCACCTCTGGGGACAACTCTAGGGACACTGTACCTACAAATGACCGATCTGAGCCTCAAAAACACTGATGAATATCACTGCACAGGGTCTTCAGCCCTGGAACACAGACTTGTACACGCTAGCATGGCTGAGGTGCCTGGTGGCAGCAGTTAACCCAGAGCCATTCACCAGAAAGATGGCATCCAGTTTGCATCCCCTCACTCCAAGTACTTCTCCCACATTTTTATCCGTTTACTTCAGTACCAGACCTATTTTTGTGAAGAAATGCAACGTTGTGCAGAGGCTGGGGAGGCCCAGTAACACACATCCCACAGAGACTTGTTCCAAAACTCAGAAAGCTGGAAGCAAGGTTTTTTCCCCATTTAGCTACAAGACCTTTTCTCTCACTATACAAGAGGGCAAGTCTTTTGTCTTTGCAGTATTTGCTCCTGCATCTTCTGCTTCTTGTCCATATATATATTTTTTTTTTTTTTTAAGAGAACATGAAAGGATTGCATTAAGTCTTTAACTGAAAAAGGTATTTTTCCAGATAGATACAGTCCTCTTCTTACTTACTGAAACTGAAATATTCTTCTAGGAAACTCAGCATGAAATTGAGTGATAAAATGCCAAATTTATGCCTTGATTTTTCTCAGGGAACTTTTTATGCAACTATACATTAGTCTGAACTGAGTTGCCTGAACTAAAGTTTTCTGTTTGGACTGAGTGATTAATTTTAAACTCTTCTCATATCAAATAGTCTAGCAATTCTCTCTTTACGATTCCCATATTTCAACGTGCACAATTTTAGAGGAAAATTCCATTCTGAGTTCCAAAAGCTTTGAATTCACAAGCATTTTATTGTGTCAGGGACAGAATGTTGGCAAATTGACGTGGTACTTCCCTGGAAATAAGTGATCAAGTGAGCTGATGTGAATCAGTCACTGCTGTACAAGGCATGCAAGATTTATCATCAATTCAAACCATCTCAGAAGCTGGTGCACCTACGAAGGTGAAAGCAAGACTGCTGATTTCTAGAACCAGTACCCTGGGGAAAGTTGAACAGGATTTGTTAGTGTCAGGTCAGAGGCTGGACTCTGTGATCTTGGAGGTCTCTTCCAACCTGGATGATTCTGTGCTAAGAAAAAAGATTGGCTCATATGGCATTTGGTATTACTTCCTCACTTGTCTCATCTAAATCTCTCCTCTTTTAGTTGGAAGCCATTACCCTTATCCTATCACTGCACTCCCTGACAAAGTGCCTCCCCAGCTTTCCTGCAGCCCCCTTTAGGCACTGGAAGGCCACTGTCAGGTCTCCCCAGGGCTTTCCATTCTCCAGGTTGAACAGCCCCAGCTCTCTCAGCCTGCCTTCATAAATCCTTCTCTCCAAGGCTGCTCTCTGTCTCGTCGCCCAGCCTGTGTTTGTGCTCGGCGCTGCCCCAGCCCAGGTGCAGGACCTTGCACTTGGCCTTGCAGAACCTCATGAGTTTCACCCAGGCCCACCTCTTGAGCCTATCCAGGTCCCTCTGGATGACATCCCCATCCCTTCCCTCCAGTGTGCTGACCACATTACCCACTGACTGGTCCATCCATCAAATCCACGTCTCTCCAGTTCAGAGACAAGGATACCACAGGGGACAGCGTCAAATGCTTCCTACAAGACCAGGTCGGCCACATCAGCTGCTCTTCCCTTACCCGTGAATGCCCTAACCCCATCGCAGAAGGCCACCAGATTTTTCAGGCACAATTTGCCCTTAGTGAAGCCCTGTTGGCTGTCACCAGTCACCTCCTTATTTTCCATGGACCTCAGCAGAGTTTCCAGGAGGATCTGCTCCATGACCTTGCTGGGCACAGAGGTGAGACTGGCCTGTAGTTCCCTGGGTCTTCTTTTTTTCCCTTTTTAAAATGGGGATTGTGTTTCCCCTCTTCCAGTCCCTGGGAACTTCACCAGACTGCCACAGCTTCTTAAGTGTGACAGAGAGAGGCTTAGCAGCTACATCTGCCAGTTCCCTCAGGACTTACAGGTCTATCTCATCAGGTCCCATGGACTTCAGGTCCCTTAGATGGTCTCAGACCTGATCTTCTCCTGCAGTGGGCAGTTCTTCATTCTCTCAGCCCCTGCCTTTGCCTTCTGAGGCTCAGGTTACGTAGCTAGAAGTCATCTGACATCCAAACTATCCCCACAGAGGGAGAAATAAAGCACTGCATCATGGCTAGGAAGACAGGCTGCCTTGATATTTAATTGTTGTCACCTAACTGCTGCCAGAAGATGAGCATGGTGGAAACCAGACCACAGACACATAACATGGACAGCACTTTTTCGCTAGGCCTTGGCAAAAGGCAAGTAAGAATGAATACCTGTGACTCACAAGAGCTGGGTCTGAGCCATATTTCTGAATGTAGAAAGGCTGCAAAGCAGCTCCAGTGTGAAGCAGAAAAAGACCTCTGTGGTACGCTGAATTTAGCAACGTCACCAGGAGCTTCTGACTCAGAGCCCACTGCCCAGCCACGCGTGCACATCACCACCACACCTACCTGCCAAACCAGCACGACTCGGCTCGAGCGGAGCTCTGCCACCAGCAGCCGTGAAGCAACATCTCATGAAGAAATCCTTTTTCTTTCAGGGTTATAATTAAGCCATGCTTCGTACCACTGCTGCTGGCTGGTGCGGGAAGGCTGCCGATGAGTTGCACTGGGAGAAAAGGCAGATCGAGTCCGATCGGGATCCCGCTTCAAACCCGTCCTTGTTGGCCTGAGTCAACCTCAGGCCAGTCTAGCCCAGCTTTTCTCTCACAATGGAGTTCAAGACCCTGCTGCCAAAAGGTTCCTCTTCCAACCAGCTTCACAGGCCCTGCTCCCATTGACCCTGCAGACCAGTTATTGGGGATTTTCCCTGTACAGACGCACAAACCACACCGGACAGGCACTTGAAGCAAGACATTTAGCTGCATCCAGGCCAGCGCCCACCTCCTTCAGGTCTGATTTGACATCTTCCCTCTGTGGGCTGCTCAGGAGCTAAGCCAGTGGCCAGGAGGGCATCTGCTTGCTCAGCCAGGTCACTGGTAAGCTAACAGCTCCCTCCTCTGTCAGACAGCACCAAGAGCAGCCTAGAATCTGTCCTAGCATCACTTGCAGCAGAGAATATTATTCACTCTCTCATTTTTGCACGCAGGAATGTCTCCAGGATAGTTTCCCTGGGGTACACAGACACCCAGGAACCCCCAGCCTGGTGCACTGGGTGCAGCTGAGGCTTCAGTTCTCACCCGTTCAATTTGTGCAAGCCTCACAGCCAGCAGCAGGGCATGGTCAGCGTGCCCTTTCCCTTCCTGATGTCCCAGCACATACCAAACGCCCTGCTCCAGTCCTTCAGGGATGTGGCTTTTGCAGGGTGCACTTTCTTATAGTACAACTCATTAGAGCTCTTCCAAACGTTTCTAAAAGAAAAAAAAAAAAAAAAAAAAGAAGAGAACAGTCAGGTAACCTTTTTCTAAATTGCACAAGAAGTTGATTTTAAATACCTTCCTGTAACTTTGAAATCTTCTCTTTATATTCTATATTCTGATGCTTTGCAAAGCACTATAAATTTCTGTCCAGTGGCATTATTGCTGGATCCCACTGAACACCTCTACCTGCTTTTTGTCTGTCCCACTCTGTTTAAAAACTCAAAGTTCTGGATAAATCTGGTCTTTGAGCATAAACTGAATTTGACTGGTCACTTGTTGCCTCCTAGTCAACCTGTATAGTTTTTCTGATAGAGTTTTTAACTCAATTAACTCTTTTCACACATACCACAAGGTAAACTTGCTCGCTTTTATTGCATTTTCTTGCCCTAGCAGCTACTGTGCACTTAAAGACAGCAGAACATCATGTACGAGCTTAAAGCAAAGGTGCTATGTAGGTGTGGAAAAAGCTGAATAATTGTGAATTGAAATTCAAAGCAGCTTTCAAGTGAGGCATGAGCTAAAAGGGTTGTGTGGAAAAATAAATGACTTGCAACAAAAAGAATATGATAGGGAAATATAGGAAAGGGCTTCAGTGCTGCATCTGGAGCTGCTTGTACCCTGCCTGCAGGAGAAAGGAAGGTGGTTCATGCCAAGAACAAGGATCAAGCTTGTAAAATTCACTGCTGTTAGAAACTGTCATGCTCAAGCACCAGCCAGGGGTCTCCGGGAGGTATGGATTTCTGCATAGACATTCCCTGGTACAGACACAAGATAAACCTTCAGGTTCAAGTAATAAATCACCTTCCTGTGAAGAAGCCAGAAGGATCCCACCTGAAATTGGACAGGAAATACCAAACACCACGATTTCTTTCCGGTTGCTTCACTGTAGGATTTGCAAGAGGACTTGCTGCATCTGGGTACGCAGGAGTCCTGCTGGCTCTGCTGTTCCTGGGCAGCCTGCATGCCTCAGCACCTCGAGGGCTTCTGCACCAGGGCTTCTCACGGTGGGAATAGGGCTGTTTCCTCCTCCTGCACTCCTGCCATGGAGCTGGCTGCTCCCCAGGCCGGGAAATAGCGAGGCACCAACACCCCACACAAACCCATTGGTGCCACACCAAGTGCACTGAGCTCACGGGATTCATTTCTCCACGCCTGTCTGAAAGCCCCATGTTCGACCAGGGGCTAGCAACTTTTTGGAGCTTCTGCCACCTCCTCTCCTGCAAACCAGAGGGTTTTGATGCTCCTCTGCCTAGGGAAGGGCAGTTCCCTGTTCTCTGGAAATCCCCTGCACTGGAGCTCTCCCTATCGCTAGGGCTGCTGTGACAGCAGTGCTGCCCCACACCATGCTGCAGATCCTTTGCAATCTGCACACCCCCCCAGAGGCACAAGCAGGTTAATTGCTGCAGTCATCAGGAAGGAGGATGCTAAAGGACCGGCCTTTGAAGTGGCTGCTTCTTTTAGGACTTCAGACAAGTGACTTGGCCTTCTGGCTTCCGTATCTGTGGGACAGGTACACAACCTAAATTTGTTAAAGCCTGAACTTGGCCTAAATGCTGCACATATTGGGGGAGAGGAAGAAGAAGGTCTTACATGGAAGAAATAGATCACCTCCTGGTTTGACTCAGCTTTTTTCTTTTTTTTTTTTTTTTTATACTGGCACCACTGGGAGAGTTCCCATTTGCTTAACTAGGCCACGTATGAGGAAACTGGGAGGGCACTTAAAATGTTTGGAGTGGCTTGACCTGCTAACTTTCATTCTTCATCAATCTGAGCAGCCTGGGTTCAGATGAGTTTTTTGACTTTCAGATGAGCTGAACATCCAGAACAGCATGGAAAAGTTGTTGCGTGTATGTTTATATATATATAAAACCACACACAACCTTCACACTTCTAAGTTTAAGTAGTCCTAAAGCAATAAAATGCTATGACAGCATTGTTATATTGGTAAGCATGTTTGGGAGCTGGGAAGGATATCTAAAAACAGCCTACAATACAATTAGCCAAGAGAAAATATCTGAGCAGGGTACATTATGAAAGGACTTTTGCTAAACAATATCTACTCAGACTTCTGTAAAGGCCTTTGACGTGCTCCCACACGGCATCCTGATCTCCAGACTGGAGAGATATGGACTTAACGGACAGACCATTCAGCAGGTGAGGAATTGGCTTGAAGGCTGCACCCAGGGAGCAGTGGAGGGAGGTGATTGTCCCCCTCTACTCCACCCCTGTGAGGCCCCACTTGGAGTCCTGCAGCCAGGTCTGGGGCCCCCAGCACAAGAAGGATGTGGGGCTGTTAGAGCAGGTCCAGAGAAGGGCCACAAAGTTGATCAAAGGGCTGGAGCACCTCTCCCGTGAAAAAAGGCTGAGAGAGCTGGGGCTGTTCAGCCTGAAGAGAAGGCTCTGGGGTGACCTCATTGCAGCTTTTCAGTACTTCAAGGGGGCTTGTAAAAGAGGTGGAGGGAGACTTTTTGCGCATTCAGATGACAGGATAAGGGGGAATGGCTCTAAACTAAGAGAGGGGAGATTTAGATTAGTGATTAGGAGGAAATTCTTCACTCAGAGGGTGATGAGGCACAGGCTGCCCAGAGAAGCTGCAGATGCCCCATCCTTGGAGGTGTTTGAGGCCAGGCTGGATGGGGCCCTGAGCACCCTGATCTAATGGGTGGCGTCCCTACCCATGGCAGGGTGGTCAAAACTAATTGATCTTTAAGGTCCCTTCCAACCCATATGTTCTCAAAGAAAAACCCCGATCAGCTACTGCTTTCTGTTACTTCCTCTCAAGTTCTGTTGCTTCTGGTAGCTGTAAACACACTTGAGAGATTGCCCGACTGCAATAAGTGGAATTGATTGCAAAAGTGTTCTGCAAAAGATATTCTGAGATGTATCAGCTGTTCCTGGATGTCAGCTAAGAAACCTTTTCTGCCCCTGTATGAACTCTTATATTGGCAAAAAAAGTTGGAAAAGGAAACAAACTTTACTGACAGAGAGGGAGCTAGATTAAGGATCCTCATAGCCAGTAGCAGGGCTTGTTGGCTATCATCTCCATTACAAGCAGAGCTCTCAATCTGTTAAAAGCTATTCACCATTCCGAGGGAGGAGGCAGCTCTGCCCTTATCAAGCTCCTGAAGCACTCTGATTAGCACAAGCCCACTTTAACAGTGAAAACCTGACCTGGAGCCACAGACCCAACCAAATCCAAAGAGCTCTGCCTTGGGCAAGGAGATACAGCTCTACGCACACACATGCTGCAGTCACAGCACCTGGCAGCATTCTGTAAATCAGGCCCAGAACAGAGGCCAAACTTCCTGCTGGACCAGGAAAATAGCAGCATGCCACAAGGTCCTCAATCAGAGAGTAGGAATAAAATAAATGGCAGACAGGAACATGACACAGGGGTTGCTGTTTGAGCCCCACTGAGGTGGTGTCCAAACTACATACGTAATTTCCCCCCAGACTTAAGACAAATGGATTTCAGTCTCGATGTACCTGTGGTGTCAGAGGTAGACATGTAGTGGGCACCTTAATGAACAAACCATCCCACACAAACCAGGCCCCACACAGTCACTGCCAGCCAAGCACCAGCAACAAGCTGCAGGCCTTAAAACAAGCTGTCACCATGTTAAACGTTAACTCTTGCTCAACTTGGTAAAAAAACAATCATTTTTCAATTCCCAGAAGGCGCTAGCACCAGAGCCTCACCTACTGGAGGAGGTTCAAGCAGTTCCTTCACCAACAGACACCAGGCAGCAGTCCACAGAAAGGCCAGGCAGAGGTAGCTGAGGGGGAAACTCAGCCAGAGGAAGAAGGAAGGAGAACGAGGCACAGTTTGAGGCTCACAGCACCCACTCCCCTTGGGGGAGCCTGGCTGCAGGAAGCTCTCCCCAGACACCAGCAGCAGCCCCACCACCACCACTGGGAGCTCAGAGGTGTCAGGGGCTGATGGCTGCCATGAGCTGCCCCCAAAGGTCCCCTCAGAAGGACCTCGGCCGGCTGAAGAAGCCTGGAGGGACACAGCAGGATGGAGCCCCCCGAGCACAAAGGGGAACAGGAGCTTCACACCCAAGCCTCCTACAGAAACCACGGCACCCCTGCCTGGCCCAGCAGCAACCACCACAGAGCCACCCTCAGCGCCGAGCTCCACCAGCAGCCCAACAACAGCAGAGAAAAGATATTTAAGCTCCTAATTAAGCACCTAACCCACTCCGGGCCTAAACCCCCCTCAGAGGGGCACCAACACAACCCCTCCTCCCACACCACCCACCGCCACCCGCCCTAGCGCGGCGTAAATAGCACCCGGGCTTTTATAGCGCCCCTTCCCGGCGGCCCCCGCGGCCGGCCGCTCCCATTGGCTGGCGGCGCGGGCGGGGGCGCGCACGGGCGCGCGCCAGCCGGGGCCGGGCCGGGCGGGGCCGAGCGAGGAGCGCAGCGCCGCGCCGCGTCGCGCCGGGCCGGGGAGCGCGCACGCCCCCGCCCCGCCCGTTTCCGTTCGCCGCCGCTCTGAGCTCAGGGCCTGTGGAGCAGGAAGCGGCGGGAGCCCGGACCCAGGGGAAGGCCGCAGGTACCGGCACGGGGCTCAGGGCCGCGCGGGGGGGGCGGGGAGGGATGGAGGGAGGGCTGGGGGGCCGCTCCCGGTGGGTTTTCCCGGTGGGTTTTCTCCCCGTTGGTTCTTCCATTCGGCTCCCGGGTGGGGCCCGGCCGGGAGCTCCGCGAGGCTGGTGGCGGGTGGGGGGGGGAACCGGCCCACACCCCCCCCCACCTTTTCTCCTCCCTCTTTCTCCTCCTCCGCCCCGTCCCGGCCGCGTTTCCCGGGGGAGCGCCGCCAAGTTCCCGGGGTCGGTAACGGGGCCGTTCCGGGCGGCGGGGGAGGGGAGAGGAGAGGAGAGGAAGGCAGGGCTGGAAGGAGGGGGGGGGGAGGGAGGGAGCGGCGCCGGGAGCAGCTTCCCCCGGAGGGCAGCCCACGGGGCTCGGCCGCCCTTTATGGAGGAGAGCGGGGGGCTCCCTCCGCGGGGACGTTGCCGGTTTTTGGGGGGGGGGAACGGGGGAGCCGCGGGGCCGGGGCGCGCCGCGAGCGGGGCGTGGGGCGGCGGAGCGGCAGCCGCCGGCGGTGACGTCACCGAGCGCGGGAGGAGCCGGGGGGGGGGGGCGGTGAGGGGAGGGAGGGGGGGGGGAGGGGAGCGCGGGCGGCGGCCGCTCGGCAACGGCCGGGCCGCGGGGGCCTCGCCTCAGCGCGGAGCCGGGCCCCGGCCGCCCCTAAAGGGGACGGGTTTAGGCCGAGGAGCGAGCGGGGGGTGCTGAATAACGATCCGCGCCGGGCCCTGCTCGTCTTTTTTTTTGTTGTTGTTGTTCCGCTGGGGGAGTTCTTTTTGTTTTTTTTTTTTTTAAGAGTGGGAGCCCTGCCCCGAGCTGCCTGTGAGGCACGCCTGCTGTAAACCCTCGCCCTGACCGGGTTCGGCCAGGTGGCTGGCGTCGTGTGGTGCTAGAAAGGTGTTTTTTTATTATTATTATTATTATTATTGCTATTATTTTTTCTTAGGGAACGAGTCCCGCAGACGTAACCGGCGGCCGCGGAGCCCTCGCGGCTCGCCAGGCGCGCGCCCTGGCTGGGTGCCACAGGGCCCGAGCGCCACAGGCAGGCGCTGCCCCGAGCCAGGAATCGACAGCAAAAACATCCTAAAACGAGCTTAATTGCCACCAGGATGTAGGGCTGGAGATGGCTCTTCAGATAAGCAAATTCCGAGTAGAAACAGTTTGATTTGTGTGTGGGGGGGTTAGGAATTAGCAGCATCTTCCCTCACTTTTTCGTGGTAGCTCTTGTTTTCACTGCTTTTTACTTACATCTTATCTTGATCCTCTTGTTGTTTTTTTTTTACTTTTCAACATATTTACATTGCCCCAAGTGCCATTGGCTCTTCTTTGCACAGCTTGCGTGGTCTGCTCAGCTCTCTGAGCTCTTTCCTCGACCACCACTCTCACCAGGCCGTCATACCTCCCTGGTCCTGTCTCTGTGTAGTATCCGCAGTATTTCAGTCCCTGCTGCTGTGATGTTGTCGAGGTTCTTCCCAAGTCTCCCCTCAGACCTAACACCTTACATTTTACGCTAATGCCTGGACTGGTTTGTGTGTTGTTATGTGTCCACTTAAACTGCTGTATGTCGCTCTGTTCTCTCAGGACTTGCCTTCAAGTTTAACTAATGTGGAGGAAAAGTTAAACCGGTGAGCTCGAGGAAGTTCCCGTGTCAGGAAAGGCTAGTCAGCGTGCCCTTCTAATGCTAAGTTGTTCCGTGCGGTGAGTCTGTGCTGCTACAGAGGTAATATTGGTAAAAACTCGTACCAGAGAGCATTGCTGTGCGAAGTAAACGCACATAATGACAGCTTGACTTAGGTTCCAGGGATGTGGCTATGCAAATGCACACGCCTTAATGCGGAATGGAAATCCTCGGGTGGTGGCGTGGCTGCCCTCCTGCAGCGCTGAGCACGGTGCAGAGCGCCAGGTAGCCGAACACAGTCAGCTGTGTATTCCCTCTGTGATCGTCTCAAGAAGCCCAAGTATCCCAGAACTGCTTCCAGTCGCTGATTAAGTTACTGTTGCTTTGCTGTGTGAGCCATGTACACCACTGCCAGGTGTCCAGGTACCTTCTGACCTTGATCTCTGTTCTCACCTCATTCTGAGCTGTGGGTGAAAGATGCCAAAAGCGTGAGTGGAGTTGGTAGAGGAGCCCTGATCCGTCCATCCTCTCTTCTCTCCTTTTCCTAGCCACGTTTTCACTTGAAAAGGGTATTTGAGAGAGTGAAATAACTAAAATATCCATAAAGCAACTTTTGATTAAGGTGTTTGCTGTCCACTCTTGCATGCACACTACTAGTAGCCAGTCCTTCCTAAGCAGATCTCCTAATTAAACCAGTCGGAGCAGGGTTTGCTCTCATCCTCTGACCAGCCTTCATGAAGAAGGAGTGGATGGTGTCACCGGTGTACCTGATGCCTCTAATAAAATTGGGCTGTGCACCGACAACAAATGTGAGGCCTGTCTTCCCTCAAACTCCAACGGTTGGTTTTTGATTGATTTTTTTTTTGTTGTTTTTAATCAGAAACCGCAAATTCAGCCTCCTTGCTCAGTAAACTAGCAGTGCTTTGTGGCCAGAAGTCTCTTACCTGACCGCGTACTGGCTGGTGGAACTGTCACGGTGTGGAGCAGGTCCTCGTGTGGGTCTGTGCAGCCAGAGGGATTCCTCCTCCTCAGCTTTTAAGGAAGGTTGCCTTTGTGTGTGTCAGTGGTTTGGAAGAGCCAGCAGCTCTCCCAAGTACCAGTTATCTCTGTTTGCATTCTTTGCTAACGTTTCATTTTTCTTACATTTTACACGTGAAGGCTCTTTGTTCTTCACCTTCCATCTGCACTGCTGAAGTTGTGTGCGATGAGAAGGCTGGCGTGGGGTAGGATCTCAACAGCTTGGTACTGACAAAGGGAATCAGTTCATTGTTTGAACTTCAGTCCAAAAGCTGTTGGAAAGGCTGGCTTCCATGTAAACCACAGCAGAACTAGGCTTCTGCACTTGAAATTGAAAATGTTGCTGGGAAGATTTTAAATTACAGTGTGGAATGTCAACAGATGAGAATGCAGTTTGGGAGAAAGAAACTGTTCAAAAAAAGAATATGGCCCTCAGAAAGTTCAAGTTCTGAAGTTGACCCAGAAGGTAAATAAGAACATGAACTGTCACGTTCAAGTCAAATGAGAAATACAGGAAACTTTCAGTACCATCAAACTGCTACCAAAATTAAATGATAAATTGTTTTCCAAGCACGTAATACGGTTGCTGGAGTCTGGAGGGTCAGTAGATGATGATGAAGTGAAAGAAGTATTTGACGATGAAGCCATCAGAAGAAAGTTATGTGATTTATGTGCAGTCCTGTTTACTGTGGAGGAGTCCAAAGAGGTTCCTCTGCCAGAAATTCTCTTTATGGGGAGAAGGACTCACTGGAAGATCAGTCAGCAAAGAGTATTTCAGGAAAATGCTAAGTGTAGTTACAAAAGGCCAAGAGCAGATGGTGCTTGCCCAAGGGGTTCCGAAGGAACTTGGGGATGAAACGTCTGTGTTGGTAATTACGCTGTCTGACTTCTCACTTCATACCTTGAAGCCAGAGAAATAGGAGATGGCCTACATGGTATCAGTTCTTAAAAATAGTTCAGCAGGATATCATAGAGTTCAAGGCCTATTTTTAAAATTAAAAAAAAAAAAAAAGTAAAGAGTTGGGCTAACAACTTAAAAGTGGATAAAATCAGTGCTGCCTTTGCAAAGGAAGTGGTGCTGCTTAAGCCTCCCAAAGTTTTGGAAGGACTTTGTAAGCACAGAGAAGGGAAGCGTGGGGCAAGAGAAGAACAGGGGACTATGGAGTTATGCCTGTTTTGGTCAGCATGCTCTCAAACAGTCTGGTGAGATCTGAAGGTGAGGCGGGTGTTGGGTAGTAAGTGGAAGAAAGACGAAAGCTGACTCGGAAGAGCTGCGTGTAGTCCTGATGCCGAAGTAAAGGTAGTAAAACGTCAAATGAAATTCATTCCAGACAGATGCAAAGCCAGGAAAAAAAATCGTGATTTCATGGGGGGAGAGTTAATTATTCCCATTTAGGAGGAAGAGGTTATCATAATTCTTTGGAAATGCTGCAGGTTGAATATTCAGCAGTGATCAGATGAGTGCATGTGAGGAGCCCTGGGGAGAGGAGTAAAGAAGAAAGCAGGAAAGCACCACGGCTCTCGGGTCACAGCCCACAGATACCCTGATTACTGCGGAGGAAAATGGACTTGGGGATTCGGTACAACAGGAAAAGCAAAGAAGAGGCTGAAGAGGATGATCAGGGATAATGCATGGATTCCATACAGGGGATGCTTAAGGAGATTTGAACTCCTCAGCTTGGCAAAGATGTGCCTGAGTGCGTTCTGGTCTAGATCAAAACCCACGGTGCCTCTTGCAGGCTGCACAGAGACCACAGAACTCAGCACTACAAAGCGCTCTGCGTGGCGATGATTTATGTGACTTCAAAATCCAACAGATGAAATCACAGAAGAAAACGCTATCAAATGGGCTGCCGAGCACAAAGATTAACAAGCTGACTAAGAATACCCAAGCTGGAAACTGGGAAAATAACCTCAGGGAGGTGTCAGTGCATTTGTTTGTTCTTCTCCTCCCTCGGTCATCTCAGAGGCAGGTGGGTGCTGGCAGG
Source organism: Aythya ferina (assembly GCF_964211825.1). Lineage (NCBI taxonomy): Eukaryota > Metazoa > Chordata > Aves > Anseriformes > Anatidae > Aythya > Aythya ferina. The sequence goes on from NC_140306.1 coordinate 15,167,444, forward strand.
AGGAGGAGGGCGTTTGGCCTGAACCACTGCAGTCTCAGCAGTCATCTCATGGTAGGAGCAGAGGAAGAGGAAGAAGACAGGTGAGAGCATCCTCTGTGAGTGCGAAGAGGTGGTTTCCTTGCATGTTTGTGCTTCTGCCATGGTGCAGGGCAGTGGCAGGTGCCTGAAGGCAGCGATCTGACCCAAGCAGGACCTGCTGGGCTGCTTTCAGGCCATCCTGCTCCGTGCTGGACACAAGGGAGGTATCCGGGCAGGGGGGACACCAAGAAAAAAAGCTGGCACAAATGTAAAGCGTTTTGCAGATCGCACACATGACTGGAAATCCACGGACCTGCTATAATTACCTCAATATTAAGCCCTAATCTCATTTTGTGCAAAGTAATCTTGGGACTTGCTATTGCATAAGAGAAGTGCTCTCGTAAGTCGTCGTGCCTGCAGATAACGAAGAACGAGTCAGTGGGGGCAAAGTAACAAGAATATTAAACGAGAGTTGGAAGGACAGCGATGGAGGCACAGATCCTGAAGGAAAAGTTTGCTTTCTGCCCCAGCAGTCTCTGCTTTATCTCCTGCCTCGGCTGTGGGAGGAAGGGTGTCGTGTCATCGACTCATTGTGGCAGAGGCGAAATGATGGAGTTAGCTTTCTTCCCTGGGTTCTGAAGTGGTGTCAATCCCATAACCCTGTAGAAAAAGGGAGGAGAGCTTTGCAGGCAGACAAGAGCAGAGCAAACAGGTCCAGAAGGACCTCGCTGAGTTTGGTGCTTGGAAAAGAGGGTGTGCAGGGCCAGGGGAGAGCTCTGCTTGCAGGTATTGCACTTCTAGCTTTTAACGTTTTTGGCTTAAGCAGGCTAAAAAAATATGTTTAGGGAAATTCCTTTTGTGATGTTTTTCCCCAGTCACGTGCTGAAAGAGAAATAAATATCCTGGCTTGGAAAGGAAATGGAAGCATCTTGTTTTGTTTGCATGTAAAAAGCAATGCAGGACAGCCATACTGCTGGGACAGGAGAAGTGTGGAAACCGAAAGTAAGAAACAAAAAACAAGCTCAAAGACCCGGAAAATGCCTGGCTGGGGGGAAGTTGGAGCTGGAGGAGAAACCTGTGACTAAGAAATTACGGATCTGAAAAGTTACAGATCTCAAAAGTGTGTTAGAAATAGCAAAGTCCTGCTGGGTGTCTGCTGTCCTTCGCTTTGAAGCTGGCTCACCCGGCGCTCCCTCCTGCACCTCCTGGAGACTGAAGACCTGGGCCCTGGCTGTCCTCACCCTCACTTATCTCTGAGAAACACCTGCGAGTCGTTCTCTTCCTCATTGCGAGCCTCTTCCAGATTGTCCCTTGTGCAGTTCTGGCTCCTTTGTTCACGTGGAAGCTGTTCAGTGCTGTAACTGCCGGTGCTGCCGTGCTCCAAAGCGCTCCCGGTTCTGGGCAGCCGTGGTGTGGGGCCCATCAGACCTGCACACGGGCAGGAGGTGCCCTCCTGGGTTCACATGTTGGCTTGGTGATTGCTGCTTTGTTCACTCTTTCCTATTTCTGGATACTGGCTTTTTATTTATTTTTAATTTTTAACTCTTCAGAGTGTTGGGCTTGTATTTTAAAGGAATTACCTATGTACCCAGAATAACAGTCATCAGCTCAGAGTCCCACAAATCCTATAGGAAGTAGGAACAGGTTTTGCAGTGTTCCAGTTCCATCCAGCATTTTATTGCTCAGGCAGAGTCTTTTAAGGTCCTGCAATTCATCACTGTAAGCCCTTGTCTTTATTACCTGAGCATCTTGGCGTTGTCAGTAAATGTTGTCTTACTCTTTTTCCTGCTTTTTCAGGTCATTTAGGAACGTTGAGCTGTACGGGTGCCGCTGCTGTTCAGCGGTGCGAGAGGTGCTTTTCTTTGTCCTGGCCTTCACCGATCAATACACGGGGAAATTCCCTGTAGCCAGGTGTCTTTGTAATCTCTGTAAATAAAAAAGTTTGAACATCACTGCACACTGAAACTGGCTGGAGTTGGTGAGCTCTGCCTCCGTTTTGTATACAGCTCAAATCTGAAGCTTTGGCCTGAGAACAGTGTGATTTACTTAGATGTTTTTTTCCAGAAAACTCTTTAAGTGCTGCAGCAGTGGAAGGAGCTTGGGAGAATGCTAGTATGTAATAATAATGAGAAGTAGGACAGCCTTAATGATTATAATCCCATCAGACTAAGACATCAATCCCAGGTACAATGATGGAATAAGTAACAAAGCGTTCAGGAAAGAATTAAGGCAATGTCACTCAGCCTAGGCTGGGGGCAAAAGAAACAATTAGTGTTAATTGCTTCGGCTTGGTTCTTAAGTGTCCATCTCAGCCTTCTGGTTAGCACTTGACAGTAATTGCGCATCACTTTCAGGAAGAAACGAAACGGCTACAAAATCAATGTGCTTCATGTGAAATGTAGCAGCTTTCAAATGAAGTGAAGCTGTGTCTAGTGAGCTCGTGGGCTGGATTTCTCGTGGCGCTCCTTGCAAGGTTGGTTGCTGCTGGCCAAGGCATGGGGGGGTTAAAATTACCTCTGCTGCGAGGCTCTGTTCTGGAGGGCCTGCTGCATGAGCTGCAGAAGGGGTGGGTTAGGTTAAGCTGTTGGCTCTCCTCCTGCTTAGGAGCTAGGGGACAGTGAAAGAAACTGATAGGGGACGGCTTTGACTTGGAAGGAAGTGGCTTTACACACAATGTGTAATTAAGCTGCGGGAACTCCCTCCGACAGGATGTTGTGAGCACTGAAAGTTTACACAGGTTCAAAGGCAGTCTGGACGCGCTGATGGAAGAGAAATCAGTTGGAGGTTACCGAGCCCACGGGAACTGCGTCTGGCCCAGGAAGCTCCTGAGCTGAAAACGTCTGGAGTCTGGGGAGCCTGTGTGAGGAAGCTTCTTGTTCCTTCTCCCCTTCTGCTTTTCTGTAGACATCCACTGCTAATCTATTGTCCTCGCTGGGCAGATGAGGCCCAAGCTAATGTGCTCAATTCCGTGCGCAAAACCCTGCAGTAAAGGGTGGCCTGCGAGTCCCCAGGTGTGGGAAATGTGGGTTTTGCTGTGGGCTGGTGCTGGAACTGCTTGCAGGATGCAGTGCTGGAGCACAGAGGGGCACACAGCTCGTGGCTGGGGCATCTTAGTGAAGGGTGTGTGTGTGTGATGGTGCTGAGGCTTTGCTCCTGTAAAGCACCAGCAGGGGGGTGGGCTGCTCAGGGAAGGAGAGCAAAGCAAAAAAAATGTTTTGCTCTTTCCCGTGGCGGCCAGAAATCAAGAAAACTTACCAGAATCAAAAGCAATTTTCTCATCTAGGAGTCAGATGAGCTGCATGTTGTCACACAAGATTTATACCAAAGAGGAAAGAAAGGGCAAAGACTGCCATTTGATCTGATGAATCCAGCTTTGAGACTTCACGTGATACCTCAGGTTAGGCGTACCATGGCCATGTGGTACACAACCCTGATCTAGTAGTGGCTGCCGGTCTGGATTTCCACAAAAACTTTGTACGGGCAGCTTGGTGCTGGGCGAGTCACCTCCTGTCCCGTCACGGCTGCCATAAAGGCAGCATAAACAATTTGCCCGGTGCTCAATGTTGTGTGCCCGTGCCTATCAAATTCTAGTTCTGAACTTCTGGAAAGCTCTTCATTACTCTGCATAAAGCACACTGGTCATTAAGGGTTCCCTGGGGCTGGCACGAAACCAGTACATTTAAGACCTCCTGCAGCTGAGCTGACCCTGCTCCCAGTTCTGGTGCCGTGGTGCGAGGAGGCGCGAGCTGGTGCTGTGCAGTTAGCTGGGAGCTGCTGAGGTTTCCTAGCTGGGCTCGTAGCATGGCTGTATGGCTCGCAGGGTAAAGCTGGCTGTGGAAGTATCTAGCTGTGTTTGCAAAGCACTTCTCCCAAGCCAGTAAAACTTACCAGGCTTGAGCGTGGTTCATACCCAGCCTGAATAAGCTGCTAGTAGAAAGCCGAGCACTCTGCACAGCCTGTCCAAGGGCCCGTGCCCAGTATTTTCACCCTGTTGGGTGCTATGCTGGCCTGTCTCACTCTTTCAGTTGTACTTCATTCATACGAGAGAAAATTTTTCTTCCACCATGGATTATGTGTAACGTGCAGTGTCAGTAGCCTGCCTTGTGCTATGCCAGCTTTAGGACTTTTTTGAGTGTTAAATTTGAAATGTAACCCTCAGAAAAACCCTAAGAACACCACCAGTGGATAAATTTTCTTTCCAACTGTTCCCATGTAGCACAGTAGTTAGGAATAGGTGTCTTTTGCAGTGCTGTCAAACAAAGCACTTTGTTCTGGGTGCTCTAAAGAATATGGTTGTTTCCCAAAAGCCTTGTCAGTAATACAGGAAATAGTGTGGTTTATTTTATGAATATCGATGTTCACAGGCAAATTAGCACAGAAATAAGCACACTTCAGTGACAGAAGCTGTGCTGCCTGTCACTACAGCAGCAGCTGCATTCATGGATTTAGTGATTGCATTCCAGTGTCACGGAACTGCAGAGCTGCTGGTACCCCAACAAGCCTTCCTTTCAAGTTATATGTGGTATCAAACGAGCGTCATGGATTTAAGCATAGAGTTTTCTGATTTTTGCTTTCAGTGTAGTAGAGATGAGTTCTGTTCTGAATGCCTTTGGATATAAAGGCAGGAAATAAGTGGTCGCTGGCAGCACGTTTTGGTGTACGTAGTTCTTTGGGATCTCCTAGAAGCCTGCAGCAGAAGCAGGGGTTGGATCTATGTCCTCTCTGTGATTGAACTTTTTTTTTTCTTTTTTTTTTTTTTTTTTTTCCCCGTACTCTTAATGCAGTCCTAAGGCCATTTGCTACCCATTTTGCAACTTCTGGAAGAGGTGAATTGAGGTCACTGTTTCCTTTGCTTCGCGGCTGTCGCCAGTTAAACGCATGGCCCGTCCTGGCTGGGTTACGGGAAAACATGGCACAGGGAGTACACGGCCTCGTGTCTGCCCAGAGGACATGATTTAAGTTAGCACGAGCAGCATTTCAGTAGTAACCTCCACCATGTTTCTAACACGTGTTTATAAGTGCTTTCATTGATGAAAAACCTAGCGGGGAAGAACACTACAAAACATGTAGTCGCTGGTGTCTTGCACTGGGACTTGGAAGGAGGAGGGAGGTGAGATGCTTGCCTTCTGCTGGCAGTTTAAAGGACAGGGATTTGTGGATCCTGGCTTCTGCTACAGGAGGGTGAATCTGGTTGCCATCCTCATCCTGGCCTTTTTCCCTTCTTCCTCCTCGTTTTCTGACCATGCTCTTCATACCGTTTCCCCCAGCCAGATGCTCCGTGTTCTCATTCTTTAACTGTCTGTGTACAGCTGCCCTACTGCAGACCTCTTTGCTTTTGGCCTGACCTCCTTTCTGTTCGTGGTTGCCCTGAGACTCAGATCGTCCTGGGTTTCAGTGCCAGACATTGCTAAATGGCCAGAAGAAAACTGTGGGAAAAGCTTGCTCATCCACGTCCTCTTCCTCTCCGGAGTCCTTGCAGAAACTCCTTTCTCCCTCCCCTGGTATTTGAGCAGAAGTGAGCGTATTGTAAAGGTAAATCCACGCCTCTGGCCCAGAGGCAGTCCTCCCCTGGGAGAGGCAGAGGGCAGGGCTTGGCTGCGCGGGGTGGGGAAGCCTGTGTAGGGTCAGACCCCAGTCCCTCAGCCTTGGGCCTGTTCCTCCTGGCCCAGGTCAGTGCTGACTGAATGAAGGCAGTAGGAAGAGTTTGGGCCTGTAATTTTCTTGGTAGTGAACTTGCAAAAGCACTTAAAACCTTAAGTGCAGCAAAAAAGCTGGTTACGAGATTTTAAGACCCGCACTTTCCAACACCTTGGTTTTGAGGGCTGCAGCAAGATTAGGTATAAAAGGATTTAAAGGGTGTTTGCCCTCCTGGCATCAGAAACGTAGTGAGAGATGCTGTTGAGCTGCTTCTGCTGGGCTCTTGGTAACGTAAGCAGTAACAGAGCAGCTTCTTGACAAAGCTGCACACCTGTATCACACGTGGGCAATATAAAGTTGGCAGCAGTTGATCGATCATTGGAATTGTCCAGTGGGGAGGCCTACACAGTGGTGAAGGGCTGTTTCTTGCACCCTGTTACTTTCTGCGAGGTTGAGAGCCGGAGCTAGAGAGGCAAACCTGGCGTGTTTGGTACCAGCTTGTCCATCTGCAGAGTGGCAGCAGCACGGCCCTCACACAGCCTCTGTGCCCTTGGGGTCTGCAGGAGAGGTGGCTCTGGAAGCCATGTCCCTTGGAGAAATAACTTGCATGCAGGAGAAAAAGGCAAATTCCACTGCAGTAAGCAATAATGCTTTGGGGGGAGCACGTTTAAAACCTGGGGAAAATTGCCTTTCCCCGTTTCTCACCCTTCTGGAGCGCTCCCTGGGTCCCGCTAACAAGCGGGGCTTTATGCCGCGCGCCTCTCCCCGAGCGGGGCTGCGCTTAGAAATAGCCTCATGCAACAAGGGCATTAGTGTGGCAGCTCTCACCAAACAGCAGCTCCTTGTGTTGTAACCTCCTGTGATGTTAGGGGCATTGAGCAAACCATCTGAAGCTCTCGTAATACCTGGGGAAGGCACTGGCCTGGGTTGGAGGAAATGTCAGCGTTGCATCTCTTCCATGCAAATGAGTCACTCGTGTCCTCTTGTGAGAGTTTCCACTCTGAGGCTAGCGGACCAGCTGGTTTTAAGAACCCTCTAAACGCAAGGCTGGGAGGACTGCTTCATTTACCAGGTGGAAAAATGGCAGCTCTGGTGTCTTGCTACAGCAGATGGCACGGATGCCCCTAGAAGATGACTGCGGCTGTTGTGTTGCACTACTTGGGGTTGGATATTTCTCACTGATTGCCCTGTGAGCACCTCCAGCGATGTCGCTCCTGCAGCTTTCTGGATTTACTGCTCTCTCCCTGCTCTATGCATTCTGTAAAAGGATGAATTTGTAATACTTGTGCTCAGTTATAGTGAGATTCTGGTGGCTTGGGCTTGCTCTATGTGTGGCGTCCTCTTCTGAACTTCAGACACAGCTTTGTACCTCTGTGTGTAAGTGTGTGCTGGTCACGGGCTGTGCTGCAGCACAAATTAACTTGTACATAACTTGAGTACATCTTAAAACATGTTAGGCTAGAAAAATACCTGGTGATTTCTGTCAAACCATAGTGCTGGTTCAAACTGGTGTGTTCTCAGGCTTCAGAATACTTGACTACAAAAACTAGAGGATGTCAAAGTGGAGCAGAAAGACCCAGCTGCAGTGAAGGCTGTTAGCGTTGTCCTTGTGGTACGTACCACTGAGGTGTAGCTGCACTGTAAGCAATCAGGTTTTTTCTCAGTTATACTCTAAGGATGTTCTGAGTGTTTGCCAGAGTTGTCAGTCCCTTCTAGCTACCCACTGAATAGTAATGTATTTATTTTAACTTAAAATAATAAACTCAAAGAAGCTATTCTTCCAAATTAAGGAGTTATTGTTGTGAATATGCTAATACAAATAAAGGAGTGATGAAGTAGAAAATAGCTGCCTTAATTTTCCATGAGCTGTGGTATACTGTTGTCACGGCCAGCTATCTACTAACATTGGGTAGCAAAAATGTTTTTTTCTGGACATGCAGCATCCCTAGAACGACTGTCAGACACACAGAGACTTTCAGTAATACAGACAAGGTGATGGATCTCTCATCAGAAGAAAATTGGTGCAGGCTCAACACCAGTGTTCCTTCCACCTTTGAGCATCCGTATGTTGAATAAAAATGAGGTAGTTCTGAAGTGAGCAGCTCTGGCAGCAGCAGTTCAACCCCCCCAGTAGAGCAGAAACTTAAGTACCGCAAAGCTGTAATGCTGGGCAGAAACAAGTGCTTGTGATGTTTGGTGACTTCCTTCCGAGGCAGCTGCTGGTGGCTGTTGGGCGATCAGATGTGACATCCTGGGGCGTGTGTAGCGACCCAGCGTTCCTGGGTTGGTTCTGAAAATGTGTTGAGGTCTGTACACAAACTCACCTCAGGCTGTGCGTGGGCAGGAGCGCTAGAGATAATGCCAGGAGCGGACTGAGCAAACCAGGGACAACTCTGAGGGCTTTGGAGGCAAGGATATCCATGGGGATCTTTACATCCCTTGATTTAATTTTATACAACGCTTTTGTTCCCAGGACGTTACGCTGAGGAAATTCTTCTGCTGTAAGGCTCTGCAAGGTGAAGCTAAAGTAACAAAGATGAGGACACAGTAGGCCACCAAGATACGATAAGGTGCTTGGGGCTTCTTCTGAGGAAGCTGGTGATGAGGGGGTTGTAATTACCCAAATATCCAATGGATTAAATGAGTGAGACTGCTCAGTGAGTGTGAGGTATGCTGCTGGCAGTCAAAAGATACTTCTAAGAAGCTGCAAATTTCAAAGTGGCTTTTGTTTGCTTTGGTTTGTTTTTTTTTTTTTCTTTTTTTTTAACTGAATTGCAGTTTTCTTGTAGACTCTTAGGCATATGTATGTGAAGAAAAAAAACAGAAGGCCAAAATACAAAGTGAGATTCAAATGACAAGGAACATTTAGAAAAAAATCTGGAGTGATGTAATTATTCAGAGGAAGTTAAGTGCTCATGTGATACCCCACAGGAAAAGAAGGCTGTCCACAAGCCAAGAAGGTCAGGCCCTAGGTGCTAGTGCAGGTAATGCCAGTGAGAAGGGGGCAGGACCCCAGCCACGAGTACAGAAGGGAGAAGCAGAAATCACTGAAGAGGAGCAGGTTATCCTGTCCTGCCACACACCAACTTTGGCTTCATTATGGTTTCTCCAGTGACCCAGATGCTTTTCTGGGGGTTGTGATGATGACACTTGCACCTGAGAAAGTCTGCAATTCAGCTGGGACTAGAACTTGGAGATGGAATAAGCCATTAATCAGGAAGGATAAATAAAAGCATGACATTAGACTATTGAGCTGTGACTGCAGGGTGACTTAGTGCCTAGCAGTGCTGATGGAAGACCACCAAAGTAATCCCCTTGTCCTATCATTGCGTGTCACCGAGCAGAGCCTGGCTCCATCCTCCTGACACCTTTACAGATCTATAAACGTTCATAAGGTCACCCCTCCGTCTCCTTCAAGCTAGAGACCCAGCTCCCTCTCTCCCCTCACAAAGGCTGTGCCCATGTCAAGTAGGATAAACAGTAATGGGCTTATATTACACAGCGCAGGCTGAGGATAGGCATTAGGGAAGTTTTCTTGTAGTGGATGTGGTGGAGCAGATTGTTTCAGAGGGTTTGTAGGACTCAGCCTTCCAGTTTTGAAGGGCATATTGCACAGCTGACAGCAGATAGGACTTCTAAGTAGTCAGCTGTGACTTGGTAAAGAGAACAGATGATCTCCAGTTCTGTAAAATCAAATGCTACCAATGCTAGAAAGTATTCAAAACCACTTAAAACCACTGAAAGATATATATTTTTTTGAAGTGTGGATCATTTTAAACCTTCCACAGATGTGAAAGATAACCCTAAGCCTCTAAGGTAAATGTGTGTACATCTGTATTCACAAGGTGAATTAAGCTCATTTTAGAGATAAATTAGGATTACTTGAGCAGTTGTGGCTGATGAAGCTGTGCTTTAGAAGTCCTCGAGCCCTTGCTGCTTGATGGCAGAAATGGTCCTGGCCTTCACACAGAGAAATACAGATCTCTGTAACAACCACTGCTTCTTAGCCACGTGGTACTAAAGGTAGCTTTTAGGTGGTTGGTTCTGCCTTCTCACTGCCTTAATTTCTTAAGGCAAGAGAAGAGGTGGAAAGGAGAAAACATTTTGGCTGTGCTCTTCTCTCCTGTGCTTCCTCAAGCCCTTCTCCCTCACCAGCAGCACTGAGTGCCCTCAGAGCTTCGTACTGGGTTTGCCGTGGCAGAAGTTAACTCACCAGGGTGCTCCCTCTGTGGTGGCGGTCGATTTTACGATGGCTTTGCTGTTTGCTCCGTTGTCATGAAGCTTCAGCAAAGCTTTTGACACGGTTTCCCATAGGATCCCACTGGACAAGATGTCCAGCACACAGCTAAACAAAAACACCACGCGATGGGTGAGCAATTGGCAAAGGGTTGTGGTAAATGGGGCCACATCTGGCAGGCGGATGGTCACTAGCGGGGTCCCCCAAGGCTCCGTTTTAGGGCCAGTCCTCTGCAATGTTTTTATAAACGGTTTGAGGGTGGAAAGGCCTTGCTGAGAGATCTGGACGGATTGGAGATCTGGGCGATCACCAACCACATGAAGTTTAAGAAAGGCAGGTGCTGGGTCCTGCACGTGGGACGGGGCAACCCTGGCTGTACGTACAGACTGGGGGATGAGACACTGGAGAGCAGCCCCGCAGAGAGGGATCTGGGGGTTGTGGCTGACAGCAAGTGGAATATGAGCCAGCAGTGTGCCCTGGCAGCCAGGAGGGCCAACCGTACCCTGGGGGGCACCAAGCACGGCATCGCCAGTCGGTCGAGGGAGGTGATTGTCCCGCTCTGCTCTGCGCTGGGCGGCCTCACCTCGAGCACTGTGTGCAGTTCTGGGCACCACAGCACAAAAAGGACGTGAAACTGTTGGAGGGTGTGCAGACAGAACAAAAAAAAAGAGCAAGTAGGTGTATAGTGCTATGAAGTACTCTCTCAGCCTCAAAATACTTTCTACTGTGGGGATTGTCTAAGCCAGGTGTGGTCTCTGCGTTCAGTAACCTGTACGGGACGTTTCTCCCACATACCTGCCTGGTCACCTTTAGATCTGCGTAAATTTCTTAAGTCCACAGCATCTTGCTGGGGTTCCTCTGGTGACTCAGCTGCTGCCTTCCAGGGGGCTTGAACCCTTTTTTTGCCGTCTTTGTGTCCCCCCCCTGCATTTATGGGAAGTGGGGCTGAACAGTGAATCCTCTCCGTGCTGCTTGGGCCACCTGTGACTTTGTAGGTGATGGTCACCAAGTCCAGTGCCATCATTTTCGGTCTCACCTCGACTCTAGCTTTTGTTTGAACCTTTTCTAGTTTTCGAGACCGAAGACCAACGTTGCTCTGTTGCTTTCCTAGCAGTTCCTGCCATTTCACCGAGCAATAGAATAGTTTGGGTTGGAAGGGACCTTTAAGGACCATCTAATTCCAGCCCCCTGCCACGGGCAGGGACCCCTCCTGCCAGCCCGGGCTACCCAAAGCCCCTTCCAGCCTGGCCTCGGGCACTGCCAGGGATGGGGCAGCCCCAACTAAATTTCATGTAGTTCTTGTGAGTGCTACCAGAGTGATGTTTCCCAGAACTTGATACTTGACCCAAGATCTTGCCTATGCAACGTCACAGGCAGCTCAGAGCCCCTTGCTTTGTTCTCAAAGTTGGGACAATTCTTTGTGCGCATCGTTAGAAGCGTCTTTATGGTGAAATGCCCGGAGCAGTGTTGGATCATTTACAAACTTTGTCAGCTCACTGATCGCACTGCCTTCTGTGTCACCAACCCCAGCGTGGTCTGGTCCTGCTGCCGAGAGCTGCGAGGAGCTGCTGGCATGTCCCCCCCACATCTCCCCCGTGTCCCCCGTTAGCCACCGCAGCCCTTGCTGGTGGCCGGCTCCAGCGACCCAGTAACGGCGATGCCCAGCACAGCGGGTTGAGGACTGAGCTGTGCACTTCCAAAAGGCTTTTTGCAGCGCAGTGGTTGTAATTTGAGGAACAAGCTGGTTACCTTGAGGTCCTCCCGCGAGTGCTCTGACGTGGCAGCAGAGAGCTCCCCAGTCCAAGTGACTCACAGAAAGCTGCTGGCACTTTACGGTTAGGACAGCTCAGCCCGATGAGAAAATGTTACTGCCCTTGAGCTGAAGCGTCTCTCACTGGATCATCCAGAAGACACTTTTCAGAATGTGTTCGTGGGCAGTATTGCTCGCTTGCTCACTTTCAGTGGAGGTTCCCATCTTAAAATGACAGAATAGGCAGAGAAATGCTGAAACATACGGATCTCCCTCCCTTCTACTGCTTTTAAGCCGAGTGTCTTACCGGTGTGTTGACACATCCTGGAGAATATTTTTCTTAAAAGGACAGGAATTTGAACTCATATGATTCCAGATGTGTTCCTCTCTACTGGGCAGATAAATGCAATTTAAAAGCTCTTATTGATTAGAAACGCAATGATTGTTAGTTATTAGCATCTCAGTTAAAAGCTGCAATGGAAGAATTAATAAGTTGTTGTCTTGTTTTTCAGCCATGGCAGCCATTCGAAAAAAGCTGGTTATAGTGGGTGATGGTGCCTGTGGAAAGACCTGTCTGCTGATTGTATTTAGCAAAGACCAGTTCCCTGAAGTGTATGTTCCCACCGTCTTTGAAAATTATGTAGCAGATATCGAAGTGGATGGAAAACAGGTACGTGTGCTCTCTTGTAATAATCAAAACGAACTTGCATTTATTCAGAACAGCGTGGAGATCGCCACACTTCTTTAATGAGTGGTCAGTATTCATGCTTAGTACTCAAGATGTAAATTTATTTTTAAATACTTAGCATGTTGCTGTGGAAAAAAAATACTGACCTGTCTAGAACCTGCACATATCCAATGTCTGTTTAACGACATATTTCTAACCTTTTACAATTTGAGACTCTAAAAACCAGACAGTTCTAGCAAGGAAAACGTTGCAGTATATGGGAGTGGATGTTCCAAAGATGTGCCTACATGCTGAGGACACTGGGCCTTTGGAATTGGTAGCAGAGTCCCTGTTTTGATTGGGACCTGGTATCGTGATGACAAAAACAAGTCCTTGGAGTAAGTCGTTCTTCATTCCTGCTCCTGGCAACACGCGGAAGCCTCTTTGGAACAGCTGACTGGCACGCTTCAAAGGGATTTCCTTTCTGTAGTTGTACATCTTCATCATCTGTTCTACTTGTCTGAAGGAATGCAGTTCTTAGCAGCCAGGCGTACTGAGCATGCAGCTCACTGAGCTTCATTTTCAGCTCGTTCTTTTGTAAATGAAATGTTATCACATCTCATTTTAAATATTTTGAAAATTGTTTTTTAATCTATGTGACCTCTGAGTCCTTCTGTTTGCCAAGCAAACAAACGTGCCAAATCCCTGATCCAAGAATCAGCCGTCTGAAAGCCAAATAGCTTGTCTTTGCGTTTGCCTCACACAAGGGGAGTGTGTGATGTGTAAAACTGTCGCTTTCAAGGGTACTCTGGAAGCATGTGAAGCAGAAACTTTGTACCTTGAAAGCCCAACTATTTTCAAAACCACTTAGGCAGGCATGGCATTAGTCTTGTTTTGTTACCGTGCAGCTCACCTCCGTGCCATGGGTCCTCATGTCGAGCATGTGGCAGGTCGTGGTGCTGGTGCTGCTGAGCTTCCTCGTCTCACCCTTACGTGTTTTTTTTGCTGTAGGTTCAGGCACAGTCAGAAAATCTTTCAGTCAGTTCTAGTTCAGATGCACTGACAGATTCATGTGCTCATTTTCGATTCTGATTTGAGCAAAAACTTTTTGAGCCAATTTTGTGCTTTATTTTAAAATTGATTTCCTACTGTCACAGTCTGATTAATTGTGTCATTACAGTTTATGCTATCCAAGTCTGAAAAGAGCTTTTCTCTCTCATGATATGAACAGGTTAGAAAAAAAAATCCTTTTAAGCTAACATAAGAACATGTTTTCGTGCAGAATTACAATTTCTACAGTTTCTTGGACTCTGAGGACTATTGTTTAAAATATGTATGATATCCGTTTCTATCTCTTATCACCTAGTTAAATTGCCTCATTCCCTTCTGCCTGAATCTCTGCATCTCTAAATGGTTTGAACAGAGAGCCATGCCCTGTCGGCTCCATGCAGCCAGTACCTAGATAAAAATTGCATGAGCTGCTTCAGCAGTGCATTTTCTGTTATGGAAATGTCAGCTGAATTTTTCATACCTAGATGACATATTTTATCACTTTGTCTGAAAACTTGATCACAGAAGTTTGTAAGAGAGTACTGCTTAGGACTGCCCTGTTGGAGAGTAGCTTGCCTGCTGTCGTCTTAGAAAAGCACCACCAGAAACATTCACAAGTCACGTGAAGACTCGTAGTGCTACTGCAGGATGTGTTTCTTTGGATGGTGCAAAGGGGCTGATACAATTGTTGTGTGAGGGAACCCGCAGCAGACGTAGCAAATGTTCATACTTTGTACAGAGACAAAATTCAGATTGGCAGATATGAATACGGAGATTACTCTAAGGAGTAATTCTTTGATATTTCAGTCAGAAATTTTTGTATAAGTATGCAAATAAGGCTTTGTATCTTCAAAATACAACCAGACATTTGAATTGCCCGTTCATTCCCATTTGAGTTCCAGTTCTGTGCGTCTGCCTTTGTCTGAGCTGCTGTGGACTTTTTTCTGGAGTTTTTCTAACATAAGAGCTTAAACAAGAATGAACCCACTCTGTTACAGACAGATCAGAGAATCTCAAGCAAGAGTAAATGTCCTTGTTTAAATGTTGGCTATATCTTCTAAACCTTAAACAATCTCGTTGGGGTGTTCTCCTCTAGTTCTGCCACAAGTATAATTATTGAGAACGTTAGCCAACTTCAGTTCTTAGTAACGAGAAACATTACATAGAAATCACTTTTATTTTGAAGCAAATTACATGTTTAAATTTCTGCTGTGATGGAGTTTTAATGAATTTATGCACAAATAAGTATTACCTTGACATTTCTTAATCACTACAGGTTCCAGCTGTAAGCCAATTGAAAACATGAATAATCCTAAATAGCGTATGCTTGGTCCTCTCTCATTGAAAACTGCTATTTCTGGAATGCTTCTCAAGCAGATTCTCAGCCCTTTGCAGCTGATTCCCTTTAATTCCTCTGGCTTGGTGTTCTGTTGGTAGCTTTTACGTTTGTTCAGAGAACTGACAGTTGGCATGAATATTAAAAAAAAAAAAAAAAAAAGTAAAAAAAAGGCTACAATAAGTTGATTTTTGGAGCTACAGAATGGGAAGTGTTTCATAGTTCTCTTGTCAAAGCATTTTGTCTTATGTTCCCCTCCTTTTGACTGGTGTTGACTGAAATACTTTATCCACTTTGCTTGGATTACTAGGTTATGAATCAAACCTTCCCTGACGAACTGGCTAACTGCCTTTGTCTGTCTTCTGCAGGTTGAGTTGGCTTTGTGGGATACAGCAGGACAAGAAGACTACGATCGACTTAGACCACTTTCTTATCCAGATACCGATGTTATACTTATGTGTTTTTCAATTGATAGTCCTGATAGTTTAGGTAAGTATCTCAATAATTGAATGAGAACTGCTGCTCTGTTGCTGTGTTGCCCTGGGAAATCATTCCGTAAAATATATTTTCACATGCTGTATTGATTGAGAACATCACTAACTTTGAAATTCATACTGGTTTTCAGAAATTAAGGTCTTAAAGGAACCTGTATTCTTCAACAACACCGAGTGGCATTTTGATTATTTTTTTCATATTTCTCCTTGAAAATTGCAGGTTCTTAAACACTCAAGATCACACTATATCCAGGAAGATGGAGTAACGTTGTACATAAATGAGGAAGCTTGTGTTTTCATTCCTTCCCCATCTTTTTTTTTTCATCTATATTAAAAAGAGAGATTGGTTTCAAATGCTGCAAATTATCAGGTTCCAAATATACTAGATTCTCTTTCTTGGCTTGGTGAGGAAGAAACGTGGGCTAGAATCATCCTGGAGAGGGGTTGGCACTTAAGGGAGTGGCTGCCTCACTGGTGGAAATGATCACAGGGGCTGAAGGTTTACACTCTAGTCTGCTTTCCCTTGGCTGGCATCTGCTTGTGATGGAGAAACGAGCTGCTTGATATAAGATTTCTGAGCTCCAGAAACACATTTCGGACCTCTGTTTGTTTATTAGGTGGGCACTTCTGTGTGGAGTCTAAGACTGAAATGCTCACTGATTGGTTTATAAAACTGACACATGGGAATCTCTGTGTTTGAGCTTAAAAAGATATTTTTGAAGAGGGTAAGGAGAAGGAAGTAGAGATGCTCCTATTTCTAAGGTTAAAAAAAAAAAAAAAAAAAAAAAAAAACACTGGAACTTTGATTTCTGTCCCATTAAAATGGTAATTACTCCATCCAGTGTAGTCGTGTAGTCTCCTAACCACGTGCTTTGTGGTAGCACTTAAGTGAATTTCTGTAAAAATTCACTCACCAGTGGGATTTGTTCGTTGGTGTCTGTTTGTGAGGTATCTTGCTAGGATGCAGATAATGGTAACATTGATCTTCAGAGAAAGACTGACCAGATGTGCTTTCAAACCTGAAAGTGACTGACTTTCACTTGTTTGTTACTAGTCAAAATTATGCCCATCCATTGGGTGAGGAGGCAGTTTCAAACCAGTAAAACTGAGAAACCTGTCTGCTTTGTGTGTTAATGAAAGGTGGCAAATTATTTCAAACAGTGCTCATAAATGGCATACAGATTATCTCCCAAATGTATTAAATCATTGAATCCTTCAGAGTTTTCTACTCCCAGGGCAATCCTGATCACTGCAAGCTGTCCTTAGAGGTGCATCTTTCCTACACTCCTGATCTATCTTATGGATAAACCCTTCCTCCCAGAGTTGTCTTGGGAAGAAGCAAGAATGAGACAGAAAGGAGGCGTGAAACAGTGCAGTTAATGGAAGGATTAGTCCTGAACATCCTCAGTGTATTATGGCTGAAAAATACTGTTCCTGACACAATTTACAGAAGGCTTGAGTACATAAGCAAACAAAATACTTCTTAAGATGTCCCAGTGGCGTTACAGGCTGACTGGGGTAATGCCTGATGGCTGTTCAGTCGGATTTCTTGCCTTGCCTCTGAAAGGTAGCAGCCACTGAACAGGTAGGTGTGAAAGACTGCCTTTTTAGGAAAATCAGTGCCAGCTTGACATCTGGAAAGTCCCGAATGCTCTCTTCATCGCTTCCACCTGATTCTGTGTTTAAAGACATCTTTCATGGTCTTGGTCTCTCTCTAAAACAATTCGAGGCTGGGTTGACAATGGAGCTGTGGTTGTGCTTGGCGTGGCTGTTCAGGCCCGGGTTTGGTCCGTGTTCACTCCCACTGCATGTGCTACCCCCGGCAGCTGGAGAGCTGCCTGCCTGCCCTGAGAACAGGCTGGCTTGCTGAGCTCCACCGAGTGGTTTCACTGAGCCAAGTCTGATCTCAGCTACTCTTCCTTTCCTGTCCTCCCTGCTCACCAGTAGCAGAGTGCCTGTGCTCTGGGAGCAGTGAACTGCCAGGCAGCGCTTCAGTTGTGGAACACCTAGAGGTGAGCACTCCAGGTGCACAACTGCTTGCTGTTTTGGCTGAAGTGCAAAAACTAGCTTCAAAATGCTTGTCTAAGTTGTTCTTTTGGGCAAGAAAATGATGCCGTAATAGTTTAGTGTCTTAAAAAGCTGAGTGGAATTTCATGAAGTTAAAAAGGGGTTGTGTAACCTGCAGGTATCTATCCACTGCTGAATCTCAGGTGTCTGAGAGCTTCTGAAAGCAAAGCCTGATGTTTTGGACTGCTCAACGCTTCCTGCTATTATAGAATTTGTCAAAATTTTCCTTTGCAGATCACCCTCCAGTCTTCCATTTGCAGGTCTGTTAAAATAAAAGTCTTGAAATTGTAGGAGACAAAAGTTGCTTGCACGTGAGCACAAATTCATTTGCTGCAGATAAAGGGAAATGGTAAATCTACAAATGACCTGCACACAGTCTTTGTGTCTGTGCATCTATAATTAGTCTGTAGAGTGATGTTTCTGGTACAGTGAATGGGAGAGTTTGGAGTGATGGTTTGATCTCGCTTTTTGAAAGGAAGAATTGCTGTAAAAAATTATGCTTCGGGGTTGTGTCCATCTTTAGCTTCTGGAGATAAAATAAAATGTTTCTCTTGAAGCACAATATTCCATAACTACTAACTTCAGAATTCTACATTATGTTCTTTGCTAACCCTTGTCAAGTAGTTACTGAGAGACAGAGAAACCAAAATGTTAGGTATCCTTCAGCCTTAAAATGACCATAGACAGGCTTGGCTTTCTGGTGATACTAGAACAAGTCTATTTGCACCCTACATTAAGAATAGAAAACTGTATCGCTGTGTTTTAGTATGTTAAAATCAATCAACAGATACAAGCTTTAAAGGAAAACTAGCCCCAGAACTGGGTTTTAGTTACAGTCACTCTTGTATTCATTTTTTTTCAGAAAACATCCCAGAAAAGTGGACCCCAGAGGTGAAGCATTTCTGCCCCAACGTGCCTATCATCTTGGTAGGAAACAAGAAGGACCTGAGGAATGACGAGCACACAAGACGAGAGCTGGCCAAAATGAAGCAGGCAGGTTCCTTTCTGAGTGTCTTAACCATAAATGAAGTGTTTGTCATTTGTACCCTGAACAGTAAATGGGCATCTGCAGCTTGCTGCCAGCTTCCTATGGGCTGCATAACGAACACTTACTCGTGACAGGGACCAGAAAGTATTCATTACCTTGAACTGAGTGCTTGTTTTTCACATTGGTGATTTAAAAATAATAATAATAATAATTCTTTTTTCATTCCAAGCAATGAAAACTGCCTTCTTAGGAGCTGTTGGGTTACTAACAGGCAGCTGCTCCATGCTGGAGAGCTGGATTTGTGAGGTAGAAGTGACTTGATGCAGAGAGTCAGTACATCAAATGCACGCGTGCTTCAGTTAATCTTTATTTTGTATGATCAGGTTGTATAAGGAAACAGTTTAATTGGTACCTGTTTTGAAGGAATTACTCACAGGTGCTGTAGCTCACTCCTGAGCGTGTCACTTGGTTTTATTTTCAGATAGTGTCTGAAGCTTCCAGGTTGGGTGTAGGCCTGCAGGTACTCTGCTCAATCCTGGAATTTTTGCTCCTGTTGCAACGTATTTCTTTTTAGACAGACTGAGGCATCAATTTTAGGGTTTGTTCATAGGCTTTTGTTACAATTATGGCAAAAAGATGCTTAAATGTTTAGTTTTAAATAAGCAGACTTGTGCTCTTTAAACTCAGAGGCATTAGAAAATCCATCACGTCCTCAAGCACTGGTGTGATG
This sequence comes from Aythya ferina, assembly GCF_964211825.1. Taxonomy (NCBI): domain Eukaryota; kingdom Metazoa; phylum Chordata; class Aves; order Anseriformes; family Anatidae; genus Aythya; species Aythya ferina. The sequence continues at coordinate 15,186,418 of NC_140306.1, forward strand.
TGCTAGTATGCACGCAGTCTGTAATCCAGGCTGAGAATTCTATGCAGCATCTTGAGAGTACAAGCAAATAGTATTTTAAATCTGCCTTTATTATTTTTAAAGTATCAGTCTCAGAGGGGTGAGAGCTATTAATTGACAAACTAATTGTCTGTATTTAATCTAGAAATATCTTTGTGCTTGTTGGGAAGCTGTGTGGGAAAGAAGAGATCGGGAACGTTTGGTGTGGCTTTGGACTTTTCACCGATTGCTTCTGTGTTGTTGCAGGAGCCTGTCAAACCTGAAGAAGGAAGAGATATGGCAAACCGCATTGGTGCATTTGGGTATATGGAGTGTTCGGCAAAGACCAAAGACGGTGTGAGGGAGGTTTTTGAAATGGCCACTAGAGCTGCTTTGCAAGCCCGGCGTGGCAAGAAAAAGTCTGGGTGCCTTCTCTTATAAAGTGTGGCCAGAGGAAGATGGCCAAAGCAGCACCCTGCACTTGAGTAATTTTGAAGTGCTGTTTATTAATCTTAGTGTATGATTACTGGCCTTTTTCATTATCTATAATTTACTTAAGAGATTTAAAAATCGAGTCATCTTGCTACCAGTATTTAGAAGCCAACCATGATTTTTATAACAATCTGCATCAAATTCATCTGTGCACCCAAGGTTAACCTCAACATTCCTCTAACCAACCTTTTCTGCACTCACAGGATATGTCAGGCGCTAACTGAAGACAATTCTCTATCTTCTGTCTTCTCTCTAGAAAGAGAAAAAGCTGTCAACACAGAGGATTGGTCTGTAACTACTTTATAACTAACGTCCTATTCTAATTGAGTACAACAATTACATGGCTGTATGTGGAATCAAGTGTAGCTTCAGTGCTATCACATTTAGGAAGATCTGATTTTCATGGCTCAGTGATTTAAAACATTAGTTTAAAAATGTGATCACTCTGAAATGACCAAGTCCCATTCAGCTAAGGACAAGTGAGGGTTCTGTGGTTTCATGTTAGTTACCTTTTAGTTACTGTGTAATTAGTGCCAGTTTAAATGTATGTTACCAAAAATAAATCTATTTACCCCAGCTTAGATGTAGTATTTTTTGTATAATTGGATTTCCTAATACTGTTACTTGTAACCTCTGCATTAAGGTGTTCTGGGTTTTTTAAGAAACTGTATTTGAAAAAATAAAGTAAGATGGAAAGCAGCTGATCCTCTTCCCCTGTTCATTTGTAAGAGTCTGACCCATTTGAGTGGTCTGCATACCCAGGAGGAGTTTTTTCCGTGACATGCCATAGAGAAAAGACAGCCTGCTCACACTCAAAGCTTCTGAACTGTTCAGTTGCCTTAAGTTCATTGCTGGACCCAGTTTCAAAACTAAAAAAATGAAACTTTTTGTGTAAGTTTGGTTACCATGTAGTGATCAGACTCCTAACCTGTGAACTTCTTGCTGTTCTGCAGCCAACTAAACTCTTTCTGTATTTTCATTTTTCCAACAACTAATAGAATAAAGGCAGTTTTCTAAGCTCCCTGTATCCTGGTGTCTGTATTCCTCACTGTGTTTTTGGCCCAGTGTCTGACAACTTGAACCAGAAATACCATTTTTGATGCGGCTGTGATAGGATTCACTGAGCAGCTGCAAGTGCTTTGATATTTTTTTTCTTGGTAAGTGATGCCTGTGTGCTGCCTTCAGTGGTTCCAAGCACAGCAGAGACCAGAGGTGCAATCCCTCACCCTGCCTGGCCCCTTTGGTGCGTGGCAAAGCTTCCCCAGGAGCCTCTAGCCAAATGCTCCCTGGAAGCTTCTTGAGCTTTTCAAACCAGGTGAAGGCCTACAGCAGTTGAGCTGAATTTGGTCTTGAGCACAGGAATAGGCTAGCGGGGGGGGAGAGAGGGGCGTGTAGGAACAAGGGACACGAAGGCAAGTGTTGCTGTAGAGGCAGGCGATGGTATGCTGAGTGCTGATCTCATTGTCAGAGCCCAAGTGCTGTGCTGTGGCAGGCGTGTGCTGTGTAACCGGCCCCTTCTGTGAGCGGTGCCTTTACGGGGGCTGCTGGGGGAAGGCGGGGGGGAAGCCCTGATAACACTATTTTGGACAATTCCTGATTCGTTTTCCTGCAGCAAAAAAAGTGGACCTAACCTGAGGCCTTGGGAGTGCCCTGTGTCTGCAGCCCCCGTCCCTCTGCAGGCAAGGACACCCCAGCGGTGGCACCCGCCCCACCCTTCCCCTCTTCCTCCCGGGTGCCCCTTCCTGGAGCAGCTGAACAGAGCAGGAAGTCCCCAGCTGCTGGGCCGCCTGCGGGGATTTCATTCGCTGCTGCTAAGCTTACTCATTCCTGTGCAGTTCCTTTTTTGGGGGTGTTTCTTTTTATTTTTTATTGTTGTTGTAATTGTTTTTTTGTTTTTCTCGACTTTAAAAACAGAACAAAAATGTGTTTTTTTTCCAATCTCACAGAGTCGTTGGGTCGCAGCACACAATGGTCACAGTTACGAAGCAGCTCTTTAGCCACAGGGGTTTTGAGTAAGATCTGCGTGCCCTTCAGCTCATGAGTTATGCATCTGCTGATGCGCTTCCACCCAGAAGTGATTAACTTGTTATCCTGATCTTAATCTAAGCTCCCGCCTCCAGAACTGTCCCCTCGTCTCGCTTCTGTCTTGTCTGCCAGCTGCTCTTCAGTTTCCAGGCCTTGTCTGCCTTTCTCCGAGGTCAGATGTGTTGGTCAGTCATGGCCTGAACTTCTCGCTTCTTTCCTTGTTCCCTGGCCCACTGGCATTGGAGCAGAAATGTGCTCACGGCTGCAGGGTGTGAATTTATCAGCCCTCAACCTTCCTGCTTTTGAGGGCTGCCATCCTGGCCTTTGGGTTCAAATCCGATCTGTCACCTCTGTCAGCTGCCTTTGCTCCAGTGAAATGAGGACATGGATGGGCAAAACAGAATTAGGGAAGGGAAGCTTGCTGCTCCGAGCCAGGCCAGGAGGTCTGAAAGGGGCAAAAGCTGAGAGTGAGGTGCCAGCCCCTGCCGAGCGAGGAGTTCCTGGCGCAGGGGGAGAATCCCATGCCAAGAGCGAGGCGAAGGCCTTGTGGGAGGCAGGAAGGTGTTTCATGGCCTACGTGATTACTCACCGTTGTTGCTGTTAAACAGCACTAATCTGCTTTCTGACTGATAGGAGAGTTATAACTTGTCAGACATCTCAAGAGGAGTCCCTGGAGCCCATCCTGTCCCCAGAGAGCTCCTGTCGCTTCTCTGGATCCAAGTTAAGCTGGCTCCACAGCATGTGCCTAGGCACAGGGCATAGCTCAGGGCCAAAAAGGAAGTTCAACTTACTTGGTTAGTTTCCTTAAAGATTGCCCACAAAGGAATGGAAAGCCCTTTAGAAAAGCAGGGCCCCAGAAATAAACTCCCTACTCCAGAAGAAATCCCCAAGTCCAGACTAAGGAGTGATGGTGCCGGTCTGAGCAAGCAACAAAACCCGAAGAGAAATTCCTCTTCTACAAGCCACGGTGGCTTGCTGTGTCCAAGAGGAGGACGATGAATCTTGCATAGGCCATAACTGTCAATTTACTCAAAAACATGGGTCATGTGTTTCTCTCTGCTCGCCCCATCAGACATTTTCTGGCTGATCTGATCTCAGGACTTCCTGATCTCGGGACAGTTGTCACGGCTTCTGCTATCAGTGCTGCAGCACATTGCAAAGACCACAAGTTCCCGAAGGTGCAGGATCATCACCCAAGTCTAAAACTCCCTAAAACTCCTTGCAGCCGGGAACTACTTCAGTTCCCAGCTGCTGGGGCAGATGCCAAGAGTAGCCGAAAGCAAAACCCTGAGGAACCTGGGAACGTGGATCAGAGATGCAACGCTATGTGGTGGCAGCTAGTCACGGCTGGCATTTTGGGGTGAGTCCCTAAAAACCCGGCATGAAAGGCGGTGAGAAAATAGCAAGTTCCCCGCTGCTTGGGGCCCAGGCTGCCCTGGCTCGGGGCCATGCTGATAAGCAGCCGTCTGCCCTTGAAGCTCCTGTGAGCAAAGAGCTCAGGCTGGGAGCACCGAGTGGAGCTCCCATCGTGGCAGGGAGATGCCCACCCTGGGCAGGGGCTCCCATCTTTGCCTCGCTGGAGCCAACATCCCTGCTTCTGGTCCCTGCTAATCCACCTCAGGAACCGAGCCACCGCACCCACCCTCGCTGTTCCCTGACACCATTTTTGAACCCGTTACATGGAACAAGGGCCTGCAATAAACATTAATGTGTGTGAGGGCGAGATTTCAGCACTAACACCCACAGAAGGGCAGTGGGGCCACACGGCCTGCAGTGGGGACAGGGCCACGGAGCCCACCCAGGACCGGCACAAATCCTTGGAGAGCGCAGCCGCTGCCGAGAAAACACGTGGAAAAGAGAAAGGAGAAAATAAATAAATAAATAAATAAAGCAAGAGGAGAAAAAAAAAAAAGCTCGCTTTGGAGACGCAGAAAAATTGCAAAAGGGGCCCCAGAGGCCCGGCCCTATGGCTCCCATCGCCTCCGCCCGATGGGGGCGGGCTGGGGCGGGCCGGGGCGGGCTGTGGGGCTGTCCGTGGGGCTGTCCGTCAGTCTGTCGGTGTGTCTGTGTCTGTCGGTCGGTGGGTGAGGAGCCATGGCGGCTGAGGTGCTGGCGGGGATCTCTGCGCGGCCGCTGGGCGCGGCGGAGCCGCTGTCGCTCGGCTCGCTGCGGGGCAAGGTGCTGCTGGTGGTGAACGTGGCGTCGCTCTGAGGCACCACCACCCGCGACTTCCTGCAGCTCAGCGAGCTGCAGCGCCGCTTCGGGCCCCGCGGGCTGCAAGTCCTCGGCTTCCCCTGCAACCAGTTCGGCCACCAGGTACTGGGGATGGGGCCCCGGAGTGAGGAGAGGGGCAGGGAGCCGGGGGCGAGGGGACGGATGGGGTGTGACGGGGTGTGATGACGGGGGGGCTCTGTCTCCGCAGGAGAATGCCACCAACGAGGAGATCCTGCGCTCGCTGGAGCACGTGCGGCCCGGCAACGGGTACAAGCCCAACTTCCCCGTCTTCGAGAAGTGCGAGGTGAACGGGAAGGACGCCCACCCGCTCTTCGCCTTCCTGAAGGAGGCCCTGCCCTTCCCGCACGACGACCCCTCGGCGCTGATGACCAACCCGCAGTACATCATCTGGTCGCCCGTGCGCCGCAACGACATCTCCTGGAACTTCGAGAAGTTCCTCATCGCTCCCGACGGCGTGCCCTTCAAGCGCTACAGCCGGCACTTCGAAACCATCAAGATCCAGGATGACATCGAGCTGCTGCTTCAGAAAGTCCCCAAGGAGGCTCTGCAATAAAGCCGAGCTCTTTAGGATCTGCTGCCCCGCCGGCCCTGCTCCCTCAGCTCGTGCCCGCTTTGCTAGGAAGGGGCTGTTACCCTGACAGAAATTCCACTGTCCTTGCAAGTTTTGCTTGTGATGGTGCATCTTCCAAATCCTTGAAGTGTACTTGATGTTTCAAAAATTGCATGTGAATGTTTGGAAAAGTATGCTAGGGAAAGCAGCCCGTGAGTCTCAGTGGCTTACTGTGATTCTCTGAATAAAAACAAAATGAAACAAACCAACAAAAAAAGTGTTTTCTTTAATGCTACTGCTTGTTAAATCTGGGTGAGTTGGGCAGAACATGGCTGCTGCGTTACACACTTGTCGGGTCCTGTTGGTGCTTGCAGGCCTGACTCAAACCACGCAGGCTCAATTTGAACACAAACACAGCCCAGCGGGACGGGGAAACGGTTTGCAATTTTTGCAACCTCTGAATCAGTGTCGTATCTCACCCCCTGCAAAACAAAGGTGGCAGAACAAGAGCCTGGCGCAGAACTGATACCTTGCAAAACAGCTTAGTGGGCCTTGAGGCTTGTTTAGGAGAGGCATGGGGGCAGGCAGCCAAGGATGAATTTAAATTGGCTGACCCTCAGCACAGACACCAGGAGCAGTCCGTGACAGGTTAATAAATGTTCAGGCAGATGAGCAACCACGTGGTTCGTCCTGCTTGCTGTGCCCACACTGGCAAGGGGCACGGGGAGGAGCAGCCTTTGCCCAAGGCCTGTCTTATTATTTGTCCTGCACCAGGAGAAACTGGGAAGACTCAGAACCACAGCAGCATCCACAGCACCTCTGCCTCCTTTCTGGCCCAGCTATCTCCTGTGGCTGTCACATTTTGTATTGGAGGCAGCCCAACATGTGTTGGGCTTTCCACACACTTGCCCAGTCTGGCATTCAGCCCACATCACCTTGCAATGCAGAGAATTATGCAGAGGAGTGGTTCTTTCATTTCCAGCACAGAATATCAGTCTGCTTCTCCTGCAGAAACTGCTTTACCTCAGGTTGTCATTGCTGACCTTTGGGCAAAGAACTGAACGCAACATGCAAAGCGTGGGTGAACCAGGGTTCAGGCAATGTTTTTATTTTGTTTTTATTCCTTTCCTGACATGTTTTTGACTCCTGACGGGCACCAAGCTGACATATTTCATGTAGTTGTGACAATCCTGATGTGTTGTTCCTGAGCAGTGATGCAGGGTTTACAACATGCTGCTGAATGGCTGAAATTAGCACTGGTTCTCTCCTGGAAACCATGAACCTGTGCCAAATTCTATTTGCCATCAGATTGGGCAGTCGCACAGGTCCTTCTGCAGGTAAATTTTCACTCCTTAAACATCTCTGTGAGCACATTTTCAGTACAAATTACTCCTCACAAGGCCTTGTAGCACTGGGTATAAACCTGGTGCTGAACTGAGGGGTACAAACCCAAACTAGGAACTGCAGCTTTTGAAGGGAAGGCACAACACTTTTAAGCTTTATCATTTACACACTGTTTACATAATTAAACTTTAGCTTTAATATTATTATTTATTTATTTATTTATTTATTATTCTCCTGTCCATAGCTTCTTACCTCCTTGATTTTCTGCCTGCTTTGTTAGTGCAAGTACACTCAAGGCCTTTGCTGGGTTGACTGGTGCTGGACTTGACGCATTACAGCAAAACCTACAGCCGGCTCCACCCTGCTTACTTCTGCCTGTGAGTAATCAAGATTTGAACTCAGATTGCACAATCCTCACCGGGCTATTTCTTAACTTCCAGTACAGCTTTGTGGAAAAACAGGATGTTTTCAGTAACTATTTCAGCTCTGGGGCTGAAGCTGCTTGATTTGGTGTGTTAATTTTGCAGTAAATCTACTTCCCTAATTAACACAGGATGTTGAAATACGCCGAGAGTACAGCAGCTCACAGGCAGCAGGAACTGCTACTCATTGCACTGTATTTTAAAATTGTATTCAACACGAACTGTGGCATTTCCTTCATCTTGGCTCACCAGATGTTTGAACAGGAGCCTTTGCAGGGACACCTTGTGTGCTCTGCCATCTCTGTACCAGCCTGCAGCCCTTGCTGAGCCCCACAGCAGAGCAGAATATAACACCTGCTGCTGGTCCCAGGGCAGCCCTGCCAAAAGGGAGCTCTCTGCTAAACAGGATCTCTGCCTGCTGACCAAGAGTGCATCTTACATGGTGATCAGTCCGTGCCAACGGCCAAGGGATTTATTTACTGTCTGGCTGCTGGGGCTGTTAAGAGCAGCAAAGCAAAGCAGCAGCTCCAGGACAGATAAAGTTGCACCAAAGTCCAGTGATGCTATTCCAGAATGAAAATCAGCAATGCCAGGAGGAAAACAAACAATCCCCGTGTAAGCACGCTGCAGTCCCAGAAGCAACTCTGCAGAACAGATAAAAGCCTCTTCCCTTTGTTATTTCCTCTCTGGTTTCATCATTCCCCACAATGGCTGGCTTCTGGGGTAAAAGCAGGCTGTGGTAGAAAGTGCAGCCTGCAGGCTGGAAATGTTCCTCAGGGACATACAGAAGAGGACTGCCCCCATGCAGGCTTTCATGCTCAAATGAGTTTTAACCATGTGGGAGGAAATTTCACTACAGGTAGCAGCTCTAAACTCAGGGTACACCCAAAGAATGCCAGCTGATTCCTCAGTGAATATAAAAGAGTTCTATTTCTGTAATTTAAGAGAGAAAGAGACTGACTCAGTAGGACACCTTAGAATAAATACTACTGTAGCATACTTTCCGTGGCCTGAAGACATTGCCCTTTCCATATCTGTCTCATATCTACACTCCTACACCTTTCTACTTCAACACTTATCTGCAAACAGCCGCTTCCTCTGTTAGCACTCACCCCAGTTTTCTATTCCTCTACTTATCAGTCCCATCTTTCCCACCTTTCTAGAGAATGTGTTTTGCCCTCCTCCCCACACACCTCATGATCCCCCTCGCCCCCTTTCTAAGCCGTTGATAGCTGCCATCAACTTTTTCAAACCTTTTAACAAGTTTGGAGATGAACCTGTCAGAAGCGTTAACTAGCTGCAAAGAAAATTTTCCCTTCCTGCTCCTATCTCCCTCTCCTGGGTTTCCTAATGCTCTGCACACTGAACCCGAAGGCATGTGCTGAAACCATGATCGAGGAACTGTGGTGGTCTGAAGTGTTTATACAACAGAAATGACATCAAGTGGAGCATAAGACTTTTCTCTGCCTGTTAAAAAGTTCCCAGCTATTTATAATTCCTCCGGATGAGCATGCAGGAACTTTAAGACAGACTGGTTATAATCATTGCCATAGCAGGGCAGGTAGAAAATGCTGACCTCAAACTGGGTGGTGCTTGAAAAGAACAGTTTTTGTTCCTGTTGGTACCTCTCTGGCAGCTGAACAGCCGTTTAGCTTTCAGCTGGAGACAAGAAAGGATAGGAAACTACATGGATGAAAAGACAGCACTCAAAAGAGACAAGAGAAGACATTGCTCCCGTATCTACTGTGAAACTGCAATAATGTCATTTCTAGTTCTGAATCAGAAAGCTATGAATGAGACTGTTTTCTTTACCACGCTTTGTATTAGGAGTAGGTAATTCATTAGCAGTGAGGTCAGCCATGTAAAAGCATTACCTCAGAAGAGCTGACTCATTTTAAAAACACACCCAGCCTTGTCCTAACAGGGTGTACCGGGTTCTTGAAAATCCAAAGGGGCACTGCCCTTTGAGAAAAACAGAAGTAACAGAAATCTGCTCTTGCTGGAAGGAGGAAATTGTCATCTTTTTCAATATGAACTGAATAGGCTTTCAGAGCAGTCACCACACCAACAGCTTCCCCCCGGTGGGTGCAGCATGGCCAGACCTGGCTGTGGGGCGGCAGAGCCCACCTGCAGAGCTGCCCCCGTGCCAGGAGCACATTCCTCTGTGCAGATATTCACATTGGCCCTGCTGCCTTCTCGGCGAGGAAAAAGGATTTCTTTGGTATTTAATTTCTTTGGCATTTCTGAATCACCACCTGAACCCCCCCCTGCTTTTCCCACTGGTCAAGCCCATGCTCCATAAACATGAAGCTTCCCTGCTGGGATATGCTACAGTAACGACAAATGCTCAAATCTCTTCCCAAGAAGTTTTTTCCAGAGACACTTTCCCAGCCCCTGAGAGCTCCTTGGCCCATTACTCAGATCTGTTCGCTCTTTCCTTCCCCTTCCAATATGAAATCCCCTTCCCTAGCCAGCGCCCTGAGCAGAGGGCTCCAGCAAGACAGCTGGAGGAGAAAACAAGCAGGACAGGTGGAAACAACATTGAGGGGATCTGTCCCTCATGAAATAGGGCTGGACATCAGGAAGAGGTTCTTCAGGGCGAGGGTTGGCGTGCACTGAACAGGCTCCCCAGGGGCGCAGCCACTGCACCGAGCCTGTTGGATTTAAGAAGCGTTTGGACTGTGCTCTGAATTTTTGGGTGGACCTCTGTGGTGCCAGGAGTTGGACTCCGTGATCTTTACGGGTCCCTTCCGACTCGTGTTTTCTATGATTTGATAAAATATGGAACTAAACTTGTCACCCCCCCCCCCACTAAGCAGAGGGACAAAATGGCGGCTCCCCCTCCCCTCCCCTTCCCGCCCCCGCGGAGGTCGCGCTGAGGCGGGGCTGACCGTTGAGCCCCCCCCAACCCCTCAACCCCCCCCCCTTCGCAACGCGCATGCGCACGCGGGCCGCCCACCGGCAGCGGCGGGGCGAGCGCACCAAGATGGCGGCGGCCGAGGGCGGCGGGGCGCGGCCGGACACGGCGGTGCAGCGGGCAGAGCTCCGGGCGCTGCTGGCCACGGCGCTGCGCCCCGGGGAGGCCTGGTGAGTGCGGCCGGGCTGCCGGTGTCTTCCTTTTTCTTCACGTCTTCCCCCCCCCGCTAAGGGCCGCGAGGCCTGTGGGAGCGAGCCGAGCCGGGCCGCGCCGCTGAGGGGGCTGCGCCGTGCGTTGCAGGTACCTGGTGGACATCAGCTGGTTCAAGCAGTGGAAGAAGTTCGTGGGCTTCGACAGCTGGGACATGTTCGGCGTGGGAGACCCGAGCCTCTTCCCCGGGCCCGTGGATAACTCGGGGCTCTTCAGCGGTGAGTGGCGCCGCGGGGCCCAACCGGGGCCCTCCGCCGGGGGCCGAGCGCTCCGTAACGGCCCCGGGCCTCGGCACGCTCACGGGTGGCTCTCGGGGCTGCGGTAGCTGCTGGGACTGAAGAATTTCTTTTTACTCCCTTGACAGGGAAGAGTTCACTTTTACACCCGGCTTTTTTACGTTTTCCTTTCAGATGCGGAAACGCAGAGTTTAAAAGAACACCTCATCGATGAACTGGACTACGTGCTGGTTCCCACTGAGGCCTGGAATAAGTTGGTAGCGTGGTACGGCTGCATAGACGGACAGCAGCCTATTGTGAGGAAAGTAAGTATGGGTGGAGTGTGTTCTGCTCGTCACGCTTTTTGTATCTTTACACAGCTTAGGTGGTGCTTATTTTACTTGATGTGAGTTAAGAGAGGATGCTCAACCATTCTGGAGAGAATAACAGCAAGTCTGTCTTGTCTGAAAAACACGACTCTACAGCATTGCTGTTAAAACACCTGAATGCTCACAGCTGATGGGTTATGTGGGGTGAGAGCCGTTAACCTTTTCTAGGAACCTTTTTACATTAATGATTGGAGCGGTGTAGTTGCATGGAGTAGTTTATTGAAGAACGTGAGTTTACTGAAGAGTGCAGGTTTTTAGTCACGCTTGTCAGGTTTTTGGGACAGAATGAGGCATTGGAATAAACTTCCTTCTAATACAAATGGCTTGGGGACTTTCTCTGGAGTTTAAGGTGGTTCTTGTTTTCAGAAACTTTGGTACTCTAAAATTAGAAGAAAAGAGACAGACCTGTGGTTTTCTCTAAGCTTGTAACATGCTCTTGTTTTTGTTCTGCAAGTAGTCAGGAATGCAATCATAAGTATCTAAGCTGTCCTGAAAAGTCCGATCCACTACTCATTCTCTTTAAATCTTTCAGGCAGTTGTTTACAGGTAAAAGGAGTTTTGTTCTCATTTTAGTCGTAGGCTTTTGTACTGGCTTAAGTAACTGGCAGTGCCAGTTTGTGGGGTTCATAAAGACTAATTGCTACACCAAGCAAGTGGTGTTGATGTGCAGAATGAGTATTGCGTGTGTTTAAGTGGCGTTGTGCTACGGTAAGGTCTGCTTGAAGATAAGCAAGGTGTAGGAAAGGGTCGCTGGCACCAGAATGGAAAAAGGAAATAAGGTTCCTCTCTTGCAGGCACACTCATTGCTGATCAGTGATGCTGGAATGTTGTCATTCCGTGTGGGTCACAAATTCTACGTAGTAGGAAATTCTGACTTCTTCACAAAGCGTAAATGATCTCAGCTTCTCCTTTCCAAGGTTTACCAGGTAGCCCCACGTTCGCTCTGCTGTGGTAGAACAGTGTGAACTCCCTAGAAGCAGGTGGAGGCAGATGGAAATGAATTATACCATATAAAGATGTATTTTTTTAATAGAAATACTTAATTCGGGATTTAAAAATATATACAGAGAAAAAAACTAATACTATAAATGATCGCTGCCTTCATGAGTAAGGAAGGTTTTCTTTCATTGACAGACTGATCACTTTTACAAAACCTGGTGTATCGTTAGATGTGTTTTTTTTTTTCTGAAAAATTTGGACAGCAAGTTTGGAATCTGTTGGGGAAATGATTGGGTGACAGGTTGAAGTGTATGAATCTTCTTTTCATGGGGTATCAGGTGCAAGTTTTCAGTACTATAATTATTGAGTGCTAGAGCTTAGAGATAGTGTTGTTTTACAGACAAGCGATGCTGAGTTATCATGGTCCAGTTAAAAATACCTCTATTTTTAAAGTCTTGAATTGTTGTGAGAGTTTCAGGCTATGTCATTAATTTACTAGTTGAAGTAGGTCTTGCAGTCTAAAAGAAACCATCTTAAAATATATGGGAATAGTAATTTTGAGGGATATAAAAAAAAAAAAAAAAAGGAAACGTCAGTGGGGCATGCAAGCCACAGTACTGCACCTGAGCGTAACCTGGCTGGTGTCTGGTGAGAGTTTTCTAGATGGCATTGGAAGTAAAGCACTTGTGATCCTTGAGTGCTCTAATCCTTTTCCTAAAAGTAGGTCAACTATAATTTATGCGTCAGGGTATCTGTAAGATTTTGAAAGTAATTATTTTTCAAGCATCTTCCTAACTTTGCAAGTTGGGATTTCTTCCATTGCTGTGTGTCTGATGACAAGTACGGGGAGATCGGATTTGTTTGGGGTTCGTTTTGTTTCAGAATTCCAAACCGTGTTTTTGGGACAGTCCCTATAAATGATCCAATGCAGAGTGTGGTAATGTACAAACTGTAGAGCAGTGAGTTTGGATGTCAGCACCAGTGTGCTTCCTCAGCACTTGGACAGCACTCTGAGAACAGCAATGTCTAATGGGATGACTCAAATTCTACTTTGGCAAACTGCACAGAGAGCAAGCTAGCTGAGGAGAGACTTTTTTTAAAAGACATCTGCAGGTGATTAGAGACTTTCATCTGTCCTTCCAATATCTAACGGGGGCCTACACGCAGTGTAGTGATAGGACCAGGAGGAGTAATGGCTTTAAACTAAGAGAGGGTAGGTTTAGATGAGATATAAGGACGAAATCCTTCACTCAGAGGGTGGTGAGGCCCTGGCCCAGGCTGCCCAGAGGAGCTGTGGCTGCCCCATCCCTGGCAGTGCCCAAGGCCAGGCTGGATGGGGCTGGGGGCAGGGGGCTGGAACTGTATGGTCTTTGTTCTTTCCACCCCAAATTCTATGAATAGATGCAGTAATCTGATCAGAAACTTTTCCTTGAAAAGAGTTCCTCCATTTCTAAATGCAGTTCTCACTTGTTTCTAAGTCAAGAATCCCAGAAACCAAGAAGTCCCATATACTAAAATTTCTTCTAAAAAGAAGCTGAGAGCTTGTGAATGGGTTCCTTTGCATATTTAAAAAAAAAAAAAAACTTTCCTGACTTTTACTTTCTGTTCCTGTTGTAACAGTAAAATACTGAAGATCCTTCTGTAAAAAAACAACCTTTCATATCTTATGTTACCCGATAAAAGCTCCGAAAAGGGAAGCGTAGTTTTGCCAAATTCTTACAATAAGTCTTAGACTTGATTCTTCCCTTCTTTCCAAAACTCGACCAAGTGTTTTTTATTTCTGTTTTCACCTTCTGTAAAATGAGAAAGATAGAGATCATGGATGTAGATTGTAGTTAGTCTGATGTCACATGAAAAACCTTAACTTTTTACACGTTCTGGTTAGATGAAATGTGATTTCAGTTTCATAGGCTTTACACTGCAAAGCTCTGTGCAAATAATAAAAATAAATTTAAAAATAAACCTATTTTTTTAATGGGGTAATTTTTTCAGTGTCTCTTTCCAAATCGATATGGAATTAGTAGTTTAACGCTTGGGACACCATGTGTTTTTCCTGTACAGTCTTAAATAGACTAAAACTTGGCTTTTATTCATTTTATAAATGAAATATTACTCTTGCATGGAGTGTTGGAAGAGACTTAAGGATTATGCTGTATGTAGTTTTCTTTATCGAAAAGAGACTATGAGGAAGTGAGTATAGCATTTAAATTAATAAAATAGCAAGCTTAAAAGCAAATCACTTGTATACAGGCACGTAAAGTTAAATAATACTGGTGGAATTGTCCATAGCGTAGAGACAGGAAATGAAACATGCATCAATTTTGTAACCTTAATGGCTTAGCGCATCAGTTAGCTGAAAACAGGTCTCAGGGTAAGAAGCACTTTTAACAACTTTTTAGCTTTTTAAAAACACTTAATGTGCCGTAAACTACACTTCTTTACGATTCTAACTTTCTTGTTTGTGCTTTGTCTGTCGCATCTTCCTTCTGTCTGGAGGTAGTAGAATACGGTCTGTTTGTGAAGCACTGTAAAGTTGAAGTTTATCTTCTTGAACTGAAGCTGTGTGAGAGCAGTGATCCGGACAACTTAATCAGCTGCCACTTCAGCAAAGCGGATACCGTTGGTAAGTAGCTCTCTGATGCATTAAGCTGTGTTCTGAGACTCCATCAAGAGATGTTTTGTACCCTTCAGAGCAAGAAAGGTGCTGAGAAATTAGAACAAGTCTAGTGGGTACCAAAAAGATGGTTGTGGTTGGAGCATGTGACGTGCGAGAAGGGGCTGAAGGAGCTGTGTTTAGCCTGGAGAAGGCTTTGGGGGCTCTTAGCAGCATCACAGTACCTATGAGGAGGTTACTGGGGTTATGCAGTCAGGCTCTTTACTGAGACACAATGCAAGAGAACGACAGACAGTCATCATTTGAAACGTGACAGACTGCAGTTGAATATAATGAAAAAGTTTTCCCTGTCAGGACAGCTGGACGTTTGAACAGGGCCCAGAGGGAGGGGGAAATCTTCCCTACCAGCTTGGAAGACCTGGTTGGATAAGTCCCAAGCAGCCTGGTCTGAATGCGGTGTTAACTCAGCTTTGAGTGGTTGGACTAGGAACACCCTGAAGTTTCTTCTAGCCACAGAGACTGTGTGCAATGTAGAGATTTGTTGTTAAAAGCTTTGAGGAATGCATTGCTTACTAACCTGTGTTCTTGAGGAACATCCACGTCACTTGTGTAAAGCAGTTCTGTCTTTGGTTTTTATATGACTCTTTGTATGTGAATATTTAGATGTTTTCTTAATGGCTTATCCTATGCTTCTGTTCTTCCTGAAGTGTGGCTTCTGTGTAACATCCCTGTATTTTCACCTGTAAAAATGCTGAGTGTCAGCTGTCATGTGTCTGTAAAGATGCTTCTTCCAATTGCTGGTGGTAACTGAAAACAATTACTTCTTGAGCCTGTGTTTTCAAATCATGATTGCTCCACAAAAGTTGGCCTTTGGGCAGAAGCTTCTCCATGTGTTCTGAACATTATTGAATGGAGGGCCTCATATGCAAATGTACAACTGAAATAACTGCATTTCTTTCTTTCAGACTAAATACTGGAGAAGTTACATGAGCAATTGTAACTTCCATGGTGCTTTTCCTACTCAAAAGATCTTGACCAATTGATGATGTACTTCCTTGCTAGAAGGCTGGCTTTTTTTTTTTTTTTTTTCCAAAAGTACTCATGTTTTAGGAATTCTGGTGTTTTTTCTTCCTGAACAGCCACTATTGAGAAAGAAATGAGAAAACTATTTAACATCCCAGCTGAGAAGGAAACTAGGTTATGGAACAGGTATATGAGTAACACTTTTGAGCAGCTCAGCAAGCCGGATAGCACTGTGCAAGATGCGGGCCTGTATCATGGGCAGGTAAGGGGCATTTCTCCCCCCTTCCCCCCCCCAGTGCTCACAGTAAAGGATGGCAGTGTACACTAAAAGTGCTCTGCAATTTACAGTATAAGTTTTCTCAAGCAATGCTTTATCTCTGAGTTTAGAGTTTCTTAGGTTATCATGTGCTGTTTTCTTTCCCTGTCATATACATTGAGCAAATGCTGAGAATGTGATTTGTTAATGATTTTGCAAAGTGTGTAGCAGATCTTCAGTTGTGTTTTTATTACCTGAACTCTCTTTCAGGTTGTTCTAATAGAAGTGAAAAATGATGATGACACCTGGCCTAGACAGCATTTACTGGCAAAGTAAGCATATTCTGATGACTTCCACTATTTTGTCTGACTTGTTTACTTGGTTTTAGTCACCGTGTCTTCCATGAAAGCCTAGTTATCACTGCTTATTGTGGATTTCTTTGTCTTGGATATTTTGGAGGATGTAAAAACTTGAATATAAGCATCCTTCAGTTGTTCTACAGCTGGTTTCTTGTTTTAGCAGCAGTCTTCTGTCCAAAAGTCCGTTTCAAATAGGTTGTGTGAGGATTAAATAGCTTAGGTTTCTGCAGTGTTTAGGAGACAGAAGTGCTATTTATGTTGAGCTAGTCTACTTAAAAAGCTAACTCTGCAGACTGCATAGTGAAAATCTATATTTTGCTGCTATAGAAGAATAAAAAGGATCTTGGCATGTATTTCCAAAGCTGCCAGTAGTTTGAATGCTCTGCGTTCTGGTAGTTCCCCCTTAAAGAGGGCATAGAAACAGTGCGACAAACATGCAGCTTCCCCTCAGCCAAAAAAGAAAAAAAAAAACAACAATTAGTAAACTGTAAGTATTGACACAAATCTTCTATCTAATCTCTAGAGAAGAGATGAGTAAGATGTGTGATGAAATATTGCATACAACTTGCTATATACATACAATGGCGAGGAACTGCTGTTATCTAGTATTACACTAAGGAAGGTAAAATCCAGTGAAGGTGAGGCCATCAGACTCAATACTGCTAAAGGAAATGCTTTTCTGTACGATGCAGTTAGCTTACAGAACCTGCTGCCAATTGATCTCACTGAGATCCAGATCTTCTGGGGTGAAATTTGAAGGCTGGGGTCAAGACGGGACTGTCACAAAGCCAGTTCTGAAATGATTCAGTTCCTTTGAAATGCAGTGCTGGAGAAATGGATTAGGAGAATGTCCACAGGATCACTGTGATCTTCCTATAAGAATACAACGTGAAAGGCACATAAATAGTCATATCACATACGTAACTGAGTACTGGTTGACAGTAGGTATTTGAGAGGTGGCTGTACACAGACCAGATCATAAGTTTTTGTTTCCACGTGAAGCAAAGCTTCAGCCTAGGAGTGCTTCCAGGCCTCAGGGTTTATTTTAGTAGCTAGCCATAAAGACTTCCAACTTAGGTCTAATGGTATTTAAACAAAAATGGTTAGCGGGATGTAGATTAATATTTTCTAATGATGCAGGAATAAAGAAGTGCTTATTACAACACAGTCACGTTGTTTGACTTGATGCTGATAATGGTAGCTGAAAGAATTACCTAATTCCTACATAGAGGATTATCTGTTCCTTTGGGCTAACTATTTACTTTCCCCTCATCTCTGTTTAACCATGCGTGTACGTTCCACGTGATGTCTTCCTTATACACTCGGGTGAGTTGGTTTAGTAGGTTCTGCTCTCTGGCTTTTGCGCTTTTATTTAATCTTTTGGGTTAAATGTATATTCGCCGTTTGCTCAGAAACCCTCTTGGAATGACAGAGAGAAAGAAGCAGCTGGCCTGCCCCTTCTCTGTGGGACTGACACCAGGGTGTGCTGCTCGGAGCACACAGTGCTAATCAAAGATTTGTGTGACCAGTGCACGCGCAGTCTCTGAAGAGAACAGTACGTCTTAACGTCTGTTATGACAAGCCCTAATACTGTGCAGTCCTACCCAAAGGTGGCTGTGCTGTATAAGACAACTTGGGACAAAGCCTGGGCTTTAAACTTTTTTCTGTGTTTGAAATGGAAGGAGGAGGAAGCTGAGAACTTCCTGCTCTTGCGCAGACATATAAAAAGGATGATGATGGACGCAAAGTATTTTCCGTAATGCCTTCCGTGTTGTCTTATATCTTTAAACTACTAATGCCATACGGCAGTCATCTTGCTAGATCTTTGTGTTGAACAAGTATTGATGGCCTGGGGAGATTTTCTCCTGCATTTTGGTGCTTCCCCTGTTACATGCCTTCACTCCCCTCAGGTGCTAGGCTGGGTCATGTGTGTATGTTACTTTTTTTCCTGCTGTTCTTCACAGAAGTTCCTGCACGCAACTTTGAGCCTATTTTCTCAGATATTTAAAAAGAAATATTGAAGGTGTATTTTTGTTATTTCATATATTCTTAGCAAATAAGCTAGATTTAATGCCTTTCCTGAATCATTTGTGTTACTCCTTATGAATCCATTCGTAATTGCTCTGTGCTTTGCCTTAACATCAGTCATAATCATTTCTGAAGTTTGTTTTCCTTCCCTTTTTTGGCATATCTTGTTATAAATGTATAAACAGTTATTACTTTGACCTGTAATTTATTTGTTTGAATATTCTCCAGCTACTTCTCATATTTTATTGCGAATCTTTATTTTTTTTCATTATTTTCTTAAGAGTAGCTTATGAAGCTACAATGAAACATTTGCCAGCATTTTTAACTGTTCTTCCCAGCTCCAAGACTGGCTAACCTGGAGCAGAGGGCTGGGATGTGGTTTGTCTTCCTCTTTGAGGTTTGTGTGTGCATACACATGTTACATTAAATCAATATTGTATACTTAAGACTTCAGTTTGTCACAAAATAACAGGCTACTTATACATACAAGATTTGTGGGGGATCCTGAGCAATGGAACCAAACAGAGCTGGTGAGAGGAAGGGAAGGAGAGTAGCCACAGGGGTGGTACAGAGCTTGTAGCCCCAAGGAGTTGTGTCTGATACTGCCCACTGGAGAGGCAGGTTGTGGTAGGTATGGTGGTCTCAAACCTTCTCTAAGGAACTGGGGGACAAAATACGATGGAAAAGGGCTCAAGGGCTGAGATAAGGTCGGGGAGATAGCTCACCAATCACCATCACAGGCAAAACAGATTCAGCATCAGATTAACAGCATGTATTAGTAATAAACTAACAGCCTAGAGCAGTGAGGAAACTAAAAGTAAGCTGCAGCCACCTTATCTCCTCCCCCAGCCTCTTCTGCTGCCTGCCCCTGAGCTCTGCAGGGGAACGGGCTCAGTCCCCAGCGCTGTGTGTCTGACACTCCTTCCCGGTCACTCTTTTGCCCTGCTTTTTTCCTTGGGCTGCATCACTAATATTAAAAGCTTATGAGAAAGCTTTTCGGTGTTCAGAGCTCTGATGCCATAAGCCACGTGGGCTGTCGAGCTCTCAGGTGCCAGTGGAGGAGCTGTGAACGTCTCCTCTGCTGCCCATGTGCCCGAGGAGGCCTTGGGGAGCTGGGGGTCCTTCACCCACTGCTTGCCAAGCACAAGGGGGCTGTGAGGTGTGGGGGAGTTCCTGCCACAAGGCTTTTTCCACACCACTTGCCTCTTGTCAGAGACTCTTTTCCATGTGTTTGATATCCCCAGCCATCAAGTGGACTGGCCTTTAGCAGGAAAAAAAGGCTTTTCAACTCCATAGCATTCTTTGGGGGATATATTTGGAGTGCACATGGCCACTGCTGTTAACTTGCTGTTCCTGAAGGAGCAAGGTGACTTCTTCCCGTAGTTTGAAATTGCTTTTCAGAAGAGGGAATGAATTCTCCTCCTGTTCTTCAGTTTGTTGATAGCACTGTGCACTCAGGGCAATTCTTTCTTCCTAGGATGCTTTCCAATAAAAACACCGAGGAGGTGTCTCGTAGTTTGCTCTTCGCAGAACACGTGTTGCTTTTCTTCAGTTGCTCTGTCATGATTTAGGCATCTGTTCAACCTGATGCACCAGGCAGTGATAATACACGCCCAAAATTCTTGTACAGTTGAAGACCTCTGATAGGCATTTTGGAGGTACAGAATGCCTTATTAAATGGACTTCCGAATTTGAAACTGATCCTATTCCCTTGTGTGCTGGTGACTTCAGGGAAACCCTTCAGCAACTGGGCTAAAGATGTTGTGGGCAGGTCTTTATTTCTTGCTGTGGAAGTGCTTGCTCTGCAAATGCTGTGCTGTGAGCAGACTAAGAATATGAGATCTGCTGAAGAGGAAATGGAAATTCGTTATAGCCCCTCCTTTTCCAATTAAATACAAGTTCCATCTTTTCTTCCTTTGACATTGATTTTGTCAAAGTATTTTTAATGTTTTTTCTTTTCTTTGTATTCCTCGTTTATAGAAGAAGGACTCATTTTACTGTGTGCTCTGAAGGTAACCTTAGCTCAGTTAGAATACTTTTCTTGTGTCTTCCAACCACTTGAAAGTCTTCTATAGCTTTAATTTCAATAGTTCATCTTAGCGGTTTGTGTGCTGATCAACCACAAGGCCTCACAGTTTCTGTACTAGATAAAGCTGACAGATTTGTTCTTCTGGTCTCCAGGTTTCTCTTCCCTTGCCATTTCTATGCGTTTTTGAAAGGTTGTGTGCTAAGTGTCGAAATGTCTGTCTTTCCCTGGTAGAGTAGGGGCAAAGTGCATTGCTGCTGCGAAAGGTGAAGTTGTGTGTTTGGGGATCAAGAACAGGAGCCCTGGGTGCTTGCTGGACTCTGTGGCAACGGGATTCCAGTTCTGGGTCAGCCTCCGGAAAGTAACCTCCTGTAGCAGCCTTGAGGCCAAAACAAAACAACCTCGGTGGTTCAGTAGGGAAATTCTGAGTGCGAATCAGATTTTCTTTTCATAGCACACTGGTAAAGGGCATGTGAAATGATTGTGTGCCTGTAGGTTGAGAAATCTGAAAAGTAGCTTAATGAGGTTTCGGAAGTAGTGGAGTGAACTGCTGAAGAAGTAGCAGATGATATTTGTACCGGACTACTTAAAGTTAGTATTATTCCAGTGAGAAAATTAAAAGGTTATTTGAATGCTTAAAAGCTTCTGCGGTGTTTGAGAAATGGAAATTAAATGAGGAACTCTACAAGCAGCAGATGGAGATGAGCACAAACCAATGTCTAGAAGAAGCTGAAGCCAGATACTCGATGCTGCAAAATGAAATACAAGTTGGTTGTGACTTCAGAGGTTATTGATGATCTGAACGGCTTATCTGTAATCTCTTGGGTTGAATAAAAGCACTTTAAAACCATGATGTGAGATCACAGAATTACGGAATGGTTTGGGTTGGAAGGGACCTCAAAGACCATCTAATTCCAACCCTCTGCCACAGGCACAACCCCTCCCCCAGCCCCATCCAGCCTGTCTCATGCCCCTCGGTGTTAGGAGACGTTTGGTTAATTCCCTCGTTAACGTGTTCTGACTTCTGGTTGGCCTTGAAGAGGCCAAGCACTTGGCCTAGATGATCATTGGACTTGGCCTAGATGATCACTGGAGGTCCTTGCCAGTTCAGCTATTTTATTCTCAGTGTCTCCTCACAGGAGACATGCTCTAGCCCTCTGATCATCCTCATGACCTTCCTCTGGACTTACTCTAACTGTCCTCCTTATGCTGGGAGCCCCAGAGCTGAACGTGGGGCTCCAGGTGGGGTTTCCCAAGAGCAGAGCAGAGGGGGACAATCCCCTCCCTCACCCTGCTGGCCGTGCTGCTGCTGCTGGTGCAGCCTTTTGGGCTGCAAGAGCACACTGCTGGCTCACATCAAGCATTTTTCAGCCAGAAGCTCCTGTTTTAACTTCTGCCCTTCTGTATTTCTTTTGCTGATGTTTTATTTCCAAACCTGTAAGGCCTCCAGCTGTTCTGTCTCTTCTTGGCCCTTGCAGCTTGTTGTCTTTCCGTTTTTGCTCTGCCAAGGTTTTCCAGTCCCGTTTTCTTAGTAGCATCTGAGTATGAAGATGGGAGTTTAGTTTCTATCCTTCAAGACTCAGGGTACCTTAAGAAGAACGAGCCAGACCTCGGGGGCATCATTTCTTTTTGTGTTTTGGGCGCCTAAATTAGTGCTGCTGTGTGGGGAGTTGTGTCCTGGGCCCCTCTGCAGTCAGTTCTGGGTGTTTGGTTAGGTAAAAATGGGGAGGATAAAGGTTTCCTAGTTAGCCCTTGCTACAGAGAAATTACTTAGGCTTACAGAAACTATTCTGATCCTTGTAGTTTTGCTTTTTGTGGAGCCAAAGTTGTTTGTGACAGAACATTGTTGATTTTTAGTCTTGTAGGTGTCTATTAACATGGTGTTCCCGTCCTTTTCTGGACAGGGAGAGGAGTTGTGTGCATTAGTCTGGGACTCAACTGCATAGATTGAAAGTTATGAACTCTTCCATCTAAGTTTTTTCTGTTTTCTCTCTGGGATTTTGTTGTTTCGCATTGTTTAGCCTCCCTCTAGCCCCGCTTCCAAAGTCCAACAGTTTTCCACCAGGTAAATGAGGCTGACCAATGCCTCCGTTTTCATATTCAGCAGCTCAGGGAATCCAGAACTCCTCTCTGTCAGCCTAAATTGCCACAGCCCAGATTCCCTCTGTCATTTCCTATGTTCGGTTTAGGTATTTTGTTATATTTGCTAACTCTGCAATTACCAGAAGGTTCCTGGGTGGTTTTTATGATGGCCACATCTACAAACCTCTATGTTCCTTATAGCTGTCATCTTCCCACTGCCTCCCTCTGGTTTTATACATTGACCTCTACTTAAGAGAGTGCCTGAATCCAGCATCCGGAGGCCCTCGAGGAGTAACAAAGTGCTTTATGCTCCCCCTAGCACCCTAGTTCTTGCTAATCACTGTTCTGTTTGGGTGGGTGCTCTGGGTTTTAAGTAGAGGAGGACGTATTTTGTGGTGTTTAACATGGGGTGAGTGTTTTGTGGCCTTAACGCTGGGATTTTTGTTTGTTCCGTGGTGGTTTATGAGTAAATGTAAATCTTGCTGTCCTGTCGCTTGTGCCATCTGAATTACACTCTTGTTTCAGTCTGGGACCCAGATTTTGGTTTAAGCAAGAATCGCTACTCCTGCTTCTGATACTTTTTTCTGACGTTTCTGTTCCAGACAAGTGTTTTGATCACACAGATCAAAGCAGTAAAATCTGTGTGGAGGGGCTGACTGTCAAGTGGCAAGTCCTCGGAGTTTTGTGGGAGGCGGTGTGGGGGGAGACAAAAGTAGTAGCACTGTTTCTCCTTCTTTTTCCTTTCTCCCAGATCAAGCACTGCAACTAGCAGAAACTTTACTACCTCTTCAAAATCATCAGCAAGTTCTTATTCCTCAGTGTCTGCCACTTCTGTCATTACTAATGGTGATAGCAGTAACTCCTATGGACTGAACAGCTCCCACCTGGGCAGGGGGTAAGAGCAGGAATGTTCTTTTGTTTCTTCGTCCCTTGTGTGAACTCTTGTGCATCCTTGCCTGCATAGAAAAGGAGTGTAAATGGTGCCCTGTGAGGAGTTCTGCTTCTCTTGTGTACCTGTCACCAAACCTTGCTTTTGAGGCAACTAGGCTCTGCAGTTCCCTGCTCGCTTGGTAAAGAAGTACGTGTTTTATAGTTACTAACTGCTAGGGTTTAGCCCCATTTTGAGGGGACTGAGGATACGAGGGAACGGATTATATTCTTCTCTCTACCTGCCAGTGTGTTAGCAGCCTTTCCAGGTAGAGGCTATAATTCTCTTGCTAGCTGTTACAATACATCGTGTGGATTCTTATACTAGATTTGCTGCATTAGGATAGCGTGCTGTGTACTTGCAGACAGAGGAAATTAAGGTTTTACGAAGCATAAATTAATAATAGACTGTAGCGATTAATGTTTCCAAAGTTAGCATGTATACCTCATCATCCTGATACCCAGTGTTATCCAGCGTTGAAGCAGCAGAAACATGCATGCTGCTGCCTTTCATTAAACAATTTTTATCTTGTATTTGGTGTGAGTCTTCAGCGTTACTGAGACCAGGTAACTCATTGTGTTTTCTTTCTTTCAGAGGTTCTGGATTTGTCTGCAACTCTTACAACTGCGGGGACTCTGCTTCCCTGTCACAACCTGGACTTTGTGGACTCAGTAACCTTGGGAATACCTGCTTCATGAACTCTGCATTGCAGGTAAAAAATGAAAGAAACACTTCAGAATTAAATACAAGAACAGTCCTACAGAAATTGTGAATCACAATCTGTGGAAAGAAAAGCGTTCTGACAGGGTTCAGTGAAGAGACCACTACTAGAATGGGGAAAAAAAAGTGCTTAGGCAACAATAATCTGACATGGAAAATGTCTTAATGTGCGTGCAGCATTAGTGAGATGAGTATGCTGGCCACTTTTTGCAGAAGATTGCTAGCTATCTGCTTTGCTGAACTATTAATTACAGTAGTAGTAAATACATGTGTAAAATTACTCCACACCAAAGGAGCAGAAGGTAACAAATATGATGTTAAGTTTAAATAACTTTCTGAAGATGAACCAAGGAGCTACAGGCCGGGGAGCCTTGAGCCTTATATGCCTTATGCTAGATGAACTGGGAGAAAGTCTTCCAAAGAGAAGGCTTATACTTGTGGGCAAACAAGGGAAGTCAGTGAGGCATCTGCAAAGAGAAACTGCGTTTCAGAAATGAGTCTTTTGAATGCCGTGGTCTGTCATGTGGTAACTTCCTTATTTCAGCAATGTTCTGAGTTGCAGTAATTACAGTATCCCACTCTTCCCATAGATTTTGGATTTTTTTTTCCTAAGTATGTGCTCTGTAAGTCCGTTTCACTGATCTGTTAATAACTTAGTACATGTTCGCATGTGAAAGCTGGGTTTGTTATTTTGCTGTCATGCAGATTTATTGTCCTGTGCAGTAAATTCATTTCCTTAATATTTCTTCAGTGTCTGAGCAATACCCCTCCTCTGACTGACTATTTCCTGGAAGATAAATACGAAGCTGAAATAAATCAAAACAATCCCCTGGGAATGAGAGGAGAAATTGCAGAAGCCTATGCAGAGCTCATAAAACAGATTTGGTCTGGGAGACAGTCTCACGTGGCCCCACGCATGTTTAAAGTAAGTACTCTGTGTTCTTGTAGCATAAGTCTTTGATAGAAGAAACAAGATAACGTGCCTTCCACAAATTCTGGTGTCCTGAAAGCAGTAACAACAGAACTGCTTCAGTGTTATTTCATGTTTTAATTAACTGCTTTTCAGGATAGAAAGAAGGAACTTTAACCTGGAATTGGCTACTGTTTTTAATGTTAAGTGCCTTACTTAGTAAATGACTTTTTAACCTGAGAGTTGTTTTCAAATGTATCAACACGATCTTTGCCACAAACCAAGGCAAGGTAATGTGAATTGCCAGCTGTGATTTTAAGTAGTGAAAAGAGGTGTACAAGTCATAAATCTAAAAACTGGAATTTCTAAAGTAGAAAGTAAAATACATTTCCTTGTCTGCCACGTTATTTATTGGTTCAATGTTCCTAATCTTTCATCATAAAGAGCTGCTTTCAGCTAAAATACTGGAATGCAGCATTTGTATACACTCCACCCATAGGATAAAAAGGCTTTTGTTCTAAATATAATGTGAAGATGCTGTGCTGCACAACGATGTAATGAAAGCATCCAAGGTACATTAAGAGTTTGCCTCTGTAAGTGCAGTTTTAGTAATCTGAGAATAATGTCCTGAATGCACAAAATAAGCAATGAGCAGATCTTAATGTAAATGTACACCCTCTTGCCGTTCAGACGGTCTCAAAGTTGAGGGTAAATGCTTTTGTGACCTGGAGCAAAAGTCTTATGGACTATAGAAATTGTTCTCTGTAGAGCTGTAGGTCATTATGCATCAACAAGATGGTCTTTAATATCCGTGACTTAGAGTTGGTCGCACAACATCAACCACTATTAAAGTTGTTCTGTAATCTTCTGTTCAGAAGAAATATGCAGAATCAGTAGTGGACATCAATAAAAGTGTCTTAATGTAGGTTGTTCTTATTTAAGACTGGAATAAGCATTAGTTTTTACTTCATAGAGCAGTATTGCTTGTGACTTCATAATATTGTTGCAGATAAATGACTGTTTGTCTCAGCCCTTCAGTTTGGGTTCTGTTGCAGTTGTCATCTTGAGTGGTTAAAATGTTCTAAGTGTAACTCTGGAAGCACGTTGGATGCTGTGTGTTCATGAGAAAACTTCTGTTGGTCACTTGGACAGACCGCTCCTTCAGCTAATTGTTGAAAGGGATGCCACAGGAAAAGCTGTTGTTTCTAGAAGCAGGAACACTAAAGGGCAGTGTTGTGCTGCATGAAGAAGCAGAGGATGTATTTGGGTGTGCTGTTCCTGGCTTTTGTTGCCCAGGCTGTTATGTATTAGAGCTTCATAGCTCTTTTTTTTTTTTTTATTTAAAATTTTTAAGAATAGCTAGAGGCTACTGGTGACTACTGATTTCAATCTGAATTCTAAGCCAGTTGTGTTAGCTCACAAACATCTTCTACAAGCATCTCCAATCTTGCAGTCCAACTTCTTCAAGCTACTGTCGTATAGCAAGTCTGCATTGTGGGATCTGTAGGCTTCTGCAAGAAATTAAAAGTAAGAAATGCATCAGGCAGGTAAGTTTTGTGTGCTGGTTGTTTGCAGGTTCCTAAATTAACACTGATAATCTAGATTTCCAGTTACAGCACTAAATGCATTCTTCTCTCTCAAGTGGTGAGGGATATAATAGAAAATAGTTCGGAATATTATCTTAGCACCCTCTGTTCTGTTAGCATCCAGCTCATTGGGGTCTGCTACTAATATAAGGTAGCATAGGGATGATTCCTGCAAAAGCTAGGACGTGTTTTCATTCCACTTTGTTTTACACACAGCTTATATTCCCCCCCCTCTAACTCTTGCATCGTGTTTCAGACACAGGTTGGCCGGTTTGCTCCTCAGTTTTCAGGATACCAGCAGCAAGATTCCCAGGAGCTGTTGGCTTTTCTTCTGGATGGTTTGCATGAGGATTTGAATAGAGTGAAGAAGAAGCCCTACTTGGAGCTGAAGGATGCTAATGGCAGACCTGATTCGGTATGGTGCCCTTTACCTGAGCGTCCACTGCTTCTGAGGGAGCCTAACTGGGTTTTGTGACACGTGGTGGCCTTCTTGTCCACAGACTGCACAAGCACCTTCCCTGCTAGTGTACCTGGGAAGGGAGAACCCTGCCATGCTCTGTGGCCCGTACAGTTCTTCATGACACCTTGCAGCACGGAGCTGTTGCTCTGTGTTATAGCAGAACACCAGTGTCCTTCCTGACAGACAGGCAGATGTGCTCACCGTACCATTCTGACACAATTCTGCAGTGGGAAGGAAGGAAATTGATCTTGTGACATAGCAGCTAAATGTAAGATTGCAGTTATTACCATAATCTTGTCTCTTGACTACTCAGGCCCACTGTCTTCCTCCAGGTAGCTTCCTCCAGGTAGTTTGGGCAGCAGCTTTTGCATCAATTCAAGGGAAACGCTGTGCAAGCGGTCGTATTTACATGTGGCATTAGGTGGAACAGGATTTTCTTAAGTGGTGCCTAGGTGGCTCTCAAGAAAGTGCCAGGATAAGTGTCCTGGGCACGGGGTTGTGAGCAGTGTTCTGGTAGACAGCAGCGTGCCAGACAAAAAGAACTTAGAGGCCGTACTTCTCAGGTGTGCTCCCTTGTGGCCTCTAGGTGAATGTAAGCCATCGGCTGCTAACCTGGGTTGAATAAGGTGTTGGAAATCACCAGTCAAACAAAGAGAGAACTTAGTTTTGTGTGGAGGTGATTCACTGTAACTTGGTACTGCTGTGGATCTTGATCACCTAACAGCTGGTGAACTACCTGCCTCTCCTGCAGAGGCTTGACTTGATTTTTCCTCCTTTCTGGTGTTGTGGGAGTGGGTGCACTGATGTAAAAGCAACTTTACGCTGTTGGGCTCCAGTTACCCACTGTACATAAATACAGAAAACTAATTCTCTTATGCCATTTTCCTGACAAGGTCCTGAAAAATCTCATGTTTATTTTTTTTCCTGCCTTTTTCTCTATCTTCTGTCAGCACTGGTACGTGAGCATTCTGCAAACACCTCTTTGTCACTCTGAAGTTGCCAAACACCACGCTCTCATTAAAATGAGACACACAATAGTGGAATGTCTTTCCCTAAGTGAAATTGCATTCTCCTGATCAGGCTTTTAACTCTTGCCCTGGTACAAACAGCTGCAGCATACTGAGAAATGCAGAGTCCAGAGTAAGTGTATTGTTAGGGTGGGGTAAGGCTTTAGGAGCTGTTAAAAGCCAGGTAAAACAACTATTTTTAGGAAATCTGTGTGAATATTTGGTTTTTTCCTCTTAGCTGCCAATAGTATAATGGTTTTTGCCTTTTCATGTCTAATACAGTGCATGTAGCAGCAACACAAGAAGTATATTTAGTCTTTTTTTCCCTCCAAGAAATGGTGATAGTTGTGGGATGAAGAGGATGCTCAGCATGCCTTCATGTTATTTAGGTACTTCCATTTCTCTTGGTGTAGGAGGTGCACAAATGTTGCTGCCATGTTTCTGTGTTGCTGCAATTATTGGAGCTAATTCCTCTGTTCTCATCTCAGCATCCTGGTTACTGGCAGTAACTTTGGAGGGGGTGTGTATGGCACTTACTTCATTTGATAAAGTGAAGATGCACTATGAAAAATACAGTATTGTATTGGAACCTAAAAATCTCATATTTGGATGAGCCTCTAATCACACAAATAGACAAATGCTAGCTACTTGTTGTCCTTACACGAGGAATTTTTTAAATTGTATTGTGAAAGTCTTCAAGGGGTTTTAATTGCCTTCTTTTATACTTTGTTGTCAAGCAATAGACCCTTCCACAAAGAAAAACTCTGTTTTCTTGGAAGCTGTAACCGCAGCTGCCTTTAAAAGCAGGGGACGTCAATCCATTCCTCCTGGGGTAGAGTTAGCAGCTTTCTGTTCTGAGGAGCAGCGTGTAACCCTGTCGCTGTCCACTTGCTTCCCTTCATGCTTCTGGCTTTGCTTGCATCAAAGCAATGCTGACCAAGTGACTTGGCTATGATGAATTACACTTAACACAAGGCCTTAGTTTCACTGAGAAAAATCTGTGTGTGTTAGGCTAGAAAGAGGGTAGGCCCCCCCACCGCCCTGTCTGTGAAATTTATCTGTATCTGTCAGTATGAACTTTCTGAATGTTCTTTGATCCCTGTGCTTGCAAAGCCTTGGAAGTGTTTTTGAGAAATATTTTTTTTTATTTTTACAGGTGGTAGCAAAAGAGGCCTGGGAGAACCATCGGCTGAGGAATGATTCTATCATTGTGGATATTTTTCATGGTCTCTTCAAATCGACACTTGTTTGTCCCAAGTGCTCTAAAGTTTCTGTGACCTTTGATCCCTTCTGTTACCTGACCCTTCCACTGCCTTTGAGGAGAGATCGTCTCATGGAAGTCACCCTGGTATACGCAGACCCACAGCGCAGACCTGTCCAGGTGAGGCATGAGTAACACCTGAATTTCTTTTTAATCTGTCTCTTTCTCTTAAGTTTTAAAGTTGAGACACTTCAAATAACCTAAAAGACACCGTCTGCTTTTGAGTTGGGTGGGATGGCCTTCTTTAATTGTAAAAGCTGGGATTTAAACGTGTGAAATCAAAAGGCTTTGTAAAAACTCCATTCATGAGACCAAGGTCATGGGTCAGCTAAAGTGGCTTAATTTTTCTTGTGATGAGGTTACCTGTGTGATATGCTGTTAGTTGAAGGCAGTAATATGTTTACATCATCATGTTTACCTCGTATAAAATGTGCCTGGGAAAACGTAAAGGTGAAACTTCTCTGAGTAAGGCCTTGCAGTTTCAAACAATTGAAAAAAACAATCCCTTTTGCAAAAAAAAAAAAAAAAAAAAAAAAAAGACTTGATTGCTTTTAAAGCCTGCTCTTTTCCAGGGTAGACTAAAGTTTTTTCTCCTTTTTTTCAAATAGGCCTGTTGGTGAGTGCACGCATACCTGAAGTAACCTTCAATATTTGTATGTGTTGTGCATTAAAATTAGTGATTTGTATATACCCTGGTATTTTGGCAGAGAGGGGACTGGTAGATGCAGTAGGCTGAATTAGCAATGAATTTTCATCCTGCTTTTTGTACAACTGTGAAATCAAGGACAGCTGCACTCGTCACTGAGGCTTTATAAAGGGAAAGAACAGAGGAGGGGATTCATTGAGAAGCTGACCAAGATTACTGGTGGCATAGAGGTTGAAAGGATAAATTCTACTTTGAATTAAGATAAAGCCAACTTTCAGTAATTGGAGCTCTTCTAGATGAACTGGCCGTGTGCCTGTTCCACATCCCACCTGCAGTCTCCCTGTAAGCAGTTATTTGCATTTTGTGATCTCCCAGTTGAGAAGCCAGAGGTACGCACCACTTCCTTCCACCTCTGGTGTGTGACACCATAAGGGTTGTGCCGAGAGCCTGTGATGGCCACAGCTGAATATGCACATAGCATAACTGAGAGGATCCCAGTGAATAATCAAGATACGTAGTTCCTTTTAGTCAAGGCAAGTGTATTCCACATGATTCTCTAAACATGTGCCTGTCTATAAGTACTACTGTGCCTTTGAGTCCTTCTCTAAAACATACAGTACCGATTCCTTGATGAAGAAAAGATGCCCTGCTAAATCAAGTTGAAATCTTTGCATTCATGCATATTTCTGCTTGCACAACATCAGCTAGCTGTTGTAAAAGGTCATATAGCTGTCTTGGGAGGAGTGTTTTTATCCAAAGTTTAGCATCTGAGGTAGGGCACTTCCCTACAGACTTGCAAGATCTTTCTGCCGTACAGGGTGAAGGGTTTCTTGAACTGTGCCACTGTTACTTTTTGTAGCTCCATGAGTGGTGTACAGACCCTGGCCAGCAGCCAAACACCCACACAGCACCTCACTCCCCACACCCGCCCCTGAATGGGAAGGGAGAAGAATAGGAAGGACAAAAGCACAGTTTAATAAATGAAGGGGAAGTGGGGATGATGACACAAATAACACCAAGGAAATCACTCACCACCTCCCACAAGTGAAACAGTGCCCAAGTCACCCCTTCTGTCTCTAACACAATTATTTTTGCTGAGCATCAGGTTGTAGGTGTGGAATAGCCCTTTGGCCAGTTGGGGACAGCTGTCCTGGCTGCGTCCCCTCCTGGCTTCTTGCCCACTCCCAGCCTATCTGCTGCAAGGGCAGAGTGGGGAGAGAGAGACAGCCTTGCCACTGCTCAGCAGTGGCTAAAACATCAGTGCGATATCAGCATTGTTTTAGAAACAAATTCACAGCATGGCATCACATAGGCTGCCGTGAGGAAGATTAAACTACATCCTCACCAGCCCCAGTGCCGTGTAGTGCCCCGTGTGTGCTCTGCTGGGTGAGCTCTGAGAGTATGTCCAGAACAGAGCTTTTAAAAGAAGTAAGCTACACTTCGTGCACATGATGTTTCCAGTCCACTGCAAGCTTAAGTCATCTGATCTGCTCAGGCAGATCCATCCTCATATGCAGTACACATGAGTTTGCCATCCTGCGTTTCAAAATCAGGGGAGAATGGCTATAGGATTTTTTTTTTTAAACACAAAGTAACCCAGCAGGGTTATCTACTCAGCAGGTTGTTGTGTGTGCTTTTTGTTTTGTATTTGTGTGTGCGTGTATGCTACAAGTGAGCCTTACCAAAGCAGGAGACCAGCTGTTTAAGGCTCTTTTGTTCCCTCCAAATCCTGGCTTTGTAAGGTAGAGCTGAAATCCCCAAAACCTTAATGTGTGCGTCTGTGACCTTAACTTCAGCAGAACTTCTACAAATTCGAAGTTTTATATCCGTTGTCTTGCTCGCTGCCTTACATGGGTTTATTCTGCCTTGTGTAAGCATGATGTTATCTTTGTTTCTAGTACCGGGTCGTGGTGCCAATGATGGGGGCCATCTCAGATCTGTGTGAATCACTCTCCAAAATTTCTGGGGTTCCTGCAGAAAATGTAAGGAAAAATTCAAACATAATGATTTAGATAAATGTTTTTTTCTTCTGGAAGTATTTTGGTATCTTAGCTTTTAAATGGCTAAAAAGCTGAATCATATGGTTCTGTCGTTATTCCATTAGAAGTTTGAATGAAGTTTTAAACTGTAAAATAAAATAAAAATAAAATTGTCTGTGTATTCTACTCACTCCAGCATTTCTGATAGTGTAGTTTCTTAGTAATGTGAGATGCTCAGTCTGTTTTGGGTCCACCTTTGGACATCCTTTTGGTAACAAAGGGATCAGGTAAGCTTTTTATAAAGTGAACGATTTCATAGGTGATGGGGACTGTTTTCAGGATGCTAGCGTAGCACTTCATTTTGTGTCAGTTAATTACAGATGTGAGTGATCTCTGCTTAAAATCATAGCCCGTTGTCACTCTGGTGTTGAGATTTGTGTTGTTTCTACCAGCCTGATTAGCAGCTGTAGGAACTGCATCTCCTTGATACCTCTGTAAAATCAATCTGTTGCTTGCTTTGTTTTTCTGATCCACCTTAATGAATACAGCTGATTAGCTGCTGGTGCTGTTACAGAAAGCAGAGTGCTGATGATAGATATGCTGAAAAATCACAAGAATGAATAAACTGTTGCTCAAATTTAGTTTGCCTAAGTTAATGTAAATATTTATTATAATCTCTTTGCATATATCACTTGCTGTTCTAGATGGTGGTGACAGATGTGTATAATCATCGATTCCACAAAATCTTCCAAATGGATGAAGGTTTAAATCATATCATGCCAAAAGACGACATCTTTGTGTGAGTAAAGTGGGAAGATGCCATGATGCAAAGAATGTTACAGAACATTTGCTTCAGTGTCAAAATATAGAACCTGAACCTTTTGTTTTTCTCAAAACCTAAGCCTTCCTGTAGACCCTTTCCATGTGGCTCCTGCTTTTGTGCCTCAAGCCTCTAACTTAATGCTCCAAATCAGTACAAAGCCTTGGAGGTGATGTTAGAATAGCATCAAGCCTAAGCTGTTGCACTGTGCCTCTCCTAACAGCGATGCAGTTGTTACAGCACCCAGCTAACCATGACTGGAGTTCTTGATAGACTCCTGACTGGTGCTTACTCAGGTTTTTGTGTCCCACTGCAGAGGACTGTGTAGACTCCCCTCAGGGGGTTACAAGTGACTGAGTGAAGCTGGGGATTTGGTTGTGCTGCTTGTTTGGTACACATGTGGTGAATGAGATGACTTAGCTATCTGGGAGGAGAGCAAAAGTAGGGTTCCTGTGCTGCAGCTGAGTAATGGAAAACAGTGCATGTGAAACATAAAACAGACTCTGGGGGCTAGTAGCTGAACCTGGAGCTTGTGAGGTCCAGTTCAGACCTTCGTAAGAAGTCCTGTCTTTCTCACTTGAGAGTATTCCAGAGCAACAATGCTGTTTCTAAAAAATTCTGCTGCTCTGAAGCCCTGCACTCTCATACTCTGGCACAACGTGTACCTTGCACCGAGTGGAGTGCGGTGACATTCTGCTTGGTGCTGTCCTGTTGTGCCACCCGCTGCTGCGAAGGAAAAGCTGATGGTTTCTGGAAATTGTTGTCATACCCGTTGGTTTCGTCAATGACAGCTGAAGGTGAGGCTGGTTAGGGTGCCTTGGAAAGATATTTGGTGAAATCCATTTTGTTATGATACTGTAAGGCATTAGGTTGCAACCAAGCCTTTCTCCAAAGCTCATACAATGTAGAAAACATAACGTTACAGTGCTCTTCCCGAAATCCAGCCTGGAGAATCTCTCAGCTGCACCTTGGGATTGTTCCTGTAACTTTGAGGAACTTGGTAATTTCAAGAAAAGAATTTTCTTACGTGTGTGATCTGTTGCATATTCCTCCACAGACAACTACTGTGTCTTCATTAGCTCAGCTCCTGGGCTGCTGAGGAAGCATTAGCTCAGCTGCAGCCCTGTTCCTTGCAGTGACCATTTCCTTATGTGCAGGCTTAACTGTAAATGAGGTCATGCTGCGCGTGAGTCACAGCAGTGACCTGACCTGGGCTAAAAATAACGCTACAAGAAAGAGGAGAGGCAGCAGGAGGAAACTTTGCTAATCCTATTTTTCCGCGTAACTCTCTTAAGATGTTTTCTGCACTGTGGGACAAGAACAAGCAGCCAGGGAGGCACCAGGGTGGGAATTAGGAGAAAGTTGTGCACCAGAACTAATTGAAGGGATGATACCACCAAGAAAAAGTAATGTAAAATTGTATACTAAACCCCAGCCTTTTTACTGAAAGGAAGTACCAAAACATGACAGCAGCACTTGTTCATAACACGCAAAACTTTTTATATAATCACTTGATTAAGGATATATGAGAGATTGAGGGTACGTAATTCTGTGGTAAGATCCTCACAGGGTGGTGATGGGGAGCAAAGTAGGTCTTCAATGTAAGATTTCTGATCTGCAGTTCCAAGTGATTCTCTAGTGATTTTTACCCTTTTTCTATTACTGCCTTGTAGAACTTGAGGTGTGAAGGTGGTGGGAATGTCGTGGCACTGACAGGAACTTTGAATCTTTGAAAATTGTCACAGAAAGGATTCGGTTGAAATTAAGAATAGCTATGTCAATTCTTTTTCATTGAGCTCTTGCAAAGTGATGACACTAAGAACATGCTGAAGGCGAGCTTTTTAGTGTATGTGCTATGTATTTTTAATATCTTTTGTGTAAAGAAACTAAGATTTTCTTTAGTTTTTCTTTAGGAAACTTTTTATTTTTTCTGTATATGTAGCTCATGTACTGAGGAATCCCTGAAGATCTCTGAATAAGAGCTCTTCAGCAAGTTGAAACTGTCATGTATAAGTTGAAACTTTCTAAATCTTAAACTTTAGGACTATGTGAATGATCTGAGTTGCTTCTGGAGAGCTAATCTCTGCTTGGACTTGGTGCGTTGTTACCAAAATGTGGATCACTTCCAAAGTAATGTGGATATTTTTATCCTACTGGCTTCAAAACATATTTTCCATTGAGAAATTTGCTCCTAGCCATGGAGCTGCATTTCTTCCTCCTGCTTCTTGCAGAAAGGAGGATTTAATACCAGCTTAGAGGGCTCTTTCATAGAACCTGCCCTGGCACTTCCAGCTGACATCCTGGCCCTTTGGCATTTTCCCTCACTTCTGGGACTTCCATGGGTTACCTGCTTACTTTATTTATTTATTTTTTAACAGAAGCAAATGCAACTGACTTGTACCTGTCACTACTGTTCTTCTCGGGATTGGACTCAGGCACTGAAATGTGAATTTGCTTTGTGTGGGCCTCTTCTCCAAAACCAGCACACGAGCGGCCCTATTTATTCCTCTTGTGTTGTTGGGTTACTTTGTTCCTCCTAGCCTCGTTGGTTTAGTGTTCCTAAAATTTCATGCATATTATGTTCTAAGCAAGAAAATACCCCATGTGCTGGTTGGGTAACGCTCAGCATTCATTTGCCTTAGTTGTGCTGGCAGAACTGTGGAACTGGAGGGTGAGCTAGATCAGGATACGGGTCAGGTCCCCGTCCAGTGTGCTGTGTCGCTCTGTGCATCACTGTGCTGCTATAAATGGGGAAATGAGTGGGACAAGGGTATGATTAAACAAATACTCAGCTGCTCCTCGGTCTGTAGTCCTAGTGGTATGCTTCTGGTAGAAGTTATCAACAGGGACTGCGAAGTGTTCACAGCCTTCCTGAAGGTGCTGCGTGATGCTTCACTAATGAGTGAGACATCAGGCGGCGTGTTCAGATTGCTGCTGATAACTTCAAGGTTTTCTG
The DNA here is from genome assembly GCF_964211825.1 of Aythya ferina. Lineage (NCBI taxonomy): Eukaryota > Metazoa > Chordata > Aves > Anseriformes > Anatidae > Aythya > Aythya ferina. The sequence goes on from NC_140306.1 coordinate 15,221,814, forward strand.
ATATCCTAGTAATTTATTTACCTGCTTTCATTACACACAAACATCTTGCTGTTCACTAAATGGGAGAATTAAAGATATTTCCAGATATCTCAAGTCTTTCCAATTTTTCCACCTGTAAAGAGCAAACTTGCTGCACTTGAAAGCAGAGGTATGTAATTGAAATCACATATAGCTGAGAAATAGTTTATTTCTCTCAAGTCAGCGAAGTAGACTTGAGTGCCCAGTAAAAGTATATATATATATTTTTTTGTTGGGCTTAAATTAAGGCTAGTTCTTCAGAGAAGTGATGCAAAGACTTTTGCATCTTAGGACTCAAAGCATGGCTCTGTGCATCTTCGTAGTCCACAAAAACTTTTAGAAAAGATTCTCTTGGGCTGAGTGGCGATGTAGTTGGGTGTGTATCCTGTCTACACTGTATAATGTATCTCCCTTCTGTTCCTGAAATAAAACTTCGTGTTGATTAATAAGGGGAGCAGCTGCCTTCTATTAGAAAGTAGGTGTAATGTTTTTACAGCTACAGCAGTTTCACCTAAAATTCACGATTTAAAGATAGTGATCAACCAATTGTGATAAAGATAGTGATTAAACCAATCATGCTAACCTGTCTTTTTAGTAGTACATTTACAAGAGTGTATTACCACAAAATAAACTTCTAAGAAAACATTCTGTAGTGTTAAATTGGCCTGAGAAGATAATTATTTATACATGTATGCAAGAAAGAAAAACCCTGTTAAGCTGTTTGTCTACAATATTTTGAAAACTATTTTTCCTAAGATTTTCCGAAGAATCACTTAAGTTCCTTATGTAATAACAAGAGTAACAGAAAATAAGATTTTTAACATTAATAACTTCTGGTACATATCAAATGGGAAATCTGCACCATCTTAGGACGCTGTGCCTGCAGTCCAGCAAACCTGAGTGTGAGAAGTACGTTAGCTTTCATTTGGGGAAAAATCAACTAGAGAGAGATCTGATAATCCTGGTATCTTTTACATTGTGTGTTCTTAAGTACTAAATATTAACCTAGGGTGGTGCATGCAATCCAGGATATGATTGTTGAGGACCATGGACTTGTTTGTGGCTTACATTAAGGACATTTTCTAGAATCAAAAGGTCTACCGTAATTAAATTTGTGATATTCACTGTCACAGATACTCAAACTCTTTCCAAATTGCTGTTTCATTGATCCCTGCACCTCCTTGTCCCTTTTATGTGCTGACTATCTGTTCTTGTTTTCCACTAACATCCAGTGGCATGACTTCCTTGTTGGCAAATTGTAACGTGTACATCTCATCGCTATGTTTGAAGTCGCTGAAGTTAGATGGAAAGTTCCTTTCACTGGCAAGGAAACAAAGTGCAAGTAACCAAGCAATTAAAAATAGAGTTTAATCAGTACAGCATATTCAGAAATAGGTTCTTAGATGTACATTTCAGAAACTTGTATTTAAAAATTGCAAACTGATCAGTGGGTCCTTTTGTGTATTTTTCTTTTTTTAAGTATTTTGCTTGGTGTTCTCACAGGTCTCTTCATTTGTTCTTTCCTTATCTCCATGCCAAGGGAATTATGAGAAAAGCTGTGATAAACTGAAGGCAGCACCCTTCCCTGCCTCCCACCAGAGCTCGAATAATCTTTTTTAATTGTGTAGTATTTTCTTCATTTGAAAAGTACTCCTCCCTTCCACTGAAAAAAGCAAAACAAGGTGGTGTTAGTAACTGCGGTTGTTTGCTAGAGCGTGAGCAAGGGACGAGTATGCAGTAACTGGGGGAGCTGTGGGGGGCCCCAAGGCTCTGATCTCACAAGGAGCTGCATCCAAAGTGGGTTTGTCTCGTGCCTTGCTCTCCTTGTCTCCATCTAAAGAGGTTGCCAGACAGAATCCAGCAGTTGATTTTGCAGGGTTTGTATTTTACATCTGTTCCTGCTGGGCTTGTTCAGGAGGAGACAAGCTACTGTCAGCTGAGCAGAAGGAGCAAGGCTGTTCGTTCCTAGCTGGAGCATGATTTCATGAAATTACTTCTTACAAATACCTCGGTATAGGTATTGAGGCTGTTAGCTGCCGCTCTGAAGTTGACTCAGGACTGTGAAGTTTCAATGTAAAGGGTCAGCCTCTGGCAGTATTTTCTCCAGGTTTGTTTCACTGAAAGCTGTAGGCAAACCAGAGCTTACATGTGAAAACAATATCCCTGTTGCTTCGACAGACTTCTGATTCTAGAGTGTAGTGTGCTAGCCAGTGGGCAACACACAGCTCAGCTCACAATTCAGTTCCAAATCTAGCACTCTAGTCTTAGTTCAAACATCTAGTCCCGTAGAAGGTCTCTGCCCCTGACACTGTTTGTTTCATTTTTAAAAATAAGAAATGACAGTACTACTGTTAGAATTTTTGGTGTCTTGCTTTTGGTACCAGTGTCTGCTATGACTTGCACCTTTTAAAAGTGATTTTAGTGGTCAGAAAGCTGTATTTTTTTCCTGTTTAAACTCAAGATACGGAGGTCATCAACTTTCTGTGACTTTGCAGTGCACATGGGGTGTTTTGAGATTTGCACTGTGAATTTTCATGTTCTGCTAAAGTGGTGCAAGGAGGAAGAGTGCCCTTGGACTCCATTTGGAGTTGAAGCTGAATGGACAGTAATTTTTTTTATTTGATACTGGATGGCTAAGATGTATTTTTCCTTTCAGCTGATCTGTTTCTGTTTTATTGGTTATTATGGCATATTACCTGTTGTGCTCTCTGATAGTAAAACCTCTTAAAAAAAAAAAAATAAATAAATAAAATGAATCATTACTGGACTTCTGAAGTGATAAGCATTCCAAAATGAATTTGGCTCCATTTACGCAAGAGGACAACAATGTTTTTTTCTCCAGTGGAGAGGGATTTGGGACTAGAATTCTCCAAGCCCATTCTGTCACAGGGCCTTGTACTCATCTCTTTCTCTTTGTGATAGGCTTGGAAATGTAGTATAGTCCTGACGAAAGATATATTAATATATTTAGCATCAGAGAAGAGGTGAGATACTTGCTGAAATAAAGGGTTTTGATATAAGGAAGGTTGCTGGCATGACACATGGAGCTGTGCAGCCGAAGAGCAGTGGGAGTAGCCCACTTATTGCAGCATTGTAAAGGTTTGTCTGCAGTCGTGGTGGTACTGTGAGAGGACAGGGAGTTCTGTGGCAAATGACCAGAAAGTCACTCATGAAAAGGTGGTCTGCAAATCAATTTGACAAAATCACTTCAGTGTTTGTGCTGAATGCTCTCATTCTCCAGGCTAAGCAGAGAGCAGCATTCAGCACATAACCAAAATGCTTACTATTTCTTTTTCTTAGGTTCCATGAAGTGCAGCCCCACTAGGACCCCCGGCTCCCGCTCCAATGTAACACCCCCGCATGCACCATGCTGGTGATATCACATCACCCAGGGATCCCGCTGGAGCTCGGAGCCGGCCTACAAGGGGTCAGGTAAGTGCTACTGGAAAGCAGACTCCATGGCCCGCTGCTGTATGGGCACAACTCCTAGTATTTCTTCTTAGTTCCTAAGACCTAAGAAGAAAAATATTTTGACTGATAAACCAGATCTCCCTGTTCTCTTAGCCTGGCTAATGGGGCATATAACACAACGTGTATTGCTTACGTGGATGAGAGTTGCACAAATTGATTTGCAGGTCACCTTTAACCTATAAAAGCTGCATATTTTAATAAGATATATTTGGTATGCCATACGTACTATGTTTTTTGCCTTCTTTTACAACATGCTGTACTTTATGTTTAGGTATTCTTGAAAACCATGGTTGGCTGCAGAAAGGTCAAGTTTGTTACTGAAGAGCTAGAACAGTTATTGCACTGCTAGGTCAGCAAAACAGCTAGCCCGGGAGTTTGTGTGAAATGCGTGAGACTGTAGCAAGCTAATCTAGGAAGCTTGTTCTCAGTTGTTTGCTTGTTTACAAGAGTTTGTACCCTTCCAGTATGTGTTTGTATTCTTTAACCTTTAGAAAAATCTTACTCATTGAGTACCCTCATCCTTTTAAATCCTGCTCCTCTGCATGACTTGGAAAATCCTGTGACAGGCTTCTACAGGGCGATCCACCTGTTGTCTAAATATGTTTTACTTCCAGTTTCATACCTCCTAGTTCACTTGATTGTGTTTATTCTCATGTCATGAGAGAAAGTAAACAGATCAGGAGTATCTCCATTTCCCAGAAGAGAGAGAATATGTGCTTTGTTTTCACTCAGTCTTTTTTTCTAGGCCTCTGTTCATTCTTATTGTCAACTTCTGAAAATGCTGTAACTTCACAGCAGCATGTCTGGGTAGATGTGGAATGGTAATCCTGTTCAGGTGCATCTGTTTGTCAGCTTCTTCAGTAGCATGTTTTCTACCCTTCTCTGTTCACATACAAAATGTGCTTGTTTTCTTGGTGGTTATGTGCTGACCTGTGACCCACGCAGTGTTTTCCAGCTGTATTTAATGTTCCATCCCAGGGAATGCTTGAATAACACGCTGTAGTGTGTGTGGGTAGGTATGTGATAGATAGGTATCTGTGATATATTACCCCGGCATTTAGCTCAGACCGTCTTCTCCTTGTAGTGCCCTTTCACATCACCCTGCCTTGTCTTTCCTGTAGTTTTTCATGTTCCTGTGCTCTCGCTTAATGTTAATTTGCAAAGGATCAAAAGTTAGCTACTTCATTGCTCGGGGCCTCCTTTCTGAATAGTAACCACAAGCCTAAAGCTTCCTGGTGCTTATTTGTCAGGTTGAAGGCTGGTTAAGGCCATCCCTGTTTACTGGTGCTTTGCTGAAAAACATCTGTAAAGGCTGTCATGAATTATAAAGGGAATGTTCAGTGTGGTAGCTGGTGAGCAGATGGCTGATTTATGAAACCACCTTGTGGAATCTGGCGTAGCGTCATCTTTATCTTCTATTATTTCAATTAAGTTCTAGGGTACAGAAGTACAGCTCATTGTCACCTAATTCCCTCTATCAGCTCTGTAGGCTTCCTTAAAATACTGATAAAGTATTTTCTTAATTTCTTTAATTGATTTTTAAGTACTCTTTTTGAAGAGATTCAGAAAGTGATCCGGATTCTGATACATCTGTCTGTAATACTAGAACAACAGCCGTTCTGCAGCAGAGTAGGTAGAGGGGCACTCGAGTAACCAAGCTGGGATGTTCTAGTAAGAAGTTTGCAAGATGCTCTCTTGAGGAGTGTTGTAAGGGTACGGCACGCTGGCTGCTCGTGGTGGATGGCACCTGTGTGTGGGTAACACTTTGCTTTTCATTGTTTCCCATCTGTTCCAGCACAGAGGCAGGATTTTGTATAGGACCTGCGTGAGGATGGGGTATGAATTGGGGGCTGCTTTAATCAGCAGTGTAGGTGGTGTGAGAGGCAGTGACCAGAACGCTGAGGAATGTGTACATTGTGTCGTGTACTGATCTGTTTTGTAGGAGACCAGCCTAAGGGTCTCGTAGGACCTGGAGTTAATCGTCAGTGATGCTCTGAGTATGATGGTCTTCTGTCATTTAAATAGTACTAAGTGAAATAATTCAACTCTTTGTGGTGCTGTTTCTCAGGAAACTTCAGAAGGTGCAAGCTGTATGCAGTGCTGTTGGTTAACTGAATAGCATCGATAGCATAGAAAACCTCAGCAGTCGTGGTCATTGGATTGCATACTTGCTCTTGGAGGGCTGTGCTAATTGTTAGTGCTCCTGGGGGCTGGGATGAAACTCTCTGAAGGGATTTTCTTCTTTATGCTTTCTACTGACATACATAGACTCAGGGCAGGCCTCAAGCTGGGACCCAGACTTCTTTTTAAATAGAATGAAGTAGAACTGCAACTCTGAAATTGTTCCACTCCCTCCTCTGCAAGTGTCTTCTGAACACAGGAGCAAAAATCTCTTGTCTCTCGAGAGAAAGTGGCTTCTCTAATGTAAGAGAGCTGCTGAGAGTTGGTATGCCCAGATATGTGATTGTGGTTATGTTTAGTGGCATCTTTTCATGAAATATTTATTTTTATTTTCTGAAAAAAAAATCAGTTTTAATGAAAAAAGAAATATAAGCCTGGGACAGGTGACTCACCAAGTTAAAGAGCAGTATGACGTGGCATTCCTGAGATCTCATAAATATTTTCTAATGAATAGTCTCAGAAGATAGATGGGGGTGAAAAATGCAATAGTGTTGGGTCACGTAGTTTTTTTGACACTTATAAAAGCGAATATCTGCTGTTGCTGTTTCACCCAGTAGCACAAGCTGTGTCTGTCTTCTCACTGCTCTCTGGAGCTGTTTGTTTTCATAGGATCACAGGATAATTTGGGTTGGAAGGGACTGTGAAGATCATCTAATTCCAACCACCCTGCCATGGCAGGGCCCCCTGCCCCCAGCCCCATCCAGCCTGGCCTTGGGCACTGCCGGGGATGGGGCAGCCACAGCTCCTCTGGGCAGCCTGGGCCAGGGCCTCACCATCCTCTGAGTGAAGGATTTTGTCCTTATATCTCATCTAAACCTACCCTCTTAGTTCAAAGCCATTACCCCTTGTCCTATCACCACACCCTCTGCCAACGAGTGCCTCCCCAGCTTTCCTGGAGCCGCTGTTAGGCACGGGCAGGCTGCTGGGAGGTCTCCCCGGGGCCTTCCCTTCACCAGGCCGAACAGCCCCAGCTCCCTCAGCCTGTCTCCATAGCAGAGGTGCTCCAGCCCCTTGTTCATCTCTGTGGTCCTCCTCTGGACTTGTTCTAATACATCCCTGTCCTTCTTGTGCTGGGGGCCCAGAGCTGAGCGCAGGCTCCAGGTGGGGTCTCGTGAGAGCAGAGCAGAGGGGGACAATCCCCTCCCTCGCCCTACTGGCCATGGTGATTTTGGTGCAGCCCAGGATAGGGCTGGCTTTCTGGGCTGCAAGCACACATTGCTGGCTTGTGTTCAGGTTTTTGTCTACCAGCACTGTCAGGTTCTTCTCTGCAAGGCTGGTCTCTATCTCTTGTCACCCAGCCTGTATTCCTGCTTGGGATTGCCCCAGCCCAGGTGCAGGACCTTGCACTTGGCCTTGCAGAACCTCATGAGTTTCACCCAGGCCCACCTCCTGAGCCTATCCAGGTCCCTCTGGATGACATCCCTTCCCTCCAGTGTGCTGACCACACCACCCAGCTTGGTGTCATTGGCAAACTCACTGAGGGTGCACTCAATTTCACCGTACAGATTGCCAGCAAAGGTGTTAAATACATGTACAGCCCCTGGGGAATTCTGTCACTGGTTTCCACCCGGACATTGAGCTGTCGACCTCAACTCTCTGAGTGCAACCATCCGGATGGTTCCTTACCCGCTGACTGGTCCATCCATCAAATCCATATCTTCCCAGTTCAGAGACAAGGATATCACGGGGGACAGCGTCAAATGCTTCCTACAGGACCAGGTCGGCCACATCAGCTGCTCTTCCCTTATCCGTGAATGCCCTAACCCCATCGCAGAAGGCCACCAGAATTTCAGGCACAATTTGCCCTTAGTGAAGCCCTGTTGGCTGTCACCAGTCACCTCCTTATTTTCCATGGACCTCAGCAGAGTTTCCAGGAGGATCTGCTCCATGACCTTGCTGGGCACAGAAGTGAGACTGGCCTGTAGTTCCCTGGGTCTTCTTTTTCTCCCTTTTTAAAATGGGGATTGTGTTTCCCCTCTTCCAGTCCCTGGGAACTTCACCAGACTGTCACAGCTTCTTAAGTGTGACAGAGAGAGGCTTAGCAGCTACATCTGCCAGTTCCCTCAGGACTTGCAGATGGATCTCATCAGGTCCCGTGGACTTGAGCACCTTCAGGTCCCTTAGATGGTCTCAGACCTGATCTTCTCCTGCAGTGGGCAGTTCTTCATTCTCTCAGTCCCTCTTTGCCTTCTGCCCTCTGGGCTGTGTGGCTAGAGCACTTGCCAATGAAGACTGAGGCAAAAAGTCATGGAGTACCTCAGCCTCCTCTGGGTCATGGGTCTCCTATTTTCTTCTGGAGAGGACCCGCAATTTCCCTTTATCAATCTTCCTTTATCAGTGATGTATTTGTACAAGCCTCTCTTGTTGCCCTTGATGTCCCTGGCCAGATTCAATTCCATCTGGGCTTTAGCTTTACTAACCTGATCCCTGGCTGCTCACACATGTCTCTGCATTCTTCCCAGATTGCCTGTCCTTGCCGCCACTGTCTGCGTGCTTTCTTTTTGTGCTTGAGTTTCTTCAGGAGCCCCTTGTTCATCCATGCAGGCCTCCTGCTGGTTTTGCCCGGCTTCCTCTTTCCTGGGGTGCATTGCTCCTGAGATGATCCTTGAATATCAACCAGCTTTCTTGGGCTCATCTTCCTTCCAGGGCTTTGTCCCATGATATTCTACCAAGCAGATCCTTGAGGAGGCCAAAGTGTTCCCCCAAAGTCCAGGGGGCTTGCTGTGCTCCCTCTTTGCTGCCCTCTGAATACCAAACTCCCCCATTTCACGATCACTGCAACCAAGACTGCCCTTAAGTTTCCCATTCCCCCTCAGTTTCTTCCAGTATGTTTTTGTTGTGTTTACAGTCCTTGGATTTTTCTGTGAAGCAAATGTTTTCCAGCCCTTGGTTTCCCGAAGCATTGGCTGGTCGGTGGTGTGAGCCCAGGCTAGTAACTGTATGAGTGCGAGACCCGAGGTATTGGGAGGGGTTTCTGTCTCTAGACAGAACAAACACTGTTTCAGGGATTTAAAAGTTCATTTAGTATTTTCACTGATGCCATGGTTTGGTTGAAACAACATCTAGTTGTCAGGGTAGTGGTTGGGGACATGAGTGACAAGATGGATGTGAATGTAGGAGGTGAAGGCTGAGGGAAGGTGACAGCTGAGTTGATTGCAGGTGCATATCCTGTGCCATTATGGGAGGTGTTCAGGAAACATATCTGGCACAAAGGCATGGAGTACAACCCTTTTTGTCCTTCTCAGGAGAACGTGGTGGAGAGAGTTGTTGGACTGAGTTGATATTGGTTCTACCCGCTGTGCTTCTCGGCAGCACAAATAACTTGTGGAAATGCCTGTCTTTCAAACAGATACGAAGTCTGCAAGCCAAGTGAGGATGGCTCAGAGTATGTTACTCTCTCCGTTTACTTTCGGGAAAAGACAATGAGGCAATCCAGCAATACTTCAGGCACCGTTCTGTTTGGGCAGCCACTGCTGATATCCGTGCCGAAACACAAGCTCACAGTGGATCATTTGTATGTTGTAGTTCTGGAGCAGATCAGGTAAGCCACGTCTACGTCTACATCTGTGCAGAATTCTAGGGTTTCCTTACTGAGTTAGGCTGCAATAAGATCACTGAATCCTTTTTAGTGGGAATTTTTTTCCTTGATCTGTTTGTGGAACACCAAGCAGCACTTGGATTACAGAAGTGTCTGAAGGCCACGAGAGCATCTCAAGGTCCTGGTTTTCTGGACTCTGTAGAAACGGGGGCTGTAAGATGATGCTGCTGCTGGTGGTCCCAATGGAAGTCACCTGCTTGGCGTTGCAAAACAGATCAGGAGCACAACTTGGGAAATGTTTTGAGAGCTCTCCTGTATCTCCTTTGATGGGCCACCATAACTTATTTTTATGCTACTTCTACAACTTGTAAAACTTGGTACAAGTGGTGAAAACATAAACTTACTGACTTTTTTGTTTGACTGAGAGCACCTAGTGTGTGGATGGTGGTTTGCTGAGGGGAATTGGGTGGCAGGGACTGCTATTACTGGTGGTGGAGAGGGTGCAGTTGTGCTGATGTACAGCTTTGTTATGATTGTGTGATAAAAACGTGACCTCTGTTTAGTCGCTACGTGAAACTCCCCTTGGCAGAAGAATACTCGACGCCCTGCTCAGACAAAGGAACCTGCAATGGCTCCAGCGGTGTGGCTGAAGGTAAAGTCTTTCAAAATTGGTTGGAAGCTTTTCAGCTTAAAGCTTCTGTCAGCATTTAGGTTGTGCTGTGCATAAGTGGCTTAAGCTCCAGCAGATAGATTTTTAGCTCTACACAAAGATTAAATTGCACTGTTGCATAGGACTTTGTCGTGGTGTGGTGAAGATTCCCGTAGACCATTTTCCTTCCTAGAGAGATCAGATGACAGCAAGCAACAGGTGGAGAAAAAAAGTGGTGTGCGTTCGTCCTGATCAGTGTTAGTGAAGTTCTTGGTGCTCTATTAGGTGTTCGGGTGCCTCCCTCTAGAGGAAAATCCTTTCTTAATGTGCCCTTTGTGATGAAAACTGGCCTGTTAGATCCTAGGAAGGCAAGTTTTGGAGAAATGCAATGAAAACAGCATTTTGTATTCCTGGACCTAGAATCATGGGGTATTGTGCCTAGGTTAGATGTTTACAAGGAAGCTTTTATTGGTGATGAGAAATACATGTTTCCCTTCCCTTTCTGAAAGGATTTGCTTGTGATGCTGAGAATAACAATCACAACAAGTTATATCGGAAATTTAACTTGGGGAGAAAGCATGCCCATTTTTAACCAAGGAATGGAAACAGCTTCCCTGGAGTTCTATTTTCCCTTCTGTGAAGACACCTAGTTGCAACCTTTGCTGGTTCTCTTTTGCGGTATTTATTAGGGTGTGCTATCAGACGGTGTGATTTGATAACCTACTGTGCATTAAGCAGGCTTCATCATGTCTGATGCTGGGATACAAACCCCAGTGTTTTAGCTGACATTTGCTAGAGGACAAAACACAGCTTCAGATGCAGTGATTAGGAAGCGCAGATTTCTTTTTGTGTGTGTTTTTCATTAAATTCTAAGCCAACTGTGCACAGGCTCCTGCAAATAGCTGTCAATGTGAGGTCTCAATCTAAACTTTTTACCGAAACTCTTCAATATTTGGCTTGTTTTAAATTTTGCCAGGTGACATTGAAGAGATGGACCATCAGGATGGCGGACAGGAAGGCAAGGAAAAGTTGTCAGAACTTGAATGCCACTCTGATGGTTGCATGCAGGTTGAGTCAACAAGAGACCTGCAGCCTTGCAAGAAGCAGCATTTCACTTTTAGCCTTGTGAATTCATATGGGACCTCTGAGATAAACTCCATTGTGGAAGGAAAAATCTTGAAACTGAATGGTAATTATTGGCTTGGCATACTTTTTCTTCCTCCTTTCATGAACAAATTTGCAACAAATGTTTTTTGTATTTCTCGTAGCTTTTTCTACACTTGCTATTGACTGGGATTCTGATACGCGGAGGCTACTCTTTGATGAACAGGAGGCACAGGTTGTAGTATGCTCTTTTCATAAATACTGTGTGTGTAAACTTTCATGGTACTTAAATAGATTATAGTAAGCACTGAAATGTAGGTGTGGTCCCCTGCATAAAAATTGAGTAAGCAGCATGTGATAAGCTTACTTAAAATCTTCTAGAGATAAGGCCTATAGATCTGTTTTTGCTGATATCTGCTACCAGTGTTCCTAAAAGTAGATACTTTATTTTTTTTTCGTTTAGTTCATTATCCATTCAAATTTAAAAAAATAAAAATAAAAAATACACTAAACCAAATGCACAGAGCTTCATAGAAACCACAATGTTCTTTCTGTGGGTTCTGCTGAGTCATGCTTTGTAACAGAACAATCTGTTGTTGCTCCCTTGCCAAAACAAAAATAATTTAACTTTGAAGTAAGAACATAAGTTTTGGTCTTATGAAGAGAGGCCCCCATTAGTTAAATGTGGTCTCACGCAAAGCAACTTTTCCATGTGTAGGCATTGTGCAGTGCTAGGCAGTAGCTAAGTCATATTTGGGCTCATGGGTATACCAAATTGGAGTATAAACTTTTGGGACAGGATTAAAGGAAATGGTGTTACTCCATTTAGATGCAATTTCAAGTTTGTGCTAGCTTGAGAGGAACATTTATCTGGTATCACTGTCTTCATAGAAGGTAGGGGCGGAGAGCCAGGATTATATTCCAGACACTCTGCTTGTGTGTGCAAAACTGTTTGTTGCAAGCGTTATACGGCATACCTAAAATTATCACCTGGATGCAAATGCAAGTTGAAGTGCGCTTCATCCACTTATTCCAGAATGCCTGAATTTTACCACCCTCTGGTATCCCCAGGAAAAAAATGCAGTTGCATTATCAGGGTACTACTTGTTTTTCTGTCATTTAAAACAGCAAAGATTTTGTTTAAACTTCTTGTTAGGAGGCTACACTTAAACAATTGAATGGCCTAGAGCAAGAGCTGGTTCACTGGAAAGTATGTATATCAAACATGATTATTCCTCTAGGATTTGATAGCTTCTTTGCCCCAGTATCATGTGGTTTCTGTCAATCACTTGAATACATTTAGCATATGTCATAATGATTTTAACATTTGTTGATTATTCTGGATGTCTTGCAGCATACTTGAGCTATGCCATATGTTTGCAGAGCTATCTGTCCTTTACTAGGGGTTTCATAATCTTGTCAGAGAACAAGTTTAATGGTCTGGTTGTCATAAGGCTGTGCAGACTGATATTTTATTTGCTTTTTGTTCTAGCTGTCATGAAACTACCATAATCATTCCTTGTATCTGCTTTTGGGTGTTTCCAGTCCTTTTCATACCTTATAAACATTTTTGTATGGAGAAAGTGTTTAGTTCTGGTAAATGCCAGCCTTATTTCATTGCTGCTAAGGTGTGAGGAGTTCTAAATTTGTTGAGGAGTCTGGGAGGATCATACCCGAGGTGGAAAAAGTGAAAAGGACTGTTCAGAGCACAGGAAAGGAGTGGCTGGAAGCTTGATTGTGTGGGTGGAGAAGAGGTCCAGAAATCATCAGCAGAGTGAAGGTGGCCATGTTTGTTTTCATGATGTCAAGGATTAAAGCCTACATGGAAATGAATAAAGCATGCATCTCTTTCACTAGGCATTCGAAAAGCATTCAAGTTTGTTACAGCCACAGAAGAAGAAGGCTGTGGTAGCTCTCAGAGACTGCATAGAGCTCTTTACTACTATGGAAACACTCGGTGAACATGACCCTTGGTAAGACCATCTTTCTGCCTGTCACATTTACCATAAAATGCTGTAACTGCTTGATTTCACATTATTTGTCACGGGATTCTGATAATTTCCTAGGTCTGCCTCTTTGTCTTGGTGTGAAGAAGTCTATTGTGTCTTTGTTCAGTCACTGACAATAGGCTGCAAGCATGGGTTAATAACAGATACTTGTTTCCTGCCTGTATTAAACAAAAAGACACTGGATACATAGAGATTAGGCTATTTTTCATTCTCCAATGTACATCTATCTTCCAGATGCATCAGAGGAAGCAGTTGTGATATCAGTGCAAGTGTGTGGCTACTTCATGGCTAGCATGTGGCTGTTTTTTTACTTCGCTCTTCTATTTTCAGCTTGTACTCATCCTGAAACACTCCTAACTCTGTGAAAAATCCCCAGTTGAGGGATTAGGTACAGCACTTAGGTCACCCTAAGGGACCAAAATGTGATTAATGTGTATACAGAACATCCTTGGAAGTTGTTTGCTGGGTGTGTAAGAAAACAACCTGTAGTGTAGTAGGTGCTTGTTTGTTATTAGTTTCTAATTACAGGTTATTAGATGTTTGTACCTGTTACCTGTTTGAGCTGCATCAGGAAACAATAAAACAAACAATAAAACAGCAGTGGAACCTTTAAACCTTTTATTTGGTTTTGAACAACGTTCAGTTAATGCGCTTGCAATTGGACATTTTACCTACAAAGTGAAAGCAGTGTGTAGCTTTGACACCTTCAGGGAGTTTTGTTCTCCTGCATATTCCACAAGCCTGAAATGTCTTCTCTAAGTCAGAGACTGAACTGCAGTATTGATGTATCCTCTAACAGATGGACAAGAAGACTTTTGTTTACCATAGCCTTTCATTTCCTTGTCTGTACTCTTTCCTCAGGTACTGCCCTAACTGTAAGAAACATCAACAGGCCACAAAGAAGTTTGACTTGTGGTCTTTGCCCAAGATTTTGGTAGTTCATTTAAAACGCTTCTCATACAGCCGATACTGGAGGGATAAACTCGACACCGTTGTTGAATTCCCTATCAGGTAGGATTCTTCCTTTGAGCTAATCTGTATGTGAAGAGCTGGTCAAGAGGAATCTACTTCTGATGTTACTGTTGTGTGGGCTTGTTACTAATGTTGTAACTGGAACAGTTCTGTCTTAGGGTTTGAAAGCAGCAGGCATAAGTGAAACTTGGGTAGTAATCAAAATGCAGGACACATCAGCAGTTTCCAGTTTCTGTTGCTCTGCTCCTGGGCAGATAGGGTGGGCAAGTGTGTTATGTTACATGGTAGACACACTCCTAGAAAGTCAGAATGTGAATCAGCTCTGCGTTACCTCTTTTTGGTTTTGTTAATCAGTTCCACACATCTCAGAGAACTACAGTTACTATCAAGTATTGGTTCTTTTGAAAAAAGATTAAAACTGGGGGATTGCTGTGAAACCGGACAGGTTGCTCAAAGCCCCAGCCTGTATTTGTGCTTGGGATTGCCTCAGCCCTGATGCTGAGGCAATACTCCTTACTACTTCCATCTTGCTTTTCATGCCTACACATGGACACACTCTGAACTGATTTTTATTCAGCACTTCCCTCTCAGTCTTTTGGCAGCACCTGATGAATTCACTAGGACCCTATGTGAGAGGGTTCCTGTTTCTGGTAACACGGGCACATCTACACTGGTAGCATCTGGCTGTTCAGCAGCAGAGCACAATCCTTAGCCACTGCTGACTGCCAGCAGAGCTTCGCAGGTGTGTCAGGCATTAGTTTTCAGAAAATATGCGAGTAACCTGTACTGATATTGTTGGATTTCCTTCCAGGGGTTTAAACATGTCTGAATTTGTCTGTGATCCAAGAAGAGGCTCGTATATCTATGACCTTATTGCAGTTTCCAATCACTATGGAGCCATGGGAGTAGGCCACTGTAAGTAACTGCTTTTCTGTACTTCATGTGTGCAAGGAAATAGAGACAGAGGGACCATGGGAGGCTCTGTGCACTAGAGAGCTGCAGCAGCCCTCACCCAAGGGTGTCTAGTCCAAAACTTACTCATGTTCTATAGGCAAGTGAATATCTTATTGAAAGGAAGCTTCCTTCCTGTTAGGATTTGCTGAGCAGCCAGCTAGTTTGAGTAGTTTGCAGCTGCCTGGGTCTGAATCTAACGACTGTAGGACCCTGGTTAGTAGTTGTTACAGAGCGTGCAAACTGTGTTTCCAGTTAATGAGAGGTGTCATTATTTTCAATGCTGGAACATGACGATGTTGTGGAGCTTCCTACTGGAGAGTGTTGGGGCAGAGTCTTCAGCTTAAGCTGTCAGTTCAACTCCAGGTCTCAGCTTCTTGCCCTGCACCAAACTGCAGTGTAGCTGCTCGTCCAGCATGGGCACAGCGTTACAGCTGCGGAGCAGAGGTTGTGAGCAGTTGAGCCAGCCAGGCAAGAACTTGCTAGTTCCCTCGGTGTCACACAAGGTGTGACAAATAGTTGCATGTAGGCCAAGGACACGGTTCAGAGAACATACCTTGCCATGAACCTGGGTCTGGTGCCTTTCTGCAGTTGCTTTCCTGACTTGTTTGGTGCAGTAGCAATTTAAAGCAGGTTTACATTTTTTCCCCTTTGTTCCACGCTGTTTTTAAAAACAAACAAACAAAACCACACAGACAAATGTAGGGTGCTTCACAGAATTATAGAATCACAGAATCATTAAGGTTGGACGAGACCTCCAAGATCATCTGATCCAAATATGGCCCTACCACCAATATCACCCACTAAACCATGTCCTTAAGCACCACATACGACCTTTCCTTAAACATCCCCACGCTGTGTTGAACCTCATCCCATTGCCTTCTGCCTATTGACCCATCCTGTGCAGGTCCTTCTATGGGGCTTTCCCACCCTCTGCTAGATGGACACTTCCCCCAACTTGGTGTCACCTGCAAACTCACTGAGGGTGCACTTAATTCCCTCATCCAAATCATCAGTAAAGATATTAATGAGGATGGGTCCCAACACCAACCCATTGGGGAACACCCCTGGTGACCGGTCACCAGCTGGATTTCACTCTGTTCACCACCACTCTCTGGGCCTGGCCATGCAGCCAGTTTTTAACCCAGCACGGAGTGTACCTGTCCAAGCCATGGGCACTGTTTACTACTAGTGCTGAGTCCCATGCAGGACATAGCTCTAGCCTCACTAGATGACCCAGCGTGTTCTTGAAGCTGTGATAGTGAATGAGGTGTGGGGCAGCTGCTGACAACGTTAGCTCTGGGACCGCCTCCCCTGACTGGTTTGAGCCTTGAATGTCACTGGTGCGGTGCAGCTGGGTGGCACCACCTCAGTGGCAGTCTCTCCTCCCAACAGACACCGCCTATGCCAAGAACAAAGTGAACGACAAGTGGTACTACTTTGATGACAGCAGCGTATCTGTGGCTTCAGAAGACCAAATAGTGGTGAGTGCTTGGCCTGAGGCTAATCCGAGTTTGTACTGCAGGTGGTTCCTGCTTTGGGTGTTATATTTCTAGCTAAGCTACATGGATTGCTTCAGTCTTTCAGATTCTTTTCTTCTCTGTTTGGTAGACAAAAGCTGCATATGTGCTGTTTTATCAGCGCCGAAGCAGTGAAGAACATCTTGCTCCATCTCCTCCCCAAGAAGAGTGTGATGGCATGGATACCAACTAAGCGTCGCAATCGCCCCCGCCCAGCACTCGCCCACCGTGTTAGCGGTCACTCTTCTAAAGCTATGTCTGAGGCATCTGAAATTTTTTCTTCCTTCTGTAGGATTTGAGCAGAAAACATAGCACTGAAAGATCCGGTGCTTGGGGTTGCAGAATAGCACTGGAGAGTCAGGAATAGGTGCTGACACTTGTATATTTAGAGGCCAAAAATAACATATATTGGAGCTTTGATAAAGTTCTTTTTAAAAAATCTGGCTGAGCTGTGTGGCTAGAGGCAGGGGTCAGGGCTGAGCCGGGCTGAGAGCTGTAGCTGGGGTTGGGGAGAGGAGGAATTGGAGATCACAGCTGAATGTTGTGAGGCCCGTGGAGTGGTAGGTAAGATTCTGTGAATTGGTACAGGGGCTTCCTGTAAATCCTCTGATGTTGCTGATGCCCCAGGCCCCCCCATCCCATGCCAAGGAGTCGCGTGCACCCTTTCTGGAAGCTCTCAGTTCAAATCTACATCCATCTGGCTTGCCTGTTGCCATCTCTGCCATTGTACTTTGGTTCCCTTGCCAAGCATCAAGAGTTTCTCCTTCTTGCACCTTTCATCTGCTAATGCATTTCACAACTCTTCTGGGCAGTTTTGACTCAGCCTTGTAAATGTGAACACCGAATCCTGCCATGTGGGTAATTTTACTGCACCTGGCCTCATGGTTGGTGCATGCACGGGCTTCTCTGCACAGTGGCTGCAGGATGCAGCTCTTAGAGCTCTGGCTCCTATTCTTCACTAGAGAAAATATCACCTGTAAGGCTGTCCACTTCTTGTCCTCTCAATCTGTCTCCTATATCCCTCATGCCACCTTCGGGCCACTCTAAGGACTTTCCTGCCTCCACCATTTCCCCATGGTTTGTATGGTTGCAGCACTTTTATTTTTTATTTTTAGCTCATTTAAGTGTTTCCTTGGAGCTTTTATGCTGGTAAGGCTCAGCTCTGTATCCCAAAGCCTGTAAGGATGCTAGCCCAGTGCAATGGATTGTGTGAGGTTTTGTCCTTTTCTCGTGACTTTTGCACTGTTCTTTCAGCATTTGTCCTCTTCCCTTGAATGTCACCCACCCTAACATCTTCTGTGAGGCTGCAGGTGTAAAGGACCTGGCCACAGTTCCCCTTTGCCATAGCTGCTCAGCTGTTCTGCTCCATTCTTCCAACACAACTGGCAAATGCTCTTCCTGCTCCACCTTTACCCAAAATGTCTGTTATTTGCAGGAATTGAGTCCAGCTTTGCTCTTGAATGAGGGTTCCAGTGACCACTAGATTGGGCCAGTCCTTGATGGAGCACTGGTCTTCCCATGAAAAATAGGAATAATCTAGTCTGAATCTGTGGTTTTGAGGGTAAATTCTAGCTTGAGGTGGCAAACCACACAGGAGGGTTTTTTCCTTCTTGGAGCCAGGTGCATTGGCAGAACCAAAGGCTAAGAAAGCCTATTGCCTCACGAGGGCTTGTTCCTTTCCCCCCCAACAAAATGTGTTCCTGCAGTCACACTCTCCTCTTCACACAGTTCTTGCAGCTTCACTGCTGGCCATAACTGTCCTGTCAACATAACAGCAGCCATCGTTGAACTCCAGGCGCACCAGCTCAGCTCCCTCCCGCTTCCCTCAGCAACAAGCCCCATAGCCATAGGAAGTTGTCACGTGCCAGTCCCCAGACCTCTGTGCTGCAGCCCTGCCAAAGCACAGCTGGCTGCTTGCTGTCCTGTCCTGATCCAGGCAGTGGGATGGGAGGGCAGCACCTACGGCTCCCTAGCCAGGGCACGAGAAGGTCTTGGTAAGAGGAGGAGGGAGGACCGGGAGGCCTGTCTCTAGCTGGCACGTTAGTATTATGATCCTGTTCTGCAGAATTTTGCTTTTAAAGCGTTGAAATTTGAGTTTATAGAGTTCCAAATTGTTTATTTGCTTCTGCTGTTCTGTTTTTTTGGGTTGTTTGGGATTTTTACAATTCTTAATATTTTATTTCTGTTCTTTCCTCGTTACTGAGGGGAGCATCCAAAAATCAACTTTTAAGCTGTAGCACTGCACTGAATTACTCTGATCAGCATTTTTGTTAGTTTTACCCTGAAAGTCACACGGGCATTCCAAAATGGGGGGGAGAGGAAAGGGGATTAAAAGACCTTTTTAAAGGAAAGATCTATCTGAAATAGCCTTTGTTCTCCTCTTTACTTCCTTTCCTGTGCTGACACTAAGAAATGTGTCAGTGGGGCTAAATCTGATGCTCAGATGCTGAACAGACTCTGTTGTACTGCAGAAAAAGTGGCCCAGCTCTTACCTTCTCTGACTCTGAGCCGATGGGCTTAGGCTGGTGTGTGTCTTCTGTAATACCAGACCTGTTTTTTAGACTAGCACTTTGTAAGTGGCTGGCTCTATTGTACAAAGAGGAAAATTAAAGAGTGGTTTGCACTGAAAAACTGGGTTTGGTTGGTTTTTTTTTTCAGTTTTCGTTAAGTGACCTGAAGTGCGGGTTGAAACGCCACTGGTCTGTGGGGCTGCCTGGTGCTGCAGGAGCTCTTTCAGCTGGGCCATGGCAAGTAGAGTGAGGCTGCGCAGCCCACCCCGCTTTGCCAAGGGGATTCAGGAGAACAGCACATCGCTGTGTAAATCGAAGAGTCGGTGCTCAGAGGGTGCCTCTTCCCCTCTGCAGCACTGGGCCACTCGTCTCTGGTGGCATAACGAAGCTCGTCCTTACCTTTCCGTGATACTGGGCAGCCTCAGCTTCATCGTCATTCCTCTTCCTCTGCAGAACGAGGGTGCCCTGCCCTTATCACTGTTTTCTCCAGTAGCAGGTGGTGTCTTTTGGGCTTGTGGCTGCTGAAATGGTTGTCCTGCAGTCCTGCAGCCTCCTTTGCAGGCACGCTGAGCAAGTACCCTAAGTTCAGCTGGAAAAGGCTGAGGAAGGGAGTTAAATGCAACAGACTGGTATGTATTTAGCACTCTTCAGTGTAGGTGCGTGTTCAGGGAGACTTGGGGGATTATCTGGGGGATCAAGGGTGATTGTGAGGACAAGAGCCCCAGTAAGAAGGTTTATATCTTCATGTGGTGCTGAGGAGCTTGATCTTAGCTGGAGCCTCAGAGAGGGTTAGGAGAACCCTGATGTAGAAGAGCAGATCTTGAGTTTCACTGTGAAATGCTGACCATCAAAGCACGGCGTGAAGCTCCTTGTGACCATCTGTGGCTGCAGAGCAACGCGAGGTTGTGTGTGTCTCTTCAGTGAAACAGGGAGGGAGGTGGGCGGTGTTTTGGGAAATGAGGGAGGGAGGAAAACTGTGAGAAAGGGAATACAGACTGATCAAATTCCTGTGCAATGGGGAGGTCGCATGGAAGAAAAATGATCCAAAACCAGAAAGTGGAGGACAGGGTAAGTTTTATGCAATAGCAGAGGTCAGTGGCAAAACCCTGTGCTGATCTGTGTCAAAACCCTGTACTGATCTGTGTATTTTGATGTTGAAGTAGGAACTGGGGAAGAAGGGAGAGCACACTAGCAATTTTCAGATGTGGAGGTATTGGGGTATTCTGTATCAGTGCATGGGCTTGCAGGAATCTCATGCGAGAATGCCCCAGGCATGAAATGAGACGAAATTCCCCATTACAAAATAAAGACTGGGGGTGGGGAGTGGGGAATGACCTGAAACACCAGTGCTGCCAGTGGAGCAGCAGTGTTCTGGAAAGAAATCTCTGAGGCAGAGAATGTCTCAGCGCTATGACTCTTAACAGGAGGGCAAATCAATTTGCTGTTTTTAGCAAAATTAATGTGTCTCAGTCCTGGCTCAGCTCCTGTGTTGTTCATCCCAAATCAAAGGAGCCAAAATAAAAAGGGAAGAAACAACAGCCACAGTTACGGCAACTTCTGCTTAAGAAACACCTCCCCAGGTCAGTGCTCTTCACCCTGGGGACGGGACAGCTGAGGAGCTCCTGCAGTGCTCAATTCTGGCACTGAAATACACGAGCCGGGAACAGCTTCTCCTTGTTCCTCCCAGCTCAAAAAGGTGACAGGTAAGAGGCTTAAAACAAGATCAGTGTTTATTTTTCCACACCTAGCCCAGTAAATAACTAGACCAGGGACTACAGGGCACCCCCGTGTGCTCGTGCATCCTTCTGCTCTGTGTCAGGCATGGGGGTCTCTGTGGTCTGTTGGGGCTGACTCAATGGGCAGATGTGGGGTGCTTATTATAAAGGTGCTTGGGAAACAAGAAATAAATGGGAAAACAGCCTGTGTGTTTGCCATGTGTGCACAGAAGTGCCTCCTGTCTCTGCTCCCCAAAGCTCTCTGAGGAGCCATTCTGCCCAGGAGCAAAAGCAGTGAAAGGGGAGCCAAAAGTTGCCTGTGTGACCACCACGAGTGTCCACCAGCACGCTGACCAGGGCAGAAGGGAGCTGATGGGACTCGGCAGCACTGGGGAGCCGTGGTGCAGGCTTGGATCGGAGGTGAAGATGGGCTGTGCCAGGCTTTGCTGCGTGCAAGTGTGGAGGATCTTCTGTGCTCAGGGAGAGAGGTAAGAGGGGGTGGGCTGTAATCGCAGACTGGGTTCCCCTGCCTGGTGGGCAGCAGCAGTGGGGTCACTGCCACCACCTTGGTGTGATCACACAGGTGATGTTTTGCTTGGAGGCTGGTGTGTATGCTTTCCATTCTGAATTTAAAGTCCAAGCCTCTGCTTCTTTTCAGAGGCCAGCTGGATTCAGAGGTGCTTTGTAGGCTATTTAGCCCGTTACAGCTAACATGTCTGCAAATGAACCTAATTAATTGACCAGTTTTCCTGTATCACACCTGGAAATCTTGGAGCAAAAGTGACTACTCCCTCTTCCCTCACACTGGAGGGGGCAGCTCAGCCATCAACAGGTAGTAGAAAAACCCCTGTGAGAGCCAGTAGTGGTAAAGGGGACGTCTCTTTTCAGTTCTACATTGTTGTATAGAACTCTCTTACCAAAAGCGATGCTTAGCCTGCCAGTCACACAAGGTACAAATATCAGAGCCTTCTCTGTCACAGTTACTGCTCATAAATTGTAGGGTAGCTCTTAATTGTCAGAGCAATAATCTAGCAGAAGTTGCTTTATTGCCCTCTCTCTGCAGGGGGGGAAAAAAAAAAGCCCTCTTTCAGAAACTTTCAGAAAAATTCTTATTCATTCTTCTGTTTCCTTCTGAGAAAGCATCAAACCACAATTATTGCAAGAGGAAAAGAGGTATCCTCTTTATAAACAGGAAGGACAACCAACACTTCAAAAAAAACTGAAACTCAAGCTGCTACTGAAGATGTTAGAGAACCTCCACAGCAGTCAGGTGTGAGCTGTTAATGTGACGTTGTCTTATTCAAAAGACTGCTGGCTACAAAGCTATTTAAACAGATATCTCCAGAAGTACAGGTACTAGTTTTTTTGTTTTTTTTTCAGTCTCAAATTTTCAATACCGTAATTAATTTGGTTGTTTTTGTACTAGAATTAGAAATTTCCATTTTTTCCTAAAGCATATGTAGCCCAGGAAGAGTAAAACAGCAGCTAGAAACCCACCCTGAGAACTTCTGGCTCCAATATATTATACTTGGGCCTGAGGCTCAAATCACAGAGTTAGGTAAACACAGTACTGAACATGGTGTGTTTCTTTTATTCTCAGCTTTGCTAAAATACATTATACAGTTTTACATAACGTTTCTTTTCAAATGCCTTTTACCAGAAGATCCAACAGCATATTCTCAAATTCAGAAGATGGAGGTCTGTAGTTCTTCCTTAAACATGCCTTCAAAATGGAGGTCTTTTGCCATGAGCTCTTCTTCTACATCTTCTAAGGCCCACTGATGATCAGTCAATTCCAAAGCTTCCCATTCCGTCTTCATTGACATTAAACACAGGTAGAGAAAGAAAAGCCACTCAGTATAAAAATAGTTATCAGCTCTTTCTGTACAGGTTAGACAATAACTAAGAAAAAGTCGGTTTCTGCAAAGGCAGAAGATGGCATGTGAGTTTTTTTTTTTTTAAATCAGGAATGACTGCCTCATCAGCTATGACTGTCAAATCAGGTGTGCTTCAGGGTACTATAGCCCTGTCAGGCTTCCACACACATCAGTTGTCACCTCTAATTTTAGGAACAGGAATCCAGAACAATTCCCTTGCTTGTCAGGGCGAGAGGAGGAGTTATGCACAGCCTGCAATCTTGTAAAGTCACAGCAAAGAGAGATGCAGGTGGAAATACTGTACCTTAAATGCTTTGTTAGTATCTGCTGGCATGGCCATTGCTGCGCCTGTCATTTGTTCTTGCATCACCCTAGACTGATCTGCAGCTATAAAAAGAAATGAGAGGTTCATTCTTATTTGACTTAAACAGGACTGCTTGGAGTGTAGTGCCACCAGGCTGGCTTCTTCCTAAAGACTAAAAGATTGTACAAATCCCCAGAATGCAACGTTAACTGGCTAGTGCAGCTTCTCGCAAGATATTTTGTCCCCATTCCTTACATCTTAGCTAAATTTACTTAAAATGGGCAGACAGATAGAGGAAAATACAGTCTTCTACGTTCTCCATAACTATCTTGCCTTGTATCTAACAAGAAACAATCATTGCAGCTTTCCTTAAAATCCATTCTTGCTAGAAACAAAAACACAACATCAAAGTTTCCACGCACCAATTAGATGAGAAGAAAAGCATGGGTTAATTACCATGGAAGTTTACAAGCAGTTAGCCAAGGGCTGGTGCAAGAAGAGCTGGGTAACTGCTGCAGGTGGTATCAAACCTAGCCAGTGCAGAGCAATCTCAAACAAGTGAGAGAGGCTTTGAAGAGCTTTTTGGTTGAAAACGTAGAAATCCTTCCCCAACCTCCCCCACAAGCCTTCCAGTGGAAGGAGAAGCCAGCTCTTTCACAGAAATGACGCTGTCTTACCATTATCTTGGCCCAGGATGAGGGTATAAATGCTTCTGAGTCCAAACACATTCAGGAAGTACCAGGAAGCAGAGCTCACCCTGAGAAATCAGAAGAAGCATGTCTGATTGCAGTTCGATGCTGCCTGTGCATGGGACATGTGGCTCGTGACCTTATTTCAGAGGCATGCACAGGCTGCTCAGGGGTTAGTACTGCACCCAGTGCTCCAAATAAACGTTCAGCCTTGCTCGAGGACACACGCTTACCAGGATGCATCTAAAGTGAGCAGCTCAATTCCCTGCTGTAACATTGGTTTAAAACGCAGCGTCAGAGGAAACGGAACCTTTGCTGCAGGACAAAAACAAAAAAGACCTGTTTTACCAAGCAACACTAGGTAACTGCAGAGCAAACTGCAAAGCCAACAGCTGTTTCATTCATTGGACCTAACGTAGTCTGAAGATAATGCATAGGATAACAAATACTTTCAGAAAGGCTGTAATTCAAATACTGACTTTGATATGGAGTCTTTCAAAATGTGATCAGGCAGCCAAAATACCCCAGCTGTTTCAGTGACTGTTAAGGGGAATATCTTTTCTGAAGGAAACAGCTACCACATAAATAGTAAGGAAAAAAAAAACAACAGAACTCTGAATTTGAGGGAGTATTTTAGTTTTGTATACTCTGCATTACACGGTAATGGACTGCCTGGACGTGCTCAGAGGAAAGTCCCTTACAGCAACTGGAAGTCCAGACTTTTCTTTGTGGTCTTGTCCAGCACCCTGAAACCAACCTTCTGCCCTTTACTGGGGGCCAGCAAGTCACTGCACTTCACAGAGCAAACAGCAGCAGCACCACAAAGACAAACCCAGCTGCTCCCACCCCAGCTGAAGGTTTTGATGGACCCAGGAGGTCACCACCCAACACGGCCCGGCCCACGGGCTGTGCTACGCCGCACACTTACTTGTGACAAATCCCGAAAATGTCATATTGATCCAACCACCAATGAGGATCATAGGCAGAACGTTGGTTACATTCCCTTTCATCATATCTGTCAGCATGGTAGGATCTGTAATTAAAGGATTTAGCATAATGTAGGAGTGTGTCGCATTAAGGGCACACGAGTAGCTCACAGTGTAGCAGTGGCTGCTGCTGAAAGTGTCTTGTGTTCCCTGCTGTGTGTGACCCTATCCCTTGCTCCATATCTCTGAAATTAATGGATCCCTCTGCAAGACTGTTTAGCTAGAAGAGTGACGACGAACAAGGCAGCTGGTTTGCTCTTTGTGTTTTTGGCCGTGTTAATGAGTTGTATCAGTTTAGAGAAGATCCTGCTGCAGCTGGTGAAAAAAAAAAAGAGAGAACATGCAGGACTTCCCATTTCCAGCAGCACCGTGACAGTCGTGGTCTTGCGAGATGCTGCAGGCAGACATGAAGTGCCGTTAAACAAAACTCAGTGACCTGACACACTGCTGCCACAGGGAGTGATCTCCCACCCCCCCAGCCCCACTCCGACCCTCACGGTCGCTGAGCTCTTTGCCGAGGTGGCTCACCTTGCCGCCTTGGCAGCAAGTTACATGTTTTCTGCCCAGCTATATTAACGTACCTGTCATTGGTGAAGGAGGCACTACCTTTCTTTTTGTTTTCTTAAAGAATCCATCCTCTGGGTTATTAAAGTAGTATTTCCGAGTCAGGAAAGACTGGAGAGGAAAAAAAAAAGCCAAGGCCAATAGCACCATAAGAAATGAAAAGAGGACAAGGTTATTTCTTGCTCCTTTAGACACATTACGACCTGTTTGATTAAATCTTTTTTTCTCAGGTACTTTACTAAATGTAAAAATCTCTAAATGGAGCCCTTTAATGTCTCCCTGAAGTATTAGCTCTGTCTCTCTGCAAGCCTTAAAATATTTTAAGACAGAATTCTCTTAAAAAGAATCTACATCAAATAAGGACGTTCTGGCACTGTGCAGAGCTCCTGTTCGCCCAGTACCAGTCCCCGTGTACCCGGTGCTGCTGTTCCCACCGCCCGACTCCCAGCTTTTGCTCTGTGCAGCGTTTGGGGGCGGCCGAGCCCCAAATACTGCGAGACGCGGGGCTGCCCCTGCCCCCCCCGTACCTGCTTGGGGATGTACTTCCCGTTCTCCCGCAGCACCCTGCTCCGGATCAGGACTTGGCTGCAAGAAAGAGCTGTGGTGAGGGGGGGGGGGGGGAGGGCCGGGCCCTGCCCTTCCCCCTGCCCCTGCCCTGCCCTGACCTGTCGGACACCTGCTCCTGCGTGAGGCGCTTGTCGCTCTGCAGCAGGATGGAGACGTAGTGCCGGATCATGCCCACGAAGAAGGTGATGAAGACGATGGGCAGCACCACCCACAGCCGGATGTTGGAGTCCAGCAGCAGCTCGGGCTCGCTCATCGCGGCCCGGCCCCGGGCCCGGGCCCAGCCCCGGCCGCGTCCCGGCTCCTGCTCGGCCTCCGGCCGCCGCCGCCGCTCCGCTGCCAACTTCCGCTTCCGGCTCCCCCGCCGGAAGGGCGGTGCCGCGCGCCGGTGGCGGGAAGCTCGAGCCGGGAGGCGCCTCAGGGCCCGGCGCCGCTCTGAGGTGTCGCGAGGTCCCCGCGTGTCGCGACGCGTCCTGTGTGTCGTGAGGCTCTTGGCGTCGTTTGGGTGAGTTGGGGCCAGGCCCCTCCCCGCGCGGACACTCGCTGTCAGCTGTTTCCCCCCTTAGCCCCTGGGGGACAGCCCGGGCTCGCGGGGTGTCCTCCAGGCCCCGCCAGGAGGGAAGGGTGTGGGTGTGGGTGTGGGTGTGGGCGTTTCAATGTGACGAGCTCTGAAATCCCGACCTGTACGAGTCTAAAATCTAACCTGTACGGCAGAGCAGCGTGGTGTGACACTAGTCAGCCAGGCAACTTGCCTTCCTGTGGAAAAGTTCTATTTCTGGAGCATTTTGCTTTGCTATTCACTAATCCATTCTAGAGTTGCATAAAAAAATCTGAATTCAAGTCACGTTTTCTTCTGAATTAAAGTTACATCTCCTTTACCTACTTGTCTTTTTTTCCTGCTTTCTTATAGGCGACAACAAACGATTTGTTACCATGGTTTCCAAACGGAAATTGTCAAAACCTGATGCTTCTGGAGAGAACTCAAAACCAGACTTGCCAAGTAGGTGCTCAGGCATAATCTTGCAAGAACTGGAAACCCATTGGCAGCGGCTCCAAGGGAGAGAGGACAGGCCATAATGGCAGTTTGATTATCCCAGTAGCTAATGGTTAATTCACTGTTGATCTTAAGCACTATTGTTTTACGAAGCTGTGTGATGCAGCACAGGCAGGCAGCAGGAACAACCACAGGCTCCTGGCTAAAATGCAGAGGGTGGATTAATTCCCGTCACCTCGCCAACCAGGGGATTCCCAGAGCAACATCCAGCAGCTGCACACGAGCAGGGGTGCAGGCACTGCCGAGCTCAGGCCGTGCTGGGTCACTGCCTCCAGCTGGCACCTGTTTATCAAGGGTTCACGCAGGCACAGTTTTTACCACCATGCTGTGATCCTCACAGTGCTTGTTTGGTCTTCTCTGTACCGAGGTTGGGAGCTCAAGTGTGTCCGACAGGATGCCTCTGAGCCTGCCAAACACCTCTATTACTTATACACAGATGTGCTACTTGCCAAATACCCAGGTACAAACAGTAGCAGGTACAATTTATGTGCTTTCCTACATTGCTGCTCCCCAGACTTTACACATTCCCAGCTGCAAGGTCATTTGTATGTATTTACGATCATCCTTGCCACTCTTCAGTTCTGATCCCATCCCCCTTGACAATCTTCCACTTTTAACGCCTTCCTCCCAACAGAATTGCAGTCAAATAACACTAAAAGCAGTGCCTAATATCTTTTATTAGTCCCTCTGCTCTTGTACCTTTGACCAAGATCAATCATCTGAAGCTTCAGCACCTTAGCTTTTTGCAGACTAATCCCATTTGATCAAAAATGATACCTCTGAAACCAAAATAACCTCTCTACATAGTTAGAGGGAAGAGACTTTTTTGCATTAGCATGTGAGTGGACCCCTAAGTGACAAGTTTAGTGGAAGAACCTAAATTAAATTTGTGCTTTCCAGGGCAGAGGAAAGCATGATTCTTGTATTATGCAGTTTGTTTGCAGATATGTCTCAGCACCAAAAGTGTGTCTTCCTGCCTTTGTTTGTGGACTGCTAAAAGTGGTGGTTAAGAAATGTTCCCTTGTGGTGTCGTGCTGCAGGGGTAACTCTGATAGGATCTCTGCGTTGGTGTTTGGGTTGGCTAATGTCTGCTGTCAAACAGAGCTTCACAGTGTTGTTTGTTGGTCTGATCCCATAAATGTATTCCAATGTTCCTGTAATTTCTTACTAGAAGGTTAATTTTGAATTAGTTCTTCTTATGGAAGTTCCCTGCTACTCTTTTGCACAATAATTTGATGTAGCTTGTCTTGTTTTCTCAGAAACGAAGAAGCCACGGGCTTCTGATAATGAAAAGGCCTCTGCCCAAGGTGGACTGGAGAGTGAGGGAGTATTTGAAGAGCTCCTTAGAACATCAGGAATTATACTGAAAGCTGGGGAAGGGCAGAATGAAATAGGTATGGATTTAATACTTGTTCTTACTGTTTGTATCTTAAAGCCTGCAAAGATGACTGTTACAAAGTAAAGACACTTGTTACTTGCAGAGTAAGAAATGCTTGAGTGAGCTTGTTTGAAACTTCAAGGAAACTTTCATCTGGACTCTTATTTGTTACATACTTCTTGAATTGCACAGCTCCTGCCTAACTGAGTGCTTCTCTTAAACTCATTACGCCTGCTTGTTGAGTGGATACATGTCAAGGCAAAAGACTTCTGAGAGATTACTGGAGGTATATGGAATAAGGTTAGACTGCATCTGTGTGTACAGTCTTACCTTTTTTTGTTAGTGAGACCAAGATGGGTGAAACAGGAACGTGAACACCCTATAGCTCAGATGGGGCACTGCAGGAAACATCTTTTTGGATGGAGCTGCTGCACCCTAGTCATGGTCTAAGCAGAAAGTTGAATTGCTTCGTGGGGTTTTCCATGTTTCACCTCTATGAGACTGTGAAGCTGTACTGCCTCCATGGCTGCAGTGGGTTTGAGCAGAGGGAGGCTTCTTTAGGATGGCAGGGCCGCTGTAGTGGTTTATTTGTGTGAGATTGCACACTGTGTCATGTTAATGAACTTTGTGGCTACAGGCCTGATTTTGCTGGAAGAAGGCTACTCTGTTACGTTGGGCAAAGGGATTTTTGGGTTGCACATGTGCAAGGATCATGTTGCCTCCTAAGGACAGAAAAAAAAAAAATGCCTAGTGATTCTTCCTCCACTTCTTGGCCCCTCATTCTGTCTGGAATGGATTTGTTTTTATCTGCCAAAAAATGTAGGAGTTGGTGTGTCAAACCTTGTTAGTGCTACTAGGTACCCTCAGCCCAGAGTGGAGTGAGCACACGCGGTAGGTAATACCACTCGGGCTTTTGCTAGCTGGAATTCTCAACAGAGCAAATGCAGCAATAATGGTGGGTGATCCTGAGAGCTTGTAGCCAGTGTAGCTTTAGTGCAGTGTTGCATGGCTAAAATACGTCTGATTCCTTATTCTCTTTAAACTTTCTCCTTAGCTGTAGATCAAATGGCTTTCCAGAAGAAGCTCCGCCTGACGCTAGAGAAGCACCCGACTTACCCTGGTGTAAGTAACTGACTGTGCTTTGGCAGGAGCCAGATTTAAAACTGTTTGCTGTGTAGCAAAAGGCACAGATGCAACTGCCTTTCTCTGCTGGTCTTGTACAGAAGCAAGCAAAACTTGCTGTTTCTCTCAATGTCATCATCCCAGCCTTTTGGTCTCATTGTTCTCGACAGTTAGGCACAAAGTGACGACCAGCACATACCTCTGGTACCAACCTCAATGTGTTTGCTCCGAGATTGTTTTTTCATAATTCAAAGCACAACTGCTGCATTTCCAACCCTGTGTCTTGTCAAAGTAATTCACTGGCAATGTTATTCAATAAACAAAGACTCTTAGGAGAGCACAGTAGCTTGCTTAACTTTTCCAGTGGAAGCTTGGTTTTGTGTTAGCTGGGAGCTGGCAGTGTTAAAACTGTCAAGATTTGGTGCTCCTCTCCAGCAACAAACCCAGCATGAATGTCCTGAGGCCAGTGGTTTGAATCCTGCAAATGTTTTTGGATGCAGTTCTTGTCACGTTAAATGTTGCTGTCTCAGCTGAACAGGGAGGTGGGGAAAGCCAGGTTAAATCGAGGTGAAGTGAGACACTGTTGCTTTAGAATTATTTTGCAAACCAACCAGTGTTTGCTTTTGGTTGAGGCTACAGATTATCCAGCATTCCTTCTATGACAAATTCTAGCTCCCTGCCTAACTGGATAGGAAACCTCTCTCCTGTTTTCATCATCTGCTCACAAAGGGCATCCTGAAAGCCAGCAGTTGATGAGGGCATCTTCTCAGGAAGCGAATGATCTCTCTCTGCTTTGCAGGTTGTGAAGCAGTTTATCAGTGGATTGGAATCTCACATCAAGGACAGAAACCAGTTCAAGAACTGCCTTTTGCCATGCGCTCCCGTACGGACTGAGGGGTCAAGGTCAGGGAAAATGTATTTTTTGTTCTCCCTTTCAGTCAGAGCCGGTCTCTACTTAAAATGTTGTGCAACAGTGAGCGGAGTGGAGTGAAAAGCCATAGCTCCAGCTGGTAACAAGACCTGTGTCTTATGCAAAAGACCCCGTCATTCTTTGGTTTGAATGTTTTCCCCTTTCGGACACCTATGGAAAATGTCTTCTCTCTTACACAGCTGCTGATTTCAGGGCAAAGACAGCTGAAACATCCAGTTTGGTTTGACACTGAGAACCTCCAACCAGCATATAATGTCATTTATTTATTTATTTAATTCTTTTAACATGTAGGCTTTCATGTATCTTAGAGTATTTTATATTCTCACTCAGAAAATACAAGTATGAGATGGTGTGGTGGTTGTACTCAGCTGGGCAGCTGAGCTCCACCGCAACTGCTCTCTCACTCCCCCTCCTCAAAGGGAAGGGGGAGAGAATATGATGAAAAGGGCTCAGGGGTTGGGATAAGGATGGGGAGATCACTCAACAATTATTGTCAGGCTCAGCACAGGGAGATTAATGTAATTTATTACCTACTACTAACAAGCTAGAGCAGTGAGAAACCACAAGCAAACTAAAAATACATCCCCCCATCCACCCTGTTCCACCTCCTCCCCCGAAGCGGCACAGGGGAACGGGAATGGGGGCTGTGGTCGGTCCCTGACACTGCACTGCTCCTTCTGCCCCTGCTCCCCATGGGGTCCCTCCCATGGATGCCGTCCTTCCTGAACTGTGGGGGCTGCCCACAGGCTGCAGCTCTTCAGGACCTGCTCCCACACGGCTCTGTCCCACGGGGTCCATCCCCCAGGAGAAACTGCCCCAGCACGGGTCCCACACGGGTGGCAGCTCCCCCCACATCTACTGCACAGGGTTTTTTCCCCCCTTTCCTGATTCTGCTCTCACAGAGGCACAAACGACATCGCCATTCATTCATTCGTTCGTTGGCTTGGCTCTGGGCAGCAGCGTGTCCCTTTGGAGCCAGCTGAAACTGGCCCTTGTCTGATATGGGGCAGCTGCTGGACGCTTCTCACAGAGGCCACCCCTGCAGGCCCCCAGTATTAAAACCTTGCCCTGGAAAACCAATACAGACAGTTAGGATTGAAAGCTTTTAAAACCTAGCCATTAATTTTCATATTTCACTTCTAAAAGAATTCTCTTAGAAGTCTTGGAAGTGTCATTTCCTTGCAGTTACCTAGTAATGAGTATTTACTAACATCCCTGCTGTATTACCTACTGTTTTGGGGGCTGCCTTTGGTATACAAAGCAAATCATTGTGGTTTTTGTTTGTTTGGTTTTTAAAAGTACTGGAAAAAGTTACTTTGCTCTTCTCCTGTGCTTTTACTACAACTGTGGAATCTCATCTTGCAGGACTTTGGTGCACTCGTATTGTGAAAGCCTCATAAAAATGCTTCTTGGAATTAATATCTTACAGGTACGTACACCTTAGGTTTCTCTTTACAGTGGTGTTGATTTATTTTAGGATCCTTTTGTTTCTGTAAGTAGAGGATGAGCAGAACTGGTGGTGAGGCAGAGGAGGCTGCATCTGGAAGAGCGTCCGTTATAAATGAGTCGAGGCCAACTGTATGAGCCTCAGCAAGGCCACGGGCTGGGTCCTGTGTTTGGGACACGCCAGCCCCATGCAGTGCTCCAGGCTGGGGGCAGAGCGGCTGGAAAGCTGCCTGGAGGAAAGGGCTCTGTGGGTATTGGTGGGTAGCCTGCTGAACACCAGCCAGCAGTGTGCCCAGGTGGCCAAGAAGGCCCACAGCACCCTGGTTGTGTCAGGAGTAGTGCCAGGGAGGGGATCGTCCCCCTGTGCTCTGCTGTGGTGAGGCTGCACCTCAAATACTGTGTTCAGCTTTGGGCCCCTCGCTACAAGAAAGACGTTGAAGTGCTGGAGCATGTCCAGAGAAGGGCAGTAAAGCTGGTGAAGGGTCTAGAAAGCAAGTCTTATGAGGAATGACTGAGGGAGCTGAGGTTATGTAGCACAGAGAAAAGGAAGATCAGGGGAGACCTTACTGCTCTCTCCAGCTACCTCAGAGGAGGTTGTAGCAGGGTGGGGGTTGGTCTCTTTGCAACAAGCAACGGGACAAGAAGAAATGGCCTCAGGTTGCACCAGGGGAGGTTTAGATTGGATATTAGGAAAAAATTCTTCACAGAAGGGGTTGTGCAGCATGGGAACAGGCTGCCCAGGGAAGTGGTTGAGGCACCATCCCTAAGGGATGTGCTTTAGTGGTAGACTTGGTGGTGCTAGGTTAATAGATTGATGATCTTAAAAGATCTTGTCCAACCCAAATGATTTTATAATTTCTTTTTTCTTGAGGGACACAAAGATGCTTATGGCCTGCAGCACACGGCATGTCAGAAGAGGCAGCGGAAACTGTCCTTGTTTAGTCTTGAGAAAGTTAGGGGAGGTCTTGTGGTCTGCAGCTATCCAGTTGCATGGTGCAGAGAAAATAGAGACAGTCTTCTCAAAGGTGGGCTGGGGCAGGATGGGAGATGACAGTCAAGTAGAAGATGGGACATTCTGAAAGAATTTAACTACTTCCACTGTGGAGAATGTGGTTAAATCTTGGAGGTGTTTAAAAATGGACGAGACACTGAGCAATGTGATCTAATGATGACAGAGTTTTAAGCAGAGACTTGGAGCAGAGAACTCTGAATTTCCCTTCTAAGCCAAATTTTTCGATAATTAAATTACAGCCCTGAAGAAGCCTTACAAGGAACCAATCCATATGAAAAGACAGAGGCTCTCCCAAGATTTTCTTGGGTGTAGCAGGGAGCTCAGTTCACTCACCTCTTGTATCAGTCATCTCCCGTTCCTGCAGCTGCTAATGGCAGTTGCGGAAGAGGAAAAGGACAACGGGTATTTGCTCATCTTCTCTTCCTCTGCCTTGTCCTGGGGCAAGGAAGGGGAAAATGAATATATGGACTGTCCTTGTGCAAGAAATGTCCAGGCAATAAGACATGGTTCTCTTTTCATCCCCTTCTGTCTCTTCCTTTCCCATATGTGGCTCCAAAGACAACTCCTTTCAGCCCTACAGTGCAATTGAAGCTCCTGTTCTCCTGCCTTCCTGGGAGCTGGTACTCGTCCCCCATAAAAGAACCACACACATGAAGCAAAATGCGCTGCGGTGGTACTTAAATAGTACTTAACAGTTGTTGTTAAATAGTAAATAGTTGTGTTTGCAAAGCATTGCTGGTGGTAACAGGTTCTGTTAAGTTGTATAAAAGTTGCATCAACATGTATATGGAGCTGAAGATGACATATCTCACTAAGGCATGACAAACCTGAGAACAGCTGTGGATTTAAATCCTCTTATAATTAAATGTTTTTTCAAAGTTCGTATTTTAAGTACACTTTTTTTTTTTAGAATTGTATTTGGGCCAGGATTAAAGGGGGAAAAAGAATCAGCCTTGCTAGGGAAATGGCGAAATCGTGTAGGTAGTTTTCAAACCTATCTAAAGTTGATGCTTTAGATTCTTGTGTGGTGAAAAACGACTCAGATGGGTTGGACAGAGTTTGGCCCAGAGGAATTGTAAGTTCTGCTCACATGGTCTACTCCTGTTAAATTACATATGTAGCTTGCAGTTGTGTTTTTCACCTTGCAGGCTGTTTGTCTCCTCTCTGGCAACAGGGAAGAGATTTCTTTTACAGGAAATACTTTTCTTTGTTCTTTTGAGTCCTCTATTCCCTGTGTATTTCAGCTTCTGTGAAAAGTTAGTTTTGATGGCGATGCCACAGCAGAAGCAGTAAATCATCATCCTAAAGTTGTCTTTTTGCTTTCCTTCTAGCCTGCTGTCATAACGCTGTTGTTGGAAAAGATCCCTGAATTCTTTTTTGATGTGTGAGTATAAACTTTTCCCTCTAACTTGAAATGAAATTTCTTCATTTGAACAATTAGCAGCTGTTTGACTTCGACCATAATTTCCAACTTACCTAAAAGTATCTACTTAAAAAAAAAAAACACAACAAACTTTAAAAATATATAAATGGATGTCTGCACTGCTTTGCTGTTGTTGTTGTTTGTTTATTCATACATGTGTAAAATTATCTGTGGGGTACTATGCCTTTTATGTTGTGGGTGCATATAGCAGAAAACAAGCTAAAAGAAGCTTATATACAGACACACCTCACGATTCATTATGCTGTTGTTAGCTACTGGTACAAACTCTGGAAGTATTTCAGTAGAGTGTCCCAATATTTAAAAAGGATGAAAGTGACTGGCAGTGTTTTAGGTGGCTGTTAGATGCAAATAGACCCTCTTAAAAATGTAGTTCTGGTTTAAACAAGGAAAACAGAAAAAGTATTTGTACGGTATTTGTTTGGTGTTGAGTATCGAGCAGGATACAAATGCTGTACAGAGCTTGAGAAGTTGTTCCTCGCTGAAATCGTGTTAGAGGAGGGTTTAACACAGTGACAAGGACTGAATTGCTTTCACTGAAGAGCTCTAAAGAATCCTGGATGTAGAAATGACAAGCTGTTAATTGTGCTGTGAACCCTTTTTATTAAAAAACTCTTACTGACTTCGGAAGGGATGTTGTTACACTTGTTTCCTATCGAGCTGTATGAAGAGTGAAGTTTTTTTTTTCCATGCGTTAATGACCAGTTACAAATGGAAACAAAAAAGTAGAAAGAAATTCCTTTTGCAGTATAAGGAGGTTTTTAGGACAGTTTTTTGGAGATCTGGGTTGTTCAGCATGCTTGTAAATGAAAAAGGAAACAAAAAGTGAATTAACAGCCTATGGTAACAAGTTTTCAAGCTAATCTTATCTAAAAAGTAACTGAGGAAAGTGTAACCCCATGTTTCTAACTATGCAAGGCAGCAAACTTAAGCAGAAGTACTTTTTCAGGTCATGTATAGTTACCTTGCAGTTTCGGTATTGCAGAGTGCAGAGCCTTCTGCCTTGGGAATTTACTAAGCTGTGTATTGTTGGAGGCTGAGTGGAAACTCTGAGAAAAGATGGCCCTGTGCATCCTCTGGTACTCAAAACTTGTCCAAATGCATCTAATACTGACAGCAGCTGGGGATGAGGATACCAGGCTCAAAAGGAGATTTAGGCTAAGGCAGCGTAACCACACGTACGGCAGGACAGGAGACCTGAAGCGAGGCCATATGGCGTGTTTTGGGTTTTGTGCTGTAATTAGGGTGTTGCTGAGAGTGTATTAAAACATGCTGATAGTATCCCTGATTTGTGTGTCCAGCAAGTAAGAAGTCGGGGGTTCTTCCTTCGTGGTGCTAAAAGCTCTAGAGGTGTTAATGATATTTTCACAATGGGATTTTGATAGCTGGCTAATACGAATTGCATCTCATGGTCTTGCTGACCAGCAGCAAAGCCTTTGAGTCTGTCTGTGGATCTGACTAACTCGTGTTTCACTTCTGCTCTTTTAGTGTGGGTACGTTTGGAACGAATTTTCCCCGGCTCATTGTCAACCAGTTTAAATGGCTTGATGGTCTTCTTGACAGCCAGGTGGGTACTGATGGCACAACCCCCTGCGTGTTTCTCCAGTCAACTTCTGTAACACCTCCCAGGTGGGATGAGATCAGCTTTGATGCTAATGAGAACAGATGTTTCCTTATGCACATCCTGAAGGGGAGATGGTATTTAATTCTTGTTTGTTCTTTTCTTCGGTAACTTTTGGACATCCCATTTTATTTTCTTCTTGTCTTGTTCTAAGTGTCCTTTTACATAATTTTGTATCTGTACGTGTGTATCCACATGGGTGACCCCCTTTTAAAGCAGTCTCTAACAAGAAGTTACAGAAGTTACAGTCCCCTCCTGTTTACTTTTAACAAGAGGTACTGGATACTTGCAAGCACCTGGGGATGAATTCTCTGTTCTGGCTTTGATGGTTCTTTTCCTTCTTTCCCTTCTAAGTCAGCGGTCTCTGTGAGTTACTTTGTCCTGGAGGGCTGTTCCTAAGCAGAGTTGCAGAATGAACTGAATCAAGACCCAACTCTGGGAAGCTTGCTGTTGGGTTTCCCAGTTAGCTTCGCTCAGCAAGATAGTCGTATCTTACCTGTAAAATGCTGGTTTTCCTAAAAGTCTATGCAATGATTCCCTGCTTCAGTGGCACAATGAGTTAAGGGGCAGTTGGCATAAATCCAGGCTAATAACTTCCTGAGTGATCTTTCATGCGTAGTATTGTTGCCATTCCAATGAACGTGCACTTCACAAATGTTCCTTTTCCTGTAGGATCTTGTCAAGAAGTTAATGCAGATGCTTAGTGTGTCTCCTGTACCAATTCAGCATGATATTATCACCAGTTTACCTGAGATCCTGGAGGATTCCCAGCAAAGTGAAGTTGCCAGAGAGCTTGGGTACAGCTGATTCAGCACCCCCCCTATTCCCTCTCCTCCCTTTTTCTTGCTCTTAATAGAAAAAAAAAAATATCCTGTGTGAAAGTAGCTTGTACCAGCACTGACTAAAGCAGCACAATAGTTGTTTCTCTTAATGGTAACATTCAAGGACAACCAGCACTGGGTTAGGATGTGTGCTGTTATGCTCACATCATAGAGATGTCTAAATGCTCCAGAAGTGTCTTTATCTAAAAAAATAAAATAAAATTATTAAGTTCTTGAGTACATGGGTACGGCGCAGGTAGATTCCAGTTAAGCACTCATTACTTCTGCTGTGATTAGTCACTTGGTTATCACTATAGGCATCTTTGGATTTGTTTTGGATTCTGCCATGGTAAGAGACAGCATTGCTTTTATTAATTAAAAAAACACAACACACAACAAAATAAACATGTTCGTGAAGCAGAACCTTGTAGCTCTTTTATACACTTTTCTCAAGCATTTTTACTGACCCGAAGAACAGGATGACCTTACACCAGTAGATATCCTCCCAGGGAGCATCACATTAAGCTAGCCCTTATATCTGTCTTTTTTATGGTGTATTAATTTTCCACAATAATTTATTTTTTTGGTAGCCTTAGCCTATATTTAATTATACACATCTGTGTTTCTAGTTTGGGTCGTTACACAGTTCACTTACATTTATGCCAGTGCTAATTATCTTTTCACTCTGGTGTTTGTTATTTCAGCCAACCCCTGGTTGTACCCCTGGTACATTCTATTCCTGGTACCTTGTAGCTTTGTGTTCCCATTACATGGTTCTATTAAGATAATTTATTTTCTTTTTTCTTGTATATCAGCTGCTTACTAAAAGAGGGCAGGCGGCTGACGGTTCCGATTCTGGATGCTCTTTCTCGTTTGGATCTTGATGCAGAACTCCTTGCTGAGGTAAGTGCTGCTACTGAGTGGTCAGGCAGAATCTAGCCCCTTCATAGCAATATGACAGCAAGAGCTGTTTGGTCATTCAACATATGTTGCTATATATGACTTCTGTAGGCCTTCAGAAGTTCTGAGCTAGCTGGGATTGGAAAGGAATCTTGGAAACTAAA
This sequence comes from Aythya ferina, assembly GCF_964211825.1. Taxonomy (NCBI): domain Eukaryota; kingdom Metazoa; phylum Chordata; class Aves; order Anseriformes; family Anatidae; genus Aythya; species Aythya ferina. The sequence continues at coordinate 15,259,326 of NC_140306.1, forward strand.
AATATTTTAAAAATATTTTTAGAAACATTATGAGGGATTCATTGACAAGCATACTCTGGCCGTTACAATATCCATTCAAAAGTTTCAGACAACTCTGTTTTAGAAAATGCAAAAGCATTTTGCCTTGCTGCAGTAAACATTTACCACCCATCTTAAACCCACTCATTGTCACTGTTTCTTTTTTTGAGGTACAGCGACCAGACTAGAGTGCTGTATTCTAAATAAAGGCAGGCTGGTGACTGCATCATCATATGACCATAGTTTTTCTTGGCCAAAAGAAAAGAGATCATGTGCCTTGGGTTTTCTGGGTATGCTGGATTGCTTTCAGTTAGGCTTCTAATGAACAGAATAACATTGGTTCATTTGAGTGCATTAAATGCTATTTTTCATAGTCCCCAAAGGCTACAGCTGTGTAACGTGCTAGATTCTTCCATGCTTTCCTCTTCTGAAAGCCATTTGAAAATGATGGAGCCAAGCTCTGCTTGGCAGTGCCAGGTGATACGTTAAGTGGCAGAGGCAACAAATTACAGTCTGGGAGGTTCAGGTTGGACATCTGGAAAATGGTTTGGGGTCTGGTCAAGTCTGATCAAGTCAAGGTCAGCCTGATCTAGTACTGGCAATATTCCTGCTCTGAGCAGAAGGCCACAGGAGAAACCTCAAACTATCCCTTCCCACCGACTTAATCCATGTATCTGTGAACCAGACTCTTAGTGCTGTGATCCAGCATTGCTCTCCCCTCAGGTGCAGCAGTCTGCCATGACCATTGTACCTTCTGTAAAACTGGAAGATTTGCCCGTGGTGGTAAAATTCATCCTTCATAACGTCAAGGCTGCTAACGCAGTAGAGGTACGGCATTTTCTCTATACTAAAGACCACTGAGTTTTATAATATAAGCTTTATAATATATTTTCAAGTACAGTTTTTAAAATTGCCAAGGATGAAAGCACATGTAGAAACTGTCTGTCCTTTGACATGGATTTGGTTGTGCCTTCAGGCATGAAAATTGAAACCTCCTCCTTTTTGCTGGCTGTTGCAGATTTTTCTCATTTGGTTTTAGAATTTTCATTTATATTTTTCTTCAGAGTTGAACACCTTAGAGAACTGAAAGTAATGAAATTATGCTGAGTTAAGCTCCTAAACTGAAGAACTGTTTGTGGCAACTTTAAGTCATTGAGTTTTATCTAAGAATTTTCATTGTACAGATCTTATAAGGGTTCTAAAATCCTGAAGTATCCAACAGACCTGGGATTGCAACTTGGTAATTCTCTTGTTTCCTCCACTGAGTTCTGCTCTAAATACTGTTCTAGAAACATTCCCAAAGTAGTGATTCTCCTGTTTAGAGGGCTGTTTTCATTTTCATATGTAAGAATCTTTTGGTTTTGAGAGTCATTTTATCAAACGAAACATACATTTTTGATTTGTTAAGATTTCTACATTTACATATTTGTACCTACGTATTTGTATTTACATATTTGAAACATACATGTTTGATTTGTAATTCTAGGGTTATTCTGTGAAATTTTTTCTTTTCCTTAGCCTTTTTTGTTTCTCCCTCATACATCAGAGTGATTTGTGCCAGGATTTGTGTTCTACAGGTGATTTCTGATCTTCGTAAGAACTTGGATCTGTCGTCATGTGTTCTGCCACTTCAGATTGTAGGGTCCCAGAAGAAGCTTAAAAGCCAAGTCCAAACCAGGTACTTGAGCATATTTACATGATTCTGCAGAGGTGAGGTGGGACAAGGTGACTTCAGCTCTTCTTTATTTGGTCTCTGAGGCATGCCTAGTTGCATACATGAGCCTAATTTATCTTAAGTAAAGGTGCTGACCTTTAAGACCCTTATTCCTTCCTGCTTGGCATTAGTGTAACACACTTGTCAATCCTTGCCCAGCCAGCTTCCCTGGCATTTATATAGCAGCTTTTGAGAAATGTCTGTCTTGGCATCCATGTCTGCAGGAGGGTACATGGCTTCGTTAGTGATGATACTGCTGCCAGTTCACCTGTTTTAACTTCCTTCCGGTATGTCTTTGATGGGTCTTGCGACCTCCACTTCCACCCTCTTCTGAAACTCCCTGTCCTCATCACAACATTCCCTCTAGAGAATTTCTGCTTTACATAACTGCCATTGCTGGTAACTGCCTTGTTCCTTTTACTACGGTATTTACAGAGGCTGAGTCTTTCTGATCATTTACAGTTCTTCCACGAGCCAAGTAACCACCAGCCAGAATTGTGTGAAGCTACTTTTTGATGCGATAAAGCTAGCTGTAAGATTTCAGAAAGATGTCTCTGAAGCTTGGATTAAGGTGAGTTGTGTGCTTTGGCCCTTGTTTCCTGATAGAATTCAACCTGTAGGTTGAGCCTGACAACAGGCTGACAGATGTGACATCAAAAGACAAATGTTAGCCCATCATTTTGCTGACACAGATTTAATTTTGTTCCAAATCAGGAGTACTTTTTAGGAGTCTGCTTTCTTCTTCAGTTTACTAATTTTCCAGTGCTTGCAAGCTGGCCACTAGGCTCCACTGTATAGACCCCAGATCTTGAAGTGTATAGTAAACCTGATTCTACGTGTTTACAACAGAATTTTGAAGAAAAAGTCTCAGCTTTTTTTTCAGTCAGCTAGTGAGCAAAAATGTTTACCCATCTACTGAGAATGACTTTTATGAAGCTTTAAGGTGCTTGAAAATATCTATCAGGATATCTGTATTGGCTGGCATTGTGGCTCATTGTAAACCATGAAACTTGTTCTCAGTCTTTGATTGCTCTGTACCTTAGGTTTGTGTGTGTGTTTGTTGTGTGTTTGTTTGTCATCTTTTGATAATGTCCGTACTGAATTTTCATGCCCATTTTTTGAGTGTCTTCTGGATTCTGTGCTGTTTGCAAGATCCAGTTTGCTGACTTTGATAGTTGTCCTGTTGTAGAGAAGAGAAATCCGTGAGCAGTATTTCTTTTGGTGTCTGCCTTTTTTGATTTGACTTCATGTAACACTCCTGGTTTTGAAATACAGGATTGTACTTTAATGTAACAGCATTCTTGTGTTTTGCTCTTAGGCTATTGAGAACACCACATCTGTGTCTGACCATAAGGTAATACTTCTGAGTAAATTCTGGGAGATTTTTCTAACCAAACCAGAAACTGCAAATAATGTTGTATGTAATGTTGCATCTGTCGGTATTTGACCTGTTGCTCCTATAACAGCCATCCATTTTCATTGTAACTCTTAGTTCATCCCTTCTAAATGTCAAGGGACAGAATTAACCTGCTTTGAATTTTTCTTGTGGGGCTGAGTTTTCTATAGTTGTGTCTCTTAGGAGTTTTTTGAGCTCTTGATTTTCTTAGTTTTGGCTTCAAGAAGCCTAGGCTGTCTGGACTGTTTCATATCTTGTCAGCATAATGATCGGTGCTTATTTCCTCAAAAAGGTTCTGGATCTGATAGTTTTGCTGCTAATCCATTCAACCAACACCAAGAACAGGAAGCAAGCTGAGAAGGTGCTGAGGAGCAAAATTCGGCTGGGCTGCATGCCAGAACAGCTGATGCAGAATGCCTTCCAGGATCATTCAATGGTCAGTGCTGCTTCTGCACCGGGACACCTTTTCTCCTTTATCCCTCTAATATCTTGTCAGATGATGATTTAACCCTGGACTGCATTATGTATGCTTACTCCTGAGGTTTCTTTTGGTCGCTGATCAATCTTACAAGGCACATGTCCTGTGTTGTAATGGTCTGTTTTAGTTTGTTTGTTATTTTAGAGATCAGAGTTCCTTTATTTTGGTGCAAAACCTCTCAGCCTTTATGTGGTCTAAGCCCAAGATCTCTACTGCATGTTCCTGACATGCTGTTGTCTCCCACAGTATTTTTATAAGTTCATATCTTTACATACACCGTTTTTTGAGCGCAATATTTTCTAGGTCTAGATATGTGTACATGTATATATGTATAGGCACATGTTTGGATAATACTATGAGAAAACTGAAAATATCTGAGAAATTGAGGTGAGTTTTCAGTTCTGAAAGATCTGAAAAACAGAACAGATCTGCAAAACTGAAGAGAAAACTAAAAACTGATACAGTGCTTCTTGTAGATATGGGGGAGCTGGTGAAAAACACTGTTGTGAGTTTAAAATAAACTAAACTATATTAATGCCTTAAGTGAAAACATCTATTCTGAATATAAGTGATTTGAATTCAATTTTTGTTTAACATCCTTCCACTTAATTTGTAAATGAGAGCTTGTTTAGAGGGGCTTTGACTGATTTATCTAAGTTTAAAAGGTAACTCAGAGTTTTCTGAAAACCTTGATGTGGCAGAGTCCTTCTGTTAAAGTGGTGCCAGAATCATTTCTGTCCTGGGGCTTTTATTTAGTGGTGTATAGTTATAAAGTGACTTCTGTGGTGTCACTGATCAGGGATATACTGCTGAGAACTCTGCAGCTTTGCAGATTGGCTTAACCAATCTGTAAATTCTTTGTGTGGAGAAAGTAGGAGAAACCCATTTAGGTGTGCCTCATCTGCTCTTGCTGCTCATTTGTGCTAGATAGGACAGCAAGAGAAGTCAGGAAAGCACTTACTAAAGTAGACAAAGCTTTTGGGATGAGCTGTAGCATCTCTTTAGAGACCTGAGAGTTGAAAATGAGCAGCAGCAATCTGCTCTCTAACGATGTCAGTATTTCTGTTTTTCAGGTTATCCGAGACTTCTTCCCTTCAATCCTACTACTTGCTCAGACATTTCTGCACGCTGCACACCCAGCCATAGTCTCCTTCGGCAGTTGCATGTACAAACAAGCTTTTGCAGTCTTTGACTCTTACTGCCAGCAGGTACAGTGTGATGGATTTGTTTTATTTGTGCTTGTTCACACTTTGTTCTGGAACGCATGCCCTGATCCTTCGGAGGAGGGGATTTGAGGCAGTTCAAAGCCTTTGAGAGAGGTCTATGCTGTGGAGTAGGCCAAGCAGAAGATGAAAAACCATTGCAATAAAAGACCATTGTGATGATCTTGTAGCTACCAGAGCCTTACTCAAGTGACTTGAGCACAGAAAGCCCTAAGAGGAGCCAGGAGCAAACTGGCAGGCCTCAGAGGTGACAGAATGAAAAATACTTGTGGAGCATAGGGGACTGTGCTTTTTTCCTTATCTCTTCTGTTTGATTTAATCACTTTGAGCCTCTTCTATTTAAAAAAGCCATTGTTATAGTTTGTATTGAAACACTTTCCTTGGAGAACTCACTGTGATGAAAAAGTCTACACAGCTTCCCCTCAGAGCTCTGACCAACTTGGACTTCTGCATATTCGGAAATAATTGCAGGCCAGACTTTGTTTATGAGTTCCAACACCCATGCTTACATCAGAAAGTCTGTGGTCTGAAAACAGCTCTGCATGAGCTTTTGAATGTATTTGCACTTTTTTGGCACAGTATATTTATAATTAGGGCTGTTTCCAACATTGCACCTGTATTACTTGGTATTGTAAATTTAAAAAATAAGCAACTGAGAAAAACCTGAAATGTGAAGATATTCACTGCTGTTTGCAGCAAATTAGGGAGTTTAGTAATATTTTTGAGATGTTACAAATATCAAAAGAGGATGGCTGTATTAACAATTAAGGACATAGGAAAGACCCAGAGCCCCAGACAGTGGATTGGGTTGGAGAGAGACCCATGTCTAGAAGCCAGGTGAAGTAAGGCAAATAAGAAGATTTTTGAAACAAAAACACCTGTTTTGAGCTGCTTTTGGTAACGAGGGTTGAGACATTGGAAATGCTGTAGTTAGAGGTGATGTCTTCCTGGGTAAGGTGCAACATTCCGTGTGCCTATGAAAATTGTATGGGTTTTTATTAATCTTATGTGATAGTAGCAAATAGAGGAAGCTGCAGGAATGTTAGCAGGCAGGCAGGAAAAGATTGGTGAAGAAAAGCTTTATCAAGTCATGGAAGCTTTTAGAACTGAATAAAACTCAGGCTGAAAGCCTGTATTGTGGATAGTGGGAATTAAAAAGCAAACTGAGAGGGGAGATGGAACAATATGGTTGAGTTTCAAGTTACTATCTGTACTTGATCAATATGTTTCATATGAGTAGAACAGGACAGATATTTTTCTGCTATTTCATTGCGGTTTCTCTGCTGTGTGTTTCCTCAGGAGGTTGTGAGTGCTTTGGTGACACACGTGTGCAGTGGGAACGAAGCAGAATTGGATATTGCTCTGGATATTCTCACTGATTTGGTGGTTGTGCACACATCCCTGCTGATGCGCTATGCCACCTTTGTGAAGGTATGTTTGTTTCTGTGGGAATACAACATTTCAGGACCCTTACAGTACTTGGCCTCAAATCCAGAATAGGTCAGTACTTCTCAGAAATAGCCCTAATGGAACAACCCATATTTGTAAAGCTATCTTTCTGAGAAATGCAGTGGTCAGAATGAAAAGGAACCTGCTATGGAAGGGTGAGCTGAAAGATTGGACTGTTTTTCTTTGAACACTTAAAATCACCACAGATGGGAGTGTCCAAGTGTGGTAGGGAGCACTTGCTCACACCTGACCTTGTTTGCATGTTCTTGCCCTGGCAGATTAGTGACAGATTATGGTTTCTGTGGGCCAATCTTCGATGCATTACCAAAGCCTGTATGTGAAAGGCATTAATAAATGTTCTGGCCAACCCTAAGGACCTACAGCGTGCCATGTTTGACATGTACCATGTAGGTGGTTGAGACAGTAGCCATTTACCTGTAAAAAGATCTGTAGAGCAGCAGATGCCTGGCATGTTTCACACAGAGCTGGAGACTCTTCTGCACAGAGAGAACATACAGATCCTAGCACAAATTTTCTCTCCTAATTGCTATTTTTTAATGTTGAAACTGGGTGAATTTTCTCAGGGGTGGCAAAAAGGGTTATATAATCCTGCTGTCATCCTTGTCAAACTCAGTGCCTGGTTCTAAATCCTGCTCGAGGTTGACCAGTTCTAGGAGAAAAACAATGTTAGCAAAATGTTTTGTCAGTGTTAGAAAAGCCAGCATTGCTCTGGAAAATGGCTTGACTATTTTCACTTAAGCACCAGAAGAAGAAATAGCTGAAGATGCCAGTCAACAGAGAAGACTTACCCCTAAATTGTTAAAGGTTTGCCTATTACAGTGCTTGTGTTGGAAATATTAGCAAAAAAAAAAAAATGTTCATTGTGTCAAATACTTTGAACACTGTGAAGAAATATGTAATAGAAGCTAAACAGCTGTCGCTAATGGGATCGGAGCACTCCCAAAATGCTTGTAGTAGCCAGCTTGTTCTTCCCATGCAGCTTCTGATAGAGTGGACTCTAATATTTAAGGCCAGAGCAATAGCTCTGCATTTATGTTTATTTCATTTGAATGTGGATTTTTCATACCTGTACCAAAATGGCAAAGTTAATCTGCTTCCCTGCGACTGGGATCTGGAAAGGCCTTCTTGACATATCTGAGCTAGTTTGTGGCTTCTCTCTTACAGACCATTTTAGACTCTACACAGAAACTGAATCCGTGCCAGATCCGGAAGCTTTTCTACATTCTCAGCACACTTGCTTTCAGCCAGAGACAGGAAGGAAGCTATATTCAGGTAAGGAGGGACACAACAAAAAGGAGTTCAGCTGCACCTTGGTCCTTTGGCTAGGCTAAATTCTAGTGGTTATATTGCACAAATAGCGGCCTCGTTTATAAACAGCAGTTGGTGTCAAGATGTCCTTCAGCTTAGACTCTATTCTATGCAGACTAGGTTGCGGCTCCAGAATTTCCTATCCTGTATAGCAATGCTAGCAAGGAAATACAGAGGCTGTATCTGTCCTGGAAATGCCCTCTTTTCTCACATCTAAGAAAGGCAGAGTTGGTAGAAATGTCGGTGGAAGGGGACTGATGTCAGTCTCTGATCTAACCTGCCAGTGGAAGTGGGACTGTCACCAGCATGAGATCAGGTTGCCTGTGGCTTTATCTAGCTGAACCTTGAAGATGTGCAGAAGGGTAGATTTGGAGCATCTTTCTCAAGCTTTGTTTCTCATGCATTTGGAAGCATTCAGAAAGCACAGTTCAGCTTCTTTCCCCAAGGCGCTCATCTTAATTTAGGTGGTTGATGTTTATATGTCAGAGATGACAAAGGCTCTCGTGTTAACAGAACTAAACCCCACAGAACAGAAGATTCTACTGCAATGCTGTAGACTTCATACCTCATGTGTTTATACAAGAGGCACAAAAGAAGCTATCAAACCTTTTAGGAACCTGCTTTGGCAGCGGGGTTGGACTCGATCTCTTGAGGTTCCTTCCAACCCCTACAATTCTGTGATTCTGTGAAACCTCTTCTGTCTAAGTTCATATTTGTTTTACAGAGGATACCTTGTATCACTCTATTGCAGCATAACAGTGGTGATATCAGGTACCTGGGTCTGAATTTGTACCCATTTGCACCAGCACCGCACAGGTCATCCCAGAGGCATATTGCCTAGGGAAGGTCAAGAAAAGATGGCATAGCCGTGGACTCCCCGTTTCTCTGCTACCGGTTTGATCTTGTTGGCACTGGTTCTTTGCATAATTTACACCTTAAGTCTTTATCTCCCCTGTCTCAAGAATATAATTTTTGCATACTGAGCACCTCTGTATGGGCCTGACCCCTCCTTTGCAGAACCACCATGGGCAGTTAATAAGCATCAAGACAAGCGGGGCTGTTCTGATTGCATAAAATTTTCTGGTGGCCTGTGAGTTCTTTGCTGCTTTTATGAAACTGCTTCTGAGTTGTCTCACATACTCGGTTCCAGTCTGAGAGTGCTCCTTGTCAGAACAGGGATGCTGTGTGCTTTCATTGTCGGGAGACCTCTTAAGTCTATCCTTAGTAGTCCAGAATTCTTCCAAGGTGTTTGTGCCTCTTTTGGGAAAATGCAGTTGATCAGCTGCTTTGACACAACTGTTAAAATAGAGCACACTGTGTTGAGACCTGCTGTGTGGTCATGTTGCTTCTGCAGAGGAGCCCTTACAGCTGCGCAGGCATGCTTTCCCAGGGGACAAGGGAGGCAGCTGGAGGAATGCCTCAGTCCCAGGTGTCTGTGCTGTTTCCTCGAACTCTCTTTGGACCTTCCCCCAAGAACTGCTCTATCCCTGAGCCTCCTGCAGCTGGCAGCGTTTCAGAGGGCAGCTATGCAGCTACAATGTGTATGTGAAGACCATCTATTCTTTTCTTTTTGAATATATATTCTTCTATTAGTTATAGATGAAATCTGGACACGTTCAGTACAGTAACTAGAGCAAAGCCAAAGCAAATCACTTTTAATCCTTTCTGCAGCCTTACCTAGAGTTTTGACCAGTGTGCTCATAATAAAGGAAATTACAGGATGTACGTTCATTCTACAACACTGTAATCCCAGTAAACCATTTCTGTGCAGCCTTTGGAGATGACATTAGGTGCAGATGCTGATAGGGCTGAATGATGCCCATAAGTACCTCTGTGGTGACATAGGCTGTGTCTGTCTTTTTAGGATGATATGCACATGGTGATCAGGAAATGGCTCTCCAGCACTGTTCCCAACCACAAACAAATGGGGATTATTGGTGCTGTTACCATGATAGGCAGCGTGGCATTGAAAAGGTGAGAAGAAATGTACAAAGATGAATTTAACATGCTTTAAGACTACCTGGAGTGGGACGAATAACGTGGGGGAGAGCAAATGTCTTCTAGCTCATGCACATCTCTGTCAAATCCAATAACTTCGAAATCTTTCCTGAAAATTGCAGCATTTGATGTTGCAACCTGCTTAAATCTCCACTGCAAATCTTGAAGGCATCCTGAATTTCTTGTTAGTGCTTACTCATGGGGGCCTTGACTAGCACCAGCAAGATCTAGTGCTTAGAAAAAAGAAAAAGCTGTGGTGGACAGACTACAGATCAGCCTCTGGCACTAAGGCTGAATAGCTTAATGTGCGCTGTTTGAATACAGAGAAATCTAAAGGAGAAAGAAGAAGAAAAATTACTGCTGTGCTGGGCATTGGTGTGACAATCTCTAATGTACTATATAAATAATTTATAATAGCTTTGATAAACGAGACTCCCAATAAGAGCTGTGACAAAGATCAAAGGGCTTGGAAAACAAATATTTGAGTGGTGTTGGGAAGCACGACCTCTTCGTGGAATGCTTTTGCTGATTATTACATGGAGAGAAAAGCCTGTCTTAGCTCTGGGCCCTGAGTTATCAGACTTCCTTATGGTTGCTCCCATAGCACTGATACCAGACTTACTAATTTAGAGGCACTGGTTTAAGTCTAGGCAGTAGATGCCGAAATGGTTATTTCAAGAACAGGCTTAGAAACTCCTAAAAGACTACAGGCAAAAAGTTAGAAGAGTGGAGTCAACAGTGCATCAAGGAACCTGCAGTAGCAGTGAATTTGCCACGTAAAATGCACACAGGTGACCCCAGCAGGTGGACCATGGTTTGTGCCTCAGAAAAAGGATTAAATCATCAGGGAAGTTGTTTGTTTGACTTACAGAGAAATTCCTTCCCTCTCCAACTCTGAAACAAGATCCTGGAGAAAATCTGTCTGCTGCCACTTGAGAAATACCCTTGTAATTGGGTCTTTGTGTACCTTACTGGCTTTCTGTCTGATTTCTTAAGAAACTGATTGAAGAAGACAGACTCTAAAGCCTCTACCAGAGAAAAAACTACCCTTCTGAGCTCTGCAAATAAGCAGCAGGAATTTGAGTAGCCGGCATAATGTGCAGCTGCAGATATTAGGCTCACATAAGGAGAGGCTCCATGGCCTTCAGAAGAGGAGATGGCTAGAGGTCTTAGGCTAGAAAAAGCATTTCCTTGAAGAAGACGTTGAGTCTTGTCCCAAAGGTGCCAAACAGCAGCAGGTCTTTTCCTAATCATGTCCAAAGCATGTCTTCTTTCCATGCATAATTCTTCATTTTCTGGAGAGAGTTAACGTGTGTGATGCATTTTGCTATCTCTTAAACGTTGTGCAACAAATGCAAGGTTATCAATTGCTTTCAGAAATGAAGGAGATGGTGGTTCATCGGAGAGACCTGAGCCAAACTTCGAGCGTGATGGGCAGGTGGGTGCCAAGAATGGGTGCGTGCGGGGGCAGTATGGGAGAGAGGGAGGACACGGTCAGCAAGAAGGTGTGACTGGAGACACAGTCTTAGGTAAAGCAGGGTGTGTGTCTGACAGTCAGCTGTACTGGGCATGGGAGGCTTGTGTATCAACTACAGAGGCAAAAATCTATTAAAATTGGTTTTGGAGAAATGCAGGGCTGTATTAAGAAGCACTCCAGCAGTACTAAAGCCACCTAGTGAAAGTCTTCTGTCCAGACATTATTTCAGACAAAAAGGAAAGAAACAGGGCAATCTCTTTTGTGTTATTCCATGGTGGAACAGTCCCAGCTCTGGGAAAGACCTGTGTTTCTTCTTAAAACTGCATGTCTGTAGACCAGTCACTATGGGCTGTTAGCCTAGAGCTGAATCTTTGGATATACCTCAGAGTAAATTAATGTAAGAACAAGAAGGAGTTAAGGTAAAAGTTTGAGTTGTTCTTTAAAAAAAACAAACAACAAAAAATATTCTGAAGACTGTTCTCTCCTTTCAGCTTTCTACATTGCTGGACCTTGTAGGCTTCTGCTGCGAGCAAACACCAGAAGTCTTGGCACTCTACTATGATGAACTTGCCAATTTGATTGAGAAGCAGAAGGGAAATTTGGACCTGCAGCTCCTGGTATGTTGCAGAGTTTTTTGAATTTAATCACTTATGTTTTCTTCAAAAGCAGAATGTTTTTCAAATATGAGCAGGACAAAATCATTTTGAGGATTTCAGTCCAGTCTGAGAACTGTTTTTGTTTGAGGCATGCCTGAGGTTTCTGTAAGAGATACAAAATTCTCTTTTCACCTCCTTTTTTTTTTTTTTTTGGTTTGGTTTCTTGTGGTTTCCTTGTTTTTTGTTGTTTTGATTGTGGAAAATTCCTCGTTATGCTTTAACAGCTTCCTTTATGTGAACTTTCATGTAACAGCAGGAGGAGGGGAAGCCTTTTAAAGGAAATGAAATGACATTTTGGAGTAGGCTTTTGAAGTCCATAGATAAAGGTAGAACCTGAAAGAACCTTAACCGTTGTATTGAAATTGGCTTCCAGTGAAAAAGCTAAGGCTGTCTGATATCTAGGAACTTGGAGGAGCCACGGTGAAGATTTATGGTAATAGGAAGAGGTTTGTGAAGGCCAACGCTCTTTCTTCTTGCTGGAGATGTTTTTACATGTGTGCTGTGCCAGCCAGGGGACTAGGAAATCATTCTGGGGCCCAGGAGAGCATGAAAGCTGTTGTGGAATTGATCATTCATGGTGCCACAAAGAGATCTTTGCTCTTATGGAGAAGCAAAACTGTGATTTAGAACAGGGGAAGATGATCAGGGGACTGTGAGCTGTGACAGTCACCCTAAACAGGATGGGGAGTTTCTCCCTTTTCCCAGTAAGGGTGATGACTCAGTTCTTGCAACATTTGTGCAGACACTTTTTGGTCTTTTCATTGTCTGTCCAAACTCTGTCACACCTGTTGCAGTATTTCTCCCTTAACTGTTGCTACCCATGTAAGCAGGTGAAGTCTGCGGGATACATTGTGTGAAATAAAATGTTGCCAGCACTTTGTAGCCATTTCATCCTGACCTTGGGTTCTTAGGACAGAGAACTTCCCATGGCCCTTCCAGCCTCTCTGCAGCAGTGGGGAGCTGGTAGATGAGCCCACGTCGAAAGAGCAGGGAATAAATTGATTGTGCATGCTTGGTAATGTCTCCTGGCTGTCTCTCTGAAGTTAGGCTTTGGCTCTCCTTGCAGGCAGTAGGTTCACTGCTGTGATTGTTGCAGGGTGTTTTTGCTTGGCCTCGTCTTCTGCATTTTCCACTGCTGCTGTCGCAGCTTTCTTTGCTGAGCCCATTTGTTGAGCAGGTTTTTCCTTTCTTTATAGGAGGAGTTTGGGAAGAGTCTGGTGGAGGACTTTCCCACTGACTTTGTGGTGGATCTCAGCCCCACAGTGACTGGGTATGCTGAGCACAGGCTAAGTATTTGTAACGTTCCTGTCAGTGACAACTTTGTCAACGTGGTGATCCTTTTAACTGAGTTTGTCTGCCTTTCCTTGCAGCTCCTTCTTGTTCCCAGTGAAGCCCTTGTATAATCTCGATGAAGATGAAAGTCAGGGAGCAATTGCTATTAACCTCTTACCTTTGGTGTCACAGAGTGAGCTTGGCAGGGTCACTGATGGAACAAATAACCCAAGTAAGAGGTACTGTGGAGCTTGCCTTTGCAATCATTCTACATTTAAAGGAATTGTATTTTCATTTTGTGTCCTGCCCAAGTGCCTTGATTAGGAGCTGGACAGAAGATTTACCAGTTTCCAGTGTTCTTTTCCTTCCCTTGCTGTTAGACGTGGGTCAGATAGGTCTAGAGGCATAAGGATGTGCTGGGGAATTGGCAGTCTGTTCTGGCTCAGACTGTTTAGCTGATGTTGAGTGAGTCATGTTGCATCTAGCTTGTTTCCCATCTGTCATCTGGGAATAGTAGCTCTTCCTTCCAGCATCATTGGGATATTGAAGGCCATGCCAAGATGGATAAGCAACTCCATCCATTTGGGCAAAATTCATATTTTGAGTGTTGAGTCTCAAATGGAGTCAGCAAGTAGTTTGTGTGTGTCAAGAGTACACAATTGGTTCTCACCCTTCAGTTGCACTTTCACAGCATGGACTTCTGCTTCACAGCAAAACCACAAACATGCCACCACAAGTAACATTTGTATGAGAAACAAAGGCTTTGTCCTAAGAGAACGAAACAAGAAGCATGCAGGAAGTAAAACATCTTATTAAACAATGGGACATCAAAGTTAAAAATAATAAAAGGCTTTTTTTTCTAACAATCAGCTTTATATCTTGCATAATTTATTGTCAGATTTTGTTGAGATCATAGTTGCGCTTAAAAAATACATGATTACTTTATACCAAATAAAAAGAAATATAGCTACCTCACATGCATTGATGGAGGGGAAAAAGATGTTAATTTTCCTCGCTTACAATGTGAGCAGTAGCATGCTAGAAAACATTCAGGGAGGTTTCTTTACTGCTCACAGCTGTCTTTTGCACAAATTCTTGTAGTTCCTCCTGAACTATTCAACTTTGATTTCTACCTAAAATAAATCTGACTCTATTTTTGTTCAGTACAGCAGGTTTTCTACCCTTAAGTTTTCCCAGAAAATTGATGGTCACTGATGTATTTATTAACCATATGAGGCATTTCTGCTTTGTGTTGCTATGACTCTCGAGAAGCAAAATAGAAGAAGGTATAGGCGAGCTGGCGTGGGGAGGACATGGGACACAAGAGAAAAGTGATGAGCATTCCGGAGGCGTATAAAACATAGGACTCACTTCATTTCTCTCTCTCTTTTTTCTTTTCCCCAGGGTAGTGTCACCAATATGTCTATCACCCTCTTTCCGATTGCTCAGGCTCTACACTGGAGAGCAAAACAATGGAAGCCTGGAGGAGATTGATGCCTTATTAGGTATGGAAAGTAAATCTTACAAACCCCTCTGGCTCACTCATTCCTGTTCCAGATCTGTAAAGACTTCCTGCAGCTGTGGGAAGAGTTGTGTAGTTTATGATGGAGGCTGAGATGCTCTGTTGGCCACAAGTGGAAGGGAGGCAGGGGAGACAATCACTTTCTCTGGGAAGTGACTGATGGTGTTCACTCCAAATAGTCACTGGAATCGAGAGTACAGGCTTTTGGAAGAGTCATTGTCCACGCAAAAAGCAAAGCATAGGTAGCAAACACAGTCCAAGGTGTGTTTTCTACCTACCCTGTCTCAGGTTGCCCTCTGTACTTGACTGATCTGGAAGTTGAAGGGAAGATAGACTCTCTTTCCAAGCAGGAATGGGAATTTCTGTGTTCGCTTCTCTTCTATGCGCTCAACTGGTTTCGTGAGGTGAGTAGAGCCTTGTCTGCATGTTTTGGAGTGGAACTGAGGAGTAGCACTTAAAAACATAAACCCCAGACTTCAGGGGTGCAATTGCTGAGGAAGAGTCTTGCCTCTTGGAAATATTCTCCAGCAAGGTCTTCTCTTTCTTTCTCTTCATTATGATTCTTTCTTCTTTCTTCTCTTCATTACGATTTATGCTTTATCCTGATTCTAGTAACAACTCTGCTTACTTGGCTAAGAACTTGACCTGTAGCTGCTGTGCTGTTGCTTTTCAGATTGCATTTTCTTACGGGCTTCTGAAGAGCTTTGTTCATGCAGTCTGGATTTGGTCACCCAGGCCACTTGTGCTAATTGTTGTGTGCTTATTTGGGACTTGTGGGTGTTATTCAGAAAAGAAAAAGTAAAAATGGATGCAAATCTCCCTAATTCACAGTGAGTTTGTGTTGCGTCTCTAGGTTGTAAATGCTTTCTGCCAGCAACAGGACGCTGAGATGAAGGGGAAGGTTTTGACTCGAATACAGAACATCACAGAGCTGCAGAATGTGCTAGGAAAATGCTTGGCAGGTGCGTATGAAAACATTTGCGTGTTCTGGGCCTGCACCAGCTGTGAAGTGAAAGGTATTGGTTTAAACATCAAAGAAGGAATTGTATGGTAATGTATGCTGCATTATTACAGTGACCTAGGAATCTGCCTGAGTATAGAGGAGGAAGCCTGTTTCTCTCCAAAAGATGCAGTGTGATTCTCTGACATTCAGGTTGTACCAAGGTGTTGAGGCCTGTTACAAGCACCAGCTGCCTTCATTAACTTGGCCCATGAATTCCTGCTGTCTGGCAGCTGGAAGCCAGTGCAGGAACCTGGTGGTCTCTGTCTCAGGCCAATGAGCACAGCCACAGAAACTGACAGATGACAACAGTTGAAGACAGCACCTATGCATAGGACTCATGTAAAACATAAATAAAGACAGCCGAGTCCCCTTCCTGCTCTTCAGCTGCTTAAGACACTTTTGAGTCACGAGCACGCATGCATTTGCGGATCCCCAAGTACTGGCACAGCACCTCTGTCTGCCTAATACTCCTGCCCAGATTTTGGGCCCTATAAACTGCTCCACAGGTCTCCTGCTAACCACCCAGTCCAGCTTGCTGCTCCTCACTACCCAGCAGACACACACACTCATACACAAACTTGTCCCACAGGCACTTCACACTTTTAGGTCCTCCAGATCCCAGCATGGACCGTCCACCCAGCTGATAGCCCCTCCTGGACCCAGGGCCTCCTACTTGCTGGCTAGTCTGCCTTTGAAGTTGGACAAGAAATTGCAGAGGCACACCCCAATGCGTGCCAAATTTGGGGAAGATGCAAATGCTCGCCCCTGCTCTGTCCCAGCAGCCAGCACCAGGCACGTGGGCTGTGACCTGTGGTTCTGCTCCAGCTGCTGGTGTTCAGTCCCTCACTTGCTCCACTCACGCTGATGCCCTCTAACATCTGGTTCTCAGCACACACAAACGCTGTTCCTGCCCCAGTAGCTGAGACCCCCACCCACACCAGGAGCTGACAGCGAGGACCCACTTGCTGCAAGTGCTGGCACCAAATCCACTCACACCAGTCACCCCAGTAGCTGGTGCTCTGGTCACAAAGTCCACAGGACCTGTTGAGATGCTTCCAAGAGCTATTGGCCCTGCAGCTACTGAAGTTGAGACCTTTGCTCACTCCAGATACTGGCACCAAAGGCCAAGGGCTCCTAAATGCCCAGTCTGACTCTAGTTGCTGGCCCAGCATTTACTCACACAGGTCTGGCCAGTGGTTTGTGTTTTGTCCTTTGCACACACACACTCACAGGATAAGAGAAGTGAGATTACATTGAAATGAAGCTAAGAAAGGATTTAAAACAAAGATAGGACAGACTGGGGGGGTCAGGTGAAGGGCTCGGTCATGCAAATGTACTGACTGGCAATGTTGTACTCATGTCCAGTCCTTTTATACCTGCTTCTGTCTGTTCCCCTCTTCGTTCCTCCCCATCCCCTTTCCTTGCATGCACATGCCTTCATCAGTTTGCATAGTTCCACCACCACTCCTACTCCCCTGGAATATCACAGGTCCTCAAATTCCTCTTTTTCATCCCATTTTATCAGTTTCAAAGCCCAGCTGTCTCTCCTTAAAGCTTTGCTGGGAATTCCTTATTGACCATCAATTAATAAGTGGAGACTTTTAGTCTACCAGGTTTGTGTTTGTCCTTGTTTATGGGCTTCCCCTATTACTTATACTCTTTTTTGCATTGAAAAGGTTCTCAAGCAGATAACCTTAATAAAGAATCCTTTATCACGTTCCACAAGCTATCCATTACAAGCTTTGTTTTTAAACCAATGAATCAACATCAATCCTAAATAAAGAGCCTCTTCAACACCTTTCTATTGCTCCAAGAGAGCTACAGGGACAGCAAGGAAAGGGCTCAGATGTGCTAGAGCAGCCCTTTCAGCTTCACTTACATTTATGAAGGTCCAAAGACAGCTGAGCTCTTGTTATTCTCCCTTTCTGGAGGAATGCAGAGAGCTGTGATTCTGATGCAGCATGGCAATACAAGAAGGTTGACTGGAGCTAAATGTGCCTGAGCGTAAGAGCAGAGGGATGTTCACAGGGATGGGGAAACATGGGGTGCTTCCTCTAGACGTGCATCTTGCCTCTGTTTTCTCATTCAGGAGCTGAACTAACCAAAGTTCTGCATTTTGGCTCTTTCAGCAACCCCTGGTTATGTCCCACCACCAGCTACTTTTGATTCTGAAGCCACGGAGGGAGGACCATCTGTTAACGCTGTTGGTGCCATGAGAAAAAAAAATGGTAACAAGTTTTTAACAAGGAAGCAGATGTGATGGGTTTGATTGGCAAGTTGCACTGCAGTCAGTAGCACTTGTGTGATGCATAAAGCACAGAATTTCTGGTATGGCCAATCTAGCTTGAAATCTTACCTGATCAACTCCTGGTGAAGATGGAGGTGTAAAATTTTTCCTACTCCATACAGCTGCTGGATAGTCTGTTTTTTTGGGGGAAAGCTATGCTTAGCATATAACTATTGAAAATTCATTGAAATGAATTCCCCAGATCCCCTTTAGATCTCTTTACATTGATGGAAATTCTGTTGGCAAGCTGTCAGTCCTTTGGCACCGTGGCCAGCAGTTCCGAAGTGTTCTGCTTGAATTGCTTTTGGAGCTTGTGTGAATGTTACCTGGCCCTGGTGACTTCCTGGATGATGTCTGTTTGATCTAACAAGTTGTTTAGGATTACTTGAAATGTAGTTCCTTTGGTCTCTCGAGATGCTACACAGTGTGTCAGGTTTGAGATTCTCCCCACCTTTGTCAGCAGTGAAGCCTATCGCAAGGAATTCATTGAGTTACTCTATTATTGGCATAGTGTCCCTGCAAGCCCCTTCTGGAGTTTTTCATCTTGTTGTCATCTTCCAGGTCCTCTGCTTTTCTCAATGAAACAGCAACACTGATTTTGGTTCACGCATTTTTATTTTTTTTTTAAGATAATGACCCACCATTTTTTTGCAGTCACTGCATAACATTTTTAAAGTACAGTAAAAAAAAGTGAGACTTACTTTAATTTCTTACCTTGATTTTATAAAAGAGAAGCTGGTTGGGGAGAGAGCCCCAAATGCTTTTGACTCTCTTTCTGACCATGATCCTGGCTGCAGATGACACACAACCTGTGTATATTCCATGCTTTCTTAGGGCTGATTAAAATACAGCTTGAGCTATTTCCCTGCCTTGCAGCCTCAACAGTGTTGAGCATGGTGCAGCTTTTTTTTTTTAAAGTTGCTTTTCTCTTTAAGGAAGGAAGAAAAAGTCTGATGGCAGCAAAGCCAGCATTGCAGACCGTTCTCAAGCAGATGAAAGCTCTGAGGGAAACCAGCCTGACAATGAGCTCTCTGAGCTGGAGAAGGTAGGAATATACCCCTGGGGACTGGCAAGAAAGGCAGACAAAGGAAAATGACTTAGAAAAAGAAACAAAAGTTTTGAATTACTCAAATAATCAGGCAACTGCTATTTCTAGACTCTGATCAGAAATTGTGAGATAAATCTGGAAAATACAGACCCTTGTAAGGATCGTATTTCCCACTGTCTCCAGTCTGCTTCAGTCACAGGTGCTTTGATTTTTCATATTTTCTTTGGGGTGTATTTTCTTTGATCAATGTATTCATCATAAGGCACATTAAAAATTACCCATTTTCATCCCATGTTAAGAGCTAGTTCCCAAACCTGTCAGCTAATGAATTGTTGAATTACATTTCTAGTTCTTTGAAGCAAGGTCTTAAAGTATTGTCATCGTGTTGAGAATGCAAGGTCTGTGCTGGCTGAGGGAGCAAAACCAGAGAAGTGTGCCTGGTTTTGGGCTCTGATGCCTGGCTGAGCATGTTCAGCCTGGAGAAGAGAAGGCTTTGGAGAGACCTCCTTGTGGTCTTTTAATGCTTAAAGGGGTCTTATAAAAAGGATGAAGAAGGACTCTTACTTGATTAGATTATGATAGGATAAGAGGGAATAGTCTTAAACTAAAGAGGATAGATTTGGGTTAGACATTAGGAGGAAATTCTTCACTGTAATGGTAGTGAGGCACTGGCACAGGTTGCCCAGAGAGGATGTGGATGCCCCATCCCTGGAGGCGTTCAAGGCCAGGCTGGATGGGGCCTTGGTCAACCTGATCTAGTGGGTGGCGTCTCTGCCTATGGCAGAGGGGTTGGAGTTAGATGATCTTTAAGGTCCCTCCCAACACAAGCCATTCTATGAATAATGTCACAAGTTACAACAAATAAACGGAGTCTCAGGTAGTTTGGGAATTAATGTAACTAACCTTTCTTAGCTAAACAGAGTACAGGTCCCAGACTAACCCATAGATGCCATGCCCTATCCAGGACAACAGGATACAGAAATCCTGGTGTGAGCCACATATAACATACATTGGGTCACACGACAGGGCTGCATGGAATGAAACTCTAAGAATTTATAGATATGATTAAAAGCAAGATAGCATCCTATGGCTTACTGTCCTGATAGTTATCAAAGGCAAAAACATTTGCCTTCCCCTTTTATGGTGCTCATGGGACACTGTCTTTTATCGAGTCCAGAATGAGTTTCATGATGGCTGTTGATTCATGGAAAGACGATAGCAAAGATTGTTCCAGTTTCCTAGATATTATTTTTTTCCAGAAAGCTTTTAGTGACTTGTATAGTACAAAATGGAAATGATTCTAATTCTGTGTGCCCATCTCTGTATTAGCTACTGTGAATTCTTCTTAGTCTTGTTTCAGCCTGGCATGAAATATAAAAGACTGTGAAAAAACAGTGTTATTTGAGCTAGTAAGTCTTACAGTTTTACAAGTTGCAAGCTGAATTCTGCCATTTACTTTTCAGACTGCTGCTGAGAGAGAGGCAGGGAACCCTCTGGCACAGCTGCAGAGTTATCGCCCCTACTTCCGAGAACTAGACCTGGAAGTGTTCACTGTACTCCACTGCGGGCTGCTGACAAAGTCTATCCTGGACACAGAGATGCATACAGAGGTGAGTGGAACAACACAAAAACATCCAGGTATGACTTTGTGTTATGTATTGTCTCTCTCTGAGGCCTTGTTTCCTTCTGATCCATTGAAATGGGTGGAAGATTGATCCAGGGCTGTGAGCTGGGTACTAGGAGAGAATCTGTCCGCAAAGAAAATGAAGTACCTCAGGGCACTGAGATAAAAAGGACTTTCCTTCTATATTAGACATGAAGTACAGCAGCAATATTTAAAAATAATAATAATTTTAATATTGCATATAAGGGGAAAAGATACAGCATAACGTATGCATTTAACAGAAAGCAAGAGGCTTTAATACTGAACACTGCTCAGCTGCAGGATGTGGTGGCCTACCTATTGCAGAGAACCTATGGCATTACAGTCCACATTGCGAAAGGCAAATGTCTCAAGTTATCAGCAGATGAATCTGTGTAAGGGGAGATTCAGGTTGGGTATTAGGAAAAGATTCTTCACTGAGAGGGTAGTTGGGCACTGGAACAGGCTCCCCAAGGAAGTGGTTATGGCACCAAGCTTGTTGGAGTCCAAGAAGTGTTTGGACAATGCTCTCAGGTACGTGGTTTGATTTTAAGTAGTCCTTTGTCAATCCAGGAGTTGGACTCAATGTTCCTTGTGGGTCCCTTCCAGCTCAGGATATCCTATGATTCTAGATGGGAAACTCGGCTCAAATATGGGATTAGTGTCATGGATGTGCCCTCCCTGGACAGGGTCCTGTCTCCCATCTGGGAGCTTCTGTAAAACTGCATTACTATGGATATGGAAAGCAGAAATGCGTAATTTTATTATGCTCTTTGTAGGCAGGCTGAGTCCACCTAGAGTCTAATTTTGTTGCACAGCAGTGGGATTAATAAGCTATGAAAGGGGCACAGTAGGCTGGAGTGTGGTCTGGCCTGCTCCACGGCCAGCTATCTCTGTGTGTACAGAGAGCAGGGCAGTTGGAAGACTGTATGACAAATCTCCTGGCACGTGTTGCAGTATTTCAAATTATGTCTTGGCTATTGCTCGGTGATTTTTGTGGTTCTTTGGACTCAAACCTCTTTTTATCCCTAGGACGTCAATGGTATTTTGAACTTTAATGTATAAATTGGTTCTCTGTCAGTATGGAGGAGGTGAAGCTGAGCTTCAAGGCACCTACAACTAGGTCCTGAGTCCAGGAATTGACTGTCCTTCCTTGTAATTACAGGCTAGTGAAATTGTGCAGCTGGGGCCTGCTGAACTCTACTTCCTCCTGGAGGACCTGTGCTGGAAGCTGGAACATGTGCTGACTCCAGGCTCCACAAGGAGAGTGCCCTTCTTAAAGGCATGTACAGCAGTAGCTAATGGTGCAACGCCTGTGCCAAGCAGAGCATGTCAGTGACTTCCACACGTATCCTGAATGGATAAATGCTTTTCAGAATTATTTTCGCTTAACAGCTAAATGTCCCAACTGTGTGTCACAGCAGCATTTGTCCTTTGTCCTAAAGACAATTTGTCTTAAAGAGATTTCTGTACCACTTCTCTGTCCAAGGGGACAAGATGTAGCTCAGGTTAGGCAGATAGAAGCTGTTGGACTCAGGTTTTTTTTGTTTGTTTGTTTGATTTGTAGTCTTTAAAACAGCACCTCGAATGTAGTAACTCTTTGGTTTCCTGGCCGATGACTTCAGGAAGAAAGTAAATGCATGTGGCCCATTGCATTAAACTATGAGAAATTCACTACATCAGTGTTCCTGTTCTTAATCTTTCTACCTATCTTAATTCCCATGTACACAGACTGCCTTCTCTTAGTGTTTGAGTAAAACATGATGACCTAGATGTCACATCAGTTTTGTTCTCTCCATCAAATGTTGTCCACTTGTCTGAGTTGGTGCTGGTTGTTCAGCAGAAGCCCTTTTTTTTATTCAGTGCTCCTTCCTGGCAGAGTATATGACATCAGGAATTGCACTGCTGAAGTAATCTTAAGTTATTCTTAAGTATGTCATACAACATTATTCTCAAGTAAGACTGATGAAGTGACTTTGAATTTTTGGGTTTGCCACAGGAAAGAAGCCATAAGGATATTGGCTTTACCCACCTGCGTCAGAGATCCCCTAAGGAAGTTGCTGAGTGTGTAGTCAAGCTACTGAAGCCACTGTGTAATCACATGGAGAACATGCACAATTACTTCCAGGTCAGTGGGCAGCAATTTTGACTCAAAAAAATCATCCGGTTTTGTTGCCTCTCAAAGTATTTTTGGTTTTGTTTGTGGGGGAAAAGAGAGTGGTTTTGGTGTCTTGAGTGTTTTTTTTGGTTTTGTTTGTTTATTTTAAACATGGAATTTATGGAAATGGATTGCTGTGCTGTTGTCTTTCCTTGGAATGGCATGTAATGAATGATTTGTTCTGTATTAAAGGCAGTTACACAAAATCAGGGTGTGGTAGACGAACCAGGAGTGAACATCCAGGAGCACCAGATGATGTCCTCTTGTTACCAACAGCTGCTACTAACTTTTCGCTTGCTATTTGCTTGGTGAGTTCAAGCAGAAGAGTGTATAATTGCATAAATAAACAAGGTCTATTTGCTGCTTCCTTTTCTTCTTCCCTTCCTTTAAAGTATTTGTACCCAGCAAATGGCCTGTTAGTCATGCAGAACAACACACTGCACACATGCACACAACACACTGGAGACATTTAAACATTTTGTAGTTATGTCAACCTTTGTTGTCGACCCTGAACTAAACCAGTAGGTGATTCACAGTGAATGCAGGGTAGTCTGAAGCATAGAACTGGCCAGCATTCATTGTGTTAATCCGTGTGGTTTTGGATTAAGACCAACATAAGAGGCATACTCTCACACCTGCCTGTGCAACTCTCATTCTGCCTAAGGATCTTGGAATTTCTTACCCCTAATTCCCCTTGTCTCAGGCTAATTTGTCATTGCCTGAGTCCTGAGCAATAAAAGACTTCCTTCTGTCAATGGATAGGATGAATGTGTGTTTCATTAATGAAAAGCCTATGCTGCTCATGTACTTGAACTGGACTCATAAATGCCAAACTCAGTGCGTGTGCAGCATGGATTTAGCCTCCGCATCTGTTAATATAATTCTGATTAGCATCATGGAGGTTTTTTATCTGAATCCTAATTTAGATCTGTATGTAGAAAGCACTTTACCTTTGTTGTACTTCAAAAACGTCAGTAACTGTAAAAAGAGTATGAAAAGGCAGTAGCAGAGCGCAAGTAACTGTCACTTTGGCACTCCCTAAACGTTAAATGCTCAGTTATAAAAGTTACATTCTCTTTAATATTTAGCAGAATTTTCTAATTTCCTTTTTCTCTTCCATTGCCCTGGCAGTTGCAGGGAAAAAGATGGAGTATTTGAACTAAGCTTGCTGTTAAAATTGTGGGTTTTTGTGTGTGTGTGCCCTATAACTTTCATATTGCTGGGCTCTTCTTGCATATCAGCTTCTTTATTTTTCTTGTTGCAAACGTATGCCCAGATATGCTTTTGTATCTGATATCTCTCCTCTTTCTAGTCTGATGATAAACTGGACTTTTTTTTCTGCCCTCAGGAATGGTTTTTCTCAGCAGGAGAATACTGACTTGCTAAGGTCAGCTCTCCAGGTAGTTGCAGACAGGCTAAAGCCAGGAGAGACGGAATTTCTTCTTCTTGACGAGCTGATAAGGTAGAATCAATATTTCCCAAACTTTGAAAGTGACGAATTTCAAGCAGGTTGTTTTTTTGTGGGCATTGTGGGTAAATGTGTGTTTGGGAAATCTCCCAGAGATGATACCACCTTTAAACAGGGGATTTTCCATTTAGTCTAACTATAGTGCAGTCAAAGCTAATAAAATGTTGCTACAGGATTGTAAGATGTGCATCAGTCTGTGCATCTCATTTGTAAGTGAGCTATTTGAGACTGGGAGATCAGTAGGATTCACAGAAGGAATGAGCAGGTTCTGGGTAGTTAAAAGGTCTATAGGGACATGAGGCAAAAGCAGTGTATAAAGACGTTGCTAAACTTAAAGTGACTGGAGCCTGAGAAAAGTTTCCCAGTGATTGACTTTTGGTCTACTAGAGGTTGACTACCCCTCCTTCAAAGAGAGTATTGCTAGAGACAAATGCCAGGCTAGACTATGGAGACCTTGGATCTAAGCTGGTCTAATACACCTTTTTTATTTAGGTGCTTATGGGAGATTACCCTATTTATGCTCTCTTTACCTTTTTTCTTTCCTGTCATTCCCCAGTGAGAGTTTCCAGTACCTACTGAATTTCCAGCAGAGTGTTCCCAGCTTCCAGTGTGCATTCATCCTCACTCAGCTCCTGATTGCCATCTCTGAGAAACCAATGGCTGGCTGGAAGAAAGAGAAAATGGGTAATGTGTGAAGAACCTCTTCTCCCAGATTAGTTTTCATGCTGTCCTTTGCCAGTAAATCTTGGGTTCTGTCTCTGGAGTGCATGTTTTTGGGGAGAGTTTTCCTCTCAGTATCCTAGTGGTCTCACCAGGGTGAGCAGTCCTAGCCACTAATAAAAGGAACTGCAGTAAATGTATGAGAAGCTGTTTGATGTTTGTTTTATTGTGCCTCAGTCACGTGCAGAAAGGCAGACTCCAGCTCCTTTGGTTGGTGTTTTTAAAATCAGAGCCTCACAACTTTTAAGAGTTTCTGCTGTTTAATTTTGATACCAGTTTAACCGTTGATGATGGAGCTAACCACAGACATAATCAGATGTAACTTCCCTTAAAATGAACTGTCCACGTAGAGCTGTTACTTCAGGGTGGAGAGGGGAATGCTTATCTGTTATTAACCGCACACAACAAATGTTCTCAGTCACTAGAACCGCCCTTCTTAGGGATTAGGACCAACTTTGTAGGAGGGACAGCATTCAAGCAGATAAGGCATAGGCATGCTTGCAGGTAATATACAAGAAAAACACTTGCTCTCCGCTTGGAATTCTTTATTTCAGTGTATGACAGCTCTCTCAGCTGTACCTTGTCATACTGAGACACCTCTAGAATTTGCCTTTCTCAGATGTCCATAGCCACTCAGAATGATAAGTTCTCATCTTTGAGAGATGTGATAAATCCCATCTTTGATGGGATTTTACTGCTTTAAACAGGCCCACATTGAGAGAACTGCCCACTGACCATGTCAGGGAATAATAAATTTTAACTAATAATATCCTGTTTTAAAATATTTCTGCAAGACACATGGACACGTGGCCTTTTTATGGAAGAAGGAAATTGTTTTAGATTCTTGGGAACCAAAGCATGTACAATTTCTTCTGTAAGTTATTCCTTATCTTTTACAGCTTTGCTGGCAAAGCAGTTCCTCTGCCGGTCCTGGGTGAAACCCGGTGGGGACCAAGAGAAGGGCAGCCAGTTCAACAGCGCGCTGCATACTCTGCTCTGGTAAGACTCAAGCCGTTGTAAAAGCATGCTGAGACACTATAGAAATTTTTCTAGTTGTTACTGTTGTTGCAGAGGGATGACTCCTCTCAGTCATTACCCTCATACTTTAAGGATACAATGAGTGGTAAGAATTCTGTTAGTCATTGGCCATAGAAGCATGCTTGGACCTCGTGTTTGCTAGATGATAGCTTGTCAGTGTACATCAACACATCACAGATATGTGCACATACAAGTAGAAATATGGATATGGACTAAAATATCTGGTTTTGTTTTCACAAAAGTGAACACTAATCTGCTCTCACTAAAGCCAAGGAGCGCAGGACTGAGTCTTAGATGAAATATAATCACCAAATCAAAAGATGGTGAAGGTTGGGAGGGACCTTTGGAGGTTCCTTTGTTTCAACTCCCCTGCTCTAACAGGTACCCCTTAGAGCAGGCTGCCAAGGACCAAAAGAGGGTTTGTGACTTCTGGAAGAAGGGACAGGCAACTCAGGAGGACTACAGAGCTGTTGTGAGGTTATTACAGGGAGGAAATCAGAAGAGCCAAAGCCCAACTAGAGTTTAACTTGGTCATTACTGTAAAAGACAATAAACATAGTTTTATAAGTGCATAAACAAGAAGGGCTAAGGAGAATCTCCATCCTATATTGGATGCAGGGAGAAAAAGTGATGAGAGATGAGGAAAAGGCTGAGGTACTTTAATGCCTTCTTTGACTCAGACTTCATTAGTAAGACTAATTGTTCCCAGGGTACTCAACCCACTGAGCTGGGAGGCAGAGGCAGGGAGCAGAATGAAGCCCTTATTATTCCAAGGGGAATGGTTTGCCACCTACTACACCACTTGAACACATACAGATCTATGCGGCCATGTGGGATCCACCCAAGAGTACTGAAGGAGTGCTCACCAAGCCACTTCTAATGATTTATCAGCAGCCCTGGCTATCCAGGGAGGTCTCAGTTGACTGGAGGTTAGCAAACGTGACGCCTGTCTACAAGAAGGACAGCAAGGAGGCTCCAGGGAACTGCAGGCCTGTCGGTCTGACCTTGGGGCCAGGGGAGGTGATGGAACAGATCATCCTGAGTGTCCTCACACAGCACATGAAGGACAAACAGGTGATCAGAGCCAGACAGCATGGGTTTATGAAAGGCAGGTCCTGCCTGACTAACCTGATCTACTTCTGTGAGAACATGACCTATTTAGTGGATGTGGGAAAGGCTGTAGACTTTGTTTACTTGAACTTTACTGAAGCAGTCGATACTGTTTCCCACAGCCTTCTCCTTGAGAAACTGGCTGCTTGTGGCTTGGAGGGCTGTATGGTTCACTAGGTAAAAAACAACTGGCTGGATGGCCAGGGCCCAAGGGTCGCTATGAATAGAGTTAAATCCGTTTGGCAGCCAGTCATAAGTGGTCTTCCCCAGGGCTCAGTACTGGGGCCAGCTTTGGTTAACATTACATACATACCCCTGTAGTTCCCTGGGTCCTTTTCAAAGGTAGGAGTGACACTTTTCCTCTAGTCCTCAGGCACCTCTACCAGTCACTATTGCTTTGGATTTCCTACGTAAGAGTGGCATAAGAGTGAGCTTGACAATTTTAGGCCACGTGCTACAGGTAGTTCAAGAATTTTCTGGGTTATTCTGTGTAATATTTACTGGTGAACTAAGCTTGTTTCGGATTTAGTGTCTACCTAGAGCACACAGATAACATCTTGAAAGCAATAGAAGAAATCTCCAGTGTTGGTGTTCCTGAATTGATCAACTCTGCCAAAGATGGATGTTCTTCTACATATCCTACACTGAGCAGGTAATTATATCAATAGAGACTTTGTACATCACAAGATGCACAATGACTTTTTATATTCAATTATTTTGTAGTCTATTATGGTTTCATGCTAGTACTGCTGTGGACAGCTCTGGGCACTTCTAAACTTTTTTTGGGGCAGTCCAAAATAGGTTAGTGCATAGTTAGCTTTAAATGGATGTGGAATGTCATTGTGCATTGCAGCAATGTTAATTTTATTATTTGTGACCCATTTCAATTGGAGAATGAACTGCCATCCATCATTAAGTATGCTGCCTCTTTACATGCTGCTACTGTTGTGATATAAAGCACTCTAAAAGTCACCTTCATAGACCTGGGGCAGCTCTAAGCAGTCCTGGGCTGGTACATGGTTTGCAAAAGCTCTGTGGACTCAGGTTATTCCTGCTAGTAGTACAGGAATTAAGGAGCATGGCATACGTAGGGATGGCCAAATTTCCTGCACTTCAGAACAACTAAAATCTTAGATTTTTGATGGAGAGACATGCTTATGAGTCCTAGATTCAGTCTCTTGGGATTTGCTACTAAGCAGAATGCTCAGCTGGGCAATCTTTAAGTATTCCACATTGTTCTGGGGACAATAAGTCTGTCTAGGTGCTGAGGGATGGCTTTTAATTTTGCTCTTGTTTACTCCACAGGCAGACATTCCCAGTTTTCTTCAGAGTAATGATAGCTCAGCTAGAGAGTTCAGTGAAAAGCATCCCAGCTGGGAAACCATCAGACTCAAGCGAGGTAGGAAAACAAATGCAATGGAATCTTTGAGGGGGAAAAGGGCCTAAGTTAAACTATACAGCATAATAAAGTTGTACAGCTTGTAAAGGAATCTACTGCTGAACATGGTCTGTGAAAAGCAGTCAGAGATGCTCATTGATCATACAACACTGATACACAGGAGTAGCATCCTTTTTTTTCTTGGTTTGCACCATGTAAAAAACAGTAAGTTCATTAGAAGCCATAACTGGAAAACAGATAGTAATCAGCAAAATAAAAAGCTTTGCAGTTGGCCTGCACACCTGTGTTGCAGCACAAAATTATTTTCCAAGCAAGAGTTTCTCTAAGATCAAGGAAGTGTGTTAACTCTGAGCATTTTTTAAGGCATGTGGGAACTGATCAGGCTGGCATTACCATTATGTGGTTTTGTCTGATAAATCTGCCTGTGGGGAAGCTTTGTCCAGCTGTTCTCAAAACCAACCATGCTTTGGGTACGGTTCTTCAAGCCAATTCCTTATCCATTAAACAGTCCACCCTTAAATACCTTCTCTCTCTAGTCTGGAGATCAGGATGTGATGTGGGACCATGTCAAAGGCGTTACAGAAGTCAAGGTAGATGACATTGGTTGGTTTTCCCTTGTCAACTGATGCAATCACTTCATCATAGAAGGCCTCCAGATTGGTCAGGCACAATTTGCTCTTGGTGAAGCCATGCTGGCTGTCTCAGATCACCTCCTTGTCTTTCATTTGCCTTAACATTGTTTCCAGGAGGTTCTAATTATGGTCCCCTTGCATCCCATTAGACACAACTGGAGAAACTGCTGCAGTGGAACATTGCTGTGCGGAATTTCCACATCCTTGTTAACTTGGTCAAGGTGAGGATCGATGATGGTTTGGGATATTTTTCTGGTTTTACCTTCAGATTCCTAGCAATTTACCCAGTTTTGTGAGCACAAGGGAAAAATGTGAAGGATGATTTACTAGTGATGACTAGTGAAGGATGATTTACTAGCTAATGCTCTGATCTCGGAAGGCTTGGATTCCTGTCTAGAACATTCATTCAGCGTTTATCTGATAGCCCTCAGCTCCTGACTCACACCCAATGTGTGCTTCCTTTGAACCCTGCCAACGTTCCACGTCACCCTGTGTTGATAAATTCCAGAGGTCAGCCCCACTGGATAAATACTCCCTTCCATCAGTTTTTGAGTTGGCACAATCAGTGTCACCAATTGTGACCACGTTTTGGGCAGAAGGGAGCAAGTACGGCTGCACTTTTGCTCTATGCCTAGATTGATCATTACTGTTTGCTTTTATCATATTTGCAGTGATGATCAGCAAGTTCAGCTTTTTCAAGTACAGCTTATGAGTTCTGGTGAATTGAGCTGGATTCTTCTGTACAACAGCATTCACTGGGGCCCTACCTGCACTCCAGATGCTCTCACAGCACCTGCCATCTGAGAGCATAAAGAGTAGAGCTGACTCAACTAGTTGTGTTTTTTGCAGTCCATAGCAGCACCAGAGTACCTTTTCAGCCTTTACTGACATCTGTGTGCTATGCCAGTTAAAATGCTCATTGTTTGGTTACAGAATTGGTCTCTGGCAAAAAATATGTATGCAAAAATATACCAGAAGAAAGCCCACAGCTGTGTGACCTGTGCAGTGACACCTGCTGCCTTTTCATGGCTGACACCATTAATATAACAGCTCCATTACTTCCTCCAAAATACATTATTTTGAACACCTCAGTTTTGTTTTGTCTGTTAGGTGCTTACTTGCCCACCAGCTGGACTGGGTCTCTCAGTTCCCAGATTATCAATAATTTCAGACTCACTGGGACGATTTTGTGCCATCTGCAAAAGGTATATCTCCCTGCTCCCTTTAGATGACTGAATAGCCAGCCTGCAAAGTACTTCTGTCTGACAACCACTACATTTCATGCACTTACATGGTGTTCTCTGTTGAAATTTGAGAATGGATGGTGCCTTAGAACAGGTTTCACACACTGTGAATGAATGGCATGTAACTGAGGGCTATTTGCAATTGGCTGCTGTGCTTGTGTTGCTGCCTTTAGACTTGCAGACTGAGCTAGCTCTCCTCTTGCCCACACAGGTATTTGACAGCAGGCCTGTACTCAACATCTGCCTGAAGGTAAGCAAGAACTCAAAATAATTGAAGAGAGCTATTAAAATACCAGCTTTCTTGAATTACTGCTTCCAGTGGAGAAGAGTAGTTACTGATTTCTCTGGAAGAAACAGATATAACTCATTCTCATATGCTGAGCTGTCTTCCAGTTATCCTTCTCGAATGGCTCAGTCATGAAGACTTTGCTGCTAATGGCATTACTGACTTAAGCCCTTTTCCATCTCTGCTTTCCCTGGGGTACTTCAAATCAGAGGAGACATCACAACTAGCAGGTTTCCTGTGGAGCCCAGAGAGGCAGTGTGTCCTCCTGCAACTCTTCCTTTTCTGGCTAGGATTTACGTAGTGACTTTGTCATTTTCTTTACTTAGGTTTATCACCAGTTTGCTAGTGAATAAAACCAGGGATGCGTACAATTATGAGACCATTTACAAGGCCATGTATGAGTCCACCTTTGTAGTGACTAGAGTGGGACCCTTTACTGAGCTTGTATATTCCAGTACAGCTTTTATATGAACGTAATCTTTTACTAAGCAAGAACAGTCTCTCCAGGATAGCTTGAAAGAATGTATTACTCTCCTACTTGACTTCATGATGGTTCTTTGAAAAGGAATTTAAATTTGCCTTCTAATGTATTTATTGTTCTTTTATAGTATGGACGTCTTTTTGTAGAAGCATTTCTGAAGCTTGCCATGCCTCTCCTGGATCACAGCTTTAAAAAACATAGGGTAAATACTTTGGAGACAGAACTGTCTAGAACTGGTTGAGAAGCATGACTGATACTTGCTTTAAGGAGATTCCTGTCTTTGGTCAAATGTTGGCACAACACTTGCAGAGCTTCGTGACAAATGTGTCTGATGTTTCCAGCTTGCTGTGCCCTGCTTACATGCCTGTGCAGTGCTCTCTTAGCAAACAGATTGCTATTTGT
Organism: Aythya ferina; assembly: GCF_964211825.1. Classification (NCBI taxonomy): domain Eukaryota; kingdom Metazoa; phylum Chordata; class Aves; order Anseriformes; family Anatidae; genus Aythya; species Aythya ferina. Next base: position 15,290,776 of record NC_140306.1, read on the forward strand.
GAGCTCTTTGCCATGAACTCTTGGAAAAGCTGAATGGATTCACTGTTAGCAAAGGAAACCCTCTTGACCTCCTCCTCCCTCAAAAGTTACCACCACAAAGGTGTCCCTCAAAGTAGGAAGCTCACGTTGAGCAGTTGGTGTTGGTGGGGTCTAGGGATCCAGTGGGAGGGTGTTTTTGCAAAAATTCTTGCAGTTTTGAGCAGTACAATATGCATGAATGCAGATGGACTGAGCAACCTCAGTGCTCTATGTGATAAGCAAGAACAGTCCTTTTATTCCCTTTCCTTTGTTGCAAGATGAACTTCCTTTACTGGTGAGACTCGTTCTTTGGCTTCGTCTTCGCAACTTGTCTGAGTCTTTAATAGATAACCCATTTCCATTGCAAATATGAGATCTGTTCTTATGGCTCTTTGGTGGAATGAAGTCATCAAAAAGATATCTAGTCATTACTACTGCACAATAGAAACCGCCTCATAATTTGCTCAGTAGAGAGAACTGATGTCCAGAGTTCACATTTAAAGTGTTTCAAATATCACAGTCTAGCAGTATGTTCCATATTTTCCTTCTGGTTCCCCTGATAAAAAAGGTTGTACTTGAGCAAAGATGTGCCAAGATGGTCTTGATCTTAACTGCTCCACTTTCACTGTTAGGTTCCAAAGGCTGACTCAAAATCAGTTTTCAAATTGCTTGGCCTGATAGTGCTTATAATGTGTCATCTTACTTCTGTTACCAGTGACTTGATGATGTGCATGGTGCAAGTCTCCTGTGGTTTATCCTGTTCATCTGATGATCTCTGCATCATATCTTTAAAAGGATTACTGGGACTCTCACATTACTCTAATTTTCCTTATGGAAAAATCCTTTGACCATGATTTGATCTACTTTTTTTATTTTTTATTTTTTTATTTCAGGATGATGTGCAGGGTTTGCTGAAAACCTTGCAGCTGAGTACCAGACAACTTCATCACATGTGTGGCCACTCCAAGGTAAGGTAACTTCCAATTGCAGCACAAACTCCTGTCATAAGAATTTATTATTTTCCTCTCCCTGTTTTTCTAGGGCATACACAGGTTCTACTTGCAGGCTTACAGCAGTATCAGTTATAGCAAAAGCTCTGGAAGGAGGAGAAATAGCCTTAGTTCATGGCCCTAGAGTTCAATTATTTGATTTGGAAGTGGCTGAGGTGGATATCAGATCAGGTTAGCGTACCCTATTTTTTAGGACAGGTTCTTGATATCTTTGGTCATTGGTATCTGCAAGAGGATGTTTCTGAGGACACAAGCTAAGACCTTAGAGACCTGGAATAAAGTACAGGTGCTAGACTGATAATATGGGAGAGAAGCCTTGGCAAAGACCAACAGCCTTTTGAGTCAGAAGAATGGACGAGGAAAAACCATACTCAAAATCCTCTTGAGGTGCCTTTTTGGCTTTATACATTTATATTAAAGAAAAGGGCAAAGGGAGAGGAGTAAGATGGTGACACCCAACCAGTCTGCAGTTCTCTCTGTAGAAGACTGGGGGAAAGAAGGAAGAAGAGGACTAGCACCCTGCTTGCAGTGTGGAGAGACAGTACTTAGCACAAGAGAGAATCACAGGGGAAAAATGCAGTAAAAAGGAATTTCACTTGTGTCAGACTCCTCAGAGCTCCAAGAACACGTCTGAGAAAGAAGCTTTTCCAAAGTAGTTGAAGCAGTGCTCCCCAAGCTAGATTTGCTAGCAGTGTAATCCAGAGCTGGCATCAGGAGCAGAAAAACCTCGCTGAAAAACAGAACGTGCCATTGCAGCTCTCAGCATAGAGGAGAACCTGTCCAATCAGTCTGGTGAACTAGAACCTGGCACCAACCTGGGAAATGCTAAAAAGCCAGTCTGACACTTGAAACTTAATTCCTTGTGCCCACTTTAAAGTCCCGGTTCACCCCAAAAGCAGCATAACACCACTGCAGCTTGTGATGGTTTTTTTTGCACTTGATCTGGATGTGTAAGTGTGGTGTTCCACAGTCCCTCTTAGCAAATAACTGCGATTAGTGAACACCTTTGTTTTACAATTGCTCTTCCATCCACCGCAATCTGATCAGGTATCTGTGCCAAATCGTTTTGGCAAGAGTGAGAAGGCAGTGACTGATTCGGGGCAAATAAATAAATGTATGCAATGAATGAAGAGGATTACCTGAAAATAACCTGTGTGGAGTTAACGGCAACACTTGTTAAAACAGTCTTGATACCATTTTCGTACAACACTAGTAGATGCTCACTGACTTACATGTGATGTTATCTAAGATTTGATACTCCCTTGATATGAATGTCTTTAAAGAGCTTCTCGTACCAGACAGCAGTGATCAGCTTCACCTAAGGTACTTAGCATTTGCTCTTCTGCATCAGCTTGCATATCTCATGCTGGACATAAGGGAACAGATTTTTGCAAAGGACATGGTGCTTTGTCGAGTCTCCAAACTGCTTGAAAGCAGTTGGGTGGGTTCCAAGACCCAGGGAGCACTGTGGTGTTGGTAGTGTCACTGGCGAGCTCTTCCCTGATTAAGTTCTGATTAATGCTGACGCTTGCTAGCTCCTGCCTCTCATGCAGACCAGAGAACAGATTGCTGTTGGTACTCAGTTGCTCGTTCCCTGCTGGCAGAACACGAAGCAAGGCAGTGCCCCTCTTCCCATACATGTTGACCTCGTCCAAGAAATAAAGTTAATCTGATTTCAGACTACAGCTAATGAGAGCAAGAAGCTTGCAAAGTATTCTCGTGAATGAAGAAAATACGCACAAAGTAATTATTTACGACTCTTGGCAGGTTCTCTGGTTTAGCAATGGCTCTAGATCCAAGCCTAGCAGGAAGGGACTGCTCAGACAAACACACTCACCTGGAGCTAAATCTCACACGATACTTGGCATAGCTGCCCTTCTTCAGCTGATTTTTGCTTACATCAGCTCCAACTGTCCTAGTCCTCCAAAAGCCAGTGCTGCTTTGGTCTGCATAAGCTGCCTTTGGAATTAATAGTGCAGACACATTCCATGCAGCTAAGGTAAAGGAACTATGTCAGGCACTAAGCAAGAAAATATTGTTGTTACAGTGGTTTATTCAACACCTTTCTCGTTCTGTCTTCTCTGTACTTGGGAATCTGGCAATTTCCTGACGTGAAACTCCCTCGGGATTAGCCGGCAGTTTGTGGCTATCAGCAAGCAGCTATTTCCCTTCCTAGGCAGGTAGTGTGGTGGTCTGCAGTTTGTAGCGTTGCTTTTTGCTGGGGATTGGATCTATGCGACTATCCATTGCTGACCTACACAGATAACTGGTATTTCACCAAGAACTTGCATGTGAGAGCCAGATTTACCCAAACATTATCAGTTGCACATGCCACCAGCAGCAGTGCATCTTTCAGACACTTGTGTGCAAGCAAGCTGTGGTGCCATGAGCAAGGTAGCAGCAGTGGGAGATCTGTCCATGAGGAGCTGTGTGTTCTTGGAGAAAAGAGCAAGTGACACCAGCCTGTTGCTGAGAGGATGGAGCAAATGAAAAGCAGATTCTCAAAAGATTTCCCGAGGCTGAGCAGAATTCATCTGACTTGGTAGAGGTGTTAGTGGCCTGCCTGTAAGGTTTATGAGAAAGCTGAGGCTCCCCCTGTTCTTACCAGAGGATGCAGCTGCTTGGATTATTGGAAATGACTCATTTGCTGTTTTAGACAAAACGCTTGTCTGAGTTTTATTTTATTTTTTTAATACGTGAAAGAATTTGGCTAAGAAATTACATAGTTTGGGCAACCTTTGCAGGAACTGTGTCCCATCCCTCCCACCTGTATAACTGTGGCTTGGACTAGCCCAGTTTCCTGTAACATCAGAACATAATTTGCCAGTGAAATTCTCCTCCCAGCCTGAGTCCATACTGCCTAATTTTTACAGGCAGAAAACGTAGGCAAGAATCAGTTGTAACCATGTTGTTCAACTGTTTTGTATGTAGATTCGCCAAGATCTTGGACTGACTAACCATGTGCCTTTGTTGAAGAAGTCACTGGAACAATTTGTATACCGAGTGAAGGCAATGCTGGCATTCAACCACTGCCAGGAGGCATTCTGGGTGGGCATCCTCAAAAATCGGGATCTGCAGGTGAGAATTGTTTGGGGGCAATTACAAGCAGGGAAAGGATGGTGCTCACCTTACCCCCACAGCTGTAACTCTGCCTTTGTGTGTGGGTAGTATTGAAAGGCTGCATTCAGCGTGACCATACTACAGCTGTAACAAGCACAGCAGGAAGCATTTTGTCAGGTTTTCAAGGTCCTGTATCTCTGGGGGCTTTCTCACAGCGTGCCTCACACCGAAGGGGTCAGCTCTTCTTGTTCCCAACAAGTGGGTACGGGGACCTTTCCTCTCCTCAGGGCTAAGAACTTGCAAAAGGAAGGAGTAACCCCCCTTGAACACCTCCTGCACGGCTGTCTGAGTGTTAATGGAAACCCGTTCTGGCCGTTTTCTTCATCTTGCACTCTGAAGGCAGGCCAGCCAGCACAAAGCCTGCTTTTCACCCCAAACCTATTCATTCGAGGCAGTAACAAAACGTCTTCCGTTCCACCCCAGCACGCTTCTGCTGCTTCCCATCCACTCAACACACGTCTGTGTTACACGTAGGGAGAAGAGATTTTGTCTCAAGCTTCTGAAGCTTCCGAAGCCAGGGACTCCGAGGAGGACTCCGCTGAGGTAGGGCCGTGTGGGCACCGCCTGCCCCCTCCGTGAGGCGGCCGGGTGGGGATGGCGGGGGGCGAGCCCGCAACCCCCGGGGCTGAGGCCGGCCTCTCCCGCAGGAGCCCAGCGACCAGGACGAGGAGGAAGAAGAGGAAGAGGAGGAGGAGGAGGAAGGACAGGGGGCGGCAGGCAGCGGCCCTGCCCCCTGAGCACCGCCCGGGGCGGGGAAGGGGAAGGGGAAGGGGAGGGAGCGGGAGGGGGGGGGAGGGCGGAGCGCGGCGGCCATGTCGGTGCAGGAGGACCCGGTGCAGCGGGAGATCCACCAGGACTGGGCCAACCGCGAGTACATCGAGGTGATCACCAGCTCCATCAAGAAGATCGCCGACTTCCTCAACTCCTTCGGTGAGGGGGGCCGGGGCCGGGGGGGCCGTGTGGGACCGTGTGGGGCCGTGTGGGGGTGGCGGTGTGTCTCACTGCCGCTGCCGCAGACATGTCGTGCCGCTCCCGCCTGGCCACCCTCAACGAGAAGCTGACGGCGCTGGAGCGCAGGATCGAGTACATCGAGGCCAGGGTGAGCCTTGCGCTGTGCTCGGGGGTGGCGGGGCCGAGATCGGGCTTGGCTCCTCCTAAGGCACTCCCTGTTCCTGCAGGTCACCAAGGGCGAGACGCTGACATAGACCGGGGGTGGCCCCGGGCCCCCCGCCGCTGGAGCTGGAGTCCCACAGCCTGCACCGGGCTCGCCGCCGCCGTCTCCTCCGCTCGTGTTGCCAATAAACCGCTGTGCTCCTGCCCTGCCTGCTCTCTGCCTGCCCGGGACCGGCTGCCTGCTGCCCCAAGGGGTGTCCGGAGTGCGCCCTCCTGCCTGCCCACCCCTCCGGGCCCCGCGGGGTCCGGGCCCTCGATCGTCCCCTTTGCAGAGGGGAGACGCTGCCGGGGTCCTGGGCCTGGCTGCTGGTGACTCCGTGAGGCATCCGGGCAGCGTGGCGCAGCCTCCGAGGTGCTTTGTGCTCCTGCTGGGGTCTGGAGGAAAAAAGCTGGTGAGCCCGAGGGTTGGCGGGGTGATTCTGCCTGCACCTGTGCACGCTGTAAGGGCTGGCTGGGGGCAGCAGGCTCACCCGTGTCGTGCACGCACCGAGAGCACCCTTAGACAGCATCAAGGAAGGGGGATGTCTCCTCCTCTGGGAGGCAAGCGTCACGGAGAAAGCAATCTCTCCTCCCTTTGTACCACTCTCCCGTTTTTCTCAGTTCTTCAGTGGGCATCTAAAGCTGCTATCTCACTGCTCTTATTTTTATTGTGGAGACCATGGGGTTGGGGTCAGTAAAAGTCTTCTTGCTTCCCAGCAGGCTTTAAATGTCTCTGTACGTTATTCAGCTTAAAAGCTCACCTTTTTGTGGTGATAATGTGATGTCAGCAGGTTTTACTGAACACCTGAGTAAGTTTGTGTTCCCCTTTTTATTGTCCAGACTGGCAGGTCTGACGTCAGCTGGCTGTCCCCCAGTCTGTGTTTTCTCCCAAAGTCATGGTTTTGCTCTCCATGGGAAGTCCAGTTTTCTCTGCCATTTGAGTAAGAAAACTCCAAGCTGCCTTGCTGTTGCATAGCCAGTTGCATGTGCTTTCCTGTCAGGTCAGGCTGCACATCCAGGAGGTTTGGCTGCTTCTGCTGTGTAGTTCCAGCAGAATGAACTGCTTTGTGCCAGCCCAGCAGAGCTTACAGCAAAGAGTGGGGATGTTGTGCTTTTGCTCAGGGGTGCTGTCATACAAGACAGGTAGAGGGAAGGCACCTAGCTCTTCTTGGAGGACAGTTGTGCTGTGACCCACACACACCAAAAGTCCACCCATGACTCATGTGCTGCCTATTCTGGATGTGCTCGTGGCTGGGCTGGCGTGGAGTCCTTGGAGATGATTGATACTTGTCTGGATGAGGCCCTGAACAGCTTGAATGGACTTGAAATTAGCCCCACTTTGAATGTGTGTGTGTGAAGTGGGGTGGGATGAGCTAGACACCTCCAGAAGTCCCTTCTGCCTGAATCACTGTAAGATTCTTCAGCCTAAAATTAAATGGGAGACAGGATTTTCTGGGTGGAGAAGCCTGGTCCTTGGGGTGATACTTCAGCTACTGCTGCAGTGTGCAGCCTCAGGGAGTAGATAGAACTTGGCTATGTTCAAAGCACTTGGATTATTGTATAGAGCAGAGAATTCTGCTGGTCTGTCTCAAAATCACAGTGGCTGAGCCCAGCAGGGACCCCTGGAGGCCACCCGCTGCCCCCCTGCTCCAGCAGGGCCACCCAGCGCACGCTGCCCAGGACCACGTTCAGGAGGCTGCTGGCTGGCCCCAAGGACTCACGGCCACTCTGGGCAACCTGTGCCACTGCTCTGTCCCCCCCACGGCACAGCAGCGTGTGCTGATGTTCAGAGAGAGCCTCCTGAGCTCCGCTTTGTGCCCACTGCCACTCGCCCTGTCCCTGGGCATCACTGCCACAAGCCTGCCTCCATCCTCCCTGCACCTTCCCCTCGGGTGAGCTCCCCCTGAGCGTCTTCTCCAGGCTCAGTCCCACCTCCCCCTGCCTGTCCTCCCTGGAGAGATGCTCGGTGCCTTCAGCATCTTCGTGGCCCTTCCTTGGACTCTGGATATGATGCCCTAGGCACCTACATTAAACTTTTTTTTTGGCATGGATTCATGTATTCTAAATCGGGAGACTGATTTTTTTTTTCTGTGCATTTTCCCCACCACACGTTTAATGCAGCAGGAGATGACAGCATGCTCGGTATCATCAGAGCGCGCTTTCCTTTTGCACGGGAAGAGCTGAGTGCCCAGGCAGCCCTGCAGCTCTGCTTGGTGCCAGCTGGACCAGTCCAGGACCTTGCCTCAGAGCCTGCAGCAGAGAGCAAGCTCACCCAAAGCCTCTTACGAAGCTGCCTGAATGGAGCAATTTCATCAGTTTCATTTTCATTAGAGCCAGAGCCCTAACTTGAGAAATGTCTGCACAGCCAGAACTGCTTGCAGTGAGCACTGCCTGTCACCCAGGCAGCCAGACCTCATGGAGGGAGCGATCAGAGCAGTCCAGCAGTCCTCTTTTGGGCCCACAATTCCCAGATCTCAGGTCTGGGAACCAGAGGTAGTACTGAATTTTTTCACCATTTCCTAGTGCCAGCAGGACAGTGAGAAAATGCAAAGTTTCGATGTGGGCTCTATGCCACAGAAGTTGCAGTCGATGAGCCAAAGCACGTGTTTTAGCAGGCGTTATTCTCAAATAATTGTAGCTTCTAGTTGTGGTTGTACTCAGCTGGGCAGCTGAGCTCCACCGCAACTGCTCTCTCACTCCCCCTCCTCAAAGGGAAAGGGGGAGAGAATATGATGAAAAGGGCTCAGGGGTTGGGATAAGGACGGGGAGATCACTCAACAATTATTGTCAGGCTCAGCACAGGGAGATTAATGTAATTTATTACCTACTACTAACAAGCTAGAGCAGTGAGAAACCACAAGCAAACTAAAAATACCTCCCCCCATCCACCCTGTTCTGCCTCCTCCCCCGAAGCGGCACAGGGGAACGGGAATGGGGGCTGTGGTCGGTCCCTGACACTGCACTGCTCCTTCTGCCCCTGCTCCCCGTGGGGTCCCTCCCACGGATGCCGTCCTTCCTGAACTGCGGGGGCTGCCCACAGGCTGCAGCTCTTCAGGACCTGCTCCCACACGGCTCTGTCCCATGGGGTCCATCCCCCAGGAGAAACTGCTCCAGCACGGGTCCCCCACGGGTGGGCGGCAGCTCACCCCAGACCCCCTGCTCCTGCGGGGGCTCTCCATGGGCCGCAGCCTCCTCCAGGCCACATCCACCTGCTCCACCGGGGGCTCCTCCACCCATGGGGGGGCTGCAGCGTGGAGATCTGCTCCATGTGGGACCCATGGGTGCAGGGGGACAGCCTGCTCCACCAGGGGAACTGCTGCTGCCTGCCTGGAGCGCCTCCTGCCCTCCTGCTGCACTCACCTGGGGGGCTGCGGGGCTGCTTCTCACTCCCAGCTGCTGTTGCACGGTAGGTTTCTTTTTCCTCCCTTCCCACACAGGGTCCCACGGTGGTGGTTTGTTTTATTTAACCCGGCGTACAGAAGCTGTGCGTATAGAAGCAGTTTTGCTGCTACTGGAAAAGGTGCAGTTGCCTGTGTCTTGTTACACTGGGCTTTAAAGTCAAATTCACCTCTGTCCCCTCTGTGTTGTGGACGATTGAACCTGGTAACAATTCCGTGACCTGTGGTGATCTCACGAGAGGAGCCACACAGCTGGGTTGCTGAGGGAGAGCTGCCATTTGTCCCTGATAAACGTCCAGCCTCAGAAGGCTCTGTCAAGGTGTGGGAGGACGGTGTCTGCTGCTCTCCGGGTGCCAGGACCCTGGCAGCAGGGGAAATCGCCTGGAGCAGTCCCACAAAGGAGGCCGGCCCTGCCTGCCTGTTGGTCCTACTGGGTCAGTGTGTGAGCGTCCTGAGGGTAGGGGAAAGTCTCCACATTCACCGAGGTTTTTGTGTCATTTCCCAAAAGCTGCCGCTGACGTTTCTCTGAAGTCTGCAAAACACCAGGACTGGGACGTGGTCCCAGTGCATGCAGAAGCTCGGGGGTGGTCCCGTTCCCCTGCAGCCTGGCACATCCACGCGCATTTTCACTTTAGCTGACACAGATGCAAAGCCCTGGTTTTGGGAGAGGGGCAGGTTCTTGTTGGGTGCATCCTGCAGCAGAGCTTTCTGCAAATCATATCCTGGGGACAAATAGGATAGGTCACGTTTGGCATCCTGCCAACTGCTCACCTCCGCTTCTGTTTGCAGGAGGCCCATCTGTTCTCTAGGAACAGAAAGTGTGTAAGCCTCAGGAAATCTCAAGGGGAGACCGTATCTGACGTTTAACCCGACTTAAGACACCTTTGGGCTGGGGCTGCCCAGCCACAGCTCGCCCAGACTTTCCCTTGCCTCTTCCGGAGCCGTGGTGTGGTGGTCCCAGCTGTCCAGTCCCTCGCAACTGGAAAACTGCTCCTTTTCTAGTGGCGTTATCATAGGGGATGTCTGTGGTTTTAAGCCATCATCCTTTGAATTTGCCTTTGCTACATCAGGGAACATTCATGCTAAGGTTTCTCCTTGCTTATTTTTGATAGCCACCCAGAGCTGATTGACCTGGTATAAAACAGCTAACGGAAATACAAGTCGAGACAAAGCAGAGAAAAATAGTTTTTGGTAGCTGTGGTAGTTGATGCTTGGGACCATACCAACACATCAGTGTGTTCCCAAAGGAGCCAAGAACCTTGCCACTTCTGCACTGAAGTTTATAAAGCTGTCGATAGCCAGCTTTTGCAGTGATGCTGCCTGCATTAGCTCCAGTTTCTCCCAATAGTGACAATTTGTTAGGGTTTCAATAGCAAATGAACTCAGTAGTCCTGTGTCCAAAAACAGAGGGTGTAGGTGATAAAGGCGGCTTTGGATCCCAACTATAGGCTCTCTTATCCTGAAAACGTCCTGAAAGCTGGGTGCTTAAGAACAAGGCTGTGGTCTATAAAGAGGAGCCTTGGTGCCATGCCTGTATGCTTCTCAGCTGCAAGGAAAAGGTGAGAAAAAGGTTTTGGATCCGCAAAAGATGCTCTTAGCCCTGAAGTGAAGGAGTTATAGGGGGAAAATGAGACCTTTGGCCCTAAAAATGAGGCTTTGATTCCTCAGAAATGGGCTTTTCTGTGTGCCAGAGCATTGGACACAGCCAGTCCGAAGGCCCAGCTTTCAGCTCCGAAGCCTGACTTGGAGATACAAGACATGCCCTCTCCTCCTCCTCCCTGCCTCTTGCCTCCTCCCCTCCTCATATTTTAACCGTCTCAAACCTCATTATTAGGGCCCCATGCTTCCTTATTTCACCCCAAATCCCTATTTTCAGGGTCCACAACCTCCACTTGGTATCTGAACTCTTTGTCTGATTGCCTTAACCTTCTGTTTAAGGGCCAGGCTGCTCCTTTTAAGTGACCGAGTGCTTTGGGTCAGGGCCCTGACTCCTGCTTCTGGATCCAAAGCTAGATTTTCCTTGCTTCCAGCCGCACTCTTACTAATCAGGCTGCCATTTTTAGGGCACAATGCCCGATTTTTAGGGTCCACATTTTCAATGCAAGGTGCAAAGCGGCCTTTTTAAATGACGAGGCTTTCTTTGAGAGGAACAGCCCTGCTTTCAAATTCCCAAATCCCCATGCTAGGAGCCGAGGCCTGAATTTTAGGTTCCAAAGCCTCCTTTTCGGGTCCAAACACCCATCTGGAGGGAGCAAAGCATCACTTTAGGATCCAGACAGAGGAGGGCGGGCTGCGCTGTCCATGATTTTTAGGCCCCAGAGTCACATATTAGGGAAAAAAGCATCCTCCTTGTGCTCAAAAGCCCTTTTTAGAGAATGAACCCTCCTTTTCAGTGCCAGGATCATCATTTGCTGAGTCAAGGCCTGACTGTCAGGTCCCAAAGGCTCACCTTAGAGCCCAAAGCCTCTTTTTTAGCACCCAGAGCCTTCTCCTTGGGACCCAAAGCCTCAGGTTGGGGTACAAAGGCTCATTTTCTGGGTTCAAAGCCCCATTTTAGTGTCCAGAGACCCCTATGCTAGGCTCTAAAACTTCATTCTTCATGGCTGACGTCTCATGCTCAGGCTCCAAACCCTGATTTTCAGGGCCCAGACGCTGCTTTGGGATCCTAAGTCCTCTGCTGATTGCCTACCTTCTCCTTTGTGGGGCCCAGAGTCTCCTTTTTGGTGACCAAAGCCTTAATATTAGGGCCTGGAGACCCAACTCTTGAATTCAGAGACGCCTTCTTGGGGCCTTCCTCATTAGGGCCAAATGTCTCCTTTTCACCCTATTACCCCTTCGCTTCAGGGCTAAGAGCATCTTTTGCGGATCCAAAACCTTTTTCTCACCTTTTCCTTGCAGCTGAGAAGCATACAGGCATGGCACCAAAGCTCCTCTGTATAGACCACAGCCTTGTTCTTAAGCACCCAGCTTTCAGGACGTTTTCATCACCAAGAGAGCCTATAGTTGGGATCCAAAGCCGCCTTTATCACCTACACCCTCTGTTTTTGGACCCAGGCTCTCACTTTTAGGGCCCAAAGCATTCTTTTTAGACCTCAGCGTGACATATTAGGGCAGAAAGCCTCTTCCTTGGGCTCGAAAGCCTTGATTGAAAGGATAAACCCTCCTTTTTACAGGATTGTTCTTGCTTACACGTCAATCCTACAGAGCAGGCTGCCCTTTCCAAGGGGCAATTCCCTATTTTTAGGGTCCACAATTTTATTATAAGATGCAACGCATCCTTCTTAGATGGCAAAGCCTTATGTGAGAGTAAGACCCCTGCTTTCAAATTCCCAATCTTCATGCTAGGAGCCGAGGCCTGAATTTTAGGGTCCAAACATCCATTTTGAGGAAGCAGAGACTGGAGGGCGGGCCGTGCTGCCCTGACATTTTTTGGCCCCAGCATCACATATTAGGGCAGAAAGCCTCTTCCTTGGACTCTAAAGCCTTGTTTGAAAGGATAATTCCTCCTTTTTAGTGGCTAATGATTTATTGTATACCCCTAACTCCCTCTCTCAGCCATCCAACCCGCGGGGCTCAGGACTTGTTGATGCTCTAAGGAAACGCCTGAGGAGACAGAGAGCTGTGTGTCCAGCCCACAGGGCGCCGGACAGCAGGCTGGCCAGGACAAGGAGACAAAGAACAGGCAGCCAAACAGCGCGAAAGAAGCAGGAAAGCTGGAGGAAGAGGTTCTGCCTCTGTTGTGCCGCTGGGTGGAAAGCGGCTCTGAAAAGGGACAGCCTCGTTCGCAGCTGCTCGGAAGAGAGCCCCAGCTGGTGTCTGGAATGCTCTGGTGTCCCCAAGGCTGCCAGCACTGGGAACAGCCTGTTTCTGGCGGTGCCTCCCCTTTCCTGGTCTCGCAGAGAAAGGGAAGCCCATGCAGGACCACGCAGGGAAGGCCTGCAATGCCATGGGAGGGACTGCGTGCTGGAGCAGGGCAAGAGAGCGGGGACAAGCGGCAGAAGAGGCTGGAGAGGGGGGAAAGGTGTCCGCAGGTTGCTCGTAGCTTCTCCCTCCCCTGGCCACTTAGCGCGAGGCGAAGCACAGCCTGGACACTGGCGATTCGGGTGCAGAGCTTTATTCGGAGAAGGCATGCCGCTCGGCAAAGCTGCCGGACGGCTGCCAGTCCTCACCCCCCCGCTGCCCCGCACGCCGGGGGGGCCGCCCCCAGCCCTGGCGGGAGGGCCGGGACGGTGGTGGGGGCCGGGGGGGTGGTATCCACGGGGGCTGGAGGGCGCTGGGCCGGTCGCGCTGCAGCCGGCTGGGGTGCGCTCGGCCAGGCCCGGGTGGCGGCCGCTGGCGCTGGGCCCGTCTCGGTGCCTGGGCTTCCGAGGCTGCGGAGAGGCGCCTGCGGAGAGAGGAGGCTGGGCAGCACCCGGCGGCCGCGCCGCAGCACCTCACCGGCGGTGCTGCAAGGCCAGCGGCAGCCGGCCGACGGGGAGCTGGGGCGAGAGACGGCCGCTCACTGCTGTCTTCTCCTCCGCAGCCGGATGAGCCCGCAGCACAGAAGCGTGCCGAAGAGCAGGGAGCCCACGATTGCCGCCGCGCTCACGAGGCAGTGCTTGCGCACGGCGGCACCGGCCGAGGCACTCGCGCTCCTCTCGCCAGCCACACCTGGAGGAACAGCTCTGGGCCTTAGCGCGTCCTCGCGCTGCTGGGCAGCCTGCGGGAGCTCTGGCAGTGCCGAGACGGTCGCTCTCCCGCTGCCAGCCTCTCCGGGAAGAAGCTGCCTTGCTTGCAGCAGAAGGCGCCGCCGCCATGCTCGCTAGGCGGCTCCCGCTTACGGGCTGCTCAGTACCTGGACTCTCTGGAAAGAACTGGAACACCCCGGTGTGGCGGGCTTCTCCGGGCTCCGAGAGCACTGCCAAGAAGGAGAGAAAGGGAAAGCCTCAGCACGGCTCGGGCACAGAGGATGCCGAAGGACGGGCGGGCGGACGGGCGGACGGAGAGGCTCCCTCTGCGAGTCCGTGCAGCCCCCTGGGCCGCAGGTCGCAGGAGGGGTCCCGCTCGCTGCTGCAGTGCTGCTTTGGGCCCCTGGGGACTTGGGCAAGCTGCGGGGCTCAGGTGCTGCGGGAGGTACGCTCCGCTACGGGTCACGGGCTGCAACTGGCTGCGGTGGGAGGCAGGCGATCCCCACCCACAGGCACAGAGGCCCGCCAGCATCTCTGGCACACTGCTGGCGCTGCGCTCCGCGCGCCAGAGCCCACAGCCCTCCTCCAGAGCGCTGCCAGGCTCCTTTGGCAGCACCTGCTCTGTGCTAAGCGTGCCACCGGCCGGCAATTACCTGGCGGGACGGTCGCTGGCGCTGCCTCTGGCGCTCCCTCCGAGCCTGGCAGCGTGTTTCCCCTGGGAAGCGCCTCCTTCTGCACAGCCTCTCCGTCCGCCCCTTCGGAAAGAAAGCGGCTCAGTTGCACGGGGAGCGACCGCTCCTCAGCAGGAGGATGCTTCTAGCTGCAGCAGGCGATGCTTCTCAGCATGCCCGCGGCTGTAGCCAGCCCCTCAGGCTTCCCCGTGCAGCACACCCACCCTGTGCTCCCTCCAGTTCCTGCAGGATTTCCTGCAGGATTGCCGAGGTCCTCTGGGAGCTTTGGCCTCTTTTCGCTTGCTGCCTTGCTCTTCGAGGACCCAGCGGGGAAGCTGGAGAGCCGTCGCCTACAGCCACACCTGCAAGCAAACACAGAAGAGAGCAGCTCCCACCAAACAGGGCGGGATGCTTCTTCCCATCGCGCAGCTCCCCCAGGGGATTGCTGCACGGCCCTGGGCTCTCCCTCCCGCCCAGGAGCCTCTTGCAAACAGGCAGCAGGGGCCTGCAGTGCCAGCGTGCCGGGACAAAACGAAGCGTGCGTGCAGCTGCCCAGAGAAGGGCCTCCCCAGAGCTCAGCCCAGGCTCGAAACTCAAGCCCACCGTGCCCGCTGGCTCTGCAGCACGCATGGGGGCGGAGCGGCTGGCAAAGACAGCTTGGCAAGGCAAAGCGCCCCAGGCGTGTCACCGAGCCTGAGCCCTTCCCTCTCTGCTCTCCTGCGGGGCTGAGGCCAAGGAAGGCCTCAAGGAAGGTCCATTGCACGCGGGCAGCAAACAACAAGGGAAATGCTCGCTCCTCCCTCCCGCCGACTTACTTGTGGGATCGCCCTGGGGCACGAGGACAGGACCATGCTCGGACGTCCCGGACAAATCACCTACAGGCACAGAGCAAAACCGTTCCCAGTGCGTGCTGGGAGCTCCTTCTGCCCCAGCGCCCTGCGGTGGGTGACAGAGGGGCCGGGGCACCCAGGAGCAGGGCCCAGGAGCAGGGCGAGCTGGGGGAAAACCACTCGTCCCCGCTTCTTGTGGAGAAGAGCCCACTGGCCAGGGAGAGGCTGCAGCACTGCTCAGCTGGCGCAGAAAGCCACCAACAAAGCCCAAGGAAAGCAAGAGCGACACCGCAGCCCACGTACCTGTGGGGTGCCACCCAGTCTCGGGAGCAGGATTCCACGGGGCAGCTGCAACAGCACGGCCTGCGGGCACAGATGGGGGCCAGGACAGATGGGGTGAGGAGGGCTTCCACTGCGTGCTGCAACCAAGTCTGCCCTCGCGAAGCCCCCGCAGGGAGCGGACGACCCCTCGCAAGGGGGTGGTCTGCCTGCGCAGGACCTCCCGCAGGACTCGCCCGCGGACCAGTGCTGCTGCTTTGGAGGCAGGGGACGGGGACAACTTACCGCTGGGCTGCCCCTGGAGCTCCACTCCAGGACCCAGCTGAGGAGCTGGGGAAGCGCTGCCGAGCGCATCGTCACCTGGAAGCAAGCAGAGAGCAGACACGTTCCCCTTGCCCGCTGTGCCCCCGAGCACCCTGCAGTGACGGAGGGGCCGGGGCACGGGGCGAGGTGCCCGAGGCTGCGGCGGGGCTCAGGGACCTCCCGACGGAGGGGAAGGCTGGAGCCGGGGCAGCGCGGCGCATGGCTCGGCTCACAGGGGCCCCGGGGGGGCTCAGCCCAGGCTTCGGCCCCCAGCCCCTCCGGCGACTCGCCCGCATCCGGCCCTGCCGCTGCCCCCGGCGCTGGCGCCCACCTGCTCCCAGCGCTCGCCTTGGCATAGCCCAGGCATCGCGGGCACACAGGCCTGCCAGCACGAGGAGGAGGAGGAGGAGGCGGCTGGGGGCCGCAGCCCCCCACATCCGCCCCATGCTGCCACCGCCGCGTGAGTGCCGCCGTTGGGGCCGGCGCAGAGAGGTGCCCGTGGCCTGGCACAGCGTCACAGCGCGGCGCTGTGACCTCATGGCCGCACCCTGCTGGCACAGGGGCTGCATGCATGGGGCTGGGGCTGCGTGGCATCAGCCACAGCCGCAGCTCCACTGGGCCACCCGCCCTCAGCGCGGAAAGTGGCCTCCTCCTCCTCGTTGCCATCAGAGCTGGCCAGCAGCATCCTCAGCATCCCAGAGGCCTTGGGTCTGAACAATTAAAAATAAATAAATAAATAGAATAAATAGGAAAAAAAAAAAAAAACATAACAGAAAAAAAGAAAAGGACAAAAGAACGAGAAAAATGGTGTTGGATCCTAAAAGGCTTCTTTGGTCCCTCAAAGCCTCTGGGCTGGATGGTCCAAAACCTGTTTTATAGTCCAAAGCCTCACTACTTTGAGGACCACCCCTCGTTTAGGATCCAAAGGATCTTCATTATTAGGCCCCCGTGTTTCCTTGTTTGCCTGCCACAGCCTTATTGTCAGGGTCCAGCACCTCCACTTGGGATCCAAAGTCGTCTTTTGATCTCCTAACCCCTCAGAATTGAGCCCCAGGCTCTACGTTCTAGTGAACAAATCTTGCTTTTCAGGGCCCTGCAACTCCATGCTGATCCAAAGGTGACTTTTGATGGCTTACCTCCTCAGTTTTCAAGCCCAGGCCATCATTTTTAGGGCACAATGCCTTACTTTGGTGTCTCACAGTTTCATTTTAGGCTGCAAAGCTGCCTTTATAGGGCGCAGTACCTTAGCTGACAGGAACCCTCTTTCATTTTTAGTTTCAAAATGTTCATTCGAAGGGCCAAGGCCTGAGGTTTTGGGCCCAAAGCCTCCTTTTCGGGTCCAAACCCATCTGGAGGGAGCAAAGCATCGCTCTTGGATCCAGACAGAGAAGGGTGGGCCGCTCTGCCTGACATTTTTAGGCCCCGGCCTCACATGTTAGGGCAAAAGCCTCTTCCTTGGGCTCAAAAGCCTGGATTGAAAGGGTAACCTCTACTTTTTTTCTTGCCTTTTCTTGCTTACACATCAATCTTAGAGACCAGGCTGCCATTTCCAAGGAACAATTCCCCGTTTTTAGGATCCACAATTCTATTATAAGATCCAACGCGGCCTTCTTATATGGCGAGGCCTCCCCCTATAGCCCCTTAACCTAGCTTCTGGATCCAAAGCTAGATTTTCCTTGCTTCCAGCCACACTCTTATGGACCAGGCTGCCCGTTTTAGGGCAACACGCCCAATTTCTAGGGTCCACACTTTGATCGTAAGGTGCAAAGCGGCCCTTTTAGATGCCGAGGCCTTATTTGAGAGGAAAACCCCTCATTCCATATTCCCAAATCCTCATGCTAGGAGCTGAGGCCTGAATTTTAGGGTCCAAAGCCTCCTTTGCGGGTCCAAACACCCATCTGGAGGAAACAAAGCAGCAGTTCAGGATCCAGACCCTGAGCTGCAGAGTCCAAAGGCCCAGGTTTTGGCTCCAAAGCCTGACTTGGAGATACAAGACACACCCTCTCCTCCTCCCTGCCTCTTGCCTCCTCCCCTCATGAAATTTTAACAGTCCCAAACCTCATTATTACGGCCCCGTGCTTGTTTATTACACCCCAAATCCCTATTTTCTAGGTCAAGAACCTCTACATGGCATCCAGACTCTTCTTCTGATTGCCTTAACTTTCCGTTTAAGGGCCAGGCTGCTCCTTTTAAGTGACCGAGTGCTTTTGGTCAGGGCCCTGACTCCTGCTTCTGGATCCAAAGCTAGATTTTCCTTGCTTCCAGCCACACTCTTATGGACCAGGCTGCCATTTTTAGGGCACAATGCCTAATTTTAGGGTCAACACTTTCACTGGAATGTGCAAAGCGGCCCTTTTAGATGGTGAAGCCTTATTTGAGAGGAACACCTCTGCTTTCAAATTCCCATCTGGAGGGAGCAAAGCATCACTCTTGGATCCAGACAGAGGAGTGAGGGCTGCACTGTCCATCATTTTTAGGCCCCAGCATCACATATTAGGGCAGAAAGCCTCTGCCTTGGACTCTAAAGCCTTGTTTGAAAGGATAATTCCTCCTTTTTAGTGGCTTTTTCTTGCTTACATCCACAGTCTTACGGACCTGGCTGCCATTTTCAAGGACCAACTTCCTAGTTTTAGGTCCACAATTTTATTCTTAGGTCCACTATTTTATTAGGGAGCGTCTCCGGAACGGGGAGCAGGGCCTCTGGGGCAGAAGAAGAACGGCACACAGGGGTTTCCACATCACGCTGCCCAGCCATGCCAGAACCTGCCCCCAAAACACCCGCTGGGACTTGCCCGTAGCGCTGCTCAGGCCCCTGGAGCTCTGCGGGAAGGAGATCCTGCAGCCAACCCCTTGTTGTGTGACTGGGGATCCAGCACCTAGTCTGGGGGCTGCTGCTGAGGAATTTCCCTGTGTGGCAGGCCTCGCCGCAGGGCTGAACGTACCCATGACTTGCGGAAAACGGTCTCCACCATCAGGAAGTTGTACAGTAGGTACGTTTATTCAGCGCTGGGCAGCATGGGGGGGAGTCCCACCAAAGTCGTGCGCACCTGACGCGGCAACTTGCCATGGTTCTATGCAGTAAAGAGTTACCTATGCATGAAGTTTCACACCACGCCTATACGTATTCGTAACCTGTCCCCGCTTGGTATTAAAATTAGTTCCATTTCCATCAACTCCTCCCATCTGCACTTTCACAGTGTAGTCTGGTGGTCGTGGGATGAAGATTGATGACTCTTCCTCATCACCGCTAGCTGACCTCTTGTCTCTGCGCAGACTCAGTTGCTCCTTGACCCTTGTCCACCCGCAGGACCAGTTTCTTAAGACAGGCTCACACTCTTCTGAGGAGACTGCCCTTGGGAAAGGGGCCCAAGGCTTCTTGCTTTAATTAACTTGAGCATCCTAGTTTCATGCTATCACTCCCTCTCTGCTTGATAAGATTCCCCTAACTTCCTCTCTCAGTTCCCCCTTTTCTCCAAGTTAGAAAGGAATGTACTAAGAAGTTAGTGACTTCTTGTGTGTTCCTAACTCCCTCTCTCAGCCATCCAACCCGCAGGGCTCAGGACTTGTTGATGCTCTAAGGAAACGCCTGAGGAGACAGAGAGCTGTGTGTCCAGCCCACAGGGCGCCGGACAGCAGGCTGGCCAGGACAAGGAGACAAAGAACAGGCAGCCAAACAGCGCGAAAGAAGCAGGAAAGCTGGAGGAAGAGGTTCTGCCTCTGTTGTGCCGCTGGGTGGAAAGCGGCTCTGAAAAGGGACAGCCTCGTTCGCAGCTGCTCGGAAGAGAGCCCCAGCTGGTGTCTGGAATGCTCTGGTGTCCCCAAGGCTGCCAGCACTGGGAACAGCCTGTTTCTGGCGGTGCCTCCCCTTTCCTGGTCTCGCAGAGAAAGGGAAGCCCATGCAGGACCACGCAGGGAAGGCCTGCAATGCCATGGGAGGGACTGCGTGCTGGAGCAGGGCAAGAGAGCGGGGACAAGCGGCAGAAGAGGCTGGAGAGGGGGGAAAGGTGTCCGCAGGTTGCTCGTAGCTTCTCCCTCCCCTGGCCACTTAGCGCGAGGCGAAGCACAGCCTGGACACTGGCGATTCGGGTGCAGAGCTTTATTCAGAGAAGGCATGCCGCTCGGCAAAGCTGCCGGACGGCTGCCAGTCCTCACCCCCCCGCTGCCCCGCACGCCGGGGGGGCCGCCCCCAGCCCTGGCAGGAGGGCCGGGACGGTGGTGGGGGCCGGGGGGGTGGTATCCACGGGGGCTGGAGGGCGCTGGGCCGGTCACGCTGCAGCCGGCTGGGGTGCGCTCGGCCAGGCCCGGGTGGCGGCCGCTGGCGCTGGGCCCGTCTCGGTGCCTGGGCTTCCGAGGCTGCGGAGAGGCGCCTGCGGAGAGAGGAGGCTGGGCAGCACCCGGCGGCCGCGCCGCAGCACCTCACCGGCGGTGCTGCAAGGCCAGCGGCAGCCGGCCGACGGGGAGCTGGGGCGAGAGACGGCCGCTCACTGCTGTCTTCTCCTCCGCAGCCGGATGAGCCCGCAGCACAGAAGCGTGCCGAAGAGCAGGGAGCCCACGATTGCCGCCGCGCTCACGAGGCAGTGCTTGCGCACGGCGGCACCGGCCGAGGCACTCGCGCTCCTCTCGCCAGCCACACCTGGAGGAACAGCTCTGGGCCTTAGCGCGTCCTCGCCCTGCTGGGCAGCCTGCGGGAGCTCTGGCAGTGCCGAGACGGTCGCTCTCCCGCTGCCAGCCTCTCCGGGAAGAAGCTGCCTTGCTTGCAGCAGAAGGCGCCGCCGCCATGCTCGCTAGGCGGCTCCCGCTTACGGGCTGCTCAGTACCTGGACTCTCTGGAAAGAACTGGAACACCCCGGTGTGGCGGGCTTCTCCGGGCTCCGAGAGCACTGCCAAGAAGGAGAGAAAGGGAAAGCCTCAGCACGGCTCGGGCACAGAGGATGCCGAAGGACGGGCGGGCGGACGGGCGGACGGAGAGGCTCCCTCTGCGAGTCCGTGCAGCCCCCTGGGCCGCAGGTCGCAGGAGGGGTCCCGCTCGCTGCTGCAGTGCTGCTTTGGGCCCCTGGGGACTTGGGCAAGCTGCGGGGCTCAGGTGCTGCGGGAGGTACGCTCCGCTACGGGTCACGGGCTGCAACTGGCTGCGGTGGGAGGCAGGCGATCCCCACCCACAGGCACAGAGGCCCGCCAGCATCTCTGGCACACTGCTGGCGCTGCGCTCCGCGCGCCAGAGCCCACAGCCCTCCTCCAGAGCGCTGCCAGGCTCCTTTGGCAGCACCTGCTCTGTGCTAAGCGTGCCACCGGCCGGCAATTACCTGGCGGGACGGTCGCTGGCGCTGCCTCTGGCGCTCCCTCCGAGCCTGGCAGCGTGTTTCCCCTGGGAAGCGCCTCCTTCTGCACAGCCTCTCCGTCCGCCCCTTCGGAAAGAAAGCGGCTCAGTTGCACGGGGAGCGACCGCTCCTCAGCAGGAGGATGCTTCTAGCTGCAGCAGGCGATGCTTCTCAGCATGCCCGCGGCTGTAGCCAGCCCCTCAGGCTTCCCCGTGCAGCACACCCACCCTGTGCTCCCTCCAGTTCCTGCAGGATTTCCTGCAGGATTGCCGAGGTCCTCTGGGAGCTTTGGCCTCTTTTCGCTTGCTGCCTTGCTCTTCGAGGACCCAGCGGGGAAGCTGGAGAGCCGTCGCCTACAGCCACACCTGCAAGCAAACACAGAAGAGAGCAGCTCCCACCAAACAGGGCGGGATGCTTCTTCCCATCGCGCAGCTCCCCCAGGGGATTGCTGCACGGCCCTGGGCTCTCCCTCCCGCCCAGGAGCCTCTTGCAAACAGGCAGCAGGGGCCTGCAGTGCCAGCGTGCCGGGACAAAACGAAGCGTGCGTGCAGCTGCCCAGAGAAGGGCCTCCCCAGAGCTCAGCCCAGGCTCGAAACTCAAGCCCACCGTGCCCGCTGGCTCTGCAGCACGCATGGGGGCGGAGCGGCTGGCAAAGACAGCTTGGCAAGGCAAAGCGCCCCAGGCGTGTCACCGAGCCTGAGCCCTTCCCTCTCTGCTCTCCTGCGGGGCTGAGGCCAAGGAAGGCCTCAAGGAAGGTCCATTGCACGCGGGCAGCAAACAACAAGGGAAATGCTCGCTCCTCCCTCCCGCCGACTTACTTGTGGGATCGCCCTGGGGCACGAGGACAGGACCATGCTCGGACGTCCCGGACAAATCACCTACAGGCACAGAGCAAAACCGTTCCCAGTGCGTGCTGGGAGCTCCTTCTGCCCCAGCGCCCTGCGGTGGGTGACAGAGGGGCCGGGGCACCCAGGAGCAGGGCCCAGGAGCAGGGCGAGCTGGGGGAAAACCACTCGTCCCCGCTTCTTGTGGAGAAGAGCCCACTGGCCAGGGAGAGGCTGCAGCACTGCTCAGCTGGCGCAGAAAGCCACCAACAAAGCCCAAGGAAAGCAAGAGCGACACCGCAGCCCACGTACCTGTGGGGTGCCACCCAGTCTCGGGAGCAGGATTCCACGGGGCAGCTGCAACAGCACGGCCTGCGGGCACAGATGGGGGCCAGGACAGATGGGGTGAGGAGGGCTTCCACTGCGTGCTGCAACCAAGTCTGCCCTCGCGAAGCCCCCGCAGGGAGCGGACGACCCCTCGCAAGGGGGTGGTCTGCCTGCGCAGGACCTCCCGCAGGACTCGCCCGCGGACCAGTGCTGCTGCTTTGGAGGCAGGGGACGGGGACAACTTACCGCTGGGCTGCCCCTGGAGCTCCACTCCAGGACCCAGCTGAGGAGCTGGGGAAGCGCTGCCGAGCGCATCGTCACCTGGAAGCAAGCAGAGAGCAGACACGTTCCCCTTGCCCGCTGTGCCCCCGAGCACCCTGCAGTGACGGAGGGGCCGGGGCACGGGGCGAGGTGCCCGAGGCTGCGGCGGGGCTCAGGGACCTCCCGACGGAGGGGAAGGCTGGAGCCGGGGCAGCGCGGCGCATGGCTCGGCTCACAGGGGCCCCGGGGGGGCTCAGCCCAGGCTTCGGCCCCCAGCCCCTCCGGCGACTCGCCCGCATCCGGCCCTGCCGCTGCCCCCGGCGCTGGCGCCCACCTGCTCCCAGCGCTCGCCTTGGCATAGCCCAGGCATCGCGGGCACACAGGCCTGCCAGCACGAGGAGGAGGAGGAGGAGGCGGCTGGGGGCCGCAGCCCCCCACATCCGCCCCATGCTGCCACCGCCGCGTGAGTGCCGCCGTTGGGGCCGGCGCAGAGAGGTGCCCGTGGCCTGGCACAGCGTCACAGCGCGGCGCTGTGACCTCATGGCCGCACCCTGCTGGCACAGGGGCTGCATGCATGGGGCTGGGGCTGCGTGGCATCAGCCACAGCCGCAGCTCCACTGGGCCACCCGCCCTCAGCGCGGAAAGTGGCCTCCTCCTCCTCGTTGCCATCAAAGACACTAAAAAGGAGGAATTATCCTTTCAAACAAGGCTTTAGAGTCCAAGGAAGAGGCTTTCTGCTCTACTATGTGATGTTGGTGCCAAGAAATGTCAAGGCAGCATGGTGCACCCTCCACTCGCTGTACCTCGAAATGGATGTTTGGACCCTAAAATTCAAGCCTTGGCTCCTAGCATGAGGATTTGACAATTTAAAAGGAGGGGTGCCCTTCTGATTGCCTTGAATAAGGCAATCAGAAGAAGAGTTCAGATACCAAGTGGAGGTTGTGGACCCTGAAAATAGGGATTTGGAGCCCAAGAAGGAAGCATGGGGCCCTAATAATGAGGTTTCAGACTGTTAAAATTTCATGAGGGGAGGAGGCAAGAGGCAGGGAGGAGGAGGAGAGGGCATGTCTTGTATCTCCAAGTCAGGCTTTGGAGCCAAAACCTGGGCCTTTGGACTCTGCAGCTCAGGGTCTGGATCCTGAACTGCTGCTTTGTTTCCTCCAGATAGGTGTTTGGACCCGCAAAGGAGGCTTTGGACCCTAAAATTCAGGCCTCAGCTCCTAGCATGAGGATTCGGGAGTATGAAATTTGGTTTTCCTCTCAAATAAGGCCTCGGCATCTAAAAGGGCCGCTTTGCACCTTACGCTCAAAGTGTGGACCCTAGAAATTGGGCGTGTTGCCCTAAAACGGGCAGCCTGGTCCGTAAGAGTGTGGCTGGAAGCAAGAAAAATCTGACACTGGATCCAGAAGCTAGGTTAAGGGGCTATAGGGGGAGGCCTCGCCATCTAAGAAGGCCGCGTTGTATCTTATAATAGAATTGTGGATCCTAAAAACAGGGAATTGTTCCTTGGAAATGGCAGCCTGGTCTCTAAGATTGATGTGTAAGCAACAAAAAAACAGGAGAGATTATCCTTTCGATCCAGGCTTTTGAGCCCAAGGAAGAGGCTTTTGCCCTAACATGTGAGGCCGGGGCCTAAAAATGTCAGACAGCACAGCCTGCCCTCCTCTGTCTAGATCCAAGAGCGATGCTTTGCTCCCTCCAGATGGGTGTTTGGACCCGAAAGGAGGCTTTGGGCCCAAAACCTCAGGCCTTGGCCCTTCGAATGAACATTCTGAAACTAAAAATGAAAGAGGGTTCCTGTCAGCTAAGGTACTGCACCCTATAAAGGCAGCTTTGCAGCCTAAAATGAAACTGTGAGACACCAAAGTAAGGCATTGTGCCCTAAAAATGATGGCCTGGGCTTGAAAACTGAGGAGGTAAGCCATCAAAAGTCACCTTTGGATCAGCATGGAGTTGCAGGGCCCTGAAAAGCAAGATTTGTTCACTAGAACGTAGAGCCTGGGGCTCAATTCTGAGGGGTTAGGAGATCAAAAGACGACTTTGGATCCCAAGTGGAGGTGCTGGACCCTGACAATAAGGCTGTGGCAGGCAAACAAGGAAACACGGGGGCCTAATAATGAAGCTTCGGATCCTAAATGAGGGGTGGACCTCAAAGTAGAGAGGCTTTGGGCTTTAAAACTGGGGTTTGGGACCATCCAGCTCAGAGGCTTTGAGGGACCAAAGAAGCCTTTTAGGATCCACCACCTTTTTTCTTTTTCTTTTTCTTTCTTTTCTTCCTTTTCTTTTTTTCTTTTACTCTTTTCTATTAATTAATTAATTAGTTAATTAATTTTTATTTTTTCAGACCCAAGGCCTCTGGTTCTGTGCTCAGAGCCTCTTCTTTGGGACACAAAGCACTGTTTTTGGTTTCCCCCTACTGGTTTGAAACTGCTGTCGGCCGCTGTGCTTCAGAAGAGCTGGCCTCTGGAGGGAAGGCACTTGGAGGCTCTCTCCCCAGTGCTACAGCACCTGGCTGTCCTGGTGCAGCCTGGCAGCATCCCAAAAGGACGCTCAGTGCTGGCCAGAGTCAGAGGGGGCAGATCCTTCCTCCGGGCAAATGGTGAAGTGGAGAAAGGCAGCACTCCAGCACGCCCCTGCTGTCCCAACAGGGTGCTGGTTTTCCTCAGGTGGGCAGCCGAGTTCCAGCGCGGCCGCTCTCTCCCTGCCCCTGCTGCAAGAGGCAGGGGGAGAAAATACGACAGACACATGGAGCTCGAGGGTTGAGATACAAAAAGTTTAATTAAAGGGAAAAGGGAGAGGGAGGAAAAAAATGAAGGGCAGGGCAGGGCAGGGCAGGGAGGGGCAGGGAGGGGCGGGGCAGGGCAGGGCAGGGCAGGGCAGGGCAGGGCAGGGCAGGGCAGGGCAGGGCAGGGCAGGGCAGGGCAGGGCAGGGCAGGGAAGGGCAGGGAAGGGAAGGGAAGGGAAGGGAAGGGAAGGGAAGGGAAGGGAAGGGAAGGGAAGGGAAGGGAAG
The DNA here is from genome assembly GCF_964211825.1 of Aythya ferina. Lineage (NCBI taxonomy): Eukaryota > Metazoa > Chordata > Aves > Anseriformes > Anatidae > Aythya > Aythya ferina. The sequence continues at coordinate 15,315,965 of NC_140306.1, forward strand.
GGAAGGGAAGGGAAGGGAAGGGAAGGGAAGGGAAGGGAAGGGAAGGGAAGGGAAGGGAAGAAAATGGGGGAGACCGCGCGAAAGGCCAGAGAGAGGGCAAAGAGCGAGGCCCCCAGGCGTGGGGCGTGTGCGCAGAGCTGCGCTCCAGGGAGGGCTGCACGGTGCCCCCGGGGCTGGGGAGGCACAGCCTGCGTGTAGCTGAGGATGCTGCTGGCCAGCTCCGATGGCAACGAGGAGGAGGAGGCCACTTTCCGCGCTCAGGGCGCTCAGGGTGGCCCAGTGGAGCTGCGGCTGTGCCATCCCTGGCAGTGTCCCAGGCCGAAGCGGGGGTCTTGGAGCAGGCTCGCTGCTGGAGAGGCGCCGGCTGAAGCCCTGTTGTTCATGGGCTTCGGGAGCTGCTTCGGGCGTGCCCCCGGCACGCAGAAGGCCGGAGAAGTGGAGGGAACGTGCCCGGGGAGCGGGGCTGCGCCGCAGGCAGGAGGAGATGCCGGGAGCTTTCCAGCACGCTCAGCTGCCTGCCGGGGAAGAGCGTCGCCTCCTCCACGCCTTCTGCAGCCTGGAGCACAGCTGCCGAAAGCTGAAGCGCGAGCGTGGCCATGGTGCTTGCAGGATCAGCCCCGTCTGAATCGCCAGCGACGAGACCGACTTGCAGGGGTCGTTTGCCAAGCCTCGCAGGGCTGAGAGAACAGAGAAGGAGAGGCGAGGTGACGGCCCTGCACCCGCAGAGCGCCCGGCCCCCCGCCGACGTTGCCCCCAGCTCTCCGCACAGCCAGGAGGGAGCAGGGGCCAGGCTCCTGCCATCCCCCTCCCTGGCTCACCTTGGCAGATGTCCTGGCGCTGATCCAGCAGGTGCCTCCCCACGAGCCCTGGGGACACACGGCCTGTCAGCGCCCCCGGCTGCTCCCCGGGGCGCAGCACGAAGGCACAGGGACGGGGGACCCCAGGCTCGCGGCTCACCAGTGAACCTCACAGCCTCCCGCCGCAGGGGCTCCTGCGGGCTCTGCAGGTAGGGCAGGCTCTGGGTCAGGTACTCCTCTGCTGCGCTGCTCCTCCTGGCCAGCTGCAGAGGGAAGGGCGCGGGCTCAGCGCAGGGCGGCCCCGGCCCCGGCCCCGGCCCCGGCCCCGGCCCCGGCCCCGGCCCCGGGTGCAGAACTGTGCGTACCAGGCACTCGCCGATCTCCCAGCTCTGCAGCGTCTCGGCCAGGTGCGCCAGCTGCCTCCAGCGCAGGACGCGCGCGACACCAAGGAGGGCTTCCCGGGAGGCCTGCAGAACAGCTGAGATGGCAGCAGAGCCTGGGCAGAAGACCCTGCTCCCCCCTCCGCAGGGAGGGGGCCTCAGTGGAGACTAACGCTGCCAGCAGCTGCAGCACCCCTGGTGCTCGGGGGCCCCCAGGGCAGGGCAGGGCAGGGCAGGGCAGAGCAGTCAGCATCGCCCTCCCCCGAGGAGCAAAATGCCCACCTCGGCCACGCTCTCGTCCTGGTCGTGCAGGTGGAAGGACAGCGGGAGCAGGCTCCTGTGTGCCACCTGCTGCAGCTTCTCTTCGCTGCCCTCCACCAAGCCCAGCGTGTCGAGGAAGAGGCGAATAGAGAGAAGCCGCACCGTGCTTGACTCCTGGGGAGGGCGAGAGGGGGACATCGGTCCCGCTGGGGGCAAAGGCCCCGAGCCCCCAGAAGCGCTCCAAAACGAGCCTGCCCAAGGGCTCGCAGCGCCCCGGGCTGGGCAGCGGGCAGGGAGAGCCCACAGCGGGCTGTCCCAGGGACGCAGCCATGGGGACGCAGCCTTACGTCGCCAAAGAGGGCTGGGAGCTTGCCGGCCAGCTCCAGAGCCGTGAGGCTGAGCGTCCTCCCCTCCAGGAGCCGCAGCATGGTGCTGAGCACGGGCAGAGCGACAGCGCGGGTGTCGCTGTCTGCACCCTGCAGCTGCTCCGTGATGCTCGGCAGCAGGACGAGCGCTCGCCTCGCCTGTGTGAACAAAACACCTTCCTTTGGGGAAAGCAATGACTGCCCCCTGGGCGACAACACTCTCCCAGCCCGCCCAGCGCCCCTTCCCCTCCCCGCTGCCTGGCGAGGTGCCGAGCCACAAGAGCCCGGGGCCAGCCCAGCCCGAGCCGCGGCACTCGTGGCGTTGCCGGCTGCCCCCGCTCACCGTGGCCGGCCTCTCGGTGAGCCCCAGGATCGCCCTGAGCACCAGGCTCTGCATGCCCAGGCACGGGCTCCGCAGGTAGCTGGCAAAGAGGCTCACGACGCAGTCCAGCTCGTCGCCGAGCTCTGTGCACTCCAGCAGCTGAAAAGGACGTGGGGCGCAGTGCCGGCTCAGCAGCAGGAATGCCAGGGCAGGAATGCCAGGGCACGGCCAAGCCTGGCCCCGAGGCCCACGTGGGCTCGCTGCTCCCGCTGCCCCTGCTCACCTCGCTGAGGATGACCATGGCCACCGTCTCCCAGGAGGAGGCCTCCATGCGGAGCAGCTCGACCAGCTGGTGGATGATGGTGGCGCGCAGGCTCCTGGGCAACTCCTTCATTTCCCTGGCAGGGAGAACGGCAAGCAGGCGCCGTCAGCCCCGAGCCGGGCGGGCCCAGCTCTCCTGGCTTTGCACCGCTCTCTTTTGGCACCGCCCCAGCGGCCACGGGCACCCGTGCTGTGGCAGCACTTCCTCCGAGAAGCCCCTGTCACCTCCAGGGCTGGGATGGTGCCGACGAGGGGCTCTCACCTGGCCACCACCTGCACGCCCCAGAGGTGGCTCTCGGCGCTGAGAAGCGCGGCCCAGCCGCCCTGCGCCTCGATGGCCAGCACCTGGCTCCCCAGGCCCACGCTGCGGAGCAGCGCTTTCAGGGCCTGCACCGTGGACCTGCAGGCAGAGAAGGGCCCGGGTCACGCCGGGAGCCCCAGCCCTGGGCTCCTCTGAGCAGCAGGGGCCGGGGCTGTGGCACCTGACGGGAGTGAGCAGGTCCTGCGGGTGCTTCTTCCAGAAGACCTGCACCTCCTGCAGCGTCAGCTCCGTGGTGAAGGACACTTGGAAGAGGAGGGCCAGGAAGAGCTGGGGGAAAATGGCGTTGGCCTCCCCCCGGCTGGTAGGCAGCAGGAGGATCTCGTGGAGGGGCCTTGCTGCCTGCAGGAAGCACCCGGAGGCGGAGGCGTGGGCAGGGAGGGACAGAGGAGGACGGAGCCCCCCAGGCTGGTGCCCCAGGGTGCGGAGAAGGCTGGCAGGGGCCAGGGGAGGGGAGCGGGGCCCCTGCCCCTGCCCCTGCCCCTGCCCCTGCCCCTGCCCCTGCCCCTGCCCGACGGAGACGCAGACGCAGACGGGCAAGCGAGGAACTCACGGCCAGGGCCAGGACGCGCGGGTGGTCCTCGGTGGAGGTGGATGTCTTGCAGCCAGACTGGTTCATGAGGATGCGGAGCAGCTCCCGCAGCACCCTCTCTGTGCCTGGGGGCTCAGACACCGTCGCCCTCCACATGGTGACGGCGACGCTGCGGGACCCCCGGGCTGTCAGCAGGGCCGCCCCCGGCCCCCGGCCCGGCTGACGGCTTTGGGGGTGTGCGAGAGGAGCCCTGCTGGGCCCCGTACCTGGTGCAGGTCGGCGAGCACTGCAGCAGGCTGGCAACCGTCTCCCTGGGGCGCTTGCTGGCCAGCAGCAGCAGGGCCCTGTCCAGGCTCTGAAGGGCCAGCGCGGCTCTGACGGACGGCAGGCTTCTGTAGATGGCCCACACGATGTGGAGCACCTGCCGGGGGGACACGGCTGAGACCGGGCCGGCACCAGGGCAGGAGCTCTGGAGGCTGGAGCCGTGGCCGTGGCCGGGGGTGCTGGCGGGCACCCACCTGTCCCGAATGGAAGTCGGTCTCTGCCACCAGCACGTCCACCATGTGGGCAGCCAGCTCGGTGCTGTGGGGACTCGGGGCTCTCATGCTCTCGACGGCGGCGAGGAAGACGCCCAGGCGCTCCGAGGGCTGCAGGTACTTCATGAAGATCTGTGGGAGGAAGGGCAGCACGTCAGCCACCCCAAGGGCTGCGACGGCCCCGCTCAGCCCTGCTGCTCCCAGCGCCCCAGGAGAGCTGGGAGCAGGGGCTGGGCGACGGCTGGGGTGCGGCCGCGTGCGGGCCCCGTGGGGACCGGGCTTTGTCGGGGACGGCGCCGGTCCTCTTGCTGACGTCGCAGGGCCGGGCTCTCCTCCGGGGCTCGGGGCTCGGGGCTCGGGGCTCGGGGCTGGCGCTTCTCACCATGAGCATCCTGTTGCTGTTGCTGTCTTCGGAGAGCCGCAAGGACAGCCGAGCTCGCCAGCTCTGCCAGCCCTGCGGCTGCTCGGCATCCTGGTCCCACAGCCTTGTGCCTGGAGAAAAGCGGACACAGGGTCTGTCGGCGGGGGGGCTGGGGACCTGGCAGTGGCAGCCGGGGGCTCGGGCACAAGCCTCCCCGGCAGGAAGGGGGCATGCCAGAGCAGAGCCGGGGGCAGCGCGGCCAGGGAGGGCCCGGGCTCTCGCGCTCAGGGCAGGGGGAACGGCTCGTCAGCCCGCGGCAAGGCAGCCGGGCTCGCTCGCTCGCTCGGGTCTCTCCTGCTGAGGAGAGGGGCCCAGGCGGCCTGGTGCTGGCCTGGCTGTGCCGGCGTGCCCGTGTGTGGAGGGACCCGGCCCGACGCGGCTCCTCTCACTTCTTTGCTGCGTGATGAAGAGGCAGAGGTGGCGCACAGCCTCCGCTGCCTCGTGGCTTTTTCCCTCGTTCTCGCAGGTGCAGCACAGGAGGAGGTACCCCACCAGCCTCCCCAGCATGGCGAAGCGGTGCTTCTCGGGGTGATGATGCCTCGGCACTGTGGCTCCTGCTTTGCAGGAGCTGACCTGGGGAGAGAGGCAGCGCGGGACCACGGCTGAGCGGGGCGGCAGGGCCCCAGCCCCAGCCCCGGCTCTGCGCAAGCCTGGAGGTGGGGAGAGCCGCGGCCGTGGAGCGAGGCCGGGGGCGCCGGGGCTGCCTGCAGCAGGGGCTCCCTACCTGGGGCAAGGAGCAGCTGGTGAGGAAGGCGGCCAGCCTGGCGATCCGCGCCATGGCCCTCTCCTCCACGGCCTCCGGCTGCTGCTGGGTGAAGGGCAGCAGGAGCTGGGGGGAGAAAAGCTGCTGGTGTGCCCGCAGCACGGGGCACTGCTCCTTCCCGTTGTCCCCCCGGACAGGGTGTCCCCCAGGCGGGTGGCCGTGTCCCCGTCCTGCTGAAGCCCAGCCTTTGCCCAGCCCCACCTTCAAGATGTTCTGCAGCTCCAGGAGGCCGCGGGCGCCGGCGCTGCTCACCAGCGCCTGCAGCAGCCTGTCCAGGGCTTCCACGGTCTGCAAAGAGGAGGACAGGGCTCGGGGCGCCCGAACGCGGAGCAGTGGCAGCCCCAGAGCCCGGCCCGTGCATACGCTGGAGTAGAGAGACGTGTCCGTGTCCGTGTCCGTCCCGTCCTCGTGGCCAGGGAGGTGGAAGACCCTGCAGAAGCAGGCGTGCAGGAGGCCGTCGGTCATGTCCTGCGGCAGCAGCCGTGCTGTGCTGCAAGGGGAGGGGGGCAGAGGTGAGGAACGCCCCCTGTGCGGCACCCTGTGCCCCACTCGGGGCCCCTGGCCGGGAGTGGCGGCCAAGCCCGCGCTGGCCCAGGTACCTCATGGCGGCGATGGCGAGCATGGCTTTCTGCCGCACCTCTGTGTCCAGGCGGTCGCTGGGCTCCTCCTGCAGCAGCGCCTGCAGGGCACAGCGCGACGGATGGCACAGGGCAGCGTCCCCTGGCCAGCGAGCGGCTCCAGGGGCTGGCCTACAGCCTCCAGGATGGCTGCCCCGTCCCAGACGGCTCCCGGGGCTCCCCGCTGGCCCCTGCAGCGGGAAGGGCCGTGCCCAGCACCCGGCCAGAGGGCAGGGCGTCCCCTCACCTCGATGCTCTGCGCCACCTCCAGCTGGCAGAAATACAGCGCGTCCCACGTGCGGGGGTCCGCGACGGCGGCTTGGCAGGCGTCGCAGACGGAGGCCAGAAACCTCAGCTTCTGCGCCTCTCGCTGAGCCGCGCAGGGGAGAGACGAGCGAGCGGGTCAGGGGAGCCCAGCAGGGGTTGCCCGCAGGAGGCCAGCAGCCGCGGCACAAAAGCGAGCGAGCGAGCGAGCGGTACCTTGGGTCTGCGGCTGCAGCAAGCGCGGAGGAAGCTCAGGGCGTCCTCTTGCTCCTGATGCGCCACGGCCGAGGCAGAAGGGCCCACGCCGGAGCCAGAGGGCGCCTGCAGTGGCTGCACCTCGGTCTCCTCATAGGGCTGCGGCTGGGGCCTGGAGGCCGGGGAGGCCCCAGCCTCCTCCAGCCAGGCCGCTCGCGGGGAGCAGGGGGGTCTCCCCGACATCCTGCCGGGAGCGCTCAGGAGGGAATGTGGCTCCTGCTCCTGTCGCGGGGGAGGGAGGGAGGGAGGGATGCCACAAAGTGCCAGCGCTGCCACCGGCCCCAGGCCCCCTCCTCTTGCCCGCGGGTGGCCCCAGAGCCCCGCGGGGGTCCTGTCCCCAGGGGCCTGCAGACGCCAGCCCCTGTCCTGGAGGGAGGTCCCCCTGCCCGGGGCTGCCCCCAGCCCCACTGCCGACCCAGGCCCCTTGGGGCCGGCCCCGCTGCGCAGCCCTGGCAGCGCTGCCCCACCTGCTCCTCAGCCCTGGCTCCTGCGCTGGCTTTCTGGGGCAAGGTGCCCGCGCTTTGTGCCTTTGCTTCGCACCTGGAGCACCTGGGAGCACTCCAAGCCGTCGCTGCTGCACGGAACCAGGTCCGTTGTGTCCGTTGGGACGGGACCCGCCCCAGAGCCCCCGCCCCAGAGGCCCTGCTCCCGGTTCCGGAGACGCTGCCTGGGCCCTGCAGTGGGCAGACGAAATGAGAATAACATCGGGGACCCTAAACACGGGGAACTGTTCCTTGGAAGTGGCCGCCTGGTCCACGACATTGACGTGGAAGCAAGAAAAAGCCACTAACAAGGAGGGGTTATCCTTTCAAACAAGGCTTTGGAGCCCCACGAAGAGGCTTTTGCCCTAACATGTGATGCTGAGGTCTGAAAAAAATGCCTGCATCCAAAAACGGAAGGTGTAGGTGATAAAAAGATGGCTTTGGATCCCAACTATAGGCTGTCTTAGTGATGAAAACGTCCTGAAAGCTGGGTGCTTAAGAACAAGGCTGTGGTCTCTAAAGAGGAGCCTTGGTGCCATGCCTGTATGCTTCTCAGCTGCAAAGAAAGGGTGATAAGAAGGTTTTGGATCCGCAAAAGATGCTCTTAGCCCTGAAGAGAAGGGGTTATAGGGTGAAAATGAGGCATTTGGCCCTAAAAATTTTGGCTTTGTTTCCTCAGAAATGGGCTTTTCTGTGCGCCAGAGCATCGCAAAGTCCCTGCTGGCTACTGGCAGGTAGTCACAGGTTTGGTGGCTCCAATGGGGCCACATGGGGCTGAATGGATGCTGGGGGAAACTGCTCTCCAGTAAGAAACTGCTCTTTCAGCCTGCAGAAAGACAGCCAGGCTGGGTCAGGTTTCTAGTCAGAGGACTAGTTAAATAGGACAGAACCTCTGAGTTTCCTGCTTCTTTCGCGCTGTTTGGCTGCCTGTTCTTTGTCTCCTTGTCCTGGCCAGCCTGCTGTCCGGCGCCCTGTGGGCTGGACACACAGCTCTCTGTCTCCTCAGGCGTTTCCTTAGAGCATCAACAAGTCCTGAGCCCTGCGGGTTGGATGGCTGAGAGAGGGAGTTAGGGGTATACAATAAATCATTAGCCACTAAAAAGGAGGAATTATCCTTTCAAACAAGGCTTTAGAGTCCAAGGAAGAGGCTTTCTGCCCTAATATGTGATGCTGGGGCCAAAAAATGTCAGGGCAGCACGGCCCGCCCTCTAGTCTCTGCTTCCTCAAAATGGATGTTTGGACCCTAAAATTCAGGCCTCGGCTCCTAGCATGAAGATTGGGAATTTGAAAGCAGGGGTCTTACTCTCACATAAGGCTTTGCCATCTAAGAAGGACGCGTTGCATCTTATAATAAAATTGTGGACCCTTTGCAGTTCTCCTGCAAAGCCCTGAGAGGTACACAGCTCTCTTGATAGCACTGGGGCATCCTGGAAAAGAGCCAGGCAGAGTCCCTGCCTCCAGCTCACCCCACAGCAGAGCTGAGAGCAGGGCACCTGCTTTTGGAAATACCTCCTTGGTCCTGTGGTCTTCCTGGAGTCAGATAAATGGGAAAACCTTCCCCGCCTGCTGCTCGTTAACCCAGTGGAAGAAGCAGCTGTACAGCGGAGTGCCCTGGGCTGTCACCTCCTGCTGCAGCCCTCAGCCCCGCACCCTGTCCGTTTATGACTCCATGGCTGGGGCTGACTCCACACTGGGGTCGCTGTGTCCGTGGAAGCCTTGGCAAGTTCCTGCAAGCTTGTCCAGGGAAACTTCTCTCCCATTATTTGGCTGACGATTTCTAAACCTCTGTGGCTCCAGTTCCAGCCGTACATTGGCTTCTTCTGTCTCTTTTGTGGTTCTTCAATTTTCTCCTAATGCTTTACATAATTCTGGTTGCTACACAGTGTTTCCAGGCTCAGCCATCTGTAACAATCCTCCACCATGGCTGTGTGCAGTTTGGCTGCAGCACAGATGCTTTGCTGATTATTTTGCCTTTTATTTATTTATTTATTCACAGTCATTTTGGATGCTTGGAAATAAACTGAAATAGAGATTTTACTAATACCTTCCCCCTTCCTCATGCCAATTAACTTCAGTAATCTTTTGCCAAATCAGCCTTTGCATGGTCTAGACCAGGGTGCAGACAACAACACAAACTGCATCGAAGCGTGGAGCTCGGCTTACTCCCCACTTTTGCTCTCCCCAGTGTCACATAGAGGAGGAAGGTGGGCAGAGAGAACCAAGGGAGTGGCTCAGGAGGCCAAGCCCAAGTCAGAGAGGGTTTATCTGAGCACCTTAAATGTGGGTATTGTGTCATTGCACAGCGTGAGGGAGGGGAAATCTCAGGGGCTACTTCTTCGGCCAGAACACAGGGAATAGGAAGGATCCGAGTCCTGCCCTCCCACATGCTACACATGTCCCAGTCCCTGGACTATTAAATACAACACAGCCATCTGCTGTTTCATAATCCTTTGGTAGTATCTGAAAGGGAACGCTGTACGGTTCCCAGGCATCTTCTAAGATGAATATTGTCACCTCAGCTGCTTTTCTGATCTGTGAGCAGCAGCTTCCAAGCTGATTGACCATTTTATTGAATTCATCGTCGTTCCCTTCGTCCTGCCCATGGTCTGTGTGTTCAGGCTGCGTTGCATGCCAGCTTGGAAGGTCTTTCACCTGCTTGGGCTCCAGGTGTGCAGAGGAAAGAATAGCATATTAGTATCCCATCCTGTTTTATGCATCAGGGCATTTGTGCACACAGGCAGCCTTGAGATTATCTTCTTCACACGTACAATTCCATGATTTTCCCACTTAAACACCGAGTGAGAAGGCAGGAATAACTGTGTCGTGAAGATCCCTTCCCAAAGACAGGGCATGCAGGGATGATAGAGCATAATGAATTGTAAATTTTAAGCACAATATCTCCGCCCTTAATATGATTACGTTCATCTTCAACTCTACCAGTGTTTTAGAAAGAAGTTTTGGCATCACAAGAAATATGACTAGCATCTGCTGGCAGTAAAACAGGGAAGACCATGAGAGCTGCAGCAAAGTGTACGTGCAAATCAGATGTTATGGCTTGCACTTAGTTGTAAGGGGCTCCAAAGGCAGCATGCACAGGGCTCAGGGAAACCCTTAAATCAAAGAATCTGCAGTGGCTGCAGGTGCTGTAATGAACAAAATTTCTCCCGCACAAAGAAAAGAAGAGAGTGGAGAACATACAAAAAAAAAAAACAAAGGAAAAGTTGGCCATTCTATTTTATGGCTGCAGATTAGTAATTAAACCCTAACTGAGCCTACAGGATGAAGAAGCAAGTGTAAGTCTTACCAGCAGCAATGTGCTAATCTGTCTGTCCAAGACTCGATAACCTGCAAATATTTCTGCCTGTTTCATCACCACATGAAATAGAGAAATCATTTATTACTAGCCATTCAATTGCACGTATCCTTCCTCTGCCCCAACAAAACGCCTTTTGCCATCCCCATCTGCGACAAAAAATTGATTAAGTTGTGAAGCAAGCGATACAGAAAGGGTTCACTGAGCTTAAACAGGGTTCAATGGTCCTGGTTGGTCTGTAGCTGTCCTGCACGCATGTCCCATTGAAAACCATGGGCAAAACATGGACAAACTGAAGGTGGAGGCCAACAAGCTCTGCTCCAGGGGGAGGAACAAACCCTGGACAGGGCAGTGTCCCAAGCAGGAGAACCACACATAAGTGGGGGCCCCAAGTGAGGCTCATCAGGGCCACTGGGGCTCATTAGGGCCCTGACATTCGCAGCCCAGCACAAGGACAGGGTTATCACAGGCAGGAAGATCCCTGGCATGGAGCACCATCAGAATTAATTCCCCAGGACAAAGCTCCCTGGAGCAATGGGAAGGAGACTTTGGCAGAAGAGTGGTGGTGGAAACCCATTCCTCCTGGGCATGGATCGTGTCATTTTCTCTGCCCCACAGCTAATGAAAGGGACTTTGGGGGTTTTGGGGCTGTGGTTTGAGGTGGCCGTCATTTGGCTCACCTTGTTGCACCTGCTGCAACCAGCTGGCTGGGAAGGAGGGCTCAAAAGGAGAGAGCTGGGAATGTGGAGGGGTTTGGTTTCTCAGGCTGGGCCTGGAAGCATGCAAGCAAGAATATGGTAATGCCTTCTTTTAGCCTGCGTTTTGTTTGCTTAATGCTCAATTTCTGTGCTATGTACATATCGTACTGGTAAAGCAGTGAAATCAGAAAGCTGTGTACCTTCCAGGTTTCTGTAGGGCTTGCTGGGAATTTGCTAATGCTTTTTGCAGGTAATTCAGTGATGTAGCTACCTGTGCTGGAGCTTTGCCCATGTCTAGGGGATGTCTGGGCTTTGTGTGCTCTGTAGGCAGGTTTACTGATGAACTCATAGCCCCTGTAGTGGGTGGCTAAGCAGCATGAGCCCTGATTTAGCCAGGCACCCTGCTGCAAGGACTGCCAGGAGGAGCTGTGTGACCTCTCCTGATAGATGTTGCCTTGCATTAGTTCTTTAATTCACTACTTCTGTTTCCTTAAATACACTGCTTTCCTTCTTGTAGGCAAAGCAGTCTCTCCTGCCCTCACGCCCTCCTGTTATTACTCTGTGTATTATTGTAGCTTTGTTATTCCTTTTCCTGACCTGAAGCTGTAAGTTCCCACTTCTCTCTGGGAGAGGTGGTGCCTCGCTTTACCTTCCTATTGCCTTCTCCAAGTGGCTGCACCCAGTTCTGTCTTGCCCTTTTTGAAAACAGGATGTTGAAGGCAAGTAAGCAGTGCTGTGCTGAGCTATGTTACACTGCTTTGATACTGCAATCCTCCGCAGAGCAGCTCACCACAGGTTAAGAAAAATGCTGTCTCTCCAGGCAAAGAGATCATTGCTTGGAAATGCTACCGAATCTTTCCTCGACTGGTCTAGTTCAGTGCCTGGGATGTGGAGTTTAAGTTGTTTCAGGTAATGAGGGTTATGTTTAACTTTGTAACAAAACTCCCTGGCTCCTGTTCTGCAGTGTTCTTAGCTCCTTCTAGTGGGGAAAGGGGAAGGCTGCAGACTGACCATTGAGGTGCAAGGGAAATCCAAGCTGAACGTTAGGATGCTTGCTAAACGTCCACAAGCTGAACTACTACAACTTCACCTGACCCCTCTGTGAGGGGATGCTCCCCTGTAACTCCTTGACCAAGTCCCTGAGCACAAAGCTTCATGTAACTGATGCTGCCAGTGTGCTGATCTCTGCGTAGATTTGCTTCCCTCTGCGTAGCTGTTTGAGTCCTTTTCCCAGGAAGGGAACGGCTTAGCAGCACCTGGGGGTTTCCCTTCCTGTAGCCTGGATGTGCTTGCCCTGAGTGAGGGAACAGCTGGGGTGCTGGGAGGCAAAGGAAACTCTGGATGTCATCATCCAGAGTGAGCCCCAAATAAAGAAATGGGAAACTCAGAGGCAAGTCAAGGCACCTGGAAAAGGAGGCCTTTGTGCAGGCAGTGTAACTGAGGCAATGCAGGCTCTGCCAAGCAGGAGCACAGTGGCGTGGCATGGAGCACTGTTGGCTGTGGAAGGTCTGCAGCAAGCAGGAGTGGTGATGACATGGCACACTGGTGGCTCTGCCTCCTCCACCTTGGGTAAAACAACACGGGTCAGACCCAGCAACTGGAAAACAAGGGTCAAAGCAAGGGCATGCTCACCAGTGGCAGGAGTTATGCTGCAGCAGTTGTAATGCTGTCACTAGAGTATCTGAGAAACAGTTGCTGAGATTTATTGTCCCATCAAAGCTAACACACTTGTGCCAGTGACGAGGTTGGTGATTTATTAATTGTGTCCTCATGTGAGGACTCCCAGCAGAGTTGTAGAATGAAATTCAAAGCTGCAACTCTGTGTCCCCGGACCGCACGTTGATGGTGTTCACTTTGTTTCCAAGTATCTCATCACATGCTTTCAGTTTGTTGAACTTTGGGGCATAGCTGAGGATGGAAGAATCCAGAATGTCTGTCAATGCATGACAGGGCACTGAAAGGACAGCTTTGTTTCCCAGCTGATGGGGTATGTATTTCTCCTGAGACAGCCTTCAGTGCTCTCACCTGTGACTGTGGTTAGGCTTGGGAGATCTTTGTGTAACTTTCAAGGAAAGGTTTTTGCAAGGACTTTCCTGATGCATTTTGCAGGTTACAGCTTTCAGAGCACTTATTTGGAGGTGTTTCCCAAATTGTGCTTTGCACCTCTTTAAAAGACCCTGGGGTGGGAAGGGGACACAGAGTAACTACAGCAGTACTGGTCTCCTTTTCATGGCACTGAGCAGCAGGGCAGCAGAGTTACCTGATGGACACCTTCATCTGGATACCAAACCAAGGCCTGACAGCTCTGTGTATTGAGACCTCACTTTGAGATCACAGCTTTGATCAGAAAAGCTGTGAAAGGTAGGGCTTTGAAAGTGCCTTTTCCAAGTAGCTTGAAGCTTCATAAATTGTGCTCTGTTGGACAAGAATGACATAGCCAAGTGCAGAAGTGCTCATGGTTATGAGAGAATCAATTAGGGCATGTTGATGAATAATGTATGTGCAGCTTAGGAGGGATGGATGACATCTGTTTTATTTTTGTACTGTTAATTGAGAGTGATTCTAGGACAGAAAAGCACAAAGAGAAGAAGAGGAGTTTTGGGGGAGACTCTGGTTGGAGCATCAGAAGCTGGATGCTCACCAGAAACACTTCCTGTCCATTAGGCTGTAAAAACCTCAGAAAGAGAAATTGTTCTAATGTCCTCTACAGCTCCTAGTCCATGTAACTGATACTGCCTAGGAACCCCGCTCAGACTGTAAGTGACATGAACGCTTAAATAGAGGTTAAAGCTGCTGCTCCAAATCTGATGGCTTTTCCTGTATTAAGGTAGCTGCTGCCTTGCTCTTTTTGGCCCTTGTGGAAGTTGTGGGTTATTAATCAGCTCTCAGAGAGGGGGCATGCTGCTGTCCTGTACCCACCAGAATTTTGGCTGTGGTGAACAGTCACTGGCCCAGGGAACAACATCAGCTTGTTTGTATGGCACTTCTGGCGATGGCTGATATATGTGTGAAAGGCTGGGAAGGGATTTGGAGGGTTGCATGGACAGCTGCTCTGCTCCAGTTGGGTGGGAACCACTGAACCCACCTGGAAGACTGGCTACTGGAGTGACTGCAGAAGTGACCTTTGCTGGATTGTGCTTGCCAGTGCTGCTGTAGAGCAGCGAGTAGCTGAAGCATGATTTTTTTTTTTCCTTCTCATAATCATTAAGGTTGGAAAAGACCACCAAGATCATCTGGTCCAACCATCCCCCTACTACCACTGTCACCCCCTAAGCCATGTCCTAAGCACCATGTCCTTGAACACCCAGAGGGATGGTGACTCCACTCCCCTGGGCAAACTCTTCCAAACCCTGACTGCTCTTTCTGAGAAATGTCTCTTGATTTCCAAACTAAACTTCCCCTGGTGCAACTTGAGGCCATTCCCTCTAGCTACCTGTGAGAGGAGGCTGACCCACAGCTTCCTTTCAGGTACCTGTAGAGAGCAATGAGGTCTCCCCTGAGTCTCCTCTTCTCCAGACTAAACACCCCCAGTGCCCTCAGCCGCTCCCCAGAGGACTTGTGTCCCAGGCCCTTCACCAGCTTTGCAGCCCTTCTCTGGACATGCTCCGGGGCCTCGATGTCCTTCTGGGAGTGAGGGGCCCAAAGCTGAACACAGCACTTGATGTGTGGCCTCACCAGAGCACAGGGGGACGATCACCTCCCTGGTGTGCTGGCTGCACTACTCCTGACACAGCCAGGATGCTGTTGGCCACCTGGGCACACTGCTGGCTCATGTCCAGGTGAGCATCAACCAGCACCCCCAGATCCTTTTCCCCTGCACAGCTTTCCAGCCACTCTGCCCCAAGCCTGTAGCACTGCATGGGGTTGTTGTGGCCAAAGTGCAGGACCCGGCACTTGGCCATGTTGAACCTCATCCCATTGCCCTCTGCCCATCGACCCATCCTGTCCAGGTCCCTCTGCGGGGCCTTCCCACCCTCTGGCAGATCAATGCTTTCCCCCAATCTGGTGTCACCTGCAAACTCACTGAGAGTGCACTCCATTCCCTCATCCAAATCATCAATAAAGATATTAAAGAGGACAGGCCCCAACACCAACCCCTGGAGAACACCCCTGGTGACTGGTCACTAGCTGGATTTCACTCTGTTCACCACCACTCTCTGGGCCTGGCCATGCAGCCAGTTTTTAACCCAGCACAGAGTGTACCTGTGCAAGCCATGGGCTGCCATCTTCTCCAGGAGAATGCTGTGGGAGACCATGTCAAAGGCCTTGCTGAAGGGTAGGTAGACTACGTCAACAGCCTTTCCCTTGTCCCCCATCAGGTCACCCAGTCATAGAAGGTGATGAGGTTGCTCAGAAACCTTGCCTGTTCCAAGGTTTATTTCTGCTCCTTGTCCCAGACTTCCAGGTTGGGAGGCTGAGTACTCCAAGTTTAAGTGGTCTGGGTTGTAAAGACATGCAAAGAAGTCATTGAGAGCCTCATCCTTTTCCTTATCCTCAGTAGTTATGTTGCAGTGTAGAATGAAAGCCAACAGGAACTCCTCACGGTTCTGTTGGGGGTTCCTGTGCTTGCTTTACCTTGTACTTCTCTGCCTCTCTGAGGCCTCTGCCTTCATCTGGAGGTCTCTGTATGACGGGTTGGAGCCGTGAAAAATTCTGTAGTCTTCATGTCATGTTCAACGGAAAAAGGTCCCATGGAGGACTGGGTATTTAGGCAGGCGGGAGGGTGAAGGGCCTGGTATCTCATGCCTTTGAAGGATCCCCAGGGATGTGCTGTGTGAGATCTTTGAGCCTCCTGGCCACTGGTGTTAGTCCTTTGACTCTGGATCAGCTACGGCTTTCCTGAAATACGGGGACCTGCCGAGAGGCTGAGTTACGTGGGTTGAGCCCAGGCTGCCACCACAAACCCAAACTGAGGTTATCAGTCACTTTATTTTTTAATATTCTGGCTGTTTGGGTGCCAGCCTGGGGGGCCGGGCAGGAGGTTCCTCTGCTGCTCTTGGGTCATTTCACCAAAAGCAAACGCGGGGCTCCCACCGCTGCGCAGGGAGCTCTGGGGGCAGCGGCGTCGTTCTGCGGGCAGGGGGCTCTAACGCCTGGCTGGGCTTAATTACCTCAATTAGCAGCACCACTGAGGGGAAGGGAGGGAGGGGGGGGAACCTTTCTCCGCCCTGCGGAACCTTTGAGGCGGAGGCGCCTGTTGCTGCCCGGGGGAGCCGCGGCTGCTCCGGCGGGGGGGGTGCGGGGCCGGCCGCTGGCTGAGGCGGCCCCGAGCGGCGGCTGAGGGCCGAGGCCGGCAACGGGGGCGGCCGCCGGCAGCCGGGGCCCGCAGCCTCCCTTCCCCCGGCCCCCCGCCGAGGTGAGAGGAGCCCCGGCAACGGGGAGAGGTCCCGGGGGCCGAAAGAGGGCGGCGGGGAGCGGGGGGGGGGAACCGGCGGGAGGCCGCGGCCCCGCCCCGGAGGGTGTGGGGGGGGCTCCGGGCTGCGGGCCCCGGGTTGAGGGGGGGAGAGGGGGGCGCGGCCCCGGGGGGGGGGGGGGGGGGGAGCGGGGCTGGAGGCCGCCGGGGCCGGGCTGGGGCCTAAGCTGGGGGCTGGGGGCTGAGGGGGGCCTGGGGCGGAGAGCAGCGGGTGGATGGAGGGGCCCGGGCGGTGCTCGGAGCCGCTTTGGGGTTGGTGTTGGGGTTTTTGGGGTTGAGTTGTGGTGGCTGGCGGGGTGTGCAGGGTGGCACCGGGTTCCCCTCCCGCTCCTTCGCGGCTTTGTGCGAGGTCGGGGCTGGGAGAAGTTGTCAGCGTGTCACGGCGGTGTTCGTGCAGGTGTGGGGTCTTTATTCCTAAAAAAAAAAAACGACAACAAAGCTAAAAGATCCGAGCTCTTTTCCCTCTTCTTTATGCGAATGAGGTGGTGATGATCACATCTCATTGTGTTTTTAAACTTTGTCAACGTCGGGTGGTTTTTTTGGGCAGTCACCCCAGCGTTGTGCCTCGTGAACAATCCCTTAGCCCCCAAGCGATCCCCGCAGAAGCTTCTGCTTCGGTTCAAGGTGTTTCTGCTGCCTGGCCAAAAGTTGTAATCCCCAGCCCCTCCCCGGCTTGGAGCGATGGACCGACCTCTGTCCGCTTCGATGTGAGATCAGTTGGTTCAGAATAAGCAGCCTTTGTTTTGCTTTGGTACGTCTGCTCCAGGGGCGGTAGCATCCAGCAGAGGGATGAAAACAAAACAGCCCGCCTGGACTGCTGCTGGTGCTCCTGCTGGAAGCTCCACCGTGGCCTGGCTTTGTCAGCACGGCTCCTTTTCCAGGTGTGAGGCTGCACCTCTGGAACACGCGGAGTGAACAGCGCAGCCTTGTATCCTGTGATCTGAACAGCATCAGGGTGTAGGGCTTGGTCAGCAATGGTACATGCTGAATGTGAAATTTCCAAGAAAATTCAGTCCCTGATTTAAGGGAGAGCTGTTGTGGGTGCAGCGTGTGATCTTTTCTAGGCTGGCACTGCCTTGGACTGAATACCACCTTTTTTCCCCTGAAAAAGGTTGACTCTTTAGCCACTGTGTTCCCCTTGTACTACAGCTGGGTCATTGGTAACTTCTTCATCCCTGAAATCTCCTGACACTCTGAAATTCCCATTCTGGTACTGGGGAGTAGTTCAGATCCTGAGCACTACTGTGTGTCCTGCACATCACACGCTCTTTTCAGGAGGAGAACCAAACAATGTGTGCTGCCTCATCTCGGTAGTGGATGCATTTTAGTGAAGATTTGAGAGGTGTAGCCTGACATAAAAAACTGTAACAGGTTGTTATCGTGTTCTCTGGAATCGAAATCGGTGTCATGGGGTAATTCAGGTTGGGAACTGCCGCAGGAGGTGTTTGGTCCAGCCTGTTGCTCAAAGCCGTGTCAGCACCCAGTTCAGAGCAGGACTTTGTTCACTCACATCGGAAGCCCTCCAAAGCCAACAATTCACCAGTCCCTGGGCCCCTGCTGCGGGGCTTGACCTGTCCTCCCGGGGAGAAGCCTCTCCTGTGGGTCAGGTCACAACCTCTGCTCTTGCAGTTTACAACCTCCGGGCTTAAACAACCTCCCTTCGTGTGGCAAGTGTGGCAGCCCTCCTCTGAACTCTCTCAGTTTTGTGTCTTTCATGTGCTGGGGGTGTCCAAAAAAGCATGTGTTGTGCTTCAGGTGGCTCTCAGGAGTGCCGAGGGGAAGGAAGGAGTCACTTCTCTCGGTCGGGCCGTGCTCCTGCTGCTGGGGCCCGGCGTGCTGTTAGCCTGCATCGCTGCCAGGGTGCACTGCTGACTCACGTTTAGCGTTCTGTCCTCCATCTGTGACCCTCCGTGTGCACACACAGGCTGTGTGTGTGTGTGTGTGCACGTGCTGCAGCCTTCCCTTCTCCTCCCGCCACGCAGCTCCAAAGAGGTGGGACTGGGTTACCAGGGCAAGGGGGGAGCGGTGCTGGAGTGGGATCTTCCCAGGAGGACTGAGGTGCATCTTGTTTGATCCGAAGCAAAACCAGAATATAAGAACATAACAAAGCATGGAGTGTTTTCCTGTTTGTTGTTCATAGGTGCAAGGTAAACGGGACAGTTGCAGTGTTTTTAACTACACTTAGTGGCAGCAAAATCATCCTTCTGTCGTTCCTTTGAGCTGGTTTCTCTCAGGTGCCCGAAAGCATCTGGGGGGTAGTACCCTGTAGGAGAAATATCTGCACCAAAGTTTCATAGTTTAAACCTTCGGTGAGTTCAGTCCCTGCAGCAAAGCACCATTTGATGTATTCTTGGATACTTGGTACAGAAATAGAGATCTGTGTTTACTGTTTATGCAAAACAATCTCTACTTAATGTTTTCCTGATTGGCAAGTATGTCAAGTTAATTACAGCTAGGGTTGTTTCAGAGAGTTCTCACTGCAAAACAGGAATTTACTGTGCTTAAGCAGCATTTTTAGCCATAGAAAAACAAAAGGCTATGTAGAGATGTGTTTTCTTTTCCAAATCGGTGTTCTCTTAAGTATTAAACAGGAATATTTAGGCTTATGCTTGTAGGATACCTCGTGTAGGATCTGATGTTTGGGTACTCTGAAACTCTGAAAGTCTCATTTCTTGCTAACTTTTGAAAACCTTGCATTTACATTCTGGGGTTTTGTGCTTATCAAGAAACAGAATCTTGAAGAGGAATGATAAAGTAACACCATTCCTCGTGTGAGAAAGGGGAAGCATTACTCGACGAAATCCTTTGTCATTGCGTGCTGTGAGAGGGGTGAAGGGGGAATTGGAAGTAGCTCTTGGAGGCCAAAATTGTTGAAGAGGCAACTTGTGAAGCTGGCTGGGCTTCTGAGAGTGTGGTGCACTTGGGTTCTGGTTTAGCCATCTTTAATCTTTTAAGCAGCCTAGCTGCAGACTTCTTGTTCTAAGTAACATTCAGAAAGTTACTGATCAATATTTCATACGTGGTAGCCAGCAAATGCTAAGTGCTCGCATCTGTTAGCAGACTGAGCGTGGCTGAAGTTGAAACAAGCTTCGGAAAAAAAGGCATGGAAAATAAGTTCTTCAGCCGTGCAGGTGTAAAACCCAGAGAACTGACTTGAAAAATTCCTCAAAGCATAAGAAATAGGTCTTTCAAACTTCTTGGAGGCCAGGCAAACTTGGTGCTGTGTCTGAAGCCAAAAGGCAGCATGTCAGCCAGTCCTGCAAGCGAGACCGATGCGGCGCTGCTGTAATCTCAGGGCAGCTGTGATCGTTTCAATTTTGTTCTTGCTCAGTCAGTGTGAATGCTGGGCTTGGGGTCAGCCTGACACCTCCAAAAGCCTTGTGGCATATCGAAGGCAAGATGAATTCTCTCAAAGAAAAAAAAAAAAAAAAAAGGGAGGCGAGTATCACAGCACTTCAGTGTAACGGCCGCGCTGTCCGTGTGCTCTGTTCAGTGCGCGAGTGGTTGCGGTGACTGGGAGCGCTTTGTGGTGGCCTTTCAGCGTGCCCTAGGGTTACTGTTCTAGAGGGGTGTCGGCGAATTTGAAGGTGAATGAATCAACCTGGGTGTTAGGGATTTATTCAAACATCAGCAAAGACCTGAAGGCTGCCATGTACCTGTCTAGAGGATGCATTGAATCTGTGCCTGAGCGGAGGCCTCCCGGACAGCTTGCTGACCCGAGATACCATTGAAGGCTGCAGAAATATTAAGGAGAGGACTTAGCCAGCTGCTTCAAAAGGAATCTGGAGAAATCTCAGACTTTGGTTTGCAGTACAAACAGCGTTCGTACCGCGGAGTAGCATCAGCTACGGTCCGAAAGCCCAGGAACTTGAGCACTTCTTGGACACCTGCCTGGAAAGGAGGCTGAGGTGAGCGGTGTCTGGCTGGTGCAGCTTTGCCCGACTGCAGGCCTGCCTGGAACTGTCCAGGTGGCAGCCTGAGCAGATGCCACGTGCTGGCATGGAACACCTCCAGCTGCTGTACGAGGGCTGCAGCCAGGGGCTAAGCGTGCTGGAGGGCTTCTGCTGGCAGAGGAACAGAAAAATCAATGCTGGAATACCTGAATGTACAGCCAACATGCTTTCTCTGTCCCAGATGCATCCAAACTTGTGCTGAGCACGAGGAGGACTTTGATCAAGGCCTAATGTGCACAACAACACTTTACATAACAAGGGAGCCTTAAGAGAGGCATTAAACTTATAAAAGCAATTAAAGAGGCTCTGTGGTGATTTGGCAGATAACAAGCAGACATTACTCTGGCATTCTCTGCGGAAAGCTCGCTTGATCTAATTAACAAAGAGCCGGGGCTGTGCAAGGGCAGAATTGATGAACAGAAACTGCAGATCCCTTCTGCTGCTCAGCCAGTGTGGGCGATCGAGTACAAAGAGCCTGTAGGACCAGCACGGTCTGGGAAGGAGTTCAAGCATGGAGATCCCGTGGAGATCTTCTACGTTCTTCCTTTGGCAGCGGAAACTTTTTTTTTCTCTCGAGATTTTGCTTGTGAAGAAAGCTTGTCCTGCCTATCAGAATGCTGGAAATGATGGTTTAGAGACATAACTCATTAAACACTTCCCCATGGCTCTTAAACTCAGTTTTGTCCAGCACTTCAGCATCAATTAAGTGTAAATTGTTAGATTTGGAGTTGTTCAGTCTGGAATAACCAGGTTGTAGAAGTGTATCGCTTTCACATGAGTTGCTCCAGGTCTGTGTGGCACCCAAATGTTAACAGAAAAAACAAAACCCCTGATTCTGAGAGAGGCTGGCAAGGAGGCTGGAGGTGCTCACGGGGTGCTCAGTCTGCTTAGAGAACGGGGCAGTGCTCAGAAGGGAGTCGATTGATGGCTGGCTGGGAGGATTTAGTCAAAATGAGTGGAAGAAAGGAAACGGCTCGGTGGCCGGGTGCCAGGGCTCGGCCGATACTCTGGAAGATCACAGCGTGGTAATTAAAGCTCTTGTATCGAGCACCCGGGCTTAGCGTGATATTTATATTCCATTCCTCCCCTAATGCTAATCTGCACGGGTGTTACCGAAAAATGAATCTTGGTCAACAGGGACGAGTGGTCAGCGAGTCAAAACCGGGCTTAAAAAAAAGCAGATGTGGCAACTCTGAGTGGGGGCATTTCCCAGGGTTGTGCTGGGTCTGGTGCTCCGCTGTGTTTTCATCAGTGGCCTGGAAGAGAGCACCAAACTGGAGCTGATGGGAAGTGTGGTTATATAAAGGTTACGCCGCGTGGTGAAGCATGAAGAGGGAAGAAGAGCTGCGGAGTGTCCTCGGAGTTGTTTGGGTGCCCGGGCTAGTGTGACCGAGTGTGTCTGCAGAGCCCGAGCGTGGCTACGGGTGCTGCTAAGGCCGTGGCAGGGATGTCAGGAGCAGAGCAGGTATGTGGCAGTATGTGAGCCCTCGGAGCCCTGCCGTGGGTCCTAAGGCTCCTCAAAGAAGCTAATTACTTTTTTAAATAGTAATGTTCATCTGTAATTAGATGTATAAACAGGAAATACTGAGTACGGATGGGGGTAAGATCAGGAAGCTCTCCATTGGCTTAGATTTAAAAGTTTCACAGTTTTCTTTGGGCAAAACAAGCTGAGTACCAAAGGGCTCTTAATTTAGTGGAAAAAGGTGTGATGATGCCTGGGAGTTTTCAAATTCAGCTTCGGAAAAAGGCACGCTCTGTCAACAAGGAGTGCGTTTAACCACTGGAGGCATTAAGGTGGTGCTGGGGACTGCTGAGGGAGACGGGCTTCAGGAGCTGGAGACATCCCAGCGAGTCAGGATGAGGAGGTGCTTGGAAGACACCCGGGTGGATGATGATCTCCCCACCAAGAGCTGCTTTCCCCCCCCCATTGCTTATATTTTATCAGGATGGCAAAGGTCTCCTTCTTTTCTTCACACTCGTGGGTGATCCTCGTGGGCTGGTGGAGTCTTGCACATGCCCTGGGGCAACGGGCCTGGGAGAACACAAAGCTTAAACTTGGGACTTTCTCTTTTTTCCTCTTAAAGTTGGGAACTAGCGCGCTTCTGAAAGCAGTGGATCTTCTATGTCGAAGCTTGCTACTGGTCTCCTTCAGTTCCTAAGCCTTTTAGTGTATAAATTTCCTGAAAATATAAGGCTGCCCCTTTTAATGGGGTTCTCCGTTTTTTCAGGTCTTGCTGTTTTAATCGCAAGTGTTCTCGTGGAAAAATCCACCACGAGAGCTGGAAGAGTAAAATATGCCAAAAGGCAGGGGTCGGGTGGCTTTTGCAGGGGATGTTGGGGTGGGGGAGGCTCTGAAACCGAGCTGTCGTAGGAGTGGGATGTGATCCTCTTCTCTCTGGAAGAGAACTTCCCAGAGCTGTGTGGGTTTCCTCTGTTTACTTTTTTACTTCTGGAAGCTCCTCGCTCTGGGGTTCCCGAGACAATGCGCGGCAAGGTTTGCAGCAGGCGGCCTTTGAAGTTTCTGCCCGTTGTAACTGCACGTCCTGTCCCCTGCTGAATGTGAGTAGTGACGGCCTCTTGTATGTGCCCTGAGTTCCCTTATTCTGTAACGACAGCAGTTAACTGCTGGGAAGGAAGAAGGCCCAGGTAATGAGTAGAGAACAGTGGGGAAGCGGTGATCTGCATGGCCATGCGGACTGGAAGAAATTCTTGTTCCTGACTCTCTCTTAAAAAAAAAAAAAAAAGGACACAAAATGGCTTAGAGGTGCCTTTTCCTTCCTCCCATGCTTATTATAGCACTTAAAACAACACAGCACCACAAAGCAGAGAGGAGGTCTTAGGTTTCAACTAAATCAATACTCCTGGTCAGGGAAGTGCTTATTTTCCCAGGAGGAGATACAGAGCTGTTAGCCTCTGCTGCTGGGCTGGGACTTCTCTGTGAGCCTGTGTGCTCGCATCGTGATGGGAAGGTGCATCCTCTGGACAGCCCTGAGGTTTTTGCCGTTTGTCCCTAACAGAGACAGGATTGGGAGTGAAATTGAGCAAGGTGTAACCAGCTGCCTGGATAAGGAATGCTGCTCGTTGTACCCAGGCGTTCCCATCGAGAGGATTCACGCTTCCTGCTCAAATTCCAGAGCTCAGCCCTTGTGAGCAGCACTCAAGGATTTCTGCAGCCAGACGGCCGGGCACGTTGCGTGAAGGGCTTGGCACCCTCAGGTCTGTTCCTGCCGGCTCCGGAGGAGGGCAGGAACAATGGGGACGAGACAAGAAGTTCCACTCCTGCTCTATTTTAGGGGAGAGCTCCGCTGAGCCTGAGGACGCTGACATGTCACGGCTGTCCCCTTCTCCCAGGATGGTGCCGTGTCAGCAAGGTGCTTGCCCACAGCCTCGTGCTGGTGCTGTGGGGCAGCTGCTGGCCCGGCCACGGCCACAACTGGTGAACAAACCAGGCCAGGAGCAGTCTCCTGCAGGAAGCAGTTGGCCAGAACCTCCTCCTCTCCTCGAGGGAGGCAATACACAAAAGGTCGTGTTTTTGTTTTTTTTTTTTTTCCCCAGATCATGGCTGAATGCTTTGTATTGTTCCGCTTCTGAGTCCTGGAAAAACAGCACTTGGGCTCTGTGTGGGTCTGAGTGCCCGTGCAGCCTTGTCTTATCAGCAAGAACCTGAAGTACAGGAAACGTGGCTGTCATAAATGCCAGGAATGTGACTTTATGAATGTGAGCTGGCGATGCTTCTTTGCAGCTGAGTGCAGTAGCCAGCAGCTGCTTGTGCAGGTTGCTGTTAGGGGGCTTACTCCTCATGATGCTTTAATAGTTTGCTGATGAATCCCCCTCTGGTTGCACCTTCCCGTCCGAGTGTTGGGTATGGCTGTGGCAGTTCGTGACTAATTAATGTCCTCTTTAACACCTGCTGGGACCGGACAGTTGGGTATGGCTACCAGGGCGGCTTGGTAGCCCCCAGGGGACCTTTGTTGGGGATGTTTGTGATGCTCTTTAGCCAAATGCACGTTACGCTGCTTTTAAAGCTCTACTGAAAGTTATTCAAATAAGTCCTATACTCATGGATTTAAAGCCTAAAAAATGAACTATCTCTAGGGAGAGACTCCTAGTCCATTTTTTTGTGCAGTAACACTTGTCTCTAATTATGTGTGCCAGCAGTCCTCTAAAAGGTATCTTAGGCTTTTCACAGCATGCATTGAGCTGTGGTGTCCTTCCCTGCAGAGGTGTCTGAACCACCAGGAGGCTCTGTGCCAGCGGGACACACCTTTGGGGCCGTGTCCTTTGCTGTGGACCAAAGCCCAGGAGGCTCCTTCGTCCAGCCACATCCCCTGCGTGCTGCCTGAGGTGCTGGGCCTGAGCGGTACCGAAACGAGCGCTGGCTTAGGGTTTGTGTGGGGTAGGTGAGGATCCGTGTGACTTTTTATCTTGACCTGTTCAGAGGGGAAGGCAAAGATTGAGCGTTTTTTGGTGGCTGTTCTCAAAACCAGCAGAAGAGTGACCTCTGTAAGTGGCACTAACTATAAATCTTTGCAGCCCTGTGCCAGCAGGATGTTCTGCCGGAGGGGATGACTGAAAGAAACTCATCTTGCTGGCAGTTCTTAAACCTTTAATGGATTTTTAATCTAGAGTGGTAGCCAATAAAAGTCAGCTTCTGATCACATCACAGACGGGAGCGATTTGGGTCTGCCATATGCTAATTGTCATCTTTATACCATGGGAGCTCAAAACTGCTTATTTCCGTTTCCTCCTACAGCTTTTTTTCTTTTTTTTGCTTGTGTTCAAGTTTCTTTGGTAAGCTGTAGGTGGCTTAAGTAATGCTTTCTTGTCTCCAGCGTAATTATCGGGGTTGGAGGCGAGATGGGGAATGAAGAGGGACAAAACCGCGTGGAAGCTTTCCGTTCCTAAAAACTGCATAAAGCCAGAGCCTGGGTTTTAAGGCCGGTGCCGAAGAGGAAGGAAGGTGAGGAATGGAGAGCCAGGAGGCAGCTGGATCTCAGCTGGAGGGGATGGGGGCTGCCCTGGACCACCGGTGATGGCAGAACGTCAGGCAGCGAAGGCAGTGAATCATTCCCCGGTAATGAAACTCCTCAGTGCTTCCCTGGGTGGCAAAAAAAAAGGGTGTGTGGGTGGGGCGATTCTGCCAAAGTGGGGGAGAGCAGCTCAGCCTTTCAGCACCGCAGAAACATGCAATGTTCCTCGTGCTGAAGGGGGAGAGAGCTGTTTGGGCTATCTCAGCCCATTTCCCTGGGGGGCCCTTCCAGGAGGAAAGCCCCAACGTTAGCGTCTCGCCATGGCCAAAGCCACCTCCGGGCATTGCAGGGTCGCAGGGGCTGAGCTTTGCTCAGGAGGGGGCTCTTTGCCTTCCCCCTCCCTTTTCCACTGCTTCTCTCAGGGTCATTTGTTGCAGAACTTCTCTGCCACTGCTGTGTAACGAGGGCTTCGGCTCCTGCAGGGATCTTTCAGCTGTCTGGATCCTCCTTGCTTGTTGCAGTTCGCCTGCCTCTCACCAGTTTGTCCTCACGAGAGGAGGCTTGGGCTGCCTTCCCCCTGAGCTGACTTCTACATCCTGGCTTTTCAGACTGGTAATCTTCAGCGGTGGCTGGGTAAATTTGCCCCAAATTCACCTGCTGTGTAAAACAGACGTAGCTGGGAGTCCTGACGTGCTGCCGTGGAGCCTTCCCACTCGTCTGAAATCCGTGCTCAGGATTTCGCTCCTTCCTCCGGCACTGCCCGCCTTGCTGCTGCTGTCGGCACCACGGGCAGAGCCTGGAAAAGCCACTTAGCCAGAAACTGCTGGAGCTGGGACCGTGGCCGGTGGTGTGGTGAGGTGAGAGGCTTCCTTCAGCTGTGGTGTTAATCCCAGGGGTATTTCCAAGGAGTTTGTTTGTAGGAAGCCAATTTCTCCTCTAGCATAATTTTAAAAGATTGCTTTCAAAGGCAGTGCAACGTTGTTCGGGCAGATAGTTGTACAAGTTATACTCCACCCCTTCTTGCAGGGGCTTTTCTGTTTGTTTTTGTCAGGGAACAGCCAGTTTCACGCTGGTTTTGGTATTGTGGTGCCTTTCAGGAAGGAGGCTGTTAGTCTATAAAGTAGACTCCTAAAGTTGATACATGGAAGTGTTTTTTAAGCCCCTGGGTTATTCTGTCCCTCGATACCTAATCCCCACAAATCACAGTGGGCTCCTTAATACTTGAGTCAAGCATGGGCACGGTCTGGCTGTGGGCAGAAGTGCAGCCACCGACCTCAGGCATAGTCTGGGACAGGCAGGTAACCCCCTGACTTGGGGTTTCAGATGGCTGCTTCTTCCTTCCTTAACATCCCTCTAGTAAACATGTCACACAGGGGATCAATGTCTCTTAGTTTTGGTGTGATTTGTACAAGGGGAAAGGAAGGAGAATTTTTTTTCTTCCTTCCCAGCTATGTTCAGATTCACAGCTGAACAACCAGATTGCTCGAGTCAAACTCCATGGGGAGAAGGGCTTTAAACCACAGAGTAATCAGTTAGGTAAGGATGGCCCTAAATGTGATTGGGAGTGTCATGGGGGAAGAAATTCTTGTTGATTTTTAGTTTAAAAAAAAAAAAGAAGAGGAGGGGGGAAGTCTGCTAGATCCACTGGGTTAGTGACACTGCTGGCTGCTTTTGGGGTAAATATTTATCCTGTGGAGATTGTAACGTTACATGATGAAAATTGGAGAGGTTCTAATGTTTGTTAATCAAACTGTCCAAGCCCACTGCTCTCAGACTTATTTCTAGTTAGATTTTTAAACTGAAAAGAAAACCATTCCTTGGGGTATTACTTGCAAACTGTTAGGAGGTTCTTATCTTACAGAAAGGTTTAGATGTGATTCTTCAGTGATCCAGCTCTGTCCTTTATCACCACTTCCTGAAGGCTGCCTATGAAGTACCAGAGCTGTGCATGCAGGTGATCCAGCAGGAAGAGGAGGTTTCCTGCCCCACAGAGCCCGTCAGCACGCTTCCAGGTTGAAATGTTGGTGTGCGCTCGGAGAGTGCCAGGGGAATCTTATGGCCACAAGCAACTATTTTGCTGCCAAACAAACAGAAAGGAAATGATTAATACCATAAAACGTGACTGCAGCGAAACCCAAAGAGCTTTACACAACACTGACTTTGAAATACCTGGTTTTATTAAACTGCCTGCGCAAATCCTCTTGCGACTTGCCGGCGCGCTTGATCCTGTTTGCACAGCCCGGTACCGCGCTGCCCACCGTAAGGTCTTGGTTACAAAACAGGCTTTAAGGGACAAATCTTGATGAGTCCCAGATACCGGCCTTGGCTGGCGGTTGGGGAGGTGATAGAATCCTCTTTACTGTTCAGCACCGTGCATTAGTGCTAAACCTGCCCTTTTGGAAGGGATTTGCGTGGGACGAGCGTGTCCTGTGCCCTGAGCGCTCCCCGCAGCAGGTGGGCTCCCTCTGCAAAGGCACGTTGCTCCTGGTGGCACCTGGTGTCCTGTTCCACGCATCCTCCGTTGCTTCTCGGTGCCCAGAGCAGGTAATGAAAGGACAGATTAATTAAAGGGTGGGTTTTGTGAGTGCTGGTGCTGTACAGAAGGGGTGAGGCTATGGCGGATCCTGTGCTCGCTGCCCACTTGACAGCCCGGCTTGCAGCACGGGTAACCCCGCCGTGAGCATAGGAAGGAAGATGATCACTGTCATGTTCCTCTCTCAACTTCAAGGTGCATTAAGAAATGTGATTAAAAACCTCTGCAGAGCAAAAGAGAAGCAGTAGGACAGCAGAAATGTGTCTGCGTTGGTGAGTTTTTTTCAGTTTCTGAGTCCATAACGGGGCCTCCTTTTTGCATGTGCCAAGGAGGCAGCAGTTGTTACCGCCTGGCACTTACTGCCTGAAGATTTCTGCCTTAAAGCAAAGCCCAGGAAACTGCTCACCTGTTCTTATCTTTGCTGAAAGCCAGGACTTGATGCACGAGAGGGGCTGTCTGGGTGTTAATTTGATGCTCAGCTGATGGCAGGGTTTACCTCCCTGGAGGGAATTAATAATGATAGCTCTCTTTTCCCGATGTAACCAAGAGGAATTTGGGAGCGTTTTCACCTCGTAGCCAAGCCAGCTTTCTCAGCATCACCACCTGCAGGAACTGGGCATCGTGCTGCAGGGACTTCAGGCTCTCGGTTGTGTCCTGGTGCCAGTGACCCTCCTGAGGCTCAGGACGCGCTGCCCGTTGGGTGAGGGGGCAGCAGGCTCTGAGTTGGTCTGATGTGGGACAGCCAGAAAGTCTGGACGAGTGGTGACTTCGATCAGGTGAAGGGGATCTGTTCACCTCTCGGACAGTGCCCTTCCTACAGCGATTATATGCAGAGCACGGCATGCCTGTGTTCCCAAAGCCAGGGGATGGGGCAGGCTGGAGTAACTCAGCCCTAAAACAGGAGAGGCAGCTCCAGGCTGGCTGGGTGATGTAATTCCCCTTGTGCAAGCCCCAAAGTGGGTCAGGTCTGCGTGAGAAACGAGGGCAGTCTCCAGGCTGTGTAATACCTGCCTGGTGTGCCCTGCTGCCGCCAGGCAGGGTGCGAGCCTCCGCAGATGTGGAGCTCCCGTGGTGGGTGGCTGGTGTGGTGGGTGGCTGCAGAGCTGCCAGAGCCGAGGATGAGGATGGGAGGAGGACAGGCAGACAGTTACATGGCAGGGAATTGAGCATCTCTGCACCTACCAGGCTTCTGGAGCCCTTATGGCTCCTCGAATGCCTCTGTTTGACTCTTCTGCATGTGGCTAGGGCTGCTGAAAAGGTTTCAAAATCTAGGTTTTAAAAACATGTACGTACTGCTTAAAAGAAAAATAAATCTCATGTTAGAGCATTTCTGTACTGGATAGCTGCTCTCTGCTGGGTGTGATGTTATTTATGGGAATGCAAGGACCCATATCCTTTCCCATGAAAGTTTTTTAAGGTTCTGCAACAATGAAACAGAAGAATCCTGATGCAAGAAGCTCGATTGTGTTGTACTTCAGAATGGTTACTGGCATTACAGCACTTCTGCTTTTCCCATTTGCTTAAGAAACCTTAATTCATTTCTTCCAGTAGTGTTTGTATGTCTTCACTGGTTTTGGTTGGTGCTGACTTCCTAGGATAGTGAAGCCTGTAACTTTTTTAATACGGTTCTGTTGGTGCAGTTTCTGGCAGAGAGGATGCTACGTGCCTTCTTAGCACAGTGTGGTCAACAGAGAAATAAACACATCCCCGTGAAATCCCAGATGAGCAGCAGAAAGCTAGGAAGGTCGCGCTGCTCACCACCCCCTGAACCGCAGGAAGATGTGTGCAGCTTCAGGGTTACGAGTCTGAGTACAGCCTGGCTATTTCTAGGAGTAAAATGTTGGCTGATTTCCTTAGGGCTCCGTATCTGCTGGAAGTGGACATTGTAGCTGTTTGAAAGCAAAAATAAGCTCCTGTTCTGAGGTATGCACAGAGTTGAGAGAACTTGTGGTCCCTTTTGTGCCTGCAGCCCTGGTCTGGAGGCACCAGGTGTCAGAAGGCGGCAGTGGCAGGGCTCAGTGCCTGTCCCCAGCAGGGCTCAGTGCCTGTCCCCAGCAGAGCACGAGCTGAATGGATTCACTCAGCTCGTGTGAACTGGCACGGCTCCACCTGAGCTCATGCAGAGTTTGGCCGTTTCTCCCATCTGCTTGGCGAAGCCAACTTGTTCTGGATGCCACGTGTAAGAGCGCGAGGGCTTGAGTTGTCTCTGCATGGCGGCAAAGTGCTACCAGGACCTAGTGGTGAAAAGCTTCCTATTCCAACCTGAACCTACCTGAACTCCACCACCTGTCCTTCCCTTGCGTTTATTTTCTTCCCTTCTGCTTTCTCACAGACACTTCTCGATGTTATCGAGAAGCTGAGAGAGGCAAAGCAGGAGCTGATGACTTCAGCTGGAATAATTCAGCATTCCTGACAGGGAGATTGTCAGCCCTGCTCCAGGAGACTTCAGTTGTCTTTAACCTTGGAGTTTCCAAACTCTTATGGATCCTTCTGAAACACAATTGAAAAATGACTTTT
This sequence comes from Aythya ferina, assembly GCF_964211825.1. Taxonomy (NCBI): domain Eukaryota; kingdom Metazoa; phylum Chordata; class Aves; order Anseriformes; family Anatidae; genus Aythya; species Aythya ferina. Next base: position 15,345,997 of record NC_140306.1, read on the forward strand.
TTCCACTTCTTGGAATTTGTGGATGTGTATGCTGCCTCAGCTGCTTAGGAATCTTTTCTTAAAGCCATTTAGTTCCCAGGCATTTTATAGCTTACACTTAAGATATGGTGTAAGTAGGGGGCAATGGAAAAAGAATGGCTGGAGGGAGTGTTTTCTTCATTTTAGGGGATGAGTGGGCCATAATTCTTGTTTTTTAACATACCCTCTGCTTTACATTCCTCAAGATCAAGCCTTCTTTATTATACTTTGAGTGTATTTCTTTTCATCCATCCTGCACAGCCTCCTCATGATAATTCTTGCATGGAAGAGGAGTGACCAGATAGGGCCAGGGCAACCAAAGTCTTTCTTGTCTCTTTCTTGTCTTCTTTCTTGTCTCTTTCTTGTGCTTCACATTTGGATGGTAGTGAAATTGTTCCCATAAGGTATTTATACTGAGTCCTCCCGCTGCGTATGTGTCAAGGATACAAAGAGGTGCTTTTTTGAATTAGCTAATTTGGTGGTTCTCGTATTTTTTCTAGAAAGAGGGACCTTTATTATCACAGTACCATGCTTATGGCATCCGTTTTCTACACAGGGTTTTGTGCAAAGTCTGCTATAAATGTTACTTAAGGCTGGCAGTAGATCCATGCTTTTAGATGTAGTAACAGTGCTATGATCTTGAGCCTTGGTGCTCAAAGGTTGGGATTTGCTGGGCTCCTTATGTACCTCCTTGCTCTCCGTTGCAGGGCTGCCTCACAGCAGACCATGAGCAGGTAATGCACGAGGAGCACCACTGGGAATCATGTCGGACGAGTCAATCTCAGGGAGTGATCCGGACCTGGACCCGGACTTGGAGCAGGAGGATATGGAAGAGGAGGAGGAGGAAGATGAAGAGGAGGCAGCGATGGAGGAGGACAACGATGGGGACGACGAGGAAGACTTACTTGATGAGAGTGGTAAGTGAATGGGGTAGAGTCTGTGCATATAGTTGTTAGACAAAAATGTCGTTACAAATTTTGGTGAGTGACGGTGTAAAGGTTAGGGTCCAGAGATTGGCAGGGAGAAGTGGCTGTTTAGTTTAAAAAGGGATTTAATGTAGGTTAAATCTGGACTTCTGGCCAAAAAAAAAAAAAAGGCCATGGTGTAAACAAACCACAAGTGTAACCTGTAAGGAGTATAGCGTTTATAAAATAGCTACAGGTTCTAGGGAAGCAATTACATACAGAAGCAAATAAATTGCTGAAATTTGCAGAAGCAAATAAATCAATTTACAATTATCTCTATTATTAAAAGGATCCAGTGAAATTAAGTATATTTACATCATTGGCTTGCCAATAGGCAAACATTTCAATGGATTCTGTGGGCAACGATTGCTCCCTTAAAATAATTCCTTTTAGAAAAAGGGAATTGTTCTTTTCTGACAGTGCAGGGTTCCTTTACAATACAAAAGGTGGCAGTGCTGACTAAGTGAGTTGTCACCTTCTGTCCTCACCTAGTTATAAGTGCCCTACTCACCTCTTCAGTCAGGACCAATATAGCTGTTTGTGGAGCTCTGCTCTGCAGGTTCTGTTCAAGCAGGGTTAGGTAACTGTTCTGCTTCATAGCATGGTCCTAGAAATGCATTTTGCTCACAAGAAGGGGTGATGTTGGAGGGCACATAGCAGTGCATGGCTGTTGGGTGCCACTTTTGTCATCAAACTCCTTGTGTCATTAAACTACAGCCCAACCCTGTAGAGATGTCACTGTATTTGCTTCCTTAGAAATTGTGATTTTTTTAATAACCTCAGAGCATACAGATTTTTGAATGCACCTACTTCAGCCTACTGAGAATAGATCTCCTTTTCTTAGATGTACCTGTATTTAACACATTCTACACTGTCTTCTTCCAGTTCTTAAGGTATTTTTGGTTTCAAAGTACCTTGTCCTTAAGTTCTGTTTTTTATTCTTTCAGCCACTTGCTGCTTGAAGATGCTGTTTTGATTTAAAATGCTTAGAAAATGTTTATACAAATTTTATTCCTCTGATTCTATTCATGTGACTTTATCTCACGAGAAAGTAGCAGAAATGGCAGTGTTTGGTTAAGAAATGAGTTCCTGGGCTGCAGATTGCTCAGACTGACCTTGTCCCTTTGTTCACAGGAACCTGTACTCAGCAGAGCCTTAAGAACCATGACGTTTTAGAAAAACTTCTATTAACAGGGAGGAGTGGCTCTGTTTTGTGTCCAAGTGGGTCACTTCCTGTGGCTATTTTATCAGAGGCCTATGCTTTTAATCATCTACATCGGTGTTGTTGTGGCTGAATACTCACCCTGTTCCTCGGGATCATTCTTTCCAAGCAAACTGAATTAATGTCTGTATCTCAGAACATTGCTAACCAGTAATGACAGCAGTTTAATTTTTTCTTAAAACACTAGAAGCATGCTTATGCTTTGTATTTCTTCAGAGACTAATTAAAAACAGATTTTAATGAATGTAGGAAATCAGGAGTGAAAATAATTTACATGTAGTTAACAATGGTTTTGTAGTTATTAGGTACAAGAGAAGACTTTCTCACACAATGTGAGCCAAGCTAGGATTTCTCTGATGCTTCAGATGTTCGGCTTTAATTCTGCTCAGCAGATCAGGATGCCTTCCATGTGCTTAGCTGTGAGAATATTGCTTGCTGTGGAAGGGTGCACTCCGCTTTTCCTTCACTGCTATGGAGTGACTCAGATGTTACTTGGCATCTGTTTTGCCTTAGATCTAATATAAAATCAGTCCACTGTTATTTGGCTTATGAATATGGCTAACTGCAGGCAGAAGAGGATCATTTTGTGGATGTGGCACTAAGGGACGTGGTTTAGTGGTGGAATTGGTGGGTCAGGTTGAAGGCTGGGCCTCAAGGTCATTTCCAACCTAGACAGTTCTGTAATTCCATGTTGCTTTGTCCAAGTAATATTTATAGTCCTGTCTCTTTGTAGATGACCCTCATTCATAAAACTCCTCTTCAGAATGCTTACTTTTCATTCACAAGCAGGAAGGAAGAGCTCTCATAGTTTTACTACAAAGCTTTTAAAAAGCTTGGTTCTCTGCTGGAACTTTGTGCTCCCTGTTCCCTGCTGTGCCCATCTCCCCTCCTAGTATTGTGGTTATCCTGAAGATGTTCTGTCAGGGATCCTGGAGGGATCCTTCCCCTGTAATGGGGAAACAGTAAAAGATTTAAAAGATTAATTTCTAGCAGTAAAAGATTTAAAAGATTAATAATCTTTCACAGTTCCTTCCTTGGAAGGGCAACAGGCTGAAAATCCCCAGGCTGAAAATGATTACTTGTTTTTGAATTGTATTGATAACAATAAAACTAACCTTTTTATAGTTTTCTTACAAAATAGTGACTTTATTTTATGGAAGTAGGTTTTCTGTGTTCTGGTGGTGATTCGGATCACTGAAGAACCATCCAAGGTGAATGTAACGTCCCCACCTGTTGGTGGTGGGTAGGCCGGTCTCAGGCTCAGCGGTGACTTGCTCTCTGTACGTTCAGCCTGCTCCGGTCCTTTTGATGTGTTGTGTGGGGAATTCGTGCAGTGACTTGTTTCAGAATTTGCTGAGTTCTTTGTATTTTCCGTATTGAGGGTCATCTTCAGTTTTAATGGATTTTTTTCCTCAACTCTGCTCAGAACCTTAAGTTTTGTTTGAGGTTAGTATGGGCTGTTATGGAGATGATTTAGAAGGTAGCTAGGACTCTTACTGTGCAAGCTTACTTGATGAAAGCAGTTACTAAACCCTGCCTCCGAGGGGAAGAAGAGCATGTGGGCTAGTTTCCTGAATGCTTCTGAATAAGCAGGAGTTAATAACTATACAGCTTGCATCCTTTGTTCGTTTCTGCAGTGCTGGGCAGTTAATGAGCCATAGCGCCATGTGCAGGAGCACTTAGAGTTTCAGTCCTTTCTCCAGTGCACTTCATCCAGGACATACCGACCGTGATGCCTGCATCTCCTTCCCGCTGGGTGCCGGGTTGCACGCCCATCCTAGCAGCGTGCTGTAGGCACAGCCAGAGGCTTCCCCTTCCCAGCTTTGGCATCCCTGCCCGCAGCATCTGCTCACATCGCTTCTGGGCAGCAGCCCGGGTGTAATCGTGTCTGATTTTGTGATAGCAGTGCACGACTGCGAAGAACTTGAACTCCCCAAATCCTTTTTGCTACAAGCGTGGTGTAGTCATGACTGTAGAGATAAAGGATTCTTACAACTCTGATCCTGGCAGTTGCTCAGGGCTGTGCAGCATGCCATCGGAATAAAAGCTAATCTGAGCAAAGAGGAAACAAACCTCCGATATGGATTTTGCAGATGAACGGTCCCTGCATTTGAAATCATACCTCAAAGCTTTCCCAAGGAAAAATGGAGTGTTTGAACAGGTCCTACTGTAATGTTCTGTGTTTTTTTTTCATTTTTTCTGTATATCTTTGGATCGTTCTGATTGAAGTGTCTGGAGATCATTGTCTCTTACTCATACATGTTGCTGTCATTCTGCTATTAATAGCCATAGCAAGTTGCTTGTTCTCTTGCCTCTGAGAATATGGGTTAACACATTTTTTTTAAAGTATATTTCAGGGGAAAGTGTTAAGAGCTGATTGTTTCAGGTGTCTGAAAGGTGCCGTAAGCAGGCAGTCAGACACTGTGCTCAGTCTGTGTTTGCATGACGAGGGGGTAGGAGCAACAGATAGGGATTGAAATCGGTACTTCTGGAGCACAGCAGTGGACAGCTTTCTGTTACAACCCTATCACTGCACTTCTTAATATGCACGTGTACTGGACTGGGGGATAGCCAGGAACAGCATGCTAGAGACTACTGCTGCAAACCAAACTGGTCTGCATGGGGGTCTTACGGATGCGAAGGGGGCACGGTTGTGTTGGCAGTACAGAGCTGCAGGTCCCGAGGGAGTGGAAGGGCTCGCAGCTGCTGGTTTTTCTATTGCAGTGCAGCTTCTTTGCAGGGCGAAGGCACCAGCATCGAGACTCAGCTCCTTTTCAGGGGAGACCAGAGGAAGCAGATGGTGCAGGAGGTCAGGGAGGGGAGAGGCCTTCCTCTTCACCCAAGCCTCTCACAAACCATGCTCATCGCTGCCTGTGATCTTGAATAACCCCAGTTATACGCATAACACACTAGTTTCAAGTAGGAGCACCTCTCGCTTGTGCAGCGTGTCGCAGAACACCTTCCTGTGGCTGCTTTTTGGTTGAACTCGAGCATGCTGCTTGTAGTTGTGGCTCGGAGCTTCCCAAACACCGCAGCAGTGCTTCACTCCAGATGGAGCTGGTGGGGCAGATCTGTGAGGATCTCTGCTCTCTTTGGGCTCTTGTTAAAGGAATGACTTTCTGGTTGAAGTGGTGCTGCTGGATCAGCTTTGCTTATAATTTTTTGCATAGTGGTTGGGGGAAAAGTTGCTGTGAGATCATAGCGAGAATGGACTTTGTTCGATGTGATGTTCCCTTGTGGCTCTTTGTAGCTCATCACAGTGTGTGTAGTGAGCAGTATGGTTACATTGCATGGGAAATTGAGTTGTAGGTAGCTGGAAAATTTTCTTCCCTAACCTGAGGAGGAAAAAAAATAAGTAGTTAACACCGCGGTCACAAGAAATTACTGGAAAGTATTTGTCTAAAGTGATGTGGAAGTGTGGATTAATATTCTCCCCTTCTCCTGCCTGCAGTCTGGAAGTGCACGGCCTTGTTGGAAGGGTCCCTGAATGCATCCTAGAGCTGCCTCCTTTTAGGAGAGCTTCATTCAGGTGCTTCCACCCCCAAACTTCCATCTCTTCTCCTCCCCCAAGACAGTGCTGGAACAACAATATTGCGGTGTTGGGGGGCACTCCCCAGCTGACTGTGTGGGGTTGGAAATGGAGCAAGCTGCTGTCCTTACAGAAGGGAAAGTCTTTGGTATAAATCTGTTTGTTTAACAGGATCCTCTACTCATTTACTTAAGCTTTGGCTCCTCTGAAGTTGTTCTCATAAATGAGGTCATGTCATACTGACTTTTATGAAACTGAGAGGCAGAGGAAGTGTGTGGAGACAGTCTCCTGAATAACATGCTGCTAAATGATATCCTGTTTTAAACCATTTCGTATCCAAATTTAGAATGGCCTGTGCTGCAGAAGGAGGAGGGAAAAAAAAAAAAGGCAAAGGGGAGCTGCAGCTAGGAAGTAATTTACCTGCAATTTTACTTGAAGTGACTGGTACAGGAGATCAGTCCCAGCAACCTGAAGTCTTTTCCCTTCTACTTTTGAACCCTTTTTAATGAAATGCTTCCATCTGCTGCAGGACACGAGTACAGTGGATGTGATTGTTTCTTGCTTGCAGTCAGACCCGGCGATACGCTTGCTTTGGTCTCTTCACCCTTGCTGTTTAGCCAGCAGCTGGTGGCAGGGGTAAGGGGAGGCGTGGACCTGTTGGTGTGAGCTCGGCATGGAAAGGCAGCTCTGCTCGGGGGCTGCAAGTGGGGGAGTCCACAAAAAGGCTTGTGGGGAGGGTAGGGAGGAGCAAACAAAGTCGGGAGTTGCCTCTAAAAAAGCACTGGAGATGATTCTTAATAAAAAGGAATTTTTTTAACTTAAACCTGGCTGTACTGGGTGTATGTATGCCAGTGATGGGTGCCAGTAAGTAATAATCCTGTGATTTAACCTACATGTTCACAGTTGCAGAATGCAGGATGGATTGGGGATGTGGGAGCAGTGACTGACATCTTCCTGTTTTGTTTTTTTCCTTCTGATGGACTTTATCTTGACTCTTATTTCAGTTACTTGTGTCTGGATGCAGCTCCCTCTAGAGTCCTCCCACGTTATTTCTGAGGAAGCCAGCAGGCTGCACGCTCAGGGAAGCAAACCTCAGCAGCAAGTTGGCTGCCTCTACAAAGCTCAGGGCTGCTGCAAGCCTGGGAAACCAAACCTGAACTTCCCTGTACCGCTGTGCACTCTGCTGGTTTAGAATTAGCAGGAAGACTTTTATGCTGGTAGTGACTGTGTTGTAGACTGTCTTCCAAGCTAATAGTTGAGTGCAGGCAGGACGGGATGTGTGATTTTGTAGAGGTGCAGAAATAATCACCGCATACAGAAAAATTTGCTTATGAATTAACCTTGCATATTGGTCTGCGTCTAAACCTTGGGGAATTTTCATGTAGTGTCTGATAACAACAATCCTTACGGATCAGAGCACTTAAAGGTTTCACTGTAAGGGTGTAGGCTGTGGGATAACCTCAAGGCAGCCAACTTGCATTTAACTGCAGGTGTGTAATGCATTTCTGAGGTGGGTTGCTGTAGCTAAGAAGCTGTGGTTATTTTTAATGCGTTCTCACTCCCTGGAAAGGGCAGGAGCATCTGCAGTAGCTTTGTGTCTGTTAAACATACATTCTGTGCCTCTGCAAATCTTAAACTTCAGAGCTGTGTTGATTTCCTAAGAGCCAGAAAGGTAGGGGCTGGCTGTCCTCTGTGTCCACTGAATAAAATACAAAAACAAAATTAGTAGCAAAAGTGAAAGGAGGCTGGGTGCTACCGCTTGGTAAGTAACACAGAAAGATGCTGAACTTGCAGGAGGAAGGTTTGCCACTCCTGAATGGGCAAAAGCTCCCCCAATTTCTCTGGAACTCTTTGTTCCAGCAGGCTGCATGCTTTGCCCGTGGGTTTTATGCAGCATGGTCTGTCCTTCAGAAGAAACGTGGGGTTGTGTCGGGGGCTGTCTGGGGCCCAGGGCGTTTTATCCCGATCTCGTGTTACCCACCTCAGGTGAGGTGTGGTTGCAGGAGGAAGGATGCTGAGCGCTGCTGCTGCTCTGCAGGGCATTGCAGACTGACGGTGTCTCAGCTGCCCAGCCTCGCGCTGCCCAAAAGCCCCGACCCTTTCCCCATCTCCTCCATTCATCCTAAGCCAGGGAAGTGCCAAAACATCCCCGACTGCCTCCCTCCCAGGCTCCGACAGCAGCTTCCTTTCCTGAGAGCGTGGCACGAAGTCTGGTGGCGTGGAAGTGTTGTGTAACTCCAGAAACGACTCGCTCAGCTGCTTTAAAAGGAGGCGATGATGCCGGAGCTCTGCTGCTTTCACACCCGCTGGCTGGCACAGCGATGGCCGAGCTCCCGAGGTGATGCGCTGTTACGGCTTGCCACGCTTTCTTCCCCCCTCTCCTTCCTCCTCCCCTTCAGCCTATCGCATATGTCACGATACAACCCCGAAATCCTTCTGGGTGGCTAAAGAAAAAAGGCTGTGGCTGTGGCTCTGCAGTGTGTGTATGGATTTGTCCCAGGCCAGAAACCTGCCTTTTAAAGATAAATTTCTCTTTATCACAAAGGAGCCCAGGAATCTCTGACAGAGGACAGTCAGGCTCACTTCCTGGGCAGGTTTTGTCCCTTCTTCCCCGTGCTGTTTTCAGCTCTGCGCCCCACCTAGTCATTGCTAACAGCTACAGTATTCCACCGGCAACTTGCGAAACCATAATGAAATCACAAGGAAGCTAATTAGTGAATTTGTAAGGTGGTGTTTTCCCTCCTGAACAGGTAAGGAGTGGCAAAGTTGCTTTGCCAAGGTTGCCTGATGAAGCCGTGGTGAAGCCAAAGTCACAATTCTCTGCTTTACATTTCATGCAGTGCCCCCTTTTATTTTCAGATGTACCAGGCAGAACGAAACACTTCTGTTCTGAATTTGAGTTTAAGCTATGCAAGGGCTCATTTTCATTTTTTCTTAATTTATCTGGCATTGTGCTGGTTTAGTGACTGGTTAAATAAAATGCGTGTAACTGGCTGCTGTAAAAATAGAGTATTTGTGGCCAAGCAGCAGCAGATTTGGGAACTGTTTCAGTTAATTTACAGCTGTTCTTCAGCCTCTGAAACACAGCACCACATTGGTTACTTGCTTAATTTGGTACTTTAAATTGTTGCGCTAGGCTCTATAGAAAACTGCAGAAATGAACTTTTATGAGTGATGAACCAGAGTTCATCATTTAGATCAAAGTTTTTGATACAACACCTATTTTTATACCCAAGTTAACACCTCAAATTTTATTTTGATGCACTACCTGTTTCTAACAGCAGCAGTTTATGCTACAGATGTTGAAAACATCCTATTCGTGTTTTCTTCAGCGTGCAGCTTAATGAGTAAGTCTGAAAAAAAATTAAGAAAGAATACAAAGGCATTATTTTCACTTGCTAATGTGAAGACAGGAATGAGACAGGAGAAGGCTGCAAGATAAAACTCTTTTAGGGCTAGGTGAACAGCAATTTCTAGTTTAATTCCGTCCAAACAAATTTTGTAATTTAAGTATGTGAACTATTAAAAGCACTCCTTAAATGACACTTGTGTACTTTTAGCTTGTGTTTGTCAGCTTCGCACTTACGTGAAACCGGAACGGAGTTAAAGTTGTACAAAATCACCCTTTTGCAATGCACAAATACCTCGTGGTGGCAGCAGCAACGTAGCAAGCTGTAGGAGGAGATTCAAAACAGCTTCTTGAAGGATATAACTGAAAAACACACGTGCTGGGATTGTAGCTCAGTGGACTTTCTGACTAACCTGTTGATAAATATCTGATATAAATCCCCTGGCTCTGATAAGATGTGACTATTTTAACAGCTGTTTTGCTTCAGGACATTGAAATTCAGTACAGTTAAACAGCCCTGGAGCGTCTGGGTGCTGAGGCTGAAGCAGGGCATGTTTTATCATTCGCAGCACACCCTGGTTCATCACTGTACAGTTCAGGGTTAGGTTGTTGTGAAGTTATGTGCAACTGCTCTGCCCTCCTTACGATTTTGGGTTCCTTGTGAAGAACAGGCTTAGGTAGCAAACAGAATAAACCAAGATTTATATGGATATAAACAAAAATCTCCCATTCCCTGCCATACGAGGAGTTAGTGGCAGGAGGAGCTTTCAGGTCCAGCTTCCCGTGTGTAGGCAGATTTAGGTGTGAGTTTTGGGCCTCGTGATTTTCTAGTGCTCAGAGTTGCTGCTGTTGGCTTGTCAGGTGGATAAGAACCATGCTCAGAAGTGCCTTTATCTTGGTGTTCTATGGAAAATACAAATTTTAGAGTGATTGGAGCAGGGGAGTGTGCTGCGTCACTGACTCGGGAACCTCTCAAGCAGCAGGGGTTTGCTGACAAGCCCCTGGTGCAGTCCCTGTGCCTCACCAAGACCTTGCCTGCGTTTGGGATAGCCGGGACTGAAGCTGGGTGAGGTGTTGGGGAGGGAGCTCGTCCCTCCTGGTCTCACAGAAATGCTGTTCAGTGAATGGGCTTAGCAATAACAGGCTCACCTTCCAGGAGGAGATCATTTTTATAAACGGGCCATTTCTGGCAGACCCACACTGTGGCTGTGTGAACACCTACCTGTGGTGGTGACTGGTGGCCTCACCAGCGAGGCTGCTGCGAGCAGCACAGTCCCTCTCTGGTTTGCACCCTAAGGGAAAGGAAAGTGACTTCTTATTCCTCTGTGGAAAAGGGCAGGTGTGTGTTGTCTCTGATGCGATCAACTTCCATTTTCCTCGTGCTTGGCTGCTGTAACAAGCCTTGGAAAGCACCCAGCTGTATTGACACAAATGCTTGTCTTTAAATCTTGCTTCCCAGTTTCAGAAATCTGCTGGGTCAGATGCTGAGGTCACGCTTGGTGGCTTGTTCCAACCCTACCGAGCCCTTATAAGGCCTGCTGTGAGGTCCTTGGCTGCGTACTTTTAATATATTCATCCCTCTCTCGCCCCTTGATGAACACGGTCCTTGTAAGAGCCGTGCCGACTGTCAGGGGCCGGCAGGAGTGCTGCACATCGCTCTGCTCCATCCCGCAGCTCCGCGGGGCTGTGCCAGGGCTGCCTGCACACAGCAGCTTGGGGCTGGTTGTGCCCGTGCTCGTTTTCTCCCCCTCCAGCTTGTTGCCTCTTCCAAGCAAAGAGCTGCCTTCGTCTGCAGAGAGATGCTCGCAGAGAGCCAGCTGCTCTCGCTGCATGCCCCTCAGCCCAGGTTTGCTGTCTGTTACTGATGGGGTTCCCCTGTGAGGGGTGGCAGGTAAGGACAAAGTCCCTGCGGTGCTGAAGGAGGCCAGGCAGGACCTCCAGCCCGTAGGGGCACCTCCAGCCCTTAGGGGCTCAACCCCAGCTCTAAGCGCTCCTTTCCTCCTGTACCTGGCCTTCTGGTGCAGACAGGTGGTGGGCAGGAAGCTCCGAATAAGCTTGTGCTCCACAAATTCCACACGCTTATTTCCTTAAAAACTTAGAGATGTCACCTGGAGTCCTTGTGCTGTGCTCAGAGCCTCCTGCAGGCACGCAGCAGTCGCTGATGTAGGAGCCCAGGGTTGCGATGCTCTTTTGCTTATTATTGCGCAAACGAGTTCAAACCGCTCAGGTTTCGGGCTCAGCTGTCCCGGTTTCTTGCGAGCTGGCAGGCTTCGTGCAGACACTTCGCAAACCCACAGATCCTCAGGTTGTTCCCAAAGCCAGAAGGCATTGCTCCTTTTCCTTTGGGCGGCACGGTGAAGCCCGGAGGCACGGCGGCGATCCCCGGCCGTCCTGTTGTCTGTTGGGATTCCCCTTGCTCGGGGCCCCGCCGGAGCCTGGCTGGTTATGTAAGGAGTTTCATTTTATTCTCAGCCTCGCTCCCTGCCACTAGTTGAGCTGGCTGGCGGGCTGCATGAATGGGACCCGATCCCGACGGCGCGCAGCTCCGCCGCTCCAGCCGGGGGAGAGGAGCCAGGCGCCCCCCGCGCGCACCCTCCCCTCTGCGCCCCGCTCCCTGGGCGCACTGAGGGTGCTGCGGCATCGCCTCCCGGAGCCACGCCGGGCACTGCCAGTCCCCGGTGGAGCAGCAGCCACCTGGGGCAGGGCTGTGGCGTTTGCCTCCTCCAGGGAGGGCAGAGCGGCAGTTTTTTTTATTTAGACCCAACACGAGGCGTATTTAACCAGTTATGTAACGGTGACCCTGCTCCGTCTCCGCTGAGTTCGGGGCAGATAGGTGCACGCCGATTGCCAGCGCGCTGGCTGAGTGGGTTTGCGCACCGGGAGCTCCTCACCAAAGGTATTTTCGGAAACCTTAAGGAGCCGGGACTGTTTTCTCAGGAGGCATTTCCTGCCTGCGAGGGCGGTTTAGCGCTCACCAGGCTGCGGGCAGAGATACCGACTTGTTGGGAGCCACTGGAAACTTTTCCTCCAGACCCTGAGCCTGGAGTATACCAGGAGGGCCAGGAGCACGCGGCCACGTTGAACAAGCGCCGGGACAGAGGTGCGGGCAGAAGGCTGTGCCCGGAGCAGCATGTTACTCCTGGATGAGTCCCAGCAGTTCCCAGGTAGGATGCAGGTGTTTTGTTCTCCTTCTGCTTCCTCATCCCTCCCGCTTCCCTGCGGGGCTCCTTGTGCCACCCCCCTGTGCTGGAGCACCCCACGGGATGGCTGGTGGAATGCCCCAGGAGCTGGGGCTCAGGTTTTCATTTCCTAACCACCACGCTGTGATGGCAATGGGTGAATTTTCAGGGTCTTGCAGTGCTTGCTGATGTTAAGGAGGGGATACGAGAAAGAAACTTACTTTCTTTGTGCTTTTAATTGTGAAGACTTCAGTGTTGTGACGCCCTGGGTCTGTCTGTCACTGGTTTTGCTGCTGTCATATTGTAACGCACAACTTTTTAGCAAGAGGGGAGGTAGTTGTTAATATCAGTAATATATCCAGTGTCCTCTCCTCCATCCCCTTCAACTCCCTGTGCCTTTTTTCCCCAGCAGCCCCCTTGAGAAGAGCTGTAAGCTCCTAAGCTCCTCTGGTGCCAGTGAAGTGCTTGCTGAGCCGCTGACCAGGCGCTAGGCAGAGCTCTGGGTGCTCCTTCCACAGCAGGTGCCAAATAGACCGGGAGCCACTTGACTCTTTTTTTCTGCCCTCCCATTAAACAGAAGATGCTGGTCAAACCCCAGCCACGGTGTGGGGACGGCTGCCTCTTTGGTTGGTTGCCGTGTGTTGGAGAAGAAACTTTCTTTGGACTTGAAGAACTTCCTGTGCTTGTCATTTACCTTGTTCCTTGGAGGTCAGCTACTTGCAGAAGCCGAGCTCTTCAGCCTTGCTCGTGGGGCTGCTACCTCCAAAGCTCATGCTATGAGGCTGTAGGCTGCTCAGAAGTGGTCCCCAGCAGTTCCAGTTTATTACAGGGCAGCTTTTACCAGAAATGAGCCACGCAGTGTTTGTTGTCCCTTAGTGGAGAGGTGAATTCTGGCAAAGATCCCCTTTTCTCACTTCCTTATCTCTGGTTGTGGTGGCAGGACAAAGAAACTAGTTCTGGGAGAGTGTGAACTGAGAGGAGAGGAATTGCACTGCCAAATGTGTGGATAAACGAGGAATCTGGGTGATACAAATGGTGCATGTGACCCAGCAGGTAACAGGCGTAAAGAGGACAGGAGGGGCAGGTGCTGCTGGAAATGGGGCTGTAGGTCACGTAGGCGGAGGGAGAACACCCGGCTAGAGGCCTTCTGATATTTTTTTTGTATGGAAAGCTATTTGGGGTCATTTGGACAGACATCAGAGCCCGAGATGTGAATGAGCTCATCCTCACACAGCACTGCACTGGTCAGGAGTTCTCCCCCTGGGGGCCAGGACACTGCTGGGATGTTCAGAGCAGGGCACCTGTGGGTCACTTGGCTGTAATCTGAGCAAACTTACCAAGGAACTGGTGTTTGTTGCTTTTTTTTTTTTTTTTCCAGGGTGTAATGAGCTTAGCTTTTTGGGGTGTTGCCTGCTTTGGATGGGGGTGCCCTTGTGACACTGCGCCCTGGATTTGTGAAGGTCTCCTGGCCCTGAGCAGCTTGGCAGCTCTTTGGCAAACTGCTTGGGCAGCGCATGAAGCAGCGCCGGTGTTTTGAAAAGAAAAGCTAGATAGAAACAGCTCGTTCTTTGCTGGTGGTGTTTCACCCTGGGCTTATTAGCTTTCTCCAGTGCTCTCGGTCACTTTTTTTGGCTGCGCTTGGCGGGAGAGGTGCCAGTGGAATGCGGTGCCACACAGGCTCCAACTCAACAAATTGCATTTTTCTCCCAAGTGATGCCTCCCTCATTAAACAAAGCCCTCAAAGCAATTTCGGGGGAATTTTTAGGAACTGAAGCAGCAAAGGCCAACGCAGCTGAAGTCCTGCGCTGCTACGGTTCTCCAAGCAATAGACAAGTTTGTTTTGTTTCCCGAGTAGGAAATTCTATTTCAGGAGAGGACAGAGCACAGACGAGGGAGCCGACAGCTCAGGAGCTGCTCAGCACTGCTGTCTACCCCAGCTCTTTGCCGTAGTTTCCCTCTCTGCAAAACGGCCCTGCTGGTGGTTGAGAGGTCGGTGTGTGGAGCACGTCCTGGTCGTGACCTCCCTGCCCCGAGGCGGAGTGCCAGCGCCAGGTCGGAGTTTTTGGGAGCCTCCCCTCCCGTACACCATTGCCGTGAGCAAGAACAAAGCGGTGCGCAGACACGAGGGGCTGCGTTGTGCTGAGATGATGTCTCACGCAGCTCCTCTAAGTTATGAGCACGGCTCAGGTGTCTTCTCTCCCCTCCCTCTTCCCAGCTCCTGAATGAAGCTGTGGTGAGGCCTTGGGGCAAAGATGAAAGTTTGGCAGCTCCTGCTCCACGCTTGTTTGCCATTTTGGTGGCCTTGGAGCGTGTGGCAGCAGTAATCCCCTCTCTTATTTCTCCTTGCTGTGAGGGTATCCTGGTATAAAGCTAATACCACAACTCCCAGCTACCTAGAGTAAACTAATGCTTATGTAAGCGTTGCATAATGCAGAGCGCTCGCTCCCTTGCTCGTCCTCTTTCCTTAGTCCCAGAAATGTGTGCCTAAGAAGGGTACTGGGAGCAGCTGGCCCCAGCCACTGTGCCGGGAGCTTGGCAAGCCCCCGGTTTGTGTCTATTTTCTGAATGTGAGTGTGGGGGAGAAATTAGCTTTGTTACCTAAATCGGTGTTTGTCCACCTTCACAGGGAAAAAAAAAAAAAAAAAAAAGTTTTATTCTGTTTTCTGAAGAAGTTTTGAACTGTTCTGAAAACAAGTAAGGTCTGAGGGATAAATCCAGTTTCTTGCTGCCTAGATGTCTGTGGTTATTGATTGTATTTTATTTTTTTTTTTAACCTGGCTGGCAGATCTGTGCCCTGGGTTACTGGTTAACTGGGATAAGCAGCACGGGGAGGTTTCAGCTCGCTCCTTCACGCAGCTTGTTGAATGCTTTCCAGCACTGGAGCCTGAGACACTTCCTGGCTCCCGTGCGTTAGATTTATGTAACTCAGTTGCCCTCCCATACACCCCCCGTCGTGCAAAGGACAAATGTAACCCATCCCTGCTTCACTTGCTGCCTTACTGGGAGCATTTGCTGGCTTTGTTTCCCTGCCCTGCCTAATGCCTGAGAGAGGGAGGGCTCCGAGGAGGTGGCGTTTTAGGCTCGAGGACTTTTATTGGGGAAAAGTAATTCCGATTACCTACCGGGGACAGGGATGCGAGGCAGGAGATGCCCTGCATTTCTCCAACCCTAGGAGAGCATCCCTCCGAAATCCCACAGCCCCCTGAAACCCCGCATCCCTCCTGGGAGCTCAGCGGAGCTGGCCAGGGGCGCGCGGAGCTCCGGGGCCGCTGGCAGCCTTTGCCCCGCGGTGCCGGGCTGGGGCAGCCGGCGTTGTGTAAGTGCTGCTCGGGGTTTATGTAACCCGGGGCTCGGCGTATGCGGCCGGAACGAGAGCTGCTGGGTGTCTGGGGCCTGGTTCTGCTTGCATAACCCGGGAGTCAGAAGATGGATTGTCTGTCACCAGGGCCGGCTGCGGGAGGTTCCATTCCGCCTCTCAGCGCTTCTCAGCTGGTTTCTCTCCCTTTGGTTTTCGGGTTGCTTCTTTCTTTCCCCTGCTCTTCACTTTTGCTGGCCGAGGATTCCCTCGGGCTGGGAAAGGAGTTTCGTTCTGCAGCACGAGCTGGCTGTAAACAGATATATTGAAAGGCCACCAAAAGAGGGAAAAAAAAAAAAAAAAGAGGGGCAGCGCTGCCTTATCTTTTAAATTCTTCCATTGACTGGGGCTTACTCCCTGCCTAAAAGGAGCTTAAGGATGTGTTTGGGGTCTGTGTGCTTTTTGGTTGGGCTCCCTCTGTTTTCTGTGCCGGTGTTTGCTTCAGAGCTCATTTTGCACCTTCCCCCTCTATCCCCCAGTCCTGGGCCGGGGTTCAAGGCAGCCTCTGCCCTGCAGCGTGCGGATGGAGTTCCTGAACCCCCAGCCCTGAGCATGTTCCAGACACCCAGAGCAGTGCAAGATGTGCTATTTGAACTTGCAGCAGTGCTGCTTGTCATCCCAACGTGACAGTCTGTGCCTAGGTAGCGACGGGAACAAGCGACAGACCCCAGGCGGCTGAGCCCCAGCCCCAGCAGCAGCAGGGGACACTTCTGGGAATGGAGCAGCACTGGGGCCAGGCACAAAACTCCACTCGTGTCCGTGGAGCCGTGCAGCAGTGACTCAGCAGGACGCCAACATCACAGCCAGCCGCGGAGGGTGGTGGTGGGAGCAAGCCCACCCCTCCCCAGCAGCGGTTTCCCGCAGTCCAAAGGGGCCAGAGCGGGGCTGCGGGCTGCCTGCCCCACGGGGACCAGCATCTCCCCTCATCCTCAGCCCTGGTAAGAGGAGGACAGCCCCGGGTGGCACCCAGAGCAGCACAGCACACACCAAACTGCTGCAGCCCAGAGGCTGGGTGCTGGCTCTCGGTCCGCTCGCTGGGAGAGGACCGAGGGGCGTTCAGCTGGAGGGGCCGAGGGGGTGCTGCTGGCGCGGGGGGGGGTAGGTGTGCCGGCTTATATAATGCTTACATAATTAGTGCTTTGTTAAGCAGTTGTGGCTGGGAGGGGCGTCCTGCCGCTGCCGAAGACCGAGCGCAATTATTTTCCCCAGGAGAACAAAGTCTTGCTGCTAATTAGCTGCCCCGAGAGTGGCTGCAGGAGGTGGCACAGCCCCGAGCCTCCTGCGGAGCTGTGTCCTGCTGAGGGGCGGCTTTCCTGGGGCTTCAGGAGGAAGGGAGTGGGTGTTGGTGTGTGCTGGGCCCCGGGAGGGCTTTTTTTTGGCTGCAGTGGGTGTTACAGCAGGTAGGGCCTGAAGGAAGGCAGCCTGGGCTTCCCCTCTGCTCTCCCCTGCACTGTCCTTAAGCGGTTTCACAAGGAGCGCTTCACAAGGAGTTTCCTGCTTCCAACCAGCGTCCTGGAAGCGTTTCCATCGTGCTACCTCTGGGAGAGGTGCTCTGTGCAGCCACCTCTCCTCCCTTCTTGCGTGGCACCCGCACAGCAGCCGCACCGGTTGCATACAGAGAATATCCTGAAAACTCTTCATTTATTTTCCGCTTCAGCTGAGGACGGGATGAGCCAGGACACTGCTGCCGGCCTCCGAGATGACCGCTGTGCTGCAGCCGAGCACCGGCATCACCTCCACTCCCCTCCAGTGCCCAGCGCGCGGGGAAAACACCAGCTAACCCCAGAGACATCTCCCAGCACGGCAGTGCCTTGGCAGTCAGGCTGGCTCCGTGGAGCCACCCCTGTGGCCCTTGGCACTGCCGTGGTTCAGTGTGTCAGCGACTGCAAGCTGCAGCTGGAGCTGTGCAGCGAGGCTGTCGTGTCCCATCCCTCAGCACTCCTCCCATTCATGCTCAGTGCCGGCTGCAGCAGTGCTCAGTAAGTTCCTAGAATGCCTGCACCAGCGTACAACTGCTCCTTGTTCTTCACATGGACAGCAGACTGCTCCCAAAGCAAGCATTGACCTCCCTCTGCTCTGCACGCAGCCTCCGGCCTCGCCACGCATGCACAGCCCTGTCCTCAGGGTAGGAACTAAGGCTCAGCAACGCAGTGCTATTTAGTACCGTGAATTCCTGTAGTAAAATGATTTTAAAGTCAAACAAGGGGCTGGTTCACAGTGGTGTGCCTTCCCAGGGTTGTGCTGGCAGGACGCTGGCTTCCCAGGAGGAGGGCGAACCTCTGGGGAGCTGCATGGGCTAGCCAGAGATGGGGTGGTGAAGAAGTAATTGTCTTACTCGGCGGTGGTGTATGCCAAGGGGGCGGTGCAGCAGCCTCAGGTTGGGAGCCCTCGGGTCTTACCCTGCGTGGCAGTTTCTGTGCTCCTGGTGAGGTCTGACTGGCCCCAGCCCTGTGGGTATTTACACGTGTGTGTGTTGATACCTGGCCTTATTGAGGCTTGCCACAGAGTGTGGATGCTGGACGCAGATACATCCCTGCTTCTCACACACCTCAGTGTCAGGAGAGGACTCGGGTTCCTTACAGAAACCTCGTTCCTCAAAAAAAAAAAGTACCTGATGCTCCAGGATGCTTGGCAGTGACCTGAGCCCCCTTGCAGAGCAGGCAGTATGTGGTGGGAGCAAGTCAGCGCTGACCCAAAGATGTTGGAGACTGTCCTGCAGGCCGGTGCCATGCTCTTGTACGTGAAGCCTGAAAATATTATGCAAGGAGGAGGTGCACGGAGCTGTCACGACTCTTCCTTGCAGAAAGTCAGTGCGCAAGCACGGCCGGTGAGTTGTGCATTGTGCAGGAAGCTACCTGTGTAGCCACGTCGGAGTAGCGCATTGAGCTCCTGTTACAAAACCCTAATTGCATCCCTGTTGTGGAGGGAGGCTTGGCAGAGCAGGGGCAGGAATTACTCCACTCGATCACCTGATGAGACCTGTTCAGCAAGGCTGTTCCCCTGCTCCATCCATCCCGAAGAGCAAACCTGTTCCTCGTCCAGCAGTTTGGGAGCAGCTGTGGTTTCTGAACGTGGTTCTGTTCTCTTGTGGTCCCAGCTATGCTGAAGCCCACTGCAGGACGTTCAGGGGTGTTGCTGGTGAAGAAGAGATCTCAGTGCCCAAATGCCCACATGCTGGGAATGGGGCTGAATGTGGCTGTGTGCCCCCCGCCCCGGGACCTGCCTTTGCAGGGCTGCGGTGAGTGAGGGTCTGCACCCAGGACGACACAGGTTTGGCACCAGATTTTAGGCTTCGGTTGAGAATTACCTTGTAAAAACAAAACAAATAAAACAAAAAGCCAGGTCCAGCTGTGTGTACGCTGACCAGAGTCTGCATTGCAAGTGAATAAGAGGAAAGAAGGCGAAATGCAGAGGTGGGATGGGCGTGTGCAGAGTTTGGCTGACAGACATGACGACATACGAAGGAGGCACGCAGTGGCCTTGCCTCTGGGCTGCCGAGCCCCTGGGGTTTGCTGGCATCTCCCCTGTCCCGAAGACACCCTTTGTGCATGGCACGGGTGGCAGTCGCTGCCAGAGGAGGTGATGTGGGCAACTGCCAGGGTGTGGGGAGCCTCCGTCTCCCAGCCAAAGCCACCTTGGTGCTCCCCCTGCCTCGGCAAGGGCCCCCGGGCCTGGGTGAGGTGGCAGCAGTGTGACCGTGGCAGCGGTTGTCTCTGGGACTGTCGCTGGTTTAATGACTCATCCCGGAGAATGCGATCATGTGCACAGCCTCCCTGCTTCCCTTTGCCCTATTTCATCCGATCTTTTGATCTGGTTGCATAACCGCGAGGCAGAAGGGATGGGGGGGGGGGGGGGGGGGGAAGGAAAGGGCGCTGAGGAATTGCAGGTAATGTGACCACAGGGTGTCTGCAGCTCACATAGCACAGCTCTTGTCTGGGAAGCCTCGGAAACTGGGTTTGTTCCCAGCACAGCCTGAGAGGGAGCGTGGTGCTCGGTGCCTGAGCTGCTGCCTCCAGGAGGGTCCCAAGATGGCGGCGGTAGGAGAGCTGCCCTGGCTGGGGCTGCGATGCCTCTGCCTCCTGTCTTCACGCCCAACACAACTTGTCTCCTCTCATCGTGAGCTCCGTGTCCTCACGAAAGCTGGGCTCCCTGCTTTCCTAGCACGCGGAGGACTTGCTGGTACTGACACTCACACAAACATTTGAGCTGCTCCTGCTGGCTTTGGCCCAGGGAGAGGCGAGCCCAGACGTCCCAGCTGGGCTCTGACCAGGTGCCGAGCCAGCGCTGGGGCAGGGCCTGTGGGACGTGTGGAGAGGGAGCTGCCAAGCTGGTGCTTTTTGACCACGGTGGATCTCGTTCTTGTCACCACAAATTCGAGAGGTGATGTTAGTGGTAAGGTTCATTGGAACAGGCGCGTTTCTGGGGGGCCGTAGAGGTGCCTGCAGAGCGCTTTGCAGAAGCATCCTTCACTTCAGCTCTCGCCTCTTGCAGAAGGGATAGTTTTTGTCTCCGGATCCCACGGCGTCACAATACGGAGCTTGTTGGTTCAGCATTACTTCTTCCTCTGCTGCATTTTTCTGCGCTGAGGTCTTCTTTCCCTTTTTTCTTCAAAGTTCTGTCTAAGTGTCAGTTCATTGCAGCCATTAGCTCACAGACGTACTGCGAGCAAGAAAGCTGCCTGTGAGACGAGGTTCTCTGTCAGACACAAGGGGACAAGATGCTTCAAAGGAGCTATTACGAGGATTGTCAGAAACAGTTTACTTCAAGGGAAGCTTTCAAACAGAAACATTTCTGTGCTCTGCAAGCATTAGCTTGGTCACTGGCAGCCTGTTGAAGTGGCACACGGAACAAGGTGTCATTTCACATGGCGCTTTAAGACTGAAGTCAACTGTTAATGCAAGCCTGAAAATAGGAGAAGTCAGGGAAAGAGAAGTGTGCTTTATAAAACAGGAAGAGAATTGTCACTTTTTTTTAAAAAAAAAAGCTTGCCAGAAGGTAGTGTTTAAATCCTGAGAGTGGAGTGTGGTGGTAAAAGCTTTCAACTGCCTGCTGGGCTGTGACCCAGGGCTTGAACCAGATAACCCCATGAATGCTGGGTTCAGTTAGCTTGGAAGATGGTCCCAAAGGTGCCGTATGAATGGAAATTTCTGCCCCACCTAAATGTTGGGAAACAAAGAAAGAGATCCGAGTTGCTTTGTCTTCTGTTTTTTTCAGTGGGAGCTCATCTGGTCCCTGAAAGAAAATAATGGGCACTTAGGTCAGCAAGTGCTCTGCGTGGACTAATTAATCTTGCCCATTTTTCTTGTAAGGACACTTTTGGACTGTTAGTGTAGTCTTGGCTTTTGCTGGAAACAGATCCTTTGGTGCAGAACTTACTGACACTCTGACTCAGAAGGGACCCCGGTTTTCACCCAACTGGGTTCCCATTCAGCTTAAATCCTGATGAATGCTCACGTAGAAGGCAGTGACAGTTCTCCTCATGTTGTGACCTCCTTGTCTTTGCAGACCAACCCCAAGAAGCCGTGTTCAGCAGTGACCATGTTGAGCAGGCGGAGGATGGAGAATGGCAGCGCTCGACTTCAACTACCTCATCTCAGAGTGAGCGGGCAGAGCAACTCTTGCAGAACCAGCACAAGAGCCTGGCCTCTGAGGACACCAAAAAGAAGAGGGCTCAGAAACCCTCTCACATGCGGAGGAACATAAGGTAAGCATCAGGACAGAAAACGGTAGGGAACTATGTAGCGTTTTGGGTAGAAAGGGAGCCTGTAGGCTTTTCTTCTAAGCTACATTTTGCTGCTCTTGGCAAAGCAGATGGCTTTTCTTTTCCAAAACCTTTGGATCTCACCAGTGGGAGTAGTCTGTTCTCAGTCTGGAGTGCCGCATGTGGGTGCAGACTTGTTTGGTATTTTCAGAAGGGTAAATTATTTGGTTATGGAATATGTTTCAAAAAATGTGTATTTGCTGCTGTTTAATAATGATGGTGCAATTTTTCAGTTAGATGTCTTAAGTAAATAGCGAGTTTCAGATGTGTGTATGTGCTCTCTGCTGATGAGGATCGTATTGCAGAGAGCCTAAAATACAGCCCTTTCCTCTGTCCTGGGTACTTGTTCCCAGGAATGCTCGTGCTGTGGCTGGCAAATGAATTGCTGGAAATTAATTCCTTCTGAATTTTGAGAAGTAGAAATTGATTGTGCAAGTCACCACATACATTCTGGGACGGCTCCTAAGGTAGTAATTCACCATGAAAGTTTGTTCAAGAGGATCTAAAAGGCTTAGAGCAGGGACTCTTGAGGCAGCAAGCGGCTCATTTTCATGGTATGTAAGGCACTGGTAGTCTTTGGCTCATATTTCAGCTTGGGCACTTGATGGACTTTCTTGAAGTTGGAGGAGTGAGCGTTGAGTAAGCCTTGGGGTCCGAGATGTTGTTAGGATGGAGGAGATTGTCCCTTCAGTGTAGGCTTGGCTGGATTGAAAGGCTGGCTTGAGGGAACTGGGTTTTACCACTGCTTGTATTGTGCCTCTCTTCTGGCAAAAGAGCCTTCATTTCCAAGGCTGCAAATCTGAAACAGTGAAACTGGAAAAAAAAGGAAAAGCAACTTTCAGAAGTATGGAAATGACCTGTGAAAGTAAGCTGCTTTGAGAACAGCCTTTGAAAGAATTGTGCTAAAGCTATGAGAGGTCCTAGTTCCTGAAAACACTGAGGCAGATGAAAATCAGGGTGAGGACTCTGGGGGGAAACTGATGCTTTTTCACAGAATCATAGAACGGCTCGGGCTGGAAGGGACCTTAAAGACCATCTAGTTCCAGCCCCCCTAGCATGGGCAGGGACGTCACCCACTAGATCAGGTTGCTCAGGGCCTCACCCAACCTGGCCTTGAACACCTCCAGGGAAGGGGCATCCACAGCTTCTCTGGGCTTAGCTCTTTTCTCCTCACATGTCTTCTTTGCATGACTTTGTGCCTTTTCTATTTATAAACTCTATGGCAATAAATAACATCCTGCCAGATAGAACTCTGGTAACCTAACTCAAGTATATACTTATCCATGCACTTTTTTCCTCCTTTCATTATTTTCCTTGTCAAACTTGTGTCTTTTCCTTGAATGGTAGTAGTGATGCCCGTAGCTGGGAAGCACGGTCTTGAAAAAGATGTGAAATTTGTCTGTAGCTTTTGGCTCTATGATGTTCATAGTCTCTGTAGCTGACAAATTACCTGGAGCTTGTCAGTCGTCTTTTAAGCCAGCTGTACAGCCCTTCAAGTTTTTTTGTTGTTTTGGTGGGTGTTATTTTGAAGGACTGTAAGTGTAACCAAGATGTATTTCTCTGTTTGCTTGTGCATTCAGAAAGCTGTTGCGTGAGGACCAACTCGAAGCCGTGACAAAAGCAGCCCAGCAGGAAGAGTTGGAGAGAAGGAAGCGGCTAGAGCAGCAGCGGAAGGATTACCCAGCCACTATCCCAACCGTACCCCTAGAGTTTCTTCCTGGTAAGCAGTGGGAAATGCCACCTGAAGCAAGATTTTTAAGGGTAGGAGCTGACTGAAGAAGGAGTTAGTCTGCCAGTGCTGCGCTTGCACTTGCAAGTGTAAATTCTTGAAATGATCATTTGGAACAACTTGTGGCTCAGTAGTGCAGCCAGTTCCACTTCTGAGCTTGTTCTGCATCAAAATAGTGTGGCTGTATGGTGGAAGGTGCCAGGAAACTTGTGTTGGAGACATTTTGACCAGTTAATTGTGTGTGAGCAGGATGCTGGAATCACAGAATGGTTTGGGTTGGAAGGGACCTTAAAGACCAAATTCCAACCCCCCTGTGATGGGCAGGGATGCCTCCCGTCGGCTCAGGCTGCCCAAAACCCCATCCGGCCTGGCCTCGAACACTTCCAGGGATGGGGCATCCACAGCTTCTCTGGGCAGCCTGTTCCAGTGCCTCACCACCCTCTGAGTAAAGAATTTCTTCCTTATATCTAATCTAAATCTCCCCTCTTTTAGTTGAAAGCCATTATTCCTTATCCTATGACCACACCCCCTGACAAAGGGCCTCCCCAGCTTTTCCTGTAGCTCCCTTTAGGCACTGGAAGACCACTGCAAGGCCTTCCCAGGGCTTTCTCCAGGCTGAACAGCCCCAGCTCTCTCAGCCTGTCTTCATAGCAGAGGTGCTCCAGCCCTCTGATCATCTCTGCGGCCTCCTCTGGACTTGTTCTAATACATCCCTGTCCTTCTTGTGCTGGGGGCCCAGAGCTGAGCGCAGGCTCCAGGTGGGGTCTCAAGAGAGCAGAGCAGAGGGGGACAATCCCCTCCCTCGCCCTACTGGCCACACTGCTTTTGGCTCAGCCCAGGATAGGGTTGGCTTTCTAGGCTGCATGTGCACATTGCTGGCTCACGTTGAGCTTCTCATCATCCAGCACCCCCAGGGCCTTCTCCTCAGGGCTGCTCTCATCCATTCTCCACCCAGCCTGTGCTTGTGCTTGGGATTGCCCCAGCCCAGATCCAGGACCTTGTATTTGCTGGAACAGGTCTCTCTCATCTTTCCAACTGCTATGGAAGCTTAAACTAATTTGACAGAAATGCCATATCCTTGATACAGATCATGTTTGTTCTGAGGGTAGTCTGGTAATACATGGATCTGGTGCTGGGGACAGTGGAACAATAAACTGGGGGTACCTATGTTCATAACATAGCCATATTCTTTTGTTCATGTTTTGACAAGCAGCGAGACAGCAGGCAACATAAACAGTTAAGCATCACTCTTCTCTTCCCGCAATGGGAGTGACCTCAGTAACCGTATGTCAGGATGCAGTTCCACAGTATGTCATCTTGTGCTGCCTTCTACCCTGGGTAGTTTCAATGATTTTATGCCTCAACCTCTCAGATGGGTGTGTGAGGGCAGAGGAGTGCAATTGCAAGTTATGTCAGTGGTCTAGGAGTTCCTGAGTTGGCTTTACCTCATGGGAAATGCGTAACCTCCTTTAAGTGTAAGAGTTCAAAATATTTTGCATTAAAAAATAAAAAACGGGAGCTACTTAAAATACTTTTAACTGTTGGGGAGTCAGTTGTAGCCCCAGAAGACCGTGGTTGCTTGCTGAGTCACTGCCATGGTTCTTATTTGGCCCTGTTGAGCTCGCCTCTCTTCCTGCTTGGCAGTACTTAAATATGCAGACAAATGGTCTTGATCAGCAAAAGTTGTTTATGATATGTGGGATATAATTTTTACAGTGTCGCTACTAACAAAGGACAGTTACCATCCCTTCAGCAGTTGGTACTTTCTCTGCTGGATGAAAAACAGAAGTGGAATGAAGAAAAAGGAAATGCTTTTACTTCTGAGGCGACAAAAAAAAAAAGGGGGGGGCGGCAGAACGACTTCAGTATGTGTTTGGTCAATGTGCCCCAGCCAGGACATGCAAGGGAGAGGGTGCCATCAGCAATGGGCTATTGTTTAGGCATATTGAGAAAGAAAGCGATTGTGACCCAGGAAGCTGAGTCATAGCAGTGTTTTAGACAGTGAGAGTCTGTTATGGAAAATTCCAGGGCTAAGTTATTAGAGCAAAAGTGGAAGGAAATACTGTCTGGTTTCTGAACAGTTTTGTCTCCTTCCCCCTTATTATGAATTACTTATTGTCGTGTTTGTAGAAGACATCGTTTTCAGAACAGCAGAAGCTACCCAGCTCCCCCCTCAGGTCCTTGCTGAGGAAGTGATCTGTCTCGATAGTACCAGCAGTGGCAGTGAAGATGATGCTAAAGGAAAAAATAACATTAAAGATGGTAAGTGACTGGCTGTCTTACTCTGGACTTCTCACAACATGCTACTTGTTCAGTCACAAACCTCCCATGCTCAATTAGTCAAATGTTCCAGTCGTGAATTACTTTGGATTTTTGGCCAATTTTTGCCTTTGAGACCTAAACTGGCATTTCTAGCCTGGCCCGTCAGGCACTTTAGCAAACTTGTGTTTGTCTGTTTTATAAATAAACTCCATTTTGCTCAGTGCTCTGCTGAAGAGTGCTTACGTGAGGTGTCGCATCGTCTGCTGTGTATATGCAAGGAGCATCTGAGTATTCAAATCTGCAGCTGAAAGCAGTTTTTGTGTCCTTTGTCCTGAACAAATCTAACCTGACTGCTTTACACTACTCCGATTTCTTTGGCAGTTGTTAAAGACAGTGTATTGACAGATAAAATGCGTGTCTGGATTTGAGAATTAAGAGGACATGTGGAAGAGAATGTAAAACACACACAGAAACTGCCTCGTGCTTAGTGTTCTCTGAAACAATGGGAAACTCCAGTTTTTATATGCTGGCCCAAGGGACGTCTTGTGGGCCTGTATTCCGCCTGCTTGTTCGTTAGCCAGGGTAGAATTACAAAACACGGCAGTCGTATTTTCCTGCTACAGTTTTTTTTTTCCATATGCAATAAACCCTGCTGTCGGTTAAGCTTTGCCCCTTTTTCTCTCCTTTTCTGGTTACAGAAGTGATTGAGCTGAGTTCGGGAGAGGACGATGCCCTCCAAATCGTGGACAGCAGTGACTCTGGCAATGAAGGGGAGGAAGACGGCAGCGAAGAGAGCAGTGGCTCCCATGTGAATGATGCCTTAAATCAGTCCGATGCTTTGGGGCAGGTCATTGTCAACATCAACCATCCACCAAACGAGGAGGATATCTTCCTGGCTCCCCAGCTTGCACATGCAGTAAAACCTCATCAGGTAGGCTTCATTAGGCTTGGAAATGCAGGGAATTGGGCCAAGCCTGCTTTGTAATCTCAGCAGAACTTTTGGTGACTTCTGTGACCAGTCTGGTTGTGGCAGTTGCAGTTGTGGGCAGTCAAATGGTAAGGAGAAATTAAAGGAAGGCCTGGGTTACGTATAACTTTGGCTATTGTTGTAATTTGATCACAGGCCTTAGCTTTTATTTCAAGGGCCCATACTCATATTCAATTAAAAATAGATAAATAATAATTAAAAATACTTTGCTTGTTTCTGGCCGCACTTGTAACAAAATTCCTTCAGCTCTCAAAGGTGAAATATTTTGTAATTGTTAGAGTTTGTTGTGATGGCAAAGAAGTTTCTTATCTGGGTACCCTTGTGGTGGATGGTGTAGTGAAATCTGGAACAGACAGGAGTGTTTTCTTTGCATATTTAGATGAACATTTTTTAAATCAAATCGTATTTATAAACAAACTGACCAACCTCAATTCAGATTCTCTGTCTCCAAATTAATGTTAGATTTATTGGTATCATATCCTCAGAAAGTTTTATGAGAATCTAAAAATAGCATCTTTTGGAGCCTTCTCTAGCTTAAAATACTGCAGTGAACTTGAAACATCCCATTTATATTTTCATGGTTATGCAATCCTAATATGTTAGCCACTATAAATAATAAATAAATGAAATATAAACCTATTTCATTTTTTCCACATTTTTGATTCTTTTTTCTACTTTTCTCTCTAGATTGGTGGGATCCGATTCCTGTATGACAACTTGGTCGAGTCCTTGGAGAGATTTAAAACCAGCAGTGGGTTTGGGTGTATTTTAGCACATAGCATGGGCCTGGGCAAGACCATACAGGTCATCTCTTTCTTGGATGTACTTTTTCGGCACACAGAGGCAAAGACTGTTCTTGCCATTGTACCTGTAAGTAGCCCATGCGGAAGGCTGACTGATCACCTTCCTTGGTCTACTTCCTTCTTTGTGTAGAGATTGATTGGTATCCTATCTCACATCACACTCTGTCATACCCTTGCTGCTCTTTTCCCCGTTTCATTCCCTGTCTCCCTGAGTATGCATGTTGTAGTCTGCTGCTCTTGGCTGGGCACAGCTGGGGGGCATTCCACGCTCTTATTTCTGCTGTTAAAACCCTGAGCAACTCAATTGGGTTTTCAGTCCTTCCGTCGCTAACTTTTTCAGGTGAACACGCTCCAAAACTGGCTAGCAGAATTCAACATGTGGCTCCCAGCACCTGAAAACCTTCCTGCTGATTACAACTCCAAAGAGGTCCAGCCCCGCACCTTCAAAGTCCACATCCTGAATGATGAACACAAGTAGGTGCCAGTAAAAGCCCTTTTGAACATTTAGGTTGCATCTTGAGGAACTGTTACCAGAATTGCTGCTGCAGACTGCTAAGTTTGGGCTAATTCTGTGCCATCAACTCCCAGATCCTTCCCATTCTCCATCTGTGTATGCTGTTTAGAGGGGAGGATTTTGGTACCTGGGAGAGATTTACTGTATCTTTCATGCAACATTTATATCTTGTACTTCCTTCTCACTCTGCTTACTCACCTTTCTATTCTTCCATATATGCTGAAATCAGAAACCCAGTTGCCAGAGACAGAGCTACTTCTGCAGAGATGAGCAGAAGTGCTGTGTTTTTCTGGTGGTACGTTGCTAACACTATCATAATCCTGGGTCTCCTGACACGTGTGCTCCTTATAGCATATATCTCTTGTATTTTAAATGTTTTTCTTTTTTTCCTCTGAGATTTTTTTTCATACACTTTAAGGATTCTTCTACCCAGCACTGTGACTCTCTGTAAGCTGTGTTGTCCTTGAGACATACAATTGAGAATACAGTTTCGTTGTATTCTTCTGTCTGATTTCATGCTAGAAAGTACTTTAACTGTGTATGACCTTTTCTTCAGCAGGCTCCAGTCCAGTGGTACAAGCTGAAACTGGAGAGAAAGCTTACAGCTTATTTCATTTCTTTTTTCTTTTTTCTTTTTTTTTTCAGAACAACAGCTGCACGTGCAAAGGTGGTGAATGACTGGGTGATAGAGGGTGGTGTGCTGCTGATGGGATATGAGATGTACCGTCTCCTCTCACTGAAGAAGTCCTTTGCCACTGGCAGGAAGAAGAAAACAAAGAAGCAAACTGGCCCTGTCATTATTGACTTGGATGAGGAAGACCGGCAGCAAGAGCTTCTGAAAGGTGGGGAGCTGGGGGGAGGAGTTCCTGTTGTCTAGCAGGCTACCAACTCTGGCAGCACACGGAAACAACCTATTACTGCTTGTTTCTGGGAACTAGTAGAGTGAATAATAGTCAGTCTTAGCCACTGGCAGTAGTTTCTGCGTCCTGACTCCAGTGGCTACACTTACTGCAGTAGATATATTTGTGCTCACCTGCTTCCTGCCTGTAATACAAATGCTTTCAGGTGTCTTAGCTACTTTTGGCTAGAAGCTGTGGTCCTCAGTATCAGAACAAGTCTAAGAATTGGTTGTTCACTTTTAGTATTGCTGACGTGACCAAGCTTTGCTGGGTAGAATTGCATCTTTGGAGACGGGTTGTTGAGCTCTAGTTGAGTCTTTCATTTTTGGGGTGGCTGCAAGCAAGAGTGCAAGTCAGTATCTTGAAGTTGGAGATTTGTTTGTGTGAGGTTTGCCAGTCAGATCTGACACAAGACACATAACATGATGCAATGTAGACCATGGAGCAGAAATCAAGGGCCAGTCGTGTCTGATCAAGACCACATCATGCTAAATAGGAGATGGTGTTGCTTCCTGAATCAGCCTTGCTCTCTGCCACCCGTGAATACTGCTTTTCGTCTTTGAGAACTGCCCCTCCTTTTCCTTTTGTGAAGTTGGTGACTATGTAAAGCCAGAACTTTCTCCTGTTCACCTCAGACTAACGCTTTAATGTTCCTTGTCCTCAGGGATTGAGAAAGCTTTGTCTCGCCCTGGCCCAGACGTCGTGATATGTGATGAGGGACACCGAATAAAGAACTGCCATGCCAGCACTTCGCAGGCCTTGAAGAACATCCGCTCCCGCCGGCGGGTGGTGCTGACTGGCTACCCACTCCAGAACAACCTCATCGAGTACTGGTGCATGGTAGACTTTGTCCGGCCTGACTTTCTAGGCTCGAGGCAGGAATTCAGCAACATGTTTGAGCGCCCCATCCTGAACGGGCAGTGTATTGACAGCACCCCTCAAGATGTCCGTCTCATGAGGTATCGCAGCCACGTCCTGCATAGCCTGCTGGAGGGCTTTGTGCAGCGGTGAGTCCACAGGGAGTTGTTAGCAGTCTAGTCCATGCAAAACCAGCTCCTTCACCCCAAATCAACCTGCTTGTTTGCTGAGTTTATGCAGTACAGCTAATTGTGCTGCCTTCTTGGGCTTGAGTTTTAAACAGTTACATTAGGTGTCTGTGTGGGAGGGTCTTAAGCATAAAGGGAAAAGCAGAGAGCTTCTCAGGTTAGCAGCTCCATGTTTCTCTCAATTTGTCGGCTGCAGAGTGGTCTTTGTGGCTGTGTTTTGCCTTTGGGGTAGAAGTAAAGTTAGTTTGTTATAGTGCTCAACACTCATGTAATGGAGAACAGCACCTCTAACTGTACTAGAATAGCCTCAGGTTTATTTCAGTGTCTTAATAGTTAATTCGGATGGGCACTCTTAGATATCCTTTATACAAGGATCTGAAAGTATTTCATGAACTGTCAGTTATGAAAAGTAACAGTGCTTCTGCCATCCTGGAGACAAATCAGCTTTGTTTCTTGGTCAAGGGTTCTGAGGTGCTGGATCAGTGATTTGGATGGAGTGCCTTAGTCATTGGCAGAGTTAGAAAGAGACCTTAGATCTTATTTCTGTTTTTCAACTGCCATGGAAAACAAGACTTTCATCATTCTCCTAACACTGTGACCTGTGCTGGAAGATTGTAACATTTGAGATCTCTGTAATTGTGTTTACTGTTGGTATATGGCTGCAGGGAGAGTATCTCATGAGTGTCATGTGTTAGAGAGGCATGCAACTAGAGCTCTTTCTTCCTGCAGACAGGTGGGCAAGAAGTCAAAATCTTACCCTGCAGGCAGCCACAGAGATATCAGATTGGGAAACTCTTCCCTCTGTTTATTTTTCTTTATTGCCTCCACAGGCGAGGTCACAATGTGCTGAAGGTTCAGCTCCCCTCTAAGGAAGAACATGTCATTTTGGTACGTCTGTCAAAGATCCAGCGGGCCCTTTATACGGAGTTCATGAACCGGTTCCGCGATGCAGGCAACAGTGGCTGGCTGGGACTGAACCCTCTCAAAGCTTTCTGTGTCTGTTGTAAGGTAGGTTTTGGCAGGAGCTGCAAAGAAGTATCCTTCTATGTAAGGGAAAGACAGGAGTATGAGTCAAAAGAAAAGGCAGGAATATGAGTCAAAACGAGGGAAGTGTGGTTGGCTAGATACATCTTCTTTCCTCAGAGCTTCCTGCAGTGTTCCAACAGAATTCTCTCCATTTATAGAGCTGGGGTGCGGGGATGTTAAACATTTTGTTCAAATTTGTGCAAAAAAAATCTGCAGCTGTCTGCTGAAGCAGTACTAGACTGGTAGGTACCGTGTCCATTTCTCTGGTACAGCATGAACCAAGCAGCTTCCTCTGCATTTGTGCTGTGTAGAGGTGCACTGTGGCCTTCTGTTTTGTTCTAGGGAAAGAATTTGGTGGTTTTAAAGTCAGGAGAGCCTTAGTTAAGGCAGAGGCCATACCTGGTGTCATGGCAGAATCATGCTTCACTACCTTAATACGAAGAGAAAGTCAGTCTGATCACGCCTTACAGTTCCACGCAGGGGTGGTGATGAGATGATCAAATATTAATTTTTCCAGCTGAACTGCTGTGGGAGCTTTCAGTTCTCAAACGTTGTCAGGTGGCAGGCCAGCACAGGTCTAAGCGCTACCTTTTCTTGCCTCTTCAGATCTGGAACCATCCTGATGTGTTATATGAAGCTCTGCAAAAGGAGAATCTAGCAAATGAGCAGGACTTGGATGTGGATGACCTTGGCACAGCAAGTACTAATTCCCGCTGCCAGCCTCAGGGAATTAAAGTCAAAACAGAGAGTAATGCTTTGGCATCACCGGTTGGAGAAGCTACCAACAGCAAGTTCCTCCAGAGCGTTGGCTTCAACCCCTTTCAGGAGAGAGCAAATCAGGTCGTTACTTACGAGTGGGTGAGTACCACTGCTGGAGAACTCTTCGTTTGTCGAGTTCCAGTGCACGTAGGCTAGATATTACTCTGAAAGACTGTACCTCTTTTTGTTAGGGCAGCTTTCTGGAGTAAAATAAGGAAGACTCTTCTGTTTGAAAGCTGGATATTTCTCATCCAGTTTCTCTGCCACAGAGCATCTCGGTTAGCATGTTTGCATGGAGCTGGGTGGGGATTTCGTGACACCCGTGTGATGGGAGTGCAGGTGACACTCTTATAGAGAGATCTGGAGATAGAGCAGAGCGATGAGAGGTTAGGAGGATGCTTGCTCATCCATTCTTCAAGCAGTTTGTCATTTGGAGCTTCTAGAATGGGAAGTGGTTGGAAATAATGTTGTCGCCTGAACCTGACTGAATGGATGAATACAACCTCTCTGCAATGACTTATTTCTCTCACCTTGAGACAGGATTGTTGAACTAAACAGGGAATGAGCAACTCCACCTGTAATAGTCTCCTGTTTCTCGGTAGGCCAAAGACATCTTGTGTGATTACCAGACGGGTGTCTTGGAGAACTCACCCAAGATGGTGTTACTGTTCCACCTCATTGAGGAAAGTGTGAAGCTTGGAGACAAGATTTTGGTCT
The DNA here is from genome assembly GCF_964211825.1 of Aythya ferina. Classification (NCBI taxonomy): domain Eukaryota; kingdom Metazoa; phylum Chordata; class Aves; order Anseriformes; family Anatidae; genus Aythya; species Aythya ferina. The sequence goes on from NC_140306.1 coordinate 15,378,118, forward strand.
TCAGGTAAGCAAAGTACCAGTGGTTGGTCCTACTAAATGCTCAAGTAGTTGAATCCCTGTTGGTACTAGCAGGTTTTTACACAGGGTGAATGGTGTAGCAGTTCCCCTTTTCTCCTTTATTGTATTAGGCCCTTTTTTCCCTTCACATATTTTATGCTTCTGCCACTATAAAGCTCACTAGCAAGAGGTGTGCTTCAACAGCCAGGGTTTGGCCCCATCAGTGCTAGTGTGGGTGGGGAAGAGTTCTGATATTCCACTTTTGCTGCTGGGGCCTTTCTTCTGAACAGAGTCCTTGGTTTTACAGCCAGAGCTTGTCCACTTTATCTGTCATCGAAGAGTTTTTGGCGAAGAGACCAATGCCAAGTCCTCCAGGCTCAGATGGAGGAGTTCACAACTGGGTCCGAAACATCAACTATTACAGTGAGTGCAGCCAATCCCCCTCTCTTTTGGTGTGACACTGATCTTCTGTGATGGACTCATATCTGAAAGCATCCCACCATCATCCTGTAGTTGTCCTGGGTGTGTAAATGCTCGTCTGAAGCATTCTTCTGATGAAGTCTTTTTCAGACTGTTCTTGGGAATTTGCTCGGGAAGATGATGTCAGTTCAGTTACAACCAGCTGATAATTTCTCAGTCATTTTTGGCATCGTACTCAGAAGATGTTAGACACCTTTAACCTCTACTCACACACTGGTGCTTTTTAAAACTGTGAAAGATGCTTTTGTGCTTCCCGTTCATCTGTTTTCTAGATCTTGCTTCCGAAACCAGAATTACTGTGGAATGGTTTCACTACCTTGAGGCTGTAAATTCCTCCTTCCCTCTTCCCCAGCTTTAAATCTTTTTCTGGCAGGAGTTGTTACTTCGTGTTGGCTACTTTACAGACCAGGACTGAGAGGAATGGTGGATGTGGTGTTCCTGGTTTTTGTGGGGCTGCCAGAAGCAAGCTGCTGCTCAGGAACAGAGACTTGACACTCCCCTCTGCAAACCTTTAGACTGTTGTTCTCTGTGCTCTGATCCAGTTGACAGGGTTTTGCCAAAGTCTTTCACAATCTCCTTTCTCTTGGTTCCTTGAGCTTCCAACATACATGAGGCTGTTGTACCTGCTGCTCTTGCCTTCCATCTGCCTTGCCTAATACAGGGCCTTGATGTGCTAGATGCACTGTAGCACTCCCAGGCTTGGCATTGCCAAGCTTAAGTAATGTTTTGCTTGTTCTTTCAGTTGAAAGCCCAAACTGTCTGGCTGCATTGCACCCGCCAGACTGGGCAAATAAGAGGTACAGAGTGGTTGAGCTGAGGTCCTGGAGTGCATGATTTGAGGAAGACCCAGAATTGTTTGGGAGACAGTGCCAAAGCTGAATGTTTGGGAAGCGGGTCTGTTCTGATGGGATTCCCCCAGACAGGCAGAGCTTTTAAACGTGTCCTTAATTTCCTTCTCAGGACTGGATGGCAGCACCTCTGCCTCGGAAAGGGAGCGACTGATTAACCAGTTCAATGACCCCAGTAACACTTCTGTGTGGCTCTTCCTTTTGTCCACGCGGTAAGTTGGCTGGAGCAGGAGGGTGCAATGGAGAGCTCACACTGCTCCTCTGTACATGCATGGGTTTTCTGTTCTTAGATTCCTTCGTACCTTGCTTTCAAGATTCTCTGGCACAATAGTGCCATCTGCTTCTGAATTCCCTAGGGGTGTAAGATGTTAGCCTTAGTCCTTTGCAAACTGGTAACAACAGTCTTGGAAACCAGGCATGGGTCTGAAATTGCCTGTATGAATGGAGGGAAATCTCAGTGGTGTCAGCATGGCTGCGGTGGCTGTCCCTACCTAGAAGCTTTGAATATTGGCCAAGGCAGCAATTTGAAATTTTCCTTTAATTTCCAGTGCGGGGTGTTTGGGTGTCAACCTCATTGGAGCAAACAGAGTGGTGGTGTTTGATGCTTCTTGGAACCCATGCCACGACGCCCAGGCTGTGTGCCGAGTGTACCGCTACGGGCAGAAGAAGCCATGCCACATTTACAGACTGGTGTCTGATTATACCCTTGAGAAGAAGATCTATGACCGTCAGATCTCCAAGCAGGGCATGTCAGGTAGGTGTGTGGGCATCATGTGGGCGCTCTGATCTTGCCTTTCCCTCCTTTTGGCTTCCAGTCCCATTTCTGTGGTTTTCATAACTTTTTTTTTTGAAGGTTGAAAACCAAACAGCTGAAGAAGTTGTCAGAGGTACATTGTCCTAGGGCTGCATTTGATGTTTGAGTCAACAGTGACACAAGATCCCATAAGAAACACGGGGTAGAGCAGTAAGGGTTATAGAGACAGGATCTTGTAGCACAGTTGTGCTCTGCATTGCCATTTACTTTCCTTGCTATTTTATTGGTTACAAGAGACTGGGAACTTGGGCTGTGGTCATCCTGTTTCCCCCGTGTCTGGACATAGCATGTCTTAAACTGGGCATTACTTATGAAATAGCTCCTTACCTCCATTTCTCCAGCATCAACAGAGGGGAAAAAAAAAAAAAAAACAAATAAAAATACACATTGATATCTTTGACTGTACTTACTTAGGAGACAGAAATAATTAATTCACTACAGTTCTGACCTGCCCTTGTTCCAAAAGTACCTTTTGTGCTGGCTTGTGCCAGCTGTCAAGCTGCTCTTGTGGTGTATGCAGCTGAGGGTTGTAGTGACCCAAACAGGGTTCTGCTGCCTGTGTCCTGCTTTGTCTCAAAACCCAGCTCCAGGGGCAGCAGCCCAGCATGACTGACTCAGTGTGCCGTCTTGCACTTCAGGTGGAGTCTCCTGGCAGCTGGCCTGGCTCCCAGGAGAGTCTTGGGTATAGATGTTTTGTTCATGTGCCCTGTGGCAGCAGTATCCACCTCTTCTCTTCTCAGTTCGACCTGTTCTTTCCTTTTCCAGATCGGGTGGTGGATGATCTGAACCCAGTGCTGAACTTTACCCGACGGGAGGTAGAGAACCTGCTGCATTTTGTGGAAGAAGAATCCGACCCTGCTCAGCTCTCCCTCAATCCAAGCAAGATGAAGGAGTCGGTTCTACAATTAGCCTGTCTCAAGTATCCTCACCTCATCACCAAGGTACGAACAACTTGCTTCCTTCCTGTACAGCACTGTGTAGACAGGAGGAGGACTGCAGGAATCTGGCTGTGTGATGGGGACTTGGTGGCAAGAAGGACACATCGGTATGCTGGTGGGAACAGGGCCCTCACTAGAGGATTTTTTACCGAAGAGCCCTGCCCTTCCCTACAGTATCTTCTATGCATTTAGAGCCACTTCTGCCCTGGACGGGCTTGGGGGCAGGTTGAAGGGCACCTCTTTTTTCAACATGGTGCTGTACCAGGAAGGTGCCAGTGGCAAATCCTGGCTTGCTGCCAGCTCTCTCCCTGGGGTGGCTTTAAAACAATGCTGGAAGAAGCCAGCACTTGGCTCCCTTAAGGAGAACCCTGCTGGTAGGGTGGTGCTGCGGGGTGGGCCTGTGGCCTGGTGCCACGGGGCTCTGGTGGCTGTGGGACATCGCAGTAGACTCTGTGCTTAGTGCTCCTAGCCTGGCCTTCAGCTTGAGGGTTGTGCTACGTACCCACGTGGTGAGCGATGGCCCAGACGTGGCAGACAGGATGGCTTAGCTGACTCTCCATCGTTTCTCAAGCTGTGCCTTGGTCACTTCTGCAGCAGGGCCCCAGACAGGCTGTGCTGTGACCAGCTGTGCCTCCAAATCCCCGCTTCAGCGCTCCAGTTCTGGAGTGGGAACAGTGCTGACACAGGGACGGGGTGGCTGTGGGGTGTGTTGGTTCCCTCTTGTGGTGAGCTGGTGTCAAAACCTCTGTGCTGTGGGTTTCAGGAGCCTTTTCAGCATGAGTCACTGCTGATTGACCGGAAGGAGCACAAGCTGACCAAGGCAGAGAAGAAAGCAGCCAAGAAAAGCTACGAGGAGGAAAAGCGAGCATCCGTCCCCTACACCCGGCCGTCCTACGCACAGTATTACCCAGCCAGTGACCAGAGTCTGACGAGCATCCCTGCCTTTAGCCAGAGGAACTGGTGAGTACCTGCATCTTCCCCTTCTTCCTGCTCTGTAGATGTGAAATGATGGGGCTGAGGATGCTCACCCCTGTTGGTGGGAGCACTGCACTTCCCTCCCTCCTCTCTCACTAGGCGACCAGCCCTCAAGGGTGAGGACAAGCCAGTGGCAAGCGTCCGCCCAGTTCAATCTACCCCCATTCCTATGATGCCCCGTCACGTCCCCATGGGCAGTGCAGGATCAACCTCCAGTTCCAACCCTGCTGTCAACTTCCCCATCAACTATCTACAGCGAGCTGGCGTCCTGGTGCAGAAGATTGTCACCACCACAGGTGAGTTGCTGAAGGGAGCTGCTGATGCTCGCAGGGGGTTATGATGCCCACACTGAATTGAGGAGAAAGGTGAGTTGCTGATGCCCACAAGGACTGTGGGCAGACAGGCATCAGAGCAACTGGTACCACTGCTCTGCCTTTGAGCAGCTCCCCTGTACGGCTAGGACTTTGCCTGCAGGTGTCTAAGGGACACGTGCCTGGCGGGTTGTTGGGAGTGAGCTCCGTGAGAGGGCCAGCAGTACTGCTTCCAGACAAGAGTCACCAGCTGTTTGTGTTGGGGCAAGGGAGATGCTGTACCAGAGCAGCATGGCTTTTGCTTCCTCAGAGCTTCTGCTGCCTCCTGTGCTACTCAGAATTAAATGTGGGGCTTGCTTCTAGCACAGCGCAGAGAGGAGAGTAATGCACTGCAAACAGAGGGGTTTGGTGGTACATTTCCCACGGCATGCGGTTTCACAGACGCTGTTCTATTTCTTCTCCCACTGCCAGATATTGTGATTCCGGGTACAAACACATCCACTGATGTACAGGCAAGAATCAGTGCTGGTGAGAGCATCCACATTATCCGAGGGACGAAAGGTAAGTTCCTCTGTCTTGGTAAGGTTCGTGAATAGGGGCTTGGCCAATGCTAATTCACAAAGAAAATGACGTAATAGCATCAGTTAGTCCCTCAAGAGGGAAAAAATACAAGAGGAGGAAGAGATCTGGACTCCACAGTGGCTCTCTTGCAGCCCATGGTGTGCTCCTGTAGCTGACGCTTCAGGACTATTGCAGCTGTGGCTGCTTCTGCCTCTGAAAGGAGCCGTTGGACTTTGTTACTGGGCTTCTTGTTCTCACAACACCCATTGCATGTTCTGGGGCAGCCAAACACATTTCCCAGTGTTCCCACAACAAATGTAGCTCCAGCATGAAGCTCCACATTCCCCACTGGCAGCATGTTGGGAGTGGGTGAGCTTCAACCCAGGAAAGCTGAAAAGGAGGAAATGGGGAGTGGGGAAGGGGGCAGAAGCCTCTTAGTGATCTTCCTACGTGTTCTGTGGGCCTGGCCTTATGCACCACTGCTGTCCTGTTCTTGCCCAGGCAGCCTCGCTGGCTCACCGACCCGGGGTCCTAAGCTGAGACCAGAAACCCTGAATGAAGTTGTTCTGCCTCTGTTCCAGGGACGTACATCCGGACCAGCGACGGGCGGATTTTTGCTATCCGGACCACTGGGAAGCCAAAGGGCAACGAAGATCGTCGGACAGCTGCCTCAGGTAGGGGCTTGCTCACGTGCTTTCCTGCCCAAGTGTCCGGATTTGCTGTTCCCTGGCTGCCTTCCATTGATCCCATGTTCAGACCTGACCCACAATCTCCCCATCACTGCCTCTCAGCCCCCAGCTTTTCCTCCAAGGCTGTCTTTCACCTCCTCCACCTCCTCGTTTCCAGGCTCCCAGAGCTCGTCGCTGGAGTCCGCGAGCAACGGCAGTCACAGTGCCTCATCACCGCAGCTCCCCAGCGCGGAGGAGCTCACTCGGCCCATATCCCCCGACAGCCCCGAGATCATCAGCGAGCTGCAGCAGTACGCAGAGGCCGCGGCAGCCCGCGAGTCCCGGCACAGCTCTCCCAGCACCAACGCTGCCCAAGGCCACCCTGCCCGCACGGACAACGCGCCTGGCCTAGCAGCTCGAGGAGCCGAGCAGCGTGCTGGGATTCACTGCATGGCTCCCTCCGTGTCTTCAGCCTTGCCGGCCACCAGCCAGCACGCGGATGCCCACTCGGTGTTGGACTTACGGGGCAACAAGCGCAAGTCAAGCTCGCCGTCGGCTCCGGAGGAGCAAGCCCTCAGGCAGCAGAAAAAGCGCCAGTTGCCATCATCCGTGCAGCCGTATGAACACGGGTACCCTGTCTCTGGTGGGTTCGCCATGCCTCCTGTCTCTTTAAACCACAACCTAACCCATCCGTTTGCCTCCCAGCCAGGAAACTCCTTGTACATGGGCACTGGGTCCTCTTACTACCAGCTGCCCAATTTACTCCCAGACCCTCATCTGGTGTTCCCTGTGACTACTGACCCTCTGCTGACAGCCGGCACCGCCAGCTCTTCTGCTGCTACCTCAGTCACCGCCAGCGTCCCCTCGTTCATGCTAAACCCTTCTCTGACGGGGGTGCTGCCCAGTTACTCGCTTCCCTTCACGCAGTCACTCCTGCCCGAGCCCAGGATGTTTGCTCCTTTCCCAGCCCCCATCTTGCCTAGCAGCCTTCCCAGGAGCATGGCATCTGCCTACCCTGGCTACGTGTCCCCTCACTCGGGCTACCCGGCCGGGGGCCTCCTTCGGTCCCAGGTGCCTCAGTTTGAACCCCAGGAGGTCCCAGAGGTGGGATGCAGCTCTAATGACGAGGACAAAGACGACGATGTTATAGAGATCACAGGGAAATAATGGGCTTGGCTCCTGCTCGGTCTCAGCTCCACCAGGAGGCAAAAAAAAGTTGCAGGACCTTCTTGGGAGTCAGGATTTCCCCTCTGGGCCACAGCAGTGGGTGGAGAAGGATGCGAAGGGTGTGGCGTGGTGTTTGTTTTCTTTTCGTTTTGTTTTGTTGTTTTTTTTTTTTTTTTTTAGCTGTCAAGGATCTGAATTGTACTGGGAGCTGGGAGATGGGTGGGGGGCGTAGAGCGGACCTGCGAGGGCCAGGGGGGAGCAAGAGCCAGGGGAGGAGGGAAGCAGTAACGCAGACCATAGGAGTGCCTCCCTCCCACGCTCTGTCTGTCTGTCTGTCTCTGTTCTGTCTTGTCTGAAAGGGGGAGGCTTGGTGCCACGAGTCCCTGCCCTTCGCAGGCCTGGAGGCACGGGCTTGACCGCTGGCAGGGCTGAGCTCCTCCTCACACGAACTGCCTTATCTGTGAACTTCTCTCACTTGGGGAGGGGCGGGCCGGGGGCAGTGACTCCAGCAGAGGTTGGGGACGAAGCATTTTTACTGGGGAGGGAGAGGGGGGACTTTACATTGTGTGTGTTGGGGGAGGGGGGAAGGGGGAGGGATTGATGTTTTTTACAAAAAAAAAAAAAAAAAGGAAAAAAAAAATCACCCCACAAACAATTTGTCAACCTCTATCAAATTCACATGAAACTTGAGTGAGGGCTCCCCGGGCCCCTGTGGGTCCCACCCAAGGTAGGTCAGTCCCACAGCAGCGGAGCCATGCCAGACCTGGTGGTGGCTGCTGGAGGGGAATCCTGGTGACTCCCCCAGCTCCACGGCCCCGCCACGCTGTGGCCCAGTGGATCCGAGGGTCGCTGGGCTTGCTGCTGCTTCTGAACAGCACCAGGCACCGGAGGAGGTTGGGATGGGACATGGTTCTGGCCCCAGTGCCCCTTGCTGGTGACCCTGATTGGAGCAACTTCCCCCTGCACAGAACCTCTACCTTAATTTATTACGCCAAGGCATAATATTTATTGTTGGGGGGGGCTCTTTCCTTCGATTTTTAAATTAATTTCCATATTAAAAAATAATAATAAAATGCTGGCCTCCGTCCTGCAGTGGTTGCTCGTCGGGCTGTCTGTGTGGGGAGAAGCAGCCAGCTGCCCAGAGCACAGCCCAGGGGCAGGAGCAGCCGAAGCAGCTCCCACCAGGGTCCCGTCTGCTGCTGGGGAGCAGCAGGAGGGAGGACAGAGTCCCCTCGCTGTGTCAGGGCAGGTGGAGGAGCACGTGTGGGAGCTTCTTGTGCTAGTTCCTGGTGAGGAGGAGGAGGGCGTGAGGAAGGGCTGGCCCTGGCACTGACAGCGAGCACGCAGGCTGCTCCCCTCCGTGCCAGGGCTCTGGAGGAGAGGCAGCTCCGTGCAGGTCCCGTGAGCACAGCTGGATGTGTGTGGGGGGGGTGAACGCCCCGGGATGGGGCCCTGCAGTCCGGGACCCTTTTTGTCCCCATCTGGCTGTCACCAGGCCGGGTCTGTGCTCGCCTTGGGGGCCTGCCCCGGAGCAGGGCTGGGATCTTGGAGCAGGGGCAGCTTCTAAGGGCCTGCTGTGAAAGCAGCAGTCACTGATACCTGCTGGGACCGGGTAGGGAAGGGCAGGATGTCCTGTCATCCTTCACCAACGGTGAGCTGGAGACCTCCCCTCTTGAGAGAGAAAGAGAGAGCCAGGGGCTGTGTGTGTGCTCGTGTGTCACAACGACAATAAAAAAACGTTCCGGGGCTTTCCTAGTGTCTTTCTCTGTTTAATGGACATTGTCTGTCGAACATAACCACACCATTCATAGAAGCCTTAGATCAACAGTTTAGCTATGCAAATTATTTTAATTATTTTTTTAAAAAAAGACAAACATTAAAATAGTGCTTTCTTCTTTAACATATCCTAGGAGTTGAAAACCGAGGGGTTCTGAGCAAACTGCTGGACAACTTGTCTTTGGATGCACCATGGAAATAAAAATCAAACCCCCCCACAAAAGTAACAAAGCAAATTAACTGATGGTGTTCATGCAAGTTTCTCCAAAGACTTGACAGTGCTGCATCTGTGAGTCATGCCCTCCTGTGCTCTGTGTGTCCCCCTCATGCGCAATCCTGTGCCACTGATTGTATGACGAGTTCGCCCAGATGTCCGTTGCATCCCTGTGAGGCTGTCAGATTGCCGGTGGATTTGGGGGAAGGGGGCAGAGGCGAGGGCTTTCCTTGGCCAGAGTAGCCAGGGGTGAGACCTGCGGGCTTGTGAGCAGGACCCGGAGGAGGCCGGAGTGGGAGCGGACTGGCACCGGCACCCTGCTGCAGCCCAGCTCCGCGGCGCTGGTCAGTATAGCAGAGTTCTTCTGGGGGAAGCCTCCCAGCGGGGCTTTTCTGCAGCCCTGCACTGCAGCGAGGCACGAAGCTGTCCCTGGCACACCCGTGGGTGCTGGAGGTGGCCGTAGCCCGCAGGGAGCAGGCTGGGTGCCACCGGGTGGCCTCCCTGTGCCAAGCACCGGGTGCCCCGCTGGCCAAGTGCCTGCTGTGAGCCCCCGCTGCCCAGCCGAGCACAGCAGGGCCCCGTGCCCCCTCCTGCTCCCTGCCAGCCCACGGCGCCCTTGTGGAGAGGGGGGACAGGTCCCCTGCACCCATCAGAGCCTTGGCCAGGAGGTGGCTGCCACCCCTGGGCGAGGGGCCCTGGGGCTGCTCCTCGCTCTCCGTGGGGATCATCCAGGGCGTTCCTGCAGCAGGGGACCTCTCCGAGCCCTTACATCTCTCCCGTGGGTCTCCTCTCCCCTCCCCACCCTTCTCCCATCCCTAACGTGTGGTTCTGCTGCAGAGGGTCCTGTCCTGGAACGGGGGCTTTCCCCTCACAGGTTAGATCTTCCTTTTTTTTTTTCTTTTTGCTGCTGAATTTCTGTCTCCAAATGACCGGCTGGAAGCGGCTGCCGGCGCGCAGCAGGGCTGCGGGTGGTGCTGAGGACAGCAGTGCAGGACACTCTGCCAAAGTTTTTTGGAAGCTGAGGAAGACCCGGGGTGCCCCAGTCAGCCCCAGCGGGGAGGGGTCGGCCCATGGACGGGGTGGGGTGGGGTGGGGGCAACGCAGCCCAGAGCAGCCCACGCAGGGCAGGATCTGCTGGGATGCCGGTGGGGTGGATACGGGCAGGCACAGAAAGGAAAATACTGCAGCAAGCAAAGGGGGCTTCACTAGAAATGGTTATATTTTGGCCTAACGATGTCAGCTGAACCCCAGAGAATCGCTCTCGGTTTGTGGATGGGCTCCAGGCCGAAAGGGACAGGTACAGCAAACGCCTCCGCGACTGGCGTGCCGTGCCACGCTCTGATGAATTTTGTTAATCCGGGCTTGGGAGGACTGGGAGGGACGGGTGGGGTGGGGGAGAGGTCTCGAGGGGAACGTAGTCCAGCTAGATTGCAGTGGGGATGAGGGCTCCTTGCGACTCGAGGGGAGAACACGGCCCCTTCCACGGGGCGACAGCCGCGGCTCCCACGGCAGTGGCATCCTGGAGCCTCCGGCAGATCCGCGCCTGCGGGGGGAGCCTGAATGAATCCATCGATGAGTCTCATTTTTTTTTTTTTTTTTTTCTGTTGTTTTGGGGTTGTTACTATTATGGCTTTTTTTTTCTTTTTTTCTTTTCTTTTTTTTTTTTTTTACTACCGCCTTAGTTTGTGGACGGTCTTTTTGTGGTTGGCAAGAGGAGTATCTCTAGCAGGGTGGGTGGGTCGGTGCCCCACGCATGACCATGTGCTTCCCTCTTCTCTCTGTCGAACGGGACGTGCTTGCCTGATCTCCCAGAGCAGAGACTTTGAACAATTTGTTGTTTATATGATGTATTTATTTTTACTTGTGTTTCATGTCATTTTTTTAAAAAATAATAAATTGTAAGTTGGTATAACTGCCTGTTTCTCTGTCTGGAATTTGTAAAAGCAGCCTGGGCTGGGGTGGGTGGGGCTGGGCGCAGGCGCTGGGGATGACACCGGGTCCGGGGACCTGTGACCGTGGCCAGGTACAGAATGGTTTGTTTCCATTCCCCCCCACCATCTTCATCACTGCTGCTAATAACCATCACCCCTAAGGGCTGGAGAAAACCGAGGAGAATAAATACTCTGCAGGGCGCCCGAGGCTTCGTGTCTGGGAGAGCTGGTCCAGGCCGCGCGCCCTCACCCCGTCGTGCACCCTGGGGTGTGCGCAGAAGCGGAGGGGCCCGGCGTGGCTTGAGGTAGTCACAGTTCCTGCGGTTGGACGCATGGAGCAGTCCCGAAGCTGGCACCCGCCTGCGAGAAGGACCAAGAGAGAGAGCAGGCGGCCCCGGCTCGCCCCTACAGCGCCTGGGGCTGCCTGCGCACGCGGCCGCTCTTGCTCTCCGGGGAGCGGTGCTGCCACTTCTGGTGCCAGGCCTTCTGCCGCTGCCTTTCCTGGTGCCACAGGGCATTGCAGTAGGTGTCGAGGCTGGTGCCCGGTGCCCCCAAGGCTCGCGGGTCTGTCCGGGGGCCCTCGACCCCCTTGCTGCGTCGGTACGGCGGCACCTCCATCGCTTCGTGCTGGATGACGCGGAGGCTGTAGCGGGTGAGGGGCCGGGAGAAGGAGCGCTCCACGGCCTGGCACTCATAGGTGCCGGCATCCTCCCTGCCCAGCTGGCGGATCAGCAGCCCCTGCTCCAGCACCGCAAAGTGGCCGCCGGTCCTGATCTGGTGCACGGGAAGATTCAGGTCACCGTCCCCAAGCCGCCCCGCGCCCCCTCCCTGCCCTCCCCGCACCTCGCTCAGCCCCGACCCCTCGCCGCGCCATGCCAGCCACCGGATCGTCGTCTGTGGGGAGCGTGCCAGGCACTCCAGGAAGGTGGAGTTCTTCTCCACACCAAAAACCAGCTTCTCTGTGGCCACCGCTGTCCCTGCACGGGGACGGGACAGGGTCAGCGCGTGGCACCCGGTGCAGGGGTGATGACAGAGGGTGCCGGGGGCTTCCCCAGTGCCCTGCTGCCCGCTCATCCCAGCATCACCCTGGGGCTGGTGCTCACCTTCTGCTGTATCCTGGCACTGGCTGAGCACATCGGGCTTCAGCACGTCCTGGCACCGGGCACGCCTGTGGGAGGGTGGACAGGACCACGGTGGCACCAAGTGGAGGCACCCGCCACCGTCTGCAGGCTGCCCCTGAGCGGGGTGGCCCCAGCGGGTGCTCACCTCTTCTCTGTCAGCTGGTGCGGGGCACAGGTCTTGCCATCCCAGGTGCAGTAGGGGTCCCTGGCCAGGCAGCAGTCCGTGCAGGTTTTGCCGTAGAGCTCGCAGCGGTACAGGGCGAGCTGGAGCAGCCCCTGGGTGCTGCTCACCAACAGCTCCTGCTGCTCGGGCAAGCAGAACGGCAGCGCTCAGCACCGCGCCGGGCTGAGGCTGCCGGGAGGTGTGGGGACAGCAGGACAGAGCCAGGCACCAGCAGGCTGCTTGGTGGGAGCAGGACCCCAACACGTGCAAGTCCTGGGGCCAAGGGACGCTGAGGATGGAGCGAGTACCCCGTCCCTTTAGGTACCAGTGTGAGGGAGGACTCACCCGCTTCGGTGACAGCTTCATGTCCAGGATGGGAGAAGGTGTCTGGAAGAGAGGAAGGGGTTCCAGTGAGGCTGAGGGCCGGGGTCCCTGCTCCCACCTCCTCATGCACCCGCTCTCTGCGGTACCTTAGAGATGCTGATCTCCTCCAGGTTAATCACCTCGGTGCCGCTGGCCAGCCCCACCTTCAGAACCTTCCCCTCATCTGCCAAACACAGCGGGAGAAGGAGCTGGTGGGGCCGGGCTCCCTGGGGCTGGGGGACACTCCTGCCACCCAGCCACCCTCTGACGACCCCGGCCCCAGAGCCGGGCTGAGGCCCTACCCGTGCCGAGGAAGAGCACGTCGTAGTGCCGGCTCTCCGTCTCCAGCCGGTGCACCAGCAGCCGCCGGAGCCGGTAGGGAACGTTGACCCTCACCAGGACGGGCTGGCGGCCCTGCGGCTGCACGGGCTCCCACATCAGCTGGTGGGAGCGCACGAAGCTGATCACCTCATCGGGGAAGTCCTTGGTGGAGCGCAGGAGGGGGTCGTAGGTCTCGCTGGGGCACTGAGGCGACACGAGGAGCTGGGTCACCGCCGGGCCGACCCCTTGTGTTGCCTCAGCTGCCCTCCCAGCTCCTTACCATGCCGGGCCGGGGGTAGGGGACGCGTCCCTTGTATTCCACCCAGCGGTAGTCGAAGCCCTCCTTGTGCGCGAAGGGGCCGCTGAAGGCCGCCCTGATGGCAGCCATGGAGTAGACGCAGACGGCGGAGCCACTGAAGACACCGCTGCGGGGTGGCTGTCAGCATCCCTGCTCCACCGCAGGCAGCCGCGGAGAGGGGCTGGGGGTGCTGGGCTGCCCCGCGCCTGGGCACGGGCTCACCTGGACACCGTGAAGAGGCCGAAGATGAGGGGGTTCTGAGGGTCCCGGGTGCGAAGGAGGAAAACATCCTCTGCAAAGAGAGAGGTGGAGCTGGAGCCAGAGGTGCAGGGGGGGGGGTTCCCAGCCGGGTGGCTGGGGCAGGCTGCCACTCACCCAGCTGGTCAAAGTGTGTCTGGGTGCCCTGCGGCCCCGGGATGGAGCACACCAGGCGGGCCTTGAGGAACGTGCTCCAGCGGTTGATGAGGCTGCGCTTCCCTCCGACGTCGTTCTGCCGGGCAACGAGAGCTGCACCCAGCCCAGCCCCGCCAAGACACCCCCACGGCTGTCCCCGCAGCGGGACACCCGAGCTGCGACAGCAGTGACAGCCCCAGCCTTGCTCCTCGCCCCGCTGTGGGGTGCCCGGGGGTGGGAAGGTGCTTGGGGAGCCACCGAGTGGGGCAGGGGACTTGGGGCTTTCTCACTGCCATGCAGCAAAGCACAGGCAGAGGTGGGAACCAGGCTCCTGCTCACCAAACCAGCACGGGGTGGTTAAGGTTGGAAGGGACCCCTGGAAGCCCCCAGCCCAACCCGAACAGAGGGACAGTGGCTTTTCACAAGGCAGCGCTCCCCGTGTGTCCGGCAAGGGGGCAAAGCTTGCCCTGTGTGATCCCAGCCTGAGCCCACTGACCTTGCAGACCCGGGCCACCCTAGCATGGATGTGCCGCCTGTCCCACTGCCCGGCCTCCAGCGCCGTCTCTCGGAAGAAGACGTAGACCTTGTCATCGTGCGGGTTGTAGGTGTCGGGGATGGCGAAGGCACCCACAAACGCAGGCTCTGGAAGCGACGGCGTGCTAGCACCCCGTGCAGGCGTGCCCGTGCCACAGGGGAGGAGGTGAGAGCAGGGCACCGTGCCGAGCACGGCCCCCCTCGTACCGTGCAGCCAGTGGTCCTGGTTCTGCTCCGTGCGGATGTAGCTCTGCTCGGCCCCACGCACCCAGGTCCGGAAGAAGGCGGCGCTGCTGCCCATGAAGTCGCTGGAGGTGCCCGAATACAGCTCCCCATCTGCGGGGTCAGCGGGGGGCACGTGGAGGAGCTGGGGGTGCAGCCCCCCGCATGCCGCGTCCCCAAGGAGCCCCGGCTCCCTGCGCCCCCAGCCCTTACCGACAAGGAGCGCGGAGAAGGGCTGCTGGGGGCTGTAGGGGCACCGTCCTCGCCCCGACTGCAGGGAGTGGGTCACCAGCCGCATCAGGGCGCCCTGCCAGAGCCCAAGGGGAGACGTCAGCTCCGCCAGCTGATGGAGGAGGGAGCCTCGAGGGGACTGGGTCCCTCCACAGCACGGCCGTAGCTCACCGGGTGCCGCTCACCTTGCCGCGGGCTCCCAGCTGGATGAAGGCGCAGACGGGCTGGTAGGAGCCCGTCCCGCAGGCGAACACGTGGCTGCTGTTGTAGGGCTGCAGCAGGCGGATGAAGTTGGCGCACTCGGTCTGCCCAAGGGGAGGAGGTGGTTGTTGGCAGGGAGGACCCGAGCCGGCGCGCTTTGCAGGCAGCCCCCCGCGGTTTGGGGTCTCTGGGCGCTGAGTGCCTGCGCCGAGGCACAAAAAGCCCCGAGCTGGGGACTCCCGGCCCTGCTCACCTCCACGTCCTTCCCCGCCAGCCGGCAGTGTTCAACCTGCTCCCTGGAGGCTGGCCAGAAGATCTGCGACAGAAGCGCCCGAGGCGCGGGCAGCAGCACATGTTTGGGACAATTTCAGGGGACGTGGCCCTGGGTGGCAGAGCTGCCCCTGGAGAAAACGGGCAGCCCGGCCCAGGAGCACGTCTGCACCCCCTGCCCAGCACTGACCTTCTCGGGCTCTCTGCCGGGATGGTCGAGATGCAGCAGGAAGATGTGGTTTTTGGCTCCCACCATCAGCCAGGCCCTGTCTTCATCCAGCAGGAGGGCCTGGAAACCCAGCCCGTCCCCTGAGCTCAGCAGCAGGCGGGAGCTGTTGGATTTCAGCAGGTCTGAGGAGCATGAGGTGGGAGGAAGGGCAGCCCGTCAGCGAGCTGCACCTCCCTGCACGGCCCCGAGCCACTGCCGGGAGCTGAGCGAGGGGAGACCCTGCTGGAGCCCCGGGCACGGCTCTGTCTGAGGAAGCGGGGCTGGGAGATGGAAATGGCGAGGAAGGAGATGCTGGCTGCATGCTGCAGGCACCGGTACCTGCCTGGGCCTGGGGCAGGGATTTCCAGGCTGCTTCCCACCAAGTGAACGGGCTCAGCAGCTGCATTCCCCTCCCTGCCCTTGCCATTGGTGCTGGGTCCTCAGGAGAGGACGGGGCTGGCACCCCCACATCCCGCAGTGGCTGAGATGCTGGGTGAGAAACCTCCTCTCCTTCGTGCTCAGTATCTCCCAAGGCCAGGGGGTTTTTCTCCTTGTCAAGACCACTGCGACTGCCCCATCCCGCCCGCTACCTTTTCAGCTGCACCCTCCGAGCAGGGTGACCCGGGGCTTCCTGGGGTCACCACCCGGCTGCACGGGGCGCGAGGAAGAGCGGGCCCCACAGGACATCCCCCAGCCTGGGGGAAGCCGGGCTCTGAGCCTCTGAGGGGTTTCCATCCCCTCGCTGCCACAGGCTGATAAGAGCTGCACCGGAGACGTCTTCGGTGCCGGTGACCCAAACCCTGTGCCACCAAATTCAGCCAAATGTCAGGGGACCAGAGCCCGGCAGAAGCCCCATTCGCCACCCCCCAGCCGTGCCAGCCCCGGTGGGTGCAGCAGGTCCCACAGTGACCCCACAGCCGCCTCCCACATGGCCAAACCCCCTTCCCATCGGGGGGAAGCCACCAGCACCGCTCCCGGCCCCGCACCCCGTGCCCCATCCTTCCTCCGCTCCCACAGCCTCGGCTGCTGTCATTTCCTCCCCGCAGGCTGCTTGCGTCTTCCCCCGCTGCCCCCCTGCCTCCCCCCTGCTGGGGCCTGACGTGAGGCAGGCGGGCTCTCCGAGGTCCTTTCATTTGATTTCGATTTTCTTTTTTTTTTTTTTTTTTCTTTCTGAAGTTTTTTTTTAAACCTGAGAGCTCCTTGCGCCGCTGTGTCCTTGAACCTGCCCGCTGCTGTCCCTGAGTCACATCCCCTGCCGCCGTTCCCATTGTCCTCGAGCCCTCCTGATGCTGGGAGCTTCCTCTCCTGCCCCTGCCCAAGACCGGAGGGCTGCTGGCACGTCTGGCCACGGGGCTTTGAAGGCAGAGCCCTCCACGTTCCCAGCTCTGGCTCCAAGGAAGGACCAAAAGCTGGCCCCGACGCCTGCTCCCAAGCTGGGCCACCAGCAGGACCACTGCTCCGGGGATGTCCCCTGGCACCCAGAGGCACCTCCGTGGCAAGCCCGCCCCATCCCCAGGCTGTCCGGGACCCTGCTCCAAGCCCTCGGCACAAACAGAGCCTGCCCTGAAGCCCTCACAAAATAATTACAGGCAGCAGGGATGCAGCGGGAAGGGCAGGGAAATGGCAGGTGGGGCACAGGGGGGCTGCTGGGGGACATCGGAGCCGTGGTGCCACCGTGGCCACGTCCCTCTCCTGGCCCCATCACCCTGCCCGTGCCCAGGCTGGGAAAACACAGCCCGGCCCCCGCGGAGACGCGTTCCCCTTACCTTTGTAGGTGACACGGAGGCGCGGGGCGTGCTGCTTCCAGGCCCTGGCAGTGTCTGGCTGTGGCAGCAGGGCGCAGAGCAGGAGGGCAGCCAGCGGCAGCCTGCGCCCATGGGGAGCCCCCGTCCTCACCATCGCGCCGCCGCGGAGCTGCTGCCTTCAGCTGAGAGGGGAGAAAATTGGGGAAATGCAGGGGGCAGCCATGGGGGGGGACACGGGAGTTGCCCCGCACCCAGGCACGCTTCTGGAAGCCCCCCCGGGTGCATCCAGGACCTCATGGCCTCGTTCGGTGCCCCCCCGTGTGCCATGGAGGGGCGGGTGGCAGGGCTGGCTGCTGCCAGGTCAGGACAAGGAGACATTTCTAGCCCTGCTCGTGCATGTCCTGCACTGCAGCAGCTCTGAAACCCACCCTCCTGCTGTGCTTTCGGCTCTTTTGAGTCCCACGGTGGAAGGGTTTTAAACAAGTGTGGAGGCTTCAGGTGCAAGGGCTGGAGGCTTCCTGCAGGTCTGCACAGGAGCAACCACACCACCGGGAGCTGAGCACCTCCAGCTGCCCTGCTCGCTCTGTCCCACAAGAAGCAGCACTGGGCTGTGCCTCCAGATGAGGTTTGGGGCTCTCAGGGCCCCCCAAACCCCCCCCTGCCACCCCAGGGCTCATCCAGAGGTTGCACCCAGGATTTGGCAGGGGTTTATTCTACCAACGCGCACAGGGTTGCTGGAGAAGCAGGGAAAAGGCCAGCCTCTAAAGTCTCTGAAGGTGGCAGCCAGGGCACAGCCACCTCCCTGGGGACACGGGGACAGCCCCAGGCTGCGGGGACACGGGGGTGGCACGTCCCTCGTCCGCTGCACCGCGAGACCCAGCGGCGGCTTCGTGCCACCGGCAGCATCCCGGCTGCGAAGGGGGTGGAAAAGGGCAGGGAGGGCGCAGCCCCAGCCCATCACCCCAAATTTCTCCTGGAGGAGAGGAGCCGGTCCCTGCAGAGTTTACACTGTGAGAGGGGGAGCGGGTGTCTCACGGATGGAAACAAGCTGCGGGTGATGAATCCAGGGCTAAATTAAACACTGCCGACAGCTTTAAATAATCAACTGTCCTGAGCTGGGACTGTTTTTATCGGGGCTTGGAGAGGGAGCTGCTGATGAGGGCAGGCTGCCGGGCCGGGGGAATTTCAGCAGGGTAATGCCTTCCTGGGGCTCCCACGCTCTGGGTGCTGGGGGATTTGGGGGCTTTTCCTTCGGAGACCGGCTCCTGCAGAAGGTCTTGCAGGAGATGGAGCAACGCCAGGAAGAGGAAAGTCCCTCCAGCTTACAGCGTGCTCAGAAACCTCCAGAAAATACAGCTCGCTCGTGAAAGCCATGCCCCAGAGAGGCAAATTTCCAGGGCGGAAGGGCCCCGGCAGCAGCTCCATCCCCAGGGACGGAGCGTGCCGGAGGAGAGCTCGGCAGCAACCCCCTGCCAAGTGCCAGCCCCACAGACCCCGATTGTCTGGCTGTTAATCCCGAGCCCCCGCGCTCAGGACGTCGCCTTCTTGAGTTACAGCCTGGGGCCAGCCGGGCTGCGGAGGGGCCCCAGCAGCAGCTGGGGGAGCCTGGGGGGGGGCTGAGAAACGGGGCAAAACCTGGCAGCCAGCAAGGGCAGGAGGATGGGACGGCTGCTACCGTGCCGTGCCCCCGTCCTTCACCTCCCCGCGGCTCCACGTGGCCCCACGATGCGCTCTGGGTGCTCGGCGGTGCCCCAGGACGTGTCACCGAGGCCACGTCTCACGTCCAGGGGTGGCAGGGCTCGGCGCAGCCCCCCCTGGGTGTGATGGATGCCCTGGCAGCTGCTGCGCCCTGCTAGCCGTGCCGTCACGCAGCGGCAGCTGTCAGCCTTGTCCCCTTCTGTGGGGGGCAAAGCCACCGTGTGCCCCCCCCCCGGCCTTTCCCCGGAGCCCAGGGGTGGGAGTGGAGCCCTCCATGGGGAGGGGATGGGTGCTGATGGAGTGGGACCCCCGACAGCAGAGCTGGGGTGGCAGTGGGGCGCTGAGGCACTGCCTGCAAATGTCAGGGTGAGACAAATCCCCTGGTCACACACAGCCAGCAGCCCTAAAAGCTGGGGAAGGGGGCTGAGCCCCCCCCAGGGCTGGGTCCCCCAAGCCTCAGGACCCCAGGGGGCACAGCCGCATTCCCGGGTGCTGCCCACACCCCGGGGCCGAGCCCAACACTTGTCACTTGCCCACCACATGGCCCGACACCCGATACGGAGCTTGCCCCGCCACGGGGCCGCTTCCCCGGCTTCCTGAGCCAGGCACGGGCTCAGATGTGCGCGGGGCTCCGCGGGCAGGAGGCCGGGAGGCAGCTGGCCAGCTCCGCAGGCAGGGAGCCCCCGTGCTCCGGGCTGGGCTGGGGTCTTCTCCAGCACCCCTGAAGCTGCCCCCCACCCCTCCCTGCTCCCTGAAGCACATGGTTGTTTTTTATTTCCTGACCGGCTCAGCCCTTCGGGCAGGGATGCTCAGCGCCTCGCCGGGAGCTGCTCCGCGTCCCCCCAGCTCCAAAGCCGGGGCTGAGGCAGGAGCTGCCCACCAAGCACCTGCTCCTCGGTCACTCCTCGGAGCGACGGGGCTGTCACCCTGCCTCCCAGCACCGGGCAGCTGAAAAATTGTTTTCTTTTCATCAAAAGCAGGCCCGCTCCCTGCCCTCCTGTGCTAATTGGAAGAGGTTGAGCAGGCGTGGGGGGCTCGGCCAGAGAAAGTATTTTAATGAGGCTGGAGGCAGCCTGCGTGGCCGCCTGCTTCATCTCAGAGCCTCTCGGTTGCAGCTGCTGGGTAGTTCCAGCTGCGAGGCTCTGCCCTGCCAGCCTCGGGCCCCTTCGCAGCCCCCAGGGTCTGCCCTTGGCTCCAGCGCGCTGCTGCCTGCGTCCCAGCGAGGATGAGGAGGAGGAGGAGGAGGGATGCCAAGTGAAGGGCCGCAGTTTTGCATGTGGCCCAGGGCACTCGCAGCTCTGAGCGGGGGCAGCGTGGGAAGACCAGTACTTCTCCCCGCTGACAATGGGCAGATTGAAACTGAAAGTCTATTTCTTTTCTTTTTCTTTTTCTTTTTTTTTTTTTTTTTTTCCTCACGCTGGCCAAATGAGCTTACATCAGTGATCTCCTCCTGGAAAACAGGGAAATAAACCTTAGCCCGCTGGTGGGAGCAGCGAAGTTGCTTCCGCACACAATAAGCGGCAGCCTGCCAGCGAGCTGGACGAGAACAATAACCCCACGCGGACATGTGCCTGCGAACCGCATTGTCTGAGGGAAACCACATCCTGGGCAGGCTCCCAGGACCCACGAGTGTTGCAGCAGCCGTGCCGGTCCGTGCCAGTCCGGGTTTGGCAGTGCCCATACCGCAGGCACGACTCTGCCGGGGCTGTGCCAGGATTGCACGGGGTCACCGAGCGTGGCGATGGCACATCCATGAGTGTGCCCATCCCGTGGTGCCCACACCAGGGAGCAGTGAAGGTGCTCGTGGAGGTCAGGGTTGGTGGCAGCCAGGGCTCAGGGTAGGCTCCTGTGTGCCACCATGCCCCAGTGGCCAGCTGCAAGCTGATGCCCTATAGTCACAGCTGCCTTTTGGGGTATTCCCAAACGTTTGGGGCATATCCCAAATGCGTGATGGCTCTCTAGGGGTGCAGAGCACCTCAGTCCCTGGCCCTCCTGTGCAGACCATGGCAAGGCTCCTCAACAAGTGGTGTGTGGGGGGCTCAGTCCCCAGCCCCAGCCCCACCCCGGCTGTTTTTTCGGCCGGTGCATCCCAACACCTCTGTGGTGCTGGCTTTCAGCCGCCTTCTGCAGCTGCAGGAGCCTGTGAGACCTCGCGCCCTCAGGGACTCCCCTTGCTGTAATCCCAGCCGCAGTGGGAATAGAGCAAACACGGAGGAAGAGGCAGCCCCGAGCGCTCGGCAGCCACAGTTTACAATAAATCCTTGTCCGTGCTGTAAACAGTCCCCGAGCGGGTGTCAGAGGAGCGCAGCAGGCGGCGGGGAAGCCAGCACCACGCGCCTGCGATAAGGGCTGCCAGCCCCCGTGGCCGGGGGGCTGGGGGCTGCCCAGAGCATCGTTAGCAGCACCTTCTGCTGCGGC
This sequence comes from Aythya ferina, assembly GCF_964211825.1. Taxonomy (NCBI): domain Eukaryota; kingdom Metazoa; phylum Chordata; class Aves; order Anseriformes; family Anatidae; genus Aythya; species Aythya ferina. The sequence continues at coordinate 15,398,984 of NC_140306.1, forward strand.
CACCCCGGGTGGGCACAGCCCCTACACGCCCTGGGGGGTTTCCTGTCCAAATCCTGACCAGCAAAGCAGAGTGAGTGCATGAGCCCTGCCTTGCGTCCTCGTGGAATTCGGCGAGATTAGATTAGGGATGAGTGCTTCCCGTATTTTCTTATAGCAGTGATATCTGTGTTTTCAAATTGACCTCGCCATCGCTGGCTGATAAACCATAGGGGGGTTTGTTAGTTTTTTGGGGATGTTCAGTGCCCTCAGCTCTGCAGGAGATGTTCATGCTCTCCAGCAATGAGCATACTGCAAGCTGTGGATTTCGGCACGCTGGGCACTGCAGCAGTCGGGGCATTACAACGGTGCTGTCCTGTCCTCAACTGCCCGGGCACTGCCTGCAGGGTGCTGCGGGGACGGCAGTGGCTCCGCTGGGAGCGGATGGAGCAGGCAGCACACGTCTCAGTCACACTGTGCCATCAGTCCCTTCCCAACGGTCCCTGCACCGCTCTCAGTGCGTTGTTTTTCTGGATGGATTTGGTTTCCTACAGGCACTTCTCCCACAGCACTTTCCCCTCCTCCTGTGGGCACGAGGCTGCATCCAAAAGGCGCTGGGTTCCTGGATCTCACGCTGCCCTCCAGCCTCACAGCTGGGCTAACGAAGCCAGCTCATTACAAGCATCATTTCCCCCGGACAGGGCACTGCGCGCTGTCACAGTTTGCACCGTTTGTGGAGGTCTTGTTTCAAGGACAGGAAGAAATTACCCTCTGCTTTCATTTAAGTCAATCGAGTGCTTTGCTATTTGTGTCTGTCCATAACTGTTTAGCCTTCTCCTCACCATCCTCAAACCGAGTGTCACCAGACCTCTGCACCGCAGCACCCAGCTCCTTGGCCAGCCCCAGCCCTGTCCTGAGACCCTGGGAGGCAACAGGGCAGGGGCTAAACCTCCCCCACCACTCCGTCACTGTCCCTCCAGCTCTGCTCCCTCCCTGCCTGCTCCATCCGATGGCCCGAAGCGAGGCATTTCTCCTCTGCAAGGCTGTCACAGCTGCCTGAAGGCAAGCGATCGATTTTCATTTGGGGGTGGGGGGATCCAACAAAGCTGTCTCTGGCTGGCAGAGAGTTCCCCAGACAGGAGCAGCCCCTTGGAGAAACCTGCCAGCAGCATCCAGATGAAACAGCCCCCCAAAAATCACTTTGGAGATTGAGAGCTTGACAGTACAAACAAGAGCTTTACGGTCCAAATAAAAGCTTTGCGGTCCAAATAACTCCCGGGACCAAGTTAAGGCGTTAACAGATAAGAGCCCACAAATATCATCACCAAAAACTTTTTCAATGCAAGCTATGGCAAGCCGAGCGGCAGAACAATCTCTGCTCTCGGTTTTGGAGTTGGCAGAAGATTAATCGCTCCAAAGCCGCGCTGCACAAAGACATGAAGTGCCCCAAGCCCACGTTAAGCCCAGAGGAGCGCTCATTTACACAGGGTCAAGCCTGCTCCGGCTGTCCGCTCCGCACCGGAGCCGCTCTGAGCTGGAAATGGCAGCACTGTTTCGTCCCACCGGGAGGGAGAAACAATGCCGAATATTCCAGCCGGCCCTGCCAAGCGTACGAGCAATTAAAAAGTTCCCTCGTTACTCACCGAGCAGCCCGGAGGACACCACGGGCAGGGAGCTGCGGGCGCACCCCGCACCGGCCGCAGCGCGCCGAGCTGGGCGCGCAGGGTGGAGCCGGGTGCCGGGTGGGCCGGGGGCGGCCTTCATTCATAAAAGCAGCCCCAGGAGCATCTGTCCCGGTGCCGAGTGTCCTGCTCAGCCCCCATCCTGCCTGCCGGGCCCCGCGGATCTGCGAGCGGCAATTGCCATCTAGCGGCGCCCGCACCGCTCCAGCCCCTGCTCCAGCGCAGACGGGGCTGCGGGGCTCGCCTTAAGTCATCAGGAGCGACGCTGCTTTTCCCTTTAACTTTTCATTCCCTCGGCTCAAGGCGTACCTCGCAGGGGTGGAACAGTGGAACAGTTCACCGGATGCCTCTGCCAAACGTGTCTGCTGCACCGGGGGCTGGGGACAGGGAAGGGCGCCGTGCAGGTGCTGCTCCTGCGCTGCCTTCACGGAGGAAACCCCTTTTCCCCAAGGGGCTCCAGAGGCTGTGTCATGGAAAGAAGGAGGTTGTGTTCCTCTGGACGGATCCAGGCTCCTGCGTGCCTGCACCAGCACTGTGCTGGCTGCAAGGGTCAGCACAGCCCAGGGCCACGTCTGTGCTATCCATCTACACCTAGATAGAGATACACATCACAAAGGGTTTTCCCAGCTTCTTGGTCCTAATCCGAGCCCATAAACTGGACGCCCACAAGCGCTTGGAGAGCGTTAGGTGCATTCCTGGAGCACGTTTGATTTGGTTTCATCTGAAAGGAATCCAGGCTCTCCCGAGTCCGAGCTCTCCAAAGCCACTCCAGGATGAGATCCAAAGTGCAGCAAGTGGGGGAAGCTGGGAGATCAGTTTCCAAACTGAGCCCTGCTCCAAATTAACGTGCTGGAAAGGATGCAGCCTAGCAGGGCTTTGGGGAGCAGGGGCTTCACTGTCCAACGCCCCACCGCCAGTGCACTGACCCGGCCATTTCCTAAGTCCTGCCCATCAGAAAGGCCCCTGGGATGACAGCAAGTCCCAGGGTCAGAGGCAGCTTCATCAGCAGCTCATTTTTAGGGGCTCCATCCCACTGCCCCAGACCTGCTTGCCCCCCCATGGTGGCCAGGGCAGTGACGGGACACTCACCACTCGCTGCAGCAGAGGCGGTGGCGAGGCGGTGGCACGAGGCAGCTGAGAGGTGAGCCCTGAGCTTTCCCCCAGCTCGGGGCTGTTTCTGGACAAGCCCATCCTCCCATTGTGCTGCCTGCAGCCCTCGGTCTCCTGGGTGTGCGGGGCGCTCATTTCCCAGCTTCCTCGAAGCACACCCAGGCGCTCGGCAGGAAGGCGAGGTGCACTTTAGCAGCTGGAAGCGATCACCAGGCCTCTCCTACATAGGAAACGGGTGAATCCTGGCCAGCCCTGTGAGGCTGCTGACCCGGGGTCCTCCCTGTGGACACCCACCCTATGCCAGGGCAGAGGCTCCGTGCTTCCTGGGCAGGAGATGCTGGGGAAAGCAAGAGCGCACCGTGGAGGAACCCCCATGCTCAGGAGAAGAAGAGGAGCCCCGAAGATGCAGGGCACAAAGTTGGATGGGGTCCTGTGCCCCCTGCCCAAGCAGGGCCAGCCTCACTAGGTGACACCTGGGGGAGGCTGGGCTGCTGACTGCACTGCACCGTGGCTGAGGGAAGAGGAAAAGAGCAGAGAACTGGGGGGTTGGGGGAGAACCTGCCTCCCTCCCAGCTCGTGCGGAGGCTGGGATGACACCTCCCGGGGTCACTCCACCTCCGTGTGTGCACTGTGCTCGGAGAAACACTGCACAGGGCTGGGTCCTGGTGTTTTACTGCCGTCCCAAAGCCAAACGCAGCTCCAAAAAGGCTTTCTTTGTGAAAAAAAAAAAAAAAACAAAAAAAACAAAAAAAACCGTGAAGCCCAGAGATTTGCTTCCCTGGCCTGGGGGGTGCTGCATCAGGCTGAGTGCTGCCAGCCAGGGGAGCCAGCCCTGCCCTGCAGCCTGCGCGTGCCGAGGAGCCCCAGCTGGCCCCGAGCCGGTGGCACTGCTCTCCCTGCTGCAGGCAGCTGATGCTCTCCATTACAGCCCCTCACGGGTTGCTTCTGAGAAACCTCCTCCTTGCCCCATGCCAAGCCCTGTGGCTGGGTTCAGGTACGTGCCTCGCTTGAGGCATTAAGTTACCGAGCATGGCAGAGCACAGGAGGGGGCTCGTACCTCTGGCCGGGGGGCACTCAGGGCTCTCAGCCTTGTTCTGGCTGACCCCTGGGGTCTTCCAGCAGGCACAATCCCAGTCCTAACCATGGAGAACACAGATACTTGAAGAGGAATTATCAGGTATCGAAGCCTCATCTGAAAGGTTGTAATCTCCTGGTAAATAAGAGCCTTTTTTTTTTTTTTTCTTTGAAAGCGTGCTGCCCAGCACCATCCTGCCGCTATATTTAGCTTTTATATTAGCCAAGCACTTCATTCGCAGAGAGGTCGAGCCTCTCCCCAGTAGCACAGCCTGGACACGCACTGTGTGAAGGATGATCCCCTGCACTGCACCTCCCGGGGTAAGACAGATGTGAAAGAGCTGTCAGCACCCACGGGTGTAAATTTGGCAGGGCCTGGGCGGGTCAGGGCCCCATGGGTGCAGCACGGAGCCAGCTCCTGGCTGTGCCTTCGTGGGCCAAGTCCCTGCACACAGCAGAGACGGGCACCAAAACGTGACCCAACAGCTGCATTCCGCAGGAAAGCCCTAGGAGCTGCCTTTTTTAGCTCACTTGCAGCAAGTGGTGCAAACCCAGCTTGTGGAGCAGTTTTGTTTGTTTTTTGGAGAAAAGCAGGGGTTGCTGCCCACTGCTGATGGAACGGGTGTGCCTGGTGGCACTACCGTGATATTTTTCCATACAAAGCTGTGCAGAGCTTTCCTAGGTGGACCTACCAGGTCAGGAAGATGTGGCCAGGCCCTGCATGTGTCTGGTTTCAGTCTTTGCACTACCCACAGAAGAGGCATTTTGCTTTCCTAGGTGCATGAGAACTGGTCTACCATCCTGCACCCATCCCTCTGGCTCTTTGGGGATCTTACACTCCAGCCAGAGCTGCAAAAAAGTTAAGAGCACTTGCTTTCCAGATAACCCTGCAGTCACAAGGTCCCGTATTTGTGACTCTTCCCCTGGTGACACACTGCAGAAGGAAGGAGCCCCAGAAGGAAGGAGCCCCACAGGGTCCGTTTGCTGCAGATCATTTGTCTCAGCCTTCTCGCTCTGCTCCCTGCATCACACCCCGTGATGTGGAGGTGCCCCCAGACGAGCAGAGCAGGAACCCTGCATTAGCAATGCACTGTGCCACTCCTGCTCTTTGGAATGAAATCTGGAGAGAGCCACAACTGAGATAAAGCAGCACTTGCTTTATTGAATCCACAGCACAAGAATCCCAGTCCTGCCTTGCAGGACAACTTCCCTCTCTGTCACCTCACTCCTCCACAGGGAGAGGGTTCCAGTGCTGGAGCTGAGAGGGCGCAGTCTGCAGTTGCACCTCTTCTGTCCTTGCAGAGGGAAGCATGGTCACTGGTTTCTTTGCTCACTCCTTCTCTCTCCTTCCCCTTTACACGATTTGCCACATCCCACTTGCCGTTTTCTTCTTAGAAAGCTACTGGAAGTACAACCCTAGCTCTACATCAGTATGTTCTGCTTAGAAGGTCCCACCTCACTGTTGTATCAATATTAATCTTGCTTTAATATGAATAAATATTGGAAATCAAAGAATCCACTAGCTTTTCTTAGGGAAAAAGAGAAAACAGCATCTCTTGCTTCAGAGACTAAAAATGTCTTAACTGATGTTAAAAACCAACATTTGTAATCCTCAGTCATATCCACTACTGAAGGACGGCATGCAAGGCAACATGCAGGACATGGCAATAGCACGAGCACAACTGTGAATAGTCTTTGAAATACAAGCAAAATAACTAAAAGATATCAAAGCAGTTGCAAACCAGCTGTGGCTTTAGGTGCATTCATTAAATATAAATATATATATAAATGGTATCAAAAATATCAAAGACATCAAAGATACCCTGCCAGGGATAGTTGAGGTTTCTACATCACCTAGGCTGTTGTTTTAACATGTTACATTATTTTTTTTATTTTTTTTTTATTTTTATTTTTGGCTTTGTGCTTCTTTTTAATGCTTTTGGCTTCTTGATCTATTTGTTCCCATTCATTAATAACCTTGTCCCAGTCATCTCATCCTAACGCCAGCGGAGGGCTCCCCTACGTTCCATAAAGCTGGGTGTTCCACAGCTGACGGGTTACGGATGCAGAAGGCATGTTTCATGCTTACACACATACATTAACGCACACAAACACACCCCTTCAAGGGAATTATTACACAGAGACAGCCGCTGGGTTTTCGTGGGGAAGAGGAATCCAGAGGAAATATGACGATATCAAATGTAGCTTGATTTTCCATGAGATTGTACAGGGACGTTCTCCTCAGTCCAGGCGACTGTCGTTTTCAAGCCATGCATGGCACAGCCCCTGGAAATCACAAACTTCTGTTAGTAACACAGTATTGTTCCAACATCTTTAGGCACAAGCAATATCCATAACTCCCCATAATCATTTAACTACGATCCTCACAGGAATGGAAGCTGGCATATCTGTACTATTTCTATGATGAACATAAAAACCAGGATGCAGATCTACCTCCAACGAGAGAAAAGGAGATTCCTGACTGGAGACAGGCACACCGTGAAATTAGATTTTTTTTTCCCCTTTTCCATGCAGTCTGTTCCTACTCCTTTCTTGTTTCTAACTTGAGTCCTGGCAAAACAGCTGTTACATTTCTGTTTTATCTGAACACCTGCGTGTAACTCAGACTCACCTGGGCTTTGCCGAGCTGGGAGCACCCGGTGACTCAGATACCCAGCATCTGAAGTTGCTACCAATAGCTCATAAAAAGCTTTCTGCTGCTATGGATTTCCCCAGACATCACCACCAAGGCCATGTTCTTACCGCCACACCCCACGGCAGGGCTGTGCACACACCTTTTTGGCTGTCCCACATCTCAGACCTCTGCAACCCTCACTGCAGACGCTCGAGGGAGCCACTCGGCCAGGTCACACCCAGCATGTTTTCCCAAATCCTTCACCATCATCTGGAGAGAGCTAGAAGGGTTGCTACACTTTTGAGGTTTTGCATTACTCATTCAGGCTCTAGTTTGGGATGCTTCCTCACTGTTTCCACTCTAACAGAGCTATTGGCGTCCCGTGAGTCAGGACCATTGCCCACCTCTCTACCTGAAGCATCATCATCGCCATTACCCAGAGCCTCCTGATCTCTAGAGCCACACAAGCTGTTCCCAGCTGCTGGTTGTGTCTTCATTTTAAGGCACAAGCATTAAGGTGACTCTTCCTCCATCTGGACTTCCACACAGTTCTCTCCCTCAAGCAAGTTCCCTGAGCAGCTCCTCTCGCTGGGTTTGCATGAAGTGCCTAGACAGAGCACAGACGGGCTTTGTGGCAGGGGAGGACTGTCTACAAGTCCTGTCTGAACGATGTGATTGCCCTGGGCACACACACTCCCCCCCTCACACCACGTACTCACCAGAACCATGATGGGGGTCCCCACATCCTCCCTCGCTGGGTGCAGCACTGAGAACTGGGGTGCCATTGAGTAAGAACTCCACACTTCCCTGGGGTTGCCTGTGTTAGAGACAAAGAAATGAAGCTTGGACAGGTCTTCTGCTCCCTTTAGAAGCTGTCAGGTGTTGGAGGCAGCCCTTTACCTCCAAATCTTGCCGTCTTCGGCTTCCACACATCTCTGGTTTTCCTTGCTTTGGGATATTTGAAAGTGATGTCCGTGCTGGCTCTGCTGGACACGCAGGGAAGCAGTGTGCACGTGCAGGCTGGGACAGCTCCGTCACCACCCTCCTGCTGCTCTGGCACACAGTCTGTGCCACCAGCACTGCCCTTACCTGTGCAGAGCACACTCAGCCTCCTCACCTGTGGTCCCCGCTGAGCTCACACACACACACACACACCAAACACACACACACGCTTCCATCGTGCTTCAGCCAAACCCTCCCTGTGACACAGCCCTGCCCAGGGAGCTGCCTCTGTACCTCCCGGGGCTGTGTGAGCACTTGCCCAAAGCAGCCTTTTCCCTACCAAACATGCTGCTAGCAAACAGTCCTCCCCAGACACTATGCAGCCCCTGCCATGACAGAGCAGCAGGGCTATCTACATCCCCACAAAGTCCCCCAGCGGAGCTGCCAACAGATCCAGCCCTTCCCCAGGGAAGAAGGGTTGGGAAGCCCAGATGATGCCCAGCATTAACCAGAGCTTCAGCTGTGAAGCTAAATTGCTACCAATCGAACCCAACTGTCCTTGCTAAAAACCGGGATGAATCCCACACAAGTTGCTCCTGCTCCCAACTTCCTCCCAGGCCTTGGGGCTGTCTTCTGCTCTCTGCTCACTTCTTGACCCAAGAGTACATGGCACCAGGAGCGCCTGACCCTGACATGGACACATGCCCCTGGGACCTTGTCAGCAGACAGCAAAACATGATGGGAAATCTTCCAAAGCAATGCATCCTTTCAAACATGCCATTTCAGGCAAGAGACAAGCACTGACAAATTTTCAGTTTTATTAAAAAAAATCTAGCAGCAAAACCTGTAACAATTCAAAAAAAAAAAAAAAAAAAAAAAAGAACATGACACAGAGAAAGAGACAGAGATGGAGAGAGACAGGCTTGGGGTTTTCTGCACCATTCACTCAAGTTCCTTGTAGCGGGCAAACATGACTCTCCTGACAGCATCTCGGTAAGTCTCGTTGGACTGCCTCTTGTTGGGCTTCCCTTGGGCCCCCAAGCCAGGTCCCTTCTTCCTATTTTCCACCTGGAAACAGACACAACTAGGATTAGTGATTTCTGCTCTTTGCCTGCTTCTTCTGCCTGCAAAGAAAAAGCTTCCCCTGCACTGCTTCGGGACAGCCGACTGCTCCTCCCATGTGGACAGGGATAAGAAGAAACGACGTGTTCCTCCAGAAGCTGTTTGGGAGAAACTCCAGGCCTTTGCGGGCAACAAAAGCACAGGCAACAAGTGCCCGGTGCGAATAAATCCATAGGACAGTCTGTGGAGACCAGCACTAGCATATGGTGCGGTAGGAGCAGGCAGCCAAAACGTGCAATGCCAGCAGACGAGAGGCATCCGTGTGCAAGCATGGATCGAAGCAGAGCAAAGGAAGTGCCAGCAAGAGAGCTGGGCGCCCAGGGAGCTGTTTGCAGTTAGCCTGCACTTGCAGGAGCTCAGCTGTTCTCTCCTCTAATAGTGTTCCCATGGGAGCTGGTAGCGCACTTAGAATTTCAACCAGTTTTTAACGACTGGCATTTGCAGCCAGTGTCTGAATTTTTCATTAATACCTGCCTAGAGTTAGCCCAGGAGAGCTGAAGGCTGAAAGCTTCCCTTGCTTTTAAGTCTAACTTCTCTGGCTACCAGAGATGTGATCAATTAGGCCGGGAGATCAAAGTCCTGTGGGGCTGAAGTGGGCACATGGCTTTGCCCAGCAGGACTTGGAAGTGGGAAGAAGGCACATCTCTAGGGCTCTTTGGAGAGGTTTCTATAGGGATTGTATGAGGGCTGTGCCTTGCAATCAGCTTCCCCCTCCAGGCCCAGGAGTCCCGATTGGAGGTCAGACCTCCCAGAGCGCATCGCTAGAGCTGGCTCTTTGACAAGGCCCGTTTTATGGCCGCAGGAAGCTCTCCACGAGGACCAAACAACAGCTGGAGCGAGTTCCTGCTATCTAAACCGATGAGGGAAAGTTGCCTTGTGTGTGTGGGCTCAAGCAAGCACGTCACAAAGCCTCAAATATTTGCCTTTAACAATATACTCAACTGCGAGCTGGGTGTCGCAATGCAAGCTGCACTGCAAGTTGTGGTGCCCTTCGGTGAGGAGCTGGCACCGTGCAGCAAGGCAGCCAGGAGACAAACCCGCTGTGGCAAGCAGCTCCAGCTGCAAGGGTTCAGTGCTGCCCACCAGCCCCATGGCAAGCAAAACCCCAGGCTGTTTGTTCCTGCTGTTTCCAGGCATCCCATGTCGCCCACTGAACACGTTTCTGCAGAAGAGTGGCCTCAGTCTTTTGAAGCCCTCAGTGGTGTCAGCATGACTGTCTGCACGTGAATTAATCCACTGGAAAAGGCTGTCTTATTTGCTTGACTGACCATGTTATCCCGCAGCTGCTAAGATTGCTTTCCCTGCCACTCCAGAGGTGACGTTTAACCTAGCTCTGCAGCACTCTGCCCAGCATCAAACCGTGCCCTCAGCCCTGCCCATACAGCTGTGAAGGGGCAAGAGAAACAACCCGCAGGAGAACAGCCTTCCTTTCAACTCAGGTAAGCCCCCGAATGCTGTCTCAAGGGCATACCTGAGCTGTATGGGGGAGCAGGAGCTAGCAGCAGTGGGTACGAACCACTCAGTGGAATCACCAAGGACAAAACCCATGAAGCTATTTCAAACTGCAGGTTGCAGATGACTCAAAACCAAATGTCAAGTGCAATTAACACATTAATACCTTGTCGCAGGTAAACCCTCTCCAGACCAGACTGTCCCGGAAGGCAGGATCTACCCAGCCCTGCTTATTCCTGAAGTTCGTTTCAGATGATGTACACTGGTATTCTCTTTCAAAGCCCAGCACTTAAAATTGCAGCAAGAGCTGAGCAGGTGCAGACACACAGCAGCACACACCCAGGGGCTTTGGCTGCGCTCACCCCTCCCAGGAGAAGGCCCACCTTTTCTCTCCGTTGACGTAGCTGCAGAGCACTGAGCTGGTGACCTGCTCAAATCCCAGCCTGCTTTTGGGCAGGTATTAATCAGACGCTCACGCCCTCCTTACTCACCGTCAGATCGTTTTGAACCCCTCCAGATCCATAAGGATTCTGGACCTTTTCTCCCGCCAACATACTCGCGGTCCCTCCCCGCCTGCAAAGCTAATCAGCGCGCATATTACTGCATCGAGCGGGTGCTGAGTCACACAGCCTGACTCCTGCTGGAGCTGGGAACTCCCTCCAGCTCTCTTGGGCCACATTACCAGCTTGAACAACAGTGATTCCTTCTGAAGGGAAGGCAAGGCTCACCTCCATTGGTGAGGTTGTACCCTGCTGGTTGTAGCCAAGGCCTTTCGTCCACCCTGTGGACTGCAACATTCGGTTTCCTTTGTTGTTACTGTCAATCCTTGGATCATAGTCACTGGAAAAGAGACAGAATCAATTGTACAGCTTTGCAATGTTTTGAACACATGCCAGAGATGTTTAGCTCTGCTAATAGCACCTTCATTGACATTCAAACCTCTCCTGAGGGGTATTTCCAGTTGTTTACAAGGAACACACTGCCTGAAGAAACCAACACAGTGCACTGTGTGCAGAGTTCAGACACCTCTGACAGTGTAGCTAACTCTCTGTCCCACCTCAGGGGATAATACACCGGGACACAGGAAATGAGCTCAGGCTCCAAAATATTTATGGTACAAGAAGGCCAGAAGCATTCTGTTCTTGTATTTCTTAATCTGAGTTTTAGCAACAGCAAGAAAGTGAAGTCTAATCCCTGCTGCTCCAGGAGATCTTTCTTTTCTCCCAGTGCTGTGAGCATTGTGGTCACCAAGCTCAACAGATGCAGTGTTGATTTGGACACGCCTTCCCCCACCTTGTCATTACTCATCCAAAACCATTATCCAAAACCCATAGTTTTGAAAACTGTTCTGCACAAAAATAGCTGCCTGCATTCAGACAAGTTCTACTTTCTGGCTGCTGCTGACACTGCACACAAACTGCTTTAGTTTATCCACACCTTTTCCAGGAAAACAGAGGGAAGAGAAGAAACAGATTTTTTAAACTGCAAAATGTGAAGGAAAGGTCCTCTTTTGAGGTGCTGTACCAGAAGGGAAGAGGCACGTAACCAGTTTTGTCTTCAACACATGCCTAGCAGTTCCTCAGCCCACTGGAACACATGAGCTTGCAGCAGGCAGACCTTTTGAGAGCTCCACACAGCACGCACTTTCTTCCTACACCTACTCTGACTGAGATGGAAACAGCTAGTGTTCCTCTGAGTCAGTAGAACAGAAGAAACACAGCTTTGCTCCTTCTTCTGATGGCTAAACGCCAGGAAAGGAGGACAGCGAGTGCCTTGAGGATGTGCTGACTGGGAATGAACTGCGCCCTGCTCCCTATGTCCGGCCAGGCACTCTCAAAACCCCCATCCTACCCATACAGTACCCATCTGCATGTCTCTGCCTTCCCCTAAGGCCTTGTCTCCAGCTCTGCACTACATAACCCTCGCCTCTTCCTACCTTCTCTGAGAAGTCCTGCAGCTTCTGACAGACTTGCACTTTGGGGAACTCTGCCCACAAGAATCACAGCCTGATCGTTACTCTTGTACATTACCCCACCAGCCAATTCCTGGCCTCGATGTGCCAGCAGCACACATGCCATCATGGCATCAGCAGCCCAAAAGACATCCAACCAAGAGCAGATGTTACCTTTCCGAGTCCCGGTCATATCTGAGTCGTTTCCTCTCTGGTGAATCCATTTGCTGGAACTTCTCCCTTCGGTCATTTCCTTTGTCTTTGTATCTCCCCTTCACAACAGAAAGAACAAATTAAGTACAGGAGCTATGAAGGATTTGACACTGCACAGGTAGCTCTCACCTCAGCCACTAATCCTCAACTGAGAAGGAAATCTGTCCTGCAGACCCACAAACACCGGATGTTTCTAGGACCCACAATCCACTTATTCTGTCCTGATGGCATCTGTTGCTGCCAGACCGATGGTCGCAGCCTTCCCGCTACGGCACCCTGAGCAGCTCTGCTAGCTTCTGAACAGCAGCCACAGCTCTCCCATTCCTGGCCAGGCAGCAGCAGCTGCCCATACACTGCATCAGTTTCAAATAGAAATCTGTGTCCCACGTAGCTCATAGCCCAATGCTGGCTCGCAGGGTGACAGAACCACCGCTCAGAGCCTTCTGGGAGGAAGGCAACCTGCTCCTAGAAGTCACGCCGTAATCTAGAAGTCCAAATGCAGAGCGTGTCCGCATTTCAGTTTAAGACTCTTTGCCCAGGCTACAGACAAGTGTAAAAGAGGAAGGTCTGCCTGGACCAACATTCCCCCTAGCACAGGATGACAAACAGAAGTCTGCCCACCACCACAGACCCACCTCACGCTCTCTCTTCTCCAAATATGCCAGTTCCTGCTCAGATCGTTTGATCTTCATGTGTATCTCCAGGTTTTGCTGGAAGAAGGAAAACAGAAGGCAGAGTCAGCAGAGGACACAAGCTTCCCCATTTGCTGCAGTATAAATAAAGCAGCATGCCCTTGCACCTGCACTAATCCAGATGCAACAGCCCCCCATGCAGCCCAGACTATCTGCTCACCCAGCAGGAAAGGCTGTGGGACAGCCTTTCCAGCCCCACAGTAGGAAAGCAAGCAGTCCTATTTTAACCTGCGTGCAGTTTGGTCCCCCCAGAAGCAAGAGCTCAAAGAGTGCAGAACATCGGAAGGCATGCCTAAACTTCTTCCTGCTATTGCACTTGAATGTGCCAGCAGCCCACTCTCCCCAAACTTGAGCTGTATCACTATAGCTTAAAAAGTCACAACCTGCTATTATGGCACTCTCAAGGCAGGAGCAAGCAGCTCACACAATGCTTTGAGCAGAGCTTTGATGGGAACTTTGCCTGCTACTGTGTCAAACTCAGAACAGCTCTTCCCACACAGTCACTGCGTCTTCTCCCTCTATCACAAAGCTCTTGAGCCAACGGCAGCTCACATCACACATACAGCCCCCCCCGCCACCAGCTCCCCCATACCTTGTGCAGGTTGGAGAGCTGCTGGTGCTTGATGAGCACTTCCTTGTTGGGAAACTGCCTCCTGCACAGCAAGCAAGCCAGCTTGTTCCAGTCAGTCAGCTTGTCGTCGTTCGCCTTGGCCTTCCTCTGCTGCTCCTCGCGCTGTGCCGGTGGGTGGGGAGGTGGCAGCCACTGCGCCTGTTCCTCCTCTTCCTCCTCCTCTTCGTTGTCACTGTCTCCTCCGTACTCTCCCAGAAGACCTATCAGAGGGTTCACCACCTTGGGCTGGGGGAAGAGGCAGAAAAACATGACAGTTTGTCGCACCAAGCCTTCTCTGCCAAGCTGGGCTCTGCTTCCCCAGCATTGTGAAGCAAACTGCCCTGGCCATTCTATCTCCAATGCTCTCTCCAACAGCAGGAGAAGCTGGCACTTCTGCCACCCAAGGTCAGAGCCAGGCTGTGGTGAGCCCCCCTAGTCACCTGCCCTACCTTAAACAAGCCAAAAATCGATCCTATGGAGCGTCTTACCGGGGCTGCACTCTCATCCTTCTTCGCAGAGGGAGGTAATGGTTTCTTAAAGACGTCTTCTGCAGAGAACTTCTCCTCTCCAGACTCATTCTGAAACAATTGAGACCAGGTGTTAAGACTGCTGTAGCAAAGCTTCAGTGCAAGCAGCAACTAATCACACGTTTAACAGGCCTCCAAGGAAACCAGGCAGTCAGAAGAAATGAGGTGGTGTTTTTGGTGGCAGACATTCCAATTCTGGGCATCGCCTGAACTATTTCTCCTGGAGGTAGGCCCTTGGTTTCAGGGACAGCTGAAGCAGTTGCCATTCTGCCTCAGCCTGATCCACCCTCACCCTCTGCTGGACTGTGATGCTGGCCATGGCCCCAGCTGCAACTTAAACCAGTGAGGGAGCTGGTGCAGGGCCAGCTCAACATTTCAACACCTCTGTGTGCACAAAGGATGTGGAGATCATGTGCAAAGCAGCCCCCAGAGCCAGTTAGCACAGGACCAGGGAAGCTCACCAGTGTATGACGAGCTCCAGTCCTGCTTCACTGGGAGAGAACAGACCAAGCAGAAGTACTACGTGTGGGGAGAGGAAAGGATGACAATGCCAGTTTCCTCTGCCATGTCTGTGGTACATGACCAGGCTCAACACAGTTCTTTCATTTTCAGGATTTTCTCCTGGACAAAGACCACCAAAGACTGTAGTTACCTAGCATTGTAACAGGATGAGGCTGTGATGCTCACTTGCATGCTCAGCAGCACAAACAATAGGCTTGGGTGAAGCTTCACATCTACATTCTTTACAGAGAATTGCTCTGATGTTGCTCTGATGCCCTGGACGTGCTCTAGTTCAGTGGTTCATTAGCTACTCATGTTTGACTGGGGAAAGACAAGAGCTATGCAACATCTTACCAGGCTTGCACTTTCGTCCTTTTTCACAGAGGGTGGTAATGGCTTTTTGAAGACATCTTCTGTGAAGAACCTCTCCTCTCCAGGCTCATTCTAAAAAACCCAAGATCGGGCATTAGACCATTAGCAGCACAGGGCTCAGGGTGCACACAGCAGCCACAAAGCCAGTTCTGAGCATCTGTGGAAACCAGAAAGCCAGGAAAAGCAATGGGGGGATTTCTGCTGCAGATGCTTTCACACTCCATTCAGCCAAGACCGACGTTTATCCTCGGTCAGTGCCCTTGGAAGCAGGCATTCTCCACGCCAGATGAGATTCCTTGGCAGGCTTGGTACCATCATCAGGGACAATTACTCCCCTCAGGTCCCAACTCCCCAGGATCAAGCACGCCACAGAGCACATCCAGACCAACAGGTAAGGAAGAAAAAAAAATCTGCATTTGTGACTAAAACACTTCTACCAACTCCTGTGGTCTAATTCACTCTACTCGGCATTCCTCAGGCCGAGTCAGTATCCCAGCACAGTTGTGGTAGATCCTGCTCAAAACACCCACGCTCAAACATTGTTTTGGACAGCTACTCCCACTCAGCAATTCCCCACGTTGGGGAAATAACATTTGCTCACTGGGAGTAGCACTAAAGGGCTGGACTCTGGGAGGAACCGTACAGGATGTCCGTGATGAACTCCTATCTGCATTCGATCTTGGTTCACCTTTGCAGTCCATCTGCACTGCTTGCTTCATCTTCCTGTCTGTCTGTGATGTTTGGAGGGGGCAGGAACTGTGGTTAGGGAAGGGCTGAATCTCTGTTATTATCTGACCTGATATGTTCAGATACGCCTTCTATATTTTTGCTGGCTCTGTTACAACAGTTGGGTGCTTTCAGCAACGGGGAGTGAAATGCAAGTCTCAATTACATGGCTGTTTCTGAATCCTTTAGCATAAGGAAGGGATAAGACTTAATGTTGGGAGACAAAAATTTCAAGAACTTGTCCCCGCCTCGCCAGAACCATGTCCCTGGCCTGCTGGTGACCCCATGTATTTCATCACTTTCTCTCACAGACTCTCCCCTTTTTGAATCCTCTAAGAATTTTTTTTCTAATATCCATTACCTCAACCTCCTAGCCTCAGATCTCTGACCATTCTGACACCTGGAGTTATTTACCTTAGAAGAAGTATTTTTCCCTTTCTCCTTTTTGTCCCTGTTGTCCCTGTTGTCTCTGTTGTGTGGTTCCTTCCTTTCATTTGTCCGTTCTTGGCTTCCATGTCGCCGCCTTTTGTTCTCTACAGGTGATGAGCAGGCTTCTCGGTCTATCGTGACTTCTCTCTGAAAGAGGCATAGGAAAAAAAAACCTTAGCTGAAACCCTACAATCTTCGTATCAGACTTTTTGTCCTTATTTGGCTGAGGAGACCAGCACAGTAAGAAGGGACTGCAGAGCCTCAGATAGATGAAGGAAAAGGCTTCAGGACCTTGCTGGGACAGAAGACTGTCTACTACAGCTAAGCCACGAGACCACAACCCTGCTCACAAAGAGCATGGACATTTCCAGTTTCATAAAAACAAGACAACAGTTCCAGAGAACCTCAGCAGATGGCTCTTTTTTGGGATCCTTGTAACTACTGCTGGCCAGGCTTAGGGAGCAAACGGATGAAGACAGAGCTCTGTTGTCCATCTTTTAGTACAGAATTTAGTAGAGAATCTTTTAGTGTCCATCTTTTTTTACTGTTTTCAAGTAAAGCTGAGTGAGGATGCTCTTTTCTTAAGTCTGCTAACCACAGAGACCAACAGCCTTCCTTCAGAGGCCAAGGAGGCAACCACAGCAAATGGTTCGACACACAGCTGATGGACTCCTAGCCTCTCATGGTAACATTTTGGAACACAGATCCCTTTTATACAGGTCAGAGAACTGAGCAAGAGAAACAAAGCTAACTCTGTGTCCTTATGCAGTTCTATGCTAGCCCTCTTCAGGCTGCAAAATCTACTCAGAGAAAGGCAGTTTGTAAGAACATGTCACGTGTAAAGCTTCCTTCACGTGCACTCACCTGAGTCCTGGGGTCGTAGTATGTCCCAGCTATGGGATCGTAGTAATTCCCAGTTTCAGGATCGTAAATGTATGTGGACACATCTGATGGAGCTGAATGGAGAGACGAGTTAATATCAGAGTCTTACAAATGCAGAACTTGCTCTTTACAAAGAGAAAAGCAAGAGTAAACCTTGCACTGTCAAAAGGATCAAGAGTGGGAAAGAAGCAATTTTCTCCCCTGGTAAGACAGGCGAGAGCAGTCCTCACATCACTCTACCTTCATCTTTTCTCTCTTAGGAGTAATAAGGTAGATAGGTTTTCACAGTTCTTCTGTTTTAGGACTGGCAAAAATTCCCCATCAAAACACACTTACAGGGGCTGTGCTGAGATCACCAGATCACAACACTTGACCGGACAAAGATATGAAATTCAGTAATTTCCCAAAGAATGGGTTGATGTGTTCCAGGCTCTGTTCCCACCCACCCCTGTGAACAAGGAAGATCTGTGCTCTTATAAACAATCTCCTGTTTGAAGTGATGACGCTCCCCACATCCCTTCTGTCTCTGGGTACATGAAAGCTCCCGACAAGAAACAGAGCAAACTGTTTCTACCGGGAAAGCCAAAGGCTTTAAGGGTAGGGCCATAATATGAGGAACGTCTCACATTTCCAAAATATTATTTAGACAGAGCTCAGCAATGCTACATGTATGTTAGTTAAATTATGGCAGGGGGTTCTGGCTACTGGCACTGCTGCAGTGTATTTTCCTCTGTCTCATCTGGAAATTACCAGGCTGATTTTATCCCATCAGTATGCTACAACAAGGAAAAGCAAGCAGCAAGTTTTCTTTATCTGCATGTAGCTTTTGCACAGTAAAAGTATGGAGAAACCCATTATCAGATAGGAAAATGTGACTAAACAAAGTTGGCAAAGGAACTCAGAAGTGGGTGTAGCAAATAAACCTACTCTTAGTCTTTAAAATATTTTTGGGCTGATTTCTACATGTCAGTGCCCTTTTAAGGAAGTAAAGTCTCCGCAGTAGGAGTGAGGCAGAGCTTAACTTACACTGTGCTCTGGTGCGTCTCTGTGATTCGTTGCCCCTCCTGTCTCTCATGCCCCTTCTGCCCTGGATTAAGTGAACAACACAAACAGATCAGAGACTCTCTGACAGACATCATATTGCTTCTCCTCCCTCCCACGGGCCCAAAGTTCAGGAAAACAGTTATTTAGCTCCTCTAAATAGAACACCATCAGGCATAATTTTTCATCTACAGAATGACGGACAGTATTGCAAGGCAGGAGACCTCCATAGCCCCCCTGAATCTTTAAATCAGCTACTCGTGGCAATCCATTTGAAAGCCCCAAACCCATTCAGTATGGGAAAAGCCTTGCAGTCTGTAACACAACCACTGGAGAAGAGACGCTCTCTTCAGGAACTGAGATCAGCCATCAGTAAGTCAACCTGTAAAAGCCTGTTACACAGTAATCCACACCCAAATTCCCTCATGCAGCATCTGTGCTGACCCACATTTCCATGTGCATTATAACCGTTGTGGCACAGTAGCATTGAAGAGCATACTTGAGCATTATTACCCCACCTTCCAGCACGTTGAAGTTTCAGCAGTCCAAAGGGAAAAAGCCTAACGAAGTCATGCCCACTGCCCTCGATGCTCCCACCCTTCCCTCCCAGTTGCAGCTGTGCCTACCTGTCCATAGTAGGAATTGTCACTGTGCTCCCCGTAGTCATTCCTGCTGAGATAAGCATTGCAAGTAAACATCAATCCGGCTTCAAGTTAACCTCAGTGTACTCAAAATGATCAGCAGAACCAATAAAGACAGAAAGACCATCTTCACTGGCCACATGTCAGATTGTGTTCATGCCAGGAGACAGAGAGGCTTTGCAGATCGCTGTCTCCACTAGAGTTATGCCCCCTCTCTGCTTGATCAAAGAGCAGCTGAATCTCCCCAGCTGCTTTTGAAAAAAAAAACAAAAAAAAAACCCACCACCAAACCTATTAATTCCTTCACAATGAGATTTGACAGCTGGACAACAACAGAAAGCCACCTACTACAGTGGCTAGTCCCATACTGCTCAGACCCTGAAGCTTTTTCTAGCTCTGATACCTCACTGTGCACTTTGTTAGGCTGCAGGAACATCTGCACTAATTCATTTACCAACCTCTAAGGACGAGGTCTGACAACACACCTCTAGCCTCGCAGCACGTCACACAAAGGGCAACCCTACTGACTTATTCATCCTTACCTTCTCCTCCCGGTAGCAAGATTCACTTCCACTGTACGACCATCAATGCACATAGGGGGATCCAGATTCTGCAGTATCTTTAGCACCCTCAGTGCCTCCTGTAAAATGAAAGGAGAATTTCACATCTCTGCAGAGTGAAGTCTGTTTCTGCCTGAAGAGAAGGTACATCCTGCACCTACAGGATGACGATAACAGGACAAGAAACACAATACTCTAAATATTAGTGAGAGATATTTAGGGTGTGACAAAAAGGATAAATACACTGCTAGGTTCTCTGCTTGTCTCACAGCCGTTTTCAGCAGCCAGCTAGGGGCTGTGTTCTCCTAGGGCTGCTGGACAGTGCAGCACCATACGGCGGCTCTTGCCCCACAGAGTTTTGGTTTGGCTCTCTGGACCAATGCAAAAACACAGCTACAGAGTCTGGAAATCACTCTGGCTAAGGAGAAAATGTGAACCCTCCAGCGTGGAACTGTCTGTTAATTAAGATTCTTGCCTTTTGTGGACAGAAACCACAGAATTCAAGTTCCCTGCAAACAAAATACCTGTGCAAGAGACAGTCCAGTTTAGGAGGGTCTACAGAGATACGTATCAGGGCAAGAAACTCACTCAACATCACAGTTTGTGACAACATTCTTTAGCTCCTCATGTCTTTAACTTGTGACCAGCAGATGTATCAGATGTTCCCTGTGTCTAGCCAGACAAGCAGGAGTGGTCAGTAACTCTCTACAGAGCAGCTGCCCAACAAGTGCAGCTATTTCTTAGAGTCTTTTGTTCCTGTGCCTCCTCTACTTCTACGAGCCACAGATGCCAACAGGGGGAGCATGTGAAAACAGGAAATTACTTACAGCATGTGAGTCCAGTTCAATGAAGCCATAGGTCTGCCCCATCCGGCCAGCTTTGTTCTTCATGATGCGCACTCTGGACGTGGAGATCTGCACGTATGGAGCCAGGAGCCCCACAATCACTTCTGGGGGGGTGAATCGTGTAATACGCTTCAGCATAATTGCTGAGAAGGACAATGAGAGAGGTGGCCAGGAAAGAAAAAAGTGGAATAAAAAAAGATTATTCAGATCCAGGCTTACTGTCACAGCAAAAGGCAAAAACTAAACCCACCCAAAGCAACAGCACAGCTTCTTGCAGTTGGGTCTGGAAGCTGATACTTTTTTCCTCTCTAGTTTGCTCAGACTACTCCCTCCAGTTGCTCACCTTTCCTTCCCAGAAAACAGAGCAGAAAGTAGTCCCTAGTCCCCTCTCTCCTCAGAGGAGATTAGACCAGAGTAAATTCTGGCCAAAGGAGACTTCTGCTGCTGTGCCAACTTAACTGTAGCATCCTGAAGTCGGCTTTCTTTGAATTAATTTTCCTAAGGGCAGCATGCCAGCACCTTTGAAGCTGGACAGGCCACCATTACTTGATGCCATGGCTTTGCACAACACAGAAACAGCTTCCAGAGGTTTTGGTGAAATGCTGCCCTTTCTGCAGATAGCCTCATAGAGAGCAATCAAGAGGAATCCCAAATCGGGCTTTCTGCTACTCACTTCTGCTTCCTCCACCTTCCTGTGGTGTGGCTTCCTCTGCTTCTCTCTGAGAAGGCATCTCCTGGTGCCTGTCCATGTCCCTTCTCTTCTCCTGCGAGGGCCGCCGCTCTCTCCCCTCATCTCTTTTCCTTGGCTCCTGCTCTTGAGGCTGGCACTCCTGCTGTGGAGCAGGAACTGAAGGCTGGACAGGCTGCTTTGGAGATCCGGGTTGTGCTGGTAACTCTTGCTCAGGTTTTTCAAGCTTTGCCTCTGCTGTTAGAGAAGAGAAACAGACTGGTTCCACATAAAACACTCCAGCACATATTTTGCTTCTGCTATTTTCTGGCCACTGCAACTGCTTGCCTTCAAAAAAGCTAGCCTATTCCATCCTCTGCACATCCCATGTCTTAATCTGCAGGGACAAGGCACACAAAGAGCAAGACAGACAGGCAGCTCATCCTTCCATTGCCCTGTTTTACATCAGGCTCCTCCTTTACTTCACCTCTCCTGTCAGAGATGAGACGTTCTGGCCTTTTTATAGGACCAGCTCTTGCCTGGGCACAGATGACTTAGGAATGGGTTTGGATATGGTCTACCTATGTCCGGGACAACCTACATGGCACTGGTACCCTTACTATGCCTGATCTACTCTTGAACACTCAAAGCTGAGCAGTATCAGCTACCGACTGCCATCCTGTCTCTATGCTAGGAGAAAACTGGGTGCAGACACCTGTGATCACTGAGTGAAACGCACCATACATGAAATCACTGATTTTTATTAGGTCTCTACTTGCCCCAAAATGAAGCACCCACCATGTGGAAACGCCCTGCCTCAGCCTAGCTCTGCAGCACAAAGAAGATAAATCCCATCACGCTTCCGTGCTCGAAGGCCTCTGAAACATCTAGCTTCACTTCAGAAGAGATCCTTGCCTATGCTCCTGAAGCTGTTAGAAAGGGAAGCCTAAGCTGTGGGGCTGTAAGGTCAGATATCACTAGCCCTCTACCTGCTGCTGAGATCCGTTCCCACAAAGAAAGAAACAAGTACAAGACCTAGCGCAGTAAAGCTTCAGTTGGACAGCCCCATACAAATTTGTCTCCAGCTTGCAGGGTGCAGTGAGGGCTCCACTTCATGAGCAGGACCTCATGCAGAATTTGCATAGGAAACCAAATTATGCAGACATAAGCACAACCCCAGACACGCAGAGAGCACTTCTCTTACTGAATTCTTGCTCAGCGGACGCGTCCTCTCCCTCAGAACCACCTCTGGACTCTGGGCCTGCTCTGCTCCCTGTAAGAGAGGCACATTAAAATCCACTTCAAGACCATCAGTCACAAAGCATGCAGGAGCCTAGGCAAAGTTGCAGCAATGAATGCAGACGCTCAGAGCCCTGCTTTGTCTCACCCAGCAATTAACAAACAGTCACGGAGAGATTACCTTATTATGTTCTCCAATCAGCAACACCAGGTTAGGGAGAAGCACGCACCACAATTAGTTATCACAGCATCTTAAAGCCCCTGTTTAATTTGTTCCTCCGTAGCTTTTATTACACTGCACAGCTGTGGTGACCAAGGGGGCCAAGTACACAAATTCTGCCTTCCTAATACTAATGAGGAGCTACAGTGCAAGGAAAGCAAGGCAACCACAGGGACAGCGCTTCAGTAAAGAAAGAGCTCTGCATCAGCAGTTATTTTAATGCCCTCCTGCCTAAGGTATGCACATAAGAAATGCATAACGTCACAAGTCTGCTCAAAGATGCAGAGTCAAAGCTCACAGAGGGTCTGGAATACCTGCTCATCCCAAAGAAATCAGATCCTCGAGGGACTGTGCTTTGGCTGTTGTGCCATCCCATGCTTAAGAGCAGAGGTGCTGGTGGGTGAGGAGAAGCTCCCAGAGGAGCTGAACTCCTTCCTTTCCACACACAGTCAGCAAGGTGAATTCAGCAATTCACAGCCCGGATCCTCAAATCTGAGAGCCTCAAAAGAGTAACACTAAAACCCCGCAGCTGCACGTCCCAAGGAAGGGGGGCTGAGGGGAAGCCATGCCACCTGCAGCAGCAGTGCTAGCTCACAGACCTGCAGGACACAACCTGTCACTCCAGAGGGGTGACAATGCCAAAGCAAAGGGAAGGAAAGGCCTCGTGCAGTAAGACCCCGAGCCTCACAGGAACAGAGAGCCTGCTACCAACACACGGCATGCACCACATTTAGTGTTGACAGGGAAAGGGGGCTAAACGAAGCCAAATTAATGATCCTCCTACGCAGTGCTCGCCTTGGTGCTCAGCCAGTTCCACCACGAAGGACGCCGCAGGGAAGGCAGAATGCAAACTTACTCGTCAGGACAGGTAAAACTTTTAAGCGACTAAACACAGGAGGACCAGGTGTACTCACCATCTCTTGGGAGCTTGCAATAGGAGCAGGAAGATCTGTAGCCCACAGTACACACCTTACACTGCAATGGAAGATGGACAGCATGAAAAAGGCATGTTGTGAAGGGGGAGGCACAACCTACTCCAGAAGGCCAGGCTCTGAAGTACTCGCAGAAAGTAAGCTGTGGCCATGGAAAACTTACAGCAAGAGCTTGGGAGGCAGGATGGGCACTGGCTGCAAGAGCCTCGAATGGAATGGGAAGGGGACCGGAATGGGAAGGGGACGTTCACAGGGCTCACACCTGGGTTTGCCTCGGGGCCGGGATTTTCACACAGCCTCTGAGCACAGACCTGCTCACACCACAGAGGCACTTGGCTAATCCCTGAGGCAGGATCCTTCCCCCTCTGGAGTGATGCTGGACTGAAAAGCTCCCTGCTGGCTGCCATCCTGCCAACCCCATTGTTTCAAAGGACCCAGAGTGACCTTTGTTCTTCCTCCCCTCAGCTCGCTCCTCAAGCAATGACAAAGTCCTGCCCGCAGTTAAAAGGCACGTGCAGATACCGATGCCGTTTGCTGCACCAACAGCAAGGTGTCTGCCAGCTGCCAGGCAAAGCTGCTGGGGCTGAGATGTTATCCCACCCGGAGCTGCTGTGGGAAAGGCAAGTGCCCGGTCTTCACAGCTCTCCCTGAACACAGCGTTCCTAATGTTCCCTTCAAGCTCTTTATTATAAACGCACTGCTGCTCTTTCGTACCACTCCTTTCTCTGACTGAAGCCCTGCAAACACTCTGAGGCACCAGAGGGCTCTTTCTGGCCATGCCCGTGCATGGCACGAGCCAACTTCCCACCACACTACGAGCTGTTGTGAAACCACTGCCCCTAACTCCTGTCTCTACTTGATTTCTGGAGCATTAAAAGCCCAGACAAGGGCAGCATTAGCCCCAAACGATGGCTTTGTTTGCAACTGGAAGGCATCCAATTAACCTGGAGAAGGGTCTTCATACCCAGTGTGACCCGGAGCTCAAGGGGGCAGTGTGAGCACAACCGAGCCCTTCCCACCCCACTGCCACCTCCTGCTTTGTGCTCAGGGGCAACGGGAAGAGCCACCCCCCTCCTGGCTCCGCACTCCTCCTCAGCCCTCAGCTGCAAGTACCTGCGCTGGGAGAACCACGGGAAGGGCATGGGAACAAAGCCGGCCCTCGAGCAGCTGTGCCACCCCACAACCAGGCTGAACGAACCCTGCCTGGGCTTTGACTTCTTTCCTCACTTCCTCTCTGCTGCCCTTGCCAGAGCAGCCAGCAGGAAAGGCACAGTGCAGCTCTCAGTCGCATACTTACACGTTTGCAGCGCCAGAACTCCGGGCACGGAGTGTACTCAAGGGTCACTTCTTTGCCTCCAATCGAAAGAGTTCCCTGTTGAGACAAGGGGGTGAATGACGAATGCGCCCAGCACACGGAGGTCGCTCAGAGGCAGAGGAAGGGGTTAAAGCTCTGCTTTCCAAAGGCTCGACAGGGGACGAGGGGGAGAACGTCTGGGCCAGTTAGCTGGGGCTTCGTCATGGAAGTGGAAGCGCCCGTGCCCTGCTCTGGCCCAGGGCTACAAAGCCGCGGGCTGGCTCCGGGGGAAGCAGGCAGAGGCTTTGCCACCTCCCAGGGAGAGCAGAGCTGGTAAGAAGAGCACAAGAGGGAACGGCTTTAACTTGCTTTTGTCCACAAGCTGGAAAGGCAGCCGGACATCCTCCTGCACACCAGCCACCACCAGGCTGGTCTCAAGGCAGCTCCTTGAGGAGGAACACAAGGAAAAACGCCATCGAGGGGAGAGAAATCTGACGCTTGGGTGAGTCTTCACGTCACTCAAGAGACCCTGGCTGTCCTTCAGGGAAGTGAGGGCACCCCCAGCTGCACGGCCGGCCCCTGGGGGGGCTGCACTCGAGCCCTTGTGCAGCAGGGAGAGAAGCAGAGTGAAGACACCCTGCTTTGGGCCCCGCACAGCACGGTGGGAGAGGTGGCAGGCGCCCAAGAAACTTGGGCTGAAATGCGGCTGAGCGCAGGGATCCCAAGGGCGAAACGTGGTAGGGGAGAGCTCCCCAACTCCTGCACGAAGCCACCTGCAGGAGCAGGGACCCTGCTCTCACCTGACGTGGACACAGCCCATGCCCAGGCACAAGGGATGCGAGGCGAACCCCAAAAACAGACCGTGGGCCATCTCGCATCAGCGCAGGCACTGCCTGCCTGCCTTTCCAACACCACAACACAGGAAGGGTGACAATAATGAGACTCAGACCCAGGGCTCCCAAGCCTCAGGGAAGCAGCCGCTCTTCAGGCCAGTGCAGACAGGTGCCAGGTGCTATTTTGGGGGATCCCTGGGCAGTCAGAAGCTTCCCAGGAGCTCCGAGCCAGCAGCCTGGCCGCACGAGAGTGCACAGAGCAAACCAGGAATGTGAAAAAACGAGTTCCCAGGGGTATTATTCAGAAGTCACAATACACCCATGCAAGAATTGCTGCGCAAAATGTTCTGGAGATGCCAGGGAATAAGTAAAGCAGGTGGGAGGAGTTCCTGGGAGGGAAGCACTCGGTGAGGGTAAGCCAACAACCCTTTAACCCCTCCAAAAAACGCGGCGGAGAAGGCTGGAGGCCCAAAGGCAGCACCAAGGCCAGGCAGCAGCACCTCCCCGTCCCGCAGCATTGCTCTTCCACACCACGGCTGTTCCTTCCTGCCAGGCCTACACGCACTGAGCCCTGCAGGGGATTTCTTTCTGCCACCCAGCTGTTTGGATGCCGATTCCCACTTGAGCAAGGCAGGGAAGTGAAGGCTGAGGTCAGCCCACTTGGGGTGGAGATGCTCCCTGCCCTGAGCAGGGCACCTCCGAGAGCAGCGGAGAACCACCCGTGTCTGCCCGGGGACCCGGCGAGCACAGGGGGGAAGAAGGCAGGGTGCACATCCTCGCAGGCATGGCCACAGCCCGGGCTGCCAGCCCGCAGAAGCCCCAGGGAGCAGCAGGCAGCCGGCCCCACTCAGCACGAGGCTGCAGCCCTGCAAAGGGCCCGTGCAGCAGGGACAGCTTGCTTTGGGGACGCTTCCTCCGGCAGGGCAGCGCCCCACGGCTTCATCCTTCCAGCAGTTACTTGAAAACAAAATTTGCCAGAAAGCCCTGAGATGATTTTTTGGGTTTATGGACGATCATCTTTCAGCGCACGTGGTGCTGGTCTCTCCTGCAAACTCATTTCTCAGAGACTGTCAGAGGTGTCACTTGCTAATTACTCACTCATTTCCTTAACGCCCTGCTGATTGCCTGCTCACTTTTCCAAGCTCGCTCTTACTGCCTTCTTGATATAATCATTTTCAAGGCTGCAGCCATCACTTAACATACCAAAACGAGCCCTTCAGTTAGGGCACACAGTGTCAGGAGTCAGTAGCTCAGTGACTTTAAATTCCTCTTTCCCCCATTTTCTTAATAGATTCCATCCCAAATACTTCCAGAATCTTTATTTCTTCTAATCCCCGTCACTCCTTATCCTGTTTCAGCTCCACCTTCTTCTCCCTGCAAGATATTTTGGATAAAAACCTCTAATTTTCAGTTCACCGGCGTCAGCTGAGCAGATCTTAGTGAATTCAGGAAGACTTTCAGAATATTTCAGGGAAGACTGCAAGAAGGGGAGAAAAAAAAGGCAAACCCGAGGAAGGCTATGCCACACCATGGCAGCACCCGGACAGCACCAGCCTCTTCCACATCCACACATTTTATCTCGGCCCTCTCTCTCAGACTCCCCTGCTCTATGCCTGTTAGTTCTCCTCGTGTATTTTCAACATCCTGCACTTCTGAGCAGCTTGGCCTTTTCTTTCCAAATTGTTATGCTACAGAAATGTCTCTCCCGTCCTCCCCGTGAGGAACCTCCCCCTCAAAACTCTCAGTGAGCGTGCGGTTGACTCACCAGCGAAAGGTTTAAGAGGCAGCACAGTCCTGTGGCACTAGAACACAGAGCTCTTGGCAGTGGAAATGCCCAGGCTTTTGAGGGCACAAGCAGCTTTTACTTTTGTTTTCGAATTCCCAAATGCAAAGCAGAGCATCAGGACTTTATTTCTGGCATCAATGTTTAATGCTGCTGTTAGATGTCTTTCAAATGCAATTCTATTTTATTATTTTTTTTTTACTTAGAGGTCTGGTGTAGATGCAGTACTGGATTTTAGCTTAAGTGGTACAACAGAATATAAACCATTGCAGCTAACGTTATCCAAAAAAATGTATCATCTGGGCTAAGAGCCAACGGCCCAGCACGCAAACATCCCTGGAAGCAGACTCCAACCAACTACACAATCCCACCACCCGGTGGTTCTGGAGCACGATGCCATGAAGCCATACAAGCTATCTGCAACGAGCACGGAGCAGTGTCCCGAAGCCCTCCGATGAGCAGGGATGTTAGCATGTGAAATTCCCCCAGCCGCAGGAACGGGATACTTTAAGAGAGGGGGGAGAAAGGGAAAATCCCTTAGCCACGATATTCACGGAGGGTAAAACCTTTCCAGAGGCACTGTGGAGACCGCGTGCCAGCTGGGCATGAGGCTTCAGCAACCAAACTCCACAGTTCCTAGGGCACTTTCCAAGCTCTTTGTCACCAGAGGCAGTTAAACCAGAAGAATTTTTAAAATATCGGTATGATCTAAATGGTAAAGACAATGCTAACCGAGGCTCACCTTCAGAGCCCCCAGATCCACGAGGACTAAAGGGTTCTGCTGTCCAGTTTGCTGAGTCAAAGTACTGGCACAGTTCAACACGCTAAAAGTGAACTGCAAACACCATTTGCAAACAGATTTAAGGCTGCATACGAAGATTATGACAGAAGAATGCTTATGGGCAGCGCTGCAGGGCAGTCACATTAAAATGCCAGGATTAACCTCACTTAGGGGATGTTTATTCAGCTCTCTTACGCATATTTACTGCCATTAGGACGGTTATCCAAAACCCATCGCACAACAATCATTTAAAAATTATTTAAACTGATTAATGACTAGGCTTTACTGCGTGGTGGAGCCTCAGGCCATAGCTGAGGAAGCAAGGGAAAAGGCAGCAGCCTCGGGCCTCAGAGGGAGCCCCCAGGGCCAGCAGCGTTTCCAGAGCAGCTCTCACCACCCACGGATATTTTCCAGCCCTGCCCTCCTCGCACAGCTCAGGGAGACAAGTGGCTGACAGCAGAAGGTGGCTTATCTACCTGCAACCGCAAATCAGGCTGCTTTGGGGTTGCCCTCTAATCTGAGGACGGGTTCTAAATGCAAATGTGACAACCCCAAGTGCGCCGCTACCCAGCTGACACCACCTCGCCCCGTAACCGGCACGGCTCTCGTCTCGCGCAGAGGACGGGGGAAGCTGGCAGGAAGAGCACAACGCTCCCTCCCTTCAGGTAGTCACCTGCACGTGAACCAGAGAGGCTCAAACGCCAAAGGCCCTTCTGGCCTACACATCCCCAGCTGCTCCTGGAACCCATGAGGTGGCAGCTTCTGGGGCTGGAGCCATGGGCCAGCAGCAAGACACCTGGGAGGGTACGAGACCAGCTGGATGTATCTCAAAACAAGATCATCTCCACACAGAAACTGGCTTCCCATCCCAGTTTTCCCATATGCTGAAGCTTTTATCTCCGAGCTTCTTGGCAGCTGCTGTACAAGGGCCTGGAGCCTGCAGAGCACCAGGCAGCACATCTACCTACCTCTGGCAAAAAGCTGGGGAGAAAAGCTGCGAACCCACAAACCACGATCCATCTGCAATCGAGGATTTAGAAAACAGAGCGTGACACGGAGAGATGAAGAAACTAGACGCACAGCCCAGAGGTGTCACCAGCAACCCTGAGTTAACAGGGCATAGCCTCAGAACTGAGGCATTAGGAGGATAACCCTAAGAGCCTGAAGACGTAGGAGCCAAACAGAACCGATCAAGATGCTCTGTAAGGATCCCCTCATCCCTGACAGCACCCTGTGCCTCCTTCAGGCTCCCTTCCCACAAAACCCATCACCCACTTGCACTGGGCCCATCCGTTACTCCACTTGTTTCCAGATCCACTCACTCCCACACAGCCTTCCTCAGCCTCAATAACGAGGCAGTTTGTCCTTTAGCAGCTTGCCTGTCTGCATCGTTATTTCCACAGACGTCCCATCGACGCTGCTGAGCCATCTCTGGTCTTCTTCCTGTGATTTCCAATTCCCTGGATAGCAACCACGCCACCGTGCTCATCTGTCTCAGGATCTTTGTGGAACTCCTGGCCCCCGCTGGCACCCTCTCTGCAGACACACAGCGCTGCCCCTCAGGCCACGCTAGCTCTCTGCATTTTCTTGCTCGGATTGTTGAACTACAATTCACTTCCCCGTCAGGACGCTTGAAGGGCTTATCTTTTAATTACAGCATTTGCTCCACTTGTCAGCACACTCAGTCCTGCTCTGAGAATGTCACCAAAACAGTCGGCACAGGCAGGCTCCGGAAGGATAACAGCTTCGTCTTGCAGCTTGAGAAAACAAGCGATGTGCACAGGACTCCCCGTGCTCCAGGACCAGCTCTGGCTGGGAGGGGATATGAGTGGCTTCGGCACGTCACCCCTTACTGAAATTTCAACACACCTGAAGGTTTTCTTTGATGCAATGAAGCAGACTGCATCTTTCACCTGCCACTGAAAGCCCTAACTTCTCCTTTTATAGCTAAGTCTAACCTCCAGCCTCTCTTACCCCCAACTTTTCCCCTGAAGAGGGCACCTTTGCAGAACAGCATTGTAGGATTCCTGGACAAAAGGGAAATTTTAAAACAAAAGCCTCGTCTGTATAGTCTAAAGGGGTCAGACAAGGACGCTGAGGGCCAGGGGGAAACCCGAGACGATAGCTCAAAGGGGGACAAGTTCTAAGCTTTGGTGTCGCTGGCTGGGCTCCCGACCCACAACCAGGAGAAGCACGGAGGGTTAAGGACGTGTTGTAGGGTAAGCTAAGAAGGTCATGCATAGCAAACACTTGTTCCAGTTCCCAGAAGAGCATGAATCAGGTTGCACCCTCTATTTGAAATGCATACCTAAACTACCAAAACTTAGATTATTTAAATATATAACGTATTGAGTACAGTTAGTACAGTTATTCATAGATGGCTCTAGGGCTGGTCCCACGTGGCTCTGCCTCATCTCTATCCCCTTCCTGATTCATCGAGGACTGCCCGGACTGTGTTTGGACAACAGCTGCCTCAAAGACTCCCCTTGCTCCTGGCACAGACATTTTCTCTCTCCCTCTCCCCAAAATGCTGCTCTGCTGCCTGGACATATTTCTCAGTATTTTGTTATATGACCACCTTCTTCCTCAAAGGTCATCCCATGCCATAACGCCGTGAAACAATATAAAGCTTCAACATGTTAGCACAATGCAGCTGCGTGCACTAACCCACCCCAGGACCTTCCGGTGCCTTTCCCCCAGGGGCACCTCACAATTAGCAATGGCCATTAGGAAACCAGGAGAACAATGAGGAAATGCCCAGCTCCTTAATTACAGATTTGCGGCGCAGGACCAAAACACTGATGATCGATCCCAGTGCAGGGTCACGCTGGGAAAAGAGTCGGGCTGGGGAGCTCTGCCAGAAAAGGGTAGATTTATTGCTAGACAATCCCGCGTATTTCAATGAGATCCCACACCCAAACAAAAGCGTGTCCTTTCGCTGGAGCACACAGCCACGAGGCTACACGCCGAGTCCAACACAGCCTGACCCGTGTGGAGAACAGAGTGCAGGATGTTCTGCACAGCAGCAAATGTTTGCTAAGAACACATTGACCGCAAAAGCATTAAGAGCAGTTGAAAGGTTCCCCCGTGTCTCAAAATGTTCTTCTTCTCCCCCCCGAATTAAGCACTGAGAGCCATCACTGGCAACGCTTTCTCTGCAGCCAGTGCTCAGGCAAGCTCCCTGCAGGACATCCTCTCTGCTGTAAGGAAAAGACCCAACATCTAGGGAACAGGGAGCAGTTCTGTGGATGAACAGAGGGGTTTGGTCTTGGAGACACCATTTCTCAACATCCCCAATTTCCCAGGTAAAAGCAAGTGCCCGATGCTGACTCTAAAAGGGTCTGAAAAAGAACCAAGTCGGCTGCCTGGGGAAACACACCAGCAGTGCAGCACTTACCTGTGCCTCCCAGATGTGCTTCCCACCACCTCACTGACTTGCAGGTGGCCTGCCCAGCAGCTAAATCCAGACCCTTAACAGTCACGCTTGGGTAGAGCCAGCAGGCGGCTGGCACATCTTCAGGCAGGCACGTGCACGGATTTCTGCACCTGACCAAGTGCAGTCTCTCAGTCATGCTCTCAGGAGCTGCTTTGGGAAGGTGCTGCTTTAACCTTGTCAGGGAGCAGGAGGCAGCAGATGACCTCCTGTGTGGCTGTTCAGGCTCTGAGGATGTGTTACCTGCCCTCAGCGGGTCGGGAGAGGGCTCCAGCCAGAGAGGTAGGTGCACAGGACAGATCCTACGAGAACCTTGCTGCCGAGGAAGGAAAGGAACACACTTCCCTCCTGCGTCAGAAGTGAGCCGGCCTGGTTGAATCCATAAAGGACTGGGAAACGGCATGCACAGACATCATCAATGGTCACAAACAGCTCGGTATGGCCACTTGAACCCCTTCAGGGACTCCAACAGCCAGAGAAGCAGGCAGTGGTACAGGACGAGTGTCAATCCCACGTGGACCAGGCACAGAAGAACACGTTGGCAGGAAAAAAACAACCAAACACCCCAGCTCTGCTCTCCAGTGAGATCACAAGTTGGGAAGAATCAAACAGGCCTTCAAAAACCTGGGGCTATAAACATTAAAATACCTTGCTCATATAATTAATATACAGCTTCACACCACAAGACATCTTCTTAGTGAGACCTCTCAGCCTAATCTGACGTGTAAGAAGATACACCTTAGGATTCCGAGGACTTAAAATTACTTTCCATGTTAACTCTTCTCCTGAGATCCTCGATGGAAAAGTACAGCAAATATTTGCTTGGGCTTTTACTTTCATCCCAGCTCAAATCCGGTACATGAAACCCATCTGAATATTGCTAATTTTCTGCTGAGATACGGGCTGTACACCACAAAACCTAAGATCTCCCCTGCTGGCTATGAAAACAAGAACTGCTTTCCTCTTCCTGTTCTAAAGAAGATAAGTTTCAGAGATTTAAATACTCTAATCTCATGTTTACAGCTTTGTAGCTTTGACCCTCATTAAAAGTATACTTCAGTACATGACACACTTGATTTTAGACCACTTTCCTTTGGGGGGAATCGGCATCCAGAAGCTGCTTGCTCATCCCAGGGAAGACACGACCAGCAGTGTGTGGGTGGCACGAAGTTGTGGCGATGCAGGACCCGTGGGCGTAACGGCCAGTAGCTGTCAGCGCAGCAGAACAACCCTTCAGGCAGAATGCCACCTCACATCAGGCATCTCACTGCAGGAACTCTTTACACTTTACAGCTTCTGTCGCTGCAGAGGCCAGGAAGAACCTTCCAGCTCCCCTGGGCAAAGTGGCTTTGGGATTTTCCCCCATTACCTTCCTCTGGGGACAATCTGAGGACCTCCCAGTCGCTGTCCTGTTCATACCTGCTGGGTTACACGGGTCACCTTACGTGATGCACGAAGGAATTCTCCCTCAACTGAGAGAGGAGCACAGGAAATTTGTGCCTTTCTTCTGAAGTACAGTGGACTGCTGGCTACCAGACCCTCGGTGCACTTCCACCTAACACGATGTCTTGTCCTGCACAGACCCAGAATGACAGCAATGCTCCTGATCTCTGATTTCTTCCTGTGGTTTTTGTGTGTGTGTGTGATTTTTGTAGATATGAAGACTTTAGTAAGGGTCTTGAAGGTGCGCCGTGGTTTAAATGAGAATGGGTGGGTAATACCATGTTTCCTTCTGTGTTAAATACCTGTTTCCTTGTTGCCTGTGATTCATGGGTAACAGACACAATAGTCCACTTGAGCACACCAGCCCCCATTTTCCACTGTAATCACACTTCATTTCTAGTCAATAACAGTAAGTGTGTCGTTTGCCTTTTTTTTTTTTAAGCCTCCAAACTCAACCTTTTACCTTCCTGTTCAGCAACCCAACAACAACAGCTTGCGCACCAAGGAATGGAAAAGCAACCAGCACCAAGATAGCACAAAAGCATGAACAAACAGTTCTGCTGCCCAAGTTAACAAATACGACTCATCAAGTAAAAACTGCAACATTTTGGTACGCTCCCACTTCTCCAAATAGTCCAGATGGAGTCTTAGCACTGTAATCTGGCTCAAAAGCTTGTAAAACATCCCCTTTGACATTGCTGGGAGTGGGCTGAAAAGGACTGCCATCTCCTTCACAGTGACACGTCTTGTGCGAACCACTATGGCAAAACTGTGACAGAAATTGAGCCTGCTCTGGAAATGAAAGTGAGCGTGTGTTCACTTAGATGCCTTTATGCACGTAAACTGAACCCATTCTGACATTTCCCTCTCACAGCTGCTGTGTTTCCTTTAAGTAATCTCAGCCGTATCATCCACTTTCAAGAGCACAGAGGGGATTTCAGGTAGCGCACCTGCAGCTCTGTTAGGCACCGCCTTACTTAAAGGGTGACTTCAAAAGCATCAAAGCAAATTGGTGCAATGGGTCCTACTACCTTTAAAACAGGAGCTCGATCAAAGGATTTTACATCCTCGCACAAAAAGCACGGTCTGAACAAGTAAACAAGCTAGCAATTGAGGCGATGCACTATTTGTACGACAGCTGATTTACCACAATCCCTCAAAGCACTCTGATACTACACTGATAACCACCTTCCGAGTGCTTACACAAGAACATATTTAGTTTCAACATATCTTCATAGAAAGTCAACCAGGCGTGAAGATAAGCACAGTCACAGACATATAATCGGAGAGGCAGAGCAGCCCGGAACACTGCTCTTGGTTTTATGATGACTCTGTACCCGTCCCTGGCATCTGTGACTAAGATTTCCTTGTTGAGACAAGATTATCCACTAACACATTAGGAGGACAGAACCCAACAGCTACACTGATAGGGCAGCATCCGTGCCCTGCACATGTGTCCAAGGACTACCTCAAGTCTTCCTAACTCAAGGCAAAATCTCCTCTACAAAGTATTTCAGAAGAGGAGCATGCAAAATGCTACATCATGCAGGACAACGCTTTGCATGTTGACGGTAATGGAAATAAGGCTATTTCCTAGGTGTTGCTGTCAGAATAAAAACTTGGCCTTACAGAAGGGGCAGAGAGCAGACTTAGCTGTGATATGTGCTGCATTTCACATTCAAGAACAAAAACTTTCACGTATCTGGTCAAGCCCAACACATAAAACGCAAAGGTCCAGCTGTCCTAAAGCTGGTTCCTCTTTTTGAGCCACCAGTGCAGGGACCATCTGCCCCCACACGCCTTTGGATGCCGTGCAGCAGTTTGTGGTGCCCAACAGGAGCAAGCGAGGCACTGAAGTATTGGTGTCACACCATGCAATCCAACGGAGAGCACCAGACATCTGGGCAACCACTTCTAGATCGAGCCATTTAAGTAAACTTCAGGAAATCACGTTATTCCTTAACGTCTGCCAGCTTACGCTTCTGGCATTTTAACTAGAACATCTATCCCAACAGAGAAACACTTGATTAGCAAGGCGCTTGAGATCTATGCAGGAAGAAGGGATATTTCAGAGATAAATCATCACACAACTTCGCTAATGTCAACTGGCAAAAAAAAAAAAAAAAAAAAAAAAAAAAAAAAAAAAAAAAGGCAAAACCAGAACATAACTGCCTAGAGGCCAGAGGGAAAACAGTTTCATTTTGGAAAAGGATAGGGAAGGATGTTTTACCTGGAACAGCCTATTTATATGCAGCCCAAGCGAGCTTCAGTGCACAGAATAGATAATTCTGCAATACAGAGCAATATTTGAGTCCCAAGA
This sequence comes from Aythya ferina, assembly GCF_964211825.1. Taxonomy (NCBI): domain Eukaryota; kingdom Metazoa; phylum Chordata; class Aves; order Anseriformes; family Anatidae; genus Aythya; species Aythya ferina. The sequence goes on from NC_140306.1 coordinate 15,433,912, forward strand.
TAACCCTGCTGGGCCACGCACCACTGCCAGCAACCAGAGATGCTGAAGAATTCCTGCTTACGCATCCAGCACGTGCTCCAAACAGCTCACCCAGGTGGTGGCCTCAGGGACAACCCCGCTACAGAGCAGCAGTTCAACAGCAGCAACAACAAAGCATACAGTGCTCACCACGCTGGCACGGGGAGGCTGAAGGAGAAAAAAAGGAGACAGGATTTTGGAGTAAGAGCAGGGAGGCAGAGGGACATGGCAAGCTGGGATCAGACAAGTAGAGGAAGAAGATGCAAGCTTCACGAGTCCTCCAGTCACATGTGCACAGATTTGGAAGTAAATTGGTTTGCATGGTTTGCTTCCTGAGACAGGTCAGGACAGAGCTGTGAAGAAGAAGGTTGTTTTTTTTTTTATCTGGGTAGGGCTAGAAAAGCCACAGTGAAGGGCAGCTGCTACTAGCTGAAGGAACAGCGTGTGAAGTCTTTGGCAGAAGATCCCTTATGACCTCCTGTGCCAGAGGAAGAAAAGATTCATGGGATTCACACAAGCTTGTAAAGGCGAGATGACAGAAGATGTCGAGATGACAGAAGAGAAGAAGGTCCAGAGGTGCATTTCCAACAGCGGAGCTTTTGGCAGTTACATGTCACAACACAAGAAACCCGTCTCTGCACAGAGGAGGTCTCTGTAACGCAGAGATTAAGCCGGTCTTTCCCAGCAGAGGAGCAGACGGTGCGTTCATCACAGCGCCGCTGCAGGATACACACATGCACACCCACACACACGGCGCTGCCACAGGTCATCGCAGGCAGAGCTGACGGCTTACTCACAGGCAAGCCTCTGCCCAGCAGCGGCAGCCTCACGCTGCAGACTTCCTCGCTGACCTCAGAGGCTGGTAATTCCAATTAAATGGCAGCTCAGTGCAGTTATTAGCAGGACACGAGTGGGAATGAACAAACGATCGAGTCAACATGTCAAGCCTCAGTGACGTAAGGCCCTGGTGAACTCATGACAAGGTCAAACACTGAATCAGACACATGCAAAAAATAAATCAGCTGTGCTGCCTGGAAATCCAATCATCTGATTACAAGGTAGCCTACAGAGAGAACTTTCCATAGGCCAGCAGATCGTGAAAATCAAACACCACGCATGTTTCCTAAGTCATTAGTTGACTGAAGATACACAGCCTAAGTACACAAGTCCTTTTCCCCTCTCCAAACACAAACTCAGAGTGGAAGACTCTAAAACATAATTCTAGAAATCCACACAGTCGACAGCAGGACAGGTTTAATAGGGAAAAAGACGATGCATGCTAGTGATATGATCTGAGAAAAATCCCCACACCAAATATACAACAAGAAACGCACAGGACTGTATGGCAGCTGGTGATCCAAGGGGGAAATGGTAAAGGCAAGGCCATCCCCAGCCTCCTTAACCTAGCACACAAATGGATTTTAGTGTATTTGTGGGCACTGACAACTGTCACCACCACACTCAACTGCAGGATAAAGCCACCAAGGCATGCAGTGACACTGCCAAGGGAGTAACTGATGGGTCCTCAGGAAAACGCACTGGCGATGAGCGTTACCTCCCACTGCACGGGGGCACTCTGCAGATTCTGCTGGAAAATCGCAGACTTCACAACTCCATACATCCTACCAAAAGGAAAATTATTTTTTCTCTCTTAGATATTGCAACACGTTCCTCGCACCGAGCACATAAGCAGGTCTCAGAACACACTCGGCAGCTACAGGTCAGCAGAGCTGAAGCATTCTCAGGAGAGTGACAAGCTCCTTCTGTATTTAACTGGAAAGGCACGGAGTTGTGACTGGTTACTGCAAATGTTTTCAGGACAGAAAGTCCCAGGCTCTGCCAGTTTGTCAAAGCATCTTGTGGATTTTAACACCAACAGCTACAGTGAAGTCTGTTCTGTTCACACCAAATGCAAAGCACTGCAGAGAAGGGATAAAAAAGGGGATGCAGAGCAGAAGAAACACACAACTGTTGTTTCCAACCTCACAGTGGTTGGATGTGTTCAAGTAAAGCAAGCACCCACGAAATATCCCTCTCCTGGGAGAAACAAGCAGGGAATGGAGGCATTGCTGTGATCAGCAAGCAGAACCAGAACCGCAGGGAACTGCAGGGAAAGCTGCTCCCCTGGGCAGCTACACACCGGTCTCAGTGCAGGCAGGTACAAGAGCAAGTCTGGGAACAACCACTCTTGCACACTTCTGGGTATCTCTACAGGAATTTATGAAGTAGGTATTTTTACAAGTTCATGCTACAGCTCTCCCATTTTCACCCTCTTGCTTACGCAGCAGAAGGAAAGGATTTAGGAAGATGTTAGTTACTAGCAACAAAAGCTAGGAATTATTCACACTGCCACGTGTTGCTAAGTTTGAGGCCTGAGGGGACTTGGGAGACACTGCTATATAGTCAGTCAAGACAAATCATTTGCTCCTAAGCTTCAAATAAATCTTCTGATTCCATTTGTATAACAACCAGCTCCACGTCAGTGAAAACAGCAAAATATGCAGGCAGTAGAGACAAGATCTCTCTGCTTGTCCTCCTTCAGCTGCCTTTATGACACACACCAATACACGAGGGTACTTCATTTCCCACCCAGCTTTCGTGCACCAAGAACAAGTTCAGTGCGTGCGTTTCTTCTACAGGTGAAGGAGGAGCACACGAGAGAATTCAGGTGCTCAGAGGGAACCCAACACGTACAGGGAACAAGAGCCAGGAAACAAATTGTCAGAGGTGTCTCCTAAGAAACCAAAATGCTGCTGCCAGGCAAGAACACTTCTACACTAGAGGCAACCCTAAGCCTGAACGTAAAAAAAATGCAAGATAAATGGCACACCGCTCTGCAACCTTCAGAACGGGAATAAAGGAGGGGAAGATTTAGGAGAAACTGTGTGACTGAGCAGACAGAAACCCCATTTGCCATTTCAAATAACTGCATCTCCCCAAAGGAAAATCAGCTCATCGCTAACAGAAGAAAGAGCTCTCATTAAAGTCAAACTCCTAACAAATTCGACAGCCAACTCATACCAAAAGACCACCAGAGGCACTGTGCCCACCAGCCTGAAAGGAGCGCTGCACCCACGGCCTGCAAGACAACAGCCAACGTGCCCTGCTGGGGCAAAGAGCCTGCCCAAAGGCAGGAGGGCTGGCAGCTGCCTCTTCTCTCAGCAAAACCTGTCGTGCACCACCTCTGTGCAAACAAAGCTGGCGATCCATCACAGTTCACGTACACTAGATGGGCCCCTTGAGCTGTAATAAATTGCCACCAGCACAATCAACAAGGCAAGGCAATTTATCCGGGCGTTACTGCAGTTACTTCAGCTGTGGCAATTAATACAGGTGGAATAAATCTCTCTTCCCAAATTAGGGCAGCAGAGAAGATGGATGTTTCCTTACCACAGTGTGTTTTGTTGAACCTCCCCCCAGATCTCAGGAGTCACATACACTGCATGGGGAGAGTTGGACCTGGTAAATCTGTAGGGAGCAAATTTGGGAATGACCTCAAGTGAGCACTGCTCTGTGCCGAGTGAAATAAAAGGATCTCACAACAAAGTAATTACAGACTACAGCAATGTAGGGAGGTAAACAACTGCTCTTTAGGCAGGGGTGGTTAAATAGGCATTAAACAGCATCAAAAAAAGGGATGTCTCTGTAAAAGGGATTCGTTCCCAGCCAGTAGAAAACTGAGAAAGAGGCAGGCTGGCTAGTGAGGTGCTAGAGCGTCACCATGGGCTGACACCGCTTTGCTATTTATGCTCTCCCAAGTGATTACATTTGACAGGGAGAGCTGATAACCTGCTGAAAATAACTCAACTATCAACGAATCCAAGCCCTGGCTAACAAAGGTTTTTGGTTTTGCAGTTCGTAAAGTTTGTAAAAATCCAGATTAATTCTCAGCCTGAGGAAACGATCTTACAGCCCTACCTCGGAAGATATTACAACGGGGTACCCATTGTCTAAGGACAAGTGAATTGCATCTTTCTGAAAACCTCCACCTGGATTTTACTGAGAACTTAGAAGTTAGCTTGCTTTCTTGCAGCAAGTCAGATACAAAACTTAGTACTTTTTTTTTTGCTGTTTAATTAGAAGGAAAAAGGGTATATAATTACCCAGCCTGACGGCCTGCTATAGCTGCTGGGGGGGATCATAAGCCGCAGATGAAGGCCAGCCAGAACCTCCTCGTGTGCACAGAGGTACGGGGATGTACTGGGGACCTTTAGGCACTTGGTTCAGCTCAGGGCCTGGCGCTTACGGGCTCCTTGCTGCAGCAATGGACCTGAGCTGACCAAGCCAAACACCTGTACAAATACATGGGGATGCTCCAAATATGAGAAGGTGGAGAGGAGGCCTTAAGAATAGGAAGAGGAGGAATTCCCAAATCCCAAGGTATTTGGGAAGGGCATTGGCATAGGGAGAGATTATTTCATGTGAGCAGAACTGGGGAGAGAATATGTGGGGGCACGTGGTTAAACAGAGTGCCACACATAATGACGTATTTCCCAGTGACTACATAATAGACTGGGAGTTGTAGCAACACTGAAGGGAAAACAAAGGTTGTCACTGATGGTAAAAGTAATGAATAATTCTGGAGCCTTCTCTCATTTCTGCTCCCTCCCTCCCCCATCCAGTGGGAATGTGCCAGGCTCCTTCCCAGCAAAATAATTATTTCTGTAAAACATTCTTCTAAGTTGCAATATTTTGGAAACTGAAAACAGAGGCAAATGCAAGTGCTTAGTGGGACCTTTGAAACCCCAGCTGCGAAGACTCAACTCTAAGTACGTTTTTGCACATGCACAGCTCTGAATCTGACTCATGACTCTCTTCTCGTGACAGCAAGACATGGGATTCTGGCAAAAAAGGCTTTTGATAATTCATATGGATTCTTACTCAGGCAAATTTGGAGGAAGAAGGCAACAGAGAGGAGGCATAAGGGATGCATCAAAGGAATAGGGATCACTTAGTGGTTTTTCCTGAGTGATCCATCACGGGCAGTTCTGAGGCACAGACAGGGTGGTGTAAGATGGAAATCTATGCTTTATCTGACACGTTTTATGCATCTTGCTGTAGCACAGCAGCCAACAAGTGTAGCCTTGAATATCAGGTCAGATTAAAGGCTCCCCTTAGGTCCTTATTCACTAGGGACTGAAGCCACCTTGCACTTTTAAGGGCTGGAAACTTTCAGATTTACCAGGTGCAACTGAACACAGGGTAGTCCTCGTGTCTGCAACTCCAGCTTGCCAAAGGACAAGACAGATATGGGGGAGATGCACCATTAAGAACCTCTCCCACACACAAGGCAGATGGCAAAGCAGAGCGTGCAAGTCGCAGCTGACTCAGAGCTGCATACCAGAGGCCTCACCTCCAGTCATGTGTGTGTGTGTGTGTGTGTGTGCACGCACAACCCGGGGAGACATTTAATGCTCGCAAAGCTCTTTCCGACTGGATTTCAAGTACAAGAGCATCAGGGCCAGAACCTGTGTTGGAATTCAGTCAGCTACCAGCCTGTGAACCTAGCCAGCGTGCTGCCACGCACTGGGAGGAGGGCAGACCCTTCGGTGTCTGGCAGCTCTTTCACACTGGCATTTCTAAGCCTTTTGCAAGGTTCCGGAAACATGTTTAAACCGCGGCGTTGTGTATTATACAAGAACAGATCTGCCTTTGAATAGTGCAAAACAAATCCTCATTGGCTTTCCACCACCCCACCAAAAATTATTATTGTTTTAAATCTTCTAGCAGCATTGACCGAAGTGTAAAGCAACCTGGTTGGCTTCCATGCATCCGATGGCCTCTTCCAAGAGTGAAAACTCCACGCAGACATAGCCATAGTCGTAACCTGGGGACAGCATTTAAATACAGACGGGAGTCATGTTAGTGCCTTGTCATAAAGAAAGCCACATTAAATATTCAATTTCCCTTTTTCTCCAGTGACAAACCCTCTAACCACCCCCTCTATACTCCAGAATGAAAAGGAGAGAAATCAGGGACTAGCTGGATGATGACTAATTGTGCAGTTTATCATGAATTTTAATAGTGCAGTGTTCCCACTTCCCCTTACACAACCCACTGACAGGCACACCCTTCCTTAGGGCAAGAAATAATCACTTTTTTTCTTTTTAAGGCATTGTGATTTTCCATACTAGTTTCACATTTTGTTCTGCCTTGGAAGCAGCGTTCTCCAAAGCAAGTGTTGGTAAAAGTCATTCCAAAGTACCTTGCTGTGAATGTATTTTACACCAATGACCAGCATTTTCATTTGGGCAACGTTTCAAAACGAACCATCACAATTCCATTACCTTTGCTATTTCCCATTCAACATATGCTTATTTTTCAAGTCCGAATCCCTTGTACCATGAAACAGAACAATGGAGCAGGAAGCGATAACTCCAACTTTCTCGTTCTGGTATTTTATTTCCAATAGACATGACTGTACGTTTAATAAGAGCGGGAGCTTAAGTTTAGCAGCAAGAAACTAGAGAGCCTTTACTTTTCTCCTTCTTGGAAGGCTGCCATCTCAGTCAGCGGCTGATCTGTGCTCCAGTTACCTGCACTGAAATCTCACGTCCCACGGTAAAGAGCGAGGTGAACACTACAGAAGCTAAGAGCATCCTAAGAGCCATGCTTGGTGTTGGAGGCAGCTCCCAGAACCCAAGAGCTGAGCACCAACCTGAGGTCAAACCTCACCCTCCCCGTGCCACGCTTCCCTCAGGCCAGGCATCCCAGGCTGCTGGAACTACCCCCCGACTCCCTCTGAAACCACTCCCAATGATGCTTGCTGCACTCACCAGTTTTAACTTTTCTGGTTTTGTTGCTGTTTGTGGTGGGTTTTTGTTTGTTTATTGATTCTTTTTATTTATTTTTACCATCTTCACACTTACACGCTTCAGAGACAAGTCCAAACAAATCTATTCCATCACCAAACCCCACTGTTTTTTAATTGGGATCTCTCTAACATCCTCTCTCTAACAACACACCCCTGACTTTGCACATTTGCTGTTAGAACAACACTCCAGCTTGAATCTAGCTCCTCCTCTATCTCACATTGGAATTTACTTCCCTCCCACATACTGTTTCTGTCAATATTAGCACATCAGAAGGAAATTTATCAATCTAGGTGCTTTTCAGCTCAGTGCAAGAGGCAGACCAGCATCGCATCACCCGTGATGCCACTAAAGCCACTTGATATTGTTGCATCAAGAGGGCAGCTAGAACTTGAGCTAGGGTTTCAGATGGCAGAAGCAGCAAAAAAATAAAAATCACTGGCTCTGCAGTTCCAGCCACACTAACTAGCCTTTAAAAATAAAAGCAGTCCTCTGCTCTGCAGAAGAGCTGCTCTCCAGGAGCAGTGCTGCCCCTTGCTGGGAGACTGCTTTGCATTCCGGGCGGACGGCCCTGCTGCTTTGCGGAGCAGCACACAGGCTCTCACAGGGTGTTTGAAAGCCTTCTTCAAATCCAGGTCTCTAAAGTCACTTCTCTCTCCCCCTCATGTTTAGAAGAGGCTTGCTTGAATGATATTTATCAGCCTGTAGGACTCCCAGGAAGGATTTCCAAAAGCTGCTGTAATCAGCAGGCCGGGATGAGAGCCCTGTCTTTGTTCTGCGAGCACGTGAAGCAAGCTGTCTCCAGACAGACTGGAAGAAGATTGCACGAGTTTTCACTCGATTTGCTCCATGTGAGAGGCAGTTTATACCCGATGTCTGATGAAGTGAACGAGTGTTTTAGATGTGGATTTAATCCAGCATGACAGAGTTGAGCACAGCGCTGATGTTGTTGATGTTGGATGTAAAACCTAAGATCCTCAGAGGTCTGTACGCTGCAGACCCACTCCAGCAAAGAGGAAGATCAGCACGTTTTGCCTTGTGCAATTCCTTCCCTCCCTCTTCCCCACCAAACTCAACCCACCTAATAAGCACTGCTGCAGTTAACACACCCGGTGAGAACCAAACCCAGAAATTCTGGCCCCGCATCCTGCCCAAAAGCAGCTTCAGGCCACATGTTCATTTCTTGTGGTCGGGTTGCACAGGAACGTCGCATTCCACGATTCAGTACCAGCTGTCCTTGCACAGCACCGAAGCAGTGACACAAGAGAGCAGCCTGGAGCCACTGCCCCGCTCCAAACTGCCCGTGAAGATCTGTGAGGGCTCAGAACTTTTCTGTCCCCCACCCCCAGGTCAATCCTCTTTTCGCAGATCTGACCAGTGCAGGCAATGTGTGAAAACCACACAGCAGCAGCAGCTTTCAACAGCACGGCCCCTCCGCCCCCAGCTCCAGGACAACATCCTTCCATTTTAGAGCTGGAAAGCCCACTGAAATGCAGGAACAACAGCACAACCACACCACGCCTTGGAAATGCAATGCTTGCTGTTTTTTTTGCCACCATTGGCAATAATCCCACTACCCAGAGGACAACACCTCAAATAAAACTTGAGTGCCTTGAGGCTGGCTAGAGAGGCTGCTGCCAGCAACTGTTGTGTTTTTCTGCCTCCTTCGTAGGGCTGCTTCAGCTCTTTGTGCAGCAGCTGCTGAGCTTGCCTATGTTTCTTTCTGAATGCAGTTTGCCTGTCAGAACCCAGCAACTCATCTGCTGCTACCAGAAGCAGGGCACAGGATTTGACAGGCAGATGCACGGGGACAGGCACCCAGCGGCAGGGACCGGTACAACAGGCACCCCAGGGTGAGCTGTCCTCCCCTGCACACCAGAGCTCTGGGACACCTACCAGTATTCTCCAGGGCTTATCAGTAAGAGCAAAGCGATCAAACCAGCAACGCAGAATCACTGCTGATGACTACAGCGTGGCTTTGTGACTCAAGGTGGCCTGAACTCACAGGCAAGGTTTCACATGAAGACATAAAGCCAAGTATCGTCTTAATCACTTGTATCACCGCTGCTTCGGGCTCCACAGGAAAAAAAATACAAATAAGGAACTGAGTAAGAACTGAGTAAGGAATGCTTTGTTTTGGCAGAAGTGTTTGATATCAACACCCTCCCCAAACTCTGAGCGTGCTGGAGCAGTAGCTGCTCAAACGAACTTTCCAACAAGGGTACGCACCAGTCCTCCAACACTTGAACTCCGCCAGTTAGTGAATGAGTTTGTTTTCCTGAAGTGCTTCTGTGTATACACAACCTTTATGGATGCTTCCAAGGCATGCTCTGTTGTTTTCTGCACTGACAATGAATATGAGCACTCGATACTACTAAGGATACATGTTTAAAGCTCCAGGAAGCTGCTGTGCAAACATCTGAATAAGGAATATTTTGCTTCTTAACCATGCATTTCAGTGAGGTGATTTTTGACGACACATATCAGGTCTTTGTTAGCATGCCACAGTTTGGCTAAAAGTCCTGAAAGCCTGGTTTAAAATTACCTTTATTGGGATTTAGATAAAAATGAGATGCACTTGAGATTTAAAATAAGCCTTGTTTCTATACACACACGGTTTCTACCAAACAACTGACACACAGTAATGCATCACTTCAGGATTGTTTTAGATCTTGACATAGCAAACTAAGACAATGTTCTTCTGGTGTGTGCTGGAAGTAGCATGAAGACATCAAAAACATTTCTCTGGAGTTTTAGGAGGCCAAATGAATAAATCATGTAACAACAACGACCCTGATCTATGCCAAACTGAAAATACTTCTGGAGAGAAGGCATGATGGCAACGTGACAAAGACATCCAACTGAAGAGATCTGATCCAGCTCCTTGATTCTAGGAAAAAGCACACCCCAAGAGATAGAAGTGCTATAGAAGAAAAACATTTGTAGTTTTGTGTACTTCTAGGACTCTGAGAGATGGCAAAGGCAGCCTGCTGAAGGAGGCTTGCTCTCTGCTGGGGCTTGCTCTCTGCAGAGGCAACAGGGCAGAACAGAGTGCAGCCAGGGAAATCCCCTGCAGAGCTCCATCCACGTTAGAGAAGAAAGCTCTATTGCTTCAAAGGCAACTACAGCATCAAGTATGGAGAGAAAATGAGATCCCTTCAAGGGCTGTGGAAGTCCCTATGATCTCACACACCAGTCTTCACACAGCTGTGGAGACAAGATTTTGCATGTTTCTCGCCAAATCAGCTTTTGCTTGGTTGACAGGAATCACTACCTCGTTTGTGGAAGGTTTCGGCAACGTGTCCGTGACCCCATGTGGAAATCTGGCCTGTTTCCTCCAAGGAAAGCTGCGTACAGATCACCTGTATGAGGCAGCCCAGGAAGTCTGTGAAGTCATCCTTACTAAAGAGTGAATACCTCGTCTCAAGAAAATACCAGAAAATGCAGGGCTTTGTCCATACCTTCACGCTGATAGAGCGTACTGTTCTGAGCAGGGCCAACATACTCGATGCTGCCAAGAAACCAGGACCTCCTCAATGTGCACAGCAGTGCATGGCCAAGGATGGGTGCACAGTAGCATACAGCAACGATGGGCAATAGCGTAGTGCCTTCTGCAGCGAGCAGAGAAAATAAAGCTGTCCACAGCCTGTTCCCTTGGAGGGCGCCCCCGCAGCGAATGGCAGCGACCGATCTGTGCTCACACACACTCGGAAGCCAAAAGCGAGAGCGCTCTCCACACCAGCTGGTGGATTCAGAGCTTCCATAAATTTGTCAGGCCTCTTTGCTGCACAGATGCGTTGGCCTCCCCAGCTCCGAAAGCTGAAGAGCTGTATCAGAGAAGCTTGCTGTTGAATAACAAACAGGACGATCTGCACCAAGCCCTGTCCCCGATTCCTTTCGAAGGCTGAGCATTTACAAGCCACACCTGGCTGCTGAAAAAAGGGCTGCCACTTCATACTGTCCCTCTTTTTTAATGAAGATATTCATGACAGTGCTGCACAAGAGAACAGCACTGAAACCAGAAGATCTGAAATGCAGCTGTTCTAAAAGGTATCATGCTACAGCCTGTTCTTCTTCCTCCACCCAGGAGGACAAGATGCAGAAAGGACCTGCTTGAGATGCCCTCAAAGGCAAACAGTCCATGCTGTTTTCTTCCACAGCTGTATTCTTGGCCAGAAGGGCAGTGGTTTGTACACTAGCACAGTGGGGAGGAGGGAAAAATCCAAGACACTAAGATCTTGCACACTGCAGCTTTATTAGAGACAAATTATTACATTATATTTGTACAGAAATGCAGAATCCAAGAGAGGCTGAGGCCTTCACAAAACGCCATGAAAGAACTGGAAGCTGCAAATGTGGGAAGGTGCTACAGGCAGGAAACTGATTTTGAAATACTGCTAATGTGTACCTGGGCCTCCAGGATCTGCCATTTAGCACAAATGACTCAGAAAAGCAATTAATCCAGCAGTGTCAGCACGCTGTGAGAAGCCTTGAAGCTTTGCACTGGAGATGCAAAAAGGGTGAGCACATTTTTAGAAGCCATCATAAACAGAAGGAACGTGCATGTCAGGAGGGCTGTGAGCACATTTCCCGGCTGGCTGTTGCCTTCTGTGTTGAACAGGCTGCAAACCATGAATCAAGGTTGATCACTGCTGCAAACAGACTTAAACAGCTTCGTCCTTCCCACTTGCTAAGCCACCACATCACAGATGAGGACAGATTGGCGAGAATGCCTTTGGCTTGCATGATGCAACGCTCTCCTGCCCTAAAATCAAGCAGAACCAGCCAAAAACCTACTGCCCACACAGCTGGGAAAACTGACAAGGACTGGCATCAATGACCATGGACTAATGCCAGCCAAGGTGCTTCCCAGTCCTGGCCAGGCTATTTTGGCTACAAACAGGACTCAGCAGTGAAGGTACTTCCCCACCTTCTGACAGATGAGCCCTCCAGAATGGGGACCTCTGATGATGAGCAGGTGATCTGGTCGTGCTTCAGCAGGGAACTCCGAGCGTGTTACAGCACCCTGGGAACTCCTGGGTGATCACCTCAGACCTCTACGAGCTGTGTGCCCTCAGCTGTGGCTGATGCAGCCAAGTGGGCCACATGACCCTCACCATGCAAAAAAAAACAAAACACTGACCACAGCAACAGGAGACTGTCCTTCCTCTGGTGCCTAAGCACCAGCCCTGATGGTGAGACAAGGTGTATTTGGCACAGTTAGCACAAAAGGCACCTCTGTGCCACATTAGCAGACACCTCACGCCATCCCACAGCGAGCTCTGTACCAAACCAAAGGACATAAAGCCTTGTGAGACCTAACCACACTGCGCAGGGCCGGCACCAAGCCCTCTTCACGAGGACACCACTAGCTGGCCACAAAACCACCCTTCGGAGAGGTTTGCCCATGGGTACTGTGTGACTCCTGAAAGGAAAGAGAAGGTTTTGGTTCAGCAGGGTTCTGGCTGCACACCTCCAGGAACATCCCACCTGTGCAGCTTTGGCTGGAAGCTGCAGCCCACACGGGGCCATGGGCAGTGTTCCTCCAGCATCTCTGACCCCCAGGAAGGTCGCTGGCTCAAACCCCACCTGCACGAACAGTGACTGGGAGGTTTAGCTGTACGTGGGCCAGCCAAAAGCACAGAAATGCCCCCCACACAACAGGAGCTCTGCTTTCAACGGGGAGGATCTCACCACCTTGAGATGCGCCCCAGCCCAGGACAACGGAGAGATTATCCCTGATATGGAGGGGAGCTCTGCTCCAAATCTGTATCCATTTTTCAATCACGAACTATACATTTCTGGACCTTAGATTATGAGTTTTAGTAATATTCAAAACTGTAAAGAAAATAACTTTAGATTTCAGGGTCTCCCTGAAAGCAGCGATTCACTGTTCTGAGATACAGGATACATTGCACTGAGGGGCAGGGGAAAGGTGCTTTTTATAGGTTTACCTTAGAGGGTTATTAATATTTAACAGGGCACCAGAGTGGAGGAGCTTAGTAAGACCAAGATGAACTCCCTCAACTAAGAAAAAAAAAGAAAAAAACGGATCTAGTTCAACAAAGGGAAGGAGAAGGAGGCAGTTCCGAGCATCTACAGTCTAAGGGCCAGGTCTGGAGGGCCACAGAAATGAAACAGGTAAATGTTAAGTGCGCAGAGGTGGCTGAGCAAGGAATGAAGTGTATCTGGTGCCAATGGTACTTGCTAAAACAAAAGCTTTTCAAAAGTCAGCAGGCAGCTGCCACTAGGCTAAGTTGATCGCATTTGAGGTTACACTGCATTTCCTGCACGTGCCTCCATCACAGGAAGGTGCCTGGCCTCTGCTCACCTGGGCCCTCTGAGTTCAGAGATCCTCCCTGGCCTTGCTGCTCTCCATCTCAGCGTGTCTGTTCTCCTTCAGGCTTTCCCAGCTCAGCAAAGACGCCTCTCAGATGCACAGATGTGCTTGTAGAGTAAGCTAGGAAAACCTCACAGGCTACCAGCGATTTCTCAGCTCACCTTCCCTAAAAAAGCTTTTTCCAAGTTGGTACCAACCCTAATGTGAATCTTGGCTGGAAAGCGTGTTCCAAGCTTGGCCACCAGGAGAACAATTTGAATGGAAAGCTCAGAGTACGCTTCATGCTTTCATGTAGCACTTGGATGCTCCTGCAGCACCTCATCATAAGCAGCCCTGTAAGATGAAGTTAGATCCGCATGTTCCCTTCTGCAGGTCACACATGTGCATTCACTTGAAGTGCTCCATGCACATCAAACCCGCAGGATCATTTCCTAGACTCGGCTTATGTTTGGCATTAGTCAGGAAAACAGAAATAGAGCTTAAGGAGAAGCAGGCAGAACATAAGCCTAAAACACGATCAAAATCAAAACCAGGACAAGGCGCCTTCATGTTAGATTCCTTGAAGGTCAGAAGGTATCAGTTTCAAGCTTCTGGCAGTCAGTACCAACAAGCCCACAGATAGCAGTACAAGAATACCAGAAGCTGTGCCACGAGCAGCTTGCTGCTATCGCCCGCAGCGCTAACAGCTCCACAGCACGAGGTTCCCACTGGAAAGCCACACAAAAGCCCTGACCCCGGTGAGCAGAGAGAAGCACCTCCAGACGGGCCTGGGGCAGCTCACAAGCACTTACTGACAATCACTTTGCAGAGAGCATCTGACGAGCCAGCAGCGCTAGTATCTAGCGCAGAAGCAGTGCATCTGCAGCTCTGAAAGCGCAGGAGGCACAAGGAGATATTACAGACTGAAGTAGTTGATGGACTTTAAGCAGATCTCACTATCACCTCCGGGTTTACTCTTTGTAATGATTAATCGAACAGACGTGGCCAAACACACTTCAGAAGGCAACACCCTAATTGTTAGTTCTGCCAACGTTTAACACGTTCTGTTGGGAGAAACCCTCTTCCCCCCACAAACCGGTATGACACTTTCAGCCTGAGCAAGCAGGCATCAATTCCAGAATCTAACTGATAGCTCAGAGACACAAGACAAAACAAGATAATGATGCACTGGGTAATACAATGAAATTTCATTTTGGTATTTTGTGATTGCCTGCAAACACCTGCCTTTTTGATTCAAACGGAAATACGTCAGTTCCCAAGGTCTCTTCTTTCACTACCTTTCTTTTTAAAATCTATGAACTGTTTCAGTCTGTGTTCCCCAGAGACAAAATAGTCTCAAGAATAAACAGCTTGTATGTATATCAAAATCACACCAGCTATGTTGAGAACAGTGTTCCGGGCTCAGCACAACCTTCAGTGAAAATACGCTTCCCTTAGCGCATATACAGGATGTAAAAGAAAGGCATTTGTAAAGAAGTTGAATTTATTTTTTTCCCCCCAAAGAAAAATCAACCACATATTTTTTCCCCAGAACAGAGTCCTGAAAAAGATCACAGAGTGGAATGATCACACAGAAGCTGCTGAGATAATCCTGATGACAAGCATTATCTTTTTGGGAAACTGATCTGAACCTCACACCTCAAGTTAATTGTGTGCTATTTGTTACGCTTGGTTTTGTTCTCCAGCAGCTGCAGGCATTCTTCTTGCTCGAACGCACTCGACATGAAGTACATACACGCTCATGATTAGTGTTATTTTTAACATTTCTGGACAGTGTTCAAAAATACACAACCCACTCAGGCTTAGCGGGGGCTCTTCTGAATCAGGCTGTTGCTGTACCACTGCACTGATACATGAACGCAGCCGGTGGGCCCAGGTGTATCAGAGACATCAGTAATCCAGGAAGTCTGCTTTTAGTTCTGATGAATATTTACATCGCCCTCCATTGTGAAAGCAGCATTTTATGCACACGACTGGCCCCTAGTTTCAAACAGGCTTAGCTTTTCAGAAGTTAATGTGAATTCAGTTTCGCACGTCTCTCTGTTAGGATTACCTCATGTGAAAACCTGGATTTAGTTTACTACTGCTTCTAGTTACCCGATTTCAAGAAGACGTTTTCACAATTCAGGCAGCTTGTTTTGTCCTAGATGTATCCATCTTGCATAACAAGGATCAGAAAGCTGTTTAAATTAGTAGCTGCATTTGCAGCCCTAGGACATGATGCAAACCAAAGTCGTTGAAGCATCGATGTAACCCAGAACAGTGCTACACAGCTTACATTGCTGATGCTGGACGGACAGGGTTAACCATCAGCTTTACGTAGCTCATAAAATATGAGCTAGTTTTAACCCCATTCTTCATCCCCTGGCTTTTGCAAGCCAGGAGAACTTTCTTATAAAAAAAACACACAACTCTCTGCTGCTAAGGAGACAGACAAATAGAATGCAGCTGTTACAGAGACAACAAAAACCACAACCCGCATTTTACGTGTGACCATCAGCAGATACTAGGGCTTACGCACTTAACTCAGACTCCGCATCGCAGCCTGAGAGGCCTCTGTACCAGGGAATGGGAAAGGGACAGCAGTTCTCTACCAGAGGCTCTATGCCCTAATAACGCACACCAGAAGAGACTTATGAAAAGATCCCCAGTTCACGTTGACTTATTACTGGAATGTGTTGTGTTTCGGAAATGCAGCAACTGACAAATCACATCAGGAAGGGCAAAAAATGTGTTGCAATCGTTGGGTAACACTCGGTGCTGTAAGGGTGACAACAGCCATGCTGTACCATGCTTAGAAAAGAGGAAAGGAAGCAAGAAAGATTGCACCCTGTAAGCCCTGCTTGTTGGGCCAGAGCAGACTATGTAACACAGGGGTGTTCTTTAGTTCAAAGGTTCACGAGAAGGTTGTGAAATCTCCTTTGACAGCTTCCAGAAATAAAAATGTACTTGAGAAATACCCAACTGCCCCAGTTTCTCTCCCAGCTACTAAACACTCAAGAAGCCTTTATGTAACGTATTGACAGCAGGAATTCCAGCTGCTCCACGTGCAACCCACACTGGTAATAAGGAAAAGCACCACCGATGGTAAAAGCCTCTGCGTTCCTCGGTTTACAAAGAGACAAAAGCAGCTGTGCCACTTTCCTTTGCTTTGGAAAACAGCAGAAATTCACTTTGGAGCAGGACCTGCTCAATATCATCAGAGCAGGAGCAGTGACTTCAGATTGTCTCCTCCCATTTCCAGGCATTCCCTATTAGTATAACCCAAACCAGTCCTAGGGGCTCGCCCCTCATTCGCTACAATCGCACGTCTTTGTTCCAGTGTAACTCACGCAAAGCAGCCTTGTAAATTATTCCTTTCTTCAGAATCCAATACATACCGATTAGAAGTACAGCAAAATTTCATTCTTTGAAATAAGGAAGAGCATCCTGACCCAGTATTTCAATGTTTGTTTATAAAACTTGCTTTTTCTTTTTTTTTTTTTAAAGCCTGTCTTCATATCCAAGAAGGGTGACAGTTTCACGTTACTGAAGGAGAAATGTTACGGGATGTCAGGTTTCATGGGGACACTATTTGTGCAGGGGACACTCCACAGCAAGGCCATCTCAGAAACAAGATGGAGAACAATCCAAAAGGATTGAATAACTAAAAACAAATAATCTATTGGGAATTAACCTGCTGTCCCACATCAGTATTAGCTTTATTATTGATGGCTACTAGAACAGCACTGCTGTTTTTTCCTGCTGCTCCTACAGCTAGAAGCACCAGAACACAATTTAGCTCTGAAGCAACAGTGAGCACAGCCATCAGTTTTGAAGACAATAGAGCGAACTACAGAACTTGGCATTTTCATTTAAAAATACTTGTAATTACGGCATCAAGGACAACCAAAATGGCTAAGTATTGGTGCTAAGAATACCCTTTTGTAAACCTGAATCCAGAAGCACTGAAAAAGCATTCTCACCTGAACTGTAATCTTTCAGTCGCAAGTCCTTCACAGGTGTCCCATCCGGCCCTCGGAAAGCATTGAGAATCTACAGGAAAACCAGGATCCACTTCAGTCTCCAAAATAAAACCTCAGAGTAAAGCACTTGCTGAAGTACATTTCTCTTTCCCTAAGACTTCTTTTCTTTCTAGTTTAAGCTTGTTACAAACATGCATTTTCCTGGTAAAGTTCCTGCAGTTTCTGAGAACTGTTTACTGAGTTTTGGGGAATTTTTGCTCATGTGTTTTTTACTTTTGTTTAAATAAGCAACAGCCATTTACAGCAGAACCGTTCAAAGGTTTGTCATGCTGTTTTCGTCCAGACAGCTCCCCTCTGATCCTTATTTAAGGTCAGTGTATTAAGCCTCAGAAGGGCTGATCACCACAGCTAACCCTTGCAAAAACCGATGTCTGGGGGTGTTCTCATGTCTGGAGCTGCCACCAAAAAATTCTAATTAGAAGTGGAAGCTTGTGGAAAGGTAACTTCTCTCACCTTGTAGCCTAGATGATTATTTTTTTTGAAACTAAAATCAGCAGTAGCAGGAGGCATCTTTTCGTTCTTCGTAAGATCTCATTTTAGGAATTTTAAGTAATGAAGAAGGAGCAAGTTCATTCAGACACTAATGTCTTCCAGGTTCAAAATATACTACCAAAGGAATAACAATACTGTCTCCACATAAAGTAATCCTGGAAGGAAGGTATGTTAACAAGTGTCTGTCGGTCAAGGCTTTTACCTACCAACAACCTGCATATGACTGCAAAAGAGAGTCATAATTTCCAGGCCCTCTAAAAAGCAGAATAATCAGATAAAACAACACTGCAGTCACTCCTAAATCAGGATTTTCTTTGGGGAAAATGACAGACCACCTAAATTCCAATCACCAGGCTTGAAAATGCTAAGTTTAGAAACACTCAATATGAGTTTTGAAAGTCTTACAGTGAATTTTGGATGAAAAACATCCCACTTACATCATCCTTTGTGGCAGTTTCAGGCACTCCTCCTAGCCGAATGAGCTTGCTTGGCTTCACATATTTGGGGCAGGTCCGGTAATCTTGGTCCTTGAGTTCACACAACCAAAATGTTGTTTTTAAAAATGAGAAACGCTAGCTCACGAGATACACAAACCAGAACAAAATATAGCAGGGTATAATTCAAAGGCAAAGGGCCACAAGCAGAATGGCTCAAATCTTTACCATAGCATTGCTTGAGATTCAGAGAGCTCTGCAATATTAGCACAAGCAGCTTCGTATGCTCACTGAGCTGTGCAGTGAGATCCAGGTCCAGCAAGTATCTGTCTACAAGATACACAACTCAGAATAAACAGTAAATGCCAAGAGGCAGGTCTTGCCCTGAATCCCACGTTTCTCCGAGTTTTTATAAAAAGAGAAGCAGAAAAGCTCTCTGCTTCCCAGCAGTGGGATATTCAAATTCCACAGCAGTTATTAATTCAGTGGTTATCATTAACTTGAGATTTCAAAGTTGACTACGAGGATAAACAAAGCGCACATGAGAACAGCTGTGCTGTTCCACGTGGGTCCACCTGTCCCAGTAGCTTCTCTCTGGTAGCGCTCGTAAGCAGATTCCCAGGAGAACATAAACTATTCTATGCAATGCTTCCCCACCCCACATAACACCCTCCACTTGTCTGCTCATTTTCAGCTTGGGGACTTTCTGAACCACATCTGGTTCTATGTATTTAGCAACTCTCAATTGCTAAATTGCATCTCCTTTGAGAATAAAGCATTTCTGGGATAGAAAGCGTGCCCATCCAAATGGCCTGGAGCAGGAGGATGTCCTCAGAGAAGGACAGTGAGTTAGGACTGAACCAAAGTGACGGAACATGAATAGAAGACTCCTTCCCTGCTCCTTCCATTCTTTGGCCAACACGTGCTTAAGAGAAACATCAACTGACAAAGCCACCTACCTGAAGGCTCTTATAGGGCCTAGAATCTTTGCCGGGTTTTCCTTCTGAAAAGGACTTGCCGTGTTCGTAATCAAACATCTGGTGCCCTGGCAGCCGGTGATCCACATCACGATACTCAATGTTTCTGTAGTCCGTATCTTGCCGTCCCAGGAAATCCAGATCTCCTTCACCTTTCAACCCAAGATCAGAATCAGATCTTTGCTGTTCCCCCCCAGAAAGCTGCTGCTGCTGCTGCTGCTGTTGTTGCTTGTTAGCAAAGGTCTGAGGTTGCTCCTCTTGGTCCTGAAGGGTAGTAGGAAGAGGTCCACGGCTGTTTTGGAAATTGTGTGAAGCGTCATCTTTGAGATTCAGTCCAAGGGATTCCTCTTCTCTGGCTGGTGCTTCTGGATGTTGAAATTCACTTTTTTGGCTACCAAAAGGAGTTCTATCTAAACCAAGCGCAGCCTCCTCTCTCTTGCTGGTGTTTAAACCAGAGCCCTCTCTTTCTGCTAAAGGTGCAGTAGACTGGTTGCGCCTAAAATCTACAAGGCTTTGATCCACAGGAGGCATTTCCCTCTCTGGGAAGTCCATGGGAGGAGCCACCTCTCTGCTCCTAAAATCCTGATCAGTCCGAGACCTGTGCCTATTTCTGAAATCTGACGATGGTGCGTTTCTGTTTCGGAAGTCCAGATCAGACGTGCCCATACCCCTGAAGTCCAAATCAGGTACATCCCTATTTCTGAAGTCGGAATAGGAATGGTCTCTGCCCCTGTAGTCTAGCTCAGGGACGTCTCTTGCCCTAAAGTCCGAATGAGATCCATCTCGACCTCTGAAGTCCAGATCAAAAGACCCCCTCCCCCTGAAGTCTGGCGGAGGCTCATCTCTGCCCCTGTAATCCACGTTATGTGCTTCCCTGTCCCTGTAGTTCATACGGAACGTCTCCCTGTTCCTGTAGTC
Organism: Aythya ferina; assembly: GCF_964211825.1. Taxonomy (NCBI): domain Eukaryota; kingdom Metazoa; phylum Chordata; class Aves; order Anseriformes; family Anatidae; genus Aythya; species Aythya ferina. The sequence goes on from NC_140306.1 coordinate 15,453,928, forward strand.
CACTGAAGGAGCGTCCCCACCCCTGTAGTCCATAGGTGGCCCTTCTCTCTCCCTGAAGTCTCCGGAGTACATATCCCTGCCCCTGTACTCGGAAGGGGGTGGTTCCCTGCCTCTGAAATCCAGCTGAGACTCATCTCTGCTCTGAAAGTCAGACGGTGGGAAATCTCTGCCCCTGAAATCGTGGTGCCCTTCCCTACCTCTGAGGTCACTACGCGGTCCATCTCTGGCTCCAAAGCTGAAAGAAGGTTCCTCTCTGTTGGCAAACTGAGGATTGAGGAGGCCTGCGAGTGCCTGGATATCAAAAGGAAGTGATTCTCTGCCAGAGAAGTTGCCAGAGTGTCTTTCTTGAGCAAGACTATCAAGGGAAGGAGGATATTCCCTGTTCCACCCGGGAGCAAACCTTTCTTCTTGGCTCCCACTGTAGAAATAAAGACAGTATTATTCATAACGTGCTTAGAGTCTGAAATCTATACAGCAGCACATTCTTCTCTAAACTTTTATAGAGTGGTGTAACAGTCTAAGATCCGCAGAAGATATTGATGTTTGGCAGTTTAAGATGAGGCAGCATACGACAGATGTGAGAAAGTAAACTTGGGTGCTCCCATTTCAGCACAATTTCCAGAAGCACTCAACAGGGAAAACCTGCAATATTAATGGGTTAATGACGGTAGCAATCACACAGTCCTGCACTGCACACAGCTCTGCAGCTGTTCAAGGTTCCAGCAGCTGGCCTGCCTGTTTATTAGCATCACCAGCACACGCCTGGGAGGAACAACCTGGGCTTAAGTTCTCTGGGCAGCATTACACACGGCTAACTTATCACATCGTCACGGGGCACACAAAAGCAAAGGTTACTGAACATGCTCTAGGAACATGCTACACAGAAGAGTTTATGCCTCCCTGTGCTGGAATCTAAACCAGGAAAATGCTAAAAGCTCTCAGTTCAGACGTTGCAGATGCCTCAAGACCAGCTGCCTCGCACCCTCTTTACAACACCACAACCACAAGTTCTGATCTCTGCACACCACCACTCAGGAAGAGATTTCCTCTTACTACAGTTTTTTTCAAAATCCACTTTCTTTGTTTCTGAGATGAAGCTACCTGACTTTTCAGCTAAGTAGTACTTCAAAATATTAAAAAAATAGAAAAATAAAATATTAAAGCAACACATTTTAAAGAAACACCAAATCCTACCCTAATCAGTGGGCATTTCCCTAGCAACTCCAGCAAGTTCTCTGAGTTTCATACAGGATCACTCACCAACCAAACGCACACGTGCACAGCTAATCAAACTGCACATGGATTTACTAAGCTGCAAGCCCCTGGTTCACCACCACAGGGAACGGGAATTGAAACTTGGTTTGAGGATAGAATCGCCCATCCACCACAGTAAAGAATGATGCCAATAAAAACCAATTTTAAGAAAATAAATCAGCAGAGCAGCACTGCTGCTATCACCACAAATCATGATCGCTCTCTGATCAACCCTGTTAAGACAGGTTCTGCAGGACACTGTTTTAAATTCACGACATCAGCTTTCTCAACACATTGCAGTCAGACATTTGTTTGAAATACTCTTATTTCAGGAGCCTACGGTATGCCAGGAGGAAGTACATTTATCATTCTGATTTTCAAATAACTGAGATGAAGACATGAATAAAGGATGAAAAAATTATGCAGGAGGGAGGAAAACCCTCTCTCTTGGCGCCTCTGCTTTATTTCAGTTTTTATTCCCAAAGGCCTGTTGCAAACACAGGGCCCAGTAACAAGCAGAGGAATATAAACTAAGAAAAATACCAGGCAGTGCAGGTCGGCTGCATGTGCATCTTTGCAACAGCTCCAGTGACATTCAAGAACGTCTTGTGAAGGAGCACAAGAAATAACGTTTGTTAAAAAACAGCAGCTGTCATTAAAAAAGAACCAAACAAACACAAAACTTCACCAAAATGCAGAAAGCTACACCGTGGCTTAACTTGCCTACTGCTCAGGAATGACACCTAGCTCCACAAGGAGCTCAGAAACTTTTAGCAAAATGAGCTGGAGGAGGATGTGCAGGAATATTGACAGAGTTCTCGTTGTTTCAGTAACGTTCTTCAGTGCAGGGAGCAAAGGGTACGTTCCAGTGCTTACCGAAAGGACCCCGTTCTGTTGCCTTGTCGATGGTCTCCCCACATGTTCCCCTTGTCTGGTAGGCTTCCAGAAATGGGTAATTCGCTCTGAGAACACCACGACAGCACAACCTGCTGAGGAAATAACGTGACAGTGAGCCACAGGGCAACAAAAACACAGCGCAGAAGAAAATTTCCACTGCTGGTCAGCGGAAGGCGCGTGGGAAGGGCCGAGCCCACCGACACGCAGGGCCACTCTCCGGCAGGAACGAGCTCAGTGCTGCGTTTCTCCACGTTCAAACTCACAAGCTTCAAATGCCTTCCGAAACGAAACCGCCGATATGTGTGGGCAAACGATTTGATATTTGCTCTCGATGAACACAACGCTTCCCGACATACTGTGCTGTCTAACACTACTCAGAGCAACTGCGAGTGTGAGAATCCCACAGTCTATAAACAGCAAGGCCCAGCGCCGAGCAACAGTTTGCAATTAATGTTTAATCCCAACTATTTCTGCCCAAAGCTCTCTGCTGTTCAAGGAAACCATCACCGCTGCTGGCCTGCCGTGCTTACTTTGCCCTCCAAAAGCAGGCAGACAGCAGGGCGCGCTCTGCCAATAAATCTTTACAGCCTCTGCTGTCCGGAACTGCCCTAAAAGCTGAGTGCAGGTGTGAAACGTCACCTGCTTCCTCCCACCAGCCACGAAGGGGAGGATTTCCTGGAGACTGCCAAAGCCAGGACTTCAAACAGGAAGAATTTGGGGGCTTTCCCCCACCAGGGCTGCAGCAGAGCCCGGAGCAGAACGGTGCCAGCACCTCAGTGGTCCCCAACCCACTCCTGGCAGTGGTTTCGGAGTTCTTGTGGCACAGCAGCCAGTCTGCCCCTCGGGTCCCACCACTACGCAAGGGATTCACGCTTCCCCAGAGCAGGGCTGAAGCCAGCTCCCTGCAGTGCTTCCGCAGAACAGAGGACGGCACAGACAGCCACTGCTGGGCCTCGTGAGTGCAGTAAATCTCAACAAAAACCACGCAACGCCCTGCTTCCTCCCGCTTCCAAAGGTCAGCGCTGCCTGACAGGCAGCGGGAGGGAAGGAGCAGGCTGGGATGGCCGCAGCCACACGCGGGATCCCCACCCCACCTCTGCCACCTCCGCTCAAGATCCCTCGACCTGCCTGAGGGCACCGGTCCCCTCGAGGTCCCCTCGTGGTTACGTGGCTCTTCCCGGGCCGTCCCACCACGAGCTCTGCCATTTTTTCTGGCAGAAGCCGTGCTTCACACTGCGAGGACAGGCAGACGGAGGTGGCTGTGGCAGTGGCTGTGGCTTTCACCTGCAACCCACAGCAGCCTGCAGACACCTGCAGAGCCGCTGTTTCTCCATCTTCCCTTCCCAGTTTCCTCCCCCACTCTAGTTTTCATCGAGTCCACAAGCTTCCCAATGCTTAAAAAAATCCCTCACCAACAGGGAGCTGCTTGGACGCAACATTATAATTATCAGATGGGGAAAAAAAACATCAGACTGATAGCAGTTTAACCCGGGGTACTTCAGTGGTACAGTTTACAACGCAGCCCCACAAAACAAGGGGACAGCAGGTGGCCAGGACCTCCGGAGAGGGGCTCCCACTGCCACCGAGGCCCAGCCGGACCCAAGCGCTGCAGGAGAGGTGCTGTGAGCGCTGGGACCTGCCCTCCTCAGCACCAGGTAATTCACTGCCAGCTCAGCCCCCCCGTTCTGCTCACCACCTCTCAGGGTCTGACCCGATGCAAAAAGGGGACGTGACCGGGCCCTGGAGCTGAGCACGCAGAAGGAAATCGAGGAAGAGGAACTGCGACCTGCTGACAAACCCCAGCTCTCCATAGCGGGACAAACGGGAGGCGAGAGCAGGATCCCACCCCCTGCCCCACGGCACGAGCAGGCAGGGTGTGGGGGAAGGCTGCTTTGCCACAGACAGCCCAACACAGCCTGGGGACGGGAGCGGGCCAGCAGGGGAGCAAAAATCCACCCTCGAGCGCTAGGAACAAAGCGCCAGTTATTTTTGGCGCCCTTCAGTCACAACCACGCATCTGGAGGAGATGGCAACAGAGGAAGTTTCCAAATGACACAACGGCACAGCCACAGCAAGCACAGCACGGCCCGGTTCTCCCAGAGCCCGAGCTGCAGCTCATTTAGGGCAGTAATTAGCTGCTACAGTTACTCTGAATATTCAGCAGGGCTGATGTGAGCGTATGCTGCGCTCGCCTCCTCCCACAGCCCTCCCAGCAGGCAGGAGACACCGAGGAGCAGAGGTGCCAGCCTGAGGGGGCTCGGGGTGCTCCCTGGGACACAGCCCCCATCCTCTCAGCACCCCCCGGGCAGCCCCGTGACCGCTGCTGCCCCTTCAGGGATGTTTCTGACCCTGCTTCCCAAACCACCCATGCCGAGCCCAACAGCACTCTGTCCTTGTGGCCATCTTACTTAAACTTCCACCACAACCCGACAGAATAAAGGGCTGGTGTAGCTCAGCCAGACCAAGCAGCTCTTCTTCCGAGGGGATAAATAATGATTTCTGCCAAGGGGCAGAGCGAGAAGCGCCAGCAAGGCCCTCAAGCACCTCCCCGTCCACCTCCACCAACTCACCCCCCAACACCGCACGCTGCTTTCCAAGGCAGGGAGAGGGAGGAGCAGTCGGGGAAGGAGCGGGCACGCGGCAGTCTCACAGAGATGACGTTTGGAGAGAAACGCTCTGATATTCACCGCTTCTCCCCGAATAGATTTCACCAGGGCTGCCAAACCTGGTTATTTATAGGCCGTGAGGAAGCCAAATACAGCTACAGGCAGGGCTCTGCCCACAGCACGGAGGAAGCGCCGTGCTGACGAACGCCTCGCGCCCAGCCAAGTTCCCGTAAGGCTAAAGAAAGGGAAAAGCCAGCACGAGGCAAGCTACAGGCGAAGACGTCCCCCTGAGCTGTACCAAGCGAAGCTGGCCACGAAAGCTCCTTCCTGCCCTTCCTGAGGGGGGCAGCGCCCCGCCTGCAAGCACAGCAATACCAAAGCCGCGTCCCCGGGGCTGTCAGGAGAGGAGGCAGGGGGAGGGGAGGCCGCGGGGCTGCGCTTACCCCCAGCGGGCCGCGCAGGCCTCCAGGAGCGGGCACCAGGAGCGGCCGGGCCCCTCCCCAGCCCCTCCCCGGCGGAACGCGGCGCGATTGTGAGCGGGGCCCGGGGAAACCGCCCGGAGCCTGAAGGGGGGGGGGGGGCAGCGGCCGGCCCCGCCCCGCGGCCCGGTACCGGGGAGGCGCCCCCGCGCCAGCCACCGCCCCCGAGGCCTTCCCCGAGGCCCTCCCCGCCTCCCCGGGCCGCTCCCGGCCGCCGGTGCCGCCCCCCCCCGGCACAGCCCCGCCGCCGCCTCCCCCCCTCACCTCCGCCGCCGCCGCCGCGCCAGGCCCAGCGCTCCGCTGAGGGGAACCGGAACTTCCGGGAGCTCCCCCCTCCCCTCCCTCGCCCCGCCCCGCGGCACGCTGGGAAACGGAGTCCGGCGGCCGCACTACGGCTCCCGGCATGCCCGCGCGGCGGGGCGGCTTGGACTCGGCTTCCCAGCGCGCCCCGCGCGGCGGCGGCGAGGGGCTGCTGGGAGCTGTAGTCGCGCGGCGGGGGGTGGAGAGCGAGGAAGGCGGGAGAGGGGACTACAACTCCCAGAGAGCCCTGCGGCAGGGGCCCACCGGGGCGGGCTGAGGAGGAGAGGGGCGGGCGCCGCGATGGCAGCGGCGGCGGGGCGGGGGGGCACCGGCGCCGGCACCGGCAGCGGGAGCGGCAGCGGGAGCTAGGCCCGGAGCTGCCGGGAGGGGCCGGGGACAGCCCGGGGACGCCCCCGGGGATGGCTGCGGACGTCCAGGCGGGGAGAGGCGGCGAGGAGCCCGGCGGGGGCCTGGCCCCGGGGGATGGGCAGCACGGGGAGCGGGCCGACAGCCCCACGCCGGGCCTGGCGCAGGGCACGGAGCCAGGTGAGCGACCGGCAGGGCCCGGGGGGGGGGCCGGGGGCTGCGGGGAGGGGTGGGGCCGGCACCGGGAGCCCGCAGCCCCCTCCCCGGCGCCCCCCGGCCCCGCTGACCCCGGGCTTGTCCCCAGGGGCAGGCCAGGAGGGGGCCATGTTCGTGCACACCCGCTCCTACGAGGACCTGACGAGCCCCGAGGACGGCGGGGCGGCGGCGCGGAGCCCCGAGGAGAGGCGCGGGGAAGCGGCCGGGCCCAGCAGCATGGAGCAGATCAGCAAGGACTTCAGCGAGCTGAGCACGCAGCTGACGGGCATGGCCCTGGACCTGGAGGAGGAGATGAGGCCGGGCGAGGAGGGGAAGCTGGAGCCGGCCCCGCAGGCCGCCCGCCACGACTCGGTGCTGTCGGGCAAGGAGGAGGAGGACGTGACCATGGACGCCTGGCGCATGCATCGCAAGCACGTCTTTGTGCTCAGCGAGGCCGGCAAGCCGGTGTACTCCCGCTACGGCTCCGAGGAGGCCCTCTCCAGCACCATGGGGGTCATGATGGCCCTGGTGTCCTTCCTGGAGGCTGACAAAAACGCCATCCGCTCCATCCACGCAGGTACTGAGCCAGGGGTAGGGGGGAGTGGGGTTGGGTGGTGTTGCAGCCCCACCACGGTGTCCCTGCCCACATCACCCAGGGGTTCACGTGGCAGTGCCCAGCCCATGCTCCTGCCACCATGGGCTCTCCAAGCTGTCCCCAGGGGCAGGTTGGTGGCTGGGGGGAGGTGGGAGCAGAGTCCATGTGCGCTGCAGGCTGGGCGCTCGGGCTGACCGCTCTGTCCCCAACCACGGGGACTCCTTCCCAAGCAGATGGCTACAAGGTGGTCTTCGTGCGGAGGAGCCCGCTGGTGCTGGTGGCCGTGGCGCGGACCCGGCAGTCGGAGCAGGAGATCGCCCATGAGCTGCTGTACATCTACTACCAGATCCTCAGCCTGCTCACCTGGACCCAGCTCAACCACATCTTCCAGCAGAAGCAGAACTACGACCTGCGCAGGCTCCTGGCCGGCTCCGAGCGCATCACCGACAACCTGCTGGACCTCATGGCCCACGACCCCAGCTTCCTCATGGGCGCCGTGCGCTGCCTGCCCCTGGCCGCCAGCGTCCGGGACGCCGTGAGCACCAGCCTCCAGCAGGCCAAGGCCAAGAGCTTGGTGTTCTCCATCCTCCTGTCAGGGAACCAGCTGGTGTCTCTCGTGAGGAAGAAGGATCAGTTCCTCCACCCCATTGACCTCCATCTGCTCTTCAACCTCATCAGTTCCTCTTCCTCCTTCCGGGAGGGCGAAGCCTGGACTCCCATTTGCCTCCCTAAGTTCAACTCCAGCGGCTTCTTCCACGCCCACATCTCCTACCTGGAGCAGGAGATGGACCTGTGCCTGCTGCTGGTCTCCACTGACCGCGAGGACTTCTTCACCGTCTCCGACTGCAAGAGGCGCTTCCAGGAGCGCCTGCGGCGGCGGGGGGTGCACCACGCTCTGCAGGAGGCCCTCCGCACCCCCTTCTACAGCGTGGCCCAGGTGGGCATCCCCGACCTGCGGCACTTCATCTACAAGTCCAAGAGCTCGGGGCTCTTCACCAGGTGAGGAGGCCGGGAGAGCGCCGACTGGGGCCGCGGTGCGGGCACGGGGCAGAGCTGCTCCCTGAATCCCCTTCCCCGAGGAGCGCGGGGGGCTAACGGGGCGCTGTGTTCCTGCAGCCCTGAGATCGAGGCACCCTACGTGCGGGAGGAGGAGAAGGAAAGGCTCCTGGGGCTCTACCAGTACCTCCACAGCCGGGCTCACAACTCGTCGCGCCCCCTGAAGAACATCTACTTCACGGGCCCACGTGAAAACCTCCTGGCTTGGGTAAGGGCTGTCTTCAGCGTTTGGGTGACCCCAACCTTGCGGCCCCGCGTGGCAGAGCAGGGCTGGTGGCACAAGGCAGCCCCGGCTCTGTGCTCACCAGGGCAGCCCCAAACACACGCGTGCTCCTTTCGGGGGTTCCTGTGCCAGGGAGCGGCAGGCCAGCCATTTAGGGTGCCCTGCTGCCACCCCGTGTCCTGCTCGGGAGCCCCTGGGCCAGCCCACGGGGGGACGTGCAGTACCAGCCCCCCGTGGGGATGTGCAGATGCGTGCCCATCCCCATTTCTTCACCCAGGTCACCAGCGCCTTCGAGCTCTACATATGCTACAGTCCCCTGGGCACCAAGGCCGGCGCCATCAGCGCTGTCAACAAGCTCATGAAGTGGATCCGCAAGGAGGAAGACCGACTCTTCATCCTCACGCCCCAGACGTACTGACGGGCGTCTCCCAGGGCACGGAGCCCGCCGGGGCACCCCGCTGCTGGGCGGCCCGGCCCCTGGGGAGGCGCGGGCTGGGAGAGGGCACGGTGGGACCCCGAGAGCACGGGGAAAGCCACCCGTGGGACTGTGAGCCGTGGGTGTGGGAGATGGGGTGAGCGGGGCTTTCTCGCACCTGCAGGCAGTGCCCCCCGCATCTGGGGGGGCTGCCCGTCCTCCACGACCCCCGGCTCCATCCTTTTTTTGCTGCTGTGCCCGCAGAGGGTGGGTGACACCCGGGGCTGGCTGGGCTGCTCCTCTCTCTCCTTTGGGGGTGCCGGGTCCCCAAATGCCAGGCAGCCCCCCATGGTCCCGGGCTCCTGCCCTGGCCGGGAGCCTGCAGGTTTGTCCCGCACCCTTCCCAGCACGGCCACATGAAGGATGCTGTGTCCTGGGGAAGGGGGGGAGGCAGGGGGTGGTCAGCCTGCCCCCGCTGGGGCACTGGGGTCCTGCCCCTGGGGATGTGGAGCAGCCCCCGAGAGATGCAGGGTGTGGGGGTCGTGGTGCTGGCTCCAAAGGGGCAGCCCCAACGCAGCTCCCTCGGAGCCCTTTCTGGCAGGGAGCCCTAGTGGGACTTCGCCTTGTCATGGGGTCCCCTGAACCCCCCCAAAACCAGCCACTGGAGCTGGGCTTGCTGTGCAAGGCCCCCCTCCTCCCTGCTGCCACGGGGCACCGGTGTGGGGCTGAGCACCCCCAGGTGCCTCGGCAGCCGGGTGTCCCCTGTGAAGCACAGCCCGACCCTACACTGGGGGCTGGGGCGGGTGTCCGAGGAGGGGAGAGCCCCACGGAAACCCCGAGGGAGCCGGGAGGAACCCGGCAGGGCTGGGGGGGGGACCCTGCTCGCGGAGTTGTACTCCTGCCAGGCTGTAATCTCTCATCTCTGCTCATAAACATTATCTGGACCCGGAGGCGAGTCTCAGCGCGTTCATGCCCGCGGGCCAAAGGCCACCCGGGGGGGCTGGGGGACAGCTCCCTGCTCCGGCTGATTTTGGGGCTGGGAGCGGCTGGGATGAGCCGGCCGGGGCCAGCTCGTGTCGAAACCGGGAGGGAGCCCGGAGGAAGGAGCTGTTGGGCAAGGCTCAAGGCAGCGTAACTGCGGGGCTTTTGCGCAACGCGGGGCAGGAGCCGGCTGGCGGAGGGAAGGCGAGATCGCTATCGGCGCCTCCAGCCCCTCCCTGGGAGCAAAGTCCCCGCGGATCCGGGCAGCCGAGCCCCGTCCCGCCCGGCTGCGGGAGGAGAAGCCCTGCCCCCGGTCCCGCCGCCGAGGCTGAGATTTGGGGATGAATCCCTGCTTTTCACTGCGGGAGTAAAAAAAAAAAACCCTTTCCTCCACGGGGCCCAGCAGCGGCGCAGCCCCCCCTGCGCGCAGCCCATGAGCGGGGCGGGGGTCCCCGTGCTCACCGCGCAGGGGGGCTCAGAGCTGCGGGACGCGGCGTGCGGGGACCGGGGCTCCGCGGCCGTCGGGGCGTTCCTTGTCCCTCCGCGGCTCGCCCCGGTCCCGAGCGGCCCCCGGGGAGCCCCGCGCGGTGCGGGGGCAGGACCCGCCCCGGCCCGGCCCCGCTCTGCTCCGCCCCGGCCCGGCACGGCCCGGTACGGAACGGCACGGCACGGCACGGCACGGCCCGCTGCGCAGCGACCAGGTGAGCGCCCGGCACGGCACGGCCTGGCACGGCTCGGTACCGGCTCGTTACCGGCCGGCTCAGCACGGACAGGGCGGCGGAGCCCGGTTCTGGTACGGGACAGCCGCGGGGAAGGCGGGCGGGGACAGCCGGAGCCGGGCTGGGGACTACCGGGGCGAGGCGAGGGGGGTGGTGGGGGGCTTGTCCCGGGTCCCCGCGGGGCTGGCGGGGGTCCCCGGCGCCGCCCTGGTGAGCTGGAGGGGGTCCCCTTTTGGGTCCCCGTCCCCAGGCAGGGACGTGGCCGGGGGGTGCCCGCAGGATTCGTCCCCGTGCCGGAGGGTTGGGGGGCTCGGGAGGGGGCTCGGTGTGGCCGGTCCCCCCGGCAGCACCCAGCGCGTGGCCGTGGGCACGCTGTCCTCCCCTCCACAGCACTTCCAGCCCTTCCCCCGTTGTTCCCGCAGGTGCGATGCTGACCCAGCCTCCACACGTCCCAGCCCCGGGTGGCGCTGAGCGCCATCGATAACCCCGTGCTGGTGGCAGCATGGGGCCGCCGTGCCGCACGCGCCTCTTGCTCGTCCTCGCCCTGGCCCCGCTGCTTGCCGACGCCTGGCAGTGCCCCCGCATCCCCTACAGCTCCACCAGGAACTTCTCCGTGCCCTACACGCTGCCCAGCTTCGATGCTGGCGGCCCCGTGCAGAACGTCGCCGTCTTTGCCAACCCGGCCATCGCTTTCGTGGCCGTCCGCAACCGCATCCTGCTGGTCGGCCCCGAGCTGCGCGTCCGCTCCGTCCTCATCACCGGCCCCACGGGCAGCGCTGAGTGCGAGATCTGCCGCCTCTGCCCAGCCGCTGCGGGCGGCCCCGGCCCCGAGGACGTGGACAACGTCCTGCTGCTGCTGGACCCGCAGGAGCTGTGGCTGTACAGCTGCGGCACGGCACGGCACGGGCTCTGCTACCTGCACGAGCTGAAGGTGCGTGGCGACGAGGTCACCATCGCGGCCACCTACTGCCTGTACTCCGCCACAGGCAACAGCCCCGCGTCTTGCCCCGACTGCGTGGCCAGCCCCTTGGGGACCAGCGGCACCGTGGTGGCTGACAGCTACACTTCCTTCTTCTACCTTGGCTCCACCGTCAACAGCAGCGTGGCGGCGCGCTACAGCCCGCAGTCGGTGTCGGTCCGCAGGCTGAAGGGCACGCGGGACGGCTTTGCAGACACCTTCCAGGGGCTGACGGTGCTGCCACCCTACCAAGATACCTACCCCATCCGCTACGTGCACTCCTTCACCGACGGAGAGTACGTCTACTTCCTGACGGTGCAGCCCGAGTGTCCCGGCTCGAAGTCATTCCACACGCGCCTGGCGCGGCTCAGCACCGTCGAGCACGACCTGCGCCACTACCGCGAGCTGGTCCTCGACTGCCGCTTTGAGTCCAAGCGGCGCCGGCGCGGTGCCGAGGAGGACACGGAGCGCGACGTGGCCTACAACGTGCTGCAGGCCGCCCACGCCGTCCGCCCCGGCGAGCGCCTGGCCCGAGACCTCGGCATCGACCGCTCCGAGATGGTTTTGTTCGGTGCTTTCGCCGAGAGCCAGCCGGAGAGCCCAGAGCCGCGGGACAGCTCGGCCGTCTGCGCCTTCCCCCTGCGCCTGCTCAACCAGGCCATCAAGGAGGGGATGGACAAGTGCTGCAGCACCGGCGCGCAGACGCTGAGGCGGGGGCTCGGCTTCTTCCAGCCGCAGGAGTACTGCCCGCACAACGTGAGTCCTGGCGGGGGGCTCGGGACCTGCCGGGGAGCGCTCACGGGAGGGCTTGGGCTGGAGTGCCCGAGTCCACGCCTCCAGCCCCCTCGACACGGGTTTGGTGCAGGGACGCGGTGCTTTGCCCACTTCTTCACATTTCTTGCCCGTGCTGGCAGCAGCAGGAGCCGGCTGCGCTCGCTGCGTGGGGACCACCCCGCGTGCTGCTGCCCGTGGCGGGGACACAACGTCCCCTCCCCTCCCTCTACATGGTGACGTCCCCAGCGCTGCCCCGGCCCCCTCGTCCCCATCCCCAGCGCCGCGGTGTTTACGGCCACGCTCTCCAGCTTGTTTATGAAGGAGCAGAGAGGAGGCAGCGGGGGGCCCCCGTCCTCCCCACCGAGCCGCTGCGCCAGGCCGGGCCAGCCGCGGGGCCGCTGCGCTGCCCGAGCAAACAAACCACGGGCGGAAACGCCGTGAGTCACCCCGCCGGCCCCGTGGGGCAGGAACACGGCGGCTCAGGAACAAGCCTCGGCACGGCTGCGCTGCGGGGACGGGGCAGGGCGGGTGCCAGTGCGCGTGGCACGAGCCTGCCTGTTCTCAGCCGGGGCGAGGCGCGGCGGCATCTCCTCCTTTTCCCGGCAGCACGCGGCTCGCCGCCGCTCTGTGTCACGCTGCCAGGAAGGGGACCCCGGTGCCCAGCACCCACAGGTGGTCCTAGGGGTGCCCCGTGGGGCACAGCGGGGTTTGGCGTCCCCCTTCGCCCTGAGCCCTGGTGGATTTAGGGGGCTGGCGCTGCGTCGGCGCCCCCGCCCCGCGGTGCTGGCTCTGATAACCACGTCCAGATGTGGAGGGGGGCAGGGCAGGATCTGACGCTGCTCGGGGGTGTTGTGGCGGCGGGGGCATCCTCCAAAATTCCTGCTTGCTTTTTGCAGCCCAGAGCAGGGATTGGGTAATCGGGTGTTTGCCTGCCTAGGTGCTCGGCCCCCAAAAGTCTCATCAACGTGTGTGCTCCAGGCTCGCCCCCGCACCCATGGGTGCTCGGGCAGGGGGGAGCAGGGATCGGGGCGCTGGGGCTGGCTTCGAGGTGTCCCCACTGTGCTCGGCTGCAGGTCAACCTCTCGGCACTGGTGAACGACACCAGCTGCTGGGACCAGCCCACCCTCGTCCCCGCCACCTCCCACAAGGTGGACCTGTTCAACGGGCACCTGGCCGGCATCCTCCTCACCTCCATCTTCGTCTCCGTCCACGAGAACGTCACCGTGGCCCACCTGGGCACGGCGCAGGGACGCATCCTGCAGGTGGGTGCTGGCTGTAGGCCGGGGCGGGGTGTGGGGTGCCCAGGGGGGGTGCTGAGCCCCACTCCCCGCCCCGCTGCAGATAGTGCTGCAGCGCTCCAGCTCCTACGTCGTCCCCTTGGCCAACTTCTCGCTGGAGGAGCCGGCGCCGCTGCGGCACGTGGTGAGGCTGCAGGAGGACTCGCTGCTCTTCGCCGCCGGCACCAAGGTGAGCCGGAGGGGGGCCGGGGTGGGACGTGGGGCCAGCCCCCCCGCGCCCCCTGCTCACCTCCATTCGGTGTCCCCAGGTGTGGCGCGTGAATGTCACCGGCCCGGGCTGCCGCCACTTCTTGACCTGCGACCGCTGCCTGCGTGCCGAGCGCTTCATGGGCTGCGGCTGGTGCGGGGACGCGTGCACACGGAGCCACGAGTGCAACGGCACCTGGGTCCGGGACAGCTGCCTGCCCATCCTCACCAATGTAGGTCTGCGGCGGTGCCCCTGGCCCCGTGGGAACCTCCTGGAATAGGGTCGGGGCAGGTGGGGAGGGAGGCGGAATACGGGGCGACGTGCGGTGGGACCCCTCCTCGGGCCGGGCACCGTGCCCACCAGGAGGGAGCTCCCCGTGGCCATCGCGTGCTCTCGCTGCCCGTCCTGCAGTTCCACCCCAAGACCGCACCGCTGCGGGGCCGGACGAGGCTGACGCTGTGCGGCATGACCTTCCGCTCCCCGCTGGACCCCACCACACACCGCGGCCCCCCCGGCCGCTACCGGGTGGCGGTGGGAGGGCGAAGCTGCAGCGTGCTGCTGAACGAGAGCTGGGCCAGGTGAGGGGAGCGTGGGGGGGGGATGTTTGTGCCCCCCTCCCCGTCCCGCCGCTGATCCCTTGCCGCCCCGCAGGCCGCAGCCCGCCTCCCGCCTCAAGGACTTCGTGGACGTGCTGGTCTGTGCCCTGGAGCCTGGGGGGCCGGCGGTGGCGGGGCCGGCCAACGTGGTGCTCAGCGTGATGGAGCCCCGCAGGGCCTCGGGCTTCAGCGTCCAGGGCTCTGCCACCCTCGGTGGCTTCGTCTTCGTGGTAATGTCCCCGTGCCGGCAGCGGTGCCAGCCCCGGGGTGGCGCGGGCTGGGCGCTGGTTTGGGTGGGGGCACTGGTTCACTGCCCGCCCCGCTGCCCCCGTCTCTGCCCAGGAGCCCCAGGTCAGCTCCCTGCACCCCAGCTTCGGTCCCCAGGGCGGTGGCACCCTCCTGTCCCTCGGCGGCACCCACCTCTTGGCAGGGAGCAGCTGGGAGGTGACAATCAACGGCTCCAAGTGTCCTCTGGCCCAGCAGCCCAGGTACATCCCGGCCATCACCCCTGGCCATCGCGGGGTCCCAGGCACGAGGATGGGCACGAGGCCGCCCACGCGGCCCCGCTGTCCCCTCCAGCCCCTGGCACTCTGTCCCCAGCCAGGATGACGGGAAGATTCGATGCACGGCTCCTGCTGCCGCCCACCTGGGTGCAGCCTCGGTAGCCCTGTGGATCGATGGGGAGGAGTTCCCAGCCCTGCCGTCCTTCCAGTACCGCCCCGACCCCTCCGTCTGGGGCATCGTCCCCAACTGCAGCTACGAGTGAGTGTGTGGGGACAGCCCTGAAATTATCCCCCCAGGCTGGGTTGGCTGAGGTGGTGTGGACCGCGTGCACCCTGGGGGGACCATATACACCCTGGGGACCGCGTGCACCCCAGCGCTCTGACCCCTGCCCACCACAGGGGCTTGATGCTCACCCTCATCGGCTCCCACCTGGACTCGATGTATCGCGCCAAGATCCGCTTCGAGGCTGCTGGCGAGAAGACCGAAACCACGGTAGGTGCCGAGGCAGGAGGCTGTCACCCCCGGGGTGTCCCCCCCGGCCGTGGCAGCAGCCCAGCACCCGCCCGCAGGAGTGCGAGGGCCCGCAGCTGCCCGAGCGGCTGCTGTGCCGCAGCCCGGCCTTCCCCTTCGAGACCAAGCTGGAGACGGTGCTGGGGAACCTGAGCGTGCTGCTGGAAGGTGCTTTTGGCCGCCAGCTCTTCCGCCTGCGCTACTTCCCGAGGCCCCGCGTCTTCCCCTTCGAGCAGCAGGGGAAGCAGAGGCACTACCGCCTCAAACCCGGTGACGACGAGGTGGAGGTGAATGTATGTAGGGGAGCGGGGCGCGCGGGGGGGCGATGCCAGGGCCGGCCGGGCTCAGCGCTGTCTGTCCGGGCAGCAACTGGGGCTGGACGCTGTGGCCGGCTGCATGAACATCACCATGACAGTGGGGGGCCGGGACTGCCACCCCAACGTGCTGAAGAACAAGGTGATGTGCCACGTGCCCCACAACCTACGGCTGCCCCCGGCCGGGGCCCCCGTGCAGGTAGGCACCCCCCAGTACCCCCACTCCTCCTCGTACCTTGTTCCCTCTGGCCCCGCTGAGCCCCTGCTCCCCCAGATCTGCATGAACAGCGACTGCCACACACTGGGCTGGGTGCTGGCCGCCTCCTCGCTGGACCTGGCTGCCAGCCTGGCCCTGGGCACCGGTGTCACCTTCCTGGTCTGCTGCATCCTGGCTGCTGCGCTGCTCCGCTGGCGCTGGAGTAAGAGGAGGGGTGAGTGCTGCTGCTAGCCGACTGTCCCGGACCCACCCCGTGCCCGTGGTGCCACCCCGTGCCCACAGTGCCACCCCGTGCCCACGGTGCCACCCCGTGCCCTACCCGCAGGGACAGAGAACCTGGAGCTGCTGGTGCACGCCGGCCGGAGCGAAGTCTCTGCCACCACCCAGCGCCCTGGCGTTGACTACCGGGACGTGCGGGGTAAGCGGTGCTGGGGTGAGCGCGTCGGGGCGCTGGGGCTGTGCCCGGTGCCTGACGGTGCCCCCCTGCCCGCAGTGGTAGCGCTGCCCGCTGCAGGCAGCCCCATCCTGGCCAGGCCCCATGCGCACGTTGGCGGTGCTGCGGGCGGCGGCTCCCCGGTGCCCCTGCTCAGGTCCACGTCCTGCTGCCTGGAGGACCTGCGGCCGGAGCTGCTGGAGGAGGTGAAGGACATCCTGATCCCCGAGGAGCGGCTCATCACCCACCGCCACCGGGTCATCGGCAAAGGTGACAACTCGCCCCGGGGCAGTTTGGCCGGGCTGTCACCTCCCGGCCCCCCCGGCTTCACTGCCGCCTGTCCCCGCAGGGCACTTCGGGAGCGTGTACCACGGCACCTACACGGACCCGCTGCTGGGCGCCCTGCACTGCGCCGTCAAGTCCCTGCACCGTGAGTCAGCGCCCGCTCCCGCGGCACGGCCCCGCGGCACGGCGCCCCACGGCTCGGCTCCCCGCAGGGATCACGGACCTGGAGGAGGTGGAGGAGTTCCTGCGCGAGGGCATCCTGATGAAGAGCTTCCACCACCCGCAGGTGCTCTCGTTGCTTGGGGTCTGCCTGCCCCGCCACGGGCTGCCCCTCGTCGTCCTGCCCTACATGCGCCACGGGGACCTGCGGCACTTCATCCGCAGCCAGGAGCGGGTACGGGGGTGCCCGGGAGGGGTGGAGAGTGTGCAGGGGGGGCTGGGCTCACCTCGCTCACTGCTCCTACCCCGCAGAGCCCCACGGTGAAGGATCTCATCGGCTTCGGGCTCCAGGTGGCTCTGGGCATGGAGTACCTGGCCCAGAAAAAGTTTGTGCACCGGGACCTGGCAGCCAGGAACTGCATGTGAGTGGGGCCGGCCTGAGGGTGCCCCCACCCCCAGCACCCCGATGTGTCCCAGGCTGCAGCGGGCACCCTGGGGTGCTGCCCCCACCCCTTCACCGCAGGCTGGACGAGACGCTGACAGTGAAGGTGGCTGACTTTGGGCTGGCACGGGACGTGTTCGGCAAGGAGTACTACAGCATCCGGCAGCACCGGCACGCCAAGTTGCCCGTCAAGTGGATGGCGCTGGAGAGCCTGCAGACCCAAAAATTCACCACCAAGTCGGACGTGGTAGGCGCATCCCCCCTCCCCATCCCCTGTCCCTGTCCCTGTCCCCATCCCCGTCCCCCTGCCCCAGCACTCTGCTCCGCAGTGGTCCTTCGGGGTGCTCATGTGGGAGCTGCTGACGCGGGGCGCGTCGCCGTACGCCGAGGTGGATCCCTACGACATGGCCCGCTACCTGCTGCGGGGCCGGCGCCTGCCGCAGCCCCAGCCCTGCCCCGACGCGCTGTGAGTGGGGCAGGGGAGGGGGGCGCAGCAGCAGGACCCCCCCCCCGGGGGTGCTGCTGGTGCTAACGGGGACGTCGGGGCAGGTACGGGGTGATGCTGAGCTGCTGGGCGCCCGCACCTGAGGACAGGCCGTCCTTCTCGGGGCTGGTGGGCGAGCTGAAACGCGTGCTGGCCTCGCTGGAGGGCGAGCACTACGTCAACCTGGCCGTCACCTACGTCAACCTGGAGAGCGGCCCCCCCTATCCCCCCACCCCCTTGGACCAGCTGCCTGACAGCGAGGATGAGGAGGGTGCCGAAGATGAGGACGAGGATGAGGACGTGCGCTGACGGGCGCTCTGCTCCGTGGGGTCTCCCGGGTCCCCGTGCCCCGTGGGCACGCGCCCCCAGGGAGGGACGTGGGGCGCAGCCGGGTGCTGTGCGGCACCCTGCCCACGGGGTGGGCGCTGGGTGCTGCTCTTCCGTGCCTTGATGGGACCCCCGTGGTGTCCCTCAGCCCCAGTCCGGCGCCAGCTCGGTGCTGCGGGCCCCGTGCTCAGCCCCAGCGAGTGCTATGGGGCGGCCTGAGCTGACGAGGTGTCCCAAGGGGTTTTGGCCCCCCTCCGGACAAATTCAGCGTTTTCTGGTTGAATGACTGATAAAAAAATGAATTTTATTTTTCCCTGGTGGGTGCCGTGTGCTCTGCCCGTGGTGGGGGCTGGGGGCACCCACTGTGCCAGCCACGGGAGGGCTCCTGCGGGCTGGTGCCGGGGCCACCCCATGTCCCCAGGGGCCACCTGGGAGGTGACACCGGGTGAGTTGGACACAAACCTTCCCCCTGCCTCCCGTGGCAAAGCACAGCCCTGGCAGCTCTGCCAGCAGCTCTGCACCAGGGGGGCAGCAGGGGTGCCCCCAGGGCTGCGCTGGGGCACGGGGACGCGCTGCTGGTGGCACCGTGGCAGCGGGCACCGTGTCACCCCCCAGTGCCACCAGCTGCCAGCCACTGCTGCCCACCCTGTGTGGGACCAGGGCTGGGGGGCAGCCAGCACGCACTGCGGCAGGGCGATCCCGATCCTCTGCAGGATCCAAGGGGACAGGGCCCAGGAAGGGACATCGGTGACACTTGGCAACGCAGGAGCCACTGAAACGTGGCCACAGCCTGCGCTGGCTTGAAATATCCCCTCCTCGGCTGCTCGTTAAGCAGCGCTGCAGCCCGGGGCCACGTCAGCTCCCATCAGCAGAGCTGTCCATCCCCGGCAGCACCTCGCACCTGCACCGGCCGCTCTCAGCAGGGTATTTTTAGCCGCCGCTCCCGGCAGCGCTGCCTCAGTTTCCCTGCAGCAGGGCTGCACCGCCTGGGTGCGGGGGTCCCCCTGGCCCCAGTGCCACAGTTTCGGGCGAGCCGCCGAGTTGCTGTGGCAACGGGAAGGGCTGAACCCGAACCGGGAGGCGAGCGGGGATGCGGGGTGGCAGGGAAGGAGGGAAGGGGATCAGGGGCACGGCTGCAGCAGGGATGCGGGGACGGAGGCGTGGGTGGACAGAGGGATGGAGGCACGGAGGGAAGGCTGCAGGGAGGGGTGGATGCAGCTGGCTGCTCCCCCCCCTAAATTTGCTGGTGGAGATGACAGATTTCAGGCTAACGCACATTTATCCTGCCCTAATTACACGGCTGGAGACGAGGAGCAAACACCCCCCAGTTAGTGCCACAGCCATGTGGCAGCACAGGGGACACAGTGAGGGGACCCGGCTGGGTGGCATCCCCCAGCTCACCCAGCACCCGGCACCCAGCTGAGGGGCCTGGGGGCATCTAGGGGAGCACCCAAGGGTGGGCACCGGGCAAACAGCACCCAGCAGATAGCACCCCGAGGTGCCGCCCCACCAGGCTGCAGCACAGCACCCAGGCGGGCCGCTCCGGCAGCACGCCCTGCGCACGCAGCAGTTTAAATGTTTTATTTGGGGAAAGTGCTGTCGTTAGCAGGGATTAATTATTAAAATCGGAGCCATCTATAATAGATGAGTGGCCGGGCGCGGGGCTGCGGGCACAGCCCTGCTGCTCCCCGGGGAATGTGGCAGCGCCTGGGGACACACTGGGTGGCACCTGGTGGCTGCGGCCCCGTGGGCACCTAGTGCCGGTGGCACTGCCAGCACCGGGTGGCAAAGGGGGAGCAGTGGCTCAGGGACGGGCAGAGCGCAGCACACAGCCACCCCCAGGGTGTCAAGGCAGGGGGGGACACCCCGATCGGGATGGGCAACGTTGTGCCAAATCAGCATGAAGAGCCGGGAGCCGGTTCTCCGGCATCAAAGAGCCCCGCAAAGACCGGCAGGAGCCACCAGGCAGGAGCCACCGGTGGCGGCGAGCTGTTTTTAGCTCCTGCTCGAACGCTGGGGAGCAGGCGTGATCGAGCGGCCTCCCGTCTGGAGCGGCGGCGCGGGGCCATTTTTAGCAGTGAGCGAGTTTTTGCTAACGAAGCCTGCGAGCAGCAGCGCTGCTGGGGCGCGCCGACCATGCCCGGCACCCACGGCCCCACATAGCGGCACCCGCTGCGCCCGGGGAGCTCGGCTGGCCCTCGGGGCTCCTGGGGAGCTCTGCTGGCCCCCGGGGAGCACTTGGTTACACAGCTTTGCCTCCTCTTCCCACACCGCAGGCGGTGTCTGTCCTTAGGGGGACCCTTTGCCCGGTCTCCATGCCCGGTCTGGAGCTTCGCAAAATGCGCCCAGCAGCCCCTGTCCTCCCCACTGCACACCAACAGAGCTTTTCCCACCGAAGAGCCCTGGGTCGTTGGGTTTCCCTCCCCACCCCACCCAGCTCCTTGCACTTCGTGCCCTCCCCCTGGGCTCAGGGGCTGCGAGAGCCCCCCGGGACCACCAAAGTGCCCTCGATGCCTCGCGGGAACTATGGCCACTGCGGGACACCCACGGCCACGCCGACCCCGCTGCCATGCGTGGATCCTGCTGCTGACCCCAAAAAGGGTCTGGGGGCGTGTGGGGGGCAACTCCCCCGTGCTTTTTCTCTGGACCTCCCGAAAGGAGGGGATGGGGTTTATTTGGAGGGGATGGGGTTTATTTGGCCCCGTTGCCAGGCCGACGCGCGGCGCAATTACCGCTGATTGCCTGGCGGTTGCCATGGTGATGGTGAGCACGCAGGGATGCGGTGCCATGTGGCGCTTGAGTCACGGGCACGTTGCGCCCCCCCCACCGTGCCCCCCGGGCTGGCACTGCAGCCCCCCAGACACACGTGTGGGGCACAGGGGGGCGGCTGGGGATGTCCCCGAAGCGCGGGCGGCACCCCACGGCCGGCCGAGGGCTCTCCGAGGGGTGCTGGAAAAGATTTGGGGCATGTGGGGCAGCGGGGGCGTGGGGTGGTGGATATGAGGGTGCAGGGTGCTGGGTGCACGGTGCAGTGGGTGCGTGAGGAGTGGGTCAAGACACAGCAGGCACAACCAGAGCCGACAGCCCCAAAGCAGGGCGCTGGGTGGGCTTGGACCCCAGGCAAGAGCCAGGGCTGCGGGGCGCCACGGGGCCCGGGGTTGGTTTGGGGCAGGCATCCCACTCGTGCCGGGAGGGAGCCCCGTGGCAGGCGGGCGATGCAGCGGCAGCTCGCAGTCCCACCGGGTCGGCCCTCGTCCAGCGAGCAGCCGCAGGGCAGGCCCGAGGCGGCGGCGGGCACCTGCTGATTAATTGCGAGTTACACTCAAGGTTCCCGGGGGGGGCAGAGATTAATAACGGAGCGACGCGCTGCTTCCAGGCTGTGTGATTAAACTCTTGATTAGAAGCTCAAACTACGGTGCCCTGCTAATTCCCCAGGGCTCGTGTGCTGTTAATTACCTGGCGCGCGTGGCGTTGGGGCCAGGGCCTGGGGCTCGGTGCCACGCGGGATGGGAGAGGGGGACACGGGGACGCTGAGTCTCAGCAGGGGACACAAGCGGATGAGTGTCAGGAGCAGCTGGGCAGCAGGCAGCAAGTGAGGGGGCTGGGGGGCCCCACGGTGTTAGGCTGCCACCCTTTTCTTGCCATTTTGGGGAAGAAAGTGGGGCAGTGAGCCCCAACAGCTCTGGCCCCGCAGCTGGAGGGATGGAGCTCGAGGGAAATTGCCCAGCTCCCCCAAGATTGTACTTCTGTCCCACACCATCCATTTATCCCATCCTGTCCCATCCCATCCCATCCCTCCCGTCCCATCCCATCCCATCCCATCCCATCCCATCCCATCCATCCCATCCCATCCCATCGCATCCCAACTATCCCATCCCATCCCATCCCATCCCTCCCATCCCATCCCATCCCATCCCATCCATCCCATCCCATCCCATCCCATCCCATCCCATCCCATCCCATCCCATCCATCCCATTCCATCCCAACTATCACGTCTCATCCCATCCCATCCCATCCCATCCCAACTATCCCATCCCATCCCAACCATCCCAACCCATCCCATTCCATCCCAACTATCCCATCCCGTCCCATCCCATCCACCCCCCCCCACCCGCTCCCACCCCATCCCCCCCTCACCCCACAACCCCCCCCGCACCCTTCCTCCCCTCCCCGCTGACCTGCCCCTCGCGGGGGTCCCCACTCCCCGGGGGGGGGCCCCGTGCCGGGTCCACGTGCGCCCCGTCCCCCGTGGGTGCCGGCTCCCGCGCCCGGGAGGGGCGGGGCGCAAAGTTTGGGGTGACGTCACGGGAGGGGGCGGGGCGGCAGCCGGAGCGGGGGGGGGGGAGGGGAGGGGAGGGCCCCCCCGCGGTCCCGCCCCCCCCAACTTGCCGCGCCGGGCGCGCGGGGCCGCGCCGCGACGGACCGACGGCTCGGCTCGGCTCGGCTCGGCTCGGCTCGGCACCGGCCCGGCTCCGCACGGCGCCCCCCTCCCCGAGCGGCGGCGGCCCCGGGCCGCGGCCCCCCCTTTGCGGTCGGAGAGGCGACAAGGTGAGCGCGGCGGCCGCGGCGGGACAGCCCCCGGGGGGGCGGGGGCCGTGCCGAGCCGTGCCGAGCCGTGCCGTGCCCAGCCGTGCGCCGGGGGGGGGCCGCCGGGGTCGGCCACTTGTTGGCCGGGGGCTGCCGCCCCCCGCCTCGCCCCCCTCGGGCCGGCTTCGTGCCCCTCCGCGGGCCCCCCCCCTCCGGCCGCGCCGTGCCCGGCTGCGGGTGCGCCCCGACGGCTGCCCCCGAGCCCCGCCGGGCTCCGCGCCCCGCCGCTCGCCCCCCGGCCCGGCCGCCCCCGCGGGACCCCCGCCCGCTGCTCCGTGCGCCGAGCACCCCGCTGTTCCCTCCCTCCCTCCCTCCTTCCCTCCTCCTTCCCTGCCCTCCCCGCAGCCCCGCTCCCCACTGCGGCAGCGCTCCCCGCTCGCCCCCGGCGAGGCGCTCCCGGCGCTGGGGAGCACCGGGACCAGCTCGGGGCGGGGGGCTCGGGACCCCCCCCAAGCACCGGCTGCGCCCCGGCCCGACGCGCTGCCTCTGTCCGCTGCACCCCGGGCTCCCACTGCCCTCCGCTTTGCTGCACTGGGGGCTCGGAGGTGTCCCCCCCCCACCCCCAGCCCGGCCACGTTCTGCGCTCTGCTCCGGCACATCCCTCCCGTGGGACGTGGGGCGCAGCGGGGACCCCCCCGTCATGCCAGCGGGGCAGCTGCAGGTGGAAGCGGGGCCGGAGATGGAGCGGGCCAAGCGGCAGCCCCTGGTCCCCCCGCCGTGGAGCAGAGCCGGGTTTTGGGGGGCTGGGGGAGACGCTGGTGAGGGCTGCGCGGCTGCGTCATCCCTCCGTGCCATCCGCACCCGGCCACCCACTTCCCCGCTATTGTCTTACACCCGCTGTTGCTTCTGCTCCGAAATTAGATGCTTCGCAGTGTTGGGGGGGGGGGGGGCAGGCTGCGTGCAGGTGCCAGCGCAGCACCCAGCCTCCCCTCCTGCACCCAGGCCTTGCCTGGCTGCCCCTCGCCGTGCGCTCCCCTGCGGGGCACGGGGCACCGGGGTGTGCCGAGCCTCCCCGAGCCAGCCCCGGGGCAGGGGACGGTGGCGGTGCTGAGCCTCGGCAGGATGGGGCCTCACCGAAGCAGCAGGAACTCGCTTTATGAGTGCAGATGAGCTGAGCACTCGCGGAGGCAGCGCCACGACCCCGCTACACCGTCCCACCTGGGTCCCCTTCGCGGCCAGCCCTGGCACCACGCAGCCTGGCAGCGCTCCCAGCCAGCCAGCCCCGCTGCTGCCGACCCGCGGCCACGCTGCCGGCTGCGGGGACAGCCCTCGTCCCCCTCACCCGGGCACGGCAGGGGCAGCGTCGCTTGGCACGGGGACACGGAGCACGATTCCTGCTGCGATGAGCCGAGCGAGGGCTGGAACGCTGCAGTTGGGGCTACAGCACGAGCACCACGAGTGCTCTCGCACATATGCGCACTCTGCTCCTCCAGAGTGGGACAGGGACAGCTGCTGTCACCCAGAAAGGGCTTTCCCAATGGGATGGCACCCAGGTGCTGTGCAAGCAGTGAGCACCCACCCCGCGGGCGCTGCTCGGGGATGGAGGCAGCGAGCGCAGGGAGGAGCGTGCCCGCACCCCTGCCTCACTGCGCCTGCATCCTGCCCGCTTTTGGGGTCGCTCACCCCACAGAGCCCCCCGGTGAGCGCCCCGGGTGCCGCAGGCAGGACCCGGGGACGGGGCTGAGCCCCCGCGGGTGGGTCGGGTGCCGCCGGGTGCTGCCCGTCCCTGCCCCCTCCGCAGGATGTGCCGCTTTCTGCATCTCCAGCTCCCATTGCCATAGCAACAGGCGCAGCGCTTGGGTACCCGCCGTGCCGGCGCCCGCATCCCGCTCAGCCATCCTGGCCCACCGGGGCAGCGGGCGCTGCCGGCACGGCACGGCAAGGCCGGCACGGCACGGCACGGTGTTCAGGGAGGTTTGGGCCATGGGTGCTTCCGGCACCGCGCCGTGTCCTGCTGGGGCTGAGCAGGACGCAGGGAGCCCTCAGGGTCTCATGAGCCGTCAGAAAATCCCGGCGGTTGGAACTTCTTCCCTGTAACGGGGTGGGAAAGGGGAAAAATCCCTTCGTCCCGAGCAGGGTCTGGGTTTGGAGGGGCCCCAGCAGGAAAACCGAGGGTGCGACATCGCTGCTAAAGGGCTGCACGTCGGGCAGCATGCGGCGGGCGATGCCCAGGCTGGAGAAGCATCACCGTGGGGCAGAAACAGGCTGAGAAACAGGAGCTGCTCTGGTCGCCTCCGCTCGCTTCCCCAGCAGGCTGCTCCTGGCTCTGGCTACGGAATAAATTCATTAACGAGCCTGCAAATGGGGGCTGGGGGGCGGGCTGGCAGCCCAGCCAGGCAGGGTGGCTGGGTGCCGCAGGGATGGGTGCACGGCGCTGCGCCTTGCCGGGTTTCGCGTTAATTAGCGCAGCTCGGGTGGGGCTGGGGCAGGCAGCGGGGCCGGGGCGCTCACTGCCTTCTCTGCCCTTCCAGCACTGGGCCCTGCAATGCCGTTTGGCTGCGTGACGCTGGGGGACAAGAAAGATTATAACCAGCCGTCCGAGGTGACCGACAGATATGACCTGGGCCAGGTCATCAAAACGTGAGTCTGTCCCTCCCAGGCCCCGGGGGCGCCCCTGGGGACCCGAACCCCGCGCCGAGGAATGGAGTGCAGTGGTTTGGGGCTGGGGGCACTCAGGGCGCTTTCCCTGTGACAAATCCCTGTTCCCGGTGGGTGCCCCGAGTTCCTCTCTGCCTGCTCTGAGGACGGGGCTGCTGACGGTGGCGAGGTTCCCCTCCACGGCTGCTCACTGATAGCACCTCCGATAACCCTTCCCTCCTCCCCTCCCGAATATCTGCTGGGATTGCAGCAATCCTGCAGAGCCGGGGCTCCCCGCGGCACCTCCCGGGAGCAGGGCAGGAGAGGGGACGCGGATGTCACTTGGTGACATTCTCGTGGTGCAGAAGGAGAAGCCGTGGGATCCAGCTGCCGACAGAGACCGATGAGACCCCAAAACACCCAGCAGGGATTTTTTCACTGGGCTCCGAGGTGCTGAGGGTGCTTGGCCACGGTGCTGGGCATCTGAGAGCTGGGGATGCCCGGAGGGGTGGTGCTGGGTGGCTGCGGGGACCCTTTTGGGTGCTGCCTGAGCCTGGCTCCGTTCTAAAGGCAGCCCCTCCATTTGGGTCCTGGCTTCCCTACACCCCTCGAGGGTTTTGGCACGGCCAGGCAGGGCTGGGGGGGATGGAAAGCCGAGGGCTGAGAGTCCCCACGGCCCCTGCCTGTGCCGAAGAGCTCCAACACCATTAATAACAGACCAGGACCGTCTCACTGGCCTCAGGCAGCTGGTGCTTCTCAACTTCCTCCTTCCCGAACGCGGCACTTGAATTAATCCTGAGGCAGGCTGCTGCTGTTCAGCCTCGGTGCTGAGGGGGTTGCAGCATCCGTCTGCCCGCGAGTGCTGTGCGGGGACAGGATCAGTCCCACCCCGTGCTCAAGGAGCCCCCGTGGCCCTGTGGTGGGGAAGGGGCTTTCTTCTTACCTGTTTCCCCCCCCTCCCCTCTTCCTATTGACTTGCTGATTTGAGATGGATCCCCCCTTCCCCCCCCCCCCGCTGCCTTGCAGGGAGGAGTTCTGCGAAATCTTCCGGGCGAAGGAGAAGACGTCGGGCAAGCTCTACACCTGCAAGAAGTTTCTGAAGCGGGACGGGCGCAAGGTGCGGAAGGCGGCCAAGAACGAGATCATCATCCTCAAAATGTGAGTGCCGGGGCTGGGCGGCGCCGGGTCGGACCCCGCGGCCGCAGGGGGGGCACCCAAACACCCACCCACCCACCCACCGCTGTCCCCTGGGCGCCGCAGGGTGAAGCACCCCAACATCCTGCAGCTGGTGGACGTCTACATCACCCGCAAGGAGTACTTCATCTTCCTGGAGCTGTAAGCGGGGCAGAGGGGTGGTGGTGGGGTGGGGAGGGCTGCGGCCGTGCCGCGGGGCTGCCGGCAGCCTGCTCTCGGCGCCGGCAGGGCCACAGGCCGGGAGGTCTTCGACTGGATCCTGGACCAGGGCTACTACTCGGAGAAGGACACCAGCAACGTCATCCGGCAGGTGCTGGAGGCCGTCGCCTACCTGCACTCGCTCAAGATCGTGCACAGGAACCTCAAGGTGGGTGCCGGCCGCGTGGCTGGGGAGGGGTCCCCGGTGGGTGCAGGCGCACCCGTGGGTGCTGACGTCCCTCGCGCCGGCAGCTGGAGAACCTGGTGTACTACAACCGCCTGAAGAACTCCAAGATCGTCATCAGCGACTTCCACCTGGCCAAGCTGGAGAACGGCCTCATCAAGGAGCCCTGCGGCACCCCCGAGTACCTGGGTGAGGGCGCAGGGGGAGGCGGGGGTGTCCCCAGAGCTCCCTGCCCTCCTGGTGGGTCCTGATGGGTGCCCGTTGCTCTGGAGACCCCTCCTGGGTGCTCCCAGCGGGTCCCTCCTGCTGCTGGTGGGTGCTCCCCGGGGGTCCCTGTCGCCCTGGGGGCTCCTGGTTGGTTATGGCCACTGCCCAGCACCCCAGGGACCCATCCTGGGTGCTCCCAGTGCATCCGTCCTGCTCCCCATCACCCTAAAGACCCATCCTGGGTGCTTCCAGCGGGTCCCTCCTGCTCCCCATCACCCCAAGGACCCATCCTGGGTGCCCCCAGTGGCCCCTCTCGCCCTGCTCCCAGGGCTCTGCGAGCAGCCAGAGGAGAGGATCTGGCCCCAGGCTGCCGAGCACGGGGAGGCAGATGGGTGCCCGGGGCTGGTGGTTCCCCCCTGGGGGTACGCAGTTACTGGGGTCCCCGGGACGGGACCTGTCCCCCCGCCACCCTCCTGTGCCCCGCAGCTCCGGAGGTGGTGGGGCGGCAGCGGTACGGGCGGCCGGTGGACTGCTGGGCGATCGGCGTCATCATGTACATCCTGTGAGTGCGGGCTGGGCACAGGGGGCACGGGGATGGGGGGCACGGGGTGGGCGGGGGGGGGGCGCTGAGCACTCGCACACCGCCCCGCGCAGCCTCTCGGGGAACCCCCCCTTCTACGAGGAGGCGGACGAGGATGACTACGAGAACCACGACAAGAACCTCTTCCGCAAAATCCTGGCCGGGGACTACGAGTTCGACCCGCCCTACTGGGACGATATCTCGCAGGCGGGTGAGCCCCAGTGCTGGGGGGGGGGGGGACACGTGAGGGGAGCAGGGGGTCCCCTGGCGCTGACACCCCCCTGCCCCCAGCCAAGGAGCTGGTGACGCGGCTGATGGAGGTAGAGCAGGACCAGCGGATCACGGCAGAGGAGGCCATCTCCCACGAGTGGTGAGGGGCGGCAGGGCGATGGGGGGGGGACACACACACAATATGGGGGCGGTGGGGGCCTCTCACCCCGCCACGCCTCCCCGCAGGATCTCCGGCAACGCCGCCTCCGACAAGAACATCAAGGACGGCGTCTGCGCCCAGATCGAGAAGAACTTTGCCAGGGCCAAGTGGAAGGTGGGCAGGGGGGGGCACCAGGGCCGAACCCAGCCTCCTCCTCCCCTTGGTGTTTTGGGGAGGGGGGGGGAGGCTCCTGACGCCCTCTCCCCCCCTGCAGAAAGCCGTGCGGGTGACCACGCTCATGAAGCGCCTGCGGGCACCCGAGCAGACGGAGCCAGCCGCCAGCACTGCCACCACCACCACCACCGACACCGCGGCCCCCCCAGCCCCCACCACGCCACCCACCACCACCACCGCCACCACCCCGGCCCCCACCACGTGTAACGGGGACAGCGACGCCACCACCGCCACCACTGCCACCGCCGCCGCCGCCACCGAGGCCCCGAAGGAGCCGAGCGGCTGAGCACCCCCTGTACAGAGCCCGGCATGGCCCCCGCGCCCCCAGCCTGCGCCCCACTTTTCTACGTGCCCCAGCAGAGCGGGGCAGCGCCCTGCATGGCCCCCCCACCCCGTGTCCCCCCCCCCTCCTTTGTCCCCCACCCCGTGTCCCCTTTTCCACCGCTCTCCCCGTGTGTCCCCCCCCGGGGGCTCCCCGGCTGCATGCGCCGGGCCCCGGTGGGACGGGGACCGGGAGCCCCCCCCCCGACCCCCCAGCACCCCACGGACACGGGTGGGGGTGCGGGGAGGGGGGGGCCACACGCGGGGACCCCGCTTCCCCCCCCCGGATGTCTGGCAAATAAAGGCCCCGCCGCGGGCAAACCGGGGCTGTGCGGGGCTGTGCGGGGCTGGGGGGGGGGCACCGGGAGGTTGGGGGGGGGGTTATGGGGTGAGGGGGGGGTTTGGGGTTAATTGGGGGGGGCGGGGCCGTCGGTAGGCTCCAGAGTGAACGGGGCGGGGCCGGGTTCCGGGCCCGGCAGGAAGCGGAGGGAGCGCGGCGGGGTTTGAACCGCGGGGCCCCGCGCGGCTGCAACGGGACCGGGAGCGGGAGGGGGGTACCGGGACCGGCCCCCCCCCAGCCCCGCCATGCCGATCCGGGCGCACTGCGCCATCTGCTCCGATTTCTTCGACAACGAGCGGGACGTGGCGGCGCTGCCGTGCGGGCACACCTTCCACAGCGCCTGGTGAGCACCGGGGGGGGGGGCACCGGGCACCGGGGGGGGGCAGCGCCGTGCCCCGCGCTGACCGGGCGCCCCCCTCCCCACCCCCGCTTCCTCCCCCAGCCTCAGCCGCTGGTTCGAGGCGGCGCCCAGCAGGACCTGCCCGCAGTGCCGCACGCAGGTAACTGGCACCCCACGGTGCCCCCCGGGACCCCCCGGTGCCCCCCCGCACCCCCACGACCCCCCGTGTCCCGCCTGCACCCCCACCCCCCCCCCGAGCACCGGGGGCTTCCCGCTGCCGAGCTGAGCACCCGCTGGGAGTGCCCCCCCCCCCCCCCCCAGCCGCTGTGTGCCCCCCCCCTCTGTGCGGGTCGACCCCTGGGCTCTCCCCTGTGTTTAGGTGAGCAAGAGGCACATCATCACCAAGCTGTTCTTCAACGTCGCCTTGGAGGAGCAGGCGGTGCCGGACGCGGAGACCTTGCAGGTATTTCTCTGGGGTTGATCCTGTCCGAGGGGCTGGGGCTGTGCCAGTCCCCAAGCTGCTGCCTGCTGTGCTGTGCCCATCTTTGGGACCCAAAGCACTTCAATGCCTCCTGCTCCTTCCCACTGCCCACCCTGGTCCCAGCTCCGTCACAGCACAGCCTCCCCCAGTGGTTGTTTACTTGCCCCTGCCCAAACCTCAGCCGGCAGCGCAAGGAAGAGCAGGGAAAGGCAGACTTCTTACGCTTCTCTCCTTGCCTGGAGCCCTGAAGCAGCACCAAACAGGCACCCAACTGCTGCTTCTCACTCGGAGCTCCAAGCTGCCACCGGTGGCTGTGGGAAGGTGGCTGCAGAGCTGCCCGAGGGGCAGAAGGAAGGTGCCAGGCTCAGGCAGGCGTCACTCCTGGTCCCCCCTGGAAGGAAGGGGCTGTTAGACAGAGCCCTCCTGCTCCTTTCTGTGCAGGTGGGTTTGTTTGCAGGGGCTCACGACGAAGCAGGGCAGGGTGCCAAGGCTGGCTTGGTTTCCTGAGAGAAATTAGGAGACGGACTAAAGCTGTGCCTGCAGGGGCGTGGGCAGTGCTGCTGCTGGCTCCCCAGGGGGATCCTGGCCAGGGCTGAGGAGCTGGGCCACGTTCTCCAAGTGCCACCCGTGGGTGGGAGGCCCTGCACGAGGAGGGGCTGCTCCGTGCTCTCCTCCGTCCTTTAATATGGATGGAGCGTGGCTCCGTATGTGGCGGAGTTAGATCTGTTCCATAAAAAAGTAATCCGTTGACCTTGGTATAATGGGACGCTTGTACCCTCTTGTGTTTAGAATCAGCATGTGCAGTAATTACCATAATTAGCATTGTCATGGCAACTGCTATATGTATATCGTATGTTTTTAAAATAAAGCAAGCCAGACTATGATGTCAGTAGCACTGTCATTCTCAGAGCCCGCAAATAAAGAAACCGAGCCCAAAGTGTGCGTGCGGAGGCAAAGAAAAAGCATCTCTGGGCACTCGAAGCCGTGTGCCCTAGATGCAAAGCAGTGGCTTGGAGCAGGTAAACATTGCCTGTAGGCCGCATTCAGATCAGCTCTCCTAAGTGTAAGTAGATGAGTGACTCAGAAATGGTATGACTGGAGAAAAATGCCCTGGAAAAGCTTTCTCTTCTCTCTTAGCCCTCCTCCCCAGGGCACACGGCTGGCTCCCCCAGCCATGCCCACTCTGCAGGCCGTGCTGGAGACCTGCTCCCTTGCTCCAGGGCAAGACTGCGGACTCTTCTTGTACAACATCATGATGTGTTACCATCAAGCCTCCTACAGAGGTTGTGTTGTTGTCGCTGGAGCAATATCTAGACCGAAGCTCCCAGCTCCCCTAATGAGGGAGCCGAGATCTCTATCGAACAGGAAAGAACCGAATATTTGCTGTGCGGATGAGGGCGGTTAGTTTTTAGGGGTACTCGCTGCCCCGTGCACGGCTCCGGGTTGCTCTGTAATCAGTCAGCTCTGTAATCAACCCGAGCTATATCTGTGCAGCCTGCAGATGTCCTCAAATGAGTCTCTGGCCTCTTGCCATGGTAGAGTTGGACTGGGGCAAGGGAGCGTGCCTCGGGGGGCTCACAAACCGCGTGCCAAGCTGTGACCCCACAGAGAGACAAAGCAGGGATGCACTTCTGTGAACCGGTGTCATGCACCTGGCTAGAAGTTGTTGGAAGGAACAACATTGTTGTCTGAAACCCTTCTCTGGGTTTCTGCTTTGCTTCCCACTGCCAGGCATTGGCTTCAGCCGAGGCACCGAGGGTGGCTTGTTTCCCTGGCGGAGCTGCAGACCCCAGGTCGAGCACTGCGGCATATCTAAGCTGTTCTCAGAGCTCAGCCTGTTGTGTTTGGTTTCTTTTTTTTTTTTTCCTCCTGCACTGCTCTTAAAGATGGTCCTCGGCCATCAGAACAGTCTCCACACGGCTGTTCCGAGAGCAGAAGTGTTAGTTTTGGGGTGGGACACCTCCCCAGGGCTCATCTGGAACCTGGCACTACCAGTCGCTTGTGACCTGGGGGGCCAAGAGCCCGTTTTAGGAAGGAGACTGGGGGATTTTGCTCCTCCTGGCAAAAAGGAGGCAGGAGGAGGATTCCCACCTGTAAATCTGCTGGGGAAGGAAGGAACCTGGGAGGACGGCTGCCTGTTTGTGGTCAGGTTATATGCATCTGATCCTGCGGCAGCGTTGCCTTGTGATTCAGGGTTGAAAAGAGAGCAGAGCTTGCATCTCTCAGAGGAGTGAAAATTGGGAGCAGCCTTTAGGAGCGGTGGTGGAGGATGAGGGATTTCAGATTAAGTTGATGAATGAGGTAATGTTACATAGCTGCCTGCGCTAGCCCAGGATTTCTTTTGCTCTCATGCTAATTAGCACGTCTTGTGAGCTCACTAATCGTTCCTGAATAGAACTCAGAGGAAGCTGCTTCGGAACAGTTCCTGCAGCAGAGTTAATTCCACCTCAGCCCTCCGGCTGTTGTCCCCCTGGGGGCAAATCCCAGTCAGTTCTGCTCAGCTTTCCTCCAGTCCCTTCTGCGTACCCAGCTTCAGATCCCATCTTCTCCTTCCTGGCTTTGCTGTCGCTCTTGGTCCAGTCAGCTCCGCGGCCGCTGCTCCTGCTATTCTCAGCTCAGATTTGCATGTAGCACTCTGGGTTGCACAGATTTGTGTGCTCGGCTTCTGTACTGTGTTGGCATTTTATTGAGGTTTTATTCCACTGCAGTTCCTGCCTGGCTTGTTATGTGCTTTCCTCTGCAGTTCTAACACAGCTTTTTAAGTCATCTTCTGTTGACTCTTTCCTGTATTTTTTTTTCCCCTCTCCCTCTCTAATGTGTGAGAGTTACATAAATATGGATGTAAAATACGTATATTTTTGCTCGTCTTTATAAACTCTGTGTGCTCCCTTTGGCTATTTGCCAGCACTCACAGGTCGCATCGCTCCATCTATAATTTAACCCACAAGTGCGTGCTCCCTCTCTCTGCTCTTTGGTGAAGGTGTTAGAAATGCCTGACCTTCCCCAGGCCCTTGGGGTGCCCAGGAGATGTTCTGTGGCACTGTTTGGGACAGAGGGGCTTGTCAGTGATCTTTTTGTGTCCACTTGGCTTAACTGTTAGCTCATCGGCCTCCCAAACTGCAGCAGCTTTGGTGTCTGTCGGAGTGCTGGCTGGTGCCTCTCGGTTTTGTGCTTCATCACTCTTTAAGAAGTTCAGGTGTGCCTTCGGGTCCCCCACCTGCACACGGCTCAAGTTCACCCCAGTTCAAAGTGGCTCGCGATCCAGCTAGTCTGGCAGAATCCCTGCCTTATTTGCCTTGTTTAGGTAAAACGTTATAAAAATCCTTCCTGTCTGATTTCCCGTGTTTCCCTGAGAGCCTTCCAAAATTATTCAGCTAAAACAAGATGACTGACAGTGTGAGAAACACAAGGTTGACAAGGCTAAGATAAAACTGGGATCTTCTCTTCTCTCCCCGAAGGGAGCCAGTTGGAGGTGCTCTTTTCGTTCCCTGCAATAATCCTTGTTTGTAACTCGGGGCTCGCTGTTAATGCGCGCTATTCTTAGCGCCTCGCTGGTGCAAATGGCCTGCTGAGAAACCTCTCAGGTCCTTTAGGTATGGTGAGAGCTTCTCCGCAGGCTGTTTCCTAATCGGGCTGTCTGTGCTGTGTTTCAGAATGAACTGGACAAGGCGAAGGCTCAGCTCTCTGCCAAAGGTGAGTTCCAGCTGCCGGCAGGTCCCGGGCTCTGCCTGCGTGCGCTGCTCTGGTCAGGCCCGAGGATTGTGTCTGCAGAGCTTGCCCCTTCCTGAGGCCAGGGGCATGGTGCAGGCTGTGAGTCCATTCTGGAGCAGCTTCTTCGGAGCTTTTTCCAAGGAGAGGCTGCCTAAAGCTGTGCAGAACCTGCAAAACCTGCCCGCGGGCTGGCCCAGCTCAGCTCTGACTGGGCTGCCCTCTGCAAATTTAGATACACGTGTGTAATTTCTTTTGCCTCTCTTACTAAGAGCTACAAAAGCCCAGCACGGCTACGTCTGGAGTAAGCTTGCTGAGAACAGAGCCTGTGGTCTCATCGCTGGGAAGCTCGCAGCTGCTGTTGCTAAAGGCTCGTTCCTGCTAACAGAAAAGGAGGGGGGGGGGTAAAAGTGGTGCCCGAGCAGCAGTGGGAAGGTGTTGGGTTTGTTTGGCTGTTGCAGTGCCACATGTGTCACTTGAAGAGCAGACGGGATTTGGTGTGTGCGCTTCCATTTTTCCCATCTTTAATTTTAGAGGATGTTTGAGGGAGGCAGGAAAAGCGAAAGCCCTGGAGACTTGTCGATGGGTTTTAAGCATCGTCTGTAGGCAGCCTGTCATCAGAACATGAGTCATGAGCAGCGAAAGGAAAATGTCAGTCGGAGTGACAGAAATCCAAAGACATGCTAACAGAAAGGAGAAGTCCTTAAAGAATGCTGGGGGCTCACCCACGCCCCGAGAGTAGTCTTCCCTCTGCCTTTCCTCCGTGCACGAGACAGACGCGAATAGCCAGTGGGCTGGGGCTTCGGTCCTCAGCCTGGGAGCAGCACTGGGGGGCCCGCACGTCGCTATTCTGAGGCCTGTTCTCGTGCTAGCTCAGTGCAGTTTGGTGACTTGGTAGGGAGCCAGATCTTCTGGGGAAGGTGGCTGGGATTCTTGCTAGGACGTTATCCAAGAAAAACTGCTTGAAGGCCTGCTCATCTTCGCGGCTTCTGGTGAGTAGAGGTTCGATCTGACATCCCCCTATCCCGGTCTGTTCCCGTGTTGGAAAGCAGCAGCTCGTTCCCACCTCCTGCTTCCTTTGCTATGGGCACTCTGCTCTCTGGTGGCTCTTGTGTATAAATTCTCCCCTTAAAGATGTGCTCTGCGCTCCCTGTTGTAGCGGAGCTGTGTAATTGCCAGCTTCTCATCAGCTTGCAAATGGCTCTAGAGGCGTGGAGCTCTGTGCAGCCCCAGCAGGTGAAGTGGGAGGCACTTGGAGTGACTCATTTGAACTCATTCCTGCAGCATAGGGAGGTTCAAATCCTGCCATCTGCCTCTGGGCAGCTGGGGAAGGAGGAGGGGGAAGCCCTGGCTCTTTTTGGGGATGTGGAGTTCCCGCAAATGCAGCGGAGCATCTCCAGGTTGTGCTGCCTCTGGTGAGGGTGGGTCATTCAGCTCAGCGGAGACAAAATGCTTTACTAAGGGGAACTTCTCTCCCTCCACGCTTCTCCTAGCACCTGTGTTTCTGCTGGGGTACATTGCTCCCCTCCTTCCCTGGTGGCTCCTGTACTGCCTGGCCCACCAGCGGAGCAGCACTGCTGGTCACACTCCCATGGGCCGTGGTGGCACCGTGTGAAACTGGACTGAAAGGAGGAGCAGCCTCCTGGAGGGGCACCCGGTGCCTCCCCACCGCTGCCAGCCCGGAGCCACAACAATTTTGGCAAAGGAGGAAGGTGCCGAGCTGTGGGCTTCACCCCCTTCTCAGCAGGGCTGGGCGGAGGGGCTGCAGCTTGCCATCGTGCCCAAGTGCTTGGAGCTTTCTGTCGGTGCTGGCTGTTCTGCGCTTAGCTCTGCCAGCTCGGGGCTGCTTGCTGCCCTGGGAGCTGTTCTCCCCTTGTCTCACCAAAACAAGTGGAAATCCAGCGTGGTTTTCACCATCTTCTCTGCGGTGTTTGGAGGCGTGTGCCTCGTTCTGTGCTGCCTGCACCTCTGCTGGTGGTGCTGTGGGGAGGGCAGGGGACATCACGGTGACGCAGTGGGGTCCATGCACATTCAGGATGGCCGCACATCCCACAGGGCTCACCTGCATCAGGCTCCGTGTGAAGGGACCAGGCTTGGCTCTCCAGCTTGGTGTGACTCCAGAGAACAGTGCACACCCGCCTGGGAGAGCATGCAAGAGTTAAGATGCATCAGCTTAATGCTAGCAGGGCTGGCACTGGAAAGCTATTAAAGGGAACTTGTTATCTTTACTGAAGAAAATCTCGAAGCCTGCTGGCACTGGGAGAAGCAATTGCTCGGTACAAACCCCAGAGCAGACAGCTTTTAGGGAAATGGCTCTCTGCAGGAACGGCCAGCTCCTAGCAGCCTGAGACCACAAGCAGCGTCTGTTGTGCTGCTGCTGTTGTTTGTGGGGCTGCTCAGGTCTGGGTTTCTGGGCCGTGACCTTTGTGTTTTCCCTTTTTTCTAGAGAAAGAAAAGCGAGAATGCCAGGCCATCGTGGACGGGCTGCGGGACACTCTCGATGTGCGCAATGCCACCATAGAGTCGCTCCAGAAGGTGCTGGGAGAGACAGAGATGCTGTGTTCCTCTCTCAAGGTACCTCTCCCATCCCATCCCGGCAGGACGTTGGCTCTAGCCGTTGCACAAGCACTGCTCGTTTTGGCCAGGTTCTCCCCGGGCTGTGATAACACAGACACGTGGCTCTGTGCCGGTGGGAATTTGGGGCTGGAGGAGCCACCAGCCCAGCCTGGGGAGTGTTGGCTGAGCCCAGCAGCTGGAGCAGCAGTGCTGACCGTGACCGCACAGGTATCGGCAGGAACAGTGTGGGAACTGGCCCCAGCGCCCTGCTGGGGAAGCGCCGGCTCCCTGCGGTACAATGTTCTTTTTAAACAGGTTTCGGTCAGGCGGGATTCAAGGAAAATTAGTTTCTTAGTTTGATTGGAGGAGAAATCAAACCAAAATATACGGAGGGGGAGTTGCAAGCTTCAGCTGAAGCGGGATCTGATCCAGCTAACTCTCCTGTCTCTGTTCTGTTGCCAGGGCTTTCCTTCGGTTAGGTTAGTAATGTGTGAAGTCCAGGGATCAAATATTCCCGTTGTGCTTCGGCGTGCAGTGACTCAGTGTGTAGTCATGCAGTGTGCATAAACAGCCAGTGGAAGGGGAGTAAGAGCAAGAAGCACTTCGTTGGGATGTCTGGGGGTGAGCAGGGGGACTTTGCCTCGGCAGCGGGGCGGGCTGGGCTGCCTGCTGTGTGCGGGGCCTTTGGGCAGGTGGGACTGGGAGCAGTGGGCTGGAAGGGGGAGTGGAGGTGAACTGCACCTCTCTGCTCTCTGCCCCTTGGGTCTAACCCTAAATCTCATGTTCCTTGACCTGCCAGGCCATGCAGCCCGGGCGAACTTCCAGAGGGGGCACGTGGTTGTGTCCCCACAGAGCAGCTGGGCTCTTCCTGGAGGAGCCACCTGAGGTCTGCACAGCATTAGCAGCAGGATGCTGTCGCAGGGCAGGAGATCTACAGAAGGGAATTAACGCCACACAGGCCTTGTTGTTGGCCAGCACAAGGTTTTGGTGTTTTGTTGTGTTTTGTTGTTGTTTTTTTTTTTGACTGCCCATGGGATTAGATTTACATCCAATCTGCTTGGGTGTAAAGGCAACCCGGGTCTGGATCATGCCCAAGATGCTCTTAGGATCCTGGGTACCTGGGTATACCAGTGGCAGGATAGTACTGATGCTTCCTAATCCTGTAAAATAAACAAACAAATAAAAGCACTCTTGTGACAGTGGAAGCTGGTGCTTGCTGCTCAACTCGAGCTCTGTGCTCGGCTTTCCTGCCGGGTGCCTCAGGAGGAGGCTTTGGGGTTGCTTTGCCTGTTGCAAAGCCCTCTGAGTAGGCTCATGTTCTTTTAGTGAAAGCTGGGCAGGGCACAAGGATTAGGGACCTGAGGGTAATCTTTTCCGTGGTGTTCAGGGTTTCCCATCTGAACGCCAAGCAAAGCTTTGTACTGCATCATTTCAAGATTAAAGCAGTAAACGTGCAGGAAAAGCACAGCTTTACTAGCTGTGAGGCAGGTCGAGCCCCCAGGCTGTCCTGGCTTCTGCTGGCACTGCCAGCTGCTGCTGAACCTTGGTGTGACAGCTTGCTGCTGTCTCGGCCTGTGTGAGGCTGGGGACCCTGCTCCAACCCAGCCCAAAGCTCTGCTCTGAGGGCTTTTTTTATTTTATTTTATTTTTTTGAAGCTGCTGTGTGAGGTGCCAGGGAACCTGCAAACTTAGACAACACAGATGCATTGAAGTGGTGTGAATTCAGGCCAGCTTTCCCACGTCCTCTGCCAAACTGCAGATCTCTGTTTCCTTAGCTCAGCTGAAGTTCGCTGCTGCTGCCTGCTGCTGGAGAGCAGAGAAAGGTGCTGGCTGCAGGAGATGTTGCAGCCTCCCCGGGCGGGTGAGAGAAGCGCCCGGGTGGGTGGCTGGTGTGGCTGAGATCTGCCAGGAGAGACCACGCAGTGTTCCTAGTTATGCTTTAAGCAGCTAATAGCAAGGAAAAGCGGGAGGCTAAAGCAAAGGGCTTAGCTGGGTAGGGAGCAGAATGCAGCAGCAGCAAGGTTTGCTTGCTTCGGACTCCTTTGCTTTTGAAAAACAAATTGTCGCTGCGGACAGGGTGCTGCCCACCCCGCAAATCCTCCTAGCAAGAGAGAAGGATCCAAAGCAGCTTCAGCTTCAGACTCCTCTTGCGATTAGCACTCGGACCCCGCTGTGTTTGCGAGGAGCAGAGGTAGGGGTGCAGCAGGGGGGGGAGATAAACTCTCCGTAATCCTGGGCTGCTGAGGTGGTGATAGCATTAAGAGCCAGCATACGCTCCCAGCTGCCCGCAGTGCGCATAAGCCAGGATGTTTCTCTAACAATCCCCGGAGCCCTCCTGACGGTCTGCGTGCGCTCGCTTCTCTGCAGAAACAGATGAAATTCCTGGAGCAGCAGCAGGAGGATAACAGGAGTTCAAAGGAGGAGGCCCGCCGTCTGCGGAACAAGCTGAAAACCATGGAGCGGTGAGATGCTGCGCCCCCCAGCCGGGCTGCACGCCTCCCCCCTTCCCCAGCAGGGAGG
The DNA here is from genome assembly GCF_964211825.1 of Aythya ferina. Lineage (NCBI taxonomy): Eukaryota > Metazoa > Chordata > Aves > Anseriformes > Anatidae > Aythya > Aythya ferina. The sequence continues at coordinate 15,491,900 of NC_140306.1, forward strand.
GAGAGGTCCTCCTGTGCTCGCTGCAACAGCCAGCCCCTCACACCGGGACTGTGACTTCTCCTTACCCCGTCAGGCTGGGAAGTGCTGCGTTAGCAGGTTCTGCCTGTCTGTGCTCTTGCCCCTGCTTCCTTTCCAGGCAGCTGCTCTCCCTAAATAGCAGCAGGGCACGGAGCTGTGTTCAGAGCGGCCTCATCCCTACTCCTCCGAGCGTGGCTGTGTGCTGCTGCTGTTATTGGAGAGGCTGCTGGGGCAGAGCCCAAATCCCAGCCCAGGAGTACAGTTAGCTGCACGGGTGTGGGGCCCAGAAGCTGCTCTGTCAGCCCCGTGTGCAGCACGTGTGTGCAGCTGCCCCTTCTCCAGCCAGTCCACGTCGTGCTAGCAAAATGCCCTGCCTGCAGTGGGGCCCTTGCATCTCTCTGCCACCTCTGCATTCAGGAGCTCAGGCTGGGGGAGCTGCTTGGGGGAAGCAGGGCTGCGGGCTCCTTCCCAGCTCTGTTCGTGACTCACGAGCTGAGGGTACGTTTTCATCATTTTTTTTTATGCAGGATTGAACTGTTGCTTCAGAGCCAGCGCCCCGAAGTGGAGGAGATGATCCGAGAGATGGGAGTGGGGCAGGCAGCAGTGGAGCAGCTTGCGGTGTACTGCGTCTCGCTGAAGAAGTGAGTGCTGCAGGCTGGGCACGGGCTGCTGCTGCCCTGGGTGTGCAGGGGGAGACCCCTCTGCAGGCACGCAGGCTCTGCAGGGCTCCTGCTGCCTCTTTGGGTTGTGACCGACAGATCCTGGGGACCCAGATCGCAGCCTGTCACACCGAACCGCTCGTGTTGTCACTGTAGTGACACGTGTGTCACCATGGGAACTGTCTCCGGAGCTGTCAGTGCACCTATGTGGTGATTATCGTTCCCTCGCTTCTCCTCTCGTGCCTGGGGGGAGATGAGTGGCTGAGGGGCTCCGGGTTGTGCTCTGTGCTGTGCTGCACCGTGCAGCTGTGGCCTCACGTGCTCCGGCAAGTGGGACCTGCAGTGCTGCCATCCCCTACCTGGAAATCCATCTGGTCCTGCCGGGCAAAGCCACGGCTTCTTTGGGTCCGTTCTGATGGCAGCTGAATAATTGCAGCTTCGATACAAAGCTGTAATGAGCCGAGTGTCCCCGTGGTGTAATTGGAAATGAATGCGCATGGCCAATAGCATAATGCCTCTGAGAAGTCACTTAAAGGAAAGTCCTCTGGTTGCTGCCAGCATGGAGGCTGCTCTGTTGGCTGTCCGTCTCTTGCAACAGCTGAAATGTTGCTGGATCTGGTTTCCATTTGTTCATGAACCTCTCCTCAGGCATGGCAGCCCCGCAGCCTCCTCCCTCCCCGCTCTGAGGCCGTGTGTTTGACACGCTGCTGGTCGGTGTCGATGTGCTCAGCTCTGTTCCCTACAGGACTTGGTGTCCTGGCTTTTCTCCAGTGGTTCTGCAGCTGCAGAAAAATGGTCTCCGAGAAGTTCTGTCTCCATCTTCATGCAAACGCAGCGCGATTCTTCTGGTCTCTTTTCAGGGAATATGAGAACTTGAAGGAGGCTCGCAAGGTATCCAGTGAGATGACAGAGAAGCTGAAGAAGGAGCTGTTTGCTGCCAACAGCAAGGTAAAGGGAGAGTGTGGGAGTCACAAGGCTGGCACCTGGTCGGTAGCTCCCACCCAGTAACTGGTCCAAGCCCCGTGCAGTGCCCCCTTCCCGCGCTGGGCACTCCGTTAGAGGTACAGCTGGCAGGGAGGTGTCAGGCTGGGGTTTCTGGGTCAGGCGTGATGCCGTGGTGTGCAAACACGGGCTGTTATCAGCACTATGGTCTACGGGGACATCAGCAGGGCAGAGCCAGCTGGAGCTTGGCAGGGGGCCTGGCCTGGAAGGCAGCAGCAGGCAGGGGTTTGCCGCTTCCCCTGGGCTCCAGCAGCTTGTGCAGCCCCCAGCTCCTTGTGCTGCAGCATCGGGGCCCTAGGAAGGGTGGGAAGGAGAGGTCTGAGCCAGCACCAGCCAGGCAGAGCATAGCCCTGGCTCGGCACAACCCCAGTGAACCCCCTGCTGGACTGGGCTGAAGCAGGCTGGCCAGGACTCCTGCGTGGTGCTGGGTCCGAGCAGGAGAGGTTCCCAAAATGTGAGGACACACACGGGGCTTGCACAGAGCCTCCCTGGGCTAGCGCTGCTCTGAGCTGAGCTGGCACAGGGCTCGGAGCTGCAGATATGCCCCTTGTTGCTGTGCTGCCCCTGTTCCAGGGCTGCCTGGGCTCTGTTAGCCCAGGCCAGGGATCCCTGTGTCAGTTTTGGAAGCGCGTCCCCTTGAAAAGCTCGTGTGTAGCCCTGCTCTCCGAGGCGCAGGTGTTCCCTGGGGTGCACCCAAGTCCAAGCTCACAAAGTGAGAGACTGTGGGTGGATTTGGCCTATTTTTGTTCCCCAGACATAGCTGTTGTGGTCCCATCAAACTGGGAAGAAGGCTCTTGGATTGCTGAGCTGCTCCCCAGGCAGGTTAACCCCTTAACGTGAGGTGCTGCCGTCGCCCTGGTTCTGGCCGAGTCTGTGCCAAAATGCAGTCGCTTTCTTGGGTCAAGATGCGAGTCAGCGTGCTCCGGGCTTGGCTGCCAGCGAGCTGACTGTGCCGTCGCTTTGTGACCCCACTTCCAGTCCTTTGTGGTGGTGCCAGCCCACCGCTCAGCCCCCGGTGCCCTCCTGGTGCCTCAGGTTTGCCCGTGTGCCAGTACCGCTGATGCACGGCCACCGCCCGGCCTGGGGCTGGTGGTGCTGGGATCCGCTGCGTGCAGAGCCCTGCAGGAATCCAGGCTGGAGCCGCCAAGCGTTAAAACACGGGAAAGCTGTCACCACCAGGCAGAAGGGCTGTGGAAGGCTTGTGTTGGGCACGCAGCCCTGGAGATCCCTCTGCAGGCAGCTTTAGGGAATGAGCAGGCACTGGATGGCTCTGGTGTAGGACAGCCTGGTCAGAGGTTGGCACTGGAAAACCAAAAGCAAGGAAGAGGAGCACGTGCTGCAGGGCATCCTGCTCTGCCGGGGACCTGCCGTCTCCCTTACCCGCGTGCTGGAACCAGTGTTGTTTTTTTTCTGCAGCTGCAGAGAACTGTTTCAGACTTGGAGAACACAAAGGAGGAGTTAAAAAGCACCCAGAAGGATTTGAAGAATGCAGACAAGGAGATTTTGGTGAGAATATTGGTTTTTAGTCTGCAGTAACTGGCAGCTGGCCATGGCCTGCAGCTGCAAAGCCAGGAGTTGTGCAGGCTTTTGCTCAGGGGCTAGGTTACCTAGCCTGACTCACCCCTTATCTGCTCCACCTCTGATCTCCAGGGGTGTGCAGCCCTGCCAGGGGTGTTTTAGGTTGGATCTTAGGAAGAACTTCTTTACCGAAAGGGTTGTGAGGCATTGGAACAGGCTGCCCAGGGAAGTGGTGGAGTCACCATCCCTGGAGGTCTTTAAAAGACATTTAGATGTAGAGGTTAGTGTTGTCGACGGGAGGAAGACACAGACGCTCAATATGAGTGAACAGTGAACTTCAACTTTAATGGATAGCTCAGTCGCCTTTTATCTAGTTCGAACATAATCAACTCATACATATTGCAAAAACTAAGCTCAGCATTGGCTAACATTTCCCGCTCTTTTCAGGTAGTTCCTCCTTCTTTTAGCCACCATCCCGCCTTAGGGACTTTCCCCATCGCTCAAGGGCATCGTGTCCTTGAGCCTGATTGGCTCTCAGCCAGCTGCGTACGTGCCAGACTCATGTGAGTTGAGTACGGTACTTTACTAGCCCATTGCCTCCTAACTGCCCAACATCAACATGTCCTATTTCACTTAACCATTCCTCCACAATTCCCCCGTTTTTATTTTGCGCTACAAATACCTTCTCTGTGAGTTGCTCTAGTTTCTTAGTTAGGCAGTTAAGGATTATACGTGCAGCAACTATAATCGATATAATTATAAGTAGAAAGCGAAGTCCCTCTTTAACTAAGAAAACCCATCCACCCATGTTCCCAAAAACAGATTTAAGCCAACCTTCAAACCAACTATCTTGTACTACAATTTTTTGTGTATGATCCCTTAACCATTTCAACTGGTCGTGAATTGACTAACCATGGTCAGAAAGATAAAAGCAACACATTCCTTCTACATCTTCACACCCATGTCCCTGAGCCAGCAATAAGAAATCAATAGCGGCCCTATTTTGCAATACAGCATGTCTTAGACTCTCCATATCTTGTGACATTTCAGAAAGAACTTGTGTTGTTACATTTGATTGTTTAACAGCCCAACAAGCAAGCTTATTAATGTTAGTCAAAGCGTGTGCAGTTCGCACACCAGGCACCAAAGAAGCAAAGAATCTTTCTGCTGGACCCCACAATTCTACATCATCATTACAGTCAGAACCCAGAGTTTTTAGTTCTCGTTTAATTCTTCTGCTCCTTGTCGAGTTCTGCCACGAGTGTAAATCTGGAGCGAAAAGTGTGAGTCGCCCTAGGTAACACGGTCCTCCAAAAGCATTGGCTGGTACTCCTTGCCATGCACGGTCTCCACAGATCAAAAACATGCCAGAGAGAAGCAGCACAGCCGCCGCTGCTTCCATGGTTACGTCAGACAGGCTGCAGGGTCCTGATGTCCGTCCCTCTGCTCTGTGCCGACTCGCCACACGGTGAGCTCCAAGCGCAGCGCTGCTCGTGGCGGTGACTGAGGGGGGTGGGGAGGCTCCCATTGCCCCGTAGCCCCAAGGCAGCGTTATCATTCTCTCCGAAGGCGGCAGTGGGCAATGCCCAGCTCCAGCACTTCCCGGCAATCCCAGTCGCTCTGTAGCGGCAGCAGCGACTCTCTGCTCAGCCTGATGTGTAGCTAAAGCGCTAGTGACTGTTCTCCAAGGCTTCAATAAATTTTTTAGCAGACTTAATATCATTAATAACATCATCAAACAATTTATCTCCGAATTTACACCACTCTGTTTGTTCAAAAAACTGTATCAGGATTTGTAAAACAACCCTGCGCTACTGCATATGCTAATAACCCTGGCAAATCTTTTTCTACAATCTATATCTGAAATACTCCGCTTTTCTAAAAAGCATCTGAGCAAATTATACGCCGCTTGTCTTTCATACCTTTATATATACAGTTGCAGCCTTTCCAAAGACCTCGGTGGCGCTTTTCCGGCGGGACCCTTTATAGGCTCATCCCGGGTGCGGGGACTCCCTTCCACCTTCTGAGCTGCGGATGCGGACTCCACGTCCCTTTCACCTTCCCAACGCGGGTGCGGGGATTCTTGTCCCTTCCACCTCCTGGGCTGCGTTGCAGGACCGGATCCTCCCTTATTCCGTCGAACACGTGGCCCAGGATCACTGCCAGCAGTGTCCAAATCCCGTTCAGACCGGTCCCTGTTCGGGCGCCAATTTGTTGTCGACGGGAGGAAGACACAGACGCTCAATATGAGTGAACAGTGAACTTCAACTTTAATGGATAGCTCAGTCGCCTTTTATCTAGTTCGAACATAATCAACTCATACATATTGCAAAAACTAAGCTCAGCATTGGCTAACATTTCCCGCTCTTTTCAGTTTGTTCCTCCTTCTTTTAGCCACCGTCCCGCCTTAGGGACTTTCCCAATCGCTCAAGGGCATCGTGTCCTTGATCCTGATTGGCTCTCAGCCAGCTGCGTACGTGCCAGACTCATGTGAGTTGAGTACGGTACTTTACTAGCCCATTGCCTCCTAACTGCCCAACATCAACATGTCCTATTTCACTTAACCATTCCTCCACAGGTTAGGGATATGGTTTAGGGGAGGACTTGTTAGTGTTAGGTCAGAGGTTGGACTGGGTGATCTTGAGGTCTCTCCCAACCTAGATAATTCTGTGATTCTGTGATTCCTTCTAGTGCAGATTTATGGATGAGGGGCTGCTGGTACTTCTCCTGTATCTTCCCTTAGCTCACTGCTTTCCCTCCTCTCTCCAGAGTTTGAAGAAGAAGATAGACATCCTGCAGGATACCCTGAAAGTGCCATCTGTGACCAGGGAGACGCTCAGCCGACTGGTCTTTGAAAGGTCAGCGAAGTTCATCCTCACATACAGGCCGAGGATATTTCCCCAGCCAGGGAGATATCCCCCAGGCTGCTGTCTCAGAGCTGGCCTTACAGCAAGTGTGCCCTGCTGTACAGGGAGCTAAGATCCTTGTCACACAGGAGTCCAGACTGATTGAGGCTGGGCCTGAGAACTGCATCCTTTACATTTTATCAAGCCCTTTCTTTCTGGCAGCGAGTGCTCTTACCCCAGTATGGCAAACTGGGCTGTGTACGCTGAGCACCAGCGGGCCGGTGTGTTTCCCTGGGCTCAGGGTGCTGCCGCTGTGAGCACAGGCCATCAGAGGTCAAACAGCACTTTGGGACATTGACCATAAAGCCTGGGGTTTGGGTTTTCCATTTGGGGACTTAGAGTGGAACGGGGTTTGGATGCTGGTCCTGCTGCTGTGGTGCAGCTCCCCAGGGGGGCTTGTAGCTGGGTCTCCCTCTCGTCTGCTGCGCGGCAGCCTCCTGACGGCTGCTGCTCTGCGTGGCCTTGCAGCCCTGCTCCCGTGGAACTGCAGCACCCGAAGCTCCACCGCCCAGCCCACAGCGACGAGATCAATCTAGACGCCACCTTTGATGTGGACACCCCCGAAAATCAGCCCTGCAAATCTCTCTTCAGCCCTGCGAAAAGGCAGAAGCTGGATAAAAAGCCGTGAGTTTTCCCTCCTCTTCCTGCTTCTAAAGGAGATCAAAGTCTCGCTGCTTTGGAAGTTGCTGTGTGAGATCAGACAGCTCTCCAGCTGCCTGGTGTCGCACTGCAAGTTTTGTCATCGTTTGCTCGGCCTTGTCTGTCCTTGCCAGCTCCACTTGAACAATGAATCTCCTCTGATTTGTTCCTTGTGCTTCTTGCAGGCCTCCCGTGGTAAATCTGGCAAAGAAAGTTCTGAAGGAAACAGTGGAGGTAAATGGACTGATCTTGTTTTCTGCATCACCTCTTCGATTCTGCCGTTAATGAGCTTGAGATGAAGGCCCCGTTTTCCTACGCGGGAGATGCTCTAAGCAGAGGCCAGCCCATCTGCAGAGCCACAGCACACACTTCAAAGTGCTCTGCTCGCCTGTCTCCTAGAAACACCGTGTTGCTGGCGCACAGACCTGGAGCCGGGCAGGAGAGGGAGGGTGGGGACGCACGCACTTCTTGCCGGTTGTCCTGCCTCAGATGCGCTTAGTGAATGCACAGCGTGGGTCTGATCACAGCGGCCACGGGGTCAGCTGGGGGGCTCTGTGCCCAGGTTCATGGGGCACGGCGTCCTGCCTCGCAGGCATTGCTCCAAACGAGCCCCAGTGGGAGGTGTGGAGCCTCTGTTCTTTGGCCTGACGTGCTCTGGGCGTGCCTGTTACCTGAAGTAGCTGCCCGCATTGTTAGCGCTGCCTGTGTGTGGACTAAATTCAGCAGGTCGTGCTGGTTGAAGGGCTTCTCTCGTTATTTTTGTGGGACAGAACTGGGCAGATGATCTGGAGGATGAGGCTCTTAAAGGGCTGCTGCCAGCATTCATCAGGAACTCCGTTCACTCCAAGAAGCTGACAGCGGGCAGCTTGCTGGGTTCCCACAAGAACACAGGCACGGTGAGTACGGCAGGCTGGCACTGCACACCTCTGTCCTGAGGGCACCCCACAGGATCGAACACAGCTTCCACCTTGCTGCATTCAGCGTGGGGAAAATAAATCTTGGAGCACGACCTGGCTGCCTCCCAGTCCTGCAGAGCTCCAGGGATGACAGATGGTCACTCCCTGCGTGGCAGCGGATTAAATGGCCTTCCACATCCCCTTCTTCCACCTCCTTGGAGCTTTGGGTATTTTCCTTGTACGACTCAGTCCCAGTGACAAAATCCTAAGCCTTGCGGCAACCTGGAAGGCTGTTTCCTTCCAGAAGGTCCCCAAACTTCCCTGAGGGGCTGCCCTTTCCCAAAGTTAAGGCCTTGGCGCAACTGCTGAGTGTCCTGAGTGCCTGCAGGTGCTTGTAACCTCCCCTGAACATGTGTCTTATGATCCTCCCCCGTTTCTTATTGAAGACAAGAAGTAGCCACGGCTCCGTGCTGCTGTTCCAGTCACGTTTATTTCTCCCTCCTAGGTGCGGATGGGGTATGACGGCTTGGGAGGCAGAACAAAGTTCATCCAGCCTGTATCCTTCCCTGTGGCAGTAGTGATGCTCTGGGGGACCTGTGTTGTTCCTCCTGTCTCAGCCAGATCTGTCAACTGGTGCACTTCTCTACATCTGACCAAGCGTGCCTGAGCTCAGCAAAGGCATCCAGGCCTTGAACTTGCTGCGAATGTTACGGGGGAAAGGTTTGTTGGGAAGGACCCAGCAACTAGAAATCAGAATGGTTTGCAGGGGCCTCTCCCTGCCCTGTGCCTGTGCAGCTGCAGCCCTCCTTCCTGGGGGACAGCGCTGTGCCTGGCCTGGAGGGTGCCAGGAGGCCTTGGGCTGCTGCTGGAGGAGAGGTTGCCCTAAACCCACATGCTCTGGGGGCACTGGTTTGTGTATGCCTGCAGCTCTGTTAGCACGGAGTGTGCATCTTCCTTCCTGGTTGGGACCTTACAGCTCAACCACGGCTGGGTTTGCTGCTGTTAGAGCACCTTAACGAGGGCATTTCCCAAATGCTTTTGGGGTTGCACCTCCAGGGCTGGCTCCCAGGGCTGTGGCTCAAGCTAGCCTGGCTCAGGTACCACTCTGTTCTGTCTGCGGGGCCTCGCTGTGTGCTGTCCTTGACCTTTTTCCCCTCAGACCGACCCCGCAGCCCTCCGGCCCTGTGCGGTGAGGAGCAAGAAGAAGACCGGCTCCAGGCCGGGGGCGGCAGCTCCCCCTGTGTCCCGCAGCAGCAGCCAGGCGCGGCTGGACGGCTTCCTGCACTGAGCCGCGGGCAGGAGGGCGGCCGTGGGCACAGCCCCTTTTACCCTTTTACCCTTCCCTTCCCCCCTTTTCATGTACAATAAACGGGTTTGCTCCTTCTGTGATGTCAGCGCGGGGGCTGTGATGTCACACCCCTGCTCAGGAAGTGACCTCACGGGGCAGCAGGGTGCTCATTGGGTGGAGGACTGTGACGTCCTGTGATGTCACGGGGAGGAGGATGCTCATTGGCTGGCAGGGCAGGGGAGCAGCGCTGCCATTGGACAGCAGGTGGGAGCGCTGGTGCAGCCCATGACCTCACGGGGAGCAGGACACCGATTGGCTGGCACCCCGTGACCTCAGACAGCACAGCGCAGCCCATTGGCTGCTCCACGGCAGGATAGCGAAGGCGGCAGCCCATTGGCCCATTGGCCTGCCGCCTGTGCCGTCCGTGTGACCTCACGGGGCGGGGCGTGCGCCGATTGGCCGCCGCCGCGTGACCTCACGGGCGGGCCCCTTCGGACGCCGATTGGCCGCCGGGCCGGCAGGGGGCGTGGCGTGGCTAAGCTCCGCCCCTCCCCTCCCTTCTCCCGCCGGCGGGCGGGGAGCGCGCGCGCTTTCGCGAGGGGGCGCGCGCGCGCGCCTTCGCGGGCAGCGCATGCGCGGCGGCGGCGGGGCCGGCGGCGATGGCGGCGCGGGGCTGATGGCGGCGGCGGCGGCGCGGCGCTGAGCAGCGGTCCCCGCCCGGCCGCCATGGGCAACGAGGCCAGCCTGGAGGGCGGCGGCGCCGACGGGCCCCTGCCCCCCTCCGCCGCCGCCGCCGCCGCCGGGGCCCCGCCGCCCGCTGCCGCCGCCCCCGGCAGCGCCCAGCCGCCTTCAGCACCGGGCGGCGCCGGACAGCGCCCGGGAGGCTCCGCGCCCGCCGCCAGGTCAGGACCGGGGGGACCGGGGGGACCGGGGGGCGGCCCCGGGGCAGCGGGAGCCGGGCAGAGCCGGGTTCGGGGGCTGCTGCTGGGCGAGACGCGAGCGGCGCCCGCTGAGGCCGCCCGAAAACGCCGGGGTGGGCAGCAGCTGCCGGCGGGGAGCTGCCCTCCCTCGCCGTTAATTAACGCAATTAGGGCTGGGGGCTGCGTGTGGAGTGGCTGCAGGGAGCAGCGCGTCCCCCAAAGGGAGCGTGGGGTCGGCAAAGCCTGCTCGGCCCCGGCCCCAAAAACAGAGCCAGACCCTACGCACCCCGGCCCGGGTGCGAGCCGAGCAAAGCCAAGGGCGCCGCTACCCCTCGGTGTGAGCCCACCCAGCCTCGCCTTGTGCCAGGAGGCAGCCTGGGCGCCCTAACCCCGAAGTGGGTTTTGGGTTTTGATTCCCTGTGGTCATATGCAGCAGCACGCGGAGGTTTTGGGGGGCAGAGGTATCGCGGTGTGAAACTTCCCCCTGTCCCAGCAGCCTGTCCTGCTCTGCTGCTCCGCAGAGACCCCAAAGCACAAGGGATGAGATGAGCTCGGTGCGTGGGGCTGAGCTGGGATGGTCCCAGCTCAGGAATAGCTTGGGGCAGGGTGTGGGGTTGCTGGGGGTCCCAGGGACTGGCCTTTGGCAGCCGGTGGAGCCCCGTGCAAGGACCAGGAAGAGGAAAGAGCATCAGAAATGGGGCTGTGAGAAGTGCTCTGAATTGGCGAAAACAGCTCAAGTTTGGGAAAAAAACAAACAGTCGTGCAGCTGAGGTGCTCTGTGCTGCCTGTATGGCAGCTCCCGTGAGCGTGCTGGGCATTGCCCTCAGCGAGTCCCCCGGCAGTGCTGGGTGGTCGGGATGTACCTAGCAGCAATTTAACAGAAATAAGAGAGAGCAACTTTCCCCGTTTATACAGAGACGGTTTTCACGCTTTTCACAGGCTGGCACAGATACACAGCCACTGTCTGTTCTAACAAGACGGTGCTAGAAACGAAGCCACGAAGCGAGTCTGTGACGGAGGCATCCCTGGCACGTACTGCAGCGGGGCCTGCCTTTTCCTCTATATTAAACTCGTATTCTTCGGGCTCTTTGCTGACCTTAAGGCTGGTGCTCTGGAGAAGCTTGCCACGCTCCTGCAATTAGAGAGCACAACTTCATTTGGTGTAGGATATTTGGAGGGCCAAGGGGAACGGGGCTGGGGCCGGGCGAGGAGGGGAAAACCAGCTGTGTAATATTTCAAGCCTATAAAACCCACCTGAGTGGAACAAAAAGGGAGCAGGGAATGGCTTACTGGGCTGACCAAGTCAAAATATTTGCTCCGTCAGGGATCCCACCGGGCTGCTTTTCGCCGTGATGGGCAGGCTGTGTCAGCTGCGGCCGCCTGCAGCAGCAGGTGGGAATTGGATGGTTTTTAAGGTCCCTTCCAACCCAGCCCCTTCTGTGCTTCCCTCCAGCAGCCCTGCTTTTACGCCTCTCGTGGCTTCTTTTCAGCTTCTTTTCCTCCCCGCCCTGCAGCAACAGCAGCTTCGTCCCCGAGCCTGTCGGGTGCAGGGTGCACCTTCCAAGGCAAACGCGACGGGGTGCAAGTGATGCTTCCTTTTCTGGTGTGCTGCAATGGGAATCTGCTTCTTGTGCTACACGGGGTCTGCAGGAGGAGCTGCAGCGTGTTCCTGGGAGGGTCCTCGCTCCACCTGCTGAGATTTAATGGAGACAGGGAATTAACTGCCCTGCTGGTGTGGTATCTGGATGATTCTTGGCCTCTTACAGCTTACAAGCACGCGCTTGCTATCGAAGGTAGACTCAGCATCTTCTCTGGGCTGGGGCAGGAGGCAGCGGCTCCCTGCCTGTGGAGGGCTCCCCAGAAGGCAGAGGAGCGTTACCACCATGTCAGGGGAAGCTGCTGCCAAATGCAGACTTTTTTGTGCATGTCCATGTGTTGTTTTTCCTTTCATTCTTTCTTTTTTTTTTTTTTTAAAGGCAACCCAGCTTGGCTTGAGAAGGAAAGCAGCAGTGTGACACAGCCTGGCTGGCGGCCCGGGCTGCTGAGGGGCTTTAGGAAGGCAGGCAGAGCAAAACCCAGAGTTGGGTTGTTGAAGCTAGCTAAATGACAGCAAACGTATGTGAACGCTGAACATAACCAAGTGTAGGAAGCTTGTCCAGGGGTGTGATGGGATATGTGACTGCACAAGGCTTAAATAACAGCTTCACCTCCCGAAATGTGCAGCTTCCCTCGGCTCCGAGCTGCGGTTCTGCGCTGCGCAGCAGACGAGGGGTTCACGTTGGCCTTGTTCTCCACGAGGATGTGATTAAGGAGCTCGGCGTGTTCTCTTTTGTCAGCAATGATTTAGTTGTACTTCCAGGCTGTAGTCTGTAGAATTAAAATGTGCGTGTGTTTAACGAGGCACCTTCCAGAACAAGGCACGAGGAGAAGCCCTCCTGCCCAGTCAGCACTGGGGCCATGGGGGGCCAGGGACAGCCACTGACCGCTCCCAGTCCTTCTCCTGCCACCAGCACCGTGTTGGGTCAGGGCTGGAGCTGCTGGAGATGGGGCAGGAGGTGAGGAAGGGATGTCTCATGGACACTGAGCCTTCCACCAAGCATCGTGGTCACACAGGGGTTTCCCTGATCCACGAGGAGCTCTGTCTCCTCCCTGAAGAACAGAGAGGTGCAACCTGCTGCCCACTGTGCCTGCCATCTTCATGGTTTTTGCAGCCTGGGCACGCAGGTGGAGAACCTCCTGCAGGCTTCCTCCTCTCTCCGCAGCCCTCACGTGGCTGGGAGGCAGCACACGGTGTCTGACTCAAAGCAGAGACCCGTCTGTGTCGCCGAAGGCCGGGTGTTTGGGGGCAGGTGGGGGCCATGAGGTTCCTTGCCTGGCTTCGGGGTCTGCCAGCACCAGAGGCCGTGGGGTGGCTGCTCTGAAAAGCTTCCAGAGAAGGGTTTGTCAGTTCCTCTGAAAGCCACAGAAAAAAATGCCTTGGGCCAAAGTGACGTGGGCACAGATGTGACGAAATGTGGTGCTGCAGGCGGTCGGCCTGGAGTTGGTGTGCCCATCTGCTCAGGCCCGGGATGGTGCAGCCACAGAAATGTATGCCGGGATGGAGGGACTTCAAGAGGCCAGATGTTGACACCTTTGGACCTGGTTTTGACTTCCCCTCGAGCAGCGTTTTGCCTTTCATCCCACTGGGAGCAGGAGCACTGCCTGCCCGTGGCCGTGGGGTGAGCGCTGAGGAGCTCCAGGGGAGCCGGGGCTGACGTGAGCTGCAGGAAGGGGGCTCCTGGCTCACGGGGGCTGCTGGCACAACCACAGCACGTCTCAGACACGTAGCCTGGGGAATGAGGGAATTTAATTGGGAGTTTGGCTTTATAACGGAGTTTGAGCTTTGTTAGGGGGTGTTCGGTGTGTGTGACCTCCCCTGACGTGCTCTTGGGGTTGTCCTCCTCAGGGTGCTCTACTCCCTGGGAGCCGTACGTGAGCATCAAGTCAATGTTAGGTGTCCTCTTATGCTGTTTAATGAAATCAAAGGGTTCCCGACCCTCTTGTCAGCACACCTGGGTCCATAGCGGGCTCCCCCACATGGGAAAGAGCCTGTAGCGTGCTGCTTCCCTTCGTCAGCCGAGACGTGAGGAGCACAAAGAGATTTTGCTGTATTTAATGTCTGTGAAGGGATGAAACTATATATGGGAATTACTTTCAAAGATTGACATGTTGTAGCTGTTAACATTTTTTTTTTCTTTACCAGAAAAAAAAAAAAAGCAACACAAATTGCAGCATGGGAAAAACAGGAAAAGCATAGCATATTTTTTTCTTTCATCTCCTAGAGAAAACATTTCAGTGACTGATATGTGAAGCTATGAGTTACAGAGTAGGACTAGTTGGAATTTGAAAATGCATAGTAAGGTCTTAAGGAACTTGGTAATTTGCTTTGCTTTTTTGAAAGAAACAAATCAGCTGGTAATGCGAAGCTTATGAAGGGGTTGGGGAAAATGCAGTTCCGAGCTAGATCTTTTTCCACGTTGACTATGAACTGTACTTTTTCCTTTGATGAAACATGAAATTACTTTTAATTTATTTTGTTCCAATCCCAGTTACATAAACTATTATTTGATTGTACAGCTGGACTGAAAAACCGTAGGAGGTCTCACATTTAGGATTTCGCTGCCTCTTTCTCATTAAGCCTACAGACTGATTTCTTTAAATGCACCTATTAATCTTCTTAGGGAGACAAATCGTTATTTGGTTGGAGGGGTCTTTTTTTTTTCTTTTTTTTTTTCTTTTTATTTTCTTTATAAACTACGCTCCAAGGCCAACTGGCAAAATAAGTGCCAATGCCTTGAAGCCTTCTCAGGTACGCCTGCAGTGCTGCCAGGCCATGTGATGAGCGCACGTGCTGAGGTGGGAGGCTGGATTTTAGCTAGGTCTGTGGGTTGAAGCCCACCCCGAGCAGCTCTGCCACCAGGTACCTGCTTGCTGTGGGTTTGTCGTGGTGTCACCGTGGGTGGCAGCAGGTTGGCACACACATCCTGCCCCCTGCCACTTGCCCATAGCCTCGTCCCCCAGTGGCTTGCCCAAGAAGTCCCCATGGAAAGAGGTAGTAGCAGTGTGGGGCTGGCACTCCTGTCCTGATGTACCCCTTGTGCTTGGCAGTAATCCCCGAGCCTGGCATGGAGCGGGTCCTTTTTTTCGGCTTTAGCTGTGCGGCATGTGTTGTGCCGTTGGCATCAGTTGAGTCCCTGCTTCAAGAACCCGTAGCACAGTGCTGCTTTCCGTGGCACTTTGAACTCGCTGCCCTGACCTGTGCTGGTGGTGAGCAGGGCTACGAGAGAAGTGTGGTCAGAGCAGGAGCTCTGGGCTGGGCTCTGTCCGTGGCAAAACGCGTGGCTTACTCGGGCCTGTCCCAGAGACCTGCTAGGCCGGAGCAGGGAAGGCAGGGTTTTCGCAAGCACTTTGTTTCCTTGTGTGTGTTCCCCTCTGCTCGTGTGCCTGCCCTGTGAATCTTCAGCTTCGTGGCTGCCAAGCATGCGGGTGAGAGGCGGTGGTGTGCGGTGCTGGCCCTCCTTCAGGCTCCTGCACAGCCAAGGCAGCACCACTGCTTGAGCTCCAGCGAGCTTTTCCTGGGCTCTCTTCTCCAGCACAAAAGAAAGGAGCAGAATCACATTAATCCTCACTTCCCTCCTCTGGCAGATCAGAATTTGGATGGATTGTAAGATGTTGTATTTTCTTGGTTTTCAGTCCAATCTGTCTAGTATCAGGAAAATGCAGGTGATCGGTGCGAGGGCTGCCAGGTGCGTGTGACGATGGTCCTGTTTGTCCTGGTACGACCACCTCTAGGACGTGTTCTCTTTGAAACGTGCAGATTTTTCACTCAGCTCCCTATCAGCTTTGTCTCCTGCCCACCGATGATGATCCACTGGAATTTGGGTTCCTTTCACCCACTCCCAGCACAGAAACTGCACCGTCATCGGGGCGAGGAGCTGGCAGGGCTCGGAAACGCTTCCTTGGCCTGCTGCCCTTGCCGACCTGCTCTGCTCTTCTCACTGCCTTCCAGCAGCGTCACTGAGGAGCGTGGGGAGATGGATGTCCGCCTGCTCTCCGAGCAGACCTGCGGGCTGCGTCCGCGCCGATACGAAGGTGGCAGATGTCTGCAGCAGATAGCGCTGGAGCACGTCGTGTCGGGGCCGTAAATACTCCTGATGCTGGTCTGCGCGAGGAGGCAGTGCTGGATTCAGCTTACATCGCTGTAAAGCATTCTGTGCTGCTCAGTGCCTACCCTGGCTGACCCGTTTTATTTAGGTAGGGCGGCTGTTTAGTCCCAAAGAGTGGAATTTTCCAAGCCTTCTCCTTTTCCCCTCTTTCTGCAAGCTGTATCTGCTTGGAAATCCTGCAGGTGGAGAGCAGGGGACGGGCAGGTTGTTTCCATGTGCATCACGTTTGGGGTGTCCTGAGTGCACCTTGTGTTCTGCTCTCCTCTCAGTGCTAGGTCCGTGCCTGGGGCTCAGGTAGCACCTGGACATCCTTGTGCTTTGGACTCCCCATGTGGCCCTTTTTCTGAGCAGCCAAAGCATGCTTACCCCTCGTTACCTTTATTAGCCTTGGTTTTGACTGGTTACGCCAAATTATGATAGAACATCAGATCTTGTTGAACCAGGACGATGGACCGTATTCCTAAGTCATGAGCCATAGTTTACCTTAGCCTGGGAGAAAAAAGGTATCCAGAAACATCACTCCGGGAGAAAACTCAAGCAACTCCCTCAGTATTCCTCTTGTACTTTGTCTTATCTGCCTTTCTTTTCTTGAAGCATCTCCGAGCTGCACTGGTTATTAGATTAGGATCTGATTCCTCTTGGCTGTACAACTCGGTTTCATCAAACCAGTGTCAATAATTGCCAGCTTAATTTTATGTATTATTAACTAGAAATGCAATCCAAAACACTCTGAATTAACAAATTATCATGTGGGGTTTTTTCTTCGAAACATGGAAACCAAGTCAAATGGCTGCTTTGTGGAGTAATAAGGCGGCTGCATCTGGAATCCAGTTCTCTCAGTGAGCAAACTCCTTCGCCTTGAGTTTCACCTGCTTCCCATCCTGCAGGGCTGACGGCCGGTCAGGAGGGCCGCAAGGATGGTGGCATGCAATGGGCAGGTGAGGCTGTCCGTTTGGGGACAGGTGGCCTGGTCTGAGGTGCGTGTGGGGACAAAGTGTCTCAAAGAACCTGCGAAACCTGGGTATGTGATGTTTTTCCTTGATCCTGTAAAGGATTTGGCAGGGGAACTTCAAGACTCCAGTTTCAGAAGCGCGTTTAAACTGAACGGCCTGAGATACTGAGGTTGATACTCTTAGCGGCATAGCTAGCGTGTTATCCTTTAGTTTTGCTTCCTTTCCTGCTGCAAATACCACATTTGCTCACACAAACATTTATTAATTCTGAGCGGGGTTTGCTGCTGGTGGCTGGGCTTCCAGCTGAGAGCTGCAGGCAGCGCTGCCCTGAGGTGGGCAAACAGCCCTGCGCCCTGCAGCAGTCACGGGGGGCACGGGGCGATCCCTGCCTGCTCAGTCTCGTGCCCAAACGCTCTCTGCTCCTGATGGCTCCTCCACACAAGGCATCAGCTCTCCTGGTACCCTGAGGCAACCGAGGCTGGTTGAAGACCTGAACAGCACAGGGAAATGTCTAGGGGATGACTCCGTGACGGAGGAGGTGCTGCGAGGTGCAAAGACACAGCTGCGGGATGGTGCAGGGGGCATTTTTCACAGAGGCACACAGAAATGTTGGGTGTAGCACTTTGTTTGCCTGGGCACAGAGGAGGCCAGCAGTCGGGCTCTCAGGCTGGGGCTCGCTGCAGCTACCCGGAGCTGTCCACCTCCCCGCAGCACGCCATCCTCATTTCCTCTTGTATCGGAGGCACCGGGGCTGTTTTAGTAAGCTTTCCTTTCCTTTCTCTAAAAATCTACGTTGGTTCCTTTCTGGTAAGTCATTACTGCCTCTTTTTTTAGGAGTGCTTCTCTTCCTATTTTTTGTGCCTGAAATGAATGTTGTTTCTCATGCCGAGCTCAGCTCAGTTGACTCGAGCTGTCATGGAGATGGATAATGATACATTTTTTGCATCAGCTTTTAATTTTGGAGCACAGGTGGAACTCATCCAAAAAAGGTCCCTGCAGCCTTCCTGGCTTCTGAGTGACAGGATACGAACCCACTACTGCCAGGGGGGCTGTGGAAGGGACCGTGAACACAGTCCTGATGGAGCCAGACCCCCGGCCAGGTCCCTCAGTGCCCGGCAGCAGCGAGCCCCTATCCCCATTGGGGCACTTCCCCACGGCAGGCCAAGAGCTGCAGAAACCCCTCCAGGTCCTTGACTGCATCGAGCCTGCAGCTCAAAAGGGAGCCTTGCAAAAACAGACTTCTGTGCCGCTCTCCAGGGGGGGGAAAGCCAGCAGCAAGTCAAGGGAACAGGCAGGCTGCCTCTGCTCTTCTGTTTGAATTGGTTTCCAGAATGTGATTTTCCCAAAATAACTTAATTGTGTATCTTTTTTTTTTTTTTTTGAGAACGTTCTATATTTGTTGATGAGCATTAAATTGACATTTTCTGAGAACTGTCCAAAACAGCTCCAAGAACTCTTCCCAGAGTGGCAGTGCCTCGTTCGGAGCCCGTTGCTGCGCGTGGTTATGGCTGTCTCATCTCGTGTGCATTGCTCTGCATTTCCTGACCTTGGATGTCACCTGTCACGCCATTACGAGACATCAAGTTCAGGAGAGCCTTCTGAAGCTTTTGGCATTCAGTTTCATCTTTGAATACTCTGAATAAATTTGTGTAGATCAGCAAACTTGTCCCTTCGTTGTCTGCCTCCTTCCCAGGATGTTTCAGAGCATACCCCATTTCTCCCACTCTGTATCACCGGTTGTCAAAACCTGACCATTCACCTCCGTGCTCAGCTTCCTAAGCCTTGTTCAGCTGTTAATCCACAAGACCGTTTCCTCTTATTTGATGATATTTTACTTCTTTTTTTCTTTCATTCTTTCTTTGTAAGATCCTTTGACTTTGCCAAAAGCTGTCTGCAAGCGGAAGGGCCCTTCTCAAGCTGTCCAACTCGTTTGTGCCTTGACTTCTCCACCAACATCCTCCAGATCCGTGAGCTGTGAATTTATGAGAGCTTGTTGGTTGCCATTGGGCCTGTTCTTCCATGTGCCTCCTGATCCGGTCCTTACTGCGGTGTGATCTGCCTGGCGGGTGCACGCAGCCATCCTGCTGGATTGTGCTGCCCCAGAACCTGCTGAGCCCTCCTGGAGATGGGTGGCGTGTTCAGCACTTCCCACTTGTGATGCTGGCACTGATTTAAGCAATCGGTTGTGCAGCACGCTGGTAGCTCAGCAGTTCTGTGTTTGATTTCCTGAAGAACTCATAGGTGCGTTCTGCCGAGCCCCAGTGATTTGTTATTATTCATTTCATTGATTTTTGTCCTAACATTTCTCCTACTGACACTTTTCTTGAGGCAGTTTTTCAAACTAACCCTGTATATAAAACACTTCTGATGCAGGAACCTCCTTAAATTTCTCCTCAGCCAACAGCATTGCAAAGCTTGGATTCATCTTCTCGTTCATTCTTGTGTTCCCTGAATATTTCTGTTGCAACTCAATCATCTTCCGGCTTGATAGGTTCTCTGGCAGATTTCCCATTTCCGAAGTTTTGGAAATTCTCTGGTTTTTTGGCCCAGTTCGCAAGCTGTTTCTCAAGGGCTTCTCTCTATGTTTTATTAGCATTTTAAATGCAGTTTGCCAGAATTTGTTTGGTTTTGGATATTTCCTCACAAAGATAAAGCTTTTGTTTTTTGAAGGTTTGTTTTTTGCTCCTGTAGCATCCTTAGCCACAGAAACTTTCCTTTCTAACCCTTTCAGCTGCTGCCTCTTAACTTCTTTTTAACAACCTTTCTCGCCGTCTCTGAGTTTCTTTGATTTAAATTTAAATCCTGCAGTAGTCGTGTATTTGTTTTTTCCATCCTGGGAATATACTGAAGCTGTGTCTGACCTGGTCACTGTCATTTCAAGTCCCTGGTGGCAGTTTTGGTGCTGAAGTTGGATGCTGCCTTGCCGTCGGGACCGGCCGACAGCCCCACAGTCGCTCACGTGGCTGCTGTTAAAATCAGAGCGACTTGAGAGGGGGAATCGTGTAATTGCAGATTTACAAGATAAGCTATCGTGCCATAAAAATCCCTTAGTTACGTGCCACGGTTCAGCTTCTGAACAAGACAAAGGTCTTGGGTTTTCCTGTGGGGCCTGAGCTGGGAAATGTAAGCCAAGCAAGCGGGTGGGGGCGGAGGGGCGAGGTGCTGCTTGGACGTGTGCTCTGCCCGCCACGCTCACCACTTCTGGCGGGCATGGTATTTTCAAGGCTGTCCCCACCCTTTATAAATTACATGGTTTTAATGATGCACAAATGACTTGGTTGCAGAAATCAGTTGGACCCAGGAGGGGTATGGAGGCACTGAGCAGGCAGGTAGGAATCGGATGGATGGGGTGGGTGTCAGCTGGCACCTCGCTGTGGCTTCTGGGGACAGCAGACCCCTTTCTGCCACCCCTTCTCTGTATTCCGCCTTGTGTGGGTAACAGGCCCGCATCTTGCTTTGCAGCAGGGCTCTTCATCGTTTCTTGCAGACCTCCCAAATCCTGCAATGAACAGAGAAGCTCCACAGGCAGCAGCTTGCTTTAGCGCCTGGCCCGCAGCATCCCCAGAGCAGGAGGGGCAGAAAGCTGGCCTGCAGGCTGCGCTGGGAGAATTCCAGAACTGGCTGGGCTGGGAAAGGCCTTGGATCACCCAGTCCAACCACCAGCCTGGCCCACCGAGTCTCACTGCTAAACCACATCCCTTGGTGCCACATCCATGCATCTCTTGAATGCCTCCAGGGCTCTGGCTGCACGTCCTCCTGGTGCAAACACAACTCCCCCGGGAAGGTCTCTGGGCTGGTGCATTAGGCTGGGGTCACACAGGGATGGGGTGTCCCTGTATGGGCTATGAAGGAAGGCATTTGGGGGGCCCAAATGCTTGCCCCAGTGAAGGGAATCCTTGCGCAGGGGCTAGAGCACGTTCTTAAGCATGGGGAGAGGCACGTCTGTGGTGCTCAGTCCCAGGAAGGGTGCCTGGCAGAAGCTGCATCTTACTTGACAGGGATTGAGCAGCCCTGGAGCACGAAGCTGCAGGAGA
The DNA here is from genome assembly GCF_964211825.1 of Aythya ferina. Taxonomy (NCBI): domain Eukaryota; kingdom Metazoa; phylum Chordata; class Aves; order Anseriformes; family Anatidae; genus Aythya; species Aythya ferina. The sequence continues at coordinate 15,512,438 of NC_140306.1, forward strand.
ACTGGGTTTTTCCACTGCTCACAAAAGTAATTCATTACACACCACGACCTTTCACGAGAGTGCTTGTGTTAGCATCTACTAAAATCCCTTCTGACAGTTCCCAGTCACCGTTTCATGTCTTCTCTTCTGCAGTCTTTTCCCCCGACCTCTCTGGAGCAGAATTGTGTTGTGGCATTTGCTGGTCTTAAACCCTCCATCATCCACAGTTCCAGCCTGGACTTCATCGGGTGTGGACATCAGCGTAATTGAGCCAGGGGCAGCTGTATTTAAGACGGTGCTGATTTTTCATTCTATAACTGCTTTTTTTTTTTGTCCAAGCAGAGTCTAGTCCAGAACTCCCCGTGTCAGACGCGGAGCCTTCAGAGCCGTGAAGCTGTCGGCAGCAATGTTCCTGAGCTCTGCAGATGTTTCAGCAGCGCTAGTGTGAGGTTTTTGGTGCACAAAGCCCAGACCGTAGGCCCTCCCCGTCAGGCAGTTCTTCTGTTTACCTACCGAAAGGTTGCACACCCTATTTTCTCATCTGACCTGGCAATAGGTAGTACATTCCGACTAAAATTTGGTATTATCCTATGCAATTCCTGTGCTGAACCATAGGCACTAGAAATCATTTTTCTCTACGTCACAAGCAACTCAAAACCGGCGCCATTTCACCTAGAGTGCAATTCCCCTCCTGTTCAGCTACCTCTTCTTTCCTAAATAGGCTCTATTCACCCATTCTTAAAATCAGCCACGTGAGTGCTCACATCAGGTTTCAGTCAAACCAAGTAGGTCAAATCCGTGCTCGTAGCAGAGCAGCTCCAATTCCTGATTGTTAACCAAGCCTCCATCTTGCGGCTGGAAGCATCTGCACGTTTCCCCCTCTCATGCTTCCTCTGGGTTTTTCTTCTCCTCACCTTGGTTTTATTGCAGGGGAACAGTCATTTGGGGTCCCTCTTTTTTTTCTGCTAGCACAGGAGACTTGCTCGTCCCTGCTCGCTCATCGTCGGTGCGGATCTGAAGCTGGGAGATCTCTCCCACAGACATACCCAGTGCTTCGGAGCCCCCCGCGGACAGGATTCCTGCTGCGGAGGTGGGAGCTGGTGCCCAGCAGGGTGAGCAGTGGCAGGTAGGGGCTGGGGCTAGGGGAGAGCTGCTGCTCTTCTCTCCGAGCTTCCCACATAAGGCGCCTCAGGCAGGCTGCGTTAACAGCCACGGTGTCCATTTTCTGTCTGTCATTAGTGCATGGCCTTACAGCAAAGGTGCTGGCAGCGGTGGCAAAGCTGCATGCCAAAGGACCCGTTGATGCACCTTGGGATACTGGTTTCAGGCCTGGGTCTCGTCTGCAAAAATTTAGTGGCTGCAATGAGCCTACTTGAGTTAAATTAGAGCAAATTCCCTTCTACTTAAAGCGAGGAATTCCCAGACAAGAAGGCTGTGCCGATTTAATGGGAAGGGATGGCAATCCAGTGCTATTTTATCGTGTTGTTTTCATCTTTTCCTACAGCTGATGACATCTCTTCACAGAAGCTGCCGTGCTGTCAGAAGTTGGGCTTACGGCAAATCATTTTTTTATGAAATTGAACTTTAACCGGCACGCTGCAAGTCTAACATTTGTTTTGGCTGTAAATAGTGCTTTATTTCTAAAGCCTCCCCGATTCTTATTTCAATGAAAAGCTGACATTTTTACTGAGGGGAAAAAACAGACAGATTAAAAATAAATAAATAAATCAGAGGCGCTGTGACATCGTGCATCACTGAGCGGGGTTTGTGGCGAGCCGTTCTGCCCCCAGCCTTCATTATGCTCCTCGTGGTCCCGATGGTGCTCCCCCTGCCCACCCTCCTCCCCGACAGGCAGGGGGGCTCTGGCACAGGGGATTAACAGAACCGCTCGTCTGACCTCCTATTGATAACTCATTAGTGGGCAGTGGAATAAATGGAAACCTCGGTGGTGTAATTCTTAATGAGCCCAGTCAAAGGCACTTGATTTTTTTTTTTTCCTGGACAAAATTATAACTCTCGATGAAAGTGAAAGTGGTGATGAATGTTTGGAGTCTGCGGAGACATTTGGCTTTGCCCGGTGCTCTGATTAAACAATTAGGGTTGTGCAAAAGCCAAACAGCCCCCGTCAGATGGGTGAAATCCTGCCTTATTAAGGCACCTCGGTGCAATTTCTTGTGAGCAGCACAGGAGGGGGCTTCCTTTGGTACCGGTTAGCAGCCTGGCATCTGCCCAGGAGAGGTGCCCTGCCTCGGGCCGGACCCCTGGAGGGGGTGTTGGGGTAGAAGGGCTGGAGCAAGGCAGCACGGACGTGGCCAGTAGCTTCTCAGGTGCATGCTGTCCTGCGAGTCAATTAGGGCCCTGCTTTGGGGATGGGACTCGGTGGTCCTGTAGGCCTCCCCTTTGGGTCAGACCCTATAAACACTAGCTGTGCTGGGTCCAGGTTCATATTCCCAGGCTTACAGTTAATTTCTGACCCCGTGTGTAGGAGCCATATCTGACAGAGCAGGCGGCTCCCTTTTGGCCCTAAAACATCACGGGCGCTTTGGGTGGCACAGGTGAGAGCCTGGCCTGCAGCACGGGGGTACCCCCCCTGCCCGGGGTGGTTGTACGTCACCGGGGGGCCGTGGGGCTGCTGCCCGCACCTCCTAGCACCTGGGCGGAGGAGAGGAGCCAGGACGGCACTTTCTGTTTTGATGAGAAAGGCACTCGAGCTAAATTAGGCAGGCTGTGAGTGCTGCTAGCTCCAGCTGCAAAATGGGGTGATAACCGCCTAACTGCGCCGTTTCCACTCGCCTTCCTGGATCAGGAACCGACCCAGCCCAAACCCAGCACAGCGTGCGAGTGCTGCTCTTTGCTCTTCAGCCTGGAGCAGCTCAGTTCCTCCCTTATTGCCTTGCTTTATTGCGTGGTTCTTCCTTGCAAGAACGGGATTTCAGCCTGCAAATTCCCAAAGTGCTGTTTTAATATTTATTTTCATCTGAGTTCCTATTACTGTGGCAACATGGACTTTGAATTTCATTAGTTTTATGCATTTAAGTTCCCTTTTTAAACCCTCTTAAGGTCATACCCCGCGTGGATAAATGGTAGATTTATTACATTTGAGATTCGGGGTAATGTTTTTCCTTAACAGCTGCAGATGACAGGTAGGAAGGGCACCGAGGCTTCTGCCTTCTCGAGAAACATTTGTGGGCGTTATCAGTGAGCACGTGCACCAGATCCCAGGGCTTTTAGGCAGCAGAATAATTACATAAATTCCTGTCACAGAGGCATTCTTGCTAGCAAAGCGCCCTGGGCTCCAAGCAGCGCAGCAAGGCACGGGTCGGGGTGTGCAGGGCACAGGGCCGTGCTCTGGCACGGGTTAAATCTGGCACCTGGGCTGCCCCACAAGGGGGGAGGCTGGGCGCCAGCACAGAGCCATTAAGCTCTTTAAGTGCTGTCCTTGGGAGTACCAGGAGAGCTGCTCCTAGCAGTTAAAACTCCCGTGTCTTCTGGGGAAGGGAGGTATAAGGGAGGGGTTGCCACAGGCACAGCTCCCCGAGCGTCCCGCTGCTGCTTTTCTCAGGGCTTGGCCTTCCTCAGGTGGTGTTCTTCCATAGATGTCTCTTTTTGGTCTTAAAAGGCTCCAAAACGTGGGTTGTGAGGGGGCTGCTTAGCATATTTCAGCCATCCTGGGGGTTACTGGTTCCTGCTGGGGTGCTTGCAGGGAGCCTCCAGGCTGCCCACGGGCATCTTCTGTGCAACTTTGTGCCCAGCGCTCAGCGCCGAGTGCGCAGAGTAATTCAATTGCATCGCCACTTGGTTGTGTAAGGGAAAGTTCAAGTCAGGCTCTGTTTTGTAAGATGAAGCGCATCCTTCTGCCGACCTGAGCAATTTACCTCGTTTGGGAAAAAATTTTGCTCTGCCTCCACCAGCTGAGCCGGGACTTTGGGGAAGGAGAGGGTGCTCGGGGGATGGCGCTGAGTATGATGTTGGCTGGGCTCGCAGAAATCGCTCAACCTTGGCTCACAGCTGTGTGTTTTCCTGGCATTTCAGCACGCCGAGAAGACCGGAGCAGCTGGACCAGGCGGCGGGACAGCGGTCTGCCTTCCCCTCGCTGGCACCCGGCTCGGAAAGCCCCCGGGAGATGCGCGGCCGCGGGCAGGCGGAGGGACAGCGGAGGATGCTCCAGGTGGATGCGCGGGGCCAGAGAGCAGGGCGCTCGCCCTCCGCGTCGCCCGAGCGGGGCAGCACCCCCACCTCGCCCTACTCGCTGCCCCAGATCGCCCCCCTGCCCAGCAGCACCCTCTGCCCCATCTGCAAGACGACGGAGCTCACCTCTGCCCCCTGCCAGCCCAACTACAACGCCTGCACCCAGTGTCACAGCAAGGTCTGCAACCAGTGCGGCTTCAACCCCAACCCGCATCTCACCGAGGTAACGCCTGTCACCCCAGCCCTGCTCTCCACGTTTTTTATGGAGGGTTGAAGCTCTGTGGGTCGTGAGGGAGCGTGGCAGTCCTGGTTTCCTTCCTCCAAGAAATTGCAGCTTTGCTTTTGGCAGCTGCAGAGCGTTAGAGGCACTGCTGTTGGGCAATTCTCTGCTGGCCACTCAGTGGGTAACTGCAATAACAACTGCAATTGCTGTAACGAGGCGTGGGGGAGTTAAGGTAGTTAAAGGGAAGGGCTAGCCTAGCCCTGAGGTTTGATCTCTGGCTTCATGGTGGGACCTGAGGTGTGTGGCTGCAAGGAGGCCATATGCGTGAAGTTGCCCTCAGCTCGTGGGGCTCAACAGCAGGGGGTGAAGAGAGCAGCAGCTGGCAGTCCTGGGGTGCTGCATGCCACGGGGGATGGTGGTTTTGGGGTGAGTGGAGTGCTTCTGGCTTCCTCGTCCTCAGTGGCCAGTGGTAATCAGCTGGGTGTTGGTTTTTACTGTTGTAAAGATGCATTTATCTCCATGGAGATCATGATAAGGTCTCAGATCCCAGCAGAAGGCTCCGTAGAGGTTGCAGGATTCCTGTTGCAGGTGCCCCAAGAGCTTCACCACGATTAGCACAACCCAAGGGTTGTCCAGAGGAGGTGTTTGCTTTGTCATCCTCTTCGAGGGACTGGCTGCCGGGGGGACAGCAGCTGCTGCCTGGGGTGACTTGCTTTCCTTATTTGCAGTATTCCTTCTGCAGCTATCATACAACAACACAGAAAGGTGCCTGAAGCACTCTGGTGGCACTGAAAAGGGTGAAAGGGAGGCAGCTTGCAGGTTTACATGGTTGCTGTATCCCGTGGTGATAGGAGTCAAGCTATGGCAGTCGCAGAATGGCTGAGGCTGGCGGGGACCTCTGGGTCCATCTGGTCCTACCCCTGCCCCCTATCAAGCAGGGATACCCAGAGCAGGTTGCCCAGGGCCACGTCCAGGCAACTTTTGAAGGTCCCTTCCATAATGCAGGGATATGGGGAAAAGCCACAGAGAACAGAGTGAGCCAGATGCTAGCCAGGGTGTTTCGGCACAGGGATGGGACATGGACAGGTGGAGCCATTTGCCTGAAGCAGCTCTCAAATCCATACCTCTGCTAAAACCACTGCTGTTGTCTGAGTTTTTGGGGTCAGTGCCACGTGTACCCTCTGCCACGCAGCTCAAGGTGAGCACCAGGAGCTCGGTGGTACTGGGGAGCCAGGAGCCCTACCCAAGCTGGGGCACTGCAGCAGCTCCTGAGCATCCGTCCCCTCCAGAGGTCATCTCATCGACTTCTGCTCAAAGCAGAGATCGAGTGAGGTAGCTCAGGGTTTTATCCAGTTGGGTCTCAAACACTTCCAAGGGTGGTGACTGAGCCTGCTGCACTGCCTGCCTCTCCTCCATACAAAACCTTTTCCTCTATCCTGCCTGATCCCTTAAGCCCAGCAGGTGCAGCAAGGTTGGTGCACGGTGTTTCTGGTGATGTGATTTCCTGTGGTTATATTTTCCAGTTGTGTTTGCTTGCAGGTAAATCCATTTTCACAGGAATAGTTCACGTCTCTACTCATGGCTGGGGTAGATACAGCTTTCTAACTTCTCTTTCTGCTTTCAAGGCTGATAAGCAGGACTAAATCATCAGAAATGTCAAATTTTCTAATAAAACCGAAACCAAGGAAACAAAAACTGTTTTACGCAGTACATCCCCTTCTGCACAATCTGTGGCCTGCCAGAAACCACAAGTATGGTGAGATGAGAGCTCCGCCGCTTGCTTGGCGTGGCGCAGCCACGGGTAGCGGTTTCTGAAACCCTTGCAGGAGCCACCAGGTCTTGAAATAAGGTGTTTGTATAAGCTTGGCGTGTCTTAATATCTATAAAATACACGCATGCCCACACGTAAAGAACTAACAGCAGGGTTAGTGTGTGGGAGCTGCAGTCTGTCAGGCTCCATCCTGTCACTTCTCAAGCAGATGTCTCAGACAAGGGCTCACTGTACCCCTAGCAAAACACCTGAACCCTGCAATTAGATGCTACTTTATGCTCCAAAGGATGCACGTTTTTTAAAAAAGACACTTTTATTTCATTATTTTTTTTTTCATACGGCTTGATGATCATTTTATTTTAAAGGCAAGTCATGCGTTTATATCGTTCCTGAGCAGTTGGCCTCTTGGCGTCTGGCAGCGGCGTGTCTCGAGCTGATTGCTTGCTGAGCAAAAATATCCCGTTTGGTTTCTTGTTTGTTGTCTTTGCATTTCTTTGAGCATCAGCTCATTCTTGTCTCGCGGGGCTGGGGAAACAGACGTTCCTGTCCCCTCTCTGTGTCGCTTGGAGTTGTACAGGCAGTTAATCAGATTCTTGCTCAAAATAAATGCTGTCGTAGCTCTCAGTTCTGTCGCGTGCTGGTGTGCGAGTTTTCCCATTCATTCACTAATTTTTCTGAAGGTCAGTGCTCTTCGCTAGGTGGTTATTTTAAGCCTGGGGAAATTTGAAGCAGGGAGCTACCAGAGCATCGTTAAAGACTGGAAGTGAAATGTGAAGAAGTAACGAAATAGTGTGGTAAAATTTATCAGTTGACTCGTGCTCCCATGTATGAAATAGGCTTTTGAATGGAAATGGAGTATTTCAAGTGCAGTCTTGTGGTCCTAATGCTCTGCTAGGATTTTAGAATTTCTCGTTGAAACTTTTCCTAATTTTCCTCTGGCTTTGAGGATTTATTTATTTTTTTGTCAGGCTGTTCTGCAGGACCACCCTGGTACTGCTGCCGTCTCCTCTGTGAGTGAATAGCTCGGTTTTGAGCTAGTACAATAGGTTTAGAAAATCTTTTTTCTCCATCTTTTGCTTTGTAATGCTGTTCGTGTGGCTTCTGTCTGATCCCGCAGCATGTTCATCTGATTGGATTTGCTCTGTTTGGTATAATGAGGAGGCAGGCATCCTATCTGTTCCTTGGGGGGTTTGAAGTGTCATAGCACATTGCTAATCTGGGAAATGTATTTCTTCAGTATTGTCTTAATTTTATTTTTAGGTTGCTTTTAATTCATTTTCTCCCCATCCTAAATAATGTGTTTTTTTTTTGTTTGTTTGTTTAAAAAAAAAAAAAGGTTTTGATTTTAATCAAGAGTAGTGGCACAGCATTAAAATACATGCTTTAATTTGCGTTGAAATGATGCTCACATCTAATAGGTTTGCTTGGGAGTGTTTTAGGATCGTAGGGAATCCTTGCATTCTTCCTTATGTTTCTGTTGTGCTTTTTTCCAATTTAAAATCGTGTTCATCAGATGCAGTTTCAGAGGTATTCAGATACACTCAGTAGATTTTATTTTTTTTTCCCCTGAGCAAAAGGAGCATGTTTATATGTGTATGGCCCTCACCAGGTTTCTTCCTTTGTCACACCCCAGCTGTGGTCAGGAGGACGAGGAGCTCGGCGGCTGGCTTCCAGCAGCGCAGGAGAAGCTCTCGGTGGCTCCCGAGCTGGCTGTGCTGGGAGGGGGCAGCAGCTGTGTTGGTTCAGCAAATCACTTCACAAAGAACGAAAATGAAGGCTGAAAGCCGCAGGAATCGTGAAGGTGCTGGTGTGCTGGTCTTCCAAAAGCCGATTGCTGCACTCGGCGTGTTTTTTGGCAGGTGAAGGTGCCGCCGAGCCCAAACGGTGTGTGCGCGGTGGCATCGCGCCCTGCAGCTGGCCAGGCACACGGCAATGGGTCAAGTCCCCCGTTTTGGGATGGCTTCTGAGGTAGCTGCATCACGAAGCAGGAAAAGCCAGAAAAATCAATCTGTCGTTGTTGTTGCCTTGCAGATCCAGGAGAAATTTCCAAAGGGTTGGGTGGAAGGAGAGCCACGCTAGCTCGATCCCGAGTTGGCTGTTTGCTTTCGCACCGCTTCAGCCAGCTCTGAATGTGATTGCAGGGAATAATGCTTTTTTTTTTTTTTTTTTTTGGTGTGAAAATGTTGTTAGGCCTCCCGAATCTCTCTCCCTGGACCAACAGGTTGTGTGCACGCATTCCCTTCCTTGCTGATGACCTTCACCTCTTAATCCCCTTATCTGTGCGCCGAGCATGCCAGTCCCCCCTTCATCCCGGGTCTGCAGCGTCACAGTGAGGTGCTGCCGGCACCTCCTAGCTGGGCTTTTTTTTCTTTTACTTATTTCTGCTCTCCCTTTTTTTACTGGGGCAGCTAGCACTGAATAGAGCAGCTGGTCTGAAACTGGAGAGCAGCACACTTGCACTTGCCGAGGCTTTCTAAATATAAATGGCTTGCTTGCCTCTGCAGCCACTGCTGCAGGCTGAGCAGGGGCTTCTGCGGGCTGCCTGCAGCGGCGTGCGCGCTGCCTGCTCGATGGATTGCCGTCCAAGCTGGAGCCAACAAAAAAAAAAAGCTCATGAGTAATCGTGGCTGTTCCTTCCCGTGCTCTGCCTCTCGCTCCTCTCTGCAGAGACGGCTCCAATAAGGAAAGATCCACTCGAAGAAAATGTCACGAGCAGCTTGGCCAACCGGTGGCCGGTGACTAATGGGGCTGGCGGTGCTCTCGGTACCGCTGCCGAGGAGCCAACAGCAGGTCCCAGCGTGGAAAGGAGAGGAGAGGAAAGGAGGGAGCACTGAGGGTGCCGGGTGCTGCCCAGCAGCATCTCTTTTGACCTGAATTTTAGCTGATGGCCGTTGTTATTTACAAAGCCACGTGGGCTCCTCACACCAGAAACCCAGCCTGGTTTTCCAAGCTTTCTTGTCCCTAACCACCCTCCTGCCTCTTGCTGGGGCACGGCTGCATTTTGGTGCTTACAGGCTAAAAGGGGATTTAGGTAGTGTGAAAGCATCAGGAATTTCCAAAAATAGCCCCGTGCAGGCAGGAAGGTGTCTGCAAGCATCACAACATCAGGTCACACCCGCCGAGGTGCTCCTCGCAGCTGGAACTGAAGCTCACGGAGCCTTGCTCGTGGCTTTGCCTCCAGTCTGAGACATAAGGTGAGGCTTGGCCCCTGGGCAGCACTTACCGGAGGGGTGTGGTGCTAATTGGACTATGAAAACTGGTTAATTGAGCTCTGATTGAAACGCCCTCTTATCTAGACTGCAAACCTTTTGATCGAGGACAGCCGAAGGGTGGGATTTTTTTCAGCTCTGGATTTGGCTCGCCTTGTAAATATGCTGTGCCGTTGGCTTGGCTTTTTTTTTTTTTTTTTTTTTCTCCGAGGGAAATCAAAGCGAAGTTGTTGCAGTGGCTCAGTAGGAGAATTCAGAGAGGGAAATGTGGTCTTAATGGGATCGGAATAGACCACGCAGCAGGTCTGTGGGATTAAACGTGTGTCGAAACGAGTTAAGGCAGGGATGCAGCACGGCGCTACGACAGCCGGGGGTGGGTGCTGGGGGAAGGCAGCGCTCTGCTGGCTCCGGGAGCTCGTTTCTGCCTGTGACACCCCCGGGCATCTTCCCAGGCACCCCAGGGCCAGTTCCAGCTGCGTGGCTGGGTGCCGGAGCGCGAAGGCGAGGCAGCACCCAGCACCGGTGGGCTTCATTTGGGCACGAAATGTGTGTTGGAACTCCCCCAGGATGGGAAGCAGGCCCAGCGCCGAACTCCTGCTCCCTCCAGCTGCCTGCTCGTCCTCCTGCCTGCAGCCCTGGGGCTGGGCTGGCCGGCTCCTTGCTGCCAGGGGAGGCTGGCAGGGGACAGGGGCGCGCATCGGTGCTGCGGGAAGGGGGTTTGGTGCCCCGCGCCCCTCTGAGCATGACACACCGTACTGCTGCTACAAGGAAGGAGAAGCACAAAGGCTTGGGCTCATGCGTTTAGCAAAGCCTGGCTTATTGTGAATCATCCGCTGTCCTTATCAGAGCGCCACAGACGGCGTTTGCATCAGTCACAGCACAGCCTGCTCGCAGAGTCGGCGGCAGCGCTCTTCCCGTTGAATTGCCGCAAGCAAGCAGCTGTTTGAAGCCCTGTCCCCAAAGAGCAGAGGAGCTTGTCGTTGCATAGAACCCAGCTTTGCGAGATGTGTGGGCTCAGCAAACGTCCCCTGGAAAGGATGCAAACCCAGAGGTGTGCACGTATATCACTGCAAGAGGCTGGCAGCGTGGGGCCACGGCTGGGCTTGGGGCTAGCAAATGGGAGCCCCCAGGGGGGTGTTGGTTTAATGGGGTTTTGCCTGGTGCAGCACACCAGTGCGTGAAGATGTGGGAAGGGGGAGCTGCAGGTGCTGAGCTGCTGCCAGCAGAGCTGGGAGGAGATGTGGCTGCAGCTCCTCGGGGCCACAGCTCCTCCCAAATCAGCGTAAGCACGGCTGTGGTCCACATGTGCTCTGCTCGGTCCCTTCTGCACTCTCCGGCATGCCACCAGGTCTTTCTGTCCTTGGGGACACCTCACGTTGCTCCTGCCCTCCAGGAAGGTGCTGCGCTGTGCTCTGAAGGTCTTGAGCAGAGCGCAGCGCCCAGCAGACGCAGCACAGGTCCAGTGGGAAGGTCTCGCTAAAAACTAGTGGTCAGTGACAAGGTACCCCGGGGACCTGGCAAAGAGTTGAATTCCCTGAGCCTCTGGATTCCTCAGCAATCATAAACATGCTTATTGTGGGGAGAGGCTTGTCCTTGAGCACGCCTGCGTCCATGCTGCCCACGATGAGCAGCCTGTGCTCTCCCTGCTGCAAAACCTGCCAGGCCTGGAGAGCAGCAGCTATGTCCCTGGTGCTTGGTGGAGCTTGGCCTGCAAGCACAGGAGCAGCTAATGCACTGAAATTCGGTTTTACGAACTCTACCTTATGCTCTGCCCTGCCATATTAATTTTCCAGATGATATGATTGTGGCTTTCCTATTTGAGAGCTCTTTGAAAAATGCCACCAAGCCAGCACGCCGCTGCTGCCATCTGTCTTCTGAGTGGCTTCTGGGATGCCGTTAGCAGACAATGGTTATTGTCCTATTGAATTAGGAAGAAAGATCCGCAGGCACTTCTGAAGTATTGCTTTCCATAGGTAACCCTGGGTATTAATCCTAGTTGAGGCTGGGGTCGCGTTGAAGCAACCCTCTGTGCAGATGCTGGGAGCGTGTCCCCAGTGATAAGTCCTGGGGTCTGATGGCTCTGAAGGAGGTGCCCTCGGAAGGTCTCCAGCACCATCACTCGGAGCCCCCACCTCCTCCAGCCTCCATCCGTGTCCTCCTGCTCCGCCGCCACTTCCTCGCTGCACAAAGCACCGGGAGGCCCAAAGGGTGAGCACGTGGAGGCGGTGTTGGTTTGGGTGCAGAATGCTCTCCCTCCTGCTGCTTCCCCCTCACTGCTCCGTCCCTCATTTGCAGCCTGCTGTCCACTCACTGTGGTTCCTCGTTGGCGTTTGGAGCTTGGAGCAAACCAAAGTTAGTCAGGACGTTTAGTCAGGACGGACACAGTGCTCAGCTTGCACAAGGCATCCGCCAGTCCCGTGCCTGTTCTAGCCATGGTGGCAGTGCTGATGGAGGTGCTGAGCGTGTTCAGCACCCAGAGGGGCTGCACTGAGCTCTTGGGCTGCAGTAGGAAACATTTAGGTCATGGAGCCTGCACTGGCAGAAGATGTGTAGCTGTCTGTCACGGCTGTGATGTTTTCATCAGAAATCAAGGAAGGGAAGCTTTTTTTTTTCCCCTCTCTTCTCCTGACAAGTTAATGTGAGCTTCTGTTGGATGCTGGTTGCTCTCAGCCCCTGCATGCCTTCTGCAGGATCTCCAGCTGGAGCAGCTCTGCTCTCCTCCCGAACGCAACGTGCCCGTGCTGAGGTCCCTGGTCCAGGCTGGCTCTGCTGGGCTCCCACCCTGAAGCAGTGGGAGAAGAATGAAGGGACCAGAAAGAGGGAAGTTTTGCTTCTGGGATATATTTTTTTAACCTAGCAATTTTTATTTTACATTTTTCTCTTCTGTAGAAGTTTCTAGATCTGTAACCAAGGGCTCAGCCTGTCCTCTGAGCAGAACAAGGCTTGCAGGACATAGCAGAGTGCTTTCCTATGAAGAGTTTGTGCATCTTTTTGGGGTCTTTTGATTTAAATCTCCATGGCACGCAAAAAAAATCTTGATTTGAATGCCCAGTTTTAATCTTGCTTTCATTTGCATGTGTTAGTATTTTTTTTCCTTGAGGAAGGGGTGATTGCTGTTGTAGATGGGCTTGCAGTTAAGCACCCCCTTTTTGGAGGCGTACATAACAGCTAGGAAAATCCAATTAACGACGGCGTGGCTGTACAGCTATTTGTTCACTTTGAATTCTTTGCAGATTTTTGTGTTAGAAATGGTGTGGTTTTTACTTAGCAGGTGGTGACTAGCACACCGTGTCCTGGTACGTTGGGACGGGAATAGCAGCCCTACCAGAAAAAGGCTGTTCCCACTGGAAGCAGGACCTGGAGGCACACGTGGCCATGAGCTGTGCCAAAGGGGATGCCCTGGAGACAGCAGGAGCCCCGTTCTGCAGCGGGGAGCTGACTGTCACCGCCTCGTGGCCTTGGTGCATGGATGGCTCCTCCAGACAAACGCACCCAGTAGGGAACCGCCAGTCCCAGGCTGTCCTCTGGGGACAGGGACAGCAAGTAGCAGGCTTAAACTGCAAGGAAGTCGTAGGTTAACATGTTGGGACTGCTTGCTGACAGGATGGTTAAGCCAAAGCCCCAATATTTGCCCTTCTAGTGCCCACCCAGTAAACCCACAACTGCTGGGAGGTGGAAGGACCCAATTTGGTGCCCAAGGACATGCAGCAGGGGCAGGAGGGGACATGACCCAGTCCTGCCTCGCTCTGTGGCTGCCTAATTTGTTCGATACCTGCATCTGCTGAGCAGCGTGAAAAGCCAAACAATGGCACAGGCTGTGTGAGTGATTTCAGGCAATTTCGGTGATTTTCTGTGCGAGCGATTTCAGCTGGGGGCAGCTCGTGCCGTTGCTTCTTTGGCCAGTGCTTAATAACAGGAGTTGCTTTTCTTTATTATTTTTAATTTGAGTTGTGGGATGAGCCTTTTCACCCCAAATCATCCCCTACCACGAGGAACTCTTGCAGGATGCCGGTTGGGTCAGGACTTCTTAACGAAGGGCAGGTCACGGCAGCTTTGGGGTGTCTCAGGGCCATCGCATCAGCTCGCATCTTAGCTACAGCCATAGATCTGTGCCTCACCAGTCCTGTGGCTGGCTGGACTGAGAATTATTCGTGGCAGGGAACTTAGGTTTATCTGGAGTAATTGAGTAATTAACTCTGTTTAGGTATTGTGCAATGGCTTGTCTGTCTCCAGGCCTTACGTTCTGCAAGAGCATCCGTTACATATTTAATCCATGGCAATAAAAATGCATTTTGCTTTGCTGCATTGGTCCACTCCAGTTTGTTCCCCTGCCCAAGCTGTTCATTCCAGCTGGTTTTCTCAAAAAAAAAAAAAAAAAAAAAGTGCATTGGACCAAGACAAATGAGGAATAACTTGGCCACTTTAGTCTGGAGAGGATGGGAGGCAGAAATGGCTGCTCTGTGGCCCTCTCTGAAAATATTTCATGCTATTTATGTCAGCACCCAGGATTATCCGTATCATTTTAAAAACTTCTGTCCCACGTGGTTTGTAACGAGCGAAACAGAGCAAAATTAGTTGTGTGACGTCTGTAGATGGGGCAAAACTTGACGCCTAAAAGTACCTTGAGGTACTCAGGCTCACTGGGTTCGTTCCCTGTGCTGCAGGTGCGACCTCCAGGTGCTGTGGTTGTTCAGGAGCATCCCAGAAGAACCAAAAACACGTGATGAGGCTGCAGCAGGGCCTGCTTGGAGCAGCAAATCAGAGCCGTGCAGCAAATGAATGAGGGTTTTGTTCCACACTACTGCCGGAAAAGTGGGACTGCTTCTAAGTTAATCTGCTTTCAGGCTGCGTGTCGAGAGCAGCCCCTGTGCGTTGCAACAGGGGGATCGCGCCGCTGCCGGGCTCAGCTGCCAGCTTTCCCCTTCGTGCCCAGGGAACCCCCTGCTCTGGGCACTGACAGCAGGCCCCTCGCTCCTCCTAGGCTGCTGTTTTAGTTCTGTAGGAGTCAAAGAAGTCTCAGGGCCCAGAGGCTCCCGGTGTTGGGGTGCCTCGCTGCAGGGTACCAGAGCAGCAGCAGAGCAAGGCAAAGCACTCCATTAGGCTTCCCAGGAGCACGAGGGCTCGCGTCGAGGCCCTGCAGCTGCGGGGCTGGGAGCTGCACTTAAAGCACATCCATGCTGCAAGCTCACGAGGTAAAACCCTGGGGGGAAGCTCTGCGCAGCGCCCTGTGACCACATGTGGAGCAAAGCGTCCTCCGAGCACATCTGCGTGCCCGAACCTTTCATGTGCTCCCACGGACGGAGAACAAAGGCTGTCTAAACAGGAGCTAGTGAGGCAGCAAATCGCACAAGAAACATTCCCTAATGAAGTGGAAGGACTTGTCCCTTTGCCCAGGGCTGTGGCACTGCAGGCGCGCAGGGCTGGGCAGCATCGTGCTGTGACGGGGGCCCGGGGAGGAGAGGCTGGGGGCACCCTGGCAGGATCAGAGCGTAGGGTCTGGCTGCAGAAGGGGCTCTGCCACCCCTTGATCCCTCACAGGCATGGGTTTCTTGCCTTCGCCCAGGAGGCAGCAGCTCCCTGAGCACACGGGCAATGGGGACCTGGCAGGGGGAGCACCACCCTGCCTGTAACGGCAGGCCAAGGTTAGTTGCAAAGCTGTTCAGTGATGGTTTGTATTTTATTCATTTTTTAATTTGTTTGCTTAATCTTTGTGTGGTGTGGGGAGGGAGGGCGTGCAGATCCTGTTGTGCACGGGCAGGGGGTGGCAGGGGCGGCCGCCCCGGGGACAGAGGGATGTGCTGTGATGCACGCAGGCAAGGCAAGGCGTCTCCAGCAGCCTTTTTCCTGCCCTGCCTGTATCTCGGCAGCAGTCTCCTAGCAGGAGCACATTGTGTTCACTCTGCTGCCTTTTCCTCTGCTGTATGCAGAAGAGATGGCACCCATTCGTGGTTCCCAGTCATTTTGAAAGCAGCGGGAGAAGACTCGGTCTCAGTTAGTTTGGGGGGTGCTAACTAGACAAAGAGGCTTTCTTAGGGGAAAATTGGTTAATAAATGACTAATAGGATGAAATGGCGCTGTCTTATCCCGCAGCTTGGTTCTCTGGACAAATGCAATTTCCCATCTGTTGTTTGCAGTGAAGGAGATGAGTTTTGGGGGTTTGTTCCTGCTCGCCAGCACGGGTTGATTATTTCCTGGCAAGCGCTAGCACGATGATTACCGAGGGCTTCTGTGGCTTCCCCTTCTGGACAGAAGTGCTGGGGAGTGGATTTTATTTGTTTTGCTATCTTTGAAGAGAAAGCTGAGCATAAGGTGGCTGTTCTCAGAAGTGCCTCGCTGACCGATCCCCTTGCCAGTTAAGAGCCTGAACACCCCTAATTGCATGGTCCTTCCGGAGCGCTGCGTCCTTGTGCAAGCGTGCTTTACATTTTGACCAGGAAACTTCAGCCCACATCCCTGTGTGTACTGGCATGGAGCTGGCATGTGTTTTGGCCCGTCTTGAGGCCACGCTGGGACAGCCATCGGCTCCAGCCTTCCTGCAGGGGAGCCTGCAGAGACCTTGTCCCCTGCTGCTGTCTCTTCTCCTTCGTGCCTGCTCCCCTAGGTGGGACCCTGGCTGGTGCTCCACGTTGCAGCCTCCCAGGGGGTGTTCTACAGGGCTCTTGCCTCACTTGTGTGCAGGTTGTGCACCGATCCAAACAGTGAGAGCTGCTTGCCCTGCTGTGAATAGGTGAGCACTGGGGTAAGCCATCCCTGTGCTGCTACAGGAGAAATGGGCAAAAGGAAATCTTCAGAACAATGTAGATATTTGTATTTGTTGTGCTCTCCACCAGCCAGCCTGAGATGGTGCGGGAAGCCTTCTCTGCGTGCTACCATTAGCTTTGCTTGCTTGTCAGGAGCTCTTCCAGGCTTTGCTGAGCTTTCCCTGCTTTCCCCCTGCAATTCCCACCTTCTGCCTGCCCTGCAGCACCCCCAGCCCCCCGCCATAGCTTGCTGCTCTCCCCCTTCTCTAGCTGGAGGCTGTCGTGTAGTGTCGCCTGTTCTCTTGGATCAGGCTGTTCCTTTAATTGCACGGCGCATAGCTCTGGCAGATTTTGGTGCGATGCTACAAAATGCAAGATGTGCCCCCAGAGAGCTCCTCCAGAGCTGATCCAGGAGGCATTGCAAGGAAGGGACGTTTCGCTGACTCGCTGATTTCTTTAGATGGTGGTTCTTCAGCTGCAGGCTAAGCTGATGAGCTGAAGGCGTGTGAGGACACTCAAGGCATGTCCCTGGCAGCTCTTCAGCTCCAGGAAGAGGCTGGGATGCTGCAGTGTTCCTCTGGGACAGCCAGTAGCACCCACTGATGAACCCCTTCTCCATCCAGCCAGTGATCCCTGGCACTGAGCCTTCCCTCAGGGCAATTAATGCAGTACTTTCATTACCAAATTACAGCCTTGGCTATTTTTATACCACCCTGGCTCTGGAGGGCCCGGTGGCAAGGGAGATGGGACCCTGCTCTTCAGGCACATCTGCTGGGTTCAGCTTTGTGAGCTTGGGCTCCTGGAGGCCTGGAGTTGGAAAGCTCCTTGCTTGCTGTCTTGCAGTTCCCAAATGCGTTTTTCCAGGATTTTCAAATACGTAGAATGTTAAATACATATTTTGGACAACTTGGAGGAAACCCATGTTCCTTTCCTTTGTTTGACAATGAACTTGTCCCGTTTTTCAGCTGGCTGTGCACCCAGTTTCCACATGCTGGGAAAGGAGGGCAGGCTGCGTCTCTCCCTGTCCTGTTCAAAGCGGCCAACATGCATGGGACCTCTTGCTTGAGATCACATGGAGGCTGCTAGTGGCAGCCCAAAACAACCCTTTCAGACAAGTAACTGTGCTCCTGACGTGCCCAATGGCCTCCTGTATGGAGAGCTGTGGCTGCGGGGAGGTGTAAATGGGCAGAGCAGGTCAGGAGCCACCAAGTCTCCCAAATCTCAAATCTAATACTCTCCTGTCCTACTCCGCTTGTCCAGTAGGACAGCCTTCTGTGTCACCTCCAAATGCTCCCAAATAGCCAATCTGTGGTAAAGATGGAATTATTCTTCTTTTTGATCCTAAATTTTGGCTCAAAGAGATCGTGGGTGTTTGCTTGAAGCCTTTGTTTGCAGCTCACTTTAAAGCTCTTGCCTACTGCGAAGGCCGAGCACTGTGCTTGGGAGGCCTTCATGGCCACGTTGTCCTACCTCAGGAGATCCTGAGGAGATCCTCTCCTGCTAACAGAGCTGGGGGCAGGCTGTCTCCACACAACTCCGTAAAAGAGCTGGTGGCAGAATAACGGTGGAAGCCCCCTGAGCTCAACAACCCTCTCCATCACCGTTTCATATCGAGTCGCTTTTACTTGGGCGGCTTCCTGGGGTTGTTCTAGGGGGCCTGGTGATCTGCAGCATGCAGGGCCGCGTGTTGGCCCTCCCTGTGTACCTCTGCAAAACACCGCTCCCCTGTACCGAGCCCACCTGCAGAGGGTCAGGATTTGCCCCCCGTGCATCCCGTGGCACCAGGTGGTTCAAACTTTCAAAGCTGGCGAGATGAGTTTGGGCACTGAGGCCCCTAGAGACGAAAGGCCTTGTAAGTTTTACCTCCGTGAGCCTTGTACCGAGCCCAACAGCATGTGTATAATTTGCTTTAATGGCTAGAAACATCTGCTGTTAAAAATGATGCTTAATATATTTGGCTTCCATTTCCAGTCATTAGTTCTTTTTATGCCTTTTTATGCCTAATTAAGAACCTTTTAGTACCTGATATTGTTTCCTCTGAATGTGCAGCTCTGTCGTAATCAAGTCACTTCTTAATCTTCTCTTTGATAAACTAAAAAGATCAACCTCTTTAATTCTCTCATTTCAGACATTTTCTCCTAAAATTGCTTTTACAGATCCGGTCTATATCTTTTGCAGAGTTGTACTAATGTTTTTTAAATGTCGGTGTTGAACCGTTCACGGTTCTGGAACGGCTCCCTCAGTGCTGGAAGCAGAGGCTGAGCCACCTCCATATTCCCACCTCCAGCTTCGTGCCACCGCATGGAGCCAGCTCAGGTTTGCAGGAAGCAGAGACTCGGCTGCATCCATATTTATTGCTATACCAAACCCTGTAATGTGGCGATATTGCCACAGCGAGATCAGGACCCTAGTAGAGAGGTACCTAAGCAGTGGTAAGCCCTTGTTGTCCTCCAGGTCTGCCAGGTAACTACTCTGAAATCCATTTAGCACATTCAGTATTTTATAGGGCTTTTTTTTTTTTTTTTTTTTTCTTGTCAGCATGTCACTTACTATGAGGTTAAACCACCTTTTGGACATCATGTATATTGCTTCCATTCATTACTAATACCAAATCTGCATTCTCAGCAGAGAATAAAATCAGGTTTGCTTTCCATGACCTATTTTCCCTAAAACCACGTTGACTGGCATATATGCTTGCCCTTCAGTTCTCTGCTGCGTGACTCCAGTGTCATCTTTCTGTCTTAAAGAGATGGCTGGCTGGCCTGTGCAGGTCATACCCTTGCTGGCTTGGTATTTAAGCAGAAGACTCTTGCAGTCTTCTAAAATTCCCTCAGTGCACTTAAAGATTAACATCAGCATGCAGCAGTTTTCTTAGCTCTCTCAGATCTTTTGGATGCAAAATTATTCAGATCTGCCAAATTTAAATATCCTTAGTGCTGGTAGATGTTGTTGAATGTTCGTCTCAGTTGCTAATAAGTTGGAAATGCTTCATCCTTGAGATGAGTATTATCCCGCTTCTTTCCAAATGTTTACCAGCAGTAATTATCGCACTTCCACCATATCTTTCTCATTAGCAGCATTACCTTCTGCATCCAGTAACAGACCTGTGTCCTTCCTCGGGTAGCCTCTGTCCCTGATGCACGCGATAAATCCTTTCTGCTGCTCCCCAACAGACTTTTTCATGAAGTTCCCATGTTTTCATACAGTTTATGTACTTCACAGGTTCTCGTTTCCATCAGTTGATATTGGTGTGCTGAGGTCTGATAATTGTTGATTTTATATTTCCAATTGTGCCCCCCCCCCCCTTTTTTTTTTTTTGCACAGCAGTCACCTTCCCTTTTAGCCAGCCTCGTTCACTCCCTAGTGAGGGATTGGTTCTGTTTCAGAATCATCATTTACACTCCAATGTCCTTTGAACTTTTTGGTATTTCTGCAGTCAGATTTCCTCAGGTGAAGGAGACTAGCATGCTCTGCACAGCCAGTCCAAGGCTGTTCACGGAAGCACAACTTTGCTTCTTGGTACTTCAGAGCGTAGTGGTGACTTCAGCATTCCAGTGATGGGAGCTGGACCTTGAGTTTTGACCTTTTTAGGTTTTCCTCTTCTCCTTGATGGGCGTTTCATTTTGCTGCTTACCCAGACTGTTGGCGCTAAGGTAGAAGTAGTAGGAAAACTTCTTTCCATGTTCCTGCCTCTGTTTCTGTCATGTTTCCTGTGCATCTTCCACCCCTCCGTGGTTGGTCGGCAGGCAAGAAGGAGAGCATGCAGAGGAAGGTGATGCAAGCCAGCCAAGTCATCCCTCATTTCATATGTTTGGGTCTTAACCACCCAGTACTCCACCAAATCAAGACTTTCAGGGGTTGGGTTAGCAACCTTCACTCTTCCAGGATCCTTTCAGTTGTCTTTGATCTGCATAGGCCACACGTCGCGGAGAGGCTGGCCAGGCAGTGCGGTAGCCCCAGGTGAAATCACATCTCAGACATTCACACGGGGAGCCCACCACACCGCTGTACCCCCTCGACTTTTCTCCTCGGTATTCCTCAGCATGTGCTCGCCAAAACACTGATAACTATTTGGTCACTTCTGTCTGATTGGAGTGCTTTTTTTTTCCTGTCTTGGTTGCAAAGCACCATTGATTGTATGCATGTACACATGCAAGTGAGCTTGCAGGCATGCACATGAACCAGGTTTAAGTGAAAAAGCTTCAATTATCCCATTGTTCCCAAGCTGCTGAGCTCAGGACTGTCCTGGTGGCTTGACCCTGACCCGTATTCTGCTTTCGTGGCCATCAGGAGACAGGGGGACCTCCTGGTGTCAGGGAGCACTTCTGCACGGTGGAGATCTGCTCTTTCCCCACTTTCTACCTAGCCCTAGGGTCTTAAAGTGTGGATAAGAAGATTACGCAGAGAGGGAAGATTTGCATTTCTTAGATACTGGGAACTTTGTGGGGGAGAGAGAACCTGAATAGAAAGGATTGGTTCTCCCTTAATCAGAGCTGATGGGGATAGCACGCAAAGCTGCTGGGAGTTCAGGAGCCACTCTCCTGAAATAGCGCAGCGGGGAAAAACGCCGAGGGACAAGAACGCAAAAATAACGTGAGGAGTTCTGCACATCTTCAGTTTGTGGCCCAGAATAGTGAAGGCAAAACCATAAGTTATGAAGTCTAATAAATATCAGTGGCTGTAACAGCCCCGTGCGATGTAGCTAACTGGGGAGGATGCGGTTGGGGTGGCTTACGTTGGGTGGTGCTTTGGGCAGCAGGCAGCACCCCTTGCACGTGGTCACATCGCTGAGGGTCAGGAGGACGGACTGGGTGAGCAGGAGAGACGAGGTCTGAGGAGCTTTGGAGACCCAGGGACAGGAGATGGAGCAGAGCTGGAGAACGCTTTGGTTCTTTTTGGCCCCGTGCTTTGCTTTTCTTGGGGAAATCTTCTGCAAGCAGACCTGGTTATCCTGTGCTATACGTTAATATTTGCATAGCTGCAGAGCATCCCGGGGATTCCTCATATTAGAAGGCTCGCAGCTTTCATACGGCCTTTTAATTAACTTAATTCAGACATTAGTGTGTCACAGGGAACGTCTCTCAAGGGGGGAAGTCTTTCATTTATCTCCACTTAGCCAGGGAGCACTATGTTTTTCATTTGCATCCTCTGGTTTGTCCTTGTAAGAGTGGGAATTAACCTCTCACTCCCAAGCCGGTGTTGTGCCCACCCAGTGGAGCTGATGCGTTGTGGAGAAGCTGCTCCTTCTGCCCCCGCTATCCCTGGACCTTCTGCAGGTCCTGTGCTCACCCCAGAGCTGGCCCTGGCTGTTTTCTGGACTGCTTGTAGATGCCATTCGCTTGCCTTGAAGGGCGCAGGCTTGGGAGGAGGTTTCATGGGGTTAGGGAGACCCCAAGCAAGAGAAGTGGGCTTCCAGGCCCTTCATCCTCCAGCTTCTGCACCCTCATCGAGAGCCCTCTTCCACCAGGAGGGAGCTGGGGGGACGCAAGCCTTATAGCTAGCAAGAGCTTTGCAGCAGAAGCCTTGGAAGCAAAACAAAGCTAATTAAAGCCTGCTTCAGCACATGCCTGTTATGCTGTAGGTACCTGTGACAGATGGGGTCTGTTCCCCATGACTGCAAGATACTTTTGCGAAGAACACAGTGCTGAAATGTTTGCCTGTTTTGTTTTTTTTTTTTTTTTGGGGGGGGGGGGAGGGTGATGACTTAGCTACAGAGGATTTTGCTTACAGAGCTCGTTAGCCATGGCCTGGTGGTGCACGTGCTGGCTGTGCCCTGCTTGCTGACCGCCCCGTGTCCTCTTCTTGCCCCACAGGTGAAGGAATGGCTGTGCCTGAACTGCCAGATGCAGAGGGCGCTGGGGATGGACATGACCACTGCCCCGCGCTCCAAAAGCCAGCAGCAGCTGCACTCCCCCTCGCCGTCTCCGTCCCACTCCCCAGCCAAGCTCCCGGCGGGCCAGGAGAAGACCCCGGCACCCCCCCAGACAAGCGCCCGTCCTGGTGCCACCGCCGCTGCCCCACTGCCTGAGACCCCCAAACCGCAGACGGCTGCACCGCAGAGGGAGCAGCACGGCCAGCCAAAAGCCGCCGCTCCTCAGGAAGCGGCAAGGTCCTCCCCGCAGCACCATCAAGCAAAACCTTCCTCCTCCGAGCAGAGAAAGGCCATGGGAGACCCCAAACCCCCCGCCCCCGGTGCTGGGGCTCCTGAACAACCCCAGGAGGGGCTCACGGGGAAGCTCTTCGGCTTCGGAGCTTCCCTCCTGACCCAGGCGAGCACGCTCATGTCTGTCCAGCCGGAGGCCCCCGCTCCAAGTCAGCAGTCTTCTGGCAAAGTGCCTCCAAAAATCGTCTTCAGCGACGCCAGCAAGGAAGCTGGTCCCAAAGCCCCGGGGGCGCAGGGCCGGGCTGGGGCTGCGCCGGCCGCCAAAGCAGGCAAACCGGAGCCGGGCGTTAAGCCAAAGGAAGTGCCGAAAGCCAGGGTCTTGTGCCCCCTCTGCAAGGCGGAGATCAACGTGGGCTCCGGCGAGCCCCCCAACTACAACTCCTGCACGACCTGTCGGCAGCAGGTGTGCAACATGTGTGGCTTCAACCCGACGCCTCATCTGGTGGAGGTAAGGGGGCTCGCGGGGCTTCTGTCACTCTCTGGTCGCTTAAAATGGGGAAAACGCGATGCATTTTCCATCAGAGGCTGTACGAAGCCCCAGGCAGAAGCAAATGAGGTGCATGCAAAGCTCAGATCTCCCCACGGTGAAAGCAGTGCCGGGGGTGCAGCAACGTCCTGTGTTCTCTGTGTGCTTCCCGTGGGCTGAAGCGGTGAGCAGACAGGGCACCGGGAGGCAGGAGGTGCTGCAGGGCGGTGGCAGTCCCAAAAGTCGGGTGTGGATGGAGGCGAGGGAGAAGGCTCCACGGGAAAAGAGCCCTGAAAATCGGGAGGGGAGGGCTGCCGGGAGAAAAGCCCAGGGAACGTGGGAGGCTGCAGCCGGCATCGTGTCGGTGCCAGGACTGGGCTGGTTTGGTTTGTGAGGGTGGAAGGGACTCGCTGCAAACAGGCTCTGGATCACCTGGTAAATCTTCACCGGTCTGCAGCGAGGATTTCACAAAAACGTACAGATTTTGTACCAATTTCATGTGAGGAGCAGAGCTGGGCACCCCTGGCAATGCTTTCTGCTCCTGTTCATGGGGTCAGGGGCCGGGGTAAGGCAACAAAAGCCGCTCGCCAAGGAGTGTCCTCCTCCTGGTGCTGCCCTCTCCAGATTCCCTGCTCCGTGGTGCCTGGGTACGGCGTGAGGGAACAGGCTGTGCACGGCTCTTGGGGCACGGACTGGGGTGGAGTGCGAGGAGAGGAGGAGGAGGAGGCCGAGGTGGGCTGAAGGCCACCCAGTCCCACCCGCTGGGGTCTGGGAAGGCTCTGAATGGTGCTGCCCACCCAGAGCATCTTCCAAAGCCCCCAGCAGGAACCTGAGCCAGCTCCGAGCTGCCTCAGCTCTACAGGAGCGTGGTGCAACTGGTGCAGGTGTGCCCATACCTCTTCCTCCCCCTTTGGCAGTAGGGAGGGAGATCTCACACGCTTGGAGAAGGCTTTGGCTGAAGTCTAGACCCTCACCTCCCCCTCTACAGGTGATTCAAGACCCTCACGAGCGGGTGCCCGTGGCTTGCTTCTGGAAGCGCTGCATTTAGCAGCCAGCAAGACACAGAACCAACACCATCAGCATGCGGAAAAGTTAATGGGGACTTCAGATGGCCAGAAGCAGGATTGCTAATCTTGGCTCCGTTCCACCGTGGATAATTACATTTTATGTCCCTAACTCCTCCCTGCAGTTTCAATTACAGGCAGCAATGTTCTCCCCTTCCCGAAGCTCTGGATGCAGAGGTGTGGAGCAGCACCCCTTTCACGCCACTCGCTTTTTGGCAGAAATGCTCTGCTCCTTCCTACCAGTTCTGTCCTAAAAGGGCGAATCTCAGACATGTTTGTGTGGCGAGAGTGGGAACAGCAGCAATCTTCCCAGCACAAAATGACTGCTTTGTAACAGAGCTGTGTGGAAATTGGTGTTACTTTGGGTGCTGGGATGAGACCCGCAGCAATAGTGCTCGCTGAAAATGAGCTGAAGACTGCTTGGTATGGAGCACGGTGTTTTCATCAGGCATAACGTGAGCAGAGTTAGACTGGGTACCAGTAGAGCACTGCTTCTTTCCTATCCTGAGGATTTTGGTGAGAAAACGTGTCCAGGCTTTGTGTAGTCCTTTGCACAGGGCTGAAGCCCAGTCTCAGTGTGCTCTTGGGCCAGGATAAGTTTCCAGGATGAGTTTCAGAAAACACACACGTGGATGAAATGGCCGTAGCATGCTCCCATGGGCACCCCGTTGTGGCACAGAGCGTTACTTTGGGCTTGGGTTGTAGCTGCTGACGTGGTGCTCTGCGCAGGTACTGTGGAAAGGTGGCTGAGGGGCAGGTAGCCTCTCCCCGGCGATGGTCTTGGATATCTTGAATGAGAATCTGGCTTAGATGAGATGGGTTGGCTGATGCAAAATTATTTTTTTAAGAGTTGGGGAATAAATGCAACACTTGAGCTGTGAATGTTCTTAAACTTTCTGGAAAAAAAAAAAAAGGGAGGGGGGGACACTGTAAGATCTTTTAATACTGTCAGGCTTTAGGTTTGCTTGATCTTCTTAGAAAATTGCTCTGTGGTCTTATCCTCTGAGTGGAAGTGTTTTGCCTGCAGCTCGTGCGAGCTTCTCCCAAGCTTCAAGAGTCGTACACAAATCGCAGAGCTCACTCTTTGAAGTAGCGAGGTTTGATCCATTAATTGCTTTACGAATTAGGACCTTGACTGCAAACTGCTGTTGGAGGTTCTGTGAAAGCTAATGAGGACGTTTGAGCCTGGGTCTGCTGCTATTCAGAGGAGCCTGGCGCTGAAGGCTGGGCAGCCCCGGGCGGTACCCTGCAGCCTGGGCAGAGCCTTCCTCCCTGGCTTCAGGCGGAGTGAGTCACACCAAGGGGGAGGAGAAGAAGGCACAGGCTGTCGTGGCCTGGTTTTCGGAGGAAGGATGGAGTTTTGCAGCAAAACAGTGCTAGAAGAGTGCGTTTTCTGCAGATAGTTGCATCGTCACTGCAGGCTGCTGAGGCTTGGTCACACCGAGGTGGGCTGCGTGCATTGACAGCTTCATTGCAAAGCCACGTAACCCCTTGGGGGCTGGGGAAAAACCCTAAATAATGTGTCCTTCCTCAAACAGGACACGTGTTTTCACTAACTAGGTCATCTGTACCGCCAGGGGAGCACAGACCAACTTCCACTAAAGGAGACTTCTCCGCAAGTATCAGTGCAAACTGTCACGGCTTAGTGGAGAGCATCGCCCAGGCTGAGCCCTGTGCTCGTGGCAGGGCTGGGTGACACATCTGCGTGCATGGGACACCTCGGGTGGGAGCTGAGGGATGTGCCAGCAGCACTGCGTCCTGGCAGAGACCCCAGTTCCATGGTGGCATCACACACGATGCTTGGGACAAACGGCATCACCAGGAGCCCCTTGGCCCCCAGCCTCTGCCAGGGGCAGTCCCCCAGGGACAGGGTGGCCAGTGAGTGGAGGAGCAGGAGAGGCTGCTGCCCGTGTCTGCAGTCCCCTCAAACTTCTGGTTTCTCTTGGAACCATCACTGCTTACCTGTGATATTTTCAGATCCGTCCCACGCCTGCTCTACAGATGGAGCCGGAGGCTCTGGGTCCCTGTCGTCCCCTCCCACCCTCTGCTGTGGCACAGCAAAGCTGCATCTCCCCAGTGATTCATTCAGCTGAGTGCATTCAAACCTAACGAAAGATTTAAAAAAAAAAAAGAGGAAAAAATGCTGTTTTCTGTGGAGTCATCAGCTGAGTTGCATAGGTGCTGAGCCACTGAAGGAACTGGTTCCCTTCATTTCCAAGTGGTACCAGGTGAGAAAAGGAGTGGACAAGGTTTTTTTCCCCAGATCGCATCATTATGTACGGGGCTGGGGCTGCCTCTGTTGTCACTGTCTATGCTGGAAGCTCTTCTGCTCACGTTTGTCCTGGGCCAGCAGGTATTTCAGTCAGTGTTGCTAAGCTGCAGCTGCTCTCATAAACCTGGGTGAGAAGCCACCACAGTTTTTGGATGTGTTGGGACCCGGCCATTGAATTAGTGCCGCTCTTTCATCCGCCAGCAAAAGATCTTTGATGGTGTTAGAAGGCTGCAAAGGTCAGGGCTGAGTCTCTTCCATAAAAGCCTTGCATTTGTATACAGCTCTGCTCCTTGCCTGTATCCAGAGGCAGGTTTCTTATGCAGATCTCGAAGGTGCCTTGAGCTTTCTTCCTTGTTTTTTTGCTGGCGTAGCTCGCTATGGCTGCGAGCACCTGGCCAGAGCTGCTGTGGGATGTGCTGCGGGGCCTTGAGCCTTGGAGAGCTCTGGGGCACAGTCAGAGGGTGATGGTGAGGACTGGGAGCCCAGGACTCCTCAGGAGGTAGTGCCTGCAGTCCAGGCACAAGCGTGGTGTTGTGGCAGCACATCCCAGGACAAGGTGCGGGCTGTGGCAGCCTGTGGGCACCAGAGGCTGTGGCTGACCAGCAGGCAGAAGGAGCTACAGTGGTGAGGGAGCCCAAATGTGCACTGTCCAGTTCTCTTGCTTGTCCTGCTACACGTTGCACAGCTTTAAATAAGTTATTCACATGACTTACCAGAAGTAGAGGTGCCTGGAGCTTCCTCCCACCTCGCCACGCTTCCTCCAGGCTGCTGGCTCCAGCTCGTGGTGGTCTGCCCACCAACTCAGAGCTGGCACTTTTGGGCGCTCCCCCTTGCTCCAGCCTGGAGGTGTGCAGGTAGGAAAGAGGTTTCCATTGCAGGCAGGCAGCTGCAGGGCTGTTTTGCTAGGATTCAAGGCATCCTGCCTTAAATCAGTGCCTGCTACGGATGCGAGTGATGTGGCAAGAGCTGGCCTGCAGCGTGATTCCCTGCCCTGCGTGACACGTTCCCAGTAACCCCAGCTGACCCCAATTGACTCCGGTGGTTTTGTGTTAAGGAACAAATGAACTGCGCATGTTGTGCCACTAAATGAGCGTGGCAGGCTGCCCCTTTGCCTAATTAACCAGCCTGAAACAGGAGCTGGGACACGTCTTGTCGGAGGCCGCTGCCGCTCCCCAGCACAAGGCTGGGACCTCTGGCAGTGCCGTGCCTCCGCGGGGCCCTCTCGCGGAGTCGTGTCCCTGCCACACAGCATCTGCACCCCGACAGGAGCTGGCATTGATTTTCCTGCTTTAACGTGTTATAAAAGGATTCTTTTCATAACGCTCGGGGTGTGCAGTCCATCTCCCAGCCCGGTGTCAGCAAATTTCTTGTTTATCCATCCTGGCTACAGCTAAAGACAAACTAGGGGCGACGTGCCTGGCTCCGTCATGGGCACGTTCCCTTGCGGCTGGTCTTTGTGGGGAGGTGTTGGCGTTGCAAGGAGCATTGGGGTGGAAAAGGGGAGAAGAGTGGTGTGGGGGGGTGCCAGGCTGCTGCCGTGCCTCAGGTGGGAGCCGCCAGCCACAGCCCCGTGCCTGGGCCCTCCCGGCCCCTTCCAGGGCACCCGTGCTGTCAGAGGGAGGCCGTTAGCCCCCAGCTCCTGGCCCAAGAGGATTAATGGGGCTGAGGGAACGCTGCCAGCTCCGTGCTGTCCCCTGGCCATGGGGCTGCCCAGGAGGAGCCGGTGGGAGCAGGCCCCGGGTGGTGCCGGCAGTGCCGTGGGTGGGGAGGGTTCAGGCCCGATGTGCCCCCGTGTGGCCCACAGCCACCCTGTGAGCAGGGACGGCAGCTCGAGGTTTGTGCACGTCCATTTCTGACAGAACCCGGGGTCTTCTCTTCCTCCCCTGGCTCCCGATGTAGCAGGGAGCAGCTGTTGCCCGTCCCCGTGACGGGTGCCCCTCTGGGGCTGGTTTTTTCCTTAAATCATGCGTCCTGGTGGTGACAGCTTGGCAGGGCAGCAGCTGCACAGGGGCCCATGACTGCAAATTTTAAAATTTTCTTAATTTTTATTTCATTCCTCACTAGAACAGCCCTTTGGCTAAGCAGGTCCGTGCCATTCAGCAGTGTTCGTGGCTGCAGCCGCTTTTGGGGAGACACTGCTGCATTTTGCAGCTCCTATCTCCCAGCTGAGTTCAAAAGCGTCAGTGAGCAGTGTCACCTTGCCACAATCTTGTACCCCACCCCGAGAAGCTGCAGGTTATTGCAGGGCTGGGAGCTTGCCGAAGGACTGAGAGCCAGAGCCAGGCTGCAAATAATCAGGTCAGCCACCTGAACTGAAGGCAAAAGGAGAGAGCCGCCTATGGCAGCACGATGTGGAAGTCGGCTTTGCCTGCGTGAGCCTGCAAATCCCTTTACGAATGGGTAATTAACAGCTTGCTGTGACTCAGGAGTTTTCTCTACTGCTTAACACGCTGTAATTAACCCAGCCTGCCCGGGTCCTGCTGCCTGGACCCAACGGGGAAAGCACAGGGCTGAAGTCGGGCTGAGTTTTGGTTATGGTGCATGACCAAGCAAATTGGGTTGAATTAAGAGTGGGGTCCCAAAATGGACCTCAGTGCAGAATCCCTGGGGACGTGTCTGCTGCAGACACTGCCCTTCTGCTGGCCGCGTCTTCCTGAGCTTCCAGAACCAGTTGCAGATGCTGAACTTCTTGGAGCCGAACCTGCTGTCAGCTTGTGGCCACTCGGAAAATCATCTCAAGGACTGCTGTGCCTTCACTCAGGAAAAACAACCGAGTCACGGCTTCATTTCCTCCCTTGGGAGCAATTATATTATTAATAGGCAGATGTCATCCGTGTGCTAACCCTTCTGACGAGTGCTTTGGAGGAAGCCGCTGCCTACGCGTGCAGGTTGTTTTCAGTGAAAAAAAAAGCAAAAAACACTGGAAAAAAAGCAAACTATGTATTCCTGGGGTGACGGTGGGGCAGGAGACTTGCGTTTGCAGGCGGTGCCTGCAGATCCTGGGCTCACAGGGGCCTCCTCTGGAGCCATCCCAGCCGCTGAAGCCCCCTACAAAGCAGCTCCACCATTTCCCACTGCAGCCCAGGCTGGGGAGACAACGGGTGCGCTCCCAGCACGTGCAGGACACCTGAGCCACCTCCGGAGTCTCCGAAGAGATTTGCTGGAGTTTGAGCCTGAGCAAGAAACCAGCTTGCTTCCCTCGCTGCTGCTGGCAGTGGTACCACACGGCGATGCTGCCGCTGCGTCCCAAGGGGCGACTCGAGCCCTGCTGCCAAGTGGTGTCACCTCCCTCCGTGTCACGGGGCCGCAGCAGCCTGGACTTGGGTTGGCTTTAGCTGATGGTGAAGCTTTATCCTTACAGCATCGATCAGGCCGCTTCCTAGAAAGCACGAGGGGATAGTTTAGGGCTGCTCTTTTTGTCCGTATAACAGGGCGAGCTCTCTGTGTCATGCCCTGGCCCTCACCGAGCTCTGAATGCTTTTGCCAGCCCATTTCAGTAGCTGCTGTGGCTGCTCCTAGTGCTGGTGGCGTTCTGGGCGACCTCCGCACAACGGGACAGCAGGACTACGTGGGGCAGAGCCACGCTCTGAGGATGGGGTGGGCAGAGAGGAGCGGCTGTTTTGGCCTGAGATGGCGAGGGGATCTGGCTGTTCCTGCTGCCATCCCCGGGGAGCAGGCTCAGATTATCCTGATGTGCTCTCAGACCATTACACAACCTGGCACCTCTTCCTCTCTTTTTTTTTTCTTTACCGTGCTATGTTAGTACTTCATGTGGGAACACATTAGGACATTTAATCGAGCATTTAATTGGCTTTGTAGCACTGGATTTCTGAGTGGGCTGGGGACTGCGGAAGAGGTGCTTGGTTTTTCAGCTGTGACAGGAGCGTCCCAGACTTTCTGTGTTGGTGTCAATCCGCCTTCCAAAGCCAGCATCGCTTCTTGTTATGAACCCAGCAGCATTTTGCAGTTACATCCCGCAGTCTTAAGCGGCTGCAGCCATCCGTGGAATAAATTGATAGTGAGGAGAGGGGCTGCTGATGGTGAAATGAGCAGGGCTGGTGGGGATGAAGATGGGATTACTGCTTGGGATGAGCACATGCTGGGGACTGCAGCTCAGGCTATTCCGTCCTTCCCACATCAAAACCGGTGCTGGCAAAGCGCAGGGGCACAGCAAGGCTCCTACACCCCCAGCTCTGGGGGTCGAGCTTTTGGATTAAGATGAAGAAAAAAAAAAAAAATCAACCTTCCTGCTACGTTAAAAATCAGCATTGAAGGGACTGGGGCTGCGCTGAGTGTCTGGTTGCTTCCTCCTCCTCCTCTGGCTGATGCAGGGCCAGTGGGTGCTTGCAGCAGCTGCTCTGGGGGATTTTGCCTTCCACAGAGGCATTTCCCCCAGGATTGCTCCACTCTGGCACTCTCTTGCCACACTGTCTGCTCGTACGAGGCTGCTCGAGGGCTGTTGCCCTTGCCTGTGGCCTTGTTCCCTCCCGCACTTCATCCATCCTCGCCTCCCATTGCAGGAATCGCTTTTAACGAGGAGGGAAACAAATCATAGAGGGCTAAAGGCTGCCTTGTGAATAATTTGTCAGATATATGGGTCGGGAACTGGCTGGAAGCATTTAATTAAATACCTTTTTGGTTGCCATTTGCCACGTACTTGAAAGGGAAATGGTTCGTGTTTGATTTCTGGAGGTGTGAAACCCTCATAAAAGCCGGGTGCGGGTGCTGCCTGGCAAAATCCCGAACAGTGGAAGCTGCTTGGTTATTTCTTCGTGCTGATTTTCTGCTCCTCCCAGAGGAAGTTCCTGGGATGGATCCTTGGGACTTGGCTCTCGGCTTGTAGAGGAGTTGGGTGCCAGCCCTCTGCAGATGCTTTGAGCCCCCCAGGCACCCCCCTGCCCCTTTACCTGCCGAAAAGCCCTCGCCCACCTGGCGTCCAGCCTCCTGGCGCTGGAGGATTTCGGCTTTTCCCTTGTGTTTGTTTTGGAGTTGTAAAGCCTGATGCTTTAATAGCCTTGTTTTGTACGGGAGGCGGTAAGCCAGCTCCTTGTAAATAATCAGAAGTTTATGGGGGATTAGCAGGGAGGCATATTTATCAACATCAATGATTGCAATTAAAAGCTGAGGTATTAACACAGTTGCCTACGCCTGATCCTGCAGCAATTGCACTTCAACGATGATTTTTTTCTTCCAGTTCCTATGCCCGTGAGCAGCCTGAAAGGGTTCTCCGGGTGCCTGGGGACCACACAAGAAGCAGGGTGCGTGTTGGTGTTGCTAACGCTGATGCAGACAGCCCTGGTCAGCCCCGAGCAGCTGGACCAGGAACGTGCCACGAGACGGAGCTCGCAGAGGGAGCGTGGCCGCGGGCAGAGCACATCAGCTGGCGTGGGCTGGAGCAGACTTGCCTGCAGTCCTGGAAAAGATGGCCCAGGAGTGTTTATGGCTTCCTGCTGTGTGGGGAGGTGCTGGCGGTGGTGCCTGAGGCAGCACCTGGCGTGGGAGCTGGGCAGCATGCAAAGCGAGCGCGGTTGCTTCCTCTTTCTGCTGCAAGCCCAGCAAAACGCAGGTGCTCGCCCTGCACAAGTGCTGAGCTGCACTGAAAATCCCTGAGATCTGATTCCCAGCTCTTGCCTGAAATTCCCAAAGAGGGCGAATGCTGCGAGCAGCCCCTCAGCTGGGTGTGGAAGCGAGGTGAGGTGGCCGGGAGCCTGGGGGGTGCACTCAGCGTGGCGTCGGCGCACGGAGCTGAGGGCAGCTGGCAAGGCTGCTCCATGCTCCCGCTGCAAGGGGAAGGATGCCAGCAGCGCCCGTGCTCCAGAAATTTCCAGGGGAGCCTCCTGAGCGGGCAGGAGATGCAAACCTTCTTTTTAAGCCTGCCTGCCTCACGTGTGGCAGGGAGAAACTGCAGGGGGCAGAGGTGGCACCGGGCGCTCCCGTAACCGCACCACAGGAACGTTTCCGCTTCCGAAGGCGCTCCTGGTTCCAAAAAGCTCTCGAGGTGCTTCTGGCAGCAATTCACCAACGCAGCAAATATTTCCAGCTAATTAAGAACCTGTTCCCAAAGCTCCCGATAACGCTTTGCAATTCCAACAGTTTTCCAGCCTGCTCAGAA
Source organism: Aythya ferina (assembly GCF_964211825.1). Classification (NCBI taxonomy): domain Eukaryota; kingdom Metazoa; phylum Chordata; class Aves; order Anseriformes; family Anatidae; genus Aythya; species Aythya ferina. The sequence continues at coordinate 15,544,625 of NC_140306.1, forward strand.
CAGCTTTAGAGGAGCGGCTGCTGCCGTGTACCCGTCCGTGCTGTGCGGCTGCAGGAATGATCGTGCTCTCCCCTTTCCACCTGTCCTGGTGGGGCCTGGAGCTGCAGGCTGCCTTGTCACCAGCTCTGCACGGGCTGGGGGAGCTGAAAGCTCTCGGGCAGGGAGGATCCTTGCAGCCCCAGAGGCTGTGTTGTGCAGAAACCATGCAGAGGGGAGCGCTCCCAGCTCCCCCCAGCCTCGCAGGCAGGAGGTGGTGGAGCCAGGGCTGCTCCTGCAGGGCCTTTGCAGGGGCTCTGCCTCCATTTGGCACGGATTATTTCGGTTCTTCTGTTTGTGCCTTGCTGCGAGGCTGTGCTGAGCCAACGGCAGCTGTTCCTGCGAAGTGGTATTTGAAAACCAGGGCAAGCTTCTCCCACATCTTTGCTCTCCTTGCCTGGAGTTCCCACCCGAGCCCTGAGCTGCCTCAAAGCTCCTCCCAGCGAGTGCCACGAAAACGCCCCGAAAGCCTGCAGCAGAGCAGGGAGCTCGCTGCAGAAGCCTTCTCCTCTGCTTCTGCTCCTCGCCGTCATCTTCCCACTGCCATCTGCCGCGTGTGCTAAATTAAGGCAGCACGTTGGGGACGAGGTGTGCTGTGCTCGGGGAGCCCCACGTGGCCCTGCCGGGCTGCACGAGCGCCGGCTCGGCGCGCTGAGAGGGGCACGTGGGGCCCTGTGCTGGTCCCCTCGCGTGGGGGCAGCCCAGGGGCGAGGAGCTGCCACCAGGGCAGGGTTTGGCTCCTCCACCCGGGGGTGCCCGGGCAGGGGTGGCTGCGGAGGCAGCTCTCCGTGACCACGGGCACCTCCTTGGCACAGCGCTGGGCTCCCCACCCTGGCCGTGCTCTCCTCCTGGGGCAGATGATGACATGCTGCTGTTTTTAGGCAGTTAATTAGAAACGAACCTCGCCTCGAGGGACCTGGAGCACAAGGAGAACAGCCTCAGTCCTTTGTGCCTCCTTCATCCTGTGATTCCTATTTTTCTGCTCTCTTTGGGGAGCGGGAGTGGCTGCAGGGGAATGGACCCAGCAGCACCTCTTTGCCACTGTCTCCGTGGGCACGATGAAACTTCTGGAAGCCCTCCCAGGGCTGTGCCATACCCCCGAGGTGAGCGCTGGAGGCAGGATGGTTCTCGGCTGGTGCTCGGCAGCAGGAGCAGTACAGCGGAGCGAGGAGCCGCGCTGACTCCTACGTTTCTCACGACGCAAACGCAAGCAGGAAGGCGAAGTTACACGTGGGTAGCGACATTTTTCACACGTTTTGGCCCAGAGGCCTCATTGCCCTGAGTTGCTCGGAGCACAGCATATCAAAACGTTGGAATCAGGATTTGGTGGGGCTCTGCCCACCTCCCCGGGCTGTGCGTGCCAAGGAGGTGGCGGCGGTGGCTTCCCTGTGTTCCATCATCAGAGAGCTCAAATCCTCCTTTTCCTCGGAGGGGAGGACTTTAAAGTATGCTGTGTATCTCAGCTGCTTTGTTCTGTGTCTTTTGTGATGGTTTGGGTTTGGTGTGGGTTTTTTTTGGTGGGATATTTTTAATTGTAAGTGCGGCGCACAAAGAGCACCCCATTCCCAAGCCTGCTTGAGCAGAAGAGTACGGATTTCAGCGTGTTTTAGTTGACGCAGAGAACAAATATTCTCACCAAAGACCTAGTTTGGGAAAGAAAGAAGCAATGGGGTTGGGAACAGCCCCTGGCAGCGTGAGGACGGGACAGGGCCGGTGCTGTGGTGGTACCCGGGGGCTCTGCGCTGCCCCCGGTTCCGTCCTGCAGCGCCGGGCACGGCACGGCTGAGCAGCACCCGCTGCTGCCTCGCAATTGCAGCGTGGGTGAGTGGGCATCAGCTCACACGCTGCTCCGACAGGGCTCGGCGCCTGCGAGGTAACTGTGAAATTCCCATCTTTATGTAATTTCCTGACTCGCCTGCGACTGTTAAGCATGACCAAGAGTCATCTGTTTGCCGAGAGCAAATGGCGCATCGGGAAGAGGAGAGCGAAGTGGAGCTGGGCAGCAGGGTTTGTGATCAGCGTGGGCTTTTCTTCGGGCTGGCAGCTGGGGCAGCGTGCCCAGCCTTCAGAGCAGCAGCAGCAGGTTTCTGGGGTGCCCCCAAAGCCCTCCTACCGCGGGGTCTGTTGCGATGCCACGAGGGTCTGTGTGGTGCGGGTCTGCCTGGGGCTGCAGGGGATGAGGCCCCACGGGCATCTGTCTCTGCAGAGAGGGCAGCTGGAGGTCAAACCGAGCAAATGGCCCTGTTGTCAGTTAAAAAAAAACAAACAAAAACATCCATTTTACATGGATGTCACCATTTCATTTCAGCTTCCTGGCTTTGTTCTTGCTCCGTATTTTCATTTTATCTTGAGATTGAAGATCTCAGCCTCAATAACAGCCCCGGCAGGCGGCTGCAGACATCGGGCTGTGCCCTCAGAGCGGCTCAGCCCCTTGGCACGCTGCTCAGGATGTGCCTCCATGCCCCTAAGCGCTGCGTGAAGCATATCAACGCTGGTTCTGCCTGAAAAGAGGCAGCCGCTGGCGGCTGAAGGTGCCGATGCTGGGGTCGGGCCCACCAAGACAATTCGGTGGGGCTGGGACCGGAGCAGGATCGGCCCGGCTGGACCCCAGCAGGTGGGAGCTGCCCAGGCTGTGCTGCAGGGAAGGGGGTGGAAGAGGGCACGCACGGGCCCAGCACGGGAGGGTGGCGATGTGTGTAATTTGGGGGAGGAGAAGGGCTCATCCGTCTCCGCTGGAGCCATCTGCGCTCCTTTTCGCAGCCTTTCACCGTTAATGGATTATTGACCCGCCCGGAAGCGGGGAAGATCAGGGGAGTTAATTTTTCAAACTTACCACTTGATGTATCCCATAAAGGTGGGTCGTTTAATTAAAATGCTTCTGCTGCTGGATTCGGAGCTCGTGATCTTGAGGCTTGGAGCAGGGCCTACGGTTTGGGTTTTTTTTTTTTGAAGGAGCAGTCGTTCAAAGGAGTCAGACAGAAACCAAAGTTCCCAGTTACCCAGGATTTCAGGATTTCCACGTCAGAATTCATGGATTTCAGGGTAAAAATGCTGGCAGGGGCCAAGTGAGGATGTCGAAATAGAACATAACAGAGAGGGAAAGAAAGGATAGGCTGCAATCCCTGGGAGCCGTGGGTTATTCCCGGGATGGCTGTGAAGATGCGCGTGTGTCTGCGTAGCACAGGCTGCCCCCAGCACGAAGGTGAGGCCCTTGGTGACATTTTCCACGAGCTGGGCAGCCAGAAGAGCCCACAGGTGCCACACACACCCCACAGGGCTGTAGGACAGCCGCCTGCCGGCTGTGAGGTGCAGGCAGTGAGTCTTGGTAGCGGCACATCCAGCCACCTCGCTGGGGAAGGGGCTCTCTGCTGGGAAAAGGCTGCCACGAGCTCCACAACTCTGGAAGTGTTACATAATTCCGCAGACACCGTGGGCCATCAGCTCGTACCGATGGCTCTTCAGCTACTTTACAAATGATCCATCACGGGCACGAAATAGGTTCGAACCCCAAAGGAGGGACGTGGTCGGGGTCTGCCCTCACTGCTGCTGCTCTGCCTTGTGTGGGGACGCAGCAAATCCAGAGGGCAGCCATGGAGGATGCTGATTTTCTTCTGCTTTGCAAGCAAGCGGCTGCTGCCTGGCAGACATGGGGCTCTCTGCAGCTCAGAAGAGAGCAATCAGACAGCTTGAATCTGCTTTTATCAGAGGCAGAAAATTGCTCGTTGGATGGCTGGGTATTTTAGTCAACACTGGTGCCTATGAAAAAGCAAGGTTTTGATTAAATAAGATTTTTCAGATAAATTTAGCTTATCATGGGCTTTTTTTTCCCCCTTTCTAGCGGAAAAATGATCAGAATACTATAGTACTTCTCTGCAGTTTTGCTGGGTTTCTCTTTGCAAGCGTTATCACAGAATCACAGAATCACAGAATCACAGAATTTGCTAGGTTGGAAGAGACCTCAAGGTCATCGAGTCCAACCTCCAACCTAACGCTAACAGCCCTCCACTAAACCATATCCCTAAGCTCTACATCTAAACGTCTTTTGAAGACTTCCAAGGATGGTGACTCCACCACTTCCCTGGGCAGCCTGTTCCAGTGCCTCACAACCCTTTCAGTGAAGAAGTTCTTCCTAACATCTAGCCTAAAACTCCCCTGGCTCAACTTAAGCCCATTCCCCCTCGTCCTGTCACCAGGCACGTGGGAGAACAGGCCAACCCCCACCTCGCTACAGCCTCCCTTGAGGTACCTAAAAAGAGCGATAAGGTCACCCCTGAGCCTCCTCTTCTCCAGGCTGAACAAGCCCAGCTCCCTCAGCCGCTCCTCGTAGGACTTGTTCTCCAGGCCCCTCACCAGCTTCGTCGCCCTTCTCTGCACCCGCTCAAGCATCTCCATGTCCTTCTTGTAGCGAGGGGCCCAAAACTGAACACAGTACTCGAGGTGCGGCCTCACCAGAGCTGAGTACAGGAAACTGTACTTATTTTGTACTAACTGTACTTATTTTGCTGCAGATTTGAAATCTTCCACGGAGAGCTTCCAGAGAGGAGCAGTTCCCCCATCACTGCAGGCAGGGCGACAAAGGCACGAGATAACAGCACCGAGCACCTTGCTCGACGCTGTGCCCAGGCACCGAGAGGAGCGAAGGGACAGCGAGCGGGGCGGGGGCTCCGGGGGGCCCGGTGTACGTGTCCTGGGCGTTTTCACAGAAGTGTTGGTATGCAGACAGCGTTTGGAGATCCTCCCGCTGCTGTTAACCCTGGCTGAGAGCTACATCCTGATAATGCGGGCTGCGAGAGATAAGGCAGCCTGGCAGGCTGATAAATCTGGTGAAGGAGGGCTTCTTCCCCCAGTAAATCAGGGTGCACACGGATCGATTGGAACAGAAATGAACGACGTGTTGCTGCTGTATCGATGGGGGGATAAGGTCCCCCCGCTGGGCTTGCTGCAGGACAGGACCACGTCCTGGCTTCTGCCTGGCTCCCTGATGGTCCTCGCAGGCTGGTTCGTGCCGGGAGAGGCTCGGAGTGGCTCTCAGGAAGGATTTCTTCACGCAGAGGGCGGCCAGGCACTGGCAGGGGATGCCCAGGGCAGTGGGGAGACCCCAGCCCTGGAGATATTTGGGAGATGGGGAAGTGGCACCGAGGGACGTGGTTCAGGGAGGGGACTCTGTTGTCCAGGCTGCTGGTTGGGCTTGGTGATCCTAAAGGGCTTCGTGGGATATTTCCCGCTGGCGTAGCAGGGATCGTACATGTATTTTGTCATTTTGTGTCTCTTCAGCCTTTGCCTTTTGCAGCCAGTGGTTGCCACTTCTCATCCTCCAGCACTGCCGGGAGCTCCCTTGCTCCTACTGGATGCCTTCAGCTCCACGTCCCCCTTCCCCACGTTCCTGCGGTGTCACCAGCCCCAGGACCCCCTGCCCAAGAAGGAGAGCCGTGCCTCCCCCCGGCAGCCCCCGGGGCTTTGGAGACTTTCTGTTCCCCTTCTTCCCGGCAGGGTCCTCACCGAGTCCATCAGCGGCCTGTAAATGACTCAGATAGTTTTATAAATGTCACACTACAGGAAAATAGGGAAATATGGACCTTCCTCGGGACAGCCGTAGCTAATCTTTGACAAACAGACCCATCCCTCTTCTGCTTTAATACTGTTGGCTATATTTTACTGCGAACAGAAAATCTTCTTAATTCTTCATCCATTTGGATTCAGTCTCTTGGAACTGAGCTGGTAGTTCATTTAGCTCTTTCTCCAAGATAAAAAGAAAAAAAAAAAAAAGAGGAAGAAATAGTAGGGCTCGGTGAAAAGAGAAAAAAGCACTTGCAGCCACTGAGACTCCCTCTCTGATTCCTCCTATTCTTCTTACTCTTTTCTGGCATTTTTTTTTCCTTTTCTTAAACACGCAGAGCTGCACTCGCGCTGTTTGTCCCTCAGGATCACGCCCAGGTGCCCAGCCTGGCAGGTTTGTTTCTCCCTGTCCTTAAAGATGTTCGAGAGGCTGAGTCTGGCCGGGCAGCCCCATCCACGCCTGCTGGCTGCAGCCGGGGAGCTCGGGGGGCTGCTGGGGCGCTGGCGGAGCACAAAACACACGGCAGCAGCCAGTCACAGGGAAAAAAAGGAGCACAAAAAAAAAGGAAACAGCAGCGGGGATAAACGAGGAGCCCCTGCTTCCCACCTCTCCTGGGAGCCCGGCTGGTCCCGCAGCACCCCCGAACCCCAGCTGCGGGCAGCGGGAGGGCTGGGGCGTGCTGTGTTCCCCCCGCAGCCCTGCGGAGCCCGTGCTGCACAGCTGCTATTTCTGCAGCAGCTGCTCCTGTTGCTGGATGTGCGTGTGCCGTGCGGGGATGCTGCCGTCAAACAGCCCCTTCCCAGAGAGACCGCTGCTCACCCGCAGCCCTGGGAACCTGTCCCGGGGCTTTTAGACAAGCCAAGAGCATCAAAATCATCTCTTCTATATCCTACTCTCTCTCTCTTTTTTTTTTTTAATCTAATGAACTGGAAGGAAATATGTTGAGTGGGGAGGGATGGCTATATATATTCTCCAAAAGGACCAGTTTCAAAATTTTGGACAGCTGTGTACCCTTTTTTAGCAGCCCCTTCACACAGCCCACACAGCACCCAGCGCTTGGAATTGGGCTCGTTTGGAAATATGCTTCCTTGATTGCAAAATAGTTGAAATCCTTTAACTTAGAAACATTCTTGCGACTCGGGAAGATTTTTAGCTCGGTAAATACAGAAGGTGCTTCCTGCCGCATGCGGCTCTGCTAATTTTGGAAGTGGGTGGAAAATGACTAGGGGGCAGAGAATAGAGGCACATTTGGGGGATTTGGGGTCATCGCAGCTCCAAGCACGGGCTGCGGGTGCACAAGGATGCTGCTCAGAAGAAAGCATCCCCGCCTTGTGCCACCCCGTCCAGGTGGCACTTGGTGCTGGACCCCTGCCCAGCCCTCGGTGCACAAGCGTGCAGCCCGTCTCCAGCCGAGCCCGTGGGTTTCTGGGAGGAGAAAACTGCCTCAGACAGTCTGTGTTTAAGAGGTGAGCTCTAAAAACCGAGCGATTCAAGAGCCCCCATAAAGCATCCCAGAAGGACTCGTTTGAAATCCCCGGGGTTCTGTGGGTACCCTGCGCGGCACCACGGCACGGAGGAGCCACCGGTGGCCCCGCGAGCCATGGGCCCGCAAAGTCTTCATGATGCAGAGCAGCTGCCCGTGCTGGCAGGAGCATTTTGGGGTCTGAATTGCTGAGTCAGGAGCCCCTTTCCTCCCAGAGAAACCTCCGTGGTTTCTCTCACGCTGCTTTCTCCCCATCGTGCCCGCATTTACTGGGCTGTCCCACCGGCGCTGCCACGCAGTAAGCCGGACTTGGCAAGCGCACGCTCGTTCCTCGAAGGAAAACGAACAGGAGCCGTGCTATTACTCATCAGTCAAAGACTTTCAGCTGGATTAATCCCTCGGCTGATGTGGTGGTGGTGACCGTGGTGGATGCTGCCTGGCTGCAGGCCAGCGCCGCTGCCCGTGGCCAGCACCGGGTCCCCTCTGGATTACCAAGTGAGCAGCTTGGCGGGGTGTAGGGGCAGAAATCGGGAGGAAAAGTTCCCGTGTGGGGGTTTTCCCATGCAGGGGTGTCTGCAAAGGGGAGGAGAAGCTATGGCAGGGCTCATTCTGGCGACGTGTGACTGCAGCGAGCTCACCCTGCACTGCTTTGAGTCACGGCACTGCGGTGTGACAGCCACAGTGGGGCCAGGCAGGCACTACCAGCCCCATCTGCCCGGGGGGCTGCAGGGGTAGAGAGGAGCAGAGTGATGCCAGGAAGCCTTGCTCCGTTGCTTGTCACACGCTGTATTTAGTGACGGGTTGGAATAACCTCGGTGGGTTTTGGTGAGGCTGATCTGTGAGCCGCGACAACGCTAATGCTTGCCCAGGTCACGCTAATAAAGGCAATTAGTGTTGAATAAACTCTGCTGAGGGATGAGGTCCCGGCGCTGCCTTGCCCTGTAGAGGAAGGTGCCTGCAGCTTCATGCTGCTGCGTTTGCAAGCTCACCATTCATGGGGACACAAATCCTGCCTCTCCTCTTCCACAGCGTCCTGCAAAAAGCAGCATCTGGGCTGCAAGTCGCCTTGCAGGGCTGCAGTTCAGGAAAGGATTAAGAAATTCTCAAAGGGGTTGATACCAGAGACCGCAAAGCCTTCTGCTATCCCCCAAACCAAAGCCTTCCCCGTTCAGGTAGCTCGCTGGGTGAACCAACCCTTTAGGGGGGCAGCAAAAAGGGAGCTGCAGCGCGCACAGGGCTAAAAACGCCCCGGTGGGGATGTGCTCGGGTTCGCACCGCCACCGCTCCTCGGGCACCTTCTCTCCGGGAGGGGGCTCGGCGGGCTGGGTTTGGCAGCCTGGTGCCGAGGAGGGAAGCGTTAGGCGGCCCTCGGGTGGCAGCATCCCGGCAGAGAAATGAATTAGCACCGGTGTTCATCCGAGAGGAGCGGGGCGAGGCAGAGATAACATCTTTCATTAGATCGGAGGATAAGGGCTGGAGGAAAAGCAGCCAAGCGCCTGGGTGCAACGCCGTGGGATTAGGATGGGTGGCAGGGGGGATTCGGGGGGGGTCTGAAACAGCTCTGGCGTTGAATGGCAAAGCATGAGTCAGCCCCGCTCCTTTAAACCTGCTAAAAGTGTTCACGTTGCAGACAGATCTCTGGGTTTCCTCAGCACAGGGATGCTGAGCCTTGGGAGCTGGGGTCCTGCCGGGCGATGTCCCCGTCCCCGCTGCAGGAGGGTGCGTGGAAGGGGCGCGGGTGCCAGCAGACCTCCTAAACGGGGAGGCTGGAGGGATGCTTGCTGTTAATTTGGATCTTGCTTCAGAGAGCAGAAGTGTTTTCCATATTTCCCAGGCTCCCATCTGTCACGGCGATGAGCCCTGCACAGTGCTTGTCAGCAAATAAATGGAATATTCTTGGGAGATTCGCTGCGTTTGATGCTGGGAGATGAGACCCAGCTTGGAGGATACTCACACCTCGCGCTGCTTATCTGATTTGGTACGGGCCTCGAGCCGGTATTTTAATATCCATGGCTTCGACTGCGTAAAATAATACCGGGGAGCACGAATAACAGGGCAGAGCCCTGGAGCTGAGGAGGCAGGAGGGGTCTGCGTGGGGCTGAAGCCACTGCTGTGCCTCTGCGGGGGTGCTCGGGGTGCGGGTCTGGGTGCTGCGGGGCTGGCATCTGCCGGCGTGGCAGGGCTGGAGCTCGGCGGCTCCATCATTCCAACAAACCCCGCCGGCGCCGGGGGATTCAGCGTTTAATTAACTTGCCAGGCGGTGATGTTGACCAAAATGATGCAGGAAGGCTTCTATTGCCGTTAATTACAGTTTTGTCATTGCCCATTAGTGGATTACAGCAATCGCTGGGTGCCAGCCCGTTAGGGCTTGGCGAACGCGGCTTTGGCCACCTGCCAGCGGGTGCCAGCCTGGGGAGGGGACCTCACACACATCCCCTGGGGGGGGGCCTCGGGCACCGCAGCGCCCTCCGAGGCGATTCTGAGCGCTGAGAAAATCAGCCCCTCGCCTCCTGAGGCTGATGGGCTGCAGTACGTGGGGCTGCCGTGACCGTGCCCGCTCTCAGCTTCCCCCGAGCTGCTTGGGGCAGCTGTGCCCCGCTGTGGCTCCAGCCTGGCACCAGGATGGATACTGAGGTGCCACTGCCCCGCGCCGTCCCCGTGCACCTCCCCGCAGCTCTGGGGTTGTAAAGCACCAAGCCCAGCACGATGATGGTTGCCGTCACGGGATCTGGGTAGCCTGCTGGGGGTTTATGAGCAGATCAGCTGCTCGTCGCGCGGTGCCTTGTGCATTTGGCTGAGCCGTGGTGGCTGGGAGGTGCCCGTGGCCCAGTGCCAGGGACTGCAGAGGTCTCTGGGATCCCAGAGCCAAGGAAAGGCCAGAAGGGGATGGTGCAAAGCGAACTGTGCCCGGCACCGGCGTCCCTGGGGCCCAGCCTCACAGCGAGCGAAGGCTGAGGTCCGGCATGCGACCTGCCCCGGTCCTGTCCCGGTTTCAAAGCCACAATCCTTTTGGCTGGGCTATTTTTAACAGAGATCTTTCCCTTCTCCAGTTCCCGCTGCAGCCCCACGGAGCCCCGTCACGTCTGCTGGAGCGGGATGGCGAGGGGCGAGCTGCCCCGGCCAGGACGGCTGCCGGAGGGAGCGCGCTTCCAGCCAGCCCTCCTGCGCTCCCTGCAGCCAGGGTCACCCCGCGCCCACCTGGTCCTCCAGATCACCCCAAAAGGGCTGGAGCGGCCGTGCCCAGCCCCTCACGCAGAGCTGCGTGGCCAGCATGGGCTGTGCAGGATGGGCATCGTGCATATGGGCGCTGTCCCACGTGGGCCGATCACCTCCACATCACCGCGGGCAGGAGCCGGGCCCGGCTCTCCCCGGCACGGCCACGGCACCCCCACTGCGCCTCCCCTTGTGGGGAGCTCCGGCAGGGAAAAATGGTGTTCCTGAAACACAAAAGGAAGGCCGGGCATTTCCGTGAGGAGGGGGTTCGAGCTGTGGCACGCAATTACATTTTCTTCCACCGCCTGAAATAATTACACGGCGGAGTGCGGCAAGGAGATCTGATTCGGAGGCAAAGCGTCAAGAGCCAGTTCTGAAACAAAAGGAGACAAATGCAATCAGTAAGATACAATAGGCTGCACTTGCCCCTTAATTACACTTTCTCTTTGATTAAGCAGTAATTAAATATTACCGTGCTGTAAGCTTTTTTTTTTTTTTTTTTTTAAGGCCCTCGTTTTTATTTAAGGCCCTCCACAGCCCCAGGGTATCTTGAAGATGCTCCTATGAAGAGCAGGCAGCAGAGCAGGGGCTGCTGCGGGGTCGGGAGGGGTGGCAGGACTCAGCCCACCTCTCCGGCAGCCTGGGAGCTCCTCTCCTGCAGCTCGGCCCCCATGAAGCAGTGGCTCGACCCAAAAGGCAGGGTGGGAAGGAATGACACTGAGCACTGGGCTGTTCGCAGAAAGGAAAAAAGAGAAAAAAAAAAAAAAAAAGAGAAAAAGATTTTAAATGATGAAACATCAGAAGTAAAGCAAATGTCAGGGCCCTATTCCTGGACATTCCTGTGCGGGTAAAAATAGTCCTTTCACGACTCAGAGGGGGAGAGTGCTTCTGATCTATTAGTGCAGGGCTCCTGCCTCCTCCCTGCAGGCTTTCTGCCACTTACAGCCCCAGCTGCAAGCTGCTTTTTCCAGGTCATAAAATGACGGCTCTTGCTGAGCGCTTCACTAGGCGAGATTGTCTTGTTCTTTTCCGCACAGCGTGTACTTTGGGTAATATCTTTGGGAAGTTTTTTATGTGCTCATGTACCCAGTATTTTCTGATAACCTAGAAAAACGATCCTCAAGCATGATGATTATGCTATTAAACCTCTATTCCTCTATTGTAGCAAGGAAAACAAATCAGAGCAGGAGGGAAGCTGCACGGGCCCCACCAGCGGCGCGGTCACTCGGGTGGTGGCAGCGTCAGCCGGGATGTTGGCCACCACGACGCCGCGGTGACGGGCACGGTGACGGGGACGGGGGCTGCAGGAGCCAGCAGCACAACGCACCCCTGTCCTGGAGGATAGCAGGGAGCAGAGGGAGCCTCGGCACAGCCCCGTGGCAGGAGGGAGCAGTGCCGGTGGTGAGGCAGGGCGAAGGCACCAGCGCTGGCACCGCTGGAGGCGAAGCAGAGAGCTGCAGAGAAAAACAGGGCAGCGGCAGCTGCTCCTCCAGGCTCGTCCCCAGCAGGCTGTGGCAGTGAGGGTGTGCCTGGCTGGGGGACCCAGACTCCTCCTAAATTGTCCCGGGCGGTCCTTCCCCACGCTGAGTGCGCTGCTTTGGATGCGCGATGCATTCCTCTGTGTGCTCAGTCACTTAGCAGCCCAGGGAGCAGCGGTCTGCTCATTTCCACCCGACTTTTCAGCTGCTTTTACGTGAGGAGCCGGCAGGGCTGAGCATCCCCAGCCTGTGGGCAGCAAACCCGGAGCCAAAGGCAGGGTCAGGCTGGGTTTGTTCCCCCTTGGAGAGATGCTGAAGGTGCTGTGGTGTAGGCAGTGCGAAATCTAGCAATTAACACTGGGGACAATAAAGAGATGGCAAGTAAAGGGAGGATGGTTTTCATGTTGCCAAGAAGTGCAGTAACGACTTTCCACTCCCAGTCTAGAGGGGAGAAAGCACTGGTCTCCAGTGCTTAGCAAGGCTCACCCCATGGCATGCTGACTCTGCTGAAAGCCCTTGTTCTTGCTGGCATCCAGCAGGTCCATCTCCGCTGAGCCCTGCAGAACGGGACACCCTGTCGGTGCGGGGCTCCCCGGTCTCTAACGGAGCTCTTCCTTTCCGTGCCTTGCAGAAAAACGAATGGCTGTGTCTGAACTGCCAAACGCAGCGGCTGCTGGAAGGGAGCCTGGCGGACCCTGCCCCCGTGCCGATGCCTGCCCCGAAGCACCCTGCCAGCGGCTCCCCCCGCCACCAGCCGCCGGCAGCCGTCCCGCGGGCACCCGCGCCCCCCGAGCCGGCAGCGCCCCCCGACCGCCAGCCCTCGCCCGCCAGGAGCCTGCGGGCACCCGAGCAGAGCCCGGCCCCCAGCCCTGCCCCGGAGAAGAAGCCCCCGGCGCCAGCAGAGGAGAAGCCGCTGCCCAAAGCCGCCCCGGAGCCGTCCCCAGCACCCAAAGGGAAGAGCGTCAGCACAAAACCGGAGGGGGAGAGCAAGGTGGGACGGGTGCTTCCCGAGGCACAGAGGGCGAAGGAGCAGGAGGTGAGCGCCCTGCCCTGCCCCTGTGCTGTGTCCTCCCCGCGGTCACTTCGTGCCAGGGCAGAGCAGAGCCCGTTGTCAGCCCCTCTTGTCCCCCGCTCAGGTGCTTTAGGAAAACGGTGAGGCCAAAACAAAACGGTCTCCACATTTCCAAGCTGCTGGGCAATTTGACACGCTGTACAGCAGTGTGCGATAGGTGCCTGCGTTTTAGGATGATCACATTAATTGGGGCGAGGTGCCTGCGTTTTAGGATGATTACATTAATTGGTGCGTAACGCAACAATTCAGGTACTCCTCAGCCCATTGATTTTGAAGGGCAGTTGAATGTGCCGTTAAATGAAAAGCTCCTTTCAAAACATTTCCAGCTTGTGCTGCAGAAACAGACTTTTTCAAGCTCCTCAATCCTTTTTTATTTTTTTTTTCCTCTTTAATTGAATACTCTTTGGGGAAAAGCTAGGCTGCACTGGGATGCTTTTCCCTAAGGAGCCATCACTGAAGCTGCCTTCACAATGTCCCCCTCGGGCCGGGGACTGACTGCCCCCTGCCAACACAGCCCCTGGGGAAGAGGCTCCTCGCCCCACTGATGCTTCCTAAATCCCCCGGGATCCGTGGGGCCTCCTGCTCGTGGGGTGTCGGGTGCTTTCCCCTCTCCCTGGCACAGCGCTGAGTCTCTCCCCAGCGCTGCTTAACAGTGCCGTCAATTAAAACGTCACATTTGTTTCTGCTGGCATCTAACGAGGATCCTGGGGACTGCCTTGTTTCTCTAGGCTGCTTTGCGGGGCTGTCAATCAGGGAAATTAAATTTCATTCGAAGCCTGCCGGCCCCAGCACTGCTGCCAGCGAGGCTGCTGTCCCGCAGGGTCGTGCCAGCCGGGCCGGGCAGCGTGCCCCGGGGCAGCCTCTGGCTCCTGCCCTAAGCCCCGGAGCGGTTACGGTGCTCTCGGGGCTGCCAGAGGCAAAGCTCGCCCCTTCCCCTCCCCGGGGATGGGCCCGTGGCCATAAATATCCCAGCTGAGCGCAGCCACCACTGGGTCTTTAACACAAAACGAAGAACATCCCCATTAGCCAGCCTTCTGGTGTTTCCTATCGGGCGGGGTGGGGGGCGGAGGGGGTCCCAGAGCCCCCTCCCACTTGGGGCACTCTGTAGGGTCTAACGCTGCGCTCCCTCTCACCTGTAGGATGTGGGCAAGCCTTACCCCCCGGACCTGTCCCGCAGCCCCCAGAGCCTGAGCGACACCGGCTACTCCTCGGACGGCATCTCCAGCTCGCAGAGCGAGATCACGGGGCTGGTGCAGCAGGAGGAGGAGAAGCTGAGCGGCACGGGGCTGGCGGGGCAGAGCCCCCCGAGCCCCTCCGAGCTCACCAAGCTGGAGAGCAGCATGAGGCCGCTGCTGGAGGCTCGGGGGGGCCCAGCAGAGCCCAGCAAGGGCTCGGAGCAGCGGGAGGAGCAGCGACAGCGGCAGCGGCCCCGGTACCTCTCCATCACCCCCGAAGCCTTCGACTCGGACGAGGAGCTGGAGGATATCCTGGAGGAAGACGAGGACTCGCTGGAGTGGGAGAACCAGAGGGAGCAGCGGGAGAGCATGGAGTCTTCGGATGAGTTCGGCAGCAAGCTGCGGCACGACTACGTGGAGGACAGCAGCGAGGGGGGCTTCTCCCCGGTGCCCCCCCACCCCAAGGGCCGGGAGGAGGTGAGCGACGAGGAGTTCATGCGGAGGCAGATCCTGGAGATGAGTGCGGAGGAGGACAACCTGGAGGAGGAGGAGGAGGAGGGGGGCTATGGGCGCACCAAGTACGGTGCCGCTAAGGCCGACGCAGAGAAGAGCAAAGAGCCCCCCTTGGCCAAGCGGCACCTGCCGCACGGCGCCAGCAGCCTGTACAAGGAGGAGAGGAAGGAGCTGGAGGCCGCCGAGGGCGACGACATGAGCACGGCCCAAGGGGGCCTGCGGCGCTTCAAGACCATTGAGCTGAACAGCACGACCGGCTACGGCAGGGAGATGGAGATGAGCCAGGACGCGGACACCAGCCTGGAGCGGGAGCCAGAGCTGGAGATGGAGAGCCTGACGGGCTCGCCCGAGGAGCGCTCCCGCGGCGAGTACTCCTCCACCCTGCCGGCCACCACGCCCAGCTACACCTCGGGCACCTCGCCCACTTCCATCTCCTCCCTGGAGGAGGACAGTGACAGCAGCCCCAGCCGGCGGCAGCGGCTGGAGGAGGTGAAGCAGCAGAGGAAGGCTCGGCACCGCTCGCACGGCCCCTTGCTGCCCACCATCGAGGACTCGTCGGAGGAGGAGGAGCTGCGCGAGGAAGAGGAGCTGCTGCGGGAGCAGGAGAAGATGCGGGAGGTGGAGCAGCAGCGCATCCGGAGCACGGCACGCAAGACCAAGCGTGACAAGGAGGAGCTGCGGGCGCAGCGGAGGAGGGAGCGCTCCAAAACTCCCCCCAGCAACCTCTCCCCCATCGAGGACGCCTCCCCCACTGAGGAGCTGCGGCAGGCGGCGGAGATGGAGGAGCTGCACCGCTCCTCCTGCTCTGAGTACTCGCCCTCCATCGACTCGGAGGCTGAGAGCTTCGACGCCGTGGCCTCCAAGCTGTACAAGTCGGGCAGCGAGTACAACCTGCCCACCTTCATGTCGCTCTACTCCCCCACCGAGAAGGTGGAGAGCGGCCCCAGCCAGCCCGCCAGCAAGCCCCTCAAGAGCGCCGAGGAAGCCTACGAGGAGATGATGAGGAAGGCAGAGATGATGCAGAAGCAGCAGATCCAGCAGGCCCAGCAGGGCGTTTCCTACGGCAGCACCTACCAGCAGGTGGGGTACCGCGGCACCGAGGGGCAGAATGGCTTCGAGTACCAGTATGCGGAGGAGTACGGGTACGAGGGCAGCGCCGCGCACCCCTCGCAGCCCGACTACCCGGGCACCCTGTCGAAGCCGGGTGCGGTGTACGAGGAGATCCTGCAGACCTCGCAGAGCATCGCCAGAATGCACCAGTCCTCCTCGTTTGACCTGGCTCTGGAGCAGGGCGACAAAAAGAAAGGGCAGGAGGAAGCGTACCAGGA
This sequence comes from Aythya ferina, assembly GCF_964211825.1. Classification (NCBI taxonomy): domain Eukaryota; kingdom Metazoa; phylum Chordata; class Aves; order Anseriformes; family Anatidae; genus Aythya; species Aythya ferina. Next base: position 15,560,480 of record NC_140306.1, read on the forward strand.
AAAGCACTTTCTGAACGCCGAGAGCGCGTATGCTGAGCTGATGAAGCAGAACGGGGGTCCCCTCACCCCTGGGACCAGCCCCACGCAGCTTTCTGCTCCTGTCTCCTTTTCCGCCTCCGAGGGCAGCAAGGCCATTCCTGATGTCCAGGTCACGCAGCATTTTACAAAAGAAGGACAGGACCGGGCCAAGCTCCAGGGTGCCCCAGCAGCGCCCAGCCCAGGTCCCAAGCCCCTGACAGCTCCTTACGCCTACAGCAAAGCTACTGGCGCAGTCACAACAGCGGCAGCCGGCCCCGCCAGCACAGCACAGATCTACAGCTCTGCAGAGGCCACAGCCTCACCCGCCAGGAGCTACGGCCCAGTGAAGAGCTCCATCAGCTACGGCTCACAGACGGAGGACGTCTCCCGAAGCAAGGCAGCGGTCGAGACCGGTGTGCAAATGGCCAGGGAGAAGCTCCAAGCGGTGAGCGACAGCAAGCCCCCACCGGCCAAGACGTACCCATTCTTCAAAAGCTCCAGCCCCCCGCTCTCACCAACGTCTCCTACTCAGAGTCCCACCCGTGCCGTCCCCAGGGCGGCCGCGCCCCCTGGCCCCACCACCAAGTCCACTGCCGAGTTCTCCACGCAGACGCAAAGCCCCCTCCTTGCCTATGACGTCCCCGCCACCACCGGCACCTCCGCCTCTTCCCCCATGGTGGCCCAAGGGACGCAGACGCCGCACCAGGCAGGCTCGCCTCGCCTGACCCGGCAGCAGTCCTCGCAGGACTCCCCCTTCATGCTGATCACGCTGGCGGCCGACGCGGCCAGCCAAACCAAGCCGCCAAGCTCCTCCGAGTCCCCCACCTCGTCTCCCACCAGGACGAGCCGGCAGATGATTCCACACGGGTACGGCCAGGAGCCGGAGCAACCGCCAGGTGCGTACGTCCGGGCGCAGCACGGGAAGGAGCAAGCCCAGAAGGTGCCCGTGACTTCAGGCGCCGACGGCATCGCAGGGCTGTACGGCTGGGGAGCGCTCCCGGCGGAGAACATCTCGCTGTGCCGCATCTCCTCCATCCCCGGCACCTCCCGCGTCGAGCCGGGGCCCAAGGTGCCGAGTGGTAGTGCCGTGGACTTGCGGACTGCTCTGAAGTCCGCCCCCATCATCATAACAGACCAAGGCATGGATCTCACCTCCTTGGCCACCGAGGCCAGGAAGTACTGCCTGACCTTGGACCAGCTCCCAAGCCGGCAGTCCACGGCCATCCAGCCCCTGATCATCAACCTCAACGCCCAGGAGCAGCCCCACGCCATCATTGCAGCCGCCAGCACCGCCGGCCTCGCCATCGCCTCCCCGATGCTCATCTCCCAGCCCAAGCAGCCCGTGGTCTACGGAGACCCTTTCCAGAGCCGGATGGACTTCGGGCAGGGGACCGGCAGCCCGGTGTGCTTGGCGCAGGTGAAGCAGGTAGAGCAGGGCGTGCAGACGGGCGCCGTCAGAGCCAGCGGGGCAGCTGGCCCCACGCCTGCTGGCAAGCCCGAGCCGGCCGCTCCCCCCCAGGCGAAGTTCTCGAGGTACAGTTTGCCCAGCCAAATGGTGAAGAAGGATGTGCTGATCACGCAGACCAGCATCGCGCAGAGCGTCAGCGGCCTCCCGCAGCCCTTCCCACAGGAGCAGGGCTCGGAGCTGTACCGGGCAGTGCCAGTGGAGCTGAAGACCCAGAGCCCCCTCCTTGCCCTGGGAGGGAAGAAGTCCCAGGTGATGATGGTGCAGGTGGAGGACATGGCGGGCGGCCCGGTGACCAAAGTGCTGAAGGAGGAGCCCCCAGCCAACGTGCTGGACCTCACGGGTGTGAAGGCGGAGAGCCAGGTGGCCTGCTGTGACGTGGTCTACAAGTTCCCCTTTGGCAGCAGCTGCACTGGTGCTTTCAACCCCACTTCCAAGATGCCCGAGAAGAAGGCTGGGGACGCGGTCCCCAGCAGGAAGGCTGGAGGGCCCCTCTATGGCAGCAGGGAGCCGGAGCTGCCAGAGACCTTCCCGTACCGGGAGCAGCCAGCGCCTGCTCTCTACGAGGAGCAGAAGTTTTACCCCACCGGCACCTTTGGGAGGCTCTACTCCTCCATGTCAGACACCAACCTGTCCGAAATCGGGATGAACTACTACCCCCCAAAGGGGGACCAGCCCTTCCCTGCCAGTGAGGCTGCCGTGGACTTGAGCACCATGAAGCATTCCTACAGCGTCGGCTTTGCCGAGGGGGGGTACCTGGGCCAGGGCCTGCAGTACGGCTCCTTCTCCGACCTGCGCCAGCCCACCGAGCTGCTGGGCCACCCGCTCCCCATGAGGAGGTACAGCTCGGCCTCCAACATCTACTCCGATTACCGCTACTCGCCCCGAGGGGACCTGGCCAGCTTCCAGGAGTCCAGCCTGGCCCACTACAGCGCCACGACTGCGCGCGAGATCAGCCGCATGTGCGCCGCACTCAACTCCATGGACCAGTACGGGGGCCGGCACGCCAACGGCCCCGACGTGCTGCCCTACGGCCCCAGCAGCGGCAGCGGGGGGCTGGCAGCTCAGCCGGGGGGTGCCGTGGCCCCGAAACCCAGTGGGATGTTCAACCCTAACGTCCCCGAGGCGCGGCAGGGCTTTGGCAGCCTGGCGCAGTACAACGTGCCCGGCGTGCGCCTGGGCGTCATCAGGCAGATGTTCCCATCCTCCGCCACCGTGCGGGCGGCCGACGGCATGATCTACTCCACCATCAACACTCCCATCGCCTCCACGCTGCCCATCACCACCCAGCCAGCCTCTGTGCTGCGCCCCATGCTGCGCGGGCTGTACCGACCCTACGGCCCGGCCGGCGTGGCCGCCGTCCCGCTGGCCAGCCTGGCCAGGGTGCCCGTCGTCACCCCCCGCGTCCCGCTGGCACCGCAGAGCCTCTACCGCTACCCGGCCCCCAGCCGCCTCCCGGCCTCCTCGCTGATGGAGACGCCCGTCTACCTGGGCAAGCCGGGCAGCGCCGTGGCGGGCACCGGCCCCGCCGCCAAAGCCCCCGCCGGCCCCGCTGCCGGCTTGCAGAGAGCGGAGGCCTCGGGGGCTGCCCCCCGCGCCGAGGGGCCGGCAGCGGGCGCCAAGGAGGGCGGGCAGGCGGCCCCCTCGTCCAAGCCGCCCTTGGAGGGGATGCAGCGGGAGGAGCGGGAGCGGGAGGAGGAGCGGCAGCGCAAGCAGCAGGAGCACGTGCTGCAGCTGGAGCGGGAGCGCGTGGAGCTGGAGAAGCTGCGGCAGCTGCGGCTGCAGGAGGAGCTGGAGCGGGAGCGCGCCGAGCTGCAGCGGCACCGGGAGAAGGAACAGCTGCTGGTGCAGCGGGAGCTGCAGGAGCTGCAGTGCATCAAGCAGCAGGTGCTGCAGCAGCAGCAGGAGGAGCGGCACGCGCAGCTGGCGCTGCAGCGGGAGCAGCTGGCCCAGCAGCGCCTCCAGCTCGAGCACATCCACCAGCTGCAGCACCAGCTGCAGCAGCAGCTGGAGGAGCAGAAGAGGCAGAAGAGCACCTTCCCCAGCACTGCCGAGCCTGCCGCCCGCCCACCCGAGGGACCCGCCGAGGCACCGCGGGGCCCAGCACACAACGGGCAGGGGTGGCTCCCACCCGGCCAGGCGCTGCCCGGGGGGCCGGAGGGTGCTGCCGGCCCCCGCTACCCTGCGCCACAGAGGCCCCTCAGCAGCTCGGCCTCGGATATGTCGCTGCAAGCTGATGAGTCCTGGGAGCCTGGCCGGGGCATCAAGAAAAGGAACTCGATGCCACGGCTGCGGGATGCCTACGAGAAGGAGGCGGCGAGGAAGACGGCGGACAGCAGCGTGCAGACGGACGAGGAGGATGGCGAGGAGCGGTACCTGCTGTCACGGCGGCGGCGGTCGCGGCGCAGCACTGACTGCAGCGTGCAGACGGACGAGGAGGACAGCGGGGAGTGGGAGCAGCCCGTGCGGCGCCGGCGCTCCCGGCCATCGCGGCACGCTGAGGCCAGCGCCGAGGGCAAGGCGGACGGCGCCGCACGCTGCACGGCCAGCGTCGGCATCCAGACCATCAGCGACTGCTCTGTGCAGACCGAGCCCGACCAGCTCCTCCGCGTCTCTCCCTCCATCCACATCACCACCCACGACCCCCGCGTGGAGATCGTCAAGTACATCTCGGCCCCGGAGAAGACGCAGCGGGGCGAGAGCCTCGCCTGCCAGACGGAGCCCGAGCCGCCCCCCCAGCCCGGCATCGTGGTGCCGCAGCTGACGGTGCCCACCACCATCACCCCTTACTCCACCAACATGCAGATGGTGAGCACGGGCCCCCTGGACCCGCACGCTGTCCGGCAGCAGACCCTGGGCAAGTTTGAGAAGAAGAAGCCAGACCCCCTGGAAATCGGGTACCAGTCCCACCTGCCGGCCGATTCCCTCTCCCAGCTGGTGACCCGCCAGCCGCCCCGCTCTCCCCAGGTCCTCTACTCCCCCGTGTCCCCGCTGTCCCCGCACCGCCTCCTGGAGTCCTCCTTCGCCACCAGCGAGCGGCTCAACAAGGCTCACGTCCCGCCGCAGAAGCACTTCGCCGACTCGGCCCAGCGCCAGCAGACGCTGCCGCGCCCCATCAAGACCATGCAGCGCTCCCTGTCCGACCCCAAGCCCATCAGCCCCACCTCGGAGGAGGCCGGCAAGGACAGGTTCTCCCTCTACCAGCACCCGCTGCTCCCAGGCACCCAGGTACATGCACACAGGGTCTCGCTCGGGCACCTGCCCTGAGGGTTCCTCCGCTGACGCCGCGCTGTGTCCCTGTCCCCACACACCCACGTCCCCTCTTGGTGGACGTCTCTCCTCACTGGGGACAGGTGTGTCCCCGCTCCACATCCTCCTCTTGCGTGTGTCTGACCACGCTGACCCGAGCTGAACCTTTTTAGTGACATTTCAGCACTGTCAGGAGGAGAGGGGCAGCGCTGGGCACGCAGCCGCCTGACACGCTCTCGGTCTGCAATAAATAGACTTTCCCTGGGAGAACAGCTCCAGGAGGCACCTCAGGCCATTTCAGTTTCATTAGTGCTGCAGCAATTAATATTTTAAAAGGTTGGCTCCCTGCAGCAGCTGATGGCAGCCCATGTGCGTGGACACGTGGCCCCAAGCCGAGCAGCAGGAGGTTCCTCCAGGTCTGTGGGTACTCAGGGCGGCCGTGGAGGTGGCACAGCTTGTCCACGGGGAGACAGATGGGAGCTGCTACCCCACAGGCGAGCCTGGGTTTTCAGTTGCCCCAGCTGCGTCCCCTTCCTCTCCCGAGGAGCAGGCACAACGTGCAGCTCAGTTTTGGGCTGCAGCAGCCCTCGCTCCCATCTGCAACCAGCCCCGTTTCACAAGTGGGGAAACTGAGGCACAACCTGGCAGCGCCAGGGGAAGAGCAGGCAAGGGACGGGCTGCCCGGTGTCCCCAGACATGAGCTGCCCCGCCTGGGGTGCAGCAGGGAAACGCAGCCCTCAGAGAGCCCCTGGCTCAGCGGGCCCCGTGCAGCCACTCTCCTGCCGCGTTTCCAAGCCCTGCTGCAAAGCGCAGGGCTCCTCGCAGCGCTCGGCGGTGCTCCTCTGCTGGAGCGCCCACGGCCAGCCTGGCACTTGGCTCACTGCCACTCCTGGTAATTATTCATAGAAAGTGCCCTGCCTGTTACTTCCATCCTATTTATTACAGCTTTATGTAAACGCCGCTTTCTCGGGGCACGAGGGGACACGTGCGGGGCCTTTGGCCGCTCTGCACAGCCCCGCGGGCAGCGCTGCCTTGCCCCAGGGGGCCGGGCGGCCGCCACCCGCGCTGCTGATGGGTTTCCCTTGCTTTGCAGGTGGGTGGGCTGCAGTCGAGCCCGCTGGCACGCAAGGTGAAGCGCACGCTGCCCAGCCCGCCGCCCGAGGAGCCCCACGTGCCCCTGGGCAGCCCGGCCACCCCCCAGCTCTACCTGGGCAGCCTGGCCCCCAAGGCCCCCCCCGGGGCACCCGTCACCAAGGCCAGCCTGCTGAAGGAGCTGGACCGCGACCTGAAGCTGGTGGAGCACGAGTCCACGAAGCTGCGGAAGAAGCAGGCGGAGCTGGACGAGGAGGAGAAGGAGATCGACGCCAAGCTGAAGTACCTGGAGCTGGGCATCACGCAGCGCAAGGAGTCGCTGCTGAAGGACCGGGGCACGCGGGACCACCCCTACCTGCGCGGCCTGGCCGACCGCCGGGACTACCTGTCGGACAGCGAGCTGCACAGCCTGCGCCTCGCCGCCTACGACAGCACCAGCCTGCGCCCCGCGCCCGCCGCCCAGTACCCCGACTTCGCCGCCGCCTCCTACGGCGCCTACCCCTACCCGGCCCCACCAGGGCCCCCCGCCTTCCAGCCCACGCGCCCGCAGCCCCCCCAGTTCCCCGCTGCCAGCACCGCACAGGACAGCTTGCAGGCTGCCCCCTTGCCCGCCTTCGCCTCACCCGGCGCCTTCCCGGCCCCCGGGGCCGCGTACACGGAGCTGGGCACCCCGGCCCAGCCGGGCTTCCGGCCCCAAAACCCCTACCAAGCCCAGGGCGCCTTCGCTGGCACAGCCGCTGTGCCTGCAGCGCAGCCCGCGCTCTTCCAGAGCCCGTCAGACACGCACCAGAAGCCACGGCAGACCTCGCTGGCTGAGCTGGAGCAGAAGATCCCCACCAACTACGAGGTCATCGGCGCGGCCACCAGCTCCTCCGCCGTCCCCGACGCCACCTTCAGCGCCGCAGCGGTGAGCAGCGGCTACGAGCAGTACAAGGCACCCGAGGCCCGGCCGGCCGAGAGGGCTGGCGTCACGCAGGGCCCGTCGGCCAGCTTCTCCTCCGAGTCCCTCTACACCAACCTGGAGCAGAACATCCCCCGTAACTACGTGATGATCGAGGACATCAGCGAGCTCACCAAGGAGAGCCCAGCCGTGGACGGGCAGAAAGCAGAGCCGGGGGGCACGGGCGCCAACGGCCGCCACGGCAAAGAGAAGAGCGAGCTGGGGGATGCCGAGGGCTCCGGCCGGCCCTGCTGCTATGCCAAAGCGGAGGAGGAGTCCGAGGAGGATATCTATGACCACCACGGCCCCGAGCATCGCGGGAAGAACAGCTACCACCGGGGCGTGGAGAGCAACGGCAGGGTGTCGGGGAGCTCCGCGGGCTCCTACTACTACGGGGACGGTGAGTACCGGCACTCCTCGCGAGCGGACAAGCATGGCTCCGGCGTGGCACTGCCAAAGCATTCGTCCAAGAATCTGGCACCCGCTGTCGTCTCCTCGAAGCGCAGCAAGCACAGGAAGCAGGGCATGGAGCAGAAGATCTCCAAGTTCTCTCCCATAGAAGAAGCCAAAGATGTGGAGTCAGACCTGGCCTCCTACGCTGTGACAACGTCGGTCAGCAGCAGCAACGTGGCCTCCAGGGCCAAGAAGCTGCAGGACGAGATTACCTATGGCCTCAAGAAGAACGTCTACGAGCAGCAGAAGTACTATGGCGTGTCCAGCCGGGACCTGGTGGACGAGGAGGAGCGGGTCTACTCCGCTGGCAGCAGAACTCGCTCCTCTGGCTACGGGCTGGAGAAGTCCTCCGGCCGTGACACCGTCAGTCGGAGCAAGTCCTACGAGCGGGAGGGCGCAGAGAGGTCCCAGAAGGGCAGCTCCAAACCCTCGTCCCTCAGCATGAGCCAGAGCCGGGGACGGGCTCCGGTCCGCACGCAGCCCTCGGAGGAGGAGAGCCCCATCAGCCCCCTGGGGAAGTCAGTGGGGGGGTCACGTTCGGCGGGGGGCCCTGGCCCACAGTCGTCGGGGGACCCCTGCTCCCAGTTCTGCTCCAGCCACTCGTTGCCTGATGTGCAAGAGCACATCAAAGATGTGCCAAGGAACCACTCGTACAAGCACGAGGAGGGCTACGGCATGGACGATTCCCATTGCGTTGTCTCGGACAGCGAAGGTAACAGCTACCCGTGGTGGTGAGCACCCAGAGCATGGCGCTTCCCCGGGGCATGCTCGTCTGCAGAGACACTCTCACGGCCTCAGTTTGCTTGACACGTGCCTTCCTCCCCCCTTTCCAGTCCTTGTCCGGGTGTTTGATGTTCGCCGGCGCTGCCCGGTGCTTGCGCGGTGCCCCACCCCGTCCCTGCCGGCGCGGGCTGTCCCCTGTGTGTGTCACGAGCTGCTTGCCTTCTCCTGCCTCATTGCATGGCTTCAGCCCGGGCTGCGTTCCCGCCTGCGGAGCGAGAGATTGACTGTGGTTTGTTTTTGGTTTCTGAAGCCTATCATTTGGGTCAGGAGGAGACAGACTGGTTTGATAAGCCCAGGGAGGTGCGGTCGGAGCGGGTAAGGCACTACGGCGGCCACTCTTCCTCGCAGAAGAGACCCCCGGCTAAGCACACCTACCACGACTACGACGAGCTGCCCGACGAGGACCCGTGGCAGCACGACGACTACCCCCAGCACCGCGAGCACCGGCACCACGGCGACTACGGGCGCCACGCTGCCTCCTCCCGCCACGACGAGCAGCCGCGCCGCTCGGCCAAGCAGCACCCGCGGGATCCCGGCCGCCACGAGCCCCGCGGCCACGCGCCGCCGGCCACCACCAAGAAGGCACAGCAGCCCGAGACCCGCAGCACGGCACCGTACGGCCCCAGCGCCTCTGAGTACGCCCCGCCGTCACGCTCTGCCACGCACCACCACGGTGCCGAGCCCCAGAAGACACCGAAGACGCTGCAGCCGCACGGGGCACCTGCCCCAGCGCAGAAGCCAGAGGCTCCGACGGCCGCGCAGCAGCCGGCGGGCAGGCAGCAGCAGGCTGGGCAGCAGGCAGCGCGGCAGCAGCCGGCGGCGAGGCAGGCTGCCCAGCCGGCGGGCTCGGCACAGCCCAGGACACAGGGACCCGCCTCGTCCCGGCCACCACAGCAGCAGCCGGGGACAGGCCAGGCTGCGGGGAAGGCACCGGCCGCACCGCACGCGCAGCCGGGTGGGCACCCGGGGCCACAGGTGAGTATGGGCACGGCTGGGTCTGCTGCAAGCCCCTGCTGCAGCCGGGGAGCTAGCAGGGGAAGGGTTGGGGACCAAAAGGGGACCCATATGTGCGTGTCCATGCAGGTGCCACCCCAGATGGCACCCTTCGGGAGGGTGCACAGCCCTGCGCCACTGCCTCTTCTGGGGCTGTGGGGCCACTTCCCCGCAGCACTTTGCGTTTTTTTCCCCGGGGAGCAGTACACGGGCACTGCCACAGCAAGCCCTGGATCACGTCCCACCCACCCGGACCACCCTAAAGGGTGCTCTGCTCTGCCGTCCCGGCTGGGAGGGTGAGAGCCTGAAGGCATTTTCTGCCTCACAGCAGAAAGCGGAGCAGACGGACGCGTCCAAACCCGCGGTGAAGGTGCCGCAGCAGCCGGGGAGAGCGCCCACGGCTCAGCCCCCAGGAGCAGCAGGTCAGTGCGCCCCGAGGCACAGGGCTGGCCCCCGTGCTACCTGGCTGTCCCCCCCACGGGGCCTCTCCCTGCTAACAGCAGCCTCCTTTGTCCCCCAGCAGACAGCAAGGTTGGGCCGAGAGCAGCCGGGCCCCGTGGCCCCGCCAGCACAGGCACAGGGCAGCCTGGGGTGGAAGGAGAGAGCGTTTTCTCCAAAATCCTGCCGGGAGGGGCAGCAGAACAAGCAGGCAAACTGACTGAAGGTAAGGGTGCACCCCGCAGACGGCGATGCACTGGGATGGGGTCAGGCACCACAGGGGTGGCCGGGAGCCTCCATCGGGATGCGCCAGCATCACAGCCCGATGGCTTTGGTTTGGGGTCTGGGCATGGGATGCATCAGGACGCTTCCATCCTCACGCTTCTCCGGCTTCCCCGCAGCGGTGTCAGCTTTTGGCAAGAAATTCACTTCGTTCTGGTGAGAACGGCACAAGGTGAGTTGAGCGGCGCCGATGCCGCGCCCCGGTGCGTCCCTGCCCTGCCGTGCCCTGACGCCCTCCCGCCGCAGGAGCTGGGGAAGCGAGTGGAGACCGAGTCGTTGCAGCGGAAAAACCTATGAAGAAGCCAGCGGCCTCAGCACACGGCGCCAGACTCTGGGTATAACGGTGAGTCGCCCCCCAGTGCCATCCCCAGCTCCGCACCAGGAGCTGCTCCAGATGCTCCAGCCCTTCGTGGTGTGGTGCCCCCATCACCTCCTGTCGCCCGGCCAGGTGGCAGCATCCCCATCCCCTCCCTGACCCCTCTCCCTCTGTCTCTCAGCAGCTTTTGAAAGCAGGGTGACCCCCTGGGTGCTGGACCTCACGCAGCAGACGGCGGCGAGCAGCTCCGGCGCGGCACGCGTAGGGGGGACCCCCGCTTGCCCAGGGGCCGTGCCGGGACCCGCGGCCCTTTCTCAAGATTATACACAGAGTTGCTCCCTCCGAACCCCAGCTCTGGCATCTTCATAGGTTTTTCCCCTCCGCACGAGCCGAGGGCCACCTTTCCGTCCCCTCTGTCCTGCCGGCCCCTTGGCCCCCCTGCACTGCAGCCTGCTCCCCCCCCAGGGAGTCGGCGCGCCCCGTTAGGACCTAACACTGTTTCACTACCGAAATACGAGGCCATAGGACTCTGACAGGCAGCGCAGACGCGGGCTGGCCTTTGCCGACGCCGGGCGCTGCCCTGAAGCCATTCGAAGCATTCAAAGGGCCACGCTTGCCCTCGCCACGCAGCCGGCGCGCCCCGCTGCCGGGCACCCCTTTTCTTTGAAGAACAGCCTTAATCATCCCACTTTGAGTTCTGTGTATACCTCATCTGCACCGGGGGGGGGGAAACGGGGTGTTGTCGGGGAGGGGGGGGGGAACGGGCTTTTTATTTTTCCATCTTTTTGTTTTTTTGGGTTCATTTCATTGATTTATGTTTTTTTATTATTTGACTTTATACCAAATCCTCTTCCCTCTTTGCTTTGTGCGATGAGTTAGCACATGGGCTGTTGTTTGTAGAAGCAATAGAGTGCAGGAGGCCACAACAAGAGCACAATCCACCGAAGACGATCAGGAGAGCTTCGCCTCTGCCGATATCCTTCCTCTTACTGTGCAATTCAAGTCCTTCTTAAGCCATTACGCGGGGGCCCGCTGGGACCGGCGGAGGGGTCCCCACCACCGGGAGATGCCCGCGGCGTGCCCGGCCGCCCCGCTCCTCGCCCCCCCGTCCCGCCGGCCCCGGTGCCCCGCGCACCCCGTCCCGTGTTCTATGCAACGAAACACCACGGCTCCGGAACGAGCCCCGTCGACAGCCGAGAGCTCCAGCGTCACGTGCAAGGGCGTCACCGCTACACCGGGTCCCCCCCGTCCCCCCCCAGCTCCAGCCGCAGCCCGTGGCATGCTCGCCCCGCCGCAGGGCCGCCGCCGCGCCCGTCCCGTCCCGTCGCAGAGCATGGCTTCGCTGCTTCTCCGCACGCTCCCCGACAGCACTCGCTCTATCTTCGCCTGGACTCTTTATTTATTTTTTTATTATTATTATTATTATTTTGATTTTTTTGTGTGTTTTTTTTTTTTTTGTAAATTATTATTTCAAACGGTCGTCGGCCTCCCTCCTCCATCGGCTCCTCGCGGTGTGGGATGCAGAGGACCTGGCCGCCCTAAAGGGGCCTGGGGGGCCGCAGCTCCCCCCGGCCCGGCGCTGTAAATACCTGTACAGTGTGTAACCGGCACCGGGACCCCCCCGGCCCCCCCCAGCACACCTCCAGCCGCCCACCCGGGGCTGGGGGGCCCCTTTTTGGGGGCGGGGGGTGCTGGGGGGCCGCGTGCCCCCCCCCCCGTGACGGTGTGCGTGTGTGCCGTGCCCTGTGAGCCCCGTCGTGCCCCCCCCCGTGCCGCCGCCGTGTCGTGACCGCGTACCACGAGTCGCCCCCCCCCCCCACCACCACCCCCACCCCCCCCAGGTGTTTCTGTGGGAACGGAATAAAACAACGCGGACTTGGTCTGAACCCGCCTCCGCCTCGTGCCTGCCCCGGGGGGTTTGGGGTTTTTTTTTTGGGGGGGGTTGGGGTCGGGGTTGGGGTCTCCCCCCCCCTCCTCCGGTAGCGCCCCCCCCGCGCCGCCAGGGGGCGCCGTAACGCGGCCGGGGGGGCCCCGCCCCGCCCCGCCCCCCGGAAGCGGCGCCGCCCCCCCCCCGAGGCCGCGAGATGGAGCCGGTGGTGAGGGGCTGGGGGGGGGGGAGGTGACGTCACCGGGGGGCCCGGCCCGGCCCGGCCCGCGCGCGTCCCCGGCGCTGCCCCCCCCCCCCCAGAGCCCCCCCCCGTGCCCGGAGCCCCCCCGGTGCCTGCGCGGGCCCCGCAGGTGCCCCCCCCCATGTGTCCCGGGACCCCCATAGGAGCCCCCCGTGTGCCCTGGGACCCCCATAGCCCCCCCATAGCCCTGGTAGCCCCCCCCTCCATGGCCTCTGGTACCCCCATAGCCCCCCCATGTGCCCTGGGACCCCAGAAGCCCCCCCCATGTCCCCTGGTACCCCAATAACTGCCCCCCATGTCCCCTAGTACCCCTATAGCCCCCCCCCATGTGCCCTGGGACCCTGGTAGCCCCCTCCCCATATCCCATGGTACCCTGATAGCCCCCCCCCATGTCCCCTGGTACCCCCATAGCCCCTAGCCCCCCCCCATGTGCCCTGGTACCCCTATAACTCCCCCATGTGCCCTGGTACTCCAATAGCACCCCCCCATGTCCCCTGGTACCCCGATAGGAGCCCCCCGTGTCCCCTGGTACCCCAATAGCACCCCCCATAAGCCCTGGTATCCCAATAACTGCCCCCCAGGTGCCCTGGTACCCTTATAACCCCCCTCCCATGTGCCCCGGTACCCCAATAGTACCCCCCCATGTCCCCTGGTACCCCCATAGCAGCCCCCCATACACCCTGCTACCCCAATAACTGCCCCCCACATACCCTGGCACCCCCAGAATCCCCCCCCCTACACCCTGGTCCCCCAGCCTTGCCCCATGCCCCTGGTCCCAGCCCCATGCCCTGCAGCCAGCCCGCCGGTCCCGCAGGTGCTGCCCAGCCTGGAGGAGGTCGCGGGGCTGTACCGGGAGCTGAGCCAGCACCCGGGGCTCAGCACCGCCTGCCTGGGCCCAGACGTCACCACGCAGTACGGGGGCAAGTACTGCAGCCTCTACACCGGTACGGGGATGGGGACGGGGCGGGGGGCACGCGGGGCGCCGTGGGTGCTCACCCCGTCCCCTTGTCCCCGCGCAGAGTGGTCGCAGCGGGACCTGGCGCGGGCCGAGACCATCAAGTCGTGCCGGCAGTACCTCGTCTTCCACGACGGCGCCTCCATCGTCTACGCGGGGCCCGCCGGCACCTGCTGCGAGATCAAGGACGAGTGCGTCCCCACCCGTGCCCTGCGTCCCCGCACCGCCGGGGCCGTGGGGCTGACGTGGGGACGTGGGGGCCTTCCCGCAGGCTGCTGAGCTGCGAGTCCCCCAGCGGGGCGCTGAAGGCCGTCCTGCGCAAGGCCGCCGGCAAGGAGAAGGAGAAGGAGAAGCAGTTCCTGGAGGTGAGCTGGGGTGCAAGCGGGATGCAGCAGGGAAGGGGCAGGGGGCTCGGGCTGCCCCCACCCCGTGCCTGCGCCCCCAGGTGTGGGATCAGAACCGCAAGGTGAAGAGCATCGACCTGACGGCGCTGGACAAGCACGGCAGCATCTATGATGACGGTGAGGGATGAGGGCTGGGGTGGCCCTGGGGGACCCCGGGGACAGGGCGGCTGGTGCCTGAGCCTCCCCGCAGACCAGTTCGGCTGCCTGGCCTGGTCGCACTCGGAGACCCACCTGCTCTACGTGGCGGAGAAGAAGCGCCCCAAGGCCGAGTCCTTCTTCCAGAGCAAAGCGCCCGAGCTGGACTGCTCCACTGATGAGGACCTGGAGCGCCCCGAGAAGCCGGACGCGCCCCTCAAGGTGGGTCCCCGACACCCCCGGGGTGACGGCTCCGTGCCCCGCGGGTGGCACTGACAGGGCTGTGCCGCAGGGCGAGCAGTTCGTGTACCGCGAGGACTGGGGGGAGACGCTGAGCACCTGCAGCGTCCCCGTGCTCTGCGTGCTGGACATCGAGGGCAGCAGCGTCTCGGTGCTGGAGGGCGTCCCTGAGCACGTCTCCCCCGGCCAGGTCAGGATGGGGGACAGCGGGGACGGGGGAGGTGGTGGGAAATGGGGTGACACCGTCACTGAGCGGCGCCGTCTCCCTGCGGGCAGGCCTTCTGGTCCCCAGAAGACACCGGCGTGGTGTTCGTGGGCTGGTGGCACGAGCCCTTCCGCCTGGGGCTGCGGCACTGCACCAACCGCCGGTGAGTGCCGGTCCTCCCCGGGCACCCCAAACCCCCGGGGGACCCCCAGCCCACCCCGCAGTGACGGTCCCCCTCTCCCCGGCAGCTCGGCACTCTTCTACGTGGACCTGACGGGTGGGGATTGTGGTGAGTGGCTCTCCCCCAGCCCCCAGCGGTGCCCAGGCCCCCTGCACCCTCTCAGCGTCCCCTCGTCCCCTTGCAGAGCTGCTCTCGGATGACACCAGGGCCGTGTGGTCCCCGCGGCTCAGCCCCGACCGCTGCCGCATCGCCTACCTGGAGAACAGCGCCCTGGGGCCCCACCAGCAGTGCAGCCGCCTCCTCATGGTGAGCAGCGGGGCCCCAAAACGCACCCAGGGGGTTTCAGAGGGGGCTGGTGGGCAGGATGGGACCCGACAAAGCCCCCCCGGCCCGTGTGTCCCGCAGTACGACTGGTACACCGAGCAGACCCGCACCGTGCTGGAGGCCGTGCCGCGGCAGGCGTGGGGTGAGTACGGCCCCGCGGGGAGGTCTGGGGAGATGGAGTGCAGGGGGTGCTGAGCCACGACGCTCCCCTCGCAGGCAGCTTCCCCGGCATCTACTGCAGCGCCCTGCCGGCGCTCTGCTGGGCGGCCGACAGCCGGAGGCTTGTGCTGGACACGGCCCAGCGCAGCCAGCAGGTAAGGGGCCACGGGGCCGCGGGGACACGTGGCGGGGCTGTGGCGGTGCCCGGCTGGACTCTGCCCTCCTGCCCCTAGGACGTGTTTGTGGTGGACACACAGACGGGTGCCACGACCTCTCTGACAGCCGGTGAGTGCCGTGCCGTGCTGTGCCGTGCCGCGCCGGGGCTGGGGCTGGTCCTGCCTGCAGGTCTGAGCCTCCCGTCCTCCCCAGGTGCACCCCAGGGGAGCTGGTCTGTCCTCACCATCGACCGGGACCTCCTAGTGGCCAAGTTCTCCACCCCCAGCTGCCCCCCCACGCTGGTACGGTGATGTCCCCGTCCCCACAGTGACCCCCAGCCCCCCGGACGCTGGCACTGAAGCTTCTCCCCACGCAGAGAGTCGCTGTCCTGCCCAGCGCGGGCCAGGAGGCGCAGGTGCAGTGGGTGTGCCTGCAGGACGCACCCCCCGTGCCCAGCATCAGCTGGAGCATCCGCACCCTGCAGCCCCCCCCGGAGCAGGAGAACCCCCAGTACGGTGAGCACCGGAGGCAGCAGGGCTCTCACCCATCCCTGCTGAGCCCTGACCCTGCCTCCACCACTCCCACAGGGGGCCTGGACTTCGATGCCATCCTGCTGCGCCCGAGCGAGGGTCCCACTGCCCAGAAGCCCCCCCTGGTCGTGATGCCCCATGGTGAGAGCTCGCCCCCCAACCCCCCCGCAGCGCTGGCTGTGTCTGCGCGGTGTTACCCCGCTGCCTGCCCCTCGCAGGGGGACCCCACACCGTCTTCTCTGCCGGGTGGATGCTGTACCCAGCCGTGCTGTGCCGCGTGGGCTTCGCCGTGCTGCTGGGTGAGTGCGGGGGGGTTGTTGGGGCACGGCACCCCTGCAGTGCCCGCAGGGTCCGGGGCGGGGGGCAGGAGGTTTCTGACACCGTCTCGCCCAGTGAATTACCGCGGCTCGCTGGGCTTCGGCCAGGATAGCGTGAACTCCCTGCCAGGCAACGTGGGCACGCAGGACGTGCGGGACGTGCAGGTACGGTGCCGGCAGACGTGCGAGCCCCCCGGCCCTGTGGGCGCCCCCAGGGAGGGAGATCCGGGTGCGGGCACGTCCCCACCCCTATGCCTGTCCCCTACGGGCGCAGCTCTGCGTGGAGCGGGTGCTGCAGGAGGAGCTGCTGGACTCCAGCCGGGTGGCCCTGGTGGGCGGCTCGCACGGGGGCTTCCTGGCGTGCCACCTCATCGGGCAGTTCCCCGACACCTACCACGCCTGCGTGGTCCGCAACCCCGTGGTGAACATCGCCTCCATGGCCACCACCACCGACATCCCCGACTGGTGAGTGCTGCGCCCCCCGGCTCCCCCCGACCCCGGCCCTGCACGTGCCCCCCCTGCCTCTCGCCCGCAGGTGCCTGACGGAGACGGGGCTGCCCTACGTGCCGGCTGCCCTGCCGGACCCAGCGCAGTGGGCGGAGATGCTGCAGAAGTCACCCATACGCTACGTTGACCGGGTACAGCCCCATCCCTGTCCTCGTCCCCGTCCCCTGCACCCACCCGTGGCAGTGCTGCTGAGCCGTGCCCCCCGCAGGTCCGCACGCCCGTGCTGCTGATGCTGGGGGAGGACGACCTCCGTGTGCCCCCCAAGCAGGGGCTGGAGTATTACCGTGCCCTGAAGACCAGGGGTGTCCCCACGCGGTGAGTAGGGGCTGGGTGCTGGGGAGCGGGCTGCGGGCACGGCGCTAACCCCGCTCTGCCCTGCAGGCTGCTCTGGTACCCAGGGAACAACCACGCGCTGGCCGGCGTCGAGGCTGAAGCCGACGGCTTCATGAACATCGTGCAGTGGCTGCTGGAGCACTTGCGGTGCTGAGAGGCCCCCGGCACTGTCACTCCCCAATAAACGGTGTAGCTCAGCACTGGGCTTGTCCGTGATGGTGCTGCGATCGCCGGTCACGCCGCAGAGGGTGGAGATGTCCCGCTGCCAGCACCCAGCACCCCGCAGTCCCCCCGGGTGCGCACAAGGCAGCGGGTCTGGCACTGCCCCCAGCCGGGCGGCCTGCACATGCCTTGGCACCCTGCCCCGCTGTGGAGCCGCAGACGGCGGCGGCCCAGCACGGCGGCGGAGCGGCCCCATGGCCTCGGGGAGTCTGTGGGGCACGGAAAGCCCGGGGGAGCCGGCAGAGGGGCTGCAGAGCCACCCCGGCTCCTGCTACCAGGAGCTCAGCCGCTTCCCTGCCATCACCCGCGCCGCGCTGGGTGCCGCAGGGGGGGGCCAGGCCTTCCTCCTCTACACCGGTGAGTTGGGGCTCGCGCGCCCCCGGCGCTCTCGGCACAGGCAGGCACTGACGTCCCCGTCCCACAGAGTGCAGCCAGCCCGACCTGCGCCGCCGGCGGCTCCTGCGGTTCAGCCGGCACTACAGCCTGCAGCGTGCAGACGGCGGCCTCACTGCCAGCCGGGCAGCGCTCAGCGCCGAGATCCGCCACCAGTAGGGCTCGCGGCTGGGCTTCGGGACGGGACGGGACGGGGCGGTGCGGCCGTGCCCCCGCTGCAGCCTCCCTGCCGCCCGCAGGCTTCTCAGCCAGGACTCGCCGTCGGGGCAGCGCCGCGCCGTGCTCGCCCGCTGCCCGCTGCAGGGCCACGAGGTGCTGGAGGTAACGCGGGTGCCCAGGGCTGGCTGGGGAGGGGAGGTGGGTGCTGCGGGTACGGCGTGCCCGTGCTCAGCCCCCCCCCTCGCCCAGGTGTGGGACGGAGGTGGGCGCAGCCACGGCGTGGACCTGACAGCGCTGGGGAAGCACGGCAGGGTCTACACAGAGGGTAGGGCCCCCTCCCGAAATACTCCCAGGGTGCAGGTGAGGGTGGCACGGCTGGTGGCCCCGCTGGCTGCGCCCGTGCCACGCTGGGCTTTGGCACCCTGTCCCCACACCAGGGCCCTTCGCCTGCCTGGCCTGGTCCCGCTCGGAGACGCGGCTGCTCTATGTGGCTGAGAGGAGCCAGCCCAGGCCACCAAAACCCAGCCCGTGGCTTGTGCCAGGGGCAGCCGGGCCGGCAGAGGAGGAGGAGGAGGAGGTGGGTGGTGAGCTTCCCGTGAGCGTGCCACTTGCGTGGTGAGCGTGCCAGTGACCACACCACACCGTGAGCAGGGCGAGCAGTTTGTGTACCGCGAGGACTGGGGGGAGGCACTGAGCACCTGCAGCGTCCCCGTGCTCTGCGTGCTGGACATCGAGGGCAGCAGCGTCTCGGTGCTGGAGGGTGTCCCCGAGCACGTCTCCCCTGGCCAGGTCAGGATGGGGACGGGGGGCAGAGCCCTGGGGTCAGTGGGAATGCCCCGTGGCTCCGGCACGAGCCCAGCTCTCACGCAGGCTCTGTGGTCCCCGGACGACACCGGCGTGGTGTTCGTGGGCTGGTGGCACGAGCCCTTCCGCCTGGGGCTGAGCGCCTGCTCCAACAGGAGGTGAGCCCCCCGGTGTGACCGTGCTGCCCGCCCTGTGCCAGCCCGGTGAGGGCTGACGTAGCCACGGAGCTCTGACAGCCACTGCTCCTCCCCAGGTCAGGCATTTTCCATTTGGAAGTGGCCAGCAGGTGCTGTGGTGAGCGCTGGGGACCCCAGGGTGCCCCCGGTCCCCGGTGTCCCCGTGGCACTGACCCCGCTGCCCACAGAGCTGCTGTCGGCCCAGCCCCGTGCCGCCTGCTCGCCCCGGCTGAGCCCCGACGGCCGGTGCCTGCTTTACCTGGAGGGGGCCGTGGGAGGGCCCCACCGGCAGTGCCTGCAGCTGCAGATGGTGAGGGGGCTGCACGTGCTGGGCCGCCCCTCCCAGTTGGGAAGGAGCGGTCCCAAAAATCCCTCTCGGTCCCCAAATCCCCCGTGCCTCAGTTTCCCCGTCGGGGCTTGGCTCTCCCCAGCTCACCTGGCAGACGCGGCAGACGGTGACGGTGCTTGACGTGGTGCAGGAGCCCACGGGCGGTGAGAGCCACGCAGCCAGCGGGGCTGGGTGCTGCTGGGGGGTCAGATTCCCCCCCCGATGCCGGGGCCACCACCCCTGCTCACCAGTGCCCTGCCCTGCTCGCAGCCTTCACCGGGATCTACGCCACGGAGCTGCCGCCGCGGTGCTGGGCAGCCGACAGCCGGCGAGCCCTGCTGGGCACCCCGCAGCGCAGCCGCACGGTGAGCTGGGGGACGGGGACAGAGCAGGGCTGCGACACGGCCCCCGTGGTGAGCTGGGATCCCGCGCTCTGTCCCCTCGCAGGACCTGCTGCTGGTGGACACGGAGGCAGCCACTGTCACCAACCTCACTGCCGGTACGCTGCGCCTGGCTGCTGGCGGCGCGCTGGCAAGTCAAAGTGAGCCCCGGCGCCCATCGGGGTGCTGCTGTCTGCAGGGTCACCCGAAGGGTGCTGGGAGCTGCTCACCATCCAGTGGGACCTGCTGGTAGCCACCTGCTCGGCCCCACACCGCCCACCCCGCCTGGTGAGCAGCGCCGTGGCACGGCACCATGCGCGGTGCCCGTGACACCTTGCCGAGGGAAAGGGGTGCCCCGGTGCCACTCAGCGCCCGTCCCCAGGTCGTGGCAGAGCTGCCACCGTTGGGTCAGGAGCTGTCCCTGTGCTGGGTGACAGTGGAGGACGCCCCAACGGTGCCCGGCATCACCTGGAAAACCCTGATGGTTCGGCCTCCCTGCGGTGGGCAGAGCTCTGCTCCGCGCGGTGAGCGCCCAGGGGCCCCCAAGCACCCGGGTGCTACTGGGAGCTGGGGGCCCTTGGGTGAAGGGGGGTGGGAAGGGTCTGGGGGCACTGGGTACGCAGGGCAGCGGGGGCTGAGCAGGGCCCCTTCCTCGGTGCAGGCACCCAGCCCTTCGAGGCGCTGCTGCTGAGCCCGCCGGGCAGCAAGGCACCGCACCCCCTCGTTGTGTGCCCCCACGGTGAGTGAGGGGGCAGCGGGGACACCCCTGCGCTGCTGGTGGCACCCCAAGTGATGTCCCCGCTGTCCCCAGGTGGCCCTCACGCCGTCTTCGATGCCCGCTGGCGCCCGAGCATGGCTGCACTGTGCCACCTGGGGTTTGCCGTGCTCCTGGGTGAGTGCTGGGGACCCCGGCGCCGGGTGTCCCCCGTGCCACGCTGGGGATGTGGCACCCCACAAACGCTCTCTCCCCAGTGAACTACCGCGGCTCCCTGGGCTTCGGGCAGGCCAGCATCGAGTCACTGCTGTCCCGCGTGGGTGAGCAGGATGTGGTAGACACACAGGTCAGGGGGGCGCTGGGACGGGGTGCAGGGGGTGCTGTCGGGGTGGGGTGCTGACCGTGGGGTGCCCCACGCCCGCAGCTGGCAGTGGAGCAGGCGCTGCACAGCGAGCCCCTCGACTCACGCCGCCTGGCCCTGCTCGCCGGCTCCCACGGAGCCTTCATCGCCTTCCACCTCCTCGCCCGTGAGCCCAAGCGCTACCAGGCGTGCGCCCTGCGCAACCCCGTCTCCAACCTGCCCGCCCTGCTGGGCACCTCTGACATCCCCGACTGGTGAGGCTCGCCCACCCCACGCCGTGCTGCATCGCTCCGTGCCCTGGGCACCACACCACCCCCCCGCCTCCCTCCCGCAGGCGCTACGTGTCCCTGGGGCTGCCCTACTCCTTCGAGCGGGTGCCCCGTGCCGAGGACGTAGCCACCATGCTGCAGCGCTCGCCCATTGCCCAGGCGCACCGGGTATGGCACAGGGGGATGGACGTGGGGGGGCCAGGGCTGGGGGCTGAGCACCCACCGCTGCTCGTGCCGCAGGTACAGACGCCGGTGCTGCTGTGCGTGGGTGCCCGGGACCGGCGGGTCAGCCCCACGCAGGCGCTGGAGCTGTACCGGGTGCTGAGGGCCAGGGGGGTGCCGGCACGGTGAGTGGGGCAAAGGGGTCGGGGGGAGCAGGCAGGGAGCCCTGGGGCACCGGCTGAGCATCCCCTGCCCACCCCCAGGCTGCTGTGGTACCCGGAGGGTGGCCACGCGCTGGCAGGCACAGAGACAGAGGCTGATGTTTTTGGGAACTGTGCCCGCTGGTTCCTCCAACACCTGAGACAGCCCCAGCACAGCCCCTAGAACCTGTGGTGGCCTTGGAGTGCCCGGGGGTCCTGGGGATGGCACCGGGACCAGAGGAGAGCGGAGCAAGTGACGGCACAGGATGGAAATGGGGATGTGGGCTTGCCTCTAAATAAACGTGTGCCACCTGGTGCAGTGCTGTCCTGTGCATCTTGGCCCCGCTGCAACACAGACAGAGGCTGGCTCCACTCCCTTTATTGGCATCGGGGGGGCAGGCAGGGGGGTGCCACCCCTCCAGCCGCCCGCAGCCCGGCTCAGACCATCTTCATGACCTTGTGGATCCAGTCGACGTAGAGCGAGACGCGGATGAAGAGGGCGGGCTGGTCGGTGCGGGCGCAGACGCGGGACGGGGTGATCACCCCCTCCAGCACCCAGCAGTCGGCGGTCAGGCAGGCCAGGGGCCCTCCGTAATCTCCCTGCGGGGCCAAAAGAGTGCCGTGACCCCCATCCCGGGGGGTGGCCCCGAGCCCCCCTGGCCCCGCTCACCTCGCAGGCGCCCACGCCGGTGCGCAGCGGGGCGGTGCACAGCTCGCTCTCCTTCAGGCGCCCACGCAGCGCCGCCTGGCACTCGCCGTGGGCCAGCACGGGCAACTGGGCCACGTTCAGCACGCGGCTGTCGGCCGTGCCTGCAGGGTGCCAGCCCCCGGGGTGGTGGCGGGGGGTGGCACGGAAGGGGGAGGGTGTGAGAAGGGGGTGTCATGGGATGGGCAGGGGGAGGCTGCGGGCAGGGGGATGCCGTGGCCGGGGCTGCCCATGTCAGGTACCTCTGGTTTCCCCCCAGCCGGCGATCTCGCAGATGGTGCCCGCGGGCACGACGTAGCGCTCGGGCGGCAGGCAGATCAGGGCCACGCGCTTGTTCAGCACGGCCGGCCTGCGGAGGGACACGGGGGGCGTAGGTGACGTGGTGCCAGTGCCAACAGTGCCAGGGCATGGGGCTCGGCTGCTCACCTCGCCAGCTTCAGCAGCACCAGGTGGGACTCAGAGGGACCGCAGAAGATGCGCACGATGGGGATGGCCTGCAGGTCGGGGTCTGCAGGGCCGGGGTCCTTGAACAGCAGCCCCAGGTGCACCTCGTAGCCCGACAGGTCCGCGTCGCTGCAGGACGGGGACATCAGGGCACGGCGGCACCCGGTGCCTTGCGTGCTGTCCCCATGCTCACCAGGAGGAGAAGCACTGGCGGATGCTGATCACCCACTGCTCCTTCACCAGGGACCCGCCGCAGAAGTGCACGCCGGCCCTGCAGGCACTGGCATGAGAGGGGGCAGCTCGGGGGGGCACCCGGCTGGTGGCGCAGCGGTGCTGGCACGCGGGGCGCCCGCTCACCGGTTGCGGATGCTGACGGTCCACGGCGAGTTGCCGGGCTGCCCGCCCACAATGCGCCCCTTGAGCTGCAGCCTCTCGTCCCGCCGGCCGCACTGCTCGAACGTCACTGCCTCTGCGCACACGGCAGGCGTCAGCCGGTGGTGTCCGCGCCTGCCGCGTGGCACCCGGCGTCCCCCCGTCCCTACCCGTGCTCTCCAGGATGGACGGCACCGCGTTGCCGGCTGCGGAGAGAACAGCAAGGGGGTGGCTGCAGCAGGGTGGCCACAAGCACGCCGCGGGGCAGCTGGGGTTCAGCAGGGCCGGGGCTCACAGCAGGGCTTGATGGCGCAGTAGTCAAAGGGCATGCGGGGGTCCATGGTGTAGCACCAGGGGCCGTGGCTGTCGTTGTCGGGGTTGCGGCAGTAGTTCTCCTCCAGGTGGGCCTCAGGGTGCGTGGCGGGAGAGATCCTGCCGGGAGGGAGTCGCCACCTCTGTCCCCGTCCCCGTGGCCGTGCCGCAGCCCCCGGGAGGCTCCTGCACACACTCACTGGGGCACGTGGGGTGTCTGGGCGTCCCAGCGCTGGCACGTGATGCCCTTGCGCGTCTTGCTGACGTGGCCACGGTACGTCTCGCCGCGGCCGTGGTAGCACTCTGGGGGCAGGCAGGGAGCACCCTGTCACAGGCAGGCACCCTGACGGGGGCACCCCCACGCCCAGGGCAGCGGGGCTCACCCTGAGCACCCAGCTCGTCGTCGCAGCGGCGGATGTGGAAGCAGAAGGCAACGCGGACGCTGGGGCGGGTGGTGAAGCACCACGGCGCCTCCGAGCCGTCGGGGTTGCGGCAGTAGTTCTCCTGCAGGTCCCTGGCAGAGCAGCCAGCTGCGTGCCCGGGCCCGTGGGCACTGCCCACGGCCACCCCGTCCTGCCCCGCCACACCTACTTGCACGGGTACTTGTCGGGCACAAAGTGGTGCCGGTGCGGTGCCTGGGCGTCCCAGCGCTGGCACGGGATGCCCGACACGGTGACGTTCACCCGGCCCCGGTAGCCTTCGCCCTTCCCCCTGAAGCAGTTGGTGGTGACGTTGAGGGGCCGTGGACGCTTCTCTGCTTGTGTGGCCAGAGAACAGCGGGGTGAGGGTGGCAGCGAGGACAGCCGGCCCCGGCCCTGTGTGCCACCAGCGGGGACTTACTGCAGACGCGGATGCGGCAATACTCGCGCTCCCGCGCGGGGTCAACGGTGTAGCACCAGGGCTGCTCGGAGCCGTCCGGGTTGCGGCAGTAGTTGTCATCCAGACCCTTCTCGGGGTACCTGGGCGAGAGACGGGGAGCAGTGGGTGAGGGTGACAGGCGCTCCTTGTCAGCACCATGGCTGCGCGCCCCAGGGCCGGTACTTGTCGGGGTGGTAGGGGTGCTTGTGCGGGTGCTGCAGGTCCCAGCGCTGGCACTCGGTCCCTGACTCGGTGTGGTCCACGAAGCCCCGGTAATCCTCCCCGTTGCAGGTCATGCAGATGGCTGCCAACAGCGGGGGGGTGGCCTCAGCGGTGGCGGGTACAAGCGGCACGGGGCGTCCCCGGGGGCGCGGCGCTCACCATCCTGGCACTTCTTGATGCCGCAGCTCTGGTGCCGCACGCTGGGGTCCACGGTGTAACACCAGGGGCCCCGCTTGTCGCGGTCGGGGTTGCGGCAGTAGTTCTCCTCCAACCCATTGCGTGGGGACGGCAGGAACCTGTGCCACCCCCAGTCAGTGCCACCGCCCCAGCACCATCCCCACCGCCCCCGTGCTGCCCCCACCCCGCACCCACCGCCCCACGCCGCCCCGTCCCGCGTCCCACCACCCCATGCTGCCCAGGGCTGGTGCCCGCGGCCACTGGGGGGGTGCCGGGGGGCACGGTGGCACCTGTGGTCGTGCGGCGTGGTGGCCTGCCAGTGCTGGCAGCGCAGCCCCTTCTCCGTGGTGGCCCGCGTGCCGCGGTAGCTGATGCCGTCAGCCACGATGCAGTCCCGCAGGTAGTCTGGGCAGAGCCGGGCAGGGCGTCAGGGCCGGGCGGGCAGCGGGTGGCCCCACAGCGGGTGCCTGGCGTGCAGCCCCGGTGCCAGCCCCACCTTTCTTCTGGTACAGGTCGTAGTGGATGTTCTTCTGCAGCCGCACGCCGGGCGAGTGCTGCGTCCAGCGCAGCAGCTGGCACAGCTGGCTCTGCCGCTCGTGGTGGAAGGCCCTGCGAGGCGTGACAGCGGGGTGGCACCGGGGACACCGGGGACACCGGGGGGCACGGGGTTCACCCCATGGCGTGTCTCACCGGCAGGCCGGGCTGGTGGCACAGCGCTGGGCGCACTGCTCGGCCGGGCCCGGCTCGGGCGGTGGCGGTGCCTCGGGGGGCAGGGGCAGCAGCTCGGTGGCTCGCAGGCGCTGGAAGTCGTTAAGGGGCGAGCGGGAGCCTGGGGAGCGCGGCGGGAGCTGGGCACGGGGGGTACGGGGCCAGACGGGGGCAGGGGGCGAGCCTCGGGAGGTGGTCGCGGGGCCCCCCGGGGCTGCCTGGTCCCCGCTGTGCCCCCCGGCCCCGGCCCTACCTGAGCCCAGCGCCACGGCCACGGCCACGGCCAGCAGCACCCGCGGCACCGGCATGGCGCTGGCGGCGGGGGGCGGGGCCTGACGGTAGGGGGCGGGGCCTGGACGAAGGGGCGTGGCCTAGTGGAAGGGACGTGGCTTGGCGGAAGAGGGCGTGGCTTGGTGGATGGGGTGGGGCCTGTTGGGTGGGGCGGGGCCTAATGGTTGGGGGCGGAGCCTGTTGGGTGGGGGTGGAGCCTGTGGGGTGGGGCGTGGCTTGATTGTGGGGGCGTGGCCTGATGGTAGGGGCGTGGCCTGATGGATAGAGGCGTGGCCTGGTGACTATGGGGCGTGGTTGTGTTGGTGGGCGTGAACTGGTGGGGGCGTCGCTTGTTGGGGGCGTGGCCTGGTGCTCGGGGGCGTGTCCCGGCGGCAGGTGCGGGGCGGGGCTTGCGGCGGCGCCAAGAGGAAGCGGACGCGGCGAAAGGGGCGGGGCCTCGCGGGCCGGCCGCAGGGCGCGGGGAGCGGGGAGGAGGGGGGGGGGGGCGGTGCCGCGCGCGCGGCCAGGTGGGGCGGGGCCGCGAGGGGGCGTGGCGAGCGCGGGCGGCGGGCGCCGATTGGCCGCGGCGCGCTCGTGCCGCCGGTTGCCAGGCGCCGCCGGGCCCCGCCCCCAGGTCCGTGCCCGCGCCCGCGCGGGGTCGCGCTCGCGCCGCGCCGCCCGCTCCGTGCGCTGGGTGCGGGGCCGCTGGCGGCGGGGAGCGGCCACGGGGAGCGGCCGCGGGGCCCGGTGAGCACGGGGAGAGCCGGGGGGGGGAGGCGGGGAGGAGGTGGGGACGGAGCGGCCGGGCCTGGCCTCGCCTCGTTCCGCCGCCTCGGTGGCACCTGCCGCGCCGCCCTGCCCTTGGCCTACCGGGCGGGCCGGGCCTGGCGGCGGCGGCAGCGCCACGGAGGCGGCGGGGAGCGGGCGGCGGAACGGGCCCGGCGGGGGCAGGGCCTGCGGCTGGGCCTGGGCCTGCGCCTGGGTGCGCCCCCGCTGGGGCCGGGCCGGGGGTGCCGGGAGCTGCGTGCCCGGCCGTGGGGGGGGGGGCTCGGCCCGGCGGGGCTGACCTTGGGCTGCCGCCCCCCGCGGGGAGCCGGCCCCGGGGGGCTCCCGGCCGCCCCCCAGCAACAGGCGGCGGGGCCCGGCCCGGCTCTGGGCCGCACGGAGCCGCCCGGGGGCTGCTCGGGGCCCCCCGCTCGTTGTTCCCGGTGCCCGCCCCGGCGCTGCCCTGCCCTGGCTGCAGGGTGCTGTGCCAAACGGGGGGGCTGCTGCTGGCTGGGGGCGCCGAGCGGAGCCCCGCTGCCCCCCGCTCACGCCGTGCCCCGGTGCTGCGGGACCCCCAGCACCTTCCCCGGGCACCCGGCGCTGCCTGAACAGCCAGGTGCTGGTGCTCGGGGTGCCTGCTGCCTTACAAGCGCCCCTTTCTTTACGCTAGGTAGTAAATTCTGCACAAATCTTCTCCTTTCTCTGCCCGCTGTGCTGGGCTCGGCCGCCCCAGGAGACGGAGCTGGACCCTCGGCAGGTACGGCGAGCCCCCGTGCTCGTGCTGTGAAACACACAGCAGGAATGGGCTCAGACCCGACCTTATCCTCCAAACCGAACTCATCCTCCACAGGCTTTGGAGGAATCCTCGCGTGTCTCCAGCCCCAGCAGCAGGGGAGGGTGTCGGGGGCAGCACCGTGCCCTGCTCTGTGCCCATGGGAGCTGACAGCCACGGCTGTGAGGAGAGGGGCCTCAGTGCTTTGTGCTGCCCCCCAGCCCCCTGGCAGTGTGGCACGGCAGCAGGAGCGTTGTCTCGCTGCCTGTTCCACGTTTTGGGTTGAAATAAGGTGGGGGTTGTCCTGGAGGGGGTCAGCATGCTGTGCCAGCCCGGGGGGAGCTGCGGCCGGCCGCTTTCGGCGGTGACAGCCGTCCTCAAGTTTTGTTGCAGGGCTGATTCTGGATGGCTTGCGCCTTTCCTCCCGTGAGCTGAGGGCTGATACGGAGGAATTAATTCCGGTAATGATTAATTTGAACAAGGAAAATGCAAACTCAAAGTTCTCCTTGGGCAAGCAGTGGTTGTGTAAATAAATGTCTCTGGCATTCCTTGCGCTGCTCGTAGGCTGCCGGCCGATTGCTTCTGGGCTCTTGCTGGATCGGCGGGGAGGGAGGCTCCCTGAGCTCAGAGTACTTCAGCAGCAATTTGGGCAAAATACAGATAAACACAGTTGGGTTGACCCAGCATATCTGAGGTCTTGGTATGCTGCAAGTGTTTGTTCTTAGGATGTTTGTGCCGTCTGGAGAGCTGCGTACCTTAAACCTGATTCGCTGTGACCGTGTTTGAGCTGTGAAAAATCAAAGATCAGCCCCAAGAACCGGGGCTTTTAGGGCTTGTTCTGCGAGGGCGAGTAAGTTTGGCCAGACTGCCGAGGTGCTGCTGGAAGGGAAGATAACACCGTAACCTGCTGGAGTCATTCAGATGGGTGCGTTTCCTCTCCCAGTGCATGTCTCTATCTGCTATCTCCCTGCGCTTCCCAGCTGTCTTAAAGCTGTCCGTGGGTCAGTTTGCTGGATGGAGGCTCATCTTGCCAGCGGGGCTGGCGTTGTATATATTTGGTGTTACTGCCTTCTTTGTCACCGCCTCCCTCCCGAGCGTGCAGCTGGCCTGCTGGCACAGCGCTGCCCGGACAGCGGGGTGCCCAGGGGTGTCCCCCCTCTGCCCCTTGTGCCCAGCATGGGGGGCTTGCTCCTCCACGTCCTGCAGTTCCCTCTGTGCTCTGCGTGGCTGTCGGGGGCTCACCGAGGAGCCCGGCCTCGCTGCGGGTGGCTCGGGCTGGGCTGGGGGCACGCTCGCTGCTCCTGGAGGGGCGAGGTGCTCGTCCCACACACGCAGTGGCAGTGTGCTGTTTGCCGGTCTCCTTGCCGAGCTGAGCTTTTCTTTTTTCTCCCCCCACTCCCAGTTACCTTGCTGCGAGTTCCTCACCCGAATCGTGGCGTGGAAGGAGCTCTCAAACGCAGCAGGCCCAGCCTGGAGGAGCAGGAGGCAGAGGCATGGCCCTGGTGCTGGTGGGCTTGGGAACGGCAGCAGATCTTGTCTGAGTCCTGCAGGTGGACGCTGTTTAGTTTCTCTTTGGGGTTTTCTTTGGGAAAATTGCCTCCTGACCTCACCTGCCCTGTAAGTAGGCGTTCAGATGAAGGTTTCTGACGAGTTCTCCTCCTTCCTAACTCTTGTCTCGTGCTGTGGTCTTACTGCAGGGCTCAGCTGTGGCATTTGCCATCTCGGTGACCCTGAACGAGGCCGGTCTGTCTTTTCTAATCCACTTTCTGAGAAGGGTGCTGCTCATGGAGGGCTCTACGGGCAGCCTCAGAGACGTTTCGTGTCGGGCTCCTCAGAGCTCTCTAGCAGGTTGCTGGAGAAGCCTCTTCACCAGCGCTCAGCTTTGCAAATGCTGCTGGCGGGGACCTGACGGGCGGCATTCCTCCCTGCCTGCCCGGGGCTGCCGAGCACAGGAGAGGTTTCGGCTTACCCGCACAGCTCCAGGTCACGCTGGCGGAGAGCGTGTACAGGTGATGGATTCACGCTGCTGCTTTCAGGCACGTTTCTGGTTTTTTACGAACCAGGTTGTGCATGGAGGCTTGAGGAAGCTTGATCTCCCTTAAGGGTGGGAGTTGGCAGGTGGTGGCTGCGGTGAGAGTTGCCAGTGGCAGACACTGGTTGCTTGCTGTTGGTCCCAAGGGCTAGGGGTTGATTTGGGATGAGTTGGGTGAGGCTTGGTGATGGCCTGAGCCAGCGGTTTTCCACGTGAGCACTGAGTGGCAGCGGGTGATGTGACAGCCCCGTGCTGCAGTCACAGCTACAGGGGGTGGCACGGGGACCACCTGTGCGCTGGGTCCCTCGCTGGGGAGGGATGGCTCGCTTCCTTTCACCATTTTTTTTCATTTTCCTCATGCCAGGTCCTCCTTCAGACCCTTTGGGAAACGTTCCCCTTCCCAGAGCTCCCATCCTCCCCCAGAGAATTTCCTTGTGCCAAGGGCATCTTTGGGGTTTTTCTGTTACAGGGCTGGGTCTGGTAGGCAAAAGCAGTCCCTGTCCCTGCTGGGCAGTTGTTCAGGAGCCCGGGGTGCTGCTCAGACGCCTCCTTCATCAAAAGGGAAGTGTTTGCTCAGTCTGTTCAGCACAGCTGCTGTGCGCCCCCCATGAACTCACGCTGTAAAGCTATCCTCCAGCTGGGAGCTTCCTCTCCAGGAAGGAAAAGTTCCTTCAGGCCTTCTGTAAGTATGGCAGAGATTGAAATAACGGTGTAGGGACGTAACGTGGTGTCATTTTTAGCTGTGCTGTGGCTCTCGGGATCCCTCCAGGAAGCTGCCTCCCAGGTGTGGGGCAGGGAGGCAGAAAAACACCAGGGCTGCAGCATCCTTCCCTCCTGCTGCACGGCGGCGCCTGCTTTGTGGCATGCTGGAAAGCGTCATTTCGGCAACACAATCCTCCAAACAAGGCCCTGCTGGGCCAAAATTCCAACCTTCATGTGTGATGGGGGGGACTGAGCGCTCCTGGTGGTGTCCGTGATGCCCACGCTTTGTGTCCGTCCCCGTGCCAGCAGCCTCGTGCTGGCTGCTCCTTCAGGCAACGCTTCTCGTGTCTTTGAATAAAATTCGGTGTGGGTATCGGTTAGAGTTCAGCCTTCAGAGAAACAAGAGGTTTGATCTTGCGGGAGCGACAATTGCTGAGCAACAAATCCCCTTCAGAAAGTCCAGAGGAGGCCAAAGCAACGTGCTGGGCCGGTGCTGCGTGCGGAACCCCACCGGCCCTTGTTAGTAAAGTGTCTGGAAGAAAAGCGTAAGAACAGGACTTCAGAGCCCCACGGAAACTTGGTAACAAAGCTGACATGAGGAAGGGATTGGGCTGTTGGTGGCAATGCCCTAAGCTCGTGTATTGTGATCTGAAAGCGTTCGAGGAGGCAGCAGCGGTGCTGCGAGTGGTGCTGGTGATAAGCTGGGATGAGAGTTGTGTTTCTGCCTGCTTAACGGGGCCGAGTGCGGTACCTGCGGTTGTCACGGCTCGTCTAGGCGTGGGGAGGTTTGCTGAAAGGCCTGGATCGGGGTGGTCGAGAAGCAGCATCGCAGGCCCGTGGTTCAGTACCCACCCGCCTCTCGCTCCCACTGCCGGCACCGCAGCACCGCACGCCCCGAAGTGCTGGAAGCTGGGATCCTGCCCCTCCTCGTCCTTCTCCCTGCTGTGGTGGGACCAGGACGTGGCCAGTCCTTGGTCTGCGGGCTGGAGCCTTCCCCAGGGAGAGGCTGCAGCGCTGTCCTGCCGTCACAGGAAGAAGCTGTTTCCTGCAGGCCTGCCTGCTGGCGCTGTGCGCTTCGCCCCTGGCGTGACCGAGCTCCACATCCCCCAGCCCTGCTCCCTTCCCTCAGTCCTGGCCTCCTAAAGCCTCCCCTGGCGGTGCGTGGACGTGCAGCGAGCCGAGCCCTGAGCGTAGGTGAGCTGTTTTGCACCTTCTGCGGGCTCCTCGTGGTCTGATGAAAACCGCCGATGGGGTGCGTCGGGGGAGCCCTTGGTGCGGTTCTGCCCTGCCTGGTAAAGAAAAGCAGGACGGAGCAGCAGGCAGAGAGAGTCTGGGCTTGATTTTCCTGCAGCTGGGATAAGCTCAAGATGCTGCAGCCAGGGACAGCTCTGCCCAATCCCCGGTACGTCTCGGCTGCTGGTGCTTTGTGGTGGGTTGGGTGGCTTGGATCCTGCCGCAGGAGCAGCCCGCGGGAGCTCTGGGGGGGCAAGGGTAAGTGCAGGGCCCCAATTTTGGGTGCCTTTTGGACCCGTGCAGCGTGTGGCGTGCCTGCTCCAGCAGAGAGCCTGGGAAGAGCACTGTGAGTGCTCCAGTCGTGTCTTCTGCTTGTGTATAGGAATTCAGGTTGGCTTAGCTGAAGCCCAGGTCAGTGTTTTGGGGTGGAATTCTCCTTAATAGCTGCTTGAGCTGATGGGGACTCTGCCACGCGGGGCTGACACCCAGCACCGTAGGTTTGGGACCGGTGGTGTAGGGTCATGCTGAAGGCAGGAGGGTGCGTGGAGCTTGGAGCTGCTTGGGCACGTGGCGAGGTGTGCGAGTCCCAGCCAGTGAAGCCACCATGGTATCAGCTGAAGGCTTAGCCCAGCAGCACAACCCGATCCATGACTCCTGCTCGTGTCCCAGCACTTCGCTGTGTGCTCCCTTCAAAGCAAAGCCGCGTGTGAATAGAAGTTTGTAGGCACACTGGTCCCAGTTTCACACTGACAGTGCCCAGTTCCGTGCTGGGAGGGGAGGAGGACGTTTGGTGGCTGCTTCAGGAGTCGGTGCTTTGGGAAGCTTGAAGGTGTTCATCTCCCCGAGGAGACGGCGACGAGGATCAGCTGGAATAACTGGTGGCCCCTGTCCTGCTGGGCCCCTGTCCTGCAGGCCAGCTGCTTGCCTGCACCTTGCGTCTCCTCCACGGGAAGGAATGCCCTGTGTCAGCAGGGCCAGAGGCCCCCTTGTCTTCCCATGGGCTGTGTGGGGAGGAGGAGGCGTTTCAGCTCCTCTGGCCAGCTGGAGGTGGCACAGGGGCAGGTCGGTGACACGGGTGGCACGGTCAGCAGGCTGCTCCCACGTCACTTCAGCTCCTAGCTGGGGCCGGTCCCCTGGCATCAGGCTCTAGAGCAGTCCCGTGCAGAGAGAATTCACTTGCTAGAAGCATCTCGAGTGTTTTTTCGATGGCTTTTGAAGGACCTTGGTGGCTGAGCGGAGACCTGCGGCAGGCCGTTTGCCTGCGCACCCAGAAGAGCTCAGGCAGCCGCTTGGGGTGGGCTGGATCCTGTCCGCCCTGCCTGGAAGAGTTGGGGAGAAGGAACAGCGAAGCCTTTCCTACCAAACCTCCAGTTTCCAAGCGCCTGTGAGGATCCCTGCCACCAGAGGAGACCGACAGGGCTGCTGGAGAGTCCTGCTGGGCGCACGAGCTGCCAAAATCTGTGTGGGCCGTTGAATAGGAGGAAAAGTGGGCTGGAGCAGGAAGGAAACGGGGTGCATCGGGCGAAGAACTTCATCCTATAAATGTAGCAGGTAACACAAAATATTAACGTAAGAAAGAAGCTGTGGTTTTGCTGTGAAGTATCTGGCTGAGGTGCCTCTGCAGTGAGTGTGCGGGCAGCTCTCCTTATCTGAGCTGGTTTTGGCCATGAAGCATGAAGGTCTGTGTGAAGCCAGAGGAGGAGGAAGCCAGGCAAATTAAAACCTGGGAGAAGTGCACTTTTTTTTCTCAGTTATTTGTTAAGGTGCTCCTCAGTTGGAAGAGGTGTAGCTGGGGAGAGGCTGTGGCTGTGCCGTCCCGTGAAGCCTGTGGCTGCAGACAGTGCTTGCTGCAAGATTTGCCTTCGTGGAGCAGGTGAGGTGCTGAGGACCACTGTAGCTAACCTTGCTAAATGCGGGGTTTGATTGTGATGTGGCCGTGTTTAGGAATGTAAACTGAAGTGAGCACTGAGCTTCTCATATGACCAGCTCTACTGAATGTCTATTTAGCTAGCAAATCTGTTTTTCTTGTCTCTGTCACTTAAAATGAGCATGGCTGTGCTAAGAAATCTTTGGAGATGCCACTGTGTCTCACCCAAAGCCCTAAATTGCTGCGTAATTCATGTTGCTGCCGTTTGAGCCCGCATTTTGGGAGCGGAGTTGGGAATTTTGTGGTGCTGGGAGCTGGGTGCACAGGCAGCAGCGGGGCCACTGACCCTGCTACGGTGCTCAAAGCCACCCCCGGGGGTGTTCCCATGGGGGATGTGTCCAGCACCCTGTTATGGGTTGTCCTGCAGTCCTTTTTCAGCCCCGTGTCATTGAAGCTCATGGGTCTGGCTGTTCCCTCACTGGGAGAAGGAGGTGACAACCGAAGCCAGCTTCATGGTGACGTCCCCATGGTGTGGCCCGGGTTCACTCCTCTCCCAGGGGCTGGGCAGTGCGGGTGCCAAATGGTGCATTTAGGCCCTGCAAAAAGTGGATTTAGCAGCAGTTGGTGGGCAGCAATGAGAACCAGAGCTGCCGTGGTGCCTTTTGGAGTACAGCTGGTTGTGCTCGCGCTGCTTCCCAGAGCCCGTCACGGCCGCAGCGCAGCTCAGCGCTAGATTTGGTAGCTAATGCTCTTTGGAATAAGTGTCATTTAAAAAGTATTCAGCCAAGAAAGAGCACAAGATGTAATCCCAGTGAGTTTTTTTTAGAAGGATGGGAGCTTCTATTAAAGGGAATGGGCTCCGAGTGGCCTCCAGCCCTGTGCACACGAGGAGCCTCGCAGGTGCCGTCCGCTCGCCGCCTTTCTGAGTTCCTGCAGAAATGGCACAGAGCTCAGATTGAAACGTTCCCTCCGCGTCCGCTGACATTTACAGTTAAGGTATTTTTCTGCTTAACCTGTGAAGCTTTTGCATGCGAGGCAGAGGTCCTGGGAAGGGATGAGAAAGGAGGCTATTTTTACTCTCTCACAAACAGGGCTCGGCGTGTTTATTTTAGCCTCCGGAGCCACTCAGGCCAGCGCCTTGGTTTTTTATAGTCTCCTGTTACCCTCCGATCAGAAAACAAAGTTAAACTCTGGAAACCCCAGGAAAACGGGGTGACCTGGTGCTCTCGGCCCCCGAGACTGACAGGGAGGATTTAGGTTGGTCCCGCTCTCGGTCCCGGTCCCTGCTCCCCGGCGTTGGTGAGGACGGTCCCTGCGATTGCAGGCGTGCCTCACGTGCTGCTCTCGGAGCTTTAAGCTCCTGAGCCCAGCTCGGTGCTGGAAGCTATTAAAAGCAGGGTGTGCTCACGCCGTGGTGGCACGGACAGCTGGCAGCTGTGGCTGCTGCTCCCTTCGACGTGTCGGGGTGCTCGTCTGTCCCGGCCTGCCGTCCCACGGCACGCAGCGGGTGGCACTTCCCACTGCCCCGACCCTTCCTTGCTGTCCCCGGGCTCCCAAATACCAGCACCTTCCTGCTGCTTGCTCTTCGTTTTCGGCTCTGCTGCCTCCGTACCCGAAGCTGGCGTGGCTGTACCCCCGGGGCAGTCCCGTGGCAGCGCCACGCTGCACTCCCCTCGCTCCCTGCAGGCGCCCTCGCTGGTCCCCTGCTGCTGGGTGCCCTCAACAGATCCTGGAGGTGCATTCGGTACCCTGGGGGTGTTTTCTCCCCTTTCAGGAGCAAGGCAGGGAGAGCAGGAGTTCTTGTGGTGAGGGCTGCTCTTTCAGCCTGGTTCATTTCTGTTCGCTTGGCTTGGATGTGGCTCTCAGAAGCAGGTAGAG
Source organism: Aythya ferina (assembly GCF_964211825.1). Classification (NCBI taxonomy): domain Eukaryota; kingdom Metazoa; phylum Chordata; class Aves; order Anseriformes; family Anatidae; genus Aythya; species Aythya ferina. The sequence continues at coordinate 15,594,571 of NC_140306.1, forward strand.
GACTGGGCTCCCAGTGTCTGATCCGGCCTCGGAAGAAAACACATGCCTGGCCAGAGACGTGTCTGCTGCCTGTGTTTTGGATTAAGCAGGCCTGGACTTCCTTGCAAACAGTAATATTGGTGTGCTGTAAAGCCTCTGTGGGCATCTGCACTCTGAAGGCTGAGCTGTGTCAGTGTCCTGAAGGGGAGGAGAGCTCCCAGGGCAGAGTCTGGACGCGAAGGGGTGGCCTTTTGGGCTGCTCCCCAGTGCCTGGAGCACCCTGGGCTCCATGGGGCAGGGGGCTTGGGGTCCACATGGATGCAGTGCACCAGGCGTGCTGCTGGTTGGGTGTTCTCCGGCCTCGGCAGCTGGAATACCTAGCTCTGGTTATGCTGCATGCAGTTACTGGGGTATTTGCTTTGCTTATCAGCCTGGAAAAAAAGGAAAAAGACTAAAATTAAAAATAAAACCATGTTGTTGCTTTGTGGCCCAGGATGTGTCAATCCACAGAGCTCAGGCTTGATGTATCAGTGGAGTCCTAGCGGTACAACACATAATAAATGGTTTTAGACAAGCACCTGGGACGAAAAAAAGGAGGTGAGCCTAGGTTATAACCTAAGGAACACAGCACAGCTTTAAAAATCAGGGGCAGTCCACAGGTCTCAAACATGAAGCATTGCATTGCAGTTGCCTAATAGAATAAATTTTGAAACAAAGTGACTTAAAATACTTATTTATAGAAAATATACTCAGGGACTGGAATGCAACTGTAGTAATGCTTGAAATATCCCTGGAAGAGCTGCGCTGCTGGGCAGGGTGAGTTTCCCAAACTGTTTCTGACTCTTCCAAAACATTTCCATGGGTTTTTCAGAGAGCTTTTCCCCTGCGGTATTTCCCAGGCTTGCTGCACTGACCTCTGCCCGCTTTCCCCATACACCTTTCCTGGTTTCCTCCCAAACTGGGAACCTGGCAAGTGCGTTTTTATCTACAGGAAAAGGAAGCCCGAAAGGCTGGGGGAAAGTTTCCATAACCACCTCACTGCTTGCAGCTTCCAGACCTGGAAGGAGCTGAAATCGAGGTGTTTGTCACTCCCGCAGAGCAAGCAGCCTCGTCAGGACTGGGGTGAATGGCGCTGGGGGTGGCCTGGAGGCCATCGTGTATTGTGCTGTCCGGGACAAAGGCTGCTCAGACATCTGGATTGCATGGGGGATGATTTTAGGGGAAATTTCCTTAATTTGCCCTTTCCTGACCTTCTGGTGCACTGAGAAAACAAGCTGGTTTTATGGACAGTTAACTCACAGAAAGCGCTGGCTTAAATTTCCTCCAAGAGCCATAAAGCTGGAGGGCAGCTGCCCCTGCTGGGCAGCTCATCGTGTGCTGCTCACCTGGCTCAGCTCCCACCCCTCCACGGAGGCTGGCTTTGGCTTTTTTTGTGGAAATAAACCTGGTAATGTGGGGAACCGTGGCCAGAGAGCACCTGGGGGCTGGCTGGGGGCTGTCTGTGTGAGCCTGGGAGGCCTCAGAGCTCGTGTGCGTTCCCTCTGGGGTCTGAAGGCCACAAGAACAAGGCAGGGCTGAGCTGGTCTGCCTGCAGCAGGGGCATATGCTGCGGTGGTGGTGGTCCTACCAGCTAATTCTGCTCAAGTTTGATGGGGAGGTCGGATTTCGGACACCTAGGAGAGCTGTGAGGTGCTGGGTTGGTTTGCTGTGCCGTGGGAGCTGCCTTGCCTCCCCTGGGAGCAGGCAGGCCGCCCTTCCCCTCCGTCACACTTTATTCACTGGGCCGTGTTCAGGAGGAGGGGAAGGGAAGGAGAAACCTCCAGCCTGTGCCCGGGGCTGGAAACCAGAGCTGGACTGCTGCCCTTCCATCCCCGGGATGCCTGTGAGGTGATTCCTTGGCCTGGCCAAGGCCCCGCAGCCGCCCCCAGCCGCCGGCTGTCCCTGCCCGTCAGTGCTGCGCCGCCAAGCCTTCGGCCTGGTCTCACGCCCAGCGCCCCTTTGTGCTTGGCCAGGACAGAAAATGACTTTGGGGTGAGTGGATGAAGGGGAGAGACACTTCCCTGGCCCCCCCCGCTTTGTCTGGTGGCACTTGGTGGCAGCAGGAGTGAGCCGGGGGGAGCACCCGGCTCCCCTGCCTGCCCTCCAGCTGGCCGCGGGGGCTCCCTGAGCCCACCCCTCAGCAGGTTGTCCCATCTGATACAAGAAAAACTCTCTGGCACGCTCAGGGCCTGCAATCTCTTGGTTTTGTTGAAGCCGGGGCCCTGTTTCTCTTCCTTCTAATCTCCTCTGCAGCAGTTGATAAGCGGCAGGTCCCTCCTCGGAGAGAAAACGCTGCAGGAAGAAATGCCAGGAATGCGAGCAGCAGGTGGGGACCGGCAGATGCACGGATCAATCACAGCGGACTGACAGCGGCTCATTCCTCTAAAGAGCTCCTGTTCCCCTCCAGCTGGGGCCATACCAACCCCTCCAGCCATTGCTGGGGGCGGCTGGGGGGTTTTTGCTGGGGCACGGCGTGCTCTGGGCTGCCCCAGCCCTGCAGGGCTCCCCGCTGGGGCCGGGACCCTCGGGACACGCGGCGAGGTGGCAGCAGCCTTGTGGTACCGTGCCCCGTGCTGGGGACGGGCGCGTGGGATCCTGCTGCCACGTCACCGAAGGCGAAGGCTGGCTCAAGTTAATTGAATTTGCTGCACTGTTGCTCTTCACAACGCGGCTTCATCCCTCCGAGGAGCCTGCAGGCGTTTCTGTGGATAAAAAAAAATCACTATTTTGGGGCAGCGATGCTTCCAGGGGGTTACCTGTGTTGGCAAGTGAGAAGATCGCAGCGGGCTGCAGAACTGCGCTGGTAGAGAGGGCAGAGCCTCGCGGGGTGCTGCGAAGGGATTCGGGCACGGCGTGAGTACTTCCTCAACTTGTTTCCCTGCAGTCGCTGCTCCTGCTTGCTGAGCACCCTGCGCTCGATAGGGAGATGCCTTTCAGCAGCAGGACAGCCTGATTTACATGAAATAACAGGCTGAATGGTGAAAAGCCTTTATCTGTTGATCTCTAAGCCGCTTTGCCCCGCGTGCTGGCAGTGTGTGTTACAAGCAGAACAAACCTGCTGTCACAAATGACATTACGGATGTTTTTCCCATCCTCTAAGCTTTCATTCTGGCTGACGTGCCCGTGGCAGAATGCATGTTATCTGAGCGCTTCGGATCCCCTCCGCTTCTGTGCCTTGGTTCTTGGAAACCCCAGAATAAGCCACAGCCTGGGAGGCGATGTGATTAGACCTCTCCTTACGTGACTCCCTGTGTTTTGCTAGGCTGCTTCAGCCCGCCTGGATAATGCTGCTGCGTCCCTCTCCAGTCTCAGTGACTTGGTATCCCTGAAAGCTGGTGCTTCTGTGGGGTTCACAGGAATGCTGCTGATTTAGAGCGCTGATATGTTTAAAAACCGAAGGCACATCTGCCCTGAGCCGCCTTATCAGTTCTTCTTCAGATTGTTTCTTGTTTTCGTGGAAGAGCAGTGTAAGGATGAAATGGCTTCCCCACATAAAAGCAGGGAGAATAAGGGGGCGGCCAGTGCGGTGGCACAGAATAAAGGTCGTGGAAACTGAACTTTTAAAGAGCAAAGTGTCATCTTCAAACTCTGTTCAGATAGCAGCGCCTTGCCTGAGCAGGGTTTGTGTTCGGGAGGTCCTGCTCCGGTTTTTAAGGCAGTTCAGGTCCTGGAGCACAGGCAGCAATCTGAGCAGTGCTGCCGTTTGCACCGCTACCTCAGCGGGATGCGAGGCGGTGAGAAAGGCTCCCCGGGAGCTGCTCCCAGGAGGGACTGCCAGGAAAGGCTTTGGGAAGGGGCACGGCACAGAGACACGACTGGGCAGCACGCACCCAGGCTGCTCGAAAGTCCTTTTGCAACTGGGAATCTGCTGTGACTTGGCCTGAGCTCCTTATCTCAGGAATTCCCCAAATTATTTTTGTTTGATCTGGAATCGATCTAAAACTCAGGGCGTTGCTGCGAAGGCTCTGGGCTATGCTTTAGCAAGGGGCAGCTTGCTTTAGCAGCTGCAGTAGCTTTTCCTCAGCAGGAAAGCAGCGAGTGGTGCTGGTCAAACCACCTGCTGCAGAGCTTGCCTGGCGCTGGAGTCGCGTTTAACTCTTGAACTTAATTGCTAGCCCTGGAATTTCCCATGCTGCGTGTCTGCCCCGGGCTGGTTTTCAGGTTTTCAGCACCAACAGCTCAGCCATTTCCAGGAATTAAAGGGAGAAGTGCCTTAAGTCCCAGGTGTTTGAGGGAACAAGGCAGCCTTAACTGCTGGCATTGAGCATTTGTGCCCCCAGCTCTGCGCTGGGGCTGCCCTTCTGTTGCAAGGGGTGAGGCCGTCCCAGCAAAAACCGCCCCTATCTTATCAAGATGCAGGCATCTGGATGCCTCCCAGCACTCTCTGGACGTTAAGATGCTATCCACTGGGCGGTGGCCGAGGTGGGGACCAGGAGCAGGCTCCTGTCTCCTCCAGTTTCGGCTTGCTCACGGTGAGGAGCTTCTGCCTCCAACAGAGAGAGGAGAGAAAGTTGGAAGCGGCAGAGCACTGCGGGGCTTGCCGTGGCCAGCCCCGAGGCAGCCTTAACTCAGGTATTCTGATTTCTAATTCATTATTTGCAACCTCGATGTGCTAAGGGCTGTTTGCGTTACCCGCAGCAGCGGCATACATCGCTGCGAGGGTTGGAAAGAGCGTGGTGTTAGGCTCAGCCTGCGGTAAGGAGCAAGCTGCCTGGTGGCAGTGAGGTTCTGAGGCGCTGAGGGGCAGCCTGGCTTCCACTGCTGCCCCGCTGTGGGAGGCTCTGCTGCTATCTGCCACGAACCTTTTCCTCTTTTGTGTGTGTGCAGGGCGCCTCAGCTCACTAATGTGGTTTTGTTTGCTCTGCGCTTTGCTGCAGAAGGGTGCTGGAAGCCTTTGGAGGACACGTGAGCTTGTTGGGGACAAGAAGTCCCCAAACTGCATCTTTCTCAGTCTTTACAGCACTTACTAACTCCTGTAGCATTTTCCTGCTCTGTTCTGTGCCTCGCTTTGGAAAGCACCAGGTAGGTGAGCGGGGGTCCGGCCTGTCCGGCAGGAAGGGGCTGTGGAGGTGGGAGAGCAGCGTGCTTGGGGGGGCTGGGAACGAGCTGCCTTACCCAAAACCATCGCCTGCCTTACCCAAAACCCTCACGCTGCCGGTCAGGGCGTCCTGGCCAGGCTGTGGTGCGGGCAGAGCACGGTGGTGCCCTGCCCTGGTCAGGGGCAGGATTCCTTGGTACCACAGCTGGTAAGCTGGGTCATTTTCTCTGCTTTTAAAATGTGGGCTAAGCTGCTACAAACACATTTTTCTGTATTAAACCCAGAAAAGGCTTGAGTACCAGTCCTGATTCCCTCTTTGGAGGTGGGCTTTGGGGACGCTGGAGGCTCATCCTGGCCGCCCTATAAACAATTCCTTAGTTTTGATTATTTTGCTGAGTCTATACTCCTTCCAGGTGAAAAAGTAGAAATCGTGGCCAGGCTTTGCAACCAGTCACGCTGAATGACTGGGAAGTCAGAACTGGGTCATTCTGCATCGTCCACGTGGCACGGTGTGGTCCTGCAGGCCTGGCCAGACCTCCTGGGACCTTACAGGTCTTCCCTGAACCCTCAGTCAGTGACAGCAAGCCAAGGAACTGCTATATAACCACTGAAGTGAGATAACATAAGCAAAGAGAAGCTTTGGTGCAGGTAATTGGGTACCTAATTGCTGTGTTTGCCACCTGGGGATTGGAATTGCTCTCTGCTCTGGAAGCTGAATGGGCCATACTGCGATAAGCAGTTTAATTGTTTCCCCGCATCTGCTGCAGCATTATAAAATGAAGGCAGGCTGCACGCACCTCCAGAGCTTAACAGCCTCTCGGCAGCTCCAAGGCTGCGTTTTTTCCTGTGGTGCTTGAGCATCTCTTCATGCCGCCCTTATGTTCTCTAAACTGTTTGTGTTTACCTGTGCCGTGTGACAGCAATGAGCCGTCGAGTTTTTCTGGGAAGTTTTTCGGCTTTATGCGGTTGTAAGCCCTAGGAACGGGGAGGTGTGAGCAGTGAGGAGCAGGGTGCGCGGTGCGCTGGGGACAGGGTGCCCTCTGAAGAGAATTACTGGGATTTGGGCATCGTTTTGGTAATGGGGTCCCTCAGCCAGGTTAAGGGCTCTGCTGGGAGGGATGGAGGCAGGGCACAGAGGCGCTGCCTTTGCGAAGGATGAGAGCCTCGGTATGCCTGATGTGGCTGAGGAACGCAGGTGTGGAGGGCAGAGGGGTTTTGGGGTATCTAAAGCTCATACGGTGAGCCAGAAAAGACAGTGCTTGGCTTGCAGAGGCACGAGCTGGTAAAAAAACACAGGTGAGTGCAGGTTTAATTCTCCTCGTTTCCTCAGAATGGCATCCAACTCTGTTTTCCCAGGGCAAACACTGGTGCTTTAATGACTTTGCCCCCATTCCTGGGATTCCTGCAGCCTGAGCAGGTGAGCTACCCCGTGATTCACTTCCCTGCTTTACGCCAGGAAGGAAGGCAGCACATGATCTGTCCCGTTGTCTCATTCAATTTTTTTCTCTCTGCATCTTAAATCCATGTTTTAATCTGCTCGGGTCAGGACGAGGACACAGCTGTTGCCCTCTCTGTTGCCCTTTTCCCATCCTCGTGCCGACCTGAGCCCGTGCCGGGGTCCCCTGCAGCCAGCTGCCGCGTCACACGGGGAGCTGCCGTCCCTGGGGTCCGAACAAAAGCTGCAGTCGCAACTCGAGATAAGACAAATGCAATTTGAAATACAGCACAGTTCGTTTCTTCTCAAAAAAAAGTGCAAATCTCATTTCCCACTCATAATGGATAGATCTGGGCTGCGGGGAGAAAGGACCGGATTTTCTGCAGTGGCAGAACCTGGCAGCCTGCTGTCAGGTGCAGATCTCCTGCTCCGTGAGGACTCTGGCTCCTGAGGGGAGAAAAAACATTCCCTTTCCTTCTCTTGTTCTTGCTGCTGCTGTCTCTGCCTCCCCTTTTTCCTGCAAGCTCTCTGCCTTCACCTTGGGTCCCTGCTTTAAGCAGCTTGTCTGGTGGCTGGGCACGTCGGCCTGCTCCTGTTTTCTCAGGTATCCGTCGGGCTCTCCAGAACAGCACACTAAGTGTACGTGCTGCCAAATGAAAGCTTGGACTTGATCGAAGCTGGAATTTGTCAGAAATTGCTTTAAAACCAGGCTTTCCTCCGGCAAGCAGGTTTGTGCAGCCCTTTGGCCTTTCTGGCCCGTGAGGTCTGGGCACTGGCAGCAGCGGGATGTGAGGATGGGGCGGGTTGGGGGTGTTTAAAAAGACACCTAAATCCCACCAGTACTTCTCACAGAGGGGCTGGGCGAGCGGTCCAGCCTTGAAATAATTTAATTTGGCTCTTGACTTCCCAATACCAGAGCAGGGTGTGGAGGGCAGCCGGAGCTCCCTGCTGGAGGGCTCCCCCAGTCCCGGGCAGCCACAGCGAAAGCAGCCAGGGGTATTTCTGAATTGCAGAGTGCAGGTAAACAAATGAGCAAATAGAGCTGCAAGTGGCATTAATGCTGCATGAGGGTGATGCAGACTTAGTGTCTCCTTTTCTTTAAGGTGCTAATCTCTGCTGTTTTCATTTAAATCACTCCTCCTGCACAGGAGCAGCTGAGAAAGGGCTGGAGCTGCTAAGCCAGGTCCTGTGAGCCTGTGCCTTCAGTCTGCAGCTTTTGGACCTGCTGGTGTGGACTGGAGAGGTTTCTGTGAAGGCCTTCAGGGAGTTAACTCCTCCTGCAGCAGCTCTCTCTGCCTCTGTGGCCTGGGAGCAGCGCTGCTTCGTTTTGCAGCTTTTCCACGTTGTGCCTGCTGGTTAAGTTGGCTCGCACCGCGTTGTGCCGAGCAGTGTGTAGAACGGTTTTCATGAGAAGCATCGAAAGTTGCGAGTCCGCGGCTGGTGCCCTGGCTGCTCTGCATAAATGGCTCGCTGGTAAATGTAGTTAAATGAGGAGCTGAGGCAGTCTTGCTAGCTGAGTAATAAATCAGGGCCGAGCAACTCCATGAAGTTACATCTTAATGCCTTGGCTTGAGGTTGCAGGGTGGGGTGCCGAAACTGATGGAGCAGCGCGATGTTTCTAAACAGAATGTGCTAGCCCTTAGTTACACTGCCACAGAGGATATAAATGATGCTGCAGATGTCACTGAAGTGCTGAAAACTCTTTTTGCTGGCGTGGCTTGCCGTGCTCCACGTGTCCACCTAATATCAGCTGCTCCTGCTTTATGTCCCTCCAGCAGCAGGGTTTGTGCCCAGCAGTCAGGCTCCTGGCGTGGAGGGGACTCGAGCTTTGCCTTCCAGCCCTCGCCTGGTGCTGTGACCTCAGCCTGTGGGAGATTACGTTGCTTAAAAAACACCCCCCAAGGACCCTCTCGAAATATTTCATTATCTGAGGAATTCCGTGGAATACCCAGAAGTTGATGATAAACCCCTGGAATGTGGCCGCCTGTCCGTCAGCCCATTCAGCAAAACGATGTTTTGATGAATATGAAACCTCAGCGAGGTTCTCTCTTCTCAGGAGGGGTTTTGGTGCCTGCAGACTGGGGGGCTTTGTTCCTTGTGCTAGGATAGGCAGGCGTGCTCCTTCGCCCCTGCAAGCTGCCCGCTCCCAGGTGCTCCCGTGTGCTCGGGCGCCTGCCTCGGTACCATTAGCAAAGCCTGGTGGCTGCTGTGCCCACGTGTCCTGGGGAAGCCTGACTGCACTTCATGGTGCACAGGGCTGTTCTGGTGATGTACAGTAATAATGATAATTAAAACCCACTCTGCTGTGTCACTGCGTGGCCGAAATGTGCACCAGGGTCTCGGCAGCCAGCCTGCTGCAAGCCCCCAGACCTGGCTCAGGGGTGCCGCCAGGGCTGAAGCCTCAGGAAGCCAAGGAAGATTTTGCAGCACTGCCCTGCCCGTCTCCCTCACCCCACTGATAGCTTCTGCTCACTGATTTGCAAGAAGGGGCCTTTGTGCTTTTTGGTATAAAAGAGCAGGGTGGCCAGGAGGATGGGCGAGTGTCCTTGGCTAGAAGGATGCACCTACGCTGACCTCTCACTCCTCTCCGTGTCTCTCCCCGCGTGTAATGTGGTCAGAGGGCCGAGCCAGGAGAAGCTGCAGTGAGATTTCTTGCCTCGCTGGACAAGAGAGCTTAGCCCCCGGGGCCTTTCTCTTTTCCATGTAGACTCTTTAGTACTTAATAAGAGAAAACGTCCAGTGGAAGCTTCATCTCTGATTAGGATATTCATCGCTTCTCTTCCGTGTTGATTCTCTGAAGCCTCATAAGGGGGGCTGCTCAGCCTTTAATTCAATTAAGAAATCAGGCAAGAGATGCAAATCTTTTTAGCCTCATTTGTTTTGGCGCTCATAACTCCATCTGAGGGGAACATCTCCTGCGAAGCGCAGCAGAGCAGCTTAGGAAGGAAGGATTTTTCTGGGTTTCAGCTGGGATTTTTCAAGCACTGTTTTGGGCTCGTGAAGGGTTTTGTCCTTTTTGGAGCATGGGGTGGAAGGAATGATGGTGCGTTGGTGTAAACTGACTTCACAAAGAGCACTCTAGATAAAAATCTGTGCCGCTCATAGCTGGTAACCTCTGTTAAAGGTCGTTAGCTGCTGTGAATTAGATCCAAAACAACTGGTGGATGGTGAAGGACACCGAGAGACAGGACACACCGTGGTGACTGTCACACCAGCTGCTCTCGTGTGTTCCCTTTGGTGCTAGCTGGGAAAAAATCTGCCCGGTGAGACATGCACTCTCATACTCTAATGCCTTGAAGTCCGTGTGTTTAGCAAGCATCCTGCTGGTGTGTGCCTTCTGCCTGGCTCAGGTAGCTCCGGTGTGCTTCCCGACTGCAGCTCCCAGAGCATCCTCTAAACACTTCCTCAGACAGGCCTTGAAACTAAGTTTAGTTTGCCAGAAATGGTTTGTGCCTCGGGTGGGGATGGCTGGGGGACAGCCTCAGGAAGGGAAAGGCAGCCTGGGCTCGTTGTATTGCCCTCGAGGACTTGTCTTTTGGTTACAAAACCCAGATTTTTTTAAAAGAAAAATCAGCTTTCACCTGTAAACTAGTTGGAGGCCCACATAAGCCGTTTCTAGAGAGCCCTGAATTACACCTGAGTGGAAATAACCTCCTGTGCCGTGCTCCAACCCCACCTCCTCCCAGCAATCGGCACCCCTGGGATCCCGGCGCGGTGCCACGGGGAGCAGGATGCTGCCGGAGCGGTGGCTCTGGCACCGGCCTGATGCAAACTGCTCTGCTTTCCCAGGGCACGGCTTTGATCCCAGCTCCCCTGGCTGCTTCTCCTGCCCGGGCTCTGCCTCCTGCCCCTGCGGGATGGTTTCTGCTGAAATGCCCCCTGTAGCGCCGCTGCCTTGTTTCAGTTTGCTCAATTTGCTTGGAGTTGTGGAGCTTCCCTTACAGAAGAGAAATCCGGAGTGAAAATACTTGCTTTATCTTGCTGTCTTGAGTTCTTCCTTTTTTTTTCTTTACCAAATCTTGGAAATGGATAAAGCATTCATATGCATGTATGTATACATGCCTGTCGTGCTTCTCTTCAAAATATGCATTTTTATGGCTGTTGTGCATAAAGAGCTCTTAACCCCAAACTTTTTTTTTTTTTTTTTTTTTTTTAACTGCTGTGGTTTAGTTTCCTGTGGATTTCGGTACTAGCTTTCACTTGCATTCCCTTAAACACACAATATGAGGATTTTTATACTCTTTAGCTCCTTCCAGGCCAAATCAGGAGGTACTCGTACACTTCTGAGGGGCTGGCTGCACAGTGGAAACCCGAGTAAAGTCAAAGACGGGTTAAACCAAATGCCCTTAAGAAAGAACGGCCCTTTGCTCTGCCCTGTCACTGCTGTATATTTAGCCTGTGTGCCCTTTCCAATTACAGCAGGAGAAGATACCCAGAGAGGAATGCAAGTCGTCCTCGCCCCGAGTGCTGTCCTGGTGTCTGTCACGAAGTGCTTCTTGAGCCAGCAGCGGTGCCTCGGTAACGCTTCCCTCCATAGAGCTGTCCCCTCCCTCCCTTCTTCCTAACCCACGTGGGATTTAGCATTCATCACGGTCACAGCTTCCCAAGCTGCTGGCGAGGGCACAGTGCGTGCCATCAAGCCCGGTTCGGGTCTGGCCCCTTGCTCCCAGCCCCGGTTCCCCCCGGGCAATGCGGTTGTTCCTCGTGCAGGATCCATCCCGTACCTCTGGTGATCCCCAGTGCCCTTCTCCTGAGGTCGGGAGCGGTGCTTAATGCGGGGGCAGCGCAGTGGAGCTGTCCTCGGGTGGTATTCGGAGCTCCCTCCTTCTACTTGTTGCTGGATGTTTTTATCCTAATTTGTCTGTGCGCTGCCAGCAGCCAGGAAAATGGCACTTCTGACTGCAGCGTTCCTAATTGCAGGGGAAAAATGATCTCGGAGGCCTCCGAAATATTTGGGCAGATAATATCTGAGCTTCCTTTTAACCGAACGCACTTGGAGATACGATCTGAGTTGTCTGTCTGGGAATAACGAAGTGGGAGGAAGGCATCGACTGGGGCTGCTCAAGCTCCCAGCAGCGAGTAAGGAGTCTGGCCCAGCTGAAATCTGCTGCTGCTGGTCACTGCTGCGGGTCTGGTGTGGCAGCAGGTGCTGTGGGCGCTCCCTGGCTTCGAGGCACTGCTTAAACACACGACAAGCAGCACGCGTGGGCTTTCAGGGGCCCCGTGAGCGGGGTTTAAAGTCTGGGAGGTGTCCATGGGATCTTCTGGTGAGGTCAGGTCCGTGTGCGTGGTTCCTTCCTGGCGGCACAGGTCTGCTCTCAAACAGAAGGTAATGACGGGCAGCAGGAAGCCTTCCTCTTAGCTATGGGGAAGTTAAACATCTCGGCGCTTACTCTAGCAGAATAAGAACTGCTTTGAGGTGTCAGTCGCTGTGACTGCCTGCCCTGCAAGCTTTCGGAAGCTGGTGGTGGCACGTGTGACTCGAGGCAGGGAGCTAGTGACAGTTTGCAGGCAGTTCCCGTGGTTTTGTTCTGCTCGGGTCACAGCCGTGCAGGACAGCTGCTATTTCAGCTCTGAGCCCAAAACGTGCGGACGAGCTTATCTTTTTGGAGAGGTGTCTGCAGCCGCCCTCCTGCAGGTGTCTGGTCAGCTCTGCCTGGCTTCGTTGTGGCTTCGTGGGACACCGAGGGCGATGTCCCGTCCCCTGCTTCGCCTGCTGCCTTGCCCCAGCTGTTGGCTCCTCCTGTGCATGGCAGATGTCCCCGAGCAGCTGCCTTCCTGCGTGTCCCCTCCCGTAACTCACCCTGGGCGCAGCGCTGGCTGAAGCTGGCAAAGCCTGGGTCACATTCTGCTAGCATAAGCATAAATGTGGCCCTGAGCCACTTGGTCCCGTGGTGCTGCCTCCGTGGCCCTCCTGCCCCCTCCCCAAACCCCTCCTCGGCTCCGCCAGCAGCAGCCCCCAGCACCTGCTGTGTGCACACCCAGCCCCGTGCCCTCTCGTGGGTCTGGCCGGTGGCTCTGGGTTTCATCATCCCCCTGCTCGCTGCCTCGACACGCAGCCCCGCGGCCGCCGATGGGGCTTGCCCGGAGATCCTCCTGTGGAAACATGCAGGAGAGATCTGTGCAAAGACAAGAGCTCGGGCTTGGGGAGGTGCTCCGGGCTCCCTTCAGTCGGGTCTGAGTTCCTCTCCTGAGAGAGGGGCCGCTCGGCCGGTGCTGCCCGTGCCGGGGATGCTGTTAAATAAGCAGCTGAGGTAAGTGGGATTCCTCCTCGCTCTCCTAAATACCTTCTGATCTGGAGCAGAGCACGGCAAGGCAGCTACCCGGGCTGTCCGTGCGCTGGGCTCAGCGGCGCTGAGATGCTGGCAGTGATTAATGGCACAGCCCCTGATGCGACCGCGTACGTGGGCACTCGGATTAGACGCCGCTGGACTGGGATTGCTTGCACTGGCTCTTGCTGGAGCAGGGGGATAACTGGCCACAAGGACGAGTGATTGCCAGGACGCTGACCCCGGCTCCACAGCAGGCAGAAGGCGAGGTCCCCGAGGTGTGTGGCTGCTCTGCCCTGCTCTCGCTCCTCCTCTCAGCCCGACCCGCTGTCTGCTCGCTTCTGCGTGCCTGAGTGATGAAGTAGTGCGTGTCCTCGGCACGCCAGTGGGCCTCGGAGGTGCCTGGAGAAGGAGCAAGCTCCGGCGTTGTCTTGACAAGTCAGCATCATATCAAGCTTGCTATCGTATCAACAGCACGGAGCAGGCCCGGCTCTGCGCCTGGGCCGGGGATTTGGCAGCGGGGCTCAGGCACCAACGCTGGCACGTGTGCCGGGCTGGGGCAGATGTTGGTGCTGACTTTGATGTTCAATCCAACGTTTTGGAGGTTCAAAGTTGAGACCGAAAGAGCTCTCACAGGAGCAGGAGGATAAAGAGAAACTCGGTTCTTTCAGAAGATCAGACAGAACTAAACATCCTGAAATTCAGGACTAACCTGAACCTTTGTGTTCTGTGAAACTGGGCAGCACACATCCTGCTGGGAGAGGGAGCGCTCGGCCGCGTGGAGGAGCTGGGGTGGGCTAACCTTGCCCTGTACCCTGACAGGGAGCCCGACAGCCTGAGGCTTTCCATAGATCAGCAGCAGAGACCACTGCAGAGCGCTACCTGTATGTGATTTTTGGCCCTTGAGCCTGGGTGAAATGGTAACCTCTGCTGAGCGCTGGCATTTCTGATCTCCAAGAGCTCCAGCTCTATTCACTCTCTGGAAGATGATCCCAAGAGCTGACTTTTTCCACCTATGACAGAGATGTCTCAAACAAGTGAGTCTGCCCAGGGTAGTACCGTGTGGAAGGGTTTGGGCTCTTGAACTTCCCAGAGGTGCCACGCGGGTCCCCACTGGTACTTGTCCCGGTCTCATGGAGCATTTGCTCCATGTTCTGCGCTTGCATCTGGACTCACAGCTCTCCCGGCTGCCGGCCTGGCTGAGCAGAGTGCCAGCTGCTGGACACGAGCCTTGTGTCACAGGAGTCATCCCGTCCTGAAGCAGTGTTCCCCGTGGACCTCAGTGCTGTGGCTGGGTGCCTTGTCCTGGCTCTCTGGGCCTGGCGTGCGCTGCCTCTCAGCCCCAGCCCGCACAGTGAGCCTGGCACCGCTTCTGTTCTGCTGGTGGTGGGGTGAGGTGGAGCTGTGAGGGTGAGAGGCTCTCCTGCTGGTGCAATTTTGTCTTGGTTCTCCTGGTTTTTCTTTCAAGAGTGGCTACTGAATTCCTCCTGTAGCTCCTGTGCGCTTTGCTTCTGCATCCTGTGGCTGTTCTTCTGTAGGTTCCTAAAATGAAACCCGGTCTGTGCGACCTGCAAGTGTCAGGCTAAATCTTCACGGCCAGTGCCCGAATTGCTTGTCCGAGGGGCGCGGATCAGCCAGGCAGCGCTTGTTGCCTGCTCCAGTAATTCTTTCTGCAGCGGGGCGATGACTTCATTTTCCTCTCGTGCTTGCCACAGATCTCAGGAGCCGGCTCCTTTCTGCCCAAATACTCCTACCCATGCAGCAGAAGCGCCCTGGGGCAGATCACGTCACTTGGCTGAACAACACAGGGCTGCGCCGTGCTCGCGCGCGGTTCCGCCGTGGCCACGGTGCGCCAGGGGCTGGCACTGCCCTCGGGACGTGGTGCCAAACCTCTCCAGGTGCCTCCACAGCCCCGTGTGGCTGCACGCCGGGTGTCTGGCTCTCTGCTGGCACACGGCATTTCTCCTCTGCTCGGGAGCGGAGGCTTCGCGTGGCCGTGCGGGGCAGCGACGTTTCCCCGCTGATAGCATCTCGGCTCCGCAGCAGCCACATTCTTCAGCCACCGCTGCCGCCTTCCTCCCCTGGCCGTGAGCCTTCGGTCCTGCCCGTACTTGCTGTACGGGCTGCTTTCAGTCCCTCCCCAGCAGGATTTTCCAACGAGCAGGCTGCGGGAGAGGTGTAGCCCACAGACAAGGTGCCACTGTTGTGGTGCCCATAGCCCAGGCTCTGGGGAAGCAAAGGGCAGGTCCTCTTTGTGCTCCTTTTCGGGTGTTGTGCAGGAGGAGGCCGTGCTGCCGTGATGTTCTCCTCGAACACTTTTAGGTTTGGGTACGGAGGAGACTTAATCCTGATAGGCTTCAGGGATGAGGAACTCTGAGGCAGCCTCGGAGCCCGAGGACTTGCTGATGTCCAGAATAGCACAAGCTCTGCCTCACCCTCAGAGCCCCGCAGAGGATCAGTGGTGCCTTTCAGCTTAGTTCCTTAGCTGCTTGGGTCCAGAGCCTGCCAAATGGGAGCTTTACCCACTAGGGCAGCTCGCAACCCTGTTCACACGCCCTTGCAAGAGGCAAACTCGGAAACACAAGCTTGGCAGGCTGGGAGCCACGGGGATTTGCCCTTTGTGGTCGGGAGGGGGACTGGGTTTGCTCTAGGAGGACAGAGCTGCTTCCCTTAGCCTGGAGGGAAAGGGTTGGTTGAAGACGTGTGAGTGCCTGGCCCCGGGGAGCCAAGGCCCTTGTGCTCGCTGGTGCTAAGCATGCGTGGCTTGCTTGGGTCTGATTTTGGGGTGGGTGTTGCTGGCCCCAAAAACAAACCCTGAACACCGCGACTAATACCGAAGTCTGGACCTGAGAGCAGGCCTGGCTGGAAAACCGAGGGCATGGGTCAGAGGAACAGGAGCATCTGTCGTGTGTTGGGTATCAGAGGTTTCCAGGGGGCTTCACGCTGCACGGTGAGCAAGCGAATCCTGTGCCCCAGCCTGACTTCAGCTCGCTGGGCAAGGCCACCTCCTTCCCCATGGCAGCCTCAGGGTGCTGCGGCTCCAGGAGCAGCAGGGCTGTGTGTATGGGAAAGCAGAAGGACCTTATTTATTTCTCCAGTGATGCTGTATGTCAGAAAAAGAGCTGGGAAGCTCCTGCTGCCTTCACTGGTAGCAGTAGCTCTTAAAATTAAATCCCAAAGCTGAAACGAAGAGGGTGGTGAGGCAGGAAGCCCTCTGTCCACCGTGAGGAGGTCTGCGTGGATCAGCTGGCTGCCTCGGCTACCCTAATTACCGTGCTGATTTGGTTTCCTTTCTTTAACCAGGTTCCCAGGATCCCTAGGATGAGGCTGCTGTGAAGGAGGGGCAGACCCTGCCTGCGCTGCCGTGCCTGCAGAGCCCCGCGGCCCCTCCTGGCTGAGCGCCGTCCCCAGAGCAGAGCCGCCGGGCACAATGACTGTCGGATGCGTGCTGCAGCCCCCTGTCCTGGGGAGGACTTTGCTCCCCGTGCTGCTGCTGGCGGCCTCGGCTCACTGCCACTGGCCCAGCGAGCCGGCAGAAGTGGTGCGGGACTGGGAAAACCAGCTGGAGGCCTCCATGCACTCGGTGCTCTCGGACCTCCGAGAGACTGTGCCGGCCGTGGTGGGCATCCCGGACAGCTCCGCCGTGGTGGGCCGCTTCTTCAGAGTCTCCATCCCCACAGATTTAATTGCTTCCAATGGAGAGGTGGTCCAGGTGAGAAATGGCGTTCCCCAAGGCTCGTTTTCAGTTCTGTTCTTGCAGGAGTGGCGCTAATCACCCCACCAACAGGGGGGTCACAGGCACTGCTGTGAAAAAGAAGTATTGCTTTTTTTTTTTTTTTTTAATCATTTTTCTTACCTCATTGTGAAGTTTCTTTTCTCTACAGTAAGGCAGAGAGGAGACGCCTCTCTTCGGGGACAACTGCTCAGGTTTGTTGG
The DNA here is from genome assembly GCF_964211825.1 of Aythya ferina. Lineage (NCBI taxonomy): Eukaryota > Metazoa > Chordata > Aves > Anseriformes > Anatidae > Aythya > Aythya ferina. Next base: position 15,611,267 of record NC_140306.1, read on the forward strand.
CTGTGCTTAAATGGTGCAGTTCTCAGCCCTTGGGATGATGGGCACGTCCCTGAGATGTTGCCTCGGGATCAGGGCAGCCACAAATTCCCTGGGACTGCCCTGATGCTTGGGGAGCTTGCTGTGCTATGGTAACAAAATATTGTTAGACAAATAGACCGTGTGCTGCGAGCAGGGCTCTGGACTGTGTTCGCCACAGTCTCTCCTGACCTTGTCCCTAGGTCCTCCTGGGAAAGACGAGAGCCTTTCTTTTTATCTGACTTGCCCTCGACGTTCTGGCACCACAGGCACCCAAAAACTGAGCTCTGGAAGCAGTCCTGAGGGCAAGGAAGTGTCAGAATAGCCCGGAGGCAGACAGACACGCTGCCAAGCACACGTTCATTGATCTTTAGTCCTTTTCTGGAAGGGTGCTGAGAAGTTGTCGTCTCAGCCTCTGCCTGCTTGGGTGGAGAGTTCAGAAGACTCTATGTTTTGAAAAGAAAACTGAAAATCACCTTCCAGTCTTAGACGTATTTTTTTCAGGGAGCAGACTTGAAAAATATTTTTAAAAATCCATTTTTGGGCAATGCTATAAAAAGCCAACCTTCTGGTGCGTCTCAGCAGATCAGAGGGAGATGGAGAGAGCGAGTGGGGAGGCAGCCTGACACGCTGGCTTCTCCTTGAAGGCAGGTTTGTTTGAGCTCTGCGTGCTGCCGCGCAGTCATCTCCATCCAGATCTGTCATCTCGCCGGCTGCAGCGACGGCGCCAGGACCACGATGTGCCGGTGGTAGGCAGAAAACCAGCAGAAAGCACCCGACAGGGAGTCAGATCCTGGGGAAGGGGGAGGTGGGGGGAGAGCTCTGGGAGCAGAGGAGATGGAGGTGGGACGGGCTGGTTGCAGAGCAGAGGCTGGGATGTTTCACTGAGGGGTGTGTGGCTGCTTTTGGAGTGCAGAGTGCCCTTTGGTGGCACGCTGCGTGCCAGGCAGCTGCTCTGGAGGGAGCAGAGTCTGCAACGTGAATCTTTAGGAGCAAAAGAGGGGCTCAGGGCTGCTCTGCCCCTGGGCCCTACGCCCGCTGCCAGGACCAAGGGAGCTTTATCCTTAGCTGTGAATCCCCCCAGACTTCTGAGGGAGCCGTCAAGGTAACGTGCTCCAGAAATGAGACCTTTGGTTTGGAGTTTAGTATCCGTGGCTTGTTTCGGTGTTGTCTAATGGCTACTTTGACAGCAAGAAGGCATTTTCAGTGCTTGCTTAAACACCACAGCTTCCTCTGCCTCCTTTTCCTGGCACAGCAGTTGTCTTTGATAGTTCCAGCAGCTGCAGGAGAACTCCGTGGTACGTTACGTCAACCCCACAGCTTCAGACAATGCTTCCAGCACTGCGCTGTCGAGGCGTTTGCTAACAGCAACAGGTGCTTGAGGAGCAGCACAGGGCCGGAGGAGCAGTTGCTGGCTGGGTGCAGTTCAGCAAAGGCTGGGAGCGATTTCCACGCTTGTACATGGGCTTGCCTGAATGCACGTCGCATCTGCCCGCCTTGAAATTGATTTTAGAAGTGAGGCAGGCTCTAGGGCAGCGGTACTGGCCTCGTCTAGCTGGTGCATCTGGAAGGTCTCTCCCTTGCAGCGAAAGCTGCGTTGGCTGCCAAGCATCGCCGACCTTTCCCTTGGGGATTTGACTCCTGGCTACTTAGAGCTGCGTAGGCAATTCCGGAGCATGGGGTGCCTTTTTTGTTTTACCATCAAGCTTCAGGGCAAGCTGCTCGGCTCTCTTTCGCAGGCTGCCTTGTATTTTTCAGCCAGACCGGTGAAAAGATAACGCATCTGGATCTAAGGGAGGTGCGCTTGCCAATACTCGGTCTCCTTACATTTCTTAGAAAACTTTAAATGAGATACACAAAGAAAAAAACTGACAGTCGGTGTCCCCAAACTTCCAGGAGCTCCCATGGAAGGTGTGACTGCTTCGTTTCTCAGTCATCCCCACTGATTATCGCTCCATACCACGGTGGGGAGTGCCTTGAAGCTGCTTCTCAGATCCTCTCCCTGCTCGTTAGCAGATTCCAGCCGACCCGTCCCGTAGACAAAATAGTTTTCTCTGCAAACTTGGTTGTGGGATGGAAACAATGCCAGGCATTCGCAGCGCTGCGGAGGAGTGCCTGGGAGGAGTGCCTCGCAGGGCGCGCTCCTGCACAGATGTGTGGGCTCTGTGCAATCAGGTACGTGCTCCTGGGAGCAGCCGTGTGCTTCCCTGCCACCCCCAGCCTGCTAACTAGTTTGGGAGTTACTGAATTTCAGAGCCAGCTGCCAGCACGGCTTTGAGGGGCTGGAGAGGAGAAACCACCAGTGCCTGGGTGTGAGGGGTGCTGCCTGCAGCCCCCTGGGTCTTCCAGCTCCTGATTTCAGCTGTGCCCTGCAGCGAGGCTGCTGCCCGGTGTCAGGAAGCATCCTGGATCCCCACATCCCATCCCCACAAAGGCTCTGCAGGGCCTGACCTGCTGCACCCCGCAGCCGTTGGGGCAGGCGTGCTCAGCTGCGTGCCCTTGCTGCAGGGTTCATCGCACCCGGGCCTAAACCCAGCCGGATTTCCTGTTCCTCTTGCTTCCATTTGAAGGCTGTTCCAGAATTTGGTTGTTCTGATTAAAAATGCAGCTTCTAAGCCTAAATTTAGAGATGGCTAGAAATATTTAGACGAGCTGCCCTTTAGCTCAAATCTCTCTCCACCTTCATAATATTTACTTCCCTTATGTATTTATAAGTGACAGGCATATTCCCGTCTTGATTTTATTAGGTTAAACAAGCCAATCTCTTTAGTCTTTCCCCATAAAAATAAGCTTCTTTTTTTTCCTCTCCTCATCCTTGCAGCTGTCTAGCTGTCTTCTGCACCTCTTCCAGCTTGAGTTTATTTTTCTTGTGGTTGCGTGACCGGTGCTACACAAAATACCCCAGGTGCAATTTTACCAGAGCCTTGTGTAAAGGCATCAAAACTTCCTTTTCTTTGCTGTAAATAACCTGTCCTATAATTGTGTGCTTTTCCACATCTGCCTTACTTCAGCTCAATCTCATGATCAGCTGAAGCATCCAAGTCTGTAGGTTTTTTTCCGCTTCCAGTGCGTGAGATATCCCAGAAGAGTGCAGTAGGCAGGGGAGGCAGTCTTTGACTTGGCGTTGGCGATCCTGGTCTCTCTGAGGTCTGACACTCCGCTTTTTGTCCCATTTTTCCTGCATGAAAATCTAAGCCTCCCATCGCTCAGTAACGGTACAGAGTCAAGGCGAGGCGAGCAGCACCTTTGCAGAGTTGGGGATTGGCTCTTTGAGCAAGCACATCCCGCTGCTCCCGTTGCCCCCAGGATGATTCCCACCCAGAGCAGGAACACCGACACTGGGCTTGGCCCACCAAAGAAAAACCATACCAAGGAGGGCGTTCGTGTGATGACCGCCTCCACCCCGGCTTCCAGGAGTTGATCTGGCTGGTGTGGGAACTGTTGTCAAAAGCATCGGACATCGCCACGTCTGGGAGAGGCTTTCTGATGCCGAGCTGTGAGCCAGAGGCAGCATTTCTGACATCTGGGCTCCGTGTGCCTCCCCAGAAGCACCAGGCAGGGCACCCAGATCTCCCTGTGAAGTGCAGCCCCAAGGTGTGCACCTAAAATACGACATTTTGGTGACTCCTTATCCCCTGTGCATCCCTAACAGCGGTCAGCAGACCCAGCAGGGAGCACACTTGCTGTGTGAACAGCGTGCTGCACCTTCCCCTGGGGAAGTATAGATGCCACCTGGCCCTCTCCTGGCAGTCCAGGGGTGTCATGGCCCACGGGCACGTGTCACCTTTGTGAAACGCCTTGCTTGAGTGGCTCCAAGGCACCAAGGCAGAATGGAAGGAAAGGAGGCTGTTGCATCCCGTTAGCACCTGCCCACCCTAAATACTCCCTAATATTCCTCTAAATACTCCCTAATACTCCTCACCTGGCTGGTGACCAGGAAGGGTGATGATTCAGGCCTGGGACAGGTCCCAAGTAGCAGATCTGCTCCTTGGCTGATGCTAAGGAGAAGTTTCCAGGTGAGCACAGCTGAGTCTTCCTGGTCCTGGCTCCCTAGTTCGGGGCTGTGATGTGCACGACCTCCCCAGGGCTTTGTTGGGAAGACGGGTGAAAAAACACTTAGTGGGGCTCCCCACAAGCTGCTGCTCCTTGCAAAGGCAGCTGGTGGATAAGAGGTGAGAGCAGCGGGAGTAAATCAGGGAGCAGCTGCTCGTGGTGCAGCCGTGCCTTGGGTTCTGGGGGCAGCGAGAGCATCGCCTGCTCAAAAAGGAGCCTTGCTCTCCAGACAGGAGCCTGGCTTTTTTTTTTTTTTTATGTACAGGATCCGTGGAGCTCGAGTTGCAGGCGCCCTAACGCTGAGCTGTGCTGTGGGTGCTGTGCGCGATGCCAGCCCCTGCTCCGAGGCGGCGACCTGGGCAAGGGGCCAGGCGTCAGAAGCCAGCCTTGAAATACCAGGGCACACTGAGTTTTATGGAGGAGAAGCACAAAATACTGTTTTGTTTTGTTTTGTTTTTTTCTCCTGCAGCGTTCCTTATTTCAAAGATTTTTAACTGCATGTGAATTTTAGCACTGGTATTTCTCCAAGAGTGGGGGATAAGCGAACAGTCCCGAGGGGCTGTGTGGCCAAGCTGGGCATCCTAAAAGGCTCTGTGTGCTGAGCTGGTTGGGCTTCATCTCGCTCCCAGGGTCCTCGGTTTTCTTAGACTTTGCCCAACTAAAAGGCACAGCAACAGCAGCTATTTACAGGGAGTGTGCTGGGAGAAATGGCAGCGCCTGGAACAGGTCCAGGCAAAGGGCTTCTTGGGCAAGGCTTTGCTCTGCCACGGTGCTGCAATCGGGGAGATAAGATGAGCTGATAAGATCTCTGTTGGGGGGCTGAGGGGGCTGCTTATCTTTTTCCTGCAGCAAAACAAAGTCGGGGAATTTGGCATTTTCAGCGCACACTTAGTAACGAGCTCTGAATTTGGAGGAGTGGAAAAAGTGACTCAATCTAATTATAAACTAGCTTTTCAGCTGGGCCGGGAAGTTCCTTGTTTTGTCCTGCTCTGACGGGCTGCTGCCCTGAGCATCCGGGGAGACTGAAATGAGACGGTGGAGTCCTGTGAACGGGCTGACCTGAGATCGCTGGATCGGGCTCGCCTTTCCTCGCCGCTGTCCTGAATGCCAGATTTCCAGTAATCTGCTGACCGCAGGAAGAAATTGCAGGGCTGTGCGGCCGCAGCGCTAAACCCCCGGTGCTTGGCATCCCCGCCGTGTGGTATTTTCGCTTCCCTTTGGCCTTTCGCTCACAAAAAGCCGTGCAGAAAGGAGAGACCGACTCAACTTTTTCTTTTTGGGCCGTTTGAGGCTTTTCCTGCCCCGCTCGCCCCCTGCCCGGCCGAGGAAGCGGGGCGTGGGCAGCTGCGCCTGCCGGCTCTGACAATGAGGCTAAACAAACCCTTCCAAGCCGGCCGCGCGAGCCGATGAAAGGGGCATTTCTTGGGACACTCAATGTTTTGTCGTGACCTCCCGGTGAAACAGCTGTTGTGTTCCCTCGCCCAGGCAGAGTGGGCCTCTGAATAGTGCCCTTTCAGCCAGCGCGGAGGCGCAGCTGGAAGAGAAGCCGTCGGGGTGGGAGGATGCGAGAATGGCACGAGCTGGGCGTAGCTGCCCCAGCGCGAGGCCATTTTGCCCATGGGAAGGAGCTGGTGGAGCGAAGCACGGCCCAACACACATCCACAAAGAGAGGGAGGGAAGGAGGGAGCAGCTTCCCGTGCAGGGTCTTTGCCTGCCCCGTGCTGGGAAAGCCGGGTGAGCGGCAGCGCAGCGTGGCGGTCAGGTTGTCACAGGCACACGCAGGTTAGCACAGCGCTGCCTTCTGGGTCCCTAGGGACTGAGGCTCGAGCTCCAAAAGGCCAGGACCTGTGGTATACCCTCTGCCACCACCTTGCTGTCTCATAGCTTTCTCAGCCAAAAGGTTTGTTGTTTTTGGAGGCAGCAGCTCCAATCCCCCAGTGACGTCCAGGAGCTGAAGGCTTCAAGAGGAGCCCACCTGCCTGGCACTGCTGCTTTTTGCCAGGCGAGCCCCACGCGATCTTGCAGTGCTGCATTTCAGGAAAGCTGTGGGGCTCAGGCTGCCTGTTGCTCCTGCTGACAAAGCTGCCCCTAGCAGTGGGCTGAGATGAAGCCTGGCCTTAGGCAAACAGCTTAAATTTGACTCTTTCTTCGCAGCTATATTTGCATTTGAATCGTCTCCTCCTTTCCGTTTTCTTTCCCCTGCCTGCTGGTTAATTGCTTGCAGAAGCCCGAGCACTGCCTGGGTCAGCCGCCCTGAGCACAGTTCAGCTCACACGCAGAGGGCTCTGTTTTGGTTTTTCTCCTTCCTGGCCGTGTGCGTCCAGGTAATGCCGAAGGAGCAACCCAGAAGAAGGGGAGTTAGCATCGGTGGTGATACTCCACATGAAATCACCAGCAGCTGGGTCTGCGTCTCAGCAGCAGCCGGGCGCAGGGAGAAGAGGCAGCGGAAGATCTGGAGGAGCTGCAGGAGCATCCACACCCACTCCTGCCCCAAAGCAGTCAGGATTTTTTCAGGACTGACTGGATGGAAGGCGCTCAGGAAGCAGAAATGCGGAGTCCTCGGCTGCCCCTGCTGGCAGGGGTCTGGCAGGATGGGCTGGGAAGGGCAGCAGGGCTGTGCTGCTGTGCTGGTGAGCCCCGTGCCTGCTCCTGGCAAAGGACTTGCTGCCTCCTTTTTGCAGGATTCAATGGAAGGAGGAGGAGGACTGAATACTTGGAGGATTAGAGGGAACTTTTGTAGGCAAGAATGCTGTATTTTTTTGCGCCTGAATGCCCTTGGAGGCAACAGCTTTGCTCACTTCATTTTCTTGTCTTTGTCTTGCAAGCTACAGGGCTTTGAGATCTAAGTTTCAAAACCAAATCAAATTGAGCTATCTTCCTGTACGAGCTGCCTGACTGCTCCCGGCCAGCCTAAAAATAACAGGCCCTGTGTGTCTGAGGGGACTCTGTGAGCTGGGGCTTCAAAGCCAGCCAGACCACTGCATGTACTTAAAGTTGCGAACATGGCTAATTTTTTAATGGTCCTCCATACACTGCTGGGCTTGTGTAATCTGTAGCCGATAAGCATTCATTTGCAATTATCTCAAATAATAGGAAAACAAAGACAGTCTTTTTTCTTGAGCAACAGAAGAGTTATTTTGAAACCAGAGCCCTTGTGAGAAGCGGCAGGGCTTAGGGCTGGTATTTACCGTGTGCACGAAACACTGGGAAACTTCTTACATGAAAACTAGAGATCCCAAATCATTAACTCTGAGCAGCCTTAACAAACACCGTTTGAAGCAATATCTGGAGGAAACGTTGCTAGAACAGAGTCCAGGGCTCGGCTCTAGTTTCGCAGTGCCGCAAGCACAGCACAGCACCCTAACAGCTGGGCTCAGGCACGGCCTGGCGCTGGGCTGTCACTTGTGGCCTTCCTAAAGATCTCCCTGGGGAGCCACAGGCATCTTCACGGCTTTCCTGTGCGTAACCCATGTAAAGTTGATTTTTTTCTAATTTTGCAGAGCCTTGAGAAGCAGTCTGCACGTCCTCTCAGGTTGAAAAGCTGGCTCAGCTGTTTTTAAATCAGGTTTAAGTGGTTTTCTAAATGTTTTGCAGCCATCGCGTCCCTGCTAGAACAAGCTGTCCTGGCAGGTGATTGCCTGGCCTGGTTTTGTTTCCTAGGGGAGCCAGGTACTGGGTGTTAACCTGCCTGCAGCTTCATTTTCGTTGGGTTCCTGGGGGTGCCAGGGAATGGTGCGAGCTGTGAGGAGGGGCACGGGCACAAGGCCTCCTCGTCTGGCAGGGCAGCACCGGCCGTGGCCGTGTCCTCTTCTGGAGCGTGAGATGCGGCAGAAAGGACACCTTGTTCCTGCCAGAGGGGGGCCAGCACCGCGTGCCCAGCTCAGGTGGAGGCTGGCTTTCCTCCGGGCCACCCCGGGGTAAAAGCAGCTTCTGTTCTTGCTGTGCTGGGGAGGAGGGGGCCGGCAGCGCTGCCAAAAACCGCTGCTTTCTGCCAGGCGAGCGGGTAAACGGCAAAGCCGAGTGGAGGGATGTTCATGTCCCAGAGCCTGGGCTTGGGGGGGCTGGCTTTTTGCGGCTGGTGCCAGCGGGAATCCGAATTCCCTGCTCTCTGACACCGCTTGTTAGGAGTTAATGAAAAGATGTGCTCACAGCTTTAAACTCTGCTCTATAAAGTGTACCGAGTGTGTGTCTCGTGATGTGCTCTCCAGCTTGTCTGGGCTGGCAGAAAGCGAGGCTGATTCTTTGCAGATGAGAGGAAGAAGGGTGGTGCCCTTGCAGCCGTGGCTGAAACCCTCCGCTGCTCTTGCACAAAAGCTTTCTCATGCTGCCATCCCCAGTGGACTTTCAGGCCCTGTGTTACCCTCGCAGTTAGCCTCCTCTTCTTCCTCTCCTCGCCCTTTTGAAGTAGAGGCTTTGTTCTTTGTAGGTGAAAAGCACAAAAAGAGCCAGTGAAGGGAGCTGGACATGGTGCGGCTCTGCGAGCCTTTCCCTGGAGCTCTTGCATACAGGGGTGGGAAGGGAGACCCCGGTGTCACAGCCAGCAGTGGGGGACATCGCTCTGTGCCCGTGTGTCCCCAGGCACCCCACAGCAGGGACCTGCAGCTCAGCACAGAGCACAGCGTGCAGGTGGCTGTTCCTGGCGTGCTCTCGGCAGTGCTGGTGGCACTTGTGGCAGAACCGGGGCCTAATCCACGTAGGCAAAGCAGGTCAGGAGTCTGGCGAGAGACCTTTGTGGGACTTTATGAGCTCCTGTGGCTCCGTAAGTCCTTTGGGACCGGCACACCCCACAGAGCCAGCCCTTGTCACCACGCTGAGGAGATGCCTTGGGCTGCCCTGTTCTGGACAGGTGGTTCCTTCGCCAGTTATTAGCCTTCAGATTTTTTTTCCTTGATCCTTTTGATTAAATGCTGTTGCTGGTAGCACCTGCCCTAATGCCATACTTCTAAAAACACCTTCTTCTGTCTCTTCTTTGGTAGATCTCCGAAGCTGGGAAGGAGTCCTTGCCCTCTTGGTTGCACTGGAATGCAGAGAGCAGCTCCCTGGAAGGGCTGCCCCTCGACACGGATAAGGGCGTCCACTACATCTCGGTGGCCACGCTGCAGCCCTTCCCCAACGGGAGCTACGTGCCGCAGACCACAAACGTGTTCTCCGTTGAGGTCCACCAAGAAGACCACAACGAGCCTCAGTCGGTGCGAGTGGCGGTCCAAGACACGGGCGAGGCAGCGCCCTTTGTGTGTGGCGCAGAAGAGCCGGTGACCGTCCTGACCGTCATTTTGGATGCCGACTTAACAAAAATGACACCAAAGCAGAGGATCGAACTTCTAAACAGAATGAGAAGCTTCTCGGAGGTGGAGCTTCACAACATGAAGTTGGTTCCTGTTGTAAATAACAAACTCTTTGACATGTCAGCCTTCATGGCTGGACCGGGAAATGCGAAGAAGGTGGTGGAAAACGGGGCCTTACTCTCGTGGAAGCTGGGATGCTCTCTGAGCCAAAACAGCGTGCCCAACATCAGCAAGGTGGAGGCTCCGGCTAAGGAAGGAACGATGTCTGCCCGCCTCGGCTACCCCGTCGTTGGCTGGCACATCGCCAACAAGAAACCTCACCTCCCCAAGAGGATGCGTCGGCAGATCAACGCCACCCCCACGCCTCTGACCGCCGTCGGGCCGCCCACCACCGCCGCGCAAGAGCCGCCGACGAGGATCGTCCCCACCCCGACGTCGCCTGCCATAGCGCCCCCCACGGAGACGACGGCACCCCCCGTCAGGGAGCCCATCCCGCTCCCGAGGAAGCCCACGGTCACCATCAGAACAAGGGGCCCCATCGTCCAGACACCCACGCTTGGACCAATCCAGCCCACCAGGGTGATAGAAGGCACCGGTACGGCCTCCGTGCCGATTCGCCCCACGATGCCTGGGTACGTAGAGCCCACCGCGGTGATCACGCCGCCCACGACCACCACCAAGAAGCCCAGAGTCTCCACGCTGAAGCCCGCCACGCCATCCACGACCGATTCCTCCACGGTGACGACGCGGAGGCCTACTCGAAGGCCCAAAACGCCCCGTCCGACGAAGCCTCCCAGCACCACCAGATCCCCGATCTCCAAGCTGACCACCGCCTCCCCGCCGAGCCGCGTGCGCACCACAGCTAGCGGGATCCCCCGGCCCTGGGAGCCAAACGAGCCGCCCAAGCTGACAAACCACATCGACAGGGTTGACGCGTGGGAGGGCACTTACTTCGAGGTTAAAATACCCTCAGATACCTTTTACGATAAGGAAGACACCACCACTGACAAGCTGCAGCTGACCTTGAAGCTGAAGGAGCAGCAAATGTTAGAGGAGAATTCGTGGGTCCAGTTCAACAGCACAAGCCAGCTCATGTATGGCATGCCAGACCACAACCACATCGGGAAGCACGAGTACTTCATGTATGCCACAGACAAAGGCGGGCTCTTTGCCGTGGATGCCTTTGAAATCCACGTCCATAAACGCCCGCATGGGGACAAGTCTCCAGTGAAGTTCAAGGCCAGGTTGGAAGGAGACCACAACGCGGTGGTGAATGACATCAATAAGAAGATCATGCTGGTGAAGAAGCTGGCTCTGGCGTTCGGCGACAGGAACAGCAGCACCATCACGGTGCAGGACATTGCCAAAGGCTCCATTGTGGTGGAATGGACGAACAACACGCTGCCTGTCGAGCCCTGCCCCCGGGAGCAGATCCGGACTTTGAGCAGAAAGATTGCAGACGACTCGGGGGGGCCAAGCCTGGCTTTCTCCAACATCTTACAGCCCGAGTTCAAGCCTCTGAACGTGTCGGTGGTCGGCTCCGGCAGCTGCAGGCACATCCAGTTTATCCCCGTGACGAAGGACGGGCGGGTGATCTCGGAGGCAACGCCAACGCTGGCGGCCGGTAAAGACCCTGAGAAGAGCAGCGAGGATGACGTGTACCTGCACACCGTCATCCCTGCCGTGGTGGTGGCCGCCATCCTCCTGGTGGCCGGCATCATCGCCATGATCTGCTACCGCAAGAAGAGGAAAGGCAAGCTCACCATCGAAGACCAGGCCACCTTCATCAAGAAGGGCGTGCCCATCATCTTCGCCGATGAGCTGGACGACTCCAAGCCTCCGCCGTCATCCAGCATGCCCCTCATCCTCCAGGAGGAGAAAGCCCCGCTGCCCCCCCCGGAGTACCCGAACCAGAGCATGCCGGAGACCACGCCGCTCAACCAGGACACCATCGGGGAGTACACGCCGCTGCGGGACGAGGACCCCAACGCGCCGCCCTACCAGCCGCCCCCCCCCTTCACCGCGCCCATGGAGGGGAAGGGCTCCCGCCCGAAGAACATGACCCCCTACCGCTCCCCGCCGCCCTACGTCCCCCCTTAACGAACCGGACACCATCGGGGGAGAAGGGGCCTCCGGTCCCACACCGGTGCTGTCTGTGGGCCGGCAGCCCCCTCGCCAGCCGGGAAGCCCAAATCCCAGCCCGCTCCCGAGCAGGCCCCCTCCGGCTGCGCCCGCCACACCAGAGTGCTCGTGGAACCTGGGGGACACTTGTTTTATTTTTGCCTAACAAGCTTTGGTTTTATTTTATTCCTAGAGAAATTCTCGGCTCAAAATCCGTCTTTCTGGCGCCGGGTTCCGGATGCGGCCGGGGCCGGCGCAGAGGGCAGGGAGGGGGGGACGAGCAGGCAGCACTGGGGTGGCACTCTGGGTCTCCGCTGTTTGCCTTTAACACTAACTGTACTGTTTTTTCTATTCACGTGTGTCTAGCTACAGGACGTAACATGAAAGGTAGCCTAAAAATAATTAAATTCAAGGGACTTTCTGAAGTTGACGTTTTAAGTTTTTACAGTTAATCTACTGTTTACCTAAACTCCTATCTATATAGTTTTGGGGGCTGGGGGGGAAGCGCTATGCTACAAATAAGCTCCGGGGGTGTTCCAGGCCTAGGGAGAGGGTGGGCCTAGAGGCCAGCCAGCCCTGTCGCTAGGGGGAGATCGGTTTCTTGGTTTGTTTTGTTGGTTTTTGTTTTCGTTTTGTTGTTTTTACTTTATTTTTTAATCAAAGAAATCCTGTTTTTCTCACGCATCACGAAACAGCCACCAGTTGGGCCAGAGCAGCCGGGGTGCCGTAGGCGCGGGGCTGCTGCCTACGGGGGGCTCCGGCAAGGAGCCCGTGTGAGGGTGGGTGCCGGGGCTGAGGGGGCTTTTGTAAGGAAAAAAAGCTCCCCGTGGGGCGTTTTGGGGACAGTGGGGGGTTTCCGTAGCACACTGCCATCTCTCCACCGGGACTCCTCTCCTGCAGGGTGACCCTGGGGCGGCCGCCCTGGCTGCCCGGCCACACGGCCGTGGGCAGAGCCCCGCGGCTCCTGGAAAAGTTTAAGGAGGAGATTAAAAAAAAAAAAGGAAAAAAAAAAAAAGGATAGTGAATAGTCAAACAATCAGTGAACTCTCAAATCTAATTTTTTTACTAAATTTTTGATACAGCCTCGAATCGTTTTATTAAAAAATATCTATAAATATAATTAAAAATCGGTAACGCTGACAGCACTTTGTACGGGCTCAGCTTCTTCGTTCGCCCGCGGCCTCCGTCCTCCTGGCCTCTGTCCTGGGGGCTGCCTCCTGCCCTCCTGGCGGGCTCCGTTTGGGCACAAATACAGCTTTTTTACCATTTTCCCCACCGCTGGAGCCCCGAGGCGGGGCGAGGAGCCGGGTGCGCTCCCGGGGGGCGCAGCGGGGGGACCCCGACACACCGCGGGGGGACGGAAGGAGGCGGCCGGGGCGCGCTCCCGCTGCCCCCCCCCTCCATATCGCAGCCCGTGCGCGCCACCGCGGGGGGGGGGGGGGGGGGGCGGCGTGAAGGGCGCGGCGGGAGCGCGCCCGGCTCGGTGTCTCCCCCTGGCGGCCGCGCGCCCCGTGCTGGGCGCCGCCATGTCGGGAGCGGCGGGGCCGGGCCGCGCCCCGCTGCCCTGCACCGCCCGCGCCGCCGCCGCGCTGCAGCTGCCCGGGGGGGCCGAGGCGGCTCGGCCCGGGGTGGCCGTCATCGACCTGCGCTTCCCCCGGGGCGGCGCCGCCGATGTGAGTGCGGGGCCGGGCGGGGAGGGTGGCGGCGCCCGGTGCGCGGTGCCCGGTGCGCGGTGCCCGGTGCCCGGTGCCGTGACGCGCGGCGCTCCCCGCAGGTGCAGGAGATCGTCTTCAAGAACTTCTACACCGCCTTCCTCAGCCTGCGGGTGCAGCGGGCCGGCCCCCCCGGGCCCCGCAGGTGGGTCACCTGCCTCCGCGACCACCGCCTGATGCCCAGCCCGCACACCGAGGAGGGCTCCCAGGATTACTTCTCGCTCCGCCGACACCAGGTCCCGCTCCCCGGACCCCCCTCCCCGGCCCCCCTGTGTCCCCCCCCCAGCCCCTGACGGCCCCCTGTCCCCGCAGATGCTGTGCGACATGGAGCAGGTGACGGCGCTGCGCTTCATCCTGCGGCAGCCCTCCCCGGCCTGGCTGCACTTCAGCATCGAGGAGCTGCAGGTGTTCCCCCCGGCACAGAAGGTGACCCCCCCCGGCACATGGGGGTCCCCCGGGATGCCTGGGGACCGTGCCCCGGGGTGGGCGGCATGCAGGGGCCATGCCCCTTTACGTACACCCGTAAACACTGGGGAGGGGGCAAAGCGTGGCGTGAGGGGTGGGTGGGGAGCACCGCGGTGTGACCCTTTGGATCGGTGTGACCCTTTGGATCTGTCGCAGAGCCCCCAGCAGGATTTCCCCTCCTGGCTCTCCCAGCTGACCCCTCCGGAGCAGCCGGCCAGCCCGCACAGGGTGAGTGGTGTCAGCGCGGCAGCAAGCGCCCGCCAGGGAGCAGGCACCTGGGGTGGGCAGGGGGCTGCCGGAGGGCAAAGCCCCCCCGAGGCTGCTCCGCTCCAAGGCGTGCAGTGGCGGGGCAGGAGGCAAATGCATGCTGTGGGGTTTTGCCACCCGTGGCATCGGCCAAGCCCTTCATCTTTGAGGTGCTCAGCACCTGAGCAGGGGCTGGGAACTGACACGGGGTTGCCAGCCGTAGCCAACCCAGCCCTGATGGCCTCCTACCCGGAGCAGCCTGCTTGAACTGTGAATTTGGCTGAAATTTTGGTGTTCTGACTTGAATTGGTCCGTAACTCCCAAGCCCAGAGGACCGGGCTGCCTGTGGGGGGCTCAGCAGCCGGGGGCTGTATGCGCCTCTGGGCGGGCTGCACCAGGGTGGCAGAGCACCGAGACAGGCGGTGCTTCAGCACACGGCAGCACAGGGATGCTCAGAGCTCAGGACGGGGTGGATGATACTCCCATCCCAGGAGGAGATCCCAAATCCTGGCACCAACTCCACCAAGAGGCTGCCAGCTCTGTCCCAGCCCATCGCCAGCTCCAGGGCCCAGCCAGGAGCCGTTTGGGTGCTCCAAAGTGCCCAGCGAGCCTGGTGCTGGGAGCAGCTCGCAGAGTTCAGAAGGAAAAGAAAAAAAAACACCACCAGGACACGTGATCGGAGAAGACATTAAATCCACCCAGGGCTGAGAGCATCCCGCTGGGACTGGCAGGCACACAGCATCACTTGGTGGGGCGCTGGGGGACAGGAGGCGCCCCGTGGGTCCCCAGCGGTGGCAGGGGGAGCGTGGCACTGCCCAGCTGTGACGGCATCGGGGAGGCAACACCCCCGGGGGTGGCCCTGAGCGAGCAAAGTCCCAGGAGAGCAGGGGCACGTGCCCGGCAGTGACCTGCTGTGACGGGTGCTGGATTTGCCCCCAAGGAGGGGCTGGGTCCCTCGGTTTGTCCCCGCTGTGTGCCCCCTCCAGGCGCTGGGGTTGGCACCGCTGGGCCCCAGGAGCTGCTCCAAACCCCGTGGCCGAGCTTGTGAGTCCCAAAGGCTGAAACTCTGGACTGTGCGATTATGTCTTTAATTATTAGCTAATGAGCCAGATTACGTCCTTGCT
The DNA here is from genome assembly GCF_964211825.1 of Aythya ferina. Lineage (NCBI taxonomy): Eukaryota > Metazoa > Chordata > Aves > Anseriformes > Anatidae > Aythya > Aythya ferina. Next base: position 15,626,288 of record NC_140306.1, read on the forward strand.
CTGGATGCCTGCCAGAGGGGACAGGTCACGCTCACACCGTGCCAGGCTCGGGGTCACCTTGTTCCCAGCTGCTGCTTTCCTACGCTGGGGCCCCCTCTCCCCGCCTTGGCAAACCGGTGCCGGGCGATGGTGCCCCACAGCATCGCTCCTGCTTCTCCGCAGGAGCTCCCCGACCCGGAGAAGGTGTCGACGGAGGTGCAGCAAATGTGGGTGCTGACAGAGGTGATCCGGGCTCGCCAGGCGGCCGCCCGCATCGGCCGCTTCGACGTGAGTGCCCCCAGCGCCCCGCTCCTAACGGGGGGACCGCGGGCACCCACGGCAGCTCTCTCCCCGCAGGTGGACGGCTGCTACGATGTCAACCTCCTCTCCTACACCTGAGCCTCGACGGGACCCGGCGTGGACCCTGCCGTGCCCGAGAGCCCCCCCCGGGGGTTTCGGCCCTCCGCCTTCCTCGCCCTTCGCTCCGCGGCCGCGGGGAGGGGTGGGGGGGGAGAGCCCCGGATAAACGCTGCTGTGGCGCTGCCGCTGTGCCTCGTCTCTGGGTCTGGGGGCGGTGCTGGGGGCGGGCCGCATGTCCCAGGAGCCCCGGCGGGGCGGGCAGAGCCGTGCTGGGCCGAGCCGAGCCGGGTCGGGTCGGGCCCAACCGGGACCGGAGGATGCTGCGGGTCGGGGGCCGCGCCGCGCTGTGCCGGGGCCGCTCGGGCTTTGCGGCGCTGAGCGGGGCCGGGGTCGGGGCCGAGCCGGGCCGGGCCGAGCCGGGGGGGCTGAAGCGGACGCCGCTGGACGCCCTGCACCGGTCCCGGGGGGGCAGGATGGTGCCGTTCGCCGGCTGGAGCCTGCCCGTGCAGTACGGCCGCGGGCACCTCGAGTCCCACCTGCACACCCGCAGCCACTGCTCCCTCTTCGACGTGTCCCACATGCTGCAGGTAGCGGGAGGGGGGGGGGAAACAGCCGGGAGGGGTCCTTCTGCCGCCCCCCGTGCCCCATCTCACCCCCCGGCCCCCTCCAGACGCGGGTGTACGGCCGGGACCGCGTCAAGTTCCTGGAGAGCCTGGTGGTGGGGGACATCGCCGAGCTGAAGCCGGGCCAGGTATGGGGTCAGGAGCGCCATGTGCCCGGGGGGGGACGTGGGGGCAAGGGGCACCTGGCACCCGGCCCGGCAGGGGCAGAGGGCCCCCATGGTGCCGCCTGGCGCGGGGCCAGGCGCCCTGCCCGCGCTCCCTAGGGTGCCGTCCCGCAGGGCACGCTGACACTGCTCACCAACGAGCGGGGTGGCATCGTGGACGACCTCATTGTCACCAACACGGCGGAGGAGCACCTCTACGTGGTGTCCAACGCGGGCTGTGCCGACAAGGACTTGGCCATCATGAAGGTACGGGGGGAGCACCCTCCCCGTGGTTCAGGTGGCCACGCGTGGGGCTGGCTGTGTGCCGGCCCTGTGCCACCAGCCCGCTGTCACCGTTGCAGGGCAGAGCGGCGGAGCTGCGGGCTGCCGGCAGTGACGTGCACCTGGAGGTCTCAGACAACGCGCTGCTGGCTCTGCAAGGTAGCAGGGCCCCCAGGAGGGCTGGCACCAGGCATCGCCGCAGGGGGGTCTCACCCTGGGACCCGCCGTCCTGTGGGGCTCTTAGACGGCCCTGCCTTCTCCGCCCGGCTCCCCTCCCTGTGTCCCACCTCGCCCAGGTGCTGTCCCCTCCTCAAAGCCACCTGTCCCCCCAGGCCCCTCCATGGCGCAGGTGCTGCAGGCAGGGCTGTTGGACGACCTGGCCAAGCTGTCCTTCATGACCAGCATCACCACGACCGTCTTCAGCGTGCCGGGCTGCCGGGTCACGCGCTGCGGCTACACGGGCGAGGACGGCGTGGAGGTAGCGGGGACACCCCGAGGAGGCTGGTCCCGGTGGGACGCCGTGCCTCGCTGACCCTGCCCCTGCTGTCCCCGTCCCCATCCCGTGCAGATCTCGGTGCCCGCGGGGCAGGCGGTGGAGCTGGCCGAGCGGCTGCTGGGCGTCCCCGAGGTGTGGCCGGCAGGGCTGGCGGCCAGGGACAGCCTGCGCCTGGAGGCCGGGCTCTGCCTGTACGGGAACGACATCGATGAGACCACCACGCCAGCTGAGGCCGGGCTGATGTGGACCTTGGGTAGGTCCAGGCCGCATCCACCACTGCCTCCTCCAACCCAACCGCCCCACAGGCATCGCCGGGCACTGCAAAGCGTGGGGAAGCCCCCACACCGACCCTTGCCCCTCTCCGTCCCGCAGGCAAGCGCCGGCGTGCGGCCATGGACTTCCCCGGCGCGGCCATCATCATGGCACAAGCCAAGGAGAAGCCGAAGCGCAGGCGCGTGGGGCTGACCTCGGTGGGGCCCCCCGTCCGGCCACACGCGGTCATCCTGGACCCTGAGGGCAGGCCTGTGGGTACGTGGGGGCGGCGCTGGGCGGGTCGCTGGGGGGTGTCTGGGACCGGCAGCCCCCGCTCACCTGCCCGTGTCCCCAGGCACGGTGACCAGCGGGTGCCCCTCGCCCTCCCTGGGCAAGAACATCGCCATGGGGTACGTGGAGGCCGCGCACAGCCGCCCGGGCACCGCGCTCGCCGTCGAGGTGAGGAAGAAGCAGCACCCGGCGCTGGTCACCAAGATGCCCTTTGTGCCCACCCACTACTACGTGGCCAAGTGAGGCCCGGCCCCATTAAACCCCGCTGCCTCACAACGCTGGCCTCGTCTCCTGGTGAATCCCAAAGCAGGGGCAGCGGGACGGGGGCACAGTGCTTTAATGGTGCGGGCGGCCTCGGGCACGGCGGGCGCTGCTCACTCGCGGTGCGTCTTCCCCGGCTCAGCTGGCGGGCCCTCCCTGCGGAGAGGGGCAGCGTGAGCAGGGGGGGCACCTGCTGGGACATGGGGGGCTGGAGGGGGCACATACAGGGTCATACTGGGCTGGGGGACGCTCAGGGGGTGCTGGGAGGGGGCATGGCCTTGGGGACACACATGGGGGTTCACTGGTCTGGGGACACAGTGGCCATGCACTGGGATGGGGCATAGCCCAGGGAGACACACGGAACGTCCACTGGTCTGGGGATATGAGGACATGGGGGCCATGCACTGGGGTATACTGGGATGGGGGCATAGCCCAGGGGGACACACGAGGGGTTCACTGGTCTGGGGACATGGGGGCCATGTACTGGGATGGGAACGTAGCCCAGGGGGACACACAAGGGGTTCACTGGTCTGGGGATGGGGGGGCACGTACTGAGATGTACTGGGATGGGGGTATAGCCTAGGGGGACACAGGGGAGGTTCACTTGTCTGGGGACATGGGAGCCACGCACTAGGATAGGGGCACAGCCCAGGGGACACACAGGGGGGTCCACTGGCCTGGGGACAGGAGGGCCATGCATTGGGGTATACTGGGATGGGGGCATAGCCCAGGGGGACACACGAGGGGTTCACTGGTCTGGGGGTAGTGGGGGCCATGTACTGGGGTATACTGGGATGGGGGCACAGCACAGGGGAACACACGGAAGGTCCACTGGTCTGGCGCCATGAGGTCATGGGAGCCATGCACTGGGCTATACTGGGATGCCCGGCGGCCACACTGGTCTGGAACATGGGAGGGGACGGGGGGGGCATGCACGGGACACGCAGTGCTGGGGGCGCAGCGGGGGGGTCTCGCACTCACCGGGGCGGGCAGTGCCGCTCAGCGGCGCCGTTGCGGCCGGCGGGGGACAGGGAGTGGGCGCGGGGCCGGGCGCTGCCGCTGCCGGTGGCGGTGCCGCTGCCGGTACCGGGGGGCCGGCGGGCGGCCGGGCGGTAGCAGAGAGCGGCCACGGCCCCTCCGTAGGCCCTCCAGGCCAGGCGGACCCCCAGCAGGCTGAGCCCGAGCCAGAGCAGCAGCAGCTGGCACAGCGCTGCCCGCACGTCCTGCGCCGCCCACTCGGCCGCCAGCTCCCGGCCCAGCGCTCCCAGTGCCTTCCACGGCGCCTCCCAGCCGCCCGCCGCCATCATCCCGGCCTCCTCCTCCTCCTCCTTCCTCCTCCTCCTCCTCCTCCTCCTCCCCCTGCGCAGCCGGGACGGGGCGGTGCCGGAGCCGGGCGCATGGCGGGGGCGCGCTACTCGCGGCAGCAGTGGGTGCCGGGGGGACACCGGGGGAAAACGGGGGGCAGCCGGCCCCGGGACCCGATCCCGTGCCCCCCCCGCTGTGCTGAGCGGTATCCCCCGCTCCCCTCCCCTTCCCCAGGTACGTGCTGGGCGGCAGCAGCGGGGACCGGCTGCGGGCGGCGGCCGTGCTGGTGTCGGGGCTGCGCGGGGCCGGAGCGCAGGTGGCGGCGGCGCTGGTGCTGGCGGGGACCGGGAGGGTCGTGCTGAGGGACCCCTGGGGGGCTGGCAGCGCAGGATGCGCACAGCAGGTACCGAGGGGCACGGGGAGGGCACGGGGGGGCACGGGAAGGGGGGTGCGGGGAGCCCGGAAAAGGCTGTAGGTGTGGGTAGGGGTGCAGGTGGGGGTCCTGATACGGGGTATGGGCATGGGTTGGTGTCCTGGTAATGGGTGTGGGTACGGGGGGGGGTCCCAGCAATGCCTACGGGTGTCAGCAGGGGTCCCAGTAATGAGTCTGGGCACGAGTGAGGGTCCTGGTAATGGGTGCAGGCACGGGTGTGGGCCCTAGGGATGGGTACAGACATGGGCAGGGGTCCCCGTAATGAGCACGGGCTGGGCCCCATGCACGGGTTTGGGCGGTGTCTCCTAAGGGGCATAGGGCAGGGTGAGTGGGTAGGTGACTGGTGCAGGTATTGCTGAAGGTCATGGTAATGGGACCTGTTAATAGCACTGGGTGTGTGGGTACAGGCAGTGGAGGAGATCCCAGTAATGGATGGGGGGTCACGGGAACGGTGTTGGTACCACCGGGGGATCCCTCTCCCAGCTGCAGGTCAGGGGTCCCAGTAAGGGGTGCAGGAGGGGGGAGGGACCTGTTGTGGGCAGAGAGCCCCCAGCAGCGTGGGCAGCACCCCAAACCTGCGGGGGTGCCCGCTGCCGCCCGCCCCGCAGTTCCTCCTGCAGGAGAGCGATGTGGGCCAGAACCACGTCCAGGCATCGCGGCGGCGGCTGGCCGAGCTGAACCCCGACGTGGAGGTGACGGTCAGCACCGAGGAGCTGTCGGAGGATTTCCTCGACGCCTTCCAGGTGAGCCCAACGCCCCGGCCAGGGGATGCCCTGGGGTGCTGGCGCCTGCTGACCGCCCTGGTGCAGGTGGTTGTGCTGACCGAGTCGCCGCTGGAGGAGCAGCTCCGCGTCGGGGACATCTGCCACGCCAAGGGCATCTGCTTCATCGTGGCTGACGCCAAGGGGCTGGCCGGGTAAGGGCGGGGGGCAGTGGCTGGCGGGGGGACCTCGGCACCGTGTGGCGGCCACCCGGAGGGGCAGGGTGCGGCGGCTGGGGGCTGTGTCCCCCCGGGATGTTGTGCCGCAGCGAGGACCTTGTGATGCTCCACCATGCTTGCAGTGTGGGCTTTGTCCCCATGTCTAGCAGGGATTTCCCATGTCCGAAGCGTTGCTGCCCCGGGCACCTCCTGTCCCCTCTGAGTCCCTGTCCTGCTGGCGGGGCAGGACCCAGCAGCACTCTTGGAGCTCCTCGAGGCTCCTGCTTAACAAAGCCACCCCCTGTCCCTGCCCAGGCAGCTCTTCTGCGACTTCGGGGAGCATTTTGTTGTTGATGACCCTGCAGAAGGAGACCCGCTCTATGCCACCGTGCAGCACATCTCCCAGGTAGGAGGCTCTGTGCCACCCCCCGCTCCCCAGCACGGTGCCCCTGCAGCTTCACAGCTTTCCCTGGGACAGTTCAGTGGCTTGGTGTTACCTCCACTGGGTTCCTTGTGCTCACCTCTCCCCCTGCTCAGGACAACCCGGGGATCGTGACGTGTGCGAGGGCAGAGGAGGGACGCGGCCACCGTTTCAGTGACGGCGACCTGGTGACATTTTCTGGCCTGGAGGGCATGACGGAGCTGAATGGCTGCGAGCCCTGCCCCGTGCGTGTGCTGGGTGAGTGCCTGCCCACCTCGAGGGGCTGCAGCGGGTCCCCAGTGGTGACCATGCTGCCCATCCCCTCCTCTCCATCCCAGATACCTACAGACTGGAGATCGGTGACACGAGCGCCTTCTCACCCTACCGCTGCGGGGGGCAGGTCTTGCAGGTGCGATTGAACCAGAAGCACTCGTATGTACGTGTCCCCCCCGCCCCTCCGTGCTGCCCTCCAGGTGGCAGGGAACCCACAAGTGGTTCCGTGCCCCCAAAAAGCTCCTGACCCCACGATCCCTGCATGGTGCTAGCAGGAGTCCCTGCGCCAGGCACTGGCGATGCCCAAGATCCCAGTGAGGAGCTCCGCGGAGCTGCAGCGCAGCCGCAGCCTGCACGCTGCCTTCCGGGCCCTGCACGCCTTCCGCGAGGAGCGGGGCCGCCTGCCCCAGCCCCGGGACCCAGTGAGTCCCCGTCCTGACCCTTCCCAGCCCCTCTGACCCTCCTGCCCCTCTCCAGGGCTGCCCTCATCCCTCTTCCCCCAGGCGGACGCCGAGCGGGTGCTGGAGCTGGCGCAGAGCCTGGGCGTGCAGCTGGGTCCCCTGGACGAGGATGTCGTGCGGGCGTTCGCCAGCGTGAGCGCGGGGGACCTGTGCCCCGTGGCGTCCTTCATCGGTGCCCTGGCTGCCCAGGAGGCTCTGAAGGTGAGCAGTTGGGGACAGGGACCCACTGTGGGGTCCCACACACGGCAGGCCAGTGGCACAGCTCGGCACGGCTCGGCACGGCTGTCCCGTGGTGCTTGGTGGCCACGAGAGGGCACCTGCTGCCTGCCTGGGGACACCGCGCTCCGCCGGCTGCAGAGCGAGGCTGGGTGCTCGGCGTGGGGCACGGGGAGCCCCACTGGATGGACACGGAGCTGACGAGGCCCTGCACACCCCAGGCCATCACGAGGAAGCTCCTGCCCCTGGACCAGTGGTTTTACTTTGACGCCTTGGAGTGCCTGGCCATGGAGGGGGCTGCGGGACTGACGCAGGAGGACTGCGAGCCCGTGAGTTCCCGTGGCCGCCGGGTGCCGGGAGTGCTGCGGTCAGCCCCGCTCACACGGCTCCCCCGTCCCAACAGAGGGGATCCCGCTACGACGGTCAGATCGCCGTGTTTGGGGCCAACTTCCAGGAGGAGCTGGGCCGCCAGAAGTTCTTCGTGGTGAGCAGGGTGTGGGGCCGGGGGGCCGGCGGGGAACCTGAGCGGTGCGCGGAGCTGCAGCGGCGCTGCCCCAGCAGGTGGGGGCCGGTGCCATCGGCTGCGAGCTGCTCAAGAACTTTGCCATGATGGGGCTGGCAGCGGGGCCGGGCGGGGACATCACCGTCACCGACATGGACACGGTGGCAGACTCCAACCTGCACCGGCAGTTCCTCTTCCGCGCGGCGGACGTGTCGGTGAGCTCCCGCTCGTCCCATGGGTGGCCCAGGGCCGGGTGTTCCCCGGGGACCTGGGAGCTGCCCCCCCTCTCTGTGCCCTTCTAGAAGCCGAAAGCAGAGGTGGCCGCTGCAGCTGTGAGGTGCATGAACCCCGCCGTGAAGGTGACGGCTCACCAGAACCAGGTGGGGCCCGACACCGAGCAGCTCTACGGGGACGACTTCTTCCAGCAGCTGGACGGCGTCGTCAGCGCCGTGGACACGCTGGAGGCCCGTGAGTGCCGGGGGGCAGGGGCAGAAGGATCCGAGCCCCCCCCATGTGTCCCCACACCACCGGGGCACACACGCTGCCCTCGCTGCCTGCAGGCGCCTACTTGGAGACGCGCTGCATCCGCTCCCGCACACCGCTGCTGGACTCGGGCACAGAGGGGGCGCGGGGAGACGTGCTGCCCATGGTGCCCCCCCTGACCAAGCCGCTGCAGTCGGCCACGGCCTCCACGGATGGGACCTTCCCCCTCTGCACCCTGCGGTACTACCCCAACGCCATCGAGCACACGCTGCAGGTAAGGCCGCAGGTCCCTGCTCCTGGCCTTTTGTTTTCCCTTCCCGTTTCTCCGGCCCTGCAGGCAGGATGCAGCCCCAGCTGTTTCCTGCGGGGAGCTGCCACGCAGCCCCAGCGCCTTCCTCACGTCCCAGCACCGAGCCCAGCTTGGCCTGGGCCCCGTCCCCACCGGCTGTCCCTGCTGGGCGCTGTCCCATAGCAGTGCTCCTTGGGAGGGCACTGGCAGCGCGTTGCGGGGCTGGGTCCCTGTGTGGCACCCGTTGCTCATCCCCTGTCCCCTCTGCGCAGTGGGCTCGCGATGAGTTCGAGGGGCTCTTCCAGCTGCCTGCAGAGAGCGTGAACCAGTTCCTGGAGTGAGTGCGGACCTGGGAGCCGCCAGGCATGGGGACCGGGGCCGGGCAGCTGCGTCCCACGTGCGGCAGCGCTGCAGGCAGGCCAGCAGTGCCTGGTTTTGCAGAGAGCTGCCGGAGGAGCCGGCACAGCGGGAGGGCCTGAAGGTGCCGGAGCGAGTGTGGAGGAGCCTGCAGGAGAGGCCGCGGGACTGGGGGGACTGCGTGCGCTGGGCCCGGCGGCGCTGGCAGAGCCACTACCACGATGCCATCGCCCAGCTGCTGCACACCTTCCCCCCCACACACGTGAGCATAACCCCCCGGGGGCTGCCCCCCGCCCCGGCACCCTCCCCAGAAGCGTCTCCAGGCCTGACTTTGCTTTCCCCGTGCCAGGAAAGCAGCCCCGGTGTCCCATTCTGGTCGGGGGACAGGCGCTGTCCCCACCCGCTGACGTTTGACCCCAGCAATGTGAGTGCAGGGGAGGGCCGTGGGGGTGCAGGGGACGAGGTGGGCTTTGGGGAGAGGCGAGGGGTACGCGGTGGGTGCCGGAGCACTGCAAGGGGCAGAGCTGCCGGGGCCATCCCCCCTCCCTCCTGCTCGTGGTTCTGCAGGACGCACACGTGGCATACATCGAGGCTGCTGCCCGGCTCTGGGCCCAAACGTACAAGCTCCCAGCGTGCAGCAACCGCGCAGCCACGCAGGACATCCTCCGCAGCACGGTGCTGCCGCCCTTCGTGCCCCAGGATGGGCTCCGCATCCCCACCACGGAGGGCACGGACGCGGTGGAGGAGGCTACGGGTAAGGGTGCTGCACGCCGCTGTCCCCGGGAGCTGTGGCGCAACGTGGGGACACGGGGCAGGAACCGCAGGCCCGCTGGTGCTGGTTCTTGGCCCGTGACCATGTGTCCCGTGTCCCCAGACCCTGGGCAGCCGATGGAGCTCACCCAGGACCTCACCCAGGACCTGGCACGGTGGAGGCAGGAGCTAGGTGGAGGCACAGGGGCACGAGTGATGGAGCCCATCCACTTCGAGAAGGTGCCGTGGCCGCGGGGCTCGGGGAGGCAGCGGCCGTGTCCTGGGGGATGCCCTGGGGGATGCTGACGTCCCTGCGCTCTTCCCCACAGGACGACGATGCCCACATGGACTTCATCATGGCCGCGTCCAACCTGCGTGCGGAGAACTACGGCATCCCCCCCGCCGACTGGCTGACGGTGAGGGGGGTGCCCTGGGGGTCCCCGTCCCCGCGGGGCACCCGGTGACACCCCCCTCCTGTCCTCAGAGCAAGCGCATCGCCGGGCGCATCGTGCCCGCCATTGTCACCACCACAGCAGCCGTGGCCGGCCTGGTGTGCCTGGAGGTCTACAAGCTGGTGTGGAGGTGCCAGGTCCTCAGCTGCTACCGCATCAGCACCCTGTTTCTGTCCGAGTGCCTCCTGCTCCAAGTCGAGCCCGAGCAGCCCCCCACCTACTGGGTAGGACCTTCTCCCCCGGGGTGCCCGGCAGCCCCCTGGCCAGCCCCGTGGCTGCGGCAGCCGCTGGCAGCTGGCTCACCAAAAGCAGCTGCGGCAGCCGGCGAGCAGCTGGCACCGGTCCCGGGGCTGCAGGGGGAGCGGGGCCGGGGTCCCCCCCAGCTGCTGGAGGGGGGAAAGCGGGGCAGGGACGGGGGCAGGCCCAGATTGGGACCGTCTGGGCGATAGAGGCCCCTTTGTCTGGGGGTTTATGGCGTGCGAGGCAGCCCTTCCTGCGCGGCAGGAAGCGCCGATTGGAACCAGATTGGCCCGGGGGGCCCAGGGCCGGGGGCAGGAAGAGGGGGAGGGAGGCGCCTCCAACGCCTCCGCGCCGTCTCCAGCTTGGCTTTGGGCTGTCCAGCCGGGCTGTGGCCTCACCGCGCCTGCGCCCCGCTATCCGCGGGTGCCCGGCCCCGTGCCACAGCCTCGGGGTGTCCTGGCCGTGGTTGGCACCGTCCCTGCGTGGAGGATGCCGCTCTGAGCCCTCCGGTCCCGACACCCCTACGTCAACCGCCGGCACCTCCGTGTGCCAGAGCCAGGACACGCGGTGTGACGGCTCCTGCTCGGCTGTGGCAGGAGTACACGGCCTACGGCTCGGGGGCTGGCAGTGCCACCCGTACCGAGCACACCCAGGGCTGGTGGCCTTGGCGTGGGTGGCATTCGCGGTGCGGGGATGGGGTTTGCACGGTGCCAGGACGGGAGGGCAGCCTGGTCCGTGGTGCCGCAGTGCGGATGGGGTTAAGCCCTTTCAGCCTGGAGCAGGAGCTGAGAGCAGCAGCTCGGTGCCAGCAGCCCGCTGCCAGCACCGTGCCGTGGGGACGGGGACAGGGCCAGGGCTGGTGCTGCCTGCGGTGGGGGCAGATGGCAGGGCGGCCGTGCCAGACAGCGGGGGGCCGCATCCTGCACTCAGCTCCCTCAGGCCAGAGCCGGGGTCACAAAGCCCTGGGAGCCACGGACACAAGAAGAGGGATTGTGTGGGGCTGGGCAGCTCTTCAATGGGGCTTTGTGCGGCTCTCGGGGCCCAACCCTGGCCGCAGCAGTGCTGGGGTGATGGCTCTGCCCCTGCCCCGCTGTACTCAGCCCCACGCTCTCCTTGCAGTACCGGGGGAAGGAGTGGAGCTACTGGGACCGGCTGGAGGTGCGGGCCGTGGGGGCGGACGGGCAGGAGATGACGGTGCGGGAGCTGCTGGACTGGCTACAGGTGAGCGCAGTGCCGGCCACCCCCTGTCCTGGGGCTGCGTGGGGCCGGACCCTGACACCCGGCTCTTGCAGAGGGAGCACGGGTGGACGGTGAGCAAGCTGCTGCGTGGCACCACGATGCTGTACGACGCGGAGGACGACGCCGAGACGCAGGCGCGGCAGCGGGCGCAGAAGTAAGCGGCCCCCCCCTCCTCACGGTGCCCCGGTCCTGCCGGGTGCCGGGGCCCCTGTCCCTCCTGAGCCGCTCCAGCTGCAGGGTAAACATCCTGCTGCCGGCAGCGCTTCCCACGCCGGACCCCCGGCTGGCCCCCAGCCACAGGGGCTGGGGAGGGGGCCTGGGACCAGCCAAATGTAGCTTCCCCAGCCTGGGGGGCCCGAGCAGGGTTCGGGGGATGAGCTGCGCCCAGCCCACTTCTCCTTCCCCTGCTGCAGGCTGTCGGATGGCATGGAGCGCGCCGGGGCGCTGCAGCAGCTGGAGTTGCAGTACCTGTGCAAGGGGGACACGGAGGAGGAGTGCCCCCCGCTCCTCTGCATCCTGCCCTGAACCCAGCACCGCCGGCCCCGTGCAATAAAGGCTGCAGGACAAGCTCTGCTGCGTGGTCTCTGTGTCGATGCCAGCACCCTGCGCTAGCAGGCAGCCCGCTGCCTGCTCACCCCTCATCGGCGCTTCGACCCCACAAACGCTGCTGCGTCCATACCATACAAAACCGGGGTTTATTTACAGCGGCGGAGGGGGCGGGCAGGGCTAGATGTAGCCGATCACGTCGTTGCAGATGATGGGCTGGCGGCTGCGGCTGTTCATGAGGGCGGCGAAGCGGTGGAAGTCCGTGGCCAGCTGGGCAATGTTGCTGTGGGACTGGTGGAAGCAGGCGCCCTTGGGCTGCCCGCCCAGCCCCAGCGGGCAGGACAGGCGCTTGGCCGGGTCACGGCTCCCCGGCCGGGCACCCTCGGCCCCTCGGGGCCGGGCCATGCTGGCCAGCTTGCGGCGCACATTTCCCGAGAGGCTGAGCAGGAAGGCGGGCGGCTTGCCCAGCCGGCGCGAGGGCTCGGCGGCCGGCCGGCGCCGGGGCTCGGCGCCCACCTCGGGCAGGTCCATCCAGTTCTCCACCAGGTCGGCGAAGCAGTTGTCCCCCAGCACCAGGGGCTGCCGGTTGCGGCTCTGCGACAGCAGCGACACCGTCCAGTCCTGCCCGTCGGCTGGCTCCAGCGCCCGCCACTGCTCCAGGCAGGCGTCCGACGTGGATTTGGGGCGGGGGCGCCGGGCGGGCGCGGGCCCCCCAGCTCCGGCGGAGAGCTGGTGCGCCCGCTGGCAGGGCGGCGGGTGCCTCCGCAGCACCGTCACCTCCTCTTCTCGCCACGTGCCCCCCGACGTCTCCGAGTAGCCCGAGTCGAACTCCAGGCTGCGCTCGCTGGCAGGGGGCGAGCGGGCGGCCGGGCCCCCCTCGTCCTCCTCGCTGCAGGCCGAGCTGGGGCGCCGGGGGGCGGGCGGCCTCGTGCCGGGCATGTGCTCCCGGCCTCGGCGCTGCAGGGAAAGGGCAGGTCAGCGCCTTCGCCCCCGCGCCGCGCAGGGCTCGCAGGCCTCGGCTCGCCCGCAGCCCCGGGCCCCGCTTTCCTGCGGCTGCGGCGCGGAGCCGGGCGGCGTGCAGCGGCACGTCGGGTGAGCAAGCAGCCGCCCGGCCCCGGCCGTGCCTGCGGGAAATGACACAGGGCCGCGGCACGTAGCAGCCCCCGCCGCCCCGGTGCTCCCCCTCCACCCCCCAGTGCCGGGACGCCACCGGGCTGCGCCCCCCGCCGTGGGGACCCCCGAAGTTTGGGGCTGCCGGGGGGGGACGGGGACAGCGGGAGCAGTGTCGGGGAGAGTTGGAGAAGGGGGGAGGCAGCGGAAGGAGCGCTCCGTCCCCGCGGCCGGGCCGCTCCTCTTTCTCGAATTCCTATTGTCTGCACCCAAAAGCTGGGTGTTCCGGCCGCTTTCCTCTCGCGGAAAGCCAGGCGGGCAGGGCGGCTGGCTGGGGGGCTGGCTGGGGGGCTGGCTGCGGCCCGCCCGCCCCGCGGAGCCGCTCGCCCGGCAGCAGCGCCCCGGCCCCGCAGCCCCCGGCCCGGCCACCGGGTAGCGGCCGCGACGCCGCGTCCCTGGGGTCCCCCCGCGGGGTGACAGCCCGGCCCGGCCCGGCCCTGCCCGCTGTCCCCGCGCTGCTGTCACCCGCGGCGCCGCCCGGTCCCCCCCGTGCCCGGCGCGGCACTCACCGGCTCGGCGCGGCGCTGGCCGAGGCCGCCGTCCAGGCGGGCGCTGAGCATCCCCGGCCCGGCCCCGGCCCCGGCCCCCACGGGTGCCGCTCCCGGTGCCGGTCCCGGTGGCGGAGCGGCCCCGCGGAGCGCGGCTCGGCCCCGGCTCTGCCGCCAACGGGAGCCGCCGGGACGCGAGCCCCGCACCGGCCCCGCCCCGCCCCGCCCCGCCCCGCCCCGCCGCCCCGGGGCCCCGCTCGGCCCGCCCGGGCACGACCCGCGGTCCCGGCCGGGAAACTGCAGCCCCCGCTCCGCTCCGCGACCCCGACGGGGAGCAGCCGCTGTCGCTGTCGCCGCCGTCCCGGGTTCGGCGGGTGCCCGGTCCCCCCGGTGTCGGGGCGGTGGCGGCGCGGCGATGCCGTGTCCCCCGCCCCGGGGCTGGGCCGGGAGCCGCGGTGGCCGGCGTGACGCCGGGCATGGGTGGTGCCGGGCACCCGTAGCAACGGGCCCCGGCTTGCCCCAAACAGCCGGAGAGCCATGGGTGCGCGCGGACGCCTCGCCTTCCTCCTCCTCCTCCTCCTCGGTGCCCCAGGTAGGGCCACGGGGCTCCGGAGGCACCCCCGGGGAGACCCCGAGAGGAGGGGGACACGGGGCAGGGTGCCCAAGGGTGCCCTCGTGTGCCAAGCAGCTTCAGAGGCTGGGGCGCCTCTGGGGTGCCTTGGGGACGTCTTTAGGGTGCTATTGGGGTGTCCCAAAGGGCTCCCCATGGTGGTGCCGGGACGTCCCCAGCAGGCTGGGTGACACTCAGCTCTTTCCAGGGATGTTTGTCAGGCCGACAGGTGAGAACAGCAGGGCCACCGTGCCTGTGGGGGTGCCGGGGAGCAGCCCCTGGTCCCCAAGCGTGGCAGCGATGTGACATGGGGTCGGACCCCGCGGTGTCCCGCCAGCCCTGCCCGACCTGCCCCGCGTGGTGACCCTGAGCGAGGACGCGGCGCCGGGCACCCGCGTGGCCAAGGTGACCGTGTCCTGCAGCACCGCGCAAGGCAGCCCCAACGTCACTCTGCTGTGCATCGAGCCACGCGCCCCCAACGCCCCAACCGCCCCCACCGTCACCCCATGCACCCCTGAGCCTGGCCACCCCTTCAACCCCATCGCCATCAGCGCCGTCGGCACACCCGCCAACATCTTTCGGGCAGAGGTATTGCTGCGGGACACGGTGCACAGCGGGAGCCCACGGGGACCCCACTGGACACCGTACCCTCGTGGCAGGTGACGCTGCGTGCCGGTGCCGAGCTCGACGCCCGCCGGGTGAACCAGTACACTCTGGTGCTGCGTGCTGCCTGCCCCGGCGAAGAGGAGGTGACAGGGTGGCTCTTCGTCTGGGTGACGGCAGGACAGGTGCTGCGCTGTGACACCCCGTTCGCCAGCGCGGGCGGGGACGTGGTGCGGGTGCCGGCCGACGTGGCGCCCCGCGCCCCCCTGCACGCGGTGCTGCCGCAGCCGCTCGGCGGGCTCACGGTGAGTGCCCACAGCCCCCCGTCCCCTGTCCCCTGCCAGCGGGAGCCACCCCTAGGGACGGCTGTGTGCTGTCCCCCTGCAGTTCCGGCTCAGAACTGAGGGCACGCCGCTCACGCTCACCCCACGGGGCCTGGTGCTGGCGCCCGCCAGCGGCTTCAGCCCCAGCAGGGACACCCAGGTGGGCACCGGCATCCCCCTGCTGTCACGGCACTGCCACCTCCCTCACGGGCACTGCCTGCAGCTCTCGGCATCTTCCTCCCATGCCCCAAGAGCACTCCAGCCCTGTTCCTATCCCTGTCCCTATCCCCAGCTCCGTCCCCTTCAGCATCCCATCCCCACCCGTGCCCCTGTTTACACTCCTGTCCTGATCCCCATCCCTGTCCCCATCTCTGTCCCCATTCCCATCCCCATTCCCGTCTCCTTGGCCTCATCTCCATCCCCATCCCTATTCCCATCCCTATTCCTCCATCCCAAGCCCCATTCACGTCCCTCTCCATCCCCAGTCCTGTCTCTGTCCCTGCCCCCATCTCATCCCCACACCCCCCCCATCCCCATCCCTGCCTTGCCCGTCCCTGTCTGTCTTCTCCATCCCTGCCCCATTGCTGTCCCTGTCACTGTCCCCGGTGCCACCCGGGGCTGCCTCCCTGGCATTCCCGCAGACCTTCAGGCTGGACATCGAGGTGACAGACCAGCACGGGCACAACTGCAGCGGGGCTGTGACAGTGGAGGTGCTGCCGTCACGCCGTCCCCGCGTCACCATCCTGTGAGTGGGGCCGGGCTGGGTGGGGGGTGCTGGTGGCACCAGGCCACGCCACGCTGCCACCCGTCCCCGCAGGGAGCCGCAGCGGGACGTGACGGTGCCCGAGGGCTCCGGCCCCTTGGAGGTAGTCACGCAGGTCCAGGCCAGCGGGGACAACGTGCGCTACGCCATCCTTTCTCCCGTGGTACCAGCGCTCTTCACCATTGATGAGAGTGAGCGAGGGGGTACTGGGGGACCCCTAGGGCCACCCTGTCCCCATCCCCGTGCCTGACACGAGGCTGCGCCACCTCCCGCAGTGACGGGTGAGATCCGCAGCACGTCCCGGCTGGAGGTGGCCCACGTGCGCCTCCTCGTCCGGGCTTACAACGCGCTGCAGCCTGCCGACCAGGCCACCGCCACCATCAACGTCACCGTGCAGGGGAGGGACCGGCAGGCACCATCCTGCGTCCCTGCCCTCTACGTGTACGGTTCTGGGGGGGGGATGCCGGGAGGGGAATGCTCCTCTGTGCCCAGGGCACGGAGCTGAGCCACCGGCCGCCCCGCTGCAGGACCCAGGTGCGTGAGACGGTGTCCCCCGGCAGCACCCTGGTGACACTGAGGTGCGCCAGCCCCGCTGGTGCTGAGGGGTCCCTGAGCTACGCCCTGGAGGGGCCCCCAGGCTCCCGCTCCCGATTCCGCATGGAGGGGCCACAGCTGCAGGTGAGTGGGACTGGGGATGGCGAGCACCTCCTGGGGGCACAGGGACCCTCCAGCACCTTCCATCAGGCTGGGCACAGCGTGGCAGTGGCTCCGGGGGACACCTGACCCTACGGGACATTGTGTCTCGGCAGGTTAACACCACCCTGGACTACGACTCGCAGGCCATGGCTGCGCTGGGCTTCCAGCTGACGGCCACCATTGTGGTGACAGCCGGGGGACAGCCCCCGCGGAGCAGTGAGTGTCCACATCCCCTGTGCCCAGGAGAGGTCAGAGTAGGGTGGGCAAAGCCCTTTTGGGACACTGCAAACAGCAGAGGAAGCGCTCCCCTCTGGTGGCCCCAGTGATGCTCCCCCAAAGGCACACAGCTGGTGGCACTGCCCCCGTGTCCCCAGGGGAGTGTGCCCAGTGCGGGGCGGGTTGTGGGATGGTGGCAGTGGGGCTGAGCCGCCGTGTGCTCACAGCCCGTGTGCCTGTGCTCGTGACGGTGACACCGGTCAATGAATTCTCACCGGGGTGCCCCCGAGGCCTCACCTTCACCGTGCTGGAGACGGCGCCTTTCGGCAGCGTCGTGGGGTACGTGAACGGCACCGACCGTGACTACCCGCCGGACAGCCTCGAGTACAGCCTCGAGGGGGGCTCCAGCCCCACGCAGCCCTTCTCCATCGACACGCACAGCGGTGAGCACCCGTCCCCTTCCCCAGCCCCTGTGTGCCCCCCCAGCACCCGCAGCTGCCTGGCACTGACGCCACCCCACAGGTGAGATCCGCGTGGTGGGGCCCCTCGGCTCCCCGCGGCGCACGAGCTACCGGCTGCCGGTGCGGCTGACGGACACACACAACGACCTGGACCCGGCGGCCCGGCACAGCTGCCTGTGCACTGTGGCCGTGCGCCTGCAGGTACAAGCACGGTGCCGCGTCCCTGCGTCCACCTCGGGGTGGGCTGCAGGAGCCGGGCAGGATGAAGCAGGGCCACCTCCACTCCCCGCAGGCTGTGCCTGAGCCGCGGTGCACCCCCGAGATGCAGGAGCTGCGGATCACGGCCGGGAGAGGTGGCCGCCAGCCTGTCACCCAGCTGGCGTGCCGCAGTGACCCCGACACCGCCGTGCTGTCCTACACCATCACTGGAGGTGAGGAGCGGCCAGGCTGCGGTGCCAGCCCTGTCCCCTCACCTCAGCCATGGTGCTGAGCAGACTGTCTCACGCAGGCAACGAGGACGGGCGCTTTCGGCTGGATGGGAGCACCCTCTCCTACGTCCCCGACGGCCTGGCCGAACCCCGCACCTTTGTGCTGCTGGTGGAGGTGCGGGGCGGCCCCGGGGCCTCCCGCAGTGCGGTGATGGCACTGGTGGTGCACGTCACCCCCCGCAGCACCACGGTGCCGCCCAGCACCACCACCCGGCGCACGGTGAGCGGTGCCCTGCGGCCAGCGGCCCCTTGTCGGGGAATGGCCCCCGGCCCCCCTCACCCCCAAATTTGCAGACACCACGGAAGGAGCCGCGGGTGGTGATGCGGACAGAGGCAGTGTGGCACCCGCCAGCCTGGTTCGTGGCCGTGCTGACCGTGGCCGGCGTCCTGCTGCTGGCCAGCCTGGGCTGCCTGGCACGGAGCATTGCCTGCAGGTGAGCCCCAGCCCGCGGCATGGCACAGCACGGTGCCACACGGCACGGTGCCACACGGCCAGCCCGAGGCTCACAGCCACTTTCTGCTCTTCCTGCAGCAGCCGAGCCCCCAGCAAGCTGCTCCTGGGCGAGAGGTGGGTGCCATGAGGCTCTGCAGCGTCCCCACAGCCAGGCAGGGATATGGGGCATCCAAGGGGTGTGTGATGCCCCCCACACTTGGCTGTGGTCCGTGGGTTGCCTCTGCCTGACCCTTGGGCAGCAGGAGGGCGATTTGGGCAGGGGACGGCCGTGCGGGTGTGCAGGCTGGGGCAGGGCGGCACAGCACCCGCTGGAGGAAGGGCTGCCAGCCCAAGGGGTTACTGGTGGCACTGGGAGCGGGCACAGCCCAGGACTGGTGACACTGGGGACTCACTGCATGGCGGGGCCCTGACCGCGTGCCCTCCTCCTGCAGCTCCCAGGACGTGGTGGAGCGGAGCAGGGGCCATGAGGAGCGGGGTCGTCCTCAGGCCGGCCGCCTCGCCCCGCTCCGCACCGGAGCCATCTGATGGCACTGCGAGAACCATCCCCACCAATAAAGGGATCAGTTAATTAGCCTGGGCACTGATTAGCACACGGGTCAGTTAATTGGTCTGGGCAGTGATTGGCACACGGGTCACTTAATTAGCCTGGGCAGTGATTAGCATATGGGTCACTTTATTGGTCTGGGCACTGATTAGCACACGGGTCACTTTATTGGCCTGGGCAGTGGTTGGCACACGGGTCAGTTAATTAGCCTGGGCACTAATTAGCACACGCGCCCCTCAGGGCAGCCCCGCTGAGGCGGCCCCGGGGTAGGGGGGGGCCGCAGCGCCTCAGGCGGGCCGTGGGGGGGCGCCCGCCAACGGCCGCGCGCCTCAGGCAGCGCCGCGCCCATTGGCCCAGCGCCCCCCCGGCGGGCGGCCAATGGGACGGCGAGCCCCGCGGGGGGGGGGGAGAGGGGGCGGGGCGTGGGGCGGAGTCACGTGTGCCTAACGTGAGCGGCCATCCGAAGGCGGGCCGCGCACGGAAAGGGGCGGGGCGGCCTCCGGGCGGAGTGACGGCGGGATCGGCCTATCAGAACGCAGAAGCGCCGCTCCGGAGGGTGGGTCCCGGCTCGCGATTGGCTCGGGGAGCGGCGGGGCGGGCTTTGGACGGCGCGGTTGCTATGACGGCCGGGCCCGGGCCCCGCCCCGCCGGCGGCCGCCATCTTGTTGTTGATTGGAACGGCGGGCGGCGGGCGGCGGCGGAGGCACGGGGCGGGGAGGGGGGGGGGCGCGGGGTCTGCAGCCCCCGGGCGGAGCCGCCCCGGTGAGCTGAGGGGAACGGGCGGGACGGCTGTGGGGGGTGAGGGCAGGGGGGCGAGGAGCGGGTGCGGCTCCGTGAGGGACGGGAGGGGCCCTGTGGGGACGGGGTGGGGGGCCTGTGAGGGATGAGGGGGGCCCTGTGGGGACGGGGACGGGGGGGGACGGGGGGCCTGTGAAGGATGGGGGAGGATCTGTGGGGGTGGGGGGGTCCTGTGGGGATGGGAGGGGGCCTGTGAGGATGGGGGGGACTTGTGGGGATGGGGGGGGGGGCTTGTGGGGATAGCGGGAGGGTCCTGTGGGGATGGGGGGGGTCCTGTGGGGATGGGGGGGGTCCTGTGGGATAGGGGGGGTCCAGGCGCGGCCCCGTGAAGGGGGGGGTGACCCAGGCGCGGCCCCGTGCCCGGCCGCAGAGCGAGCATCCCTCCCGTTGTGCCGTTCTCTCCGCAGAGGCTGATGCAGGAAGGAGCCCGGCGAGCCGCGCTGCTGACATGAGGCCAGGATGGTGAGGAAGCCGCCGGGGCCGGGGGCTCATCCTGCGCCCAGCTGCAGGGGAAGGGAGTGGGCTGCATGTCACCAAGCTGCCCGCACTTGGCTTGCCGGGAGGTGCCAGCTCGGTGTCCCTGCAGACAGACGTTCTGCTGGGTCTGAGGGGCTGGATTGCACCCGGCAGCCTTCCCCTGTGCTGCTGAGCAGGACTTGTTTGGGAGGGGTGGTACTGAGCGCTGCTGGGCTCTCTGTTGTTGTGAACTTACGCTGATGCCAGGCTCCATCTTAAAGCTCTGAATCAGCAAGGCCTCTCTTTTCTTTCTCGCAGTGTGTGCTGCCTGTCTCCTCTCAGCCTGTCTCGCTGTGTTTCTGCTTCCTTCGCTTCAGATTTATCTGGCTTACCTTGGGATTTAAAGCCCTCCTGAGATGAATCTAAAGATTGACCTTTGCTAACAAAGCACGAACTGGTGCCATAGTGGTGTGGGCATGGGTCTTTATTTATTCTCGAAGTAACATTTCTGGGGTCAGTTGACTGATTTTTGTAAAGGTAATGCGTAGTTTGTGTCACAAAGTAGTGTGCCACAACATCTTGTGCAAAGTCTTCCTAGTGAATTACCGCGTGTGGCCGATAACTGATCTATGTGCTTATGATCAGGTTTTCAAGGGAGAAAATGCCATGTTCTTGTTATACGTCCCCGAACTAGGGCTTTATTTCCTTTTTGCCAGAAAATCTGGCAGAAGCTGGTAAGAGGTTTAGATGCATCATTTATTAGGTGTCGTCATCATAACCCTAAACAAGCCAATTAGGGACGTCTTAATCCTATGTAACAGTTCCTTGTCACTGGGATCGAGAAGTGTTTTTCTGTGGTTGGGTTCACGTAGCACTGCCCTAAGGCAAGTGCTTTATATCGGTGCTGGAAGCAATGTGGTAGGCTTTGAAAAGATCAAGTATCAACTCTGACACACTATGGTAGCATTGGGTTGATGCTTCAACCATGTAAAACTCTTACTTTCCATCTCTTTGAGTTGTTCTGTGGCTGAATTTTCATCTGATAGCATTAGGAAGCGTTTTATTTGCTCCCTAGCTCTTTCAGCACAACTGTTTCTGGCTGTCTAGCTCAACAACCTGTGCCATCCTGATTAGAACTTGAGGTGTCCTTTTTATGGCAGAGTCTCTGTTTCCACTCTCATAGGACTTCTGGGAGAGCAGGGAAAGGGATCTTGAGCTCTTTGAGGCAAAAGTTGAATGTGTTTGAAGTCGTTACAGCAGGAATCTGAAGCCGATGGGTGGGAAGGGTGCTGTCCTCTTCTGAGCACCGTGTGCGCTTTTCCTGGGATCGCTTATCCTGGAGTTCTCCAGCAGGGCCCTGGTGGCAGTTCTGCGTGTTTCTTACATAGAAAAAAGTGCAAGTGAGCACGATTCACTGAAATGAGAAAGGGGGAGTTTCTGGGATCTGCTTCCAGTCACCAAGAGTTTCAGTTGCAGCACATCCTGCGTGTAGCTCCACAGCCACTTTAAGCTCAAGTAAGTATAGACCCCGGCCCCCAGGAGGGTGTTGCCCTTTCCCTGGTGCCAGCTGGAGTGTTTGTGCCGGTGGGAATCTGAGTTCCCTGCCTTACCAGTGTGACCAAGGAGCTGATCAAGCAGAAGACAGACTCCCCTCCCCACTTCCCTCCAGCTGCGTGTGTGTGTAAATGGCTTTGCTGGCGGTGAGGTGATGGTGGGAGTGAGTGGCTGGTGGTGGAACCGGGCCGTATTCTTGTTCAGTGGTATGCACAGTGAGTGGAATGCTGCAACAATGTTTTATAGACATATAAACATCTATCAATATGTACAGACACAAAGGTGTAAAGGATTTAGTGATTAGGAGAAACGTAACAGTAGTGATTGTGTGTCTCGCTGCTTTTTTGAGTAGTGTCTTTGTGTGCTTCGTCATAAGGATGGCTGCACTGGGCATGGCCTTCTGGTCAAATATTCTGCAAAGCAAAATCAAAACTAGATGCCCTTTGGGGCATCCCCTGTGTGGTAGACTGTACAAGTCGCACCAACAGGCTTGCAAGTTACTCCGTATTGTTGTTGCCGATATTGAGAAGTCAAGGTTAAAACAGCAAGCATTCAGAGGTCAAAAAATGCCCAGGCTGAAGTTGTACAGGCAGCTGTAATCAGTTAATTAGCCTCCTGAACAAGCATTACAATTTGTTCTTAATCGTGCAGTTGCACGCTATTCTTGTCCACTCTAAGCTCCCTAGTTATTTTTTTCTTCTCTTGTTCCCTCCCCCCCCCACGGAGCTTGTTCATTTATCAAACCCTGAAAATGTGACCTTGTGGAGCTTGACTAGCGCGAGGTGATGAGTCCTGTCCAGGCTGGGAGCTGTCTGCTGACCATCTGCTTACAGGATACAGTCTCTTGGTCTAGTGGATCATCAGCTGCTTGCACAGATGTTGATCACTTGTCTTTCTAGATTTCAGTTTTTAGCAGGTTCCTCTGTTCCTGAAGGCTGCTGTGGATCTGGGGAGTTCTGAATGGCGTACTGGGTGATCAGGTGGCACTGTCTTGTGGTTTTCCTCGGATAAGAAATGTAGGTGTTAAGTTTGAAGCTGAGTATCTGCAGCCTTTACTTGAGAAGGAGGTGTGTTTCCTTCATCTGTGGTTGAAGCCGTAGGAAATGTGACAGAGGCTTTTATGAAGCCGTTACTCAGGCATTGCACCGTAACCTTGGCACTTCACTTGCTGCCATTGGATTGCACAAATCTGCCCATCGCGAGTTAGCTTGTAACGCGTTTGAGCCATGAGCATCAGAGTTCAGTGCTGGTGCTGGGGTTTATCATCTTGTAAGGCTGCGCGTTAGTACTGACAGAAAACTGCTGTTCCTCCCTCTGACTTTTGGCAGTGTCACGCCCTCAGTGGCGGTGCTGGGCAGGATGTAGGCTTGAACTCACAGAGTTTGTGTGTGGCAGCTCGGCAGAGCCCTAGCTCTGTGCTTCGTAATGTGACTTGCCTACAAACAACTGCTGTTGGTTCCGACGTTGAGAAGGATCAAAAACCAGGCTACTAAATGCAGGGGGTCCCTAGGGAGCTCTGCAATGGGTGAGCTACAAGAAGTGAAAACAAAAATGCGACACAAACCTCTGCGAGAGTTGTGTCAAGTGCTTGCATTCCTCGCTGTAAACTGAAGGAACCCCTCAGATGCAGGGAGGAGCAGCTGGCAGTCTTCCTTTCATATTCCTGCTGTGACAGGAATGCAGAGCAGGATGCGGGCGAGTGTTTAATCTCAGGTTTGTTGCTGCTGTCATAAGGGCGGGGGGGGGGGGGGAGGAAGAAGAAGTGACTGCGTGGCTGCTTAGTTTCTGTTTTGCAGGCAGTGCTTGTATGCAGTGCTTGTGCTGTTCCGATGTGGCAGCAGCTGTTATTTTTGGCTTTCCCAGTGTGCTGTTCGAGGAGATAGATGTACTGTCTGGTGGGTGCTGTTCTCTCCGTTGGCATGTTGGGGTGCTTGTGCTTCCCCTTCAGGTGCTAACTGCCCAGCAGATAGCACTGAGGTGCAAGCTATTTGCCTTCATTAATTTCTGTATGCATTTTCAGTGGCATTAACTGTGTGTAACAGACATGTGTCTTCAAGCTTTCTTTTACTTTGCATAACCGCTGTCAGTATGTGGAAAGTTTCATTCACAAAAAAGGGTTTTATCCCCTTCCTTTGGAGAAAGGGAATAAGCTTTGCCATTACAGGATGCCTCTCTGTGCAGTGATACCCACAGTACTGATGACATGGGTGCATTTTTTTTCTGTTTAAAAATAACACGGTGTAACTGCCGTAATTATATTAGTAGAAGATTGGTGCCGACCAAATCTGATAAAAGCAGTAAAAGAGGTTACGAGCCTTAATGTCTATCCTGGTAGGATGTTGCTACGTGTGGCTGAGAGCTCTGGCAGATAAGCTGTCTCTGATTTAGCTTTTGTCGTTAGAAAGGTTATCTCCTCCAGCAGCCGGACTGCTGCTTTGCCAAAAGTTCCCTCCCTGGTACCAGGAGCTGCAACGGTGTCTGCTCAGCTGCTGCAGTTTAACGCGCTCTGCTTCAACCTGTCTTCATTAATACCCATCAGTGTGCTGTCTTGTCCAGCAGGCCAGAGGAAGAGCAGACATGCTCCCCCTTCTGCCCCACCTGCTGGTTGGCTGTTTCCAGCTGAAGGATGGAGGAGGCATTTGGGATCAGCGTTCCCCATAAATTTGTAAGAGCCCTGGCAAGCTTGTGAGAGTATTTGTGTCCTGAAGGGCGCTCACAGTGAGCTCTGGTCCCCGCCTTGAGAGGCAGGGTGATCTCAAACATTGTGAGCTGATGAAGCAGGTAAAGCTCTAAACAAAAGCTGAGATAGTCCTTGCTAACTTGTTTCCGTACAACATCTTGCAGGCTGACCTGCTTCTGGCATCCTGTTCCCTCTTGCTTGTGAGAGGTTGGCTCCGTATCCCAGTGACTGTTCAACAGAGAGAGCTTGGGTGACATCTCTAAGGTAACTTTTCTGTTCTGCCCAGAATACAAATGCAGCCATGTGAAATTATGATGCAGAGAGAATTTAGCTGCTTGCTTTTTACCTCTCATTTCATAATTTTATCCTTCAAGTGTATGATTTGTAGGAAGTATGCTCTTGTCTTCAGAGGAAACTACAGGAGCACCCAGGTGAATGCAATAAACCATAGTGAAAAGCTCACTCCTGTCTTACGTTTGTTAACTTTAAATCAAATCAGTGTCAGCTCTTTATAATAAGAAGTAAGCTGCCAGGATTTGGAGGACAACTCTGTTATGCTTTAGCAATTCTGGTCATTTAGGTGCCTGAATTGCTGCAATTTCCTTACGATAATTTCAGAACTTGATCACTCTCTTTTTTTTTCCTTTCTGTTTTGAGTTCAGTGTGGTAAAAGACAATAGTGTGGCTTGTGAGTCTTCCAGGCTGAAAGGTTGCTGTGTGCTCTTCTGAGTCTTTTGAATTTGAAAGAAGCTCTATACCTGCTGTTTCCGCTGATTCTTTATCATCAGAGCTATGACTCAGTAGTAGTAACTGTGGTATAAGCATTTGTTTGCCAGACAGACCTGAATGTTTTCATTTTCTCAAGAGACTGCACTTTTAGGTAGTGGTTGTGTTGCACAGTTCACTTCTTTGGTGGGGAGGACCCTGGCCTGGGGACCTAACAGTCTTTCCTGGTTTGCAGTGGGCAATGATCAAAAGTGCCAAGCTCCACAGCTACCCTCTTGGGGCAGAGAGAGAGGAGTGGTACAGTGTCTTCTCTGCAGGGGTTCCTCCTGTGTCTTTGTCACAGCCGACTTGTGGCAGGTTCAAGTGCTGATTCAAAGCTGAAATACTGTATAGCTCACATTCTGCTCTGATGGTGCTCTTTTTTTCCTCTATGTGGTCGTATGCTGAGCTGTGTTTTCCCCTTTTTTAAACTGTTGGTGAATTTCAATAAAATAGTGCCTCAGCCTTCATTCAGGTCAGTTGTCCGCTGTTGGTATTGAAATGTTGCCAAGCATTCTAAAAGTGAATTTAGAAACGTTAGATAGGCACACGAAGGTAGGGCTGGCTGTTTGTTCTGCGTCCTCTGACAGTACTGTCTAAGCAGCTTAAGCTTGCGTGGGGAGGGCAGTGGTGATCTCATTACAGCTAACTATAGGTGATAAGCAGCTTTGACCACCAAAACCAGCGCGGCAGAGTATGCAGATGTTAGTGAGTTATTTAAAGCAGGAAGGGTTTGGGAGAGAAGCCATGGGGCCGATGTAGCCCTGTGTTGCAGTGGCAGAATCAAACCAAGGAGGAACTTCCACGAAGCCATCGCAGCCATTGTGGAACATCAAGTGTAATTGTGCTCTTGTGGTGCTCGCAGCAGTGTTGTGAAGTGTAAGCAAAACTAGCCAAGTCCTGGAGCTTTGGAAGGCCCTCACGTTTGCTGCTGCCTAGTGGAAGGAACACTTTGCTTTTCCCTCAAACTCTGGTCTATGGGTAAAGCTGCGTTAGCAAACCTGAGGAGGCATACCTGTCAGATTCAAGGGGGTTGACTCTCGTGCAAAACACGGGTGGAAAATAAAAAAGACCTTCTTATCCTCAGACTTCTAAGTCTGTCTCCAAAGGATTGTTAAAGCAGTTTGAAGGATCAGTTCATGTTAAAACACTTTTTCCTTTTTTTTTTTTTTTTTTTTGTAGATTGTTGTGGAGTTAAGTTGTTGAAGAAAACAAAAGCCCACGTCGGGTTAATCATGAATATACAGATTTTTGCCTAGATGAAGTGTGACTGTATGCAAGATAATTGTGGGCATCCTTACTCTTGAAAATATTGGAATGGTTTGCTTTATTTCCCGTTTGGACTGAATCTTGTCAGTGGATTTGTTTTTTTTAAGCTGCCCAAGTGGCATTTTCTTTGGTTGGGTACAAATCTTTTTTATGTAATAAAGTCTTATTTTTTTGCAGTTCTTATCACAAACATTGACCTGAATACACTTACTAAAATATGAAGGTAAGCTAAATCCGAATAACAAGTGTTATCAGGAGCGTTTTAAATATCTTCTATTTTTGTAGAACTGAGAGAAAATGGCTAACACTGTTAGCCAGGCAGAACAGGTAGCACTGGTTCCAAATAGGTTCTACTCTTTATTCTTCAGGTGCTGTGCATGCTGCTATTTTTCTCGTGTAGTATCAGCACTCTGGGGTTCTTTTTTTGTTCTTTTTTTTTTCTCCAGAAAACTGCTCTGTTGTTTATTCCTTATTTTAGTTAAGTGAGATCAAATGCATCTTTGTTACTGTGGTCTGTTTGTTAGTCCTGTAGCATCCTTAGGACTGAAACTTCCATGTGTGTTTCAGCAATTGAGAATAAAGAAAGAGAAACTGTTGACGGTTTGGCTTGCATAATACCAAAGTCTTAGAAAAATGATTTCTGGTTTGTAAATGTGGCTTGACCCAAATATTCTTGGTTAAAGTTGTTAAAGGTACTAGATCTACCATTTGCCAGGCAGAAGTAAACCAATCTCTTTATGAACTCTGTGTTCCTGAAACCTAGCAATTAAAGGTTACAGTTTAGATTGTGAAGTGTTTCCAGGCTCCGTTTCTTTTCCTTCATCCTATTGTGATATGACAACCAGAAGAAAATTCAATACCTTTTAGAAATTCTGGTAAGCACAGTGTCATGCAGTAGTGAGCTGGACAGCTTGACTCTTTTGTGAGCAGAAAGCAGTCTGTTGTTTCAGAATTGCTTTCATTTGCAGTTTTCTTACTGTCTTCTTAGAACTGTTATTTTTTTACCCATAGTCCTTATTAGCTTATATCTTTCAGTCTGAGAGGCTACGCTTCTGACAGCTGTTATCACACTATTGAACTGGAGGAGAAGAAGAATAAATTTGCTTTCCCTAGCTACATCTATCTGGCCTGTGACTTATTGCAACCCCAGTAACCCAGCTGGCTGTGAGACACCTGATTTGGCAGAGTGGTGCTTAGTAGAAGTTGCAACATGAGGTTCCGGTAGCTTTAGAGGAATCTAAGGTGTGAAAAATCAAGGTGTTTTTTATACACTTGGGACAGACCTGCTATTAAAAGTGAACTTGCCACAGCCTGTGTTCTCAACATGAATGTGCGTTGTGCCTTTTTAGCACATGGGGTAAAAATCATTTATATATATACACGCAGATGTCGCACCTCGTGGACGCAGAAAATCTGCCTTTAGATCAGGTTTAACAAATGACTTTTTGTTTTGACTTCAGAGCTCTGTTACTTAGCCAGTGACCTCAGTTGCAATTGGCATTCTCGCTGGAGAGAGCTTCGAGCTCTGCTTAAGCAGCTTAACATCTAGATAAGATACTGGAAGTTGGACCTGTAGAGTGTTTATAAGAACTTGTGTGCAAACGCTGCAGTGAATAGGAAGCTAAATATAGGCTTCGTCTGATTCTTCTGTTGAAAAGGAGAAGTTTTGTGTTTCAAACCTGCAGCATAGAACTGGCTGCTGTGGTAGAGTTCTGAGGCCTGCTGTCTGGTGTTGGCATATGGAGTAAGAAGAGAAATAGTGAAGACTTGGAGTTTTAAAGGGCTCTTCCTTTTGGAAGGAGCTTAAAAATATAGTGCTGTGAGTTGTGTTCAGGGACTGTTGTTTTGGCATCTAGGAGCACCCTTTTCCTTCAGTATTGCTTTTTGCAAAGCCCATGTTGTGTTGAGCTCATGAGAAGTCTGAGGCTTGCTAGAAGAAAGCATCAAAGGATGGCAGTGCTGGCTCCTGGTCTGGTAAAATGATCTTGCAGACATTTTAAATGCCAGGTTTTGCTTTTTGCCCTTCAAAACGCATAGCATCTTGCCAAGCTTGAAGCTGTGACTAGCTGTCCTATTCCTGTATCTTCTGAGAAAATAGCCTCAGGTTCAGGCTGCCTTTCATTTTCATTCGAGTGGCTGGGGGCATCTGTGTCAACTCTTTGTCCTTCACCTTCCAGAGCATACTGATAGCCACAGAACAACACCAGAATTACTCTAGATTTTCAATATGAGTGATTGAGTGTCTTGCAGACTATGCTAATCACTAGAAGGGTAAGAGAATAACAAAAGGCCTAGATCACAATCTCTTTCGTGACCCTGAGTTCTATGTTATGTATGTTTTGCCATATTGGATTTTTTAATGTCACTGGGAATGCGGGAGTGTCCTTGTATGAAATGCTCTTCTTGCCTTGTGGCCAGTTTCAAACTAAATCAGCTAAAGGGTCATTTGGTTAGGAAAATTAAACTGATGACAAGTAAGGGGCATAGATTTGCAATGCGATGAAGTGGCTTTAAATCCCTGTGGATGTGCTTATAAGGTTGTTTCTCCTACAAATGCTTGGGACAGCTGCATTAATCAGCACGGTCATCCTTGCTAGTGCAGCTCTGCAAGTGGAATCCCTTAATGTAGATACAGTTACAGTGGTAGAACCAGGCTTTTAACGTCTTGTTTTGCTTTGGATATTGAGATACAGTGGTGTGACTGCTGCTTTGTCAGTGTGACTAGCACATGAGCTCCCAGCACTCTTTCCAAGGAAAAAAGGATCGTGTGAGTAGGTAGAAAAGTATGACTCCAGTGTAGAACTTCTCAATTGTTTTTTGTTTTTTTACCATAATTTTTTTTTTTTAAAGGGGGAGGGGGGAGGAAAGGTAAGGGGCAGTCCTCTATCAATTGGTCTAATAACAAGATTTTACCTCTCCTTGCAGACCTTGTTATATTTATTCCAGATTGTGTATCTACTCAGCATCGTAGAGCAACCTGCAGGTCACTTTTCTCATGATAAATTAAGCTGTGTCCTGGGCATTAAAAGGCATTATAGCGTGGAGCACAGTGCATCTGGCTGCTCTGGGCTTGCCTGCCTCCCTGACCTTCCTCAGCTGCTTAAGAAAGACCCAGATTTTTTTTAGTGTCAGTGCCTTTGAACGATGTTAGCAGAAGAAAGTACTAGATAACAGCCGTTCCTTCTGCTTTTGGCACAAGAACTTGTTTACCAGGGAGAAGAGAGTTTGTTTGGATAATCCTGCTTTTATGCTCCTAAATCTTTCTGTGGAACTGATGTGCTTCTAGATTGTCCTTCTCCGTTTATGCTGTTTTGAGCAGAAGAGTTGCTAAAGGCTTTGATTCTTTGGCCAAACACAGCACTGCATTCACTTGAAAGCAGCAGTGCCCTAATTTTGGTCTGTATGAACAGACTCTGCTCAAGTTTAGATGGATTGTGCCACAGATCACTGCGGTCTTGAGAAGTTAACTATCAGGTAAGGTGAAGTTGAATTGGAATGCAAGGGGTTTGGGGAAGATAAAGTGATCTCCAAACTGCACTCTTTTCAAAACTGTATGCAGATAGTTTTCTTGACTATCCTGCTGTTCCTTTTTGAAAGGCTGTTTTGCCAGTGATTAAAGAACACCAGGACTGAGTGGTTTGACCAAGATTGGTGCTTCACTGCAGGTTTCAGCAACACCAGCGACCTATTCCTGGTTCTTTTCTTTGATTGCATCTTGCTGCTTTGTTTAGATCACCTCATGTGGTTGATGGTTATCTGAAGAGTCTCTTAACCAAATCAGCTGGGCACTTTGCTGATCGGTTAAACTCCAGTGGAGAGATGTAAGAATTGCTTTATTTCTCCTGGCTTTAAATGTTTTAATGCAGTTCAGGGCCTGCTGAATAGAAGTGTTCTCTTTTTCTGTGTGGGGAAACGTGCAGGCATAGCTGAAGCAAAATGTTTGTTCAGCCTTACCTGCACGGTCAGACAGAGAAAATTGCAATGCAAGTGACCTCCCTGACTTTTTGCACTCAAACTCAACTCTGACGGCACAAATGCCTTGGTATATCTGCCTGGGTATGTCAGATTAAAGTCTTCTCAGGTAGTGAAATTCTAGGTGGTGAATTCTAGGCTGTGTAGCATACTGTTCCTGCCTTTCTTTACCTGGAGGGATAGGTGGAACTTACTCAGACAGTGTATTAAGGTCACAGCATTCCTCTGTTTTTGCTCAGAGGTGCTGTTTGTGTATCATCTGTAGTTCTGGCAGAACTTTGGCAGGTCAGGATGCTCCTCTGATGTGGTCTAGTGGTGGCAAGACCACAGGCAAGAGAGGTGAGACTCGTGCCGTAGCTAAACATACATCTGGTTGTGGGCACGAGTGAGAAGTTGGGTATAGTACTGTCGTGTTTACTGATTTGGATCTTAAGCTTGTCCTCTTTGTAGAAGCATGAGTGGTATTGAATGGGCATTGCTTCAGATGTCTGGAAGGCAGAGATCCTGTAGGCCCTTTAAGAAGCCAGTTGCTGGGAATCCCTTTATCTAATGATGTTCCTTTCCATGTAATTAATTCTCAGACAGCTCAGGGAAAGGCAGTGTATAGATCTGAGGAGGAGATGGATCAGAGTGGTGTCACAGTCCACAGCATATCGTAATAATTGTAAAGTTGCTTTACAGAGTGTTTGAAGCAAGCCAAATTAAATGTGGGTTTTGAAAGGCATTAAAGAAGCGATTAGCTTGCTTGTGATGGTTCTTTGTGGCAAGTTGCTGTTTGGCTTTGATGAACTCTCAGACTTGATAGGTTTACATCTAGATTTTGTACTCGTTCCTAGGAAACAAAACATCTGTGCTGCTTCCTGAGTGCAAGAGTCAGTGCCTGCTCCTTATCACCTGAATCTGCAATGGGGAAGGAGAGCACAGAGCATATAGTTTTCAGTGTGCTCCTTGGTAGGGTTCCTGGATGTCTACTGCAGGATCTCTCCCTTCAAAATGGGAAAGGTTTCTCTTTACAGCTCCTAAACATCTGCTTAACAGTCGCTATGCTCCATGGCTTTGGAAAGCCCCTTCCCTTTGTCATGGCTGGGAGCAGGACTTTGCTTGTCTTTCTTCAGTAGCCCACAGGTAAAGCAGGACACGAGAAGAGTGCTTGAATATCTGGGGAAGTTTTTGGAGCAGCAGTGTATTGTGGGGCTTTATGCTGGAGGTGGAGGGGAAGCTGAACTCTTTGTTAGTGCTGTGGAATGCAAAAATGCACAAATGGTAGCACATTTTCATTGTTAGTGGTGAGAGGAAGAAGCAGGTGGGAGAATTGTTCTCCACTGGCCCCGATGAGGTTTATTTGTCTTCTGCATTAAGATCTCGAGATAAAGGTTGGCAAGTCACTGCAATGGGATTTTTGCTGAAGTCAGCTCTCAGTCAGCAGCTTGATAGAGTACAATTTCCGTTACTTGTGGAGAAGGCTTCTGAGCAGTTAATGCATATTGTGCAAGTTTTGCTGTAGTTGCTATCTCCCCGTTCATTTTGGGGAAGGGGTGTAGATACTGGAGGGAAAGGACAGGGAGTCTGCATTGCATGTCTGCATCACAGCCTGAGCAGCGAATTGGCTTAGTCAGAACAGCTGGGCTGTGGATTGTCAGGCCGCTTTCTGGCAGGTACAAGTTTCTCTGTGGCTTTAGCGTGTGGGTGGAGAAAACCCAGCTCGAGTCCGTCTCTGCTGAAGGAGATGTGCTTGATTATACCTGTGTCCTTGCTAAAGGGAGTCCTGCTTGGGGCAAAAGCACCTTCTGGGTTTCCTTTTGGTTGTTAGCCCAAGCAAACAATTTTATCTTTGCAAATAGATATTGAAGTTTTCAAATCCACCTCCTTCCCAGAAGGGGGCAGGGGAGACTTAGGAGTTCTGGAGTCTGATAAAAATGTACTTTTGTTTTTGTGTTATGCTTCTGTGCTTGCTTTCAGACACAGCAGGCATTGCCATCGTGTTGGTGGTGTGGGCGTGCACGAAGAGATGCAACAAACCTGCAGCAGTGACCTCGGCTACAAATGTTTTGTCTTCTGGTTCCCCTTTCACTCAGGGAGCATTAAAACAGCTTTGAGTTTTCTCTTACCACTCCCACACATCTTGTACTGAGATATTATGCATGTAAAGACCACGAGAACACGGAGGCATCAGAAATCGTCAGTTCTATACCTAGAGCAGTTTGGCTGCTTTGCATCTGTGTGGGTAACAGTCTTAGTTCTTTATTCCACTTTGAAAATTCTTCTGAATTAAAGCTGAAAAGTCTCTCCGTAAAAGTTTAAGGTTTTTTTGGGAGGGCCCAGGCTTGCTCTTCATGGAGTTGGCTTCCCTGTGTTAAAGTTACTCGGCCTTGCCAACAATAGGGGAGAGGTGCTTTTGCCTAGCACGTTAGAAATGGGGCCGTGCAACTCCCCAGTGAGTTGGTTTTACGTCCTGCAAAGAGACCTGTGGTTTCTGTGACAACCTGGAATACAGACAGAACAAACACGGCTAAGTTAGGCTGCCTTTCTGTCTTCGAATGGTGGAAGCAGCTGCTTCCTCAGGACAATGCCTGTTCCAGTGTCCAGCCCCACAGAGTTCTTGTGGGTGAGTTGGGACGTTATGGTCTGGATGGCTGCTGTATGAATATAAGCACACCAGGGAGTGCTGCAGAGAGTAAATGGAGTCAGAGGATGGTGAAGTGGTAACTCAGAGCTCTTTCAACACAGCAGGACGATAGCTTTTGAAAGTAGGCTCTTAATCTTTCTTTTCCTCCTGAACATTGTTCTTTACTACAACGCGATAAGGATGGATGGATGGCAGTATTTAAAAGTCTGTTTGGCTGAAATTCACGAGTCTTGTTGCTTATCCGTGTGAATTAATCAGTCTTTTCGTGGTGTATATGGGGAGGTTGACATGAACGTTCTTCGAGAGTACCTTGCTTTGTTTTTCACTTGGTCATTGCATACACGCGATAACCACCGGACTGCAATTGTGTGCAGTGCCCGGCTCTTCTGGGCTCTTCTTAAGCCAGTCAAAGCTGGCGTGAGCTCTCATCGAAGATGTGTGTGAAATGCTGAGAGGCCAGCTTGCTTAAAAAAAAAAAGGCTCAAAATGTAAAGGAACTTAATTTTCAGCTGGTTGCAGCCTCCTTGGGTTTGACCCACCTTCCAGTATAGCAGGTGAGCCAGAGGTTTTTGCCAGTCCAGACCTGCCATGTCCTTTGATTTCTCTTCCCTATCCCTAAGGTTTTCCCTGCGGCATTATGTTCAGGGGTTGACAAATGGTGTGAGATACCACAGGAGATGTCACCCCCAGCCCACCCTCCAAACTCCAAGTGACAAGAAGTTGTGGATTTCACAACTTGTGGAAGGTGCAGGGTGAACACTTGATAATCTTTTGGGGATTCCCAGCCTGGAAGAGTACTGTTTCATTAGGGCTGCACAGGCTGAGGAATATCTGCTTGTGCCTGAGGAACTGTAATTCCAAAATTCATTATGTGGTGCTTGCTTTGGGATTCTTTTCTCAGTTACTGCCCTTACTGCCTCGCAGCAGCTGGTGCTGCACTTTGGCATTAAGAATTCAGATTATGCTATCTAATGTGGTAGTGTGCTAAATTAAGGTGCCAGTTATGAACAAAGAGGTTAATGGTCTTACATAACATTTGTCTTGATTTTTTTTTTTTTTTTTGGTGGTGCAGAATTAAAAATAGCAATTAGAAGTTCTGTTTTGTCCTAGTTGTGGAACTTTCTGTGGAAATCAATTATCTGCAGCAACTGCAGCTTTTTATCAGTTGTTTTTCCCACTTAAAAGCATCATAATTCACAAGTTGAGAACAGATACGAAAATCCAAGATTGCCACAAGCTACTTACGTTTGTCTTTCAGTTACTGGTCTCTGAGAAGGCTGTTGGTCATCCTATTTTACCAAAACTACTTAAGGAATACAGCTGAGCTCTGCTATGTTTATAACTTCTGTAGCATCTCTTCACAGGTTTGATTCCTTATGGCTTTTGTGCTTCTTTGGTTACCAGTGCAGCTTCTACATGCTGGTTAAAATGCAGCTCTTGGCTTACCCTAGGTATTGTGCTGTGTGGTCTAAAACAGCCAAAACCTCAGTGTTCTGACAGATGCATCTGAGAAGCTCTTCTGCTGTGTTTGTCATATGCTTCTCTTATTCCTGAGCACGTTTTAATCTCAGTGGCTACAGTCTGTTCTGGTTTGGGACAAATGATTACCTGTTAATTCTCATCAATTTCATGATTAAGTGTTAATTCTCATCATAAATCTCTGTTTCCCAGCCCTGCTGTATACTTACATGTTCCTACCCATTAAGATTTCTCTTCATGAAAACTTACATTTTTCATAACTACAGAATTCATAATGTTTTAACTTGGATTACATTGTGAAGGCAAAACTGTTTATGTTCACCTGCACAGCAGCATGTAGTGCTTCACATCCATGCACTATTAATGGTAATAGGGAAATAATTTCCTGATCACTGTCTAGGACTTGCTCTGTAGACAGCATTCAGAAATGTCAAAGGCTTACTCTGTGCAGGTGTTAGTGTGTTAGTTGCGAGGTGCTTAGGGCATGCTTTGGTCTACGTGTAGCCACGTGCTTCTGCTTAGTGCTGTGCAGCTTCACTGCAGCTTTACCCTGGCCTTATTTTGTCATGTGCGTGTTTTACTTGTGAGAGCTGTGAGGAAAGTCAGGTGGCTAAATGCAGTCCTAAATGCTGTCTTTACCAAATTTTTGTAATGTTTAACAATCTTATAATAGTTGCTATTTAAAGATAAATATTTCCAGTGTTTGATCACTAAGTGTCAGCAGAATTTATTACGATAAACTTCCTACTCTGTGATTTGATATTGTAGTGATTTATGGAGATGTTAGTGCTTACTCATGAACATGCTGCTGTTTTCTTTGAAAAAACCTTACTCTTGTGCAAGGTTGTCCAACTACAGTAGTGCTAGAAACTGTCTTGCATGTTCAAGAGAGAGAGACAGCTTCAGCTCTGAATTTTGGAGGAGAGAATTGTATGGAAGTAGCCCGGACTTCAGCGTACTGACCGCTAAATGGCAGCAAGATGACCCACAGAAATTGAATTTGCAGTGCCCATGAGGTAAAAGTAGGTCTTCCAGGAATGCTAAAACAGGTGTCGGTCATGTGGAAACGGTTTCAGGTTCAAGTCATCAAACATACCTTAGGAATAAGTGAAATTCTTCTGAGAAGACCCTGCAATGTCACTAGCATTAAGGTACAGCAGCGTGCAGCAAATGGTGAAGTGCGAGATCTCCAGCAGACGAGAGGTGCGTGCATGCAGCTTTTGGGGTGCTGCTGACAGCACGAGTCTCCTTTTTGGCGAGGCAGGGGATGAATTGCGAGTTCCAGCTTCACGCCACCTTCAGTGTACCTGGAGAGGCTGTCCCCTCTCTGGGCCTGACAGACATAACCCAGGCAGCAGTTTCGAAGAATTTTTTGCTGTTCATGAATCAGCATTGTTTGTATAATGTTGTCATTGATCCTCCTGGCTTTGCTCCTCAGTGCTGCTTGCACATGCTGCCACTGTTTGCCCTGCCTTAGTTAAACGCAAGGGGCTGTTTCTCTCTCACCCATATACATATGTTTTAGTAGCTCTCCTGCTCTGAAAGTAAGGCTGGCAACAAATCAATCAGATTTATTTTTGAGGAAATAAGATATCGGGAGTATTAATGATGTGTTTTGAGAACCTAGTGTGAAGAATTAACTGTTCATTTTCTTATATGCAATTTAAATCCTTTGTGCAAAGGTTTGTTTTTATATAAATGTTACTCAGACAAAATTTCACAGCAAGACTGTGATGAGTAAGAGAGCAGCTTCACAGTTACTTGAAGCTGAGCTTTAGCCTTTCTTCCCCTATGTTTAGTCGGTTTTCTGTCTGTGTTTTGATGCTCTGGGTCTGTTAAACCACCTGGTTCAGATTTGTTAGGACCTCGCTGAGCTGGGCCAGACCTGACCCGGCTGGATGAGACAAGGAGCTTCTTGTTGTGTTTTCTATGTTGCACACCTAGTTTCCTACCAGATCAGACCTTAATCTAACTGTTGGCAAGGATGCTGGCAGAAAGCAGATGCTGGGAGAGTTGAGAGTGTTGAATGACCTTTCTGTTGGGAGCAGCAATGTGTCTTTAAAGTCACGGTGAGACTTCTGAGCATGTGGTTGCAGGACAGTTGAAGTTGAATAATGTTGGCACCGCTTCTCCTCTGAGTGCCTTCCTCTCTGCTGGATGATTCTCCCCTTTCCTTTCAGTAGCATTGGCATTAAACCAGTTCAGGAAGCCACACTGGCAAAAACACTTCTTTTTTTCCTCAGGTTATTATTTTTTTTTGCCAGCTTAGTTTCTGAGCAGGAGCCGGGTGAGTGCCACTGCTGACTCAGGAGAGGGAATGGGGTTGGAGAGTGCTGACTTGGGTTTTACTTAAGCCATGGTGGAGCTATACACCGAGATGCGTGTTAAGGAACAAAAGATTTGCCAAATACTGGTTTTGTTAGCTTTCTGTCTCCTCGTGGATTGATTTGACATCTTGTACAAAGCGAGGCTGCGGAGCAGCCTACAGACGGATTCTTCTCTTCTAGAGCAGACACAACAGGAACTGTAGAAATCTCAGTTTCCTGAAGCTGTTTCATTAACATGCCTCATACCCTGCTCTAGAAGTCAAATCTTAATAGTTATTCATTCTTTTGTGTTGTGTCTTCAATGAGAAAGCCTTACATAATGGCCTGTGATGTGTCTGATGTGGGTACCTGTCACCAGCTGAAAGCAGGGAACTGGGAACGAAGACCTTTCAAGTAGGTTGCTAAGCAGCCGTCCAATGGGAAGTATTTTCAGTTTTTCAGTTGGTTTTGTTTCAGGCAGTATTCGAGCTGGTAATTTGGGAAAAGAGCCTTCAGTCTTTCTGTTGTGGTCACTTCTAAAGTATGCTAGCGTTTCATCACTGCCTGGTGCTTAGTTTGGTTTTCCATCTTTGACTTACATAGAAGTACAGAAATCAGGTTGAGGACTGGTAAAACTGCAGATCGGCTCCTTGAATGTTACAGCCCTCAAAACAGTGGGAACCTGCACGTCATGTAGGCTTGGAGGTTTGTTTTTTGAATGGAAGCTCACCAAGAGAGTTAACAGTTAGGCAATTTCTATGAGAGTTTTGTTTCAGAATTTGGCCCAAAGCTGTTCGTTCGCATCAGTGACTCTTAGTCATGTTTTTATATTTATTTCAGTGTTTAGACTGCCCAATGACATATAGCTTAGGACAAGCAGCAGCTCAAGGGAACTTGGTAGCCATGCCATACTTGTAGGATACTCATCAGCGTGACCTCATTTTGTCTGAGACCCTCTGTGCAGCTGCGGGCAGCAGCAGTGAAGTACCCTACGTGCTCAGTGAGTGATCCTGTTCTACAGCAACTGTGAAATAAGAGTTGAGCTGGGAATGTAAACGTTGGCTTTAGGCACAGGGATAACTATCAGCAGTTCTGGCACCTTGTGCTGATACAACTGTTTGTACAGCTGCACAATAGATTGGGGATCTGACCTGAGCTGAAAAGTGATCCTTAAAAACAAAACAAAACAAAATGTTGGTTTATTTTTAACTTCAATCGGTTCCCTGGTTTGTTTCGCTGCAAGCAGTTCTACCAGCACCGTGGAGCTGAGTGGGAGGGTGCTGTTCGTGCTGGTGCAGCTGTCAAAGGGTTGTCTGCGTAACCGTGCTCTGAAGAAATAGCTGAAGGAGGAATTAGAAACTGATTTGTCACAGTTGGTGCCAAAAGAAGTCTGAACATAAATAATTTCTCTTTTTTTTTGAAGCTGGGCTTTTGGATTGAGTTGGTTTCATTGTAGAGGATTGCTTTAAAGAGAAACCAAAACAAGCAGTTGTCTCCACCCCAAAATCTGCCCTGTCTTATCAAACTAGGGAGAACATAGTAGATGAGTAAAGTATCAACATGCACCTTTTGCTTAAGCAGATCAAGCCTTTGCATGTTTTCTGACTCTGATATCTCAGAGTGAGAGAGATGCAGAACTAGCTGTACACCCAGTATTTTTCCCTTCAATTCAATGTTTTTACACGTTCTGAAAGTAAAAACTAAGTTTATGAAGTGCAGGTATATGAAACTTCTTGTTTAACTTCTGATTTCATTTTTTTCTTCTCAGAATTTCTTGTAAAATAGTTCTGAAAGTGGTTCATACGTGTGCCTTGCTCTTGAGAATTGACCGTTTTTCCTCTTGCAGAATCCTCCCTTCAGCCTCTGTGCTTTACTTCCCGTGTGTGGCAGGTAAGAACCATTAAATCAAAGTTAGTTTTGGTTCCTGTCAACCACCTGAAGTCTGAAAACTGACTGTTGCCGCACTCATCTGGAGTTGGGTGCCCTCACTGGGATTTTCTCATGTTCTTGCACAAGCTGGGAGGATCCTTCCCTATCTTCCCCCCAGCTTTCCAGCTGTCTCGTTGGCAGCCTGAGGGACAGCAGCCCAAGAGGCAGAGCCGTCCCTACTTGTCGAGTCTGTGTGGAGGTGTGAGTGGGAGGTCAGGCTCTAGAGCTGCTTGCACAGTGTGTGATGACAGCATCTTTCAGCCCGGGAGCCAGTCATCACCCTGGAGGAGATTAGGCTCAACTGACTTCTCGGCTCTGGCTTTGATGCCTCCAGGAGCTTTTGGGAGCTTTTGAACCTGGAGAAGGTGAGGTGGGAGCTTGCTTACAAGGTGTCCCTTTTTCTCTTCACCATCGTGGCACAAACCTGAGACTTTGAACTGCTTGCTGTGGATCCTTACCTGTTTGATTGGGCAGCCCCTGTGGCACGGAGCACTCCTCCCCAGTGCCACCCACTTGGCTCTGTGCGTGTTACACCTCCTGACTCTCTGCCAGCAGCAGTTTGCTGCGCGGGGTGTTTGGCCTCCAGTTCAGCACAAGCACTGCCAGCACTGACTCATGAGCTGGGGGTGTTGTGTCAGCGGGCTGTTGCGCTGCCTTCACCTGCTCAGCTCTCACCTTTTGATGCCGTGGAGGCTGTGGAACTTGGTACCTGCAGCTGACATGAAAGCGCTTCGCTTCTGAACGTGCTCTTGGTGCTGAACTCAGCAGAGTTATTCCGTCCTCTTCCTGTACTGGAGAGGATCCTGGGTGGAGTTACCAGGAGGATCCTGTAGTCCTTCAGCACTTCCTTAGGGATGTGACTGGTTTATTTAAGCTTTACTCTTGTGGAAGAGGACAAGATCTGTGACTGGAGAGCAAGAATGCTTTGCTACCAGCATTAATGAAAGCTTCAAACACAGGATTTTTTTGAGGCAGGACACGAAATTGTTCCCTCTGCTTATTCAGACTAGAAGTTGAGTTGCAAATTCTTTCCAAGTTAGTTTTTGAGCCAAGTCTCTTTAATGGGATCAGTGTGACTGAGTGTTTTGATTCCCCCAAAAACTTTGTGAATGGAAGGACCAGAGGTTTCTGCTGTTGATGCTGCTGATGAGTTTTCTGCTATGAGCCCCTTCAAGAAGTGTTATTTATTCTTTTTTTTCCTTGATGGGTTAAGTTGATTCCTGTGGCTTGTGATGGCTGAAAATAAGTTCCTTTCCAGCTGTCTGACCACCGGAGCAGCTGTGCTGAGCAGCAGTGTTTGCGGTGGAGTAGTTTAAAGTGAACCTGTGTGTTCGTCAATGAGATGAAGAGAAGCCAGAAGTGAATCCTCAGCCTGGAGAAGAGGAGGCTCAGGGGTGACCTTATCGCTCTTTTTAGGTACCTCAAGGGAGGCTGTAGCGAGGTGGGGGTTGGCCTGTTCTCCCACGTGCCTGGTGACAGGACGAGGGGGAATGGGTTTAAGTTGAGCCAGGGGAGTTTTAGGTTAGATGTTAGGAAGAACTTCTTCACTGAAAGGGTTGTGAGGCACTGGAACAGGCTGCCCAGGGAAGTGGTGGAGTCACCATCCCTGGAAGTCTTCAAAAGACGCTTAGATGTAGAGCTTAGGGATATGGTTTAGTGGAGGGCTGTTAGCGTTAGGTCGGAGGTTGGACTCGATGACCTTGAGGTCTCTTCCAACCTAGGAAATTCTGTGATTCTGTGATTCTGTGATTCTGTGAATGCACAGAAAGCTGACCGACAGGGCCTCGTAAGCAATGATCTTCCCTAACCTGTCCTCTAGAAAGCATTTGTCACATTCTCATCCCTCCAATGAAATACAAAGCTGATACTGGACAAAGAAAATGCTCTGGGCTGCTACTGATGAAGCAGCCATCTGTTAGGGTGCGTATTCGATCGGGGCCTTGCTGCTCTGGAGCCTGAGGTTGGGCCGTAGCTGGTGTCAGAACCGAGCAGGAAGGTGCCCCGTGCTGCTTGCAGACAGCAGCGTGACAGATGTCGGCAAAGTGTTGCAGAGCACCTGCTCCGTATGTTGCAAACTGTCACAGATGTTTCCTAATGCCTTGCCGTGTGCTACGGCTTCTTGGGGAAAAAAAAAAACAAAGAAGTGAGCACTGTAGCGTGCCAGCGTGAGGAAACAAGGGCTGTCTGCGCCTTGGGTCTAGCAAGCACCTCGTCCCTCCCTGCGTGTGTGCTGTGCTGAGTGTGTAGGTAACGGTAACAGGGCCTTTGCAGTGCCTGCTGATCTGCCCTCTAAACTGAAGGAAGCTAAAATAATCTTCTGTAATCCCAGATCCAGGTACACCCGTTCTGCTGAGCGCTGTAGGCATTCCAGCCGTAGTTAAGACTGCAGAGCTCGACCTCAGGAGGGGCTGAAAAGGCTTGGCTTCCTCTCCTTTCTCAGGAAGCAAAACAGAACATTTTTGGACTCAGAGGCTGCTGGCAGAAGCGATGAA
Organism: Aythya ferina; assembly: GCF_964211825.1. NCBI lineage: Eukaryota > Metazoa > Chordata > Aves > Anseriformes > Anatidae > Aythya > Aythya ferina. The sequence continues at coordinate 15,667,003 of NC_140306.1, forward strand.
GCTTTGTGATTCATGGGATATGAGCAGGGCACAAATAGCTGTCATTCAGAGCTCTGGAAGACAAGCACAGGGTATGCCTAAGGACTCCCTCTGCAAGCTCAGTTTTATTTTCCACGTGGTCCTTTCTGCAAGTTCACTCAGGCTCCATCTCAAAGCAGATTAGGCTCTTTCCTGACATGCACTTCAGCAGTTGGTGCGTTTGTGCCCTGTTGACAGGAAAACTTGGTGAAGAGAGCGTGCTTCTGTGGAGCTCGAGGCACGGGGAGCACACCTGGGAGTGGTTCTTGCCCTCTCCATGGCCTGAGTGCTCCGGTGTGGTGGGTCGTCCCCCCTGCTCCCACTGTTAAGTGCTGCTCTTCCTCAGCTGGCTTTCTGCAGCAATGTTCCCTAAAACTTGTTCTGCTCTTGATTTATGTCATTGTAGTGCTCTGCTATCTGGCCTCGATCTGTAGAGCCGTGCTCTCCGGGGTGAGGGTAGCGTCTCCAAAAAGAGCTGTATTTGGTAGTCGCTGGAGCACTGAATGAGACCCAGGGGAGGCTCAGGGTCCAAAACTAAGCACTCGAGCAGACCAGGAAGGATTGTAGCTTCCAGGATGCCAGACTGGCTGAATGTAAATGTTTCTGGTTACATCCTGAATGTTGCTGCAGGTTCTCGGAGGGGTGTGCTGCTGTGCAGAGGTCCTTGAAGTCGTCTCAGTCTTCTATTGCCATGCCTCAGGCCCGTGGGCCAGTTTTTGTGCTGTGGGACGCTGATCTTGCATCGCAGCACAGTGGGAGGCTGGGTTTTCTTCTGTAAAAGTTGGGTCCTCCCTGCCCTTGTTCTGCATCACCGCAGGTCCTGAGGGCAGGCCACGGTCCTAGGAGCTGCAGCAAGGTGATGCTGGAGAGAGACGTGCCAGCTGCTTGTGATGAAGGCACGGGTCAGTGGTACTTAATGCAGTCGGCTCTCTGTTGTGTAATGCATCACAATTTTAAATGTTTGTTCTCTTTGTTTTGGTAGAAAATAGCTTTACTGGTGAGTCATGAAGCACTGCCGGTATTCCCATCCAAGACAGCTTGTGAAGAGTGGGAACAGCAGCATCCCGATGTGCCCTCTGTAGTTCTCGCACCCATCGCAGGGAAGTTCTGCCACCGCCTCTCATGTGCACGGTGCCTTCTGAGCCCAGTTCCTCTGTCACCTGAAGTGACCCATCCAAGAAGCCATCCCTGCTCTTCCCCCTGCCTTTTTCCGGGGCTGATACCCTCAGACTGTGTTGTCCTGGTGCTCCAGCAGGATCTTGGGCACTGCCTGTTACTGAGGAGTGGGCAATGCCACCGAGAGCTGAGGCGTTACCCCCCTTCGTGGTTATGAAGAGCAGAGTTGCCTGCCCTTTCTGACTCTTTGGAAAGGTTTTGTCAGTACAAGAAAATGCAGCTTATTGCTCGTTGTGCCCCTGCTGCTAGAGACGAAGTGTTTGAAACATGAGGCATGTAGCTTGGATTTGGAGTAGGTGTGCATCTAGATGTAAATACTGGAGGGCCAGTCCTCTCCCAGTAAGGGGTATTTTAAGTGGGACAATACCAAGAGGCTTGCTTGGCTGAGCTGGTCATCCTCCTGCTGCTGTGGGGGTTACACACAACATCTCAGCCTAATTGGAAGGACTGAACTTCATGAGCCAGCTGAAATAGTTGAACCAGTGCCTCTGTTTAACAGAGGAAGGATGAGTAATATTGAGGCCATCAAATAGGTTTTTTTTTTTTTTTGCTTTATAGTTGTTTGAAACTGCTGGGATTCTTCTGTCTGTATTTGTGGATGGTGTCCATGTTTAGTAATAACCCTTTGCTCTGAGTTACCCTGAGGAGTGTTGCTAAGCTGTGTGACAGAACATCTCCGTTTTCTCAAGCCTTGTAGCTAGCTGCTGCTTGAACTTCGTCTGTGAAATCCCACAAAGTGTTTTTTTCTCACGCTTGTGTGCAGGAAAACACTGGATATCCTCTGCTTTGTTGAGGGGGTGTGGATGAAGAGGTGGAGCAGTCGTAAGGGGGGTTTGGTCTCTCCTCACCTGGTGCCCAGCTCCTTGTTGCATGGTGGCCACAGAAGGCTTTCTGTGTGCCGCTCACTGCCTCGCGGGGGTGACCACACACCTGTAACCTGTTGTGCTGAGCTGTCCTTCACTGACAGGGTTAACAGCTCAGTGTCTGTGGACTACAGCTTCACGGATATGAATCCCCTTGGAGGTCGCAAGGAATTAATGAGGAAATCCTTTCCTGAGGAAGTGCAGAGTGTCCTGGCAGAAATGCCGTTACTTTCTGCCCTGCTGCTGCGTGGCCCTCACCAACACGCAGGGATTGCTGACTGCGTGCTCACCGCTCCTCTTCTGCAGGTGGGAAACAGAGCAGCTGCCCCCAAGGCAGCACGTGAAGCCTGGTTCCTCCCTTTGTGCTTCTCTTGGGGGCGGCTGGATCCTTGGCAGCCAGCCTGGGACACTTCTCGGAGGCTGCAGCCTGCCCTTGTTATCACTTTCCCTGGAGCCCTTGGACATCTTGAGTCACCTCTCAGGTATCTGCAGGCTGGGCAGTGGAGAAGGCTGGAGGGACTGCCCGGTGTGGGTTGCTGCTGTCCTCACAACAGTTCAGGTAGTGTATTCCTAGCTCAGCAGCCTTCTTCCTTGAAGCAGGCCAAGGGTTTTCATCTCTTGCTCTGGTGACTAAAATCTTCCGGCAGCCTCCTGTCGGTGAGAGCGACCTGCCAGGGGCTGGGCGGGCGCGTGTGTGCCTGCCTGGGTGTTTGTGACCTCCCCCTGAGGTTAAGGAGCGTGCTTGGATCATCTCCCTCCGCTCAGCTGCGGGTGTCGGTGCTTCCTGCTGTCACTGCTGAAGCAGACCCCGAGACACTTTGCTCTCAGGTTTCAGCATAAGCTGGGAACGGTCCCAGGACTGGAGGTGATGTGCGTGTCTCCTGGGTACGGTAACTGCTGTTATCGCCCAGCAGTCTCTTATCTCCCTCGTCCCGTGACGTTTAAACTACGGGAAGGTGTAAAGTAAAGCTTGTCCCGTGCTTGGAGCAACTGAAGATTCAGCTTCAATCACTGGCAAAATGAAAGAAACCAAATCCAAGGCGATGCTGGATAAGCATGGGGAGATCCAAGCCTGGAAAGCGGAGTGCTGATCTGCTGCAGGTGCTGGCACCTCGCTTCTTGGATATTAACTGTCATCAAGCTGCTAGAAACACCACCACCACACACAGGCAAGCCTCTGCTGCTAGAATTGTCCTGTTGGTAAAGCAAATAAGAGGGAGGGGAGAAATCTGCAGCGTGTTTTTGTCCTCGTGGTATGACTCAGGCTCTGTGTGAGGTTAGACACGGATCCACATTTCTGCAGTGTGATGTTTTCTCCTCCCCAGCCCAGCGAGCCGAATGTTCCCCTCGTTCCCTTCACGCCGGGTGTAGCTGTGTGGTCATCTAACCGCAAAAGGAAATGTTTTCCATGGGAGCAGCGGGGTGATTCAACTCCGATGAACGTCCGCTCGCGTTATCCCAAAATCCAGTGCGAGGGAACGCTGAGAAGGAGAGAGCAGCGTTGTGGTGCTGGGACCTTTTGGGTCAGATGGGGTTAAACGTGTTAGGAAGGGGCACCCTTAGCCTCAGGATCTCTTGGGCTGCACCTTTCCCACTGCTGAATGGGAGAGGAGGGAACTTCCTGACCCTGGCACCTCGTCTGGCTGGGTTGTGTGGCTGCAGGGACATCCCGTGGCCGGCTGAGGAACAGCCTGAGCCGTGCTCGGGCCTGCAGGACCCCTCAGCCTTCAGGTATTGCCCCTGGGTGTGACCGTGCTGAGAAACTGGAGATCTGATGAGTTCAGGGACTGAAGTTGCCGTGTCATTCTTCTACCAAAGACTTCAAATAGATCCCTGCTGTGAGGAAATCCTGTGTTTTCCCCAGCAGCCCCAGGGACAGCTATGAAAGGGCAAAGCATCTGGAGAGAATTTGGGTAGTTTTACTTTTCCATTATCCTTTGGCTGTGCCGGGCAGTTGGCAAGCATTTAAAGAGCATCTGTCTTCTCCAAAGCACTTCTGTTCTCAGCTGGATTTAACAGCCCCTCTTGCCTGCCTCTAGAAAGCCCAGACCTACTGTGTGAGGAGGTAGAAGCATGGGGAAACAGCTGCTGTCCTGAAGGGCTCGGAGCAATAAAGGAAAGGAGAGAATCCGAGGGGAAGGCATTCAGAACACAGCGAGTGCACGATGGCAGAGCGAGTGCGGCGTGCTTGTTCTGAGAAGCTGTCATGTCACAGCTTGAAGAGAAGTGAATACGAGAAAGAGGAAACGGTGTTGTGGTAGGAAGTGAACACAAGTTTAGTCATTTAGCTCCTCAAAATGCAGAAGCACAAGGAGTGGGATTGAGATTCTTGGGATGTTCTGCCTGTGGTAGCTCTGTCATCCTTACTGGCAGGCACTTGTGGGCTTGGCTTTGCTTGCGCTTTGTTACCATGCTGCCTGAACGATGAGATGAACTGAAGGAAGGAAATAGTATTTTCTAAAGGTGTGAGGCTCAGAATATTCAGAGTTCCTGGTTTCCCTGTCTTTTGTCAACCCTGTTGGAGAAACTGTGTGTGAGATTGCCTCCCAATCCGTGTGTTTACCTACAAGATTAAAGAGATGGCGAGGTGCATGCTGGAGCAAATGGGAAGTAAATAAAGAAGGAAAGAGAGGCAGCTGTGGATATAAATAAGTGCTAGAGACTTTCCTAGGAGTTGAGGAGCGAATGCAAGTGCTCTTCCATTTACAGGAATCTCCTTTTGCTTTTTCAGGTCATCGTAAGGAAGTGGCCAGCCAGGATTTCTGCCCTGTGGCTGCCCGACCGCTGCTGAGCCGCATCTCCCAGCCCATGTGGCTCTCCCCATGCTCCAAGCGTGCAACTGGTGCCCAACGCAATGTGTGTTTGTCAAACCATGGAAGTGGGCAAGCATGGCAAGAATGCCACTCGATCCGGAGACCGGGGGGTCCTGCTGGAGCCTTTCATTCACCAGGTGGGCGGCCACAGCAGCATGATGCGCTACGATGACCACACCGTCTGCAAGCCGCTCATCACCAGAGAGCAGCGCTTCTACGAGTCCCTGCCCCCCGAGATGAAGGAGTTCACACCTGAGTACAAAGGTGAGGCCTGGTGTCGTTTCGGAATGCAGTTCCTCTCACTTTGCTGGAGCTGCCGGTGTGTTGCTGTCTCTTTGTCTCGTTTTATTTGTTACTTTTATCTTTTGCAGGTGAGCAGTTTGATAAGAGCTTTTTGGAAAGGAGGAAGTCTTTTTTAATTTTTTTATTTTGGCATGCTAGGCTTCATGTGCTCCTCCTTCTAGACAAACTAAAGAGTTACGGTTGCAGTCTGGTGCTTCAGGTTATGAATGTGTATCTGAAGTAATTTTACTAGCAAGTAATTGTCAGTTATTGCCTTGACCTTCAGCAAAAGAAGTTGGGTCATACACCGAGCACTCGTGCATTCCAGTCTTATAATTTACTACTTCCTCATCCCAGCTCTTTTATGGGCCCATATCAGAAACACTTGCTGCTTCAGCAGCTTCCTTTCCCAGAGCTGAGGTGAAGCCTTGTCCCCAGCTGCTCTGAAGGAATGGAATTTTCCAGTGTCTTTGTGGTTGAAGGAGGTGGGCAGCTCACCTGTACCTTTCAGGAGCTCGACAGGCTTTTGGCCGTGTGCTTGTATTTAGGACAGTAACACGGGCTGGTGGCCTTCTGGGGGACTTGGTGTTTGTGGTGCCTCTGCCTCTTTGTCTCTGCATGCTGTCGGGAGGCCCGTGCTCACCAGACAGTTGGGGCCACCATCTGCTCCAGGTCTTGCCGTTTGATCTGGCTGCAGCCTGGAGGTCTGAGAGCAGTGTCGACTTACCTGCCTGTCTGTGCGCAGACTGGGAACAAAAGCTATCCTCTCCGGCAGACCCTCAAGCTGCTCTGGGTCCATATGGTGCTGCGGTGACCCAGCTGAACTCCCAGCTGAAGCTCGTGGAGGTACTGGAAGCGATGTGATGCCAGGCTTTCCTTGGGAGATCCATTTAAAACTGCTGAAGCTGATAGCCCAGAGAGAGGCCTGGCGTCCTGAAGTGCGATACTTCCTGGTTGCCTAAGGGCAGAGGGCAGGCAGCAGGGTGTGGGATTTCATCGGAGGCTCCTGTGCGGCTTCCTGCTGGTCCCCAAAGTGACGGTGTCAGGATGTTTCTTGTCTGATCACTCCTATTACTGTATAATTGCCCGTTCACAGGGGCAGCTTGAGGAGCACGTGCAGGCAGCCAGAGCACTTGGATGGGCATTTACGTAGTAACATGCTGGGGTCCTGAACTGCTCTGAGCTTGTGCTGAGCCTTCTTACGCTTGTTTCATCACTTCTGTGGTGAATCTCTGTGTTCAGCACACATAGTATCTGATGTTCTTGGCAGCTGTTTCACACTGGTATCAAGAGAATGAAAGATTTTGTCATTGCAAGATAGGAGATGTGTTGATCACCTCATTTTCAGGGATAAGATGATGTCAACACTAACTGAAAGTGCCAGGTGTTCTGCTTCACGGCTGGTCAGCTAGATACATTCAGAACTGGTGCCATGAAAGGTCTGTATCTTTTCTTGGAGTGTGGTGTTTTCCAGGAGTCCACAGAAGGCAAAATTGGACAGGACACACATGGGGGAGTTGCCCTCACCTGGCTGAGGTAGTGTACTTCCAGGACCTCCTGTTTTTATCACTAGGAAGCCCTGGGACCTCACAGGGCTTTTTTTTTTTTTTTTTTTTTTCTGTGAGACTTTAGCTGACTTCAGATACAAGCAGCAGGTGCTACCTGAGCCTCAGAGCTGAGATGCTGCAGAGCTCCTCTGAGAGACGCTGTTGTCAACAGCAGGAACGCTTCTGCAGGGCATATACCCAACACAAATTAACGAAATGTCTATTCACATTTTTTGCTTTGGCACCCCTCAGCATTTTGGTTTGCTCTGCTGGGTGTTCTTCAGTGTGTCGACATCCCTTATTTTACTGGCTGCTGCAGGACTGACCAGAGGAAACGATCACACCCCCTCAGCCTTCCAGCTGCATTTTTGTTAGCACAGCTCAGCAGGGTGTGAGCACTCAGGGCTAGGAGCCTCACATGCTCCTAGCACAGTTTTGGGTGGATAGCACAGCTGCTAATGCTGTTGTGGACTGTTTGCTCCAGTAGTGATGCAGGACACTCTTTGGGAGGTTTTCTTCTCTGTGCTGCGTTAAAAGTATTTGGATTCTCCCCTTTGCCATCTTAAACCTCATTTTGCTGCTCTGGATTTCTCTTGCTGCTCTTTGAGCTGTGTTTTCCTCTGTGCTGTTGAACACATGGATGCTAGTGGTTGTGTATTCCTCCCCTGAAAAATGGTGCTGATGTCGCCTCTTTCTGGCAGGTGTGGTGTCTGTCTGTTTTGAGGGAGACAGCGATGGCTACATCAACCTGGTAGCGTATCCTTACGTGGAGAACGAGGCTTTGGAGCAGGATGACATGCCAGAGAGGGACCAGCCACGACGCAAGCACTCGCGTCGAAGTCTTCACAGATCAAGCAGCGGCACTGAGCACAAGGAGGAAAAACCTGGCCTGGCCAGTGACAGCACCGAAAGGTAAAAGCTTTGAGGGTCTAGTCACAACGTGACAGCTGGAAAATGTCTTAACCCTTTCAGCCGTAGTCACCCTTTTGTTTAGGGTGTTTTACACTTCCACACAGTTGCTAGGTTGTCTTGCACTTACTATCCCAGCATTCTGTGGCACTGCAAACGGTCAGTTCTCATCCAAGTGAAGTGCTTCTCACACAGGAAGAAAGCTTAGAAGGTTAATTGGATGTGGAACCAAAACCTGCAAAGCAAATTCAAGCATTCTGAAGTCCATCAGGTTATTCACCCAAGGTTAATGAGGATGGGTCCACGCCCTGGGATGTTAGTGAGGATTTGCTGTGTAGGAAGCTGGTGGGTTTGGATAGTGTGAAGTGTACAGAAGGAGAAGGAACAGGAGATGCTACTGTGCAAGGGAATTGCATGGCTGTTGTAAGTATCTGGAGAATACGTGGATTCTAACGGGCTGCCTTGTTCTGTCTTTATACCAGCAACATCCAGGAGACAAAGAGCCCCAGGGTGGACATGCACATCCACTCAGATGTTCCATTTCAGATGTTGGATGGGAACAGTGGTCTGAGCTCTGAAAAGATCAGCTATAACCCCTGGAGCCTGCGCTGTCACAAGCAGCAGCTGAGCCGCATGCGGTCAGAGTCCAAGGACCGAAAACTCTACAGTATCCTTTGGGAAGCGAAGTGAGCGCGTCAGGTTGCTGCTGCTGCGCTGGCCGATGCGTTTGTGCTTGAGGCAGCCAGGCCTCGCTGGTGTCAGCATGACACTGATGCTCAGAAGCCGTGTTTCTGGCTAGTTCCCATGTTTTCTTTCCTTTCTGGACCACCTTTGAGTCAGTTTGTGTGTTCATAACTAGACAGTTTTTCATGTTGGGAAAGGTCTGACAGCAGACACAGGTCTGGGCCGTGCAGCAGTTCCTTGGGAAGGAGCTGTGATCGTCCTTGTCACCTTTCTTGAGTCTCTTCCAGTTCTACTGTATCCCTCTGGAGACGGTGACCAGAACTTCATATGGTACAGAAGATGCTGGTGAACCAGAGATCTCCACTGGCACGTAATGATGTTGTCTCCATCTCCTCATGATTTGTAACACACGTTCTTGTAAATGTTGCTTTGTTGCCCCAACATCTCATTCCTGACTGGTAACAGTCATCTCAAAACCCAGTGCTTCACACCTCAAGCTAAAAATCTTTTCCCCCTTATGTTTATCATCTTGCACGTTCACTCCAGAGAACTTTGTCTATCAGTTTAGTGGCCAAGTCAGTCTTGTAAGGTCTTTTGGGGACTTTTCATAACTGCTCCTCATCTTTGCAACCTCGAGTGACTTAGTATATGAGCAAATTTACCATCCCCTTCACTTTTCTGGATCACTTGTTGACTAGTGTAGATCCCCACACAAAGACCCTGCTAGTGACTTGGGCTGTGAGATCAGTCAGGCATCCTGACTTTTTTTCTTTTGTTCGCTGACAAGTTAATCACCATGTCAGCACCTCAGTCCTCAGCCTGCTGTTTAGCCTCTTTGAGACATCTGTCAAATGTCTCCTGATACTTGTGCGGATTTCATTTGGTCCGATACCTCATGTCTGTGTTTCTCGAAGTTGCTGAAGAACCCCAGGATATTTTTGAGACGTTACTTTCACAACAGGTGTGCCTGATCTTCCCTGATAAATTGTGCTTATCTGCATCTGCCTCTGTTCTTCCATACAGCATCCCGCTGAGCTGTGAGATACGCTTCTGTCAGTTTGTAGTTCCCGTATCTCTGCAGGTCAGCACTGCAGTAGCCTCCCTTTAGTCTTCTGGAGCTAAGGCAGCTTTAAATGAGGTAGCGCATCCTGTTTAGTAAGGGAGGTAGCTCTGCCTTGTGACATTTAGGGCTTCTGGGTGAGACTGCCCATTTCTGGTGAGTTGTTACTCTTCAGTTTTTCTTGGACGTGTGATCTCTTCTCTTTGCATTTCAGTTTGAGACAATTCTTTGAAATTAGCATTTTGGCTTGGGAATTCCCAAAGTTTTTCCCTGTTAAGCACAATAAAATATTAACATTAATTTTTCTTTTTGGGGTCTCTCCTTTTTTGCTTCCACCCTGCCCCCCAGCTCCTTTTATGCTTTGACTGTAAACCCTTTGGGCAGTCTGAGTCACTGCTTCACGTGGCAGAGGAGGTTAATTTCTGTGCCTTTGCAAATTGCTCCTTGTACTTCTTTTCTAACTTGCCAACTTGTGTTTTTGTTTCACCTGCTGGAGCTTGATTTTTTGTTTTCCTTGCTTAGAAACAGCCTCGCTTTTAATAGCTTTATTCTTCCACATTTTAACTGCGTAGGCTTCCTTTTCCTATTCTCAAATGAGTGCTTTGAGCCTCCAGCTCGTATTTTTAAATAGAGGCCACATCGCTTGCAGAGCAGTAATTCTTTTTAGCTGTCCTATCTTTTTTTAACACACTTCCTTATTTTTACGAAGTTCCTCTTTCAAATCAGACGTGGCTGTTGATGGATTTTTCTAAATGTTAAACTTCCTTGTAAGTTTAATCTAGTTGTGCTCTGGTTGCCATTTTAGCATAATGTGCTGAACCATGACCTACTCCTTTGGACAACCTTCAGCGTTGTTTTTCCCCTTTGGGACTCCGTTAGCTCAGGTGGTTGCCTCAGGCTTGTTCTCAGCGTTGTGCCCTACTGGAAGGCTTGCCCATTGTGTGTGGTGGTGACTGAAGGTTCCCATTGCTGCTGTTTCCTGCCTTTGTAGCCTCTGCAGTTTTTCCTCATGTATTGGTTAGCGCTGCTGTTCTGGGCAGGTTGATAACAGCAGCACTGTGGATCTTACTTGAACCTCGAGTTCTTGGTCTGCGGGGATTGTGTTCTTTTTCCGTGTGGTTAAATTGCAGATCTGTGCAGACTGAGCTCTCCCTTAACATACCACCAGTTCTCCCTAGCATACTGGCTCTTTTCTGATGTAAGCGTTCTGCTCCTCGGCTCCTCCCGCTGAGCGCAGTGTGCCTGTATGTGATCCTCTGCTTAGTGCTGGGCAGGCCACTTTCCAGGCTGACTTCTCCTACAGGGTGCCAAAGCCCACGTGCCACTGCTTGGGTTTTGTCCTTTTTCTTCACCTTCCCAAACAGTTTGTTCTCTCTCTTCTTTGGTTCCTATTTGTTTGCCACCCAACCCTATCTCACGCCGCGTCCCTCTTCCTGGCTGCCCTGGGGAGCAGCGTCTCTGCCAGTTGAGCTCTCCTTGACGCCTCTCCCAGAGTTCCTCTTGCTGGAGAACGTGGTGCATCACTTCAAGTTTCCCTGTGTGCTTGATCTGAAGATGGGGACCAGACAGCACGGAGACGATGCCTCTGAGGAGAAGGCTGCTCGGCAGATGAAGAAGTGTGAGCAGAGCACTTCTGCCACCTTGGGCGTGCGAGTGTGTGGCATGCAGGTAGGAATCCCCAAGTCTGCAGCAGGTGCTGCACATCCTTTCCCCAGCTCCGTTAGAGCTGCTGACTAGTTAGTGTTTTCTGCTGAGCACTGAGTTAGCCCTCCTCTTCAGGTAGGTACACCAGAGTTTGTGGTATGAGCTTTTTGTTTTCACTTCTAGTCCTAGGACAAAGGATTCTTGCAAGGTGACCTGCTTTATCCGAAGGTGTTCATGGAAAACATGGGGGTTTTCTAAAATAACTGTTCTTCTGGCTTAGTGTTAAGCTAGAACTGCAGTGCCTGGGGGAGATGTGTTGTTTCTGCCCTGGCATCATCTGATGTTTACTTCTGTACTGTACTGGGACTTAAAATCATCTCTTGGTGCTACACCTTGAGCACAAGGATTTGCTGTTGGTGCTGTTGCACAACGGAGTTGATCTTTTTCCCCACCAGCAGAAGTATCTTGTAATCCAGATCTCTGCCCACAGACTCTGAAGCAATGAGGGCCCTGCATTAATCACATGCCACGTCCTAATGGCAAGGCATGCATGGCTCCCGCTGCCAGAGGATGTGTCTGAGCTGCTTTTTAAACAACTCAGCTTTTTGAGCCTTGGGGTCTGTTGTGGCGTGCTGCTTTGGGGACGCTCACCTGTGGGTGTCATGGGGCCAGTGCCAGCCCGGTGCTCGGACACCCTGGCCGTGCACACGTGAGCTGCTTTGGGATTCAGGGAGCTCGCAGAGCTGTTTGCTCGCTCCTGGGTGTGGTGGTGACGTGAGCTCCCTCTGCCCTGTCCCTACAGGACAGCTTTGGGCTCTGTGCGTTGCCTCAGCCTGGCATTCCCACTTGATGTGTATTTCCTTTGATGTTCTAGGTCTATCAGCTGAACACAGGGCATTACTTATGCAGGAATAAATACTATGGACGCGGTCTTTCCATCGAGGGCTTCCGCAATGCCATCTACCACTATCTCCACAATGGCGTAGAGCTGCGCAAGGACCTCTTTGAGCCTGTCCTCGCCAAACTCCGAAGCTTGAAAGCGGTTTTGGAGAGACAGGCCTCCTACCGCTTCTACTCCAGCTCCCTTCTCATCATTTACGATGGGAAGGACAACAGGTCAGGGACCTTTGTGGATATCCGGCCCGAGGCGCGCCTGAAGCGAACGGACAGCTCCCTCCCCGAGAGCCTTCAGGACGGCGGCAGCACGGAGCCCGACTCGCCCCGGCCCAAGGTGGATGTGCGTATGATTGACTTTGCACATAGCACCTTCAAAGGCTTCCGCGATGACCCCACTGTGCACGATGGGCCTGACATGGGTTACGTGTTCGGGCTGGAAAGCCTCATCAACATCATGGAACAGATGCGTGAAGAGAACCAGTAGTCCCGGGCCACAGCCTGGTGACTGGAGCCGACAGGACCACCTCCTAGCGCAGGAAAAAGCAGACACCTCCATTTTAAAAACAATTACATTGCTCCATTGTTTTTTAAATGTACTGGGCTAGAAGAGCTGAGGGGAGGCAGGGTGGAAGAGAGCGCCTGGTGCTGACCAGCTGGTTCTGACCATGTTGGCTCTGCCTGCTGCAGGAGCGGCCAGAGATGCCTACAGGGGGGTGGGGGCCTGGTTCTTCTCTTTGCCTGTGTGTACTGGAGGGGGACCTGGCCTTGGGGGGAGAAAGCTGGGGGTGGGAGCTGGGGCTGGAGAGTTGGAAATTCCCTGAGGTTATGTGGAGAGGGCACCGTGTAATGGCCGGGAGCAGCCGGGGCGCAGCAGGCAGGCTGCTGTGCGCACCAGCCCTGCCCTTGCTTTCCGTGCAGCCTCGTCCTGCGGGCACTGTGGATCCAGCACCCGACCGCGGAAATAAAGCGACCAACTGCGGCCCGGGCACGGCGTGCTGGGGGGGGGGCACTGCCGGGGAGCGCGGGGGCGGGGCTTCGTGCGAGGGGCGGGGCTCGGCGGAGACCCCGCCCCCGGTGGGCGGGGCGTGCCGGGCGGTGACGCGGCGGCGCGCGCGGCGCTGACGTGTCGTGTCGGGGCGCGGGCGCGGCGATGCGGGCGCTGATCCTGGTGGGGGGCTTCGGGACGCGGCTGCGGCCGCTGACGCTGAGCCGGCCCAAGCCGCTGGTGGAGTTCTGCAACAAGGCGCTGCTGCTGCACCAGCTCGAGGCGCTGCGCCAGGCGGGCGTCAGCCGCGTGGTGCTGGCCGTCAGCTACATGTCCGAGGCGCTGGAGGCCGCCATGCGCGAGCAGGAGCAGCGGGTAAGGGCGGCGGGGGGACCCCCGCAGCACCCCGAGCGCCCCCGGAGCGGGGCGGCTCCGCCCTGACCGCTGTGCCCGCAGCTCGGCCTCCGCATCTCGCTGTCGCACGAGAAGGAGCCGCTGGGCACAGGTAGCACCGGGGGGGGACCGGGAGGGGGCTGCGGGCCGGGGGGGGGCGCGGGCTGGGCTGGCCCGGTGCCGCTCCGCTGCTGACGGGCGGGCAGCGGGGCCGCTGGCGCTGGCCCGGGAGCTGCTGGCCGAGGGCGAGGAGCCCTTCTTTGTGCTCAACAGCGACGTGATCTGCGAGTTCCCCTTCGCCGCCCTGGCCCGCTTCCACCGGCAGCACGGCGGGGAGGGCTCGCTGGTGGTGACCCGCGTGGAGGAGCCGGCCAAGTACGGCGTGGTGGTGAGCGAGGCCGACACCGGCCGCATCCTCCGCTTCGTGGAGAAGCCGCGCGTCTTCGTGTCCAACAAGATCAACGCCGGGCTCTACATCTTCAGCCCCGGCATCCTGCGGCGCATCCAGGTAGGGGCCGGGCTGGGGGCCGGGGGCTGAAGGCTGGGAGCCCCCCGCTGAGCCCTGCGCCTCGTCCCCGCAGCTGCGCCCCACGTCCATCGAGAAGGAGATCTTCCCGGCCATGGCGCAGGAGGGGCAGCTCTACGCCATGGAGCTGCAGGGTAAGGCCCTGCCCGGGCACGGGGGTGCCGCCCGCGCCGCTGCCCCCTCGCCGGGGGCTGTCACCACGGCTCTGTCCCCGCAGGCTTCTGGATGGACATCGGGCAGCCGAAAGACTTTCTCACGGGCATGTGCATGTACCTGCAGGCGCTGCGGGCTCAGCACCCCGAGAAGCTGCACTCGGGGCCCGGTGTTGTAGGGAATGTGCTGGTGGTAAGTGCCAGCCCCCGGCACGCCAGCCCCAGGCATGCTTCGCAGGCTCACTCCAGCTCCCCGCTGCTGTGCTCACCGTGCCCCTCAAGCTGTGCCCTCCCGTCCCCACGCCAGCGAAGCGTTGCAGGCCGTGCAGAGCTGCGGCTGCCTCGCAGCCCCGGGGTGCAGCCTTTCTTCCTTCCAGGACCCCAGCGCCAAGATCGGGGCAAACTGTGTCATCGGCCCCAACGTGACGATCGGGGCCGGCGTGGTGGTGGAGGACGGGGTGCGCATCAAGCGCTGCACGGTGCTGGAGGGGGCCCGCATCCGCTCCCACTCCTGGCTGGAGTCCTGCATTGTGGGCTGGAGCTGCTCCGTGGGGCAGTGGGTGAGGACGCGGGTGCTGCAGGGCTGGGGGGGGTCAGGGGTCTCGCCCTCCTGCCTCCTCCTGCCACCCCAGGCTGTGGCTGAAGGGCAGCTGGGATGTGCCTGCGGGCAGGAGCAGGAGCGTGGCACCGTGCCCTGAGCCGGGGCGGGTGTGACGGGGCTCTCTGGGGCAGGTGCGCATGGAGAACGTGACAGTGCTGGGCGAGGACGTCATTGTCAACGACGAGCTCTACCTCAATGGGGCCAACGTGCTGCCGCACAAGTCCATCACCGAGTCTGTACCAGAGCCACGCATCATCATGTAGCAGCCCCCGGTGCGCCCTCCGCTCCCGGCTCTGCCTGGATTAAATATTTATACTTCTGTCTACCTCTGAGCATCGTCTGCGCACAGCCCAAGCACCCAGGTCACTTGCCAGAGCCGGCCTGGCTTCCCCTCCCTATGTCTCAGGGCACCACATAAGGAAGAATAATTTAATGCTGCATTTCATCAAGTCAGCCCCCAGCCAGGGGCAAAGTAACAGAGCCCAAACACACAGGGCCCAGGGCCCAGGCACCGCTCACCGCATGCGGGGCTGCTTTGGCGACGAGGCCTCGGGCTCCCCTCCCTGAGAATGACCTGCAGGGCAGGAGAAGGGCGATGCTGGCCCCAGAGCCTGCCATCCGGCCCCTCCCTGAGCCAGCCTCTCCCTGCAGAACCCGGCCCTGCGCTGGGTCCTGGCCTGTCCCCGGGAGGGGGGCTGCCGAGGGAGAAGCCAGCGTGCAGCGCTCAGCTGGGGGAGCCCGAGGCGCAGGGCTGGGTGCTACGAGCTGGCGGGCTTGGTGAAGTCGTCCACGCCCGTGATGGTGGCCTTGCAGAAGAAGCAGTCCTTGTTGTTCATCAGGTGCTGGTTGATGCAGGCTCTGGGACAGGAGAGAAGTGTGAGCACCCTTTGCCCCTTAGTGGTGCTGGGAGCTGGGGGCACGGGCACGCAGGAGCTACTCACTTGCACGACTTGTGGGAGCAGGGCCTGAAGATGGCTGAGATGGGGTGTGCGTAGCAGATGGGGCAGAGATCCTCCTCGCTTGTGGGCTGGGGAGGGGGCAAGCAGGCAGTTGGTGGTGGTGAAAACCATGGCACCTCAGGGCTGCACGGCAGCTGCGCCATGGCTGCACCCAAGCAGTGTGGCAACTGCCTTGTGGGGACAGGGGCAGGGGGGACTCACCAGCGTGGTGGCAGCCGCCTGCTTGGACTCCTCACTCAGGTGGCTCAGCATCTTGTCCACCTTTGCCAGCTCCTCCGTACTGATGTACTCTGTGTCTGTAGGACCAAAAATGTGTGTTGGGGTGGTGCCCCCCCCCAAGCCCAGGCTGCCCTGAGGCTGCTGGGTGATGCAGGGGGAATTGCGGCTGCCCTCAGGAAGCAACCAGGACAGGGGACAGCAGCTGGATAGTTGGGAACACTCCTGCAAAATCAAACCTCCCTGGGCCGAGGCACTGGCTCAGAGAATGCAGCCAAGGACACTGCAAGGGGACAAAACCGCCACCGAAAGCAGGCACCGACCTGGGCCTGTCAGGCTGGGGACAGCCCTGACCCAAGTGCCACTGCTGGGGACGCACCGTGCCCAGGTCAGGGCACAGCCCAGGGACCCAGCAGCCCCAGCTCCCCATCCCGGTGCGCACACTCACACGTGTTGAGGGAGAAATGGCGCTTCTCGGTGGCCGGGGCAGCAGCCGCCAGGGCTGAGGGCTCGGCGTGGCCCAGCAGGTACTGGATGGAGCGCAGCTGGAAGCAGGGGTCTGCCAGCATCACTGCTGTCGCACGCTCAGCCCTGCAAAGGGACATCACAGTCAGGCTGTGCCCCTTCCCCACCCCGTCATGTCCCCACCGGCCTGGCCAAGCCCCTGGCTGTGTCCCCAGGCACAGCACAGCCAGCTGGGTGCTGCAGGAGCTGCGGCTGGCACTAGGGGCGATTGCAGCAGTGAAGTGGGAGCCCCAGGGTGCCCCAGCCCTCACGAGTCCCCAGCGCCTGTGCCCATGGGGACAGACCTGGGGCACAGCTGGGCACACGCAGGGCCCTGTGCTCCTCCTAGCACATTCGAAGGCGGCCGAAGGGCATCCATCTCCTCCTCCTTCTCTGCCACCACCCTGCTCGGGCGGCCTCCGGGGATCGATAGGGTACATTAGCACTTGCTGAGGCTGCAGCCCTCACGCTCAGGTGCCTGGCGCAGGCCTTGGGAGCTGCAGGGTGGCGGAAGCAGCCAGCACTATCCTCACACAGCAAGGGTAAAAGGAGCACAGGCCTTGCTGCCAGGGCATCCCCTGCGCCTTGGGAACAGCTCCAAGGGCAAGTGGGTGCCCGGGCTGCAAGGCAGGAGGGAGCGGCCGTGGCTCCCCCTGGCCTCAAGCAGCAGCGGGGACAACCAGGACAGGGGAAGGGCACGGAGCAGGACGCGCGTCCCCTCCAGTAATGGGGGGCGAGCAAGCCCCCGGCTCTGCTTGGGCACCTGCACCTCCCTCAGGACCCATCCCCACGGCCCCGTCCCTGGCTCTGGGCAGCCCCACGAAGGGAAAAGCCGCGTGGAGCTCTCGCCTCGCCAGCTCTGATTGTCGCAGTCCGAGCCTGCGCTGGGGAGCAGGGGGTTAACGGCAGCCGCAGCAGCCAAATTAGCTTTTTGCTGCCCTAATGGAAACCGATTCCCCAGCCTGCCACCAACGCGCCCAGGTGCTGCCCAGTGACATCCCCGAGCGTCCTTCACCGGGCGGCCACCCCTCGGGGGGGACACCCCGTCCCCGTCCCCGTGTCCTCCGCGGGGACCCCGCCGGGCTCGGCACGACCCCGGGCCGGGCTTCGGGGGGGGGTGAAGAGGAGGTGAAGGGGGGGTCCCCGCCGTCCCCCGGCCCGCCCCCAGCCCGTGCCGGGACCAATGGCAGCGCGGCCGGGCCCGTAAATAGCGAGCGGGGCGCGGCGGGCACGGAGCCGCCGGCCGGGAGCCGCCGGGCGCCGCTCGGGGACGGAGCCACGCGTGGGGAGCGGCCCCCACGGCACCCCCCGGGGCAGCCCGAGCGCAGGTAACGCGGCGGAGGCGCTGCCCGAGCCCCCGGGGGCGCCGGGCTGGTGGCGGTGGGGAGGGGACGTTGCCCTTGGACTCTTCTCGCACCGGGACTCGGGGGGGCCGCGGATGCTCGGCGGGGTCCCCCCCGTGCCCACCCGGCGCACGGCGCCCCCCCAGCACCGCGATGGTGGCCGCGGAGCCGCTGTGGCTGCTGCTGCTCCTCCAGCTGTGCGCCCACGGCCGAGCCTCGCCGCCCGCCCGCAGCTGCCCCGCCGCCTGCATCTGCACCTCGGACCTGCTGAGCTGCAGCCGGCAGACGCTGCAACGCGTGCCCCGGGCGCTGCCGCCCACCGCCACCACGCTGGACCTGAGCCACAACGCCCTCACCCAGCTCCACGACCGCTGGCTGGCCGCCCTGCCGCACCTGGAGGCCCTGCACATGAGCCACAACCAGATCAGGGAGCTCTCGCCGCGGGCCTTCCACAACGCCTCGTACCTGCGGCACCTGGACATGTCGTCCAACCGCCTGCACGCCGTCGAGACGCACTACTTCGAGGCGCTGGTGAGCTTGGAAGAGCTGCTGCTCTACAACAACCGCATCGCGCGAGTGGATGAGAACGCCTTCGCCAAGCTAAGCGGCCTGAGGAAAGTTTACCTGAGCTGGAACAACCTGACCACCTTCCCCTTCCGCTCGGTGCAGGGGCTGGGCAACTACAGCCTGCGCACGCTGGACCTGTCCTCCAACAGCCTGAGCAGCATCCCCGTGGAGGAGCTGGCGGCTCTGCCCGAAAACATCGGGAACGGCTTGTACCTGCACAACAACCCCGTGCGGTGCAGCTGCCCGCTCTACCTGATGCTCCAGCGGTGGAAGCAGCGAGGCTTCAGCTCCGTGAAGGATTTCTTCGAGGAGCACACCTGCAAGGTGTCCGACACCGTGCCCCGCTCGCTGATCAAGTTCCTCAAGTACAGCCACATGTTCGAGAACTGCTCGGCCGGCCCCGAGGACGTGCACCCCGTGCCCTTCCCGGTGACGGTGGGCCAGGCCCTCCTGCTCACCTGCAACGCCAGCCTGCCCGACGTGCTCACCACCTACATGTGGATCTCACCTCACCACGAGCCCATCAGGCACCCGGGGAACAGCAACCGCTCCGTGGAGGTGTACCGCAACGGCAGCCTGAAGATCGCAGCGGCCAAGCCCTGGCACTCGGGGGTCTACGTGTGCTTGGCCATCAGCAGCCCCCGCAATTTCAGCAGGATGTGTGAGGTCAACGTGACGGTCCACTACCCCAAGCCAGACGGGGAGACCTTCAGCACCGGCCTCACGACGCTGCTGGGGTGCATAGTGAGCCTGCTGCTCGTGCTCATGTACCTGTACCTCACGCCCTGCCGCTGCCTGCCCTGCTGCAAGAAGCCGGCCCCGCTCAGCCCCCCGCAGGAGTGCAGCGCCCAGTCCTCCATCCTCAGCACCACGCCGCCCGCCACGGACGGGACGAGCCGCAAGGCCAGCGCCAACAAGCACGTGGTCTTCCTCGAGCCCATCCGGGAGGCGCAGAACGGCAAGGTCCGCCTGGCCCTCGGTGAGGATTTCCCTGACCCCAAGCACCCCAAGGTCCTGCAGCTCAAGTCGGACTCGGAGTCCATCAGCTCCGTCTTCTCGGACACCCCCATCGTGTCGTAGCAGGGCAAGGCTAGGAGGAGGCTGGTGCCTCCCCAGGAGCTGTTTTCCTCCGTCGCTGCTCAAAGCAGGAGCATCGGGCACCCCGAGTTCCCCGCTTGCCTGCGCCCTGCGAGGGTGACCGGCATCACCCACGACCGCTTCAGCCGCGAGCCCCCCGTGCCCGCCAGCACCCAGCAGGAGCCCCTCGCGTAAGCCACCGGCAACGGCCTCTTCAGCACAAGGGTAACGCGCCCGAGAAACCCCCGCTTTGTCCTGGCAGCCAAACTCCCTGGCAGCGACGCAGGGGCTGGATTTCTGCCACGGCCGTGGGAACGCCGGGCCCAGCCCAGAGCCATTGCCCTGGGCACCCTCAGCACTGTCCCTGGGGGCAGCGCCACCGTCCTCTCCCCGCCCGTGCCAGTCCCCATCTGCGTGCCACGGTCTGGAGCAGGGGCAGTGTGTCCCTGGGGCAAGCCCCCACTGATAAAGCCGAGCTCGTGCAGGCACCCATCAGCCGGGGGGGCTGGGATGCGTCCCCCTCCCTAAGGCAGCTGTGCAGGGAGGAGGGGGCTCAGCTCCCGGCGAGGCACGCAGCCGAGCAGACAGCGCAAGCTTTTGCTTCTTAACACTCACGAGAAGCTGTAAATAGTAGAGGCAGGCATGCACGAGGTGACGTGATGCAGCGCCCCGACCCGCAGTGCTCAGAGCTCTCCCCGTGCCACCAAGGACGATGAGGTCTCGCGCGCCACCCGCCCTGCTCCGTTTCTCCTTGAGACGGACAAAAAGCGCTGCTCAAGCACAGCAAACAGCAGTAACCTAATAAGCCCATCGATAAATGTGAGTAATCGCCTCTCTTGGGTCATAATTCTCTAGGTACATTTGAATAAAAATGCCTATTTTTTTAAGCTCACTCCGGGCTGAGTGTCTCCTTGCCCTTGCAGGGTGTCGGCGGGAGCTGCTGTCCCCCTCGCTGGGCTCTGGGGGGTCCCTGTGGTTTGCAGCGGGCTGGCAGCCTGCCACGGCACCGGGCTCGTTCGGTGAGGGGCTCAATGTCCTGGGACAGAGCGGAGGTGCCCCCTGCTCGGTGACGGTGGGGAGGGAGCAGCACCAGGTGCCACAAGGGCACACAAGGGACAAGCAGGACTGAAAGGCGCAGGAGAGCAGCTCGGGGGCAGGCTGGCCCTGTCCTGGGCTGAGTCCTGACCCCCTCCACGGGTGCAGGTGCCCACCCGGCCAGGCAGAGCTGTGCTGCTTCCCCCGTGCCTCTGCCCTCGGCACAACCCTCCCAGCCCTGCTGCAGCTCCCAGCTCCCCTCGGCCACTTCCATCTCCGCTGAGGCCACCCCCTCCCAGTTTCTCCCCCTCCCTCTGGGACTGGGGGAGCACAGCTGGACACGTTGGGGTGAGCAGCGGGACAGCAGCGCCCCTCCATCTGCCAGCCACCACCACCCCTCGGCAGCCGGGAGGAGAGCACACAGCTGTCACCACTCCTCCAACTTTTTCAGCAAAGAAACAAGCAGCTTTTTTTTTTTTTTTTTTTTTTTAACCCAGAAAAAAAAAAAAAGCCAACTGTGCCCAAAGCGCTCACCAGAAGCTGTGGTGTGAAGACAGGGAGGGTTTGGGAGAGCTCTCCTGAGATGGCCGCAGCGTGGCTGGCCCCCCGGCACCGACCCGGCGCAGCTGCATGCGCTACGTGCCCTGCTGCTGCCAGCCCCACGGCCGCTGCTCTGTGCGAGGGACGGGTGCCACCAGCCCCTGCCCTCGCTCCCCACGCCTGCCCTGTCACCTCCTGTTAGCACAGAGCCACTGACGAGCCTGGGATGCTGAGGTGGTTGTGCTGGGGCTGGCGAGGTGCTTCAGCAGCGCCCTGTCCCTTGGGGACAGAGGCAAGGTGATGGCACAGCCTGGCTGTGTTCCGGGGCTGGGATGCCACCGAGGAGGAGCTGGATTTGCCCCCCTCCGTTTCTGGGGTGGGCTCTTTATTTGGGAAGCCCGATCTGCTTTTGTTTTGTTTGTGCAAAACCATCCCCTGCTGAGGGGCTCAACTTCTGCTGTAGGAAAGCAGCACTGCTGGTGCTTCACCTGCTGTTGCTGCCTCAGAGTCTGGAAAAATCATTCTAGAGAGGTGCTACAACGAGGGGATGCAAGCCCTCACCCTGGCAGGGCTCCTGGGACCCTCCGAAAAGCAGCGCTGAGAAAGAGACCCGAGACAGTGCAACCTGCAGCAGCACACAGCTTGTGGGCCTTGTCCCAGGGCTTCCCACTCCCTTGTGCCCTCATCAGCAGCACAGGCACCAGTGCTCCTGCAAACCTGCCCCCTCAGCTGAGCTAAGGTCAGGGAAAGCCCCGGGCTCACGGGAGTGTAAGGAAAGCTCCCAAGGGCCTGTCCGAGGCTGCAGCAGCCAAGAGAAGCCGAAAACAGCGCATGGAGGCCGGCTGCAGTCGGTGCTGCCCCACAGGAAGGCTGAGCCCCACTGTGCCAGGGCAGCACAGCCACAGCTTGTAGCAGCACCGCCCCCGAAGGATTTTTCCTGGGAAAATCCTACTGGTGGTTCGCGTTTTGGTGATGCCTGGAAAGGAGCAAGGATATCTGAACTGTCAGAGCAGTTCATTAAGCGGCTTCAAAGGCAAAGCTCAGCAAGGACAAACGGAGCCACAAGCACGGCCTCCCTGACAGGCGGGAGCTGGAAACGTCCTGGCCCTTCCCCGAGGAATTCCCCGTGCGAGGTGAAGGAACGGGGCTGCACAAAGCACGGCCCCCCCGGCACCTGCAGCCATGGGAACGAAGGAGCAGGCTCCAGCGCTGTCTCCCCTGGCGCTTCCCAGCTCAGCCCCTCGGGCAGGTCCCTCCTGTCCCCCAGCCACCAGGGCTGGCCGCAGGACCTGCAGAGCTGGAGCTGGGGCTGGAGCCTTTCCTTGCGACGCTGCT
This sequence comes from Aythya ferina, assembly GCF_964211825.1. Taxonomy (NCBI): domain Eukaryota; kingdom Metazoa; phylum Chordata; class Aves; order Anseriformes; family Anatidae; genus Aythya; species Aythya ferina. Next base: position 15,689,129 of record NC_140306.1, read on the forward strand.
GGTTTTCCAAAGCGATGCGGGCAGCACAGCCCGGTGCACGGCAGCACGATGCCTGGGAGAGCCCAGGGCACGGTGTGTGGAGCTGGCAGCTTGTAAAAGCAGCATGCTCCCCAGCCTCCGTTTCCAGCCATGAAACCCAGGGCTGAGCCAGTCACTGCTGTGCTCCAGCTCCTGCTCCCCCCGACACACGACACCCAGACCTCAGCACCGCTCCTGAGTTTTTAGGGCAAGGCAGCAAGGGCTCCTGTGGTCTGAGGGATGTGGGCAATGTCTCCTCCTGTGCCTCACTTCCACTACAGCCCAGGCCTCATCGAAAGTGTTGAAGGAGCATGAGCATTTAGAAAGTGCTCAGCAACCACCGGGCTGCAGAGAAATGCCACGTGCAGAGGGGAGCAGCCTCTTGGGTGTCCGGGTATCTGCATGGGTGGCCAGGCTGCATTTAGGAACCTGCAGGCTGGGATCTTCCGTGTCTTCTTTAACGAGGGCAACCCAAAAGCCATCTAGAAATTGCACAAAGCCTTCTTAACCTGCCTCCACCATGTGGCCTCGTGCCTGCTCGCCTTCTCCCCCACCGAAGTGTGAGGTCTGCCATGGGAACCTGTCTGTCTCCTCCCTCCTGCCTGCCCAGCCCTCTGCACCCCCCGGCCTGGTGCAAAGGAGAAGCAGCAGCCACCCAGCCTGCAGGAGCCCAATACCACAGCTCAGTGCCACACCTCCTGGCAGCTCCCCCTGGCTCGTGCTCAGCATCCCCGTGTCACAGCACGGTCGCTTCTGGTCCAGGATCCCCGTCCTGCGCTCCACTGGCAGGCACAGCCGTGCTGGTGCCCGCCGTGCTCTCCCCTCTGTCCCCTCCAGCTTTTGGGTGGCAATCCCCAGGAGATGCACCCTGAAGGCAGCTTCTTTAGAAGCAGCACCACAGACAAGTTCGCTGACTCCCTGCCCGTGTCCCAGCCCTGCAAGCCACGAGCCCTGACCCCGCTGAGCGTGCCCCCCTCACGCAGGGCCCTGCAGCCCACCCTTCGGGCCTCGCCCCCTTCCCACATGGCTCGCTCTCCCCAGGATCATTACCCAAGCTCTGGCCAACCCTGCTCCATTAGCTCGCTCCGAAGGAGGCTTAATAGAAAATCTGCTCAATTATTTAGCAGGGGGGATGATACTGGCTGAAGGCAGCCAGGGTCTCTGGCGTGGGCTCAGCGATTCAGCCCAGCTCCTGGCTCAGCCTGCCAGCTCCTCCCTTCCTGCACGGAGGCCTGAGCAGCCCTGCAGCAGCCTCACGGAGCCCCAGGCTGGCTCCAGCCCTGGAGCTGTTGCCTGGTTAGGAGACAGCCGGGCTGTGCCCTCCCTGCAAGCCCTGGAGGGCAGGCGGCTGCCTTGCTGGGAACACGGGGCTGTCAGCACGCTGCTGTGGTGGGAGCCCCTCTGCCAGCAGCCCCTGGCTGGAGCTGGCAGCCTCGCAGGCTGTGCCCTGCACTGCCGTTCCTCTGCCCCCGCTCGTGAGGCTCATTCCAGCCCCTGGCTGAGCCAAGCCGTGAAATCCTCAGGCTCTGCTCTTGGCCAAGCCATCTGCTCTCTAAGGATGCTCTGCGAGCAGTGAAAGGTTTCCCTCTCCACCCTCCAGCCCCAGCAAGCGTTTGGGAGCTGCGGCAGCCGAGCCCTGGAGGGCTGATGGAGAGGGGTGCCCACGGATGGGGCGGGTGCCCGAGTTTTGGCTCCCCCCAAGCAGCACCAGTGCTGCCGGACCCGACGGGGAATGCGTTTCTCCCCTCCCAAAAGCTCTACCCACAGACTGAGGCATGCGATGTATCAATTGTCTCATCACATCCCAGCCTGGGCAATGTTCCCTACCCTTGTGCTTAATGGCTTTTTTTGTGCCAGGAGCCCGTAATAGGAGGACTTGATGCCTGGCTGAGCGTCCTGTGCTGGGCAAGGAGCAGCTGAGGCATCAGACTGCATCCTGATAACACGGCTGGATGAGTCTGCATTTGGGGGGGGCCCAGGCTGGCAGTGGGCAGGGCCCCAGCTCTCATTACTCCTGCCCTTCCCCTGCTCCGCTCCCAGGGGAATCTGTGCTCGCTGACCCAGGGCAAAGCCTCCAGCCAAGTGCCTGGTCCAGGGTCAGCTTGTTTCCACGGCTGGGTTAGAGGCAACCAGAAAAACCACACCAAGCCAAGGAAGTCAGTTGAGATACTGCTCCTCGTCCTCATCCCCTAGGGCACAGCCTCCCTGCGATGAACTAGTCAGGCTAACAGCTGGTGTCGTGGGCAATTCCCAAAGAGAAGCTCCTCTAAGCAAATTCACGTTGTATAATCACTCTGTTAACGATTTCTGGAAACCTGGGAGCTGCCAAATGGGACCTGGAAGAGATTTCTACCTGCTTCTAGTTCTGCCCAGGCAGGGTGCTTGTGCAGGAGGAGAAATGCCCATCCTGTTACTCTGCTCGCTACACCAAGGGGAACAGAAAAAGGAAAAAGGAGCAACGTCTCCTCTTGACTTCTGTAAAATGGGTCTGGTCCGCAGAGCCCAGTTACCCCTGGGATCCTTTACATGAATTCCTGCAGCACTGTGACCCATGGCAATCCTCCCGCTTTCCCTTTGCTGTGTCACCCTGCTTGTGGTTACACGCAGCTCTGCCACCCGGCTGCCCATCCCCTCGGCGCTGGTAGCCATGAGGGTCTCCAAGCTGCTCAGCCTCGGTACTTCTGTGTCTTGACTGACCTGAAAGGCCTCCCTGCAGCGTTTGCCTGCCTTTTATAGATCAGTGGCAGATCAAACCTCAGATTTAGTGCTGGGCTTTGCAAAGTCACGCAGAAGCATCTTGTTTTATAGAATTTTTTTCCCTGGCTTCCTCCTGTCTCATCTTGTGTTTCTCCTGCTCATCCAGGCCCACCACAGGGCTGTGTTACTCTGCCTGCATCACCCCGCTGCCTCTCATTTATTTCTGCTCTCCAGTGCCCACGGAGGTGACTGCAAAACCCTTGGTGATCAGCCAGGGATTTGCCACTTCCCAGCTGCACAGCAGGATACAGCACCTTTGGTTTGTCACCACGCAGCCAGCACACAGGGGACAGTGGCACTTGGCAGTGTCAGCCCCTGTGACACCAGCTTCCCAGCACGATTGGCTTTTCAGGTAAGGGAGACACAACCTGGAAGGTTTTTGTTTGCCCAGGACTCCCTGCAGGCTGGGAAGGAGGTGATCTTCATCCCACTGCCGTCTTCTCAGTGCTTTTTAGAGTCTGCTGAACTGAAGACCAGGGCAACAACTTTTACCCCTGTCATCTGGCCTGGGACAGATGCTCAAGGGACAGGAAGTCCAGGGAAGGATTTCTTGTCCTGCCTGGCATACAGGGAGCTGCTTTATCACACCTTCTCCTTCCTTCCAGGAAGAAGTAACCAGTTGTGGCATCAGATTTGTGCCATTCGCCTTTTCCACACAGCGGGATTTAGAGGGAGAGCAAAATACACCCACACCCCCAGCCCAGCAAGGCCACTGATCGGTGACCTTGTGCTAAGCACTTGGCACTGTCATCCTTGGGGCTGTGTGACTGGTGCAGCAGCCACGGGAGGCAGGGTATAATTAGATGTATTTGTGTACATCTTTGAGTCCTTGAGAGAAGAAGCTGAAAGACTGGCTGCAGGGCTGAGCCGCTCAGCCAGATGGGGCTCTGCTCCCTGCAAAGCCAGGGACTATCATGTTCTCCCAGTGTGGAAACGAGCAGGGTGTGCAGTGCGGACAGAGCTCCTTCTCCTCCAGCATCCTACAGAGAACAGTGGCAGGGCGACGCTGGGAGAGAACAAAGACAGGGCTGCAGAGTGTATCAGCGTGAGCTTTTTTTCAGGGCTCAGTGCAAGCACACATCAGCCAGCAGTCTGAGCTGAGCCATGGCTTCCCTGAGAATGTTTTCAGCGAGGATGCTGGAAGCTGTCCTGCTCCCAACTACACGACAAGGCCATTGGTGTGCTGAACACAGAGATGCCCTTTGAGAAGGAAAAGTTTGCCTAAAAAGGGGTTGCAGACAGTGACCCCACCCTGCTGGAGGAACAATTTCCTGAGAAACCACCTCACTTATGGAGCAGGGGTTTAAAACACACCGGCTTCTGCCTGCTCCAAGCACATCTGCCTCTCCTCACCACGCAGATACATTGCTCCTGTAATGTCACCTGTGACACAGACTGCTGCCGGTACCCAAAGCAGTGCCATGCGCAGTGACGCTGTGCTTCAGCGAGCAAATCCACTCACCCCTGAGCATCGGTGTCCACAAGCAGCCGGACCAGTATTCCCGTCACAGCCACAAGAATTGGGTAATGGTCCACACTCTCCAACCCTGTGGAAGTAAAAGAGAAAGATGGAGCCACTGCCACCGCACAAGGGACAGGACAGGGCTGTACCACTGCCCTAGGACTTGGTGGCAGCACAGTCTGGGACGCAGGGGCTGTGGCTTTGGCTCTCCAGCAGCCTGCAGGGTGACCTGGGCTCCCCCTGTGATAGGAGGTTTTCCCACTAATGTGAGCTACAGGCTTGGCCCTCAGAATGGAGCATCCCTGCCTCTTCCAAGCCTCGGGATGGGAAGGAAATCTGTCCCCTACTAAGCAGGAAGGGAAATGCAGCTGGTGTATGGGAAATGTAGGATGCCTACATAGCACCTGGAGCCAGGTCCTGCTAACAGGCAAAACTCAGTCACCTCCAGGAGAAAGAGGACGGCTGACATGGGTGAGAACAGCTTGCTCTAGCATCTCAGTGCACGCTTTACTCGATGCAAAGCAAAGCAACCAAGCCACCCACTTCCCAGGGGCGCTTCTCCAGCAGGTTTTCAACAGAGGGAAGGGACGGAGAGCTAATGCATGGGCTCACCTGGCAAACGGAGGTTGACCACTCTGTCAAACAAGTTCCTTTCAGCTGTCACACGATTCAGAACCTGGTTCAAGAGCTGCGTAGGGAAAAGCAGAGAGCATTTGTATTTTCTGGGTGGGTCTTCCTGTGAGCAGCACTCAAAGAGCGTGCTTTGGAGCAGCATGGGAGCTGATGGGTGCTGCAGGGGCACCTACTCTGCTGATGGACGGCACATGTTAGAAACAGGGTTAATAAAAACTTTTAGAATTAAGATGTGCCTCTTTTTACAGCTCCTAAATCTCAAACCTGAGCTGACCAGCTCTGTAACATGCTTCTTTCAGAGCCCTAACAGCGGGAGCATCAGCTAACACTGGCTGTCATGACCTGACACAACCTGGAGACACCACGCAGCTGCACATGCACATTGTGAGCCCACAAGGAAGGCTGAGCAAGGGGCTGGACAGGGCTCCCTTCTCTGTCCACATGAGCTTGCAGCACAGTCCTAGCCCGGCCCTGGCACAGAGGGAGGCAGCACCACATCACAGTGGTTCTACTGCACCCACACCTCACAGGGAAGAGTCAGCCTGAGGTCAAGACATCCGAATCTCAGCACCTCACACCTAAATCTGAGTCCCACCTACAGATGCCAAGCTAATTCTGCGGACACAGCTCTTGGGAAGCAGAAGGTACTGCCACAGCCCATGAAGAACAAGCTGGCAGCTGCTGCTGGGCAAAGCAGTGTCAGCAGGGTGGGGATGGCAGCAGGATGAACCTACCAGCCCCAGAGCACAGAAGAGCACAGAAAGCAATGTACTCCTCTGCTTGACAGAGCATCACCACAGGCTGAGATTTCTGCACTGAAGGAATCAGCTGCAAAGGCACTTAATTAGCCGCCATTATCTCTCACTCAGCCCCCAGTGGGATGAGCAGGGACTGCTCCAGGCTTGACACAACTGCGGCAAGCTGTGCATGGCCTCTGTGCGTGGCACCCCTCTTCCTGCCCCCTGCATGCCCAACGAGCTGAAAGCTGCACCCTTTCTGTGGGCACACTCTGTTTTGGGGCACAGCCTTCTGGGGACACCAGGACAAGAGGGGGATGCTGCAGAACCCTGCTCTGTCTCGGTTCTCCCCTGGATTGCCCAGCTGTGCGCTAAGGGCCACTCCAGAGGATGCTTCTTTGCACTTGGCAGAAGGACGGTACCTGGGCGAGCCTCCGAAGCAGCAGCTCTGACGACGGGCGATTCCAGTCCAGAAAGATCTCGGGGGCCAGCGTGACGGTCATTTCCAGCACCCTGAGCAAGCTCACCGACAGGTCGAAGCAGGTGGCACACACCTTCAGCTGGCGGCTGTCCACAAAGTTTCTCTCCAAGCGCTCCGCTGCCTGCTGGATCTACCGAGCAAGAGAGAGAGCTCACCGAGGCGCCTCTTCCCAAAAGAAGGGCCACGACCCCCCCTCCAGCTTGGCTCCCGCGTGTGCCAGGGAACTGCTGCACTCCCAGCCCTGAGAGTAGAGCCCTGAACCCTGCTCGGCACAGGGCACGGGCACGCCTCAGGTACCGACATGCTCACCTCCTGAATCATGCCGATGAACTCGGAGAAAGCCCAGTTGAGCTGGTTGAGGACGCTGTTGAGGAAGCTGGGGGCCAAGTCACGGTCGCTGCGCAGCAGGTCTGCCATGTGCCTCTGCAGCAGGGTGGAGGGGCACGGCTCTGCAAGCACACACAGCTTCAGCGGCCTGCACCCAGAGCGGCCACGGGCCTGGGGCAAGAGCAGGCAGGAGCTTGCTCCTGGGCTCGTTAAATATCGGCCTGTGTCTTGCTGTAAGACAGCAAACGGGGATGGCAGGGCGCCGGGAGGCTGGGCACGAGGGCTGTGCTGAGCAGCGAGCTCGCCTGCTGGGCCTCCAAGCGCTTTTTTGCAATGCCAGCCTGAATTAATGCCAGCCCCATGTGCTTGCTGCTGCCCACGCACACAGCGCGATGCCCCACAGCCTCATGCCTGGCTCTGGAGGGTCGCCTCGACTTTAATTACTCCTGATAGCAGCGTGGCAGCAGCTGCCCAGAGCTGACACCTGGCAAACCCCACTCTGCAGAGGCTTCTGCCTGCTGCTGGGCTGTGCCTTTGGCAGGGCCAGCCAGGTTCAGGAGCACTGGCACCACAGCACGCAGAGGAACGAGCTGTGCTCTGAATGCAAAGGGTCCGTGGGGTGGCACCCTGCCCAAAGGCCGGCACAGGGGCAAAGGAAACACGGGGCAACCTCCAGCACATCGCTGGGGGCTGAGCAGCATGGTGTAACTACAGGCAGACTGCTAGCTGGGAACAGCAGAGCCAGGGAGAAATGGCAGGAGACAAGTGGAGATCATCACCTCCTCCTGAACAGAACAAAGTGCTCTGCACGCTCCCGCCCCTAGGTACGAGGTTGTGGTGTGATGGGGACACGTGCCGAGTACTTATGCTGCAGGCAGCCCAGCACCCTGGCTTTGATCCTGGCTCAAAGCACGTCTTTGGGAAGGATTTCATCAGACAAACATCTTTAATGGCCCATGCCCACCCCATGGTACTTTCCCAGCCCTTGGCAACACGTGGCTCAGGGGCTGCCTTTTATGTACTTAGTGATCCCAAGCAGCTTTCCTGCTCAGGGTCCCCCTGAAGCTACGCAAGCCTTTGGCATCGAACGTGTCCCAGAGCAACACTTCACAGTATAATCGTGTGTGGCAGGAAGAATTCTAATTTGAGCCTGGCTCCTGCTCTCTTTATTTGATAATATTTCTTCTTTGCTGCCCCCTCCTTCTGCTGGGAGGGGCAGAGATGCTGCTCTCCATTCGCTGCCTCCAGCTAGCCCTGATTTCACAGACCTTCACGGCAGCCCCGATCACTCCTTCCAAACAGGAACACCTCCAGTCTAGGCAGTTTCTCCTATAGGAACTGTCATGTCCTTATCCCCTTTCCCATCCCTCCCTGACCCTCGCCAGGTGTCCCAGATTTCTTTGGAGAGGTGGAATCGGAAGCACTGGCAGCATCCAAACCCCAAACACGGGGCAGATTTGCAGGAAGGCACTGCCTGGTTTTGCTTCCTTCTATTCTCCTTTCCTTGTCATTGCTGTTGTGTAATTTGTTCCTTTAACTATGATTTATTTTTTTTCCCCTCCAAAAGATCAAACTAGGATTGCAGTTTGAGGATAACCCTTCTGGAAGAATTTATAGCTCAGGAAGGAAGCTGCTGGTTGCAAGGTGCAAGCAGAGGAGCCCAGGAGCCAGTGCTGGAGCCCACTTGGTTTTCTTCCTGTCAGCGACAGAGGCTGGCACGCAGCACGGCCTCAGCAAACCCACAGCTGACACTGAACAAGGGGATTTGTCTGATGTGCGAGGCATCCTGAGAACCTTGAGGGTTGGGACAAAAAAATCCTTGTCACATTCAATAAGAAGCATAAAATCCTGCATCTGCGGCTCCCAGCTCCGGCTGGGAACCAGGGGCTGGGCACCACTCTGCAGAGGGGCTGGGGAAGATACCCGCACAGACAGGGGCCAGCTGAAGGCTCCTTCCTCAGGATGGGGCAGGGACAGGCCCCAGGGAGGTCTCCAGCCTCGGGGGCTGGACAAAGCCCCAGCCACCTGGATCCAGAGCCAGCCACAGCCCTCACCTGAGCAGAGACCAGGCCACCTGCCACCAGGACCTTCCCACAGACACCTGTGATCTTCAGCTTTGTCTCTACAGCTTGCAGTCCATTTTTAAACCCCATTTTTCTTTTGCATTCACTATTCCACCTCTGGTTATGCTGAATTTCACCTCTGTTTTCTCTCCCAGTCGCTCAGAAGAGGAAGGCTCTGTTGCAGGGCTGGCATTTTTGGTCTTTGTTTTTTTTTCCTAGCCCCCCCTAAATGTGTAAAAAGTGATTTTTAATAACTGCTGACATATTAGCCCCCTCCTGCCTTCAAGTACTGAAGCAGTTTTAGGCAATGACCATCAATCCTTGTGGAGGAGCTCTGGGGGTTGTTCCACTGGCCCGCCACCAACACCTCTTACTGACATTTCAAGTCAAGACAGATCTCCAAATGAAGCGCCCAGCCAAAGCCTACCTCATTTGAAGGCAGCTTTGGTTTTTTGAAGGATGCTTTTCTGCTTGTAACAACTTGCTTTATCCTGACTTTTAGCCAATGACTGTTTCCTCATGGTCTTTTTCCAATAAGTGGTGTGAATTTGCTCCAAGCATCCAATTCCAGGTTCTTAAATGCTTTCCTCGCTGCTAGCAAAGACTGTGCCAGTCTGTAAAAGCATTAAAAAGCGGTGCCTCTTGTCAAACCTCTCCACACTTACCTAGTTTTTTTTTTTTTAAGGTTTTAAGCTACCACTAGGATAAGGTGCACTAAGTTGGCCTTTGCTGCTCCTAGGAGGATTGTGAGTCTTAAATACACTGTGAGCACTGCTGCTCTTTGAAAGCAAGGTAAGAGAGCTGCCCTTGGCCGTAGCAAGAGCAGCTTCTTCCCCTGCACGCGTTGCCAGATCGGGGTCTGCATAGGGCAATCAGTAATGGTATCTAGAAACCCAGCTCCGTGTTGGACCCTGGTGCTGTGCTCACCTGCATTTACAAGAAGTTCACCTTTACCGAGGCATTTCCTCCCTCACACCCCAGTCAGCATCACTACCCTGGGGATTCACCCCGACTTTGTGTTTGCCAATTTGCTGAGAGGAATGGCAGTTCATGGAGTGCACAGATCCTTGTTGATGCGGTTACTTTCTTGATCTTGGCAAGAGCACGTCATTAGTATTTCTAAAACTTGTAACTCCTTAATAGAGAAGCCACTCAGCCTTGGCTTAGCCATCATTATGGCAGATAAAGATCAGCCATTGGAACAGGAATCGGTGGTTTTCCAAGGCCAGAAATTATGACCTCAATACATTTAATGTGGGCACCAGAGCATGGCTCCGAGCGGTTACGGATACATCCGATGGTTCCACAACTGAAACTTCCCCACAGAAATATGAGTGAAGCAGCTGGAGGAGGAAAAGCAAAGATCTAGGTGGGGGGAAAAACGGTGAATAAAAACACTGAGCGCTTTGAAAAGGTTATTAGGCAGCCAGAAAGCCCCAGTGCTACAGCCGACACTTCAGTTGGAAGGTTCACCGAGGCCAGGATGAAGCAAAGAGGTAAGTTAAAATACAAAAATCAAAGTGAATATAAACAAACACAGCCAGCAGTCAAAGATAACATGGGAAAAGAGGTAATAGAAAGAAAAGGTATAAATGAAACATCCGTGACAAACCTGGCTATACATCAGTTTCCTTAACTAGAAGAAAATATTATAACAGAATTATTTTTAAAACTAGTAATGGGAGAAAGTCAAACAGTAGCAGAGGCCCATCAACAGATAGAGTTAAAAATTAATAAAGCAGACAAAGTGGAAGCGTTCAATAAGTGCAGATAGTTGTAAAGAAGCAGGGTCATGTACTTTCATCACAGGAAGATAATTATGTACTTTATAGTTTGCTAATGACCCAGGAAGATTTATAACAGGGCCATTTGTGAGACTCCCTGGCCAGCAGACCAAGTGACGTACGTGTGGGGGCTCCAAATGCTGCAGCACTTACAGCAGAGCTGGAACGCGGAGGAGGAAAGCCCCAAATGGACCAGATTCGGAAACAAAGCAGCTCCACCCAGCACTAATCTGAGTTTTCAAAAGGATCCAGATGTAAATGTGAAACAGCTGCTGCTCGGTGGCTGCCAGGCTCACAGAATTACAGCGACAAAGGTAAGCCAGCAACCCCCACCACTGGTAAACTGTGTCCCTTCAAAAAACATTTACATAGGACCAAAAGGAACACCGGCAGGGTGAGGCAGGAGGAAAGCAAACTGCATTCAGGGAATGAGATGTCAAAAAGGTCAGACGCAAGGCACGGTGAAGCCCCGGAGCACGCCTGGGACTCCCACACGCCTCCAAAGCGAAGTGCTGGCAAGCAGGCTAATGCAAGAGCTGGCTCCGTGACCAGCACGTCGGGGAGTTGTTCTACCCAGCATGACACTGGCAATGCTGGGGCTGTTAGGAAAATAAAAAAAAAAAAAAAAGAAAAAAAAGGAAAAAAAAGGAAAAAAAAAAGAAAAAAAAAAAAGTGAAGAGTGAACACAGGGGCTTGCAGGAGAATAAAAAAGCCTTCCTGAATGAGACACAGAGGCTGCACTTTTTTCCCCCCCACACCATTTAGAAGGGCAAAGAAGTGAGCTTCCTTTGCTATGTAAACACTTTTGAGGGGGAAAATGTTGTAATATAAACCCAGCAGAGAAAGGCAGAAGGAGCAGCAGGAGATGTACGCTCCCATAAGGAAAATCACGGATTTATTGCTGAGGCTGAGGAACCACCACCGGGAGGGTTTGGCCAGTTAAACTCACACAGGATGATTCTTTGGATGTCGTCAGATGGAAACAGGGCTTCATCCTGGAAGACCTCTAGCTTAGACAACCATCTCGCTGCAGAGGGGTTTGCCATCAGTGGGGATGAGTAACACGCAGGGCAGAGCAGTCGGTGCTCCACGTTTCTCAAATATATTGAGAGACAGCCAGCACACCTCTGTCATCTGCCCAGAGCCATTCAGGGAAGCATCCCCAGTGCAGGATGAGGCTGGAGCATTAGAGAAGAGGCTTTTGCAAAAGCTCCCTTCAGACTGGCCTGCAGAAGCAGACCCAGACGAACAAGAATTTCTTTTGGCTCAGACGTTTGTCCTTTTTGTCCCTGCCAACGCTCAAATTGCAACAAGGTGAAGACTGATGGGTGTGAAGGCAGGGGGACATCTCCTCCTCCTTTCCTGGGCAGCACCTCAAGGACACCTCTGAGTCCCATGTCCCTCTTCAATTAAATCAGCATTCATTATTGATTCAGTTGCACCTTAAAATAGCAGCCCCAGGATCGAGTCCCCAGTAGCCTGCCCAGCCCACTCCAGGCTCAGACTGCGTGGAGCCATCTGCAGATGGATTTAGAGAGATCTCGAAAACTGAGGAACCTTGATCCTGCCCGAAAGCTTCCCTGGATGGGGGGGATCTCGAGGACACTCACGAGGTCCCTGCCACATATACGAGGGTTTCCGCATTGTCCTCTGAGGACAGGAGGAAGCCAAGGCTGGCACAGCCTGCAGCAAGGCAGAGCTGCGTGACGCAGCCTCACAATCTGCCATGTGGGTGCCAGCCTCCCTGCCATCTCCCGGGGATGTAACTGGGAAAAGAGATCCTCATGTGAGCCACTACGCCCCCCAAAAGAAGACTCTCTACATGGAACAAGGGAAGGAGGGAGCTCTCTAAAAGCTACTTCACCAGACAAGAGAGGATCACACACCAAACTTACTCTGGAAACTAGCAACAGAGAGATCTCCTGGGCACCCAGAGGCAGGAGAGAGAAAGAGAACAAGAGTGCCATTAGAACAGGGATAGGCAGCTCTTCCCATCAGAAGGGGCTTGCAGCACATCTCCACATGCCCACATCAGGCTGCAGCATCCTCTGTCCCCCATCCCTAAGCAGCTCTCCAGGAGCAAGGTCTGGCACGAAGCCTTTTCCACAGCAGAGAGGAACCAGCAGTGTATCCAGACTGGCCAAGACCCTGCAAGGCTGAAGCTGAGGACGTGTACTTCAGCTCAGGAAAGGTACCTTCTCCTTCCCATGTCTTTCTCAGATGCAGTAGGGCTGAGGAACCCCTCGGTGTGACAATAGTGCTGATAACTGAACTGCCATCACAGACAGGCCAGGCTCTGCCAGGCTCCAAGAGAGATGCCTGGTTAAAACACTCCCCGCTTGCAAACTTCTCCAGTGCCCTTGGGCACCCACTCCGTCTCACGGGGTACCTACTGCTTGCCATAGTCATCAGCTCTTACCCATAGCAGCTGCTTGCTGCAGACATCAAAGCTCCTTCTCCTACGCTTACATTCTGGGGTGACACTCTTGTAAGGATGCACCCCTGGGCCTCTCACCTTGCCCTTGAAGGGGAGAACCCCCCTTGGGATGAATTCAACCCACCACCCGGTCTCCAAAAGAGTCATCAGCAAGCGCAGAAAGACTGGGAACGCCCAGAAAATGCTGGCTGCAAAGCTCAGGCCTGGATATTTGGTTAGGATCCCCCTAATTCTGCAGCCATCTCACCACTGGCCTGGCCCATAGCAGCGATGCCTGCTAGAGAAGATGCCATTCCTCCCTCGACCACCCTTCATTATCCCAAACGCCAGCCCCCCAGCCCACTCACTCTGCAGGCTGGGGAGGCTGGCGTCCTCAGGCTTGGTTTTCAGCAGGTGTGGGAGCCGTGTGTATCTGTACCCAAAGCCACAGCCCTGGTAAAAGAGATGAAGAAAGATCTCAGAGGGTGACAAACAGTCGGGTTTTGCTGCTATCCAAAAGCAAAACGCTCGGTGTCCCCCCAGCCCTGGGTGGTGAGAGAGGCAGGGATGCTCACCCGCCACAGCCTGACGAGAATCCAGTTGGTCTGCGCCCAGGGCCGCTGCTCGTAGGGAGCCAGGAGGTTCTTCATCATGGAGATCCGCCTACCAGACAGGAGACACGGGTCAGCTGCAAAGGGTCTGGGGACAGGGAATTAAACAGGACACACAGCAGGACCCAGCCATTCCGCAGGGAGCAGGCAGGGCAGCACTTACTGCTCTTCGGGGATCCTCTCTACAGCACGCAGCGAGTGGGGGTAGCAGACATAGCTGGCCAGCGCCTGCATCAGGGAGTCCCGGATGTCTGGGGAGGAATGAGAGCGGGTTAGGACAGGCATCCAAGGACACACGGTGTGCCACAGAGCACTTGAACACCAGAGGCTGGGAGAAACTAGCCCTCTTTTATACCAGACCCTCTCTGGACACGTTCTGGGGAAGAACCAATTACACAGACACCAGATTAGTGGGATCAGTTGATGTGGTCAAGGGAAGGGCTGCCCGAGGGACCTAGATAGGCTGGAGAAATGGGCCAGCAGGAAATTCATGAAATTTAAAAAATAATAATAATAATAATAATAAAACGGTGAAACCTGGGCCTTTGCAATGCTATAGGCTGGGATTTAGTGGGTGGGAAACAGCAACCCGGGGCTCGAGGCAAGCAGTAACCTGAGCTTGGGCCAGCAATATGCCCTGGCAGCAAAGGAGGCCAACAGTATTCTGTGCTGCATCAACAGGAATATAGCCAATAGATCAAGGGAAGTGATTATCTCCCTTTAGTTAGCTCTTGTTAGATCAGACAGACACTGCATCCTATTTTGATACCCCAAATACAGGACAGACATAGACTAGAGTGAGTTCAGCAGAGGTCTGCTGAGGTGGTCAGGGGCTGGAGCACTTGCCCGGAAGGAAAAGCTGAGGGAGCTGGGCTTCTTTGGCACACAGATGATAAAGCTTTGGGGTTTACAGCAGCCTTCCAGTACCTGCAAAGAGGTTATCAGGAAGCTGAGATGTGGTCAGTGACTGTGGTTACAAACTACTAGCGGTAACAGTGTGAGGGTAAGAAAGAATGGGCACAGATTAAAACAAGAGGTTCACAGTGGATATGAAGAAAAATGAGGACAGTCCAGCACTGAAAAGGGTTGTGCAGAGAGGCTCCGTGTTGTGCAGCCTTCATCCTTTGAGGTTTTCAAGACCAGAGTGGATAAAGCCCTGAGCAGCCCAGTCCAGCATCATAACTGACCCTGCAGCTAGAGACTTCCCGAGACCGCCTCCAACCTGAATGAATGATACTGTGATTTCTGCCTGACCTACACTTTCAGTCCGAGAAGCATCTGCACCCTCTGTGCAGAGGGAAGCTCAGTCATGAAGTGACAGTGTCTGAAGGATAAGAGTCAAGTGCCCTGAGTCTGTCTCCTGAGTCCATTGTCTCTTCTGTCTTTAGCCGTAGCAGCTGAGGGTATTCCTAGACTCTTACCTTCCTGTTAAAGGTAGCAGGGTACTTCTTGATCTACTCCTGTGCAGGCAACCAGGTAACTTTAAATCATTTTAATCTAGAGCACAAGCTCACCTAGCCAACCTCCACAGAATCTAAAGAGCAGCCAAGCATCCTGGTGCTCTGCTGTGGATGTGACAGTCACCAGCAGATGAGCAGTGTGACAAGCAGCACTGTGGTCTGCGACAGAAAAGTATGCCTACAGCCTCAGCCTGGCATCTCAGAGAGACAGTGTGATCTAAAGGATGAAGGGAAAGCAGCTTCTGAAAGAGGAGCAGGGTCACTTCTAAGTCTAGATGACACAGCTGAGAGAAGGACTCGTGTGTCCTCCTGGGGAAGCAGGGTAAACACACCTTTAGAAGTGGCTACTGAGTTAGGAAGAGTTTAGAGCAGTACGAGCCTAGGCCTGTGTCCCAAACTGGTTTCCATGCAACTGGAACTAGACATGTTGGATCATTCGGTCTCCAGGATCCCCACAGGTATCATAAGGTTCAAGGTATCAAGGATCATACACTCAGGGACCTTCACAGAGGACACGCTGAGCTGATGAAGGAAAAACACTAAAGTCTTTCTCCAGAAGCAGTGGTTTCCCTACAGACTTAACCAAGATGAGCATCAAGCTGAACAGGGCATCTTGGTTTGGCAGTAAACCCAGTCCACTCAGCAGGATGCTGGGTTTCTCCAGCAGCCCAAGTCATGCCCCAAACACAGAGAACTAAAGGCAGAAGCACACATGGAGAGATCAGCATTTTAGTACAAATTTGTGTTCCTCACGTTAACAAAAGCTCACAGCGCACTGGGGATGTCTGTTTACGGCCCATCTCCATCTGCATCTGCTCGCCTACTCCTACTTCAGCTCAGGAAACACAGAGACTCACCATCCTTGTGCCCTGGCAGCTAAGAAGAAATCCCAGACTCAGTAGCTGGGACATGAGTCCTGCTCTCACAGGGGTATCCCAGGTCATGTATCTAACCCTGATATAAGCAGGACGTGCTGGGTAAGGGCAGAGTCCAGACCCTCTTTGTATGTGGAGGTATAGAGCACTCTGTGAGCTCAGCAGATAGATCCCAACACGAATCTGCTGAGCCACCAGCAGCAGGACCAGTCAGGGCTGCACCGTGTCACCCCAAAGAAGAAGAGAGCAGCTTTACCTGTGCCCACAATCCTCGAGTCAGCAAAGTGCTTGGCCAGGATGGCAGCGAGGCGCATCAGAGTCTCTTCATAGCCTGCAAAGAGGAGGGAGAAGGGGTCACGCAACAGGGCAATGGGCAGCCCTGTGGCCAGCTTTCCTGTGGGCACAGGGCAGGCCCCAGGATTCATTCCTGCTGCAGCTACCTCTGCAGTTTTGTTGTGTGTCTAGCTATCAAAACAAACAGATGGGAAAACATGGGTCTACAACACAGCCTCCCACCTCAGCGTACAGAGCCTAAATCAGTTACTCTGAGGAAGATAAAACCTTGCTACTCAGATGGCAAGAGAGAGAGGCTTAATGCAGAAGGGGCTAAGCAACACAACCAGCACCCGGTATCTATGCAGAGAAGCCACATCCAGCCTGCAGGCCCTGAAGAAATCTGCTACTGCTTAATTATGCTGCTCCCTGAACAGCAGGTACAGCTCTCACTTAATGGATGTGAACACTTTAATTATGTCTTGTTGGCTGGAATGGCAGGTCGTCCTGCCTTCACAGGCTCTGGAAAGCACAGTACAATTTTGCTACGAACCACTGGGGTCACATAGCCAGGAAAAGCACAGAATATGCACAGAGGGAATCCACCTAAACAAAGATGGTTGGCACGAATTGGGTGGTCATCTCTGTATCCCAGTCCCATGGAGATTTGAAAACAGTCCCAATTTCTGCACTTGTGGCACATCTCCCACCACCCAGCAACCAGCAGCCAGCATGTGTTGTCAGGGCAATGACATCCTTCAGCATCCCAACCCATTCTTGACGGCTCCTTGCATATGAAATCCATAGCTGCCAGTGATTTTCACTACAGCCAACACCACAACAGCTTCGGGCAAAGCATGGGATCCCTGCCTGAAGCTCAGCAGTAGGAACCTACTCAAGGAACAGCACTCAGGACTTGTTCCACATCATATAGACAACATAAAGTGAAGGACATCACAACCAGCGGAGGACACAGATGGGATGCCCTTGTATTTCATCACAAGGATGTGGCTTTATTTAGATTTTATCAGGCCAGAATTAGCAAGGACTCTCTATCCCCTTACCTGGAAGCTCCTCCATGCTATTGACAGGGCTGAAGTAGTTCTTGAGTGCACTGTAGCTGTTCATAGCCACACTGAGGTAGAACTCTGGCATGAAAGCAAAAAGCGAGCCTGTCCTGTCGCCGTGCTCGATGGTGCGGATGCACACTCGCAGCAGCCAGTAGATATCCTGCATCTTCTCCTGACCAGAGAGAACACAGCAATCCCCAGTCAGTTCTGAGCATCTTCTCTTTGGAAAAACACAGCAGTCAGCACAATGCCCAGGCCTTAAAAACATCTCCGTGTCTGAGGTGTTCCTCAGATGGCTGCTCTAAGTTCATTAACCAGGTCTGTGCTGTTGGATCTTCTCATAGAGCCACAGAAGTGTCAGAGGAAGGAACAATCAGGGATCCCTACACCAACCTCAAACTCAGCGCACAGTTAGCACTAGTGTGAGACCAGAGCAGCAGTGGCTTTGTCTCGCTGAGCATTGCAGCCCTCCGGGAACTGCTCCTTGGTGGGAGCTATCTGACCACACAGGCCTGATGGCAAAAAAAGGCACACTAATTTTAATTCCAAGTACAGTGGCTGAAGGAAGGCAGGCACTAGCATTCCCAGCATAAATCTGCTAGAACAAAAGCTCATCTTTTGTAGGAACTAACAAACGGGAACTGGCAGAAAGCTCACACCAACTCAGATCCCTGCAATAGGCAGCCACTGCCTTTTGGATTCTGTGCCAGCCATTCCTGAGCAATACTGGCTTCTTGCTTCTCTAGCAAAGCTCTGGGGGTCCTAGATCAAACCCAGGAAATGTAAGGTCATCTACATAACTTTAAGCTATAAAAATCAGTACTAACAAAGACATAGGAAGAGGAAATGCTACTTCATAGCCACGAAATACCATATTTGCATATAAACAGAGAGAAGAGAGTTACTCTTCTAATAAAAAAAAAATAAATCAGAAGATAAGTGATTTCATTTGCTTAGGGGCTTTTCTAAAGTATGCCACTGCCATCTTTGGGAGACTTACATGGGTTTCTTCTGCAAATTACACCAAACTAGTATAAATCAAATAAATTGAATAAAAGACATCTTTATCTCAACACTGACACACACCTCAGCTCAACTGTTGCCTTCAGGATAAAGAACAATTGTGCAGACAACATTAAGGCAAAGAAAGCTGCATTTGATTTTATAAAGACTTGATAACCTAAAAACACCATCTTAGGTATTGCCAAGATAAAAGAATACCTACACCAAGAGGAGAGAGAGAATCACCCACAGTGTGACAGATAAATAGTGTCATCACAAAATAAGAAAGTACTGCCTACTTTAAAACTATGAATGTTTTGGTCTCCCTTTCAGCTCACCTTGAACCCCTCAGCTCAGAATAAACTAGTAACTAATTCCCCAAAGGAGCAGCCTCTCCCATGCTCAACACCTCAGCACAGAGCAGGACTTCACCTCTAGATGGAGAGCAGGATCAGTCTCTTTCTGTTCAAGAGCACCACTCACAGGGATACGTCCCTCTGCAGCATGCAGGTCCTGTGGAGGCTGGAGCCCACTGGGGGCACGTCTCCACTGGGAAACGCCTGTACCAGCTGTGAGGGGCAGCCCTCGAGGTGCAGGCAGTATGGACAGGCTCCTCCATGCAGCCACACTCCTCTCCAGAGCAAGCTCACTCGGCTCCTGGCACACATTTCACAACCCAACTAGTGACCTGCCTTCCCTGCAGACCAAGCAGGTTGAGGCAGAAGCACGAGCAGATGCTGCTGATAAATCCAGAAGAGTGACAAACCCGCACTCCCCACGTTTAATAGGACAACAGATCATCTGGAGACACGAACAATTATGCTGTGACTGATATGCACACCAGTAACGCCCCCCAGCGTCTCAAGAGGAGCCCAGGAAGAAAGGTGTATTTTCTGGCAAGCATGGTCTATGCTAATGCAGCTGGAGAGCTCCTGCAGTGCCGCACTGTGTCTTGCAATCCTGTTCTGGGCATGAAGGAGAGGACAAGTAAAGAGCTTGAGTCAGATCAGCCACTGCTCCTGCCACTGCAGCTCTGCCAGACATGTTCGTAGGAGCCACTGTTCTTCCACTCCCTGTTTACATCCTGAGACACATGCTGCTACTGCATGTTGGGAGAAATGTGTCCTCTTCCCCAGCACAAAAAAAAAAAAAAACACCAAAAAACGTACAAACACAGATGGGGCAAGGCAATGTGCAAAGGAAGACAGGAAGAGGAGATCTGCGGAGTGTAAGAGCACAAACTGCTCATGAGAAAACAGTCCAGAGACCTTACCCCAGAAGATGGTGAATGCAAGGAAGAAAGAACAACCTGTGCAAACAGTCAGTGGGTTACTGAATGTACAAAGCCCTCTCTCCCCATAGGAACCAAGTGAAGAAGGGGAGAACACCTGAGCAGAAAAGCCTAACACTTGGCTCTTGCAGACTGCAGGAAGAGCCTTAGTGAGAACTCCCTGTGATACGCAGCACAGCTCAGGGAAATGCTTCGCAGTAGCCTCTGTCCTCTAGGCACTCCCCAGGAACTGGACGGGGCATTTGGCCTGAACCCGTCTGTCTGCAGAGACCTGGCTTCCCGAGGGAAAGCCTACAGCACCACCCAAAGCTCGGAACAGATCGGGACGTGTCCTAACAAACACTTAGGGACCAAAGCTGGGACAGGAAGGGGTCCAGGCCTCGGAAGGAGGCTCATCATGCACATGAAGGTAGAAACAAGCCTCACAGATCAGCATTGCTCCAGCACCAGCAAAAACGTCACGTGTGACACCACAGATACAGAGACACGCGCTCTTGGTATCTTCTGAGCTGCCCACGTTGCACTCCTGCCCACCTTTGAATAGATGGTGACATTTATCCAAGCCAGGCGACGACTCAGGTGATTGAGTTTCTCAGAGAAGACCTTTTGGCTCTTCAGCAGCTCCTCATGGATGTCTCTCCTCTGAAAAAGAGTACAGAAATGCATGGGCAGATACCACTTCCACTCATATTATCCTTTTTCAGAGCTGGACAAACAACACAGAAGCGAATAACACCTTGGGGCTAGCTAGGGAGTATTAGCAGGAAGGAAGGGGTCAGCAGCCTTTCTGCAGAAGGAGTGGGAACCAGTGCTATAAAAAGCACTTACTGGCCCCAGCTGCAGCCCACAGGGCCTGATGCAGACACTGGTCCAGTGTGCAGAGTGGCTTTAGGGTCAACTGCTGTCAGAGATACTTTTTTAATGCATCATCAGATACATTCAGTCTCTGACAGCTGGAACAGGACATAAGTCCAGCACAGCAGGGTATTTCCTCTTTTTTTTTTTTATTTTATTTTTTATTTTTATTTTTATTTTTCTTCTGGACCTTTCATTGTGCTTGTGAATGACAGATGTAAGGAATAGCCCCAGCAGCCCAAGCAGAAGTGGTGTGGCTGGAGATTGGAGAGTCTCCTCTGAACAGGAAACCTTTCCAAACCATAAATCACAATCCTGGGGTACCCCCACATTCCCACCCCAGGAGACTGTCTCCAAGCTGCCTGCAGCACACAGAGGTTTGCAAGTTGCCACAGACTGTCTGGGAGAAGCCGAAGCAATTACTTCAGTGCCTCTGTTCCTTGAGGCAGTGGTACAATGGGTTGGCACAGCATGAAACGTGGCTGCCAGCTCCAGGCATGGGTTACTACCCCAACGAGACGTTGCTCCAAGGCTGGAAATCAGGCACTGTGCTTCATGCTTTCTGCCAGGTACTGAGGAGCTACCAGAGAATGAAGCTAGGAGTCCAGAGACACTTACCCTCTTTGGGCAGCGGCTGATTTTTTCCTCTGTGTCTTTCAGTGCCATGGCATACTCATTCACATCATCTGACACACCAACCATCTGAAAAACAAGCAGATTCCAACAATAAACAAGGGTATTTTTTCCTCCAGATACACAAGCATGCAAACAGATCCCCCATGGGGGTTGGGAGGACACACAGTCACTAAGCAAGCAGAAAACAGAGAGTCAGTGTAGAAACAATGGAGGTTGGGAGAATGGATGCCTGCAAAGCATGTGTCACTTACCTTCCCGAGCTGCTGGTGGACGCTGAGGTTGTACATCATCACTATCCCATCCAGGATTTCCAGGAGGGAGTTCTCTGTGATGGGCTGGTCTGGTTCCTCTGGGGGTCTCCCCAATAAGAGACCCTCATTTCCATGGTTGCCTTCAACTGCAATCCGCCCCCAGGACAGGAGAGAAGTTCTCAGCAAGACATTTTGGCACCTCAGCTTCTGCCTGCACCTCTCCCAAGTCAGCGGCCAAAGCTCTGCTGTTCATCTAAAACACATTCTGCCTTCCCATCCCGTGTGATTCACCAGTCACACAGACACACCGTCCCCATCTCACTGCCTGCATCGGGCTGACCTGGCAGACCTGCTCAGACAGACCCAGGCTGTGCTTCAGAGACCTGCCTGGTCCCACCCCAACAACAACCGTGCTGCCTCCGCACTACATCCCCACAAAGTCTCACTGCCCTTGCAGAAGCCAAGGCAGCATCTCTTTGCACGGAGTGACACCATCAACAGCGTCACATGCAGGACAGCCAAGTGGCTGACTGCGGACTTGCAGGTCTCAGCATGGCCTGGAAACGGGAAGGAGCAATGCTGGAAGCAATTAGGTTGCTTTATTCTTGAGAGTACTGGGAGCTGAAGATGCCCTTCTCCCAGGGACCAGCTGGGCCACGCCACCATGCAGCAGTACTCACTGTCCTCCTCCGTACGCTGCTCCACGCTCAGCGTGCGCACTTTGACCTTCTCGAGGGTGCCCAGCGGGCGCCGCGGGTTCATCAGGCTGACAGCCGCCGTGCTGAGGAAACGGTTGGCGCGGCCCAGGGTGGGCGAGCTGAGCCAGCCAGGTCTGGCAAGAGCTCCACCGATGGCCAAGGCAGCAGAGGGACGCTGGGACTGAGAAGAAATTAAGGGAGGAACAGTTCCGGCTGTTAGGCTGCTGACAGCTTGTCCCTGCAAAGATTTTGGTGCAGGAGGAGGTATTTTCCCCGCCGTGTCTCGGCCAGCAGTGGCCAGTTAGCAAAGGTGTATTGTGTTCCTTCCTAAGGGCACGTGCCAGGCACAACCAGCAGATCTGCACAGCAAGAAGTTGCCTTGCACCCCTTCAAATGCAAGTGTCAAGAGCTGCCATTGAAGAGAGGGGGCACATTTGGGTCTGTGATGAGTCAGAATGTGGAGAAGAGAAAATTTTGCTGCTCAGATTTGGGGCATCCAGGACCTTGCTGATCTACAGCAGCTCACATGCATGCTTAGCTGTTCACCTGATCGCTCATGGGCTGCTTACAGTCCCAGCCCAGACACTGCTTGTCTCTAAAGCAAAGCTCTAGTAGCTAGAGGCTGAGCTTGCTGCCCCAGCACCAGGGGCCCCACTGATGAATCGCAGTACATGGCTCACCTGTGCAGCTGATGTCGCTGATTCCTCATCTT
Source organism: Aythya ferina (assembly GCF_964211825.1). Classification (NCBI taxonomy): domain Eukaryota; kingdom Metazoa; phylum Chordata; class Aves; order Anseriformes; family Anatidae; genus Aythya; species Aythya ferina. The sequence continues at coordinate 15,711,541 of NC_140306.1, forward strand.
CATCAAGATCATCCATAGTCACTGACTGCAGTTCTGCAGGGTCAATCAAGACATTGGCTTTTGCAGCCAGGTCATCTGCACAAAGCACACCAGAGCAGCTGTGAATGCACGAGTTACCTGTCACAGCCCTTGGCTCATCTTCTTTCCTGCTTCTCAGCAGCAGAGAAGCAGGCGGTGAAGCTGGGCGCTGCATCAGAACAGGCTCACCGTCCCCTTTACGTGGCATAGATCTGCCCTTGCTAACAGAACAAAGACCAAGCAGCTCACCCAGAACACGTTTCTGTTCCTGTTCCTACCAGCAGCAAACAGAATAACTGAGGAACCAGGAGACAACTGCTGGGGACAAACTGAAGTAGCATAGAGAAGGGAACTCAGGGCCTGAGACCATTTGATAAGCCTACAACTCTTCAACACTGCCCCGTTGTATGTCCCCAATTCACTAGGACTGCAGGTCCCCCAAAGCGCAGAGGAAGGCTGCTCTGATGGAGAGGGACTCTTTATCACAGAGTATATTGATAGGACAAGGAGTAATGGCTTTAAACTAGAAGAGGGTAGGTTTAGATTAGATATAGGGAAGAAATTCTTCACTCTGAGGGTGGTGAGGCCCTGGCCCAGGTTGCCCAGAGAAGTTGTGGATGCTCCATCCCTTGCAGTGCCTAAGGCCAGGCTGGATGGGGCTGGGGGCAGCCTGGTCTAGTGGGAGGTGTCCCTGCCCATGGCTGAAGGGTTGCAATTAGATGATGTTTAAGGTCCCTTCCAACCCAAACCATTCTCTGATTCTATGACAGCTATGCTGTACAAAGCCTGAACATTGTGTCTTCTAGTCCACAGCCATAGGTTTAAAGCTGTCCAGGAAGGACACGGGGCTGCTCCGTGTTGGAGCGTTACAGCAAGGAGCATGCAGACATTTTCACCCCCAGCAGAGCCACGCTGACGGGCAGCACTCTGACAGCTCCCAGCCCTTGGCTGGGGAGCAGCAAGAGCACTACCCCTGCGGGTGTTCCCAGACCATCCCCCTTTCCTCCACCAGCCAAAGGCTGAAGCAAGATCCCCAAAGGACTGCTCGACTTGGATGCCCAGTCCCACCACTGCAGGCCTCACGTGCCACTACGTGCCAAGGCAAACTGTAGAGCTAACCCCCGGCCTACAGGCAGCCTCCCTGGCTTTGCCCCTGGGCAGGCTGGGGGTGCTCTGACACAGAGAGTGATACAGTGCTCAGCTCCTCTCCCTTATGCCCACCACACACCATAAGTCTGGGGAAAGGAATAAAAGTGCAGCAAGAGAAAATCAGGATATCAGATTAGAAAAAAGTTTGCAACTGAACATTCAGGCCAAAGCACGCGATTAGGAAAAGATGACAAATTAGTGCCCCAGTCAGGGATGTAAAGCTGTAAACTTAAAGCACACTCCACACCAGACAGATGCTACCTTCTCTAGAGTAACTTGCATCTCATTAAAGCTCAAGTCTCCTCTCTTTCCATTTAATCACAATTAATTATTCACAGCTCCCTCCCTGGGATGTCTCTTGGGTGAACTTCAGCCAGGACCTGGGGTGAAGGTATTGGAAGTGAGAGCACTTACCTTTCAGGGTCTTCTTGAGATGAGACAGGAGACCTCCAAGTCGCTGAAGGTCAAAATAATCCACCTTCCCGTTATAGAACAGCTGGGGAGGGACATACGCCTCTGAAGCAGAGAAGGAGATTTGTTTGTCCCATCAGTGCCATGCACAGGACCCACACACACACCAGCACACACAGGTAAGCCCTAAGACAGACCCCAGGGCCCAGCCTGAAGCCACGCTGAGTGACAACTTGTGCTCTTGTAAGAACACACGCCGTTGAGGCAGAGGCAACTTCCAGCATGAAGCAAGTATGAGATTTGCACAGAAACAAGAGCAAGTGATGGTCATTGACAGCAAGCCTCCCAGCCACAGGCACTGGGGAAGATTGGATCCTTGGAAAACTCAGCAGCTTTCCACCCGGCTACTCCAGCTCCAACACTGAGTCCCACAGGGTATTGTAAGGTACTTATTGAAAGGATAAGCCAAAAGCAAGAAAAGGGACAGGCAAAGCTGGGTTCAAGAGTGGAAAAGCAACTAGCATTGACTTGGTTTCCCCAAAATCCCACAGTCTCAGAACCAAGAAAACAGACAAATATCTTTCTCTATACTTGAGCTACTGGACCACTGAGCTACCCTCCTACAGACCCGTACTCAATACTGGACTCTGCTCCAGAACATACAGGATGAACTAGCAAATATAGGTGATATTCTGCAATTCTCAAAGGAATTATCCAGAACTGGTCAAGGTATTAAGTGGAATAGATCTGTATATAGGAATTTCCAAGAGTGACTGGGAAATACAGGCACAGGGTGACAGAAGGCACCAGCACCCATGAGATACGCAAAACTTTCGGCATCCTGGAGAGGCAAACCCTGGCCCAAACACAGAGCATCCTCAAAGCTTCTCCACCAGACCTTACCATCACTGCTCAGCGCAGCAGGGGTCTTCGCCTTGTGGCCATCCCAGAAGAAACGCAGGGCAGCAATAAGCCGGTGCAGGAAGCACACCATGTACTCTGGCGGGCACAGCACAGTCAAGTTCTAGGGCAACAAGGAGAGTTCGGCCATTAGGGCAGGTGTGAAAGTGCATCTCAGTCCCAGTGGCCACGTGGGACAGGCAGAAGAAACCTGTTCTCAGCCTTGCTCAAAGCACGTTTTGCAGTTTGCAAAGAGCACCTTTAGCTTCCAGCACTGGGATGGAGCCCAGCTCTGATGGCAGGCAGCAGCTTCCACCTCTAAAGTCCTCGGCCCCAAAACAAGCTGGGCTGATAGAGAAGGATGTGTACCACGTGTTCCACCACTAAAGGAGGGCTGCTCTTTAACACAGCGAGGCAGATGAAGAAAGGGTTGATTCTAAAGCTGCAGGCTGACAGCCTGACCCAGAGCTGGAAGGCCAGTCCTCATCCAGGTGGGGAAGAGGATGCCAAAGCCAGCAGGCCAACTGTGGCAGAGCACACCACAGCTGCACTTGAGAGATTTTAGCAGGATATTCAACTCACACCCAAGGATCTCCTTCCACCTGAATCACTACACAGGACTTGGTTAAGTTAAGCTCCCTGGTTTCTAGCCTCAGATTTTCTCCCTCCTCCCCACACACTGCCATATCTAGATCTCAATTGCTCATCTGCTGGAAGCAGCCCAGCCAAAAGGGTAAGAGCTCCCACCCTGGAGGAGCCAGCTCTCAGGGTGAGGCTTGCAGTAAGGCTGGTCCTCCAACTTACCCCTCTGTTGCTAGCATTTTCCTGAAGAAACTTGCGGAATTTGTTTAGGAAGATGTATCTGGAGGCTTCCCCCTGGCAGGAGGAAAAGGAGATGGTGAACTCACATGGAAAGGCATTAACTGTCCACCTCTGGAATATGTTTGCCTCAAATCACGCTTGCCCAGGGGTGCATTCAGGCTTCAGGCACTTAAAGCAGAGGGGCACCGTATCTTTTTCCATATTAGTTAGGCAGACCCCCAGCGTAACTCTACATCAACACGTATCCAGAAACCCCACAAAAAGGTCTGGGCCTAGAGTGATGCCTGAGTACTGGTGGGGTCTGAAGGTACTGAGAACAGAGCAGCTCCCAGTGTCTGCCTGGGAGCTACACTCCGTAGCAGAGAGCACCTGACCCAGTCTCCACCAACACTGGAGCACCCACGAGTCAGAGTGGAATGAACTGCAGTCAGTTTGCGACTGCTTAGTTCAACAGAGACCCAAGGCTGGCCTAGATGCAGCTCATACAACCAGTTAACACTGGCAAAGCATCTGATACGGAAGTCTGAACTTCCGTACAGACACTGTGATGCGTTAGCCACCATGCAACTCCCAGAACTGCTTCTGGCCCCAGAGCTGGCACTCAAACTCTAACAGAAAGTGCAGAAATCTGTACCTTACAAGTCCTGGGATGTGGAGATACGGTAGCAAAAGATCCACAGAGTGCTTACCCCTCCTCTGTCTTTGTTGTTCAGCAGCAACTTCAGAATCTGAACCTGGAGACCTTCCACCACTAGAAGAGGGACACAACAGTCTGCTGTCAGACAACAAAAACTGGAGAACTACCAACCACCCATATAACCCCAACTGCAGCACCCTGTCACCAGGAGAAAGGCCACCTCCCCAGCACAAGCCACCCAGGAAGAACCAGCATCAGCAGAATGTTAGTCCCATCACTGTGAGAATTTTCTCCTTCTCCACCTAGCAATAAATCCATCCCCAGCTGACAGGGATGCCCCTAAAGGGGACAGCCACTAAAGGGTGGCTTGCTCACATCCCCTGGTGAGATGCTGCAGCTCATGGATTGGTCCCTCTGGCTGCACACAAAGTATGGGGTCTTGGCAGTTTCCCTCTTTCCTCACAAACCTTCGATGCGTTTCTTGAGCCGCTGGCAGCCTCTTTCATACGCCCGCCGCCTCAGCCTTTCCTCAGCACTCTCCTCCTTCACATCCTTACTCTCCTTGCCCTGGTTGGGGGACAGACCCTGATTAAGAAGAGAGCACTGCACAAGGAGAAGTGTCTTGTCAAAGGAGGAACAGAAGCTCACTGAGACAATGTACAAGTGCATGACAGCACCTAGCAGCACGCCTAAACCACCAACGTTAACACAGTTGTAAACACGGGGCAAGCAAACGATGGGTACAGCGGGCCACCAAATTCCTTTCAGTCTCCTTTTACTCACCTCCTTGGTGAAGCGGTTTGGCCACCACGTGGTGGGAATGAGCTCTTGCAAACCAGCCTCCTCCACCCGAAGCGGGCTCTTGATGTAGAAGAACACGACCGAGCGGAGCACATCAAAGCTGCAGCAACGTTAAAGCAAGCACAGCAGCTACATCAGAGAAGGGGCAGGGCACGTTCCCTCAGCCGTAGTGAGAGACCCCTCTCCAACAATCACTAAAAGCTCCGCAAAATCCAGAGCCCCCTTCTCCTGGGAGAAGCCCCATGCAGGGGCTTCTATCACACTGGCTGCCCAAATGCTATAATGGCAGCTGGACTGCTCAGAAGGTTGGTTATGCTCTAAAGACACCAGAGAGGTTGGTCAGGTAGAAATAAAGTCCTGTGTGTTAGTGATGTGGATGTGCCCTTCCCTCGTGGCACTGCTTCCCCATCCTCACAGCAGAACTTTGCAGAGAATGGTGTCAGGCAGACAGAGGAGACCTGAGCAATCAGAAATGAACTCCCAAAGATGGGGTGGTTTCTGCCTCTCAGGCCCTGCAGATCCCTGCAGTCTCCTTGGCTGTGTTATTGAGGACAGGGAAGACGAAGGCTAGAGGAGGCACAAAGGATACAGAACATTGCTGAGTAGATATTTCCTGGATTTCTCATGCTTCAAGACTGCAATGGTGAGCCGGAGGTAGTGAATCTATGGAAACAGAAGAAGCGAAACTGACTCCATCTACAGGAGGGAACACAACGCTCTAAGAGGTACAATGGGACAGAATTGTCATCTCTAAATCAAACAACTGCAGATTATACAAAACATCAGGTACCCCTGGACAAGGGGACATCATAGAAGCTGGCTAGTCACAAATTCCCAGGGGTCGAGAAGTACAGCTTACCTGCAAACCCAGGTCTGGGATGATGGGAGAAAACCTGTAAGCCCGCAGCAGTGACATCAGCAGCTGCTTGAGGCACTCGTGCACTTCATACTCCTGAGAAAATAAGAAACACGTTGAACAGCAACAGCAAGGTGTCAGCAACAGCAACAGGTCTCCAAGTATGGCTTTGGAAGGATGCAGCATTCACTTCTGCACTGAAAACGTAGGTGCTCAGAACCCCCAGCGTCTGTTCCCCTGACTCAGCAGGGGAGTCTGAGCAGTGGCTGGTGCCATCACTTTGCTGCAGGGAGAGAAGCAGCTGCACTAGTAAAGCCAACCCAGCAGATGTCTACAAGAAGCCAAAGTCCCAGGCCCCATTTGGCTGGGGTAAGTCACCCACGCCCACGTCCCCGAAACCTACCCAACACACAGTGTTGGCAGCACCTACCCCAAAAGGAAAGACAAGTTACTCTGGTGTAAATGTGATGATGGAGGAGCTGCTCTGTTGAGCCCCACCAGCAGCCAGCCCACAGGATAAGAGCTGTCTCTTCTACAAACCCAGAAGCCCCACTGGGACATTTGGCTTCATTTGATGAGCCAGACAACCTCAGGGAAACGATGGCCTACTGCAAAATCAGGAATCTGATCACCAGAAAGGGAAAGAAGCTGATCACTACCAGTATTTTTGGGTGAAGTTTCCTGTGCTCAGCACCTCCAATAGCCTCCCTGGGGATGAACCAGTGCCCTAGCAACTTACCTCCATGAGAAGCCACATGAGATCCAGCAGCTGCTGAATAAGGGGATGGGCCTCCACTGCCCCTCCTCGCTCCAGGATGCTCAACAGGAAGGTCATGAGCACATCTTCCACCAGGTACACCTTGCACTGCAGACAGACAGGCAGGTCAACAGCCCTCCAGGGCAGAGTCACTCCCCAGCAAAGGCCAGGGCCCAATTCACCTCCCCTTGCAAGCACAAAACGAGGTACTTATAGAAACTTGCAATGAGCAGTCAAAACTCACCATGAGAGGGGAGAAATAATTGAAGATGTGGGCTAATGTGATCAGCACTGTGGGTTCTCCCTGCAATTGCCACATGGATGTGTCCTTCTCCACCAGCTTCCCCTCCTGCAATGCCAAACCCAGAAAAACACACAGCTTGGAGCTAGCCCAGTCCACCCTGCACCAACGACCGAATGAACTGGGGGCCTGGAGTAGCCACTGTTTGCTACCCCACGCCTCATTGGGCTAGAAAGCTTGAATGTGACAAATGAGGGTGGCAAGGCATCCAGGACCATGCCTCTGGAGAGGTGTAGTTCAGATCAGACGTCATTTATTATCAGTAACGTGCACGCAGCCTGGCAGGCTGTTTTTCCAGAACATGGTTTGAGTGCGTGTGACTACTTGTAAATGGGAATCCCTGCAGAACACCTCAGCTAGTAAGCCAGGCCTCCAAGCTAGCTGAGATCAGAGCAGAGGGCATTCCCTGCAGAAACAGATCATCTCTCGCCCTAGAGGAAAAAACGTTTTCTAGTGAACACTGGTATAGCCAGAACAGTTCTCAAGGCAGACCTGGCTTGAGAACTTGACTGCATCGTGGCACCAGGACATCAGGAAAATGTTTGGGATATGAACAAGTTTCTTTCAAGGCTGCAATATCACATGCATCAGTTCTGACCCCAACAAACATCACCCCTTGGAAGAAAACTTCGTAGGACTGAGAACAAAGCCCATTATGATTTAACTTTAGCCTCAGGGTGGAACTATTAGGAATCCCACTTTGCAAGTCCAGAGATGTGCATGCCCCATGCAAAAGCAAGCAGGTGTTTAGACTCATAGGTGTATGGAAACATCTGGGCTACCAGCAGGTACAAAGGAGTGCAGAACCATGTTTCCTGGCCCCACAGACCTGCTCAGGAACCTTAGCCTACCGTCACATCGATCCCGATATGGATCACGTTCTTCAGGTAGCCTAGAAGCCTGCGAGCCTTCACGAGGTCTGCGACAGGAGGGTCTTGCAAGGGGTGGTAGCCTTCCACTGGATACGTAGGCAAGTGTTAAGGTGCAATCTGATCCTTTCAGCACCTCTTTTGTTTGTGCAAAGAAAATAGTGTCTATTTTACTTTATATCCATGCATGCCTAAGTCACAGTTCAAATCAAATAAATAGATGATAAGCCACAGGATCTTTTCCCCACTTTGCCCATACTGCAACCACCAAGGATTTCCCTAAATGCTCTGTCCTCATCAGAAAGACCACCAGGAGCCTCCACGACAGCTGTTAACAGGCACATCCAGGACTGCTCTGACAAGGGCTTCAGGTCTCAGCTTCTGCACAGACACTGCAGGCAATGCTCCTACCACATCAGAGGTCCTGCATGGCTGAGAGGTGGAAGAGACCCAAAGCCAACAGGCTCAGAAGCACAAATGCATGAGGGTTTCCAGACCTGGAGAGTGAGACCTTTGCAGGAGCTGAGTGCCTGGGATCTGACATCACGCAACTGCAGCATAAGCTACTGAGTAAGAGCTCAAAGCAAACCTCATTTCAGCAATTGCTGGCACCAGAAAAGGTGACTGCGTGCCTTGCAGTTGTGAACTGAGAGATGGCTGCTTCTCTCCTTGATTCTGCTCTGAGCAAAAGCACCAAGAAAAAGTGAACTGCACTCAGGTACGAATATTCTATAGCCTCAAAGGGTAGTCTCAGGACAGGTTCTTCTCCCTTTAGACATCCTCTTCCCACACCCAAAGGATATCGAAGTGGACGGCTCCCAAAGTTAAAAGCAACAGACTCTTTGAACGAGAGACTGATAGCAGGGAAGTATGCCATTCCAGCACCTCTTGTGATGTTATCAAAAGCAGTTCCCAGAGATATGCCATTCCTGAAAGAAGAAAAACCAACAAAATTTGAGCCACAGTAGGAGGTTTTTGTGGTCAGCTGGACAACCCAGGTATCGGCATTCCCCTCCCAGAGCCCTGCCAACATGGACACATCAGTCATTCACGGCTCCTCGCCTGGCAGACATGCAAACCCCACAGTTTTGCTGAGCAAGTGCCCTGGGAAGCACAGCAGAATTCCCATTTTCATATAACAGCATGGGAAGGCATTAGAGTCTGCACAATACAAAAAGCCCCACTCAGCACCAAGGGCAACCTAAATCCTTACTAGATATCTGACTGGCAGGGCATATTAAAGGCAGGTGACATTTTTGGCCTCATTCATTTGATGTTGGTGGAAAGAAAAGGAGAATGGTCTCAGTCTACTATTCCTGAAAGACAGCAGAAGCCATCTCCCTATGAGCCTAGGGCAGGCAGGGTCTACACTGGCCACAAAAGCAGTCAGTGGGGCTCAGCCAGCTGTGGTATGAAGCATCACAGCACATGCCTTCCCTTCCAAAATCCTAGGAAACTTTAAATAGACTTAGGAGTTGCTTGGGCACCTTCTTGCCAGCTGCTCCCACCTGAATTTTGGAGACTCAGAAGTCCATTTAGATGGCTTCTGAACACAAAGCAGAGAAGCAGAGGCTGGAGCTGCTGAGGAACTTAAAGGAGAGAGGGTAGAAAGAGGGCTCAGCAACCTGCTGAGCAGTGCCAAAGCACGTATACAACACACAGCCACCTGCAAAACAAGGAACGGGAGAAAGATGCTTACAGGCAGAAAGCAATGGTGCCCTCATCGAGGTCTATCAGACAGCTGACGATGTCTCCTGCCGCCCAAGACTGCAGTAGAAGGAGAAGAAAGATGTTAGACATATATCCAGGGTGTTCCCACACCAGAAGACAGACTTTAACCCAACCAATCCCCTGTGATTCAGGGTTGCAGGAGAGACAGCTCCTTCTGACAGCAGCTCATGTGGCATTTTCAGACACTGCTGGAAGCTGCCTCTGGCTAGGATCTTTTTCCCCCTCCAGCACTAGGGATGTGCATGGGATCAGACTTATACCAACACTGCTTCATCCTCTGATGGGCTACAAAGAACCAGAGCCTTCCAGACACCACCAGCATCACTATGCTGGGGATCAGCCTGTTGGGGTTGCTAAAAGAAAGCACCTACATGGCACACACAGCACCTCTCAAGTACCCATCAGTGCTGGCACACAGCCTTCCCAAGAGCACACTGAAGCGGGGAGCACAGCCCAAGGGCATTTCACAGAGCCCATACGAAGCCAGGAAGCAGAAGGAGATGTCTGCTTCTCTGCCTTCCTGGGAGGACAGTACTCACCTTGCCATAGTTGGTAGTGGTCACATTCCATTTGCGCACCCTGTTGCCGTCATATGCATATGAATCTGGTGTATCTCCAACTCCTTCCTGCACCAAAGTACAAAAGAGATTCAGACCAGACCAAGCAGAGAGGATCCCCTTCCTTGCAAGAGCAGCTTCAAGGGGGAGACTGGCAGGCAGGGAGAGCAGCTGACAGCACACATGCTCTGCCTGGGCAGAGTGAATCCAATGACCTGTGTGATCTTTGGTTCGGACACATATAATATGTGACTTTGGGGTCAGAAGAAGGGTACTGTTATATGACACTGCCAAAACAGCCCCTCAGGATGCCTGTCACCTCCCCTCTCACGCAGTGTGGAGTGGCAGGTTAGTGAAACTCCACAGCTGGCACACCTTCCCAGCATCAAGCATCCTACCCAGCGCCTGACGAGAGCTGGCCTGGGCCTGCCTCCCCTGGGCGAAAAAGATCTGTAGTACTGGCTGCTGCAGGCCTTCCTGAGAGACAGCAGCCAGCATGGCATTGCCATGCACGCTCTGGAGAACCTGCCAGCAACACATCCATGCAGAGGCAACACAGCCAGTGCATGAGCCTTTCGCTCTACACACCACTCCGGGAACAGAGGACAGAAGGAGAATTGAGCAAAGATCTGTTAACTGCAGATTTGGCATTTCTAGTGTGTGTGGTGGGCACAAAATGTCAGCAGAACAGGACCTCAGCACTAATGCAATGCTCCATGCTGACCTAAAATGTGGTGGAGTAACAGAGCAGGTGGGTGCAGCAGTTACAGTACCTCCTGATTAAATCTGCAGTTGAGAGTACACCAGCCAATCTGCATGAGCCCCTGGGAAGAGATGAGCACCTCGTAAATCCATTTCCCTGAAAGAAAATGATGACACACACAGTAAGTCCATGCTGCTTGACCCATTGTTAGAGAAGCAAAACCTGACACTGCTCCCACAGAAGAGAATCTGGACACTCAGAGGACCTCTGCAACATCCCTGGCATTTCCCTCCCAATTTTTCACTAGGGTACCACGCAATCCTCCATCCTGACTTCCTGGAGAAGCCAGTGGATGAACTGGGGAAGACAGTGCTCAAGATCTAGAACAGCAACATATTCAAAATTTCCTGAGCTATCTAACTGTGCAACCCTCCACACACTCTTGCTGGGACCTTTCTCCAAGCATCACACACTTATCTCCTTACCTTTATACACGCACGTCGTGGCCCTGATCGAGCCAAAGTTACTGTGGCCAATCACCTGGACCGACAAACAAAAGAGATTTTAAAGTTAGGCAAAAAGGCCTGAAAACCAGACCATGATGAAGAACTACTCATGGATCATAGTGCGGGGAAGAGACGTGCCATATTCCCCATCTCTGAAGCTGTACTTAGAGCCAACAGGCCCGAGGGAACCATCCAGCATCCTCTCCACAGCTCATCTGGACTTGACAAACCCCAGGGACACATGCAGCACGGCAGCAGTACAAGGGACACGTGGTTTCCAGTGAATTGTGCCAGGCATACAAAGGTGGCCTTTATATAGGAAAGACACCTGAATCCTAGACAAATGACAAGCGGAGACATGGGGCAGCCTCCTGGCTACACCGAGTAAAGAGGGAACGAGCCCAGGAGCAAGGGTTGTGTGTGCTCAGTGCCAGTACAAAAGGAGTGGAGAAATGACTGAAGGAGGAAAGGATTCAGTTCCAGTGGATTCTTACAGCTGATTTTCTGTCCAAGGAACATCAGCTAAGGAAACAGAAAGGAGCTAATGGAAACAAAGGAGAAAGGAAGCAGCCAGTGCAGCAGCAAGGCCTGGCTTCAGCCTCAGCCTCTCACCACTGTTACAGAAGACTAGAAGGAAGGAAGGAAGAGGTAGTCACTGGAGGGAGGGACAGGAAAGCTGGCTGCTGTCCCCAACTCTGCTTAGCCAAGCTCTTCAGTGAGCCCCTGCGCCAGAAGACACTTCCCCTTCCTCACAGCTCCACTCAGAGCTTGCTGTGTCTTAGGGGCACTGCTAGACCTTTTCCCAGGAGAGCTCATGTATCTCCTCCAGGATCCCTCAGCTTTCTGGGCAGACTCCATTCCAAAATATACCATACAGCCAGTGACAGGGATCTGCCATGAAGAACAAACTGAGTGCTTTTGGTCTCACAAGCCCATTTCCTGCTGCAGCCAGCATCACACTCACCCCAAGTAAGTCATCATCAACCAGCAGGAGCCCCTCAAAACCGCTCGTGTGGTCCAACACTACAGTAGAGGGACCGAGCCGGCCCTCTGCTCCCTGATCTGAAACAAGAATTGCAGAAAACCTGTTAGGTTTTAGCAGCACACCTGGTGAGTGTCACCTGTGAGACTACAACAACACTTCAATTCTGCTGCTGCAGCAGCATACTCAAACAGCGTTATCCATGTTAGCCCATGAGAACTTCAGGACAGAAGACACCCACGATTTAAAAAGAAGCTTGCACAGCAACACTCAAGGTCTGAGCTATGCAGCAGTCAGGTGATACGTAAAACCTTCCACGTCACCTGAAAATTTTACTTTGGCAGAGTTCAAAGGCCAAACTAAACTCTGAGCCAAATGTTTGGCCAACACATCACAGAACTGAAGCCAGGCAGGATTTAAAGGGACAATAAATTAGAGCACAGGAGGGCAGAAGAACGCTTACGCAAGGAACTGTTTTGCATGGCACAACTTGTTCTCCCAATTAAGCAGCACAAGCAGAAGCACAAATTGCACAGACACGTTGTGTCTCCTACCTCGACTGTCTTCAGAGCCATTCTCCTCTGCTAGCAACCGGTCAAGGTGTTCCTGTAGGTTCTGGAACGTCAGGTGCTTTCTAGGGAATCAACACACACACAAGCTCTTCAGAAAACTCTGCCTTCAGGTTTGAAAGGCTTTCAGTCCAGACAGTGAACCAGGAAGTTCTGTTGATCTGTTTCTTGCCACGAATCTGAGGAATTTGCTGACCAGCATGTTGGTGCCATGAATGAACCAAGGACCAAACACAGCACAAACAAGCAAAGTAGTTAACAAAGGATCTTAAAGTCTTCAGTCTGCTCAAGAGGATCTTGCCAGCATGCATTATCAATGCCTACAGACTGGGACTGCTGCGGTCAGCATCATACAGATGCAGCCTACGTCAGGATTAGTTCTTTTCCCAAGTACTTCATAATACAAAGCAAAAGAGAAGACTGTACCAGCAGATGAAGCAGTTCAAACAAAGGTCAGGCTAGCCCAGCATCCTCCCTCTGACAACAGCAGAAACCGTGGTGTCTTCAAACCTTTTGTACTGACTAGAAATCTCACACCCCCTCATTCCAGGCTACCCCTTCAGATACCTTCCTCACAGCAGCCTCCCCCAGTTCTCTCATTTCAAGGCTAGCTTACTTAGCAGTTCATCATACAGGAGCCATTCGACTTCTGGCTGTTGCTCTTAGCCTTCCTCAAAACTTCTGCAGTTCCAAGTTACCCTTTTTGGAACCACGTGTTAATCAAAAAGAGCATGAAGCACTAACTCATTCAGTGACATAATAGTTTTCCTTATCTTATATCCCTTTGTTAACAATCCCTTGCTTCCTATTAGCTTTTTCTGACTTTCTTCTTGTTTTATTCCCTACCCAGTCTCACTCACGTGCAGAAGTCAGCTAATGACCCATCATTTTATTCACAAAGGTGGGGCTGTTCCCCTTTTACTACATCCCTTTGCATTTCCCTACAGCGACTTTCAATGATGACTTCACTATCCAGTCACTGTCTCACAACCACCCTATGTTTATATTGCTCTAAATAGCTTCATAACAGCAGCGCTTTGCCATTTCATGCTCTTTTCCTTTCCAAGCCTCTCAAGGTTGCACAGAACAACATCAGTCATACTGAAGGTCTTTTTGGGACCAACAGAATTTCCCTTTTCTGTGAGAGTCACTGGTTATTCCTGTCCCTGTTCCCATTTCCAAAATCTTCTGTGGAACAACCTTCTCACTTCCCTGGGACTAGGATTTACATGTAGGACCTCCCTAAGACTGTGGTAAGAGACATTTTGAAAAATCTGATGGATGTGAAGATGCACAGAAGTGGAAATGAAGAAGCAGCTTTGGTTGGCATGACAGAGAGTGGCTTCAGCAAAGCAGCTTAATCAGCCGCTAGCATGGAGAAGATCTGGAGAGAGGCCAGAAAAGCATGAGACAGCTACAGAGAGGTCTGCTACGAGCTCCACGGAGGAACAGAAATGTCCAAAGACAACATACCATACCATAACAGTTGCTCTCATGTGGCAAATGGTATTTTCAAGACCTATTTGACTGCTACTGGGCTTTCTACCAAATAGCCAAGTCCAGGGAGAAGGGTGGAAGGAAGCTAAAAAACAGAGAGACCAGGCAAACAAACTGCCAGTTCTAAGCTTTCAAGTCGTTCATCACCAGGCAAAGAAATTAGAAGTACAGAAAACCAAAACGCCTGGGCAGATGGGATGTTCCAAGGCACACTGACAGGAGAGCTTCTGGCAAAATAACATAACCTACTTTGCCTCCCCCCACAATAGCCTTAGCTCACTAAGTGTATAGAGGGCCAAGAGCTATTTTTAGAAGCTCTGAGCTCACATCTGAGCTGGCATCACTAAATATAGCCTGTGGAATGTGAGCGCAGCCACTCTGCAGCACCGCCAGCCAGCAGCAGCTATATACCTGCCTCACTCTGCAACACCTGTACCTGCCCTGAGCTCCTCTGACTTGCCTCTGGCAAAAGAACTAAATGCAAGGGAAGTGTTTCTCACCCAAAGCTACGAGTTGGTGGGCTACAAGGTGAAGGAGATCGGAAAACAAGCAGAAGAAAACAGACACTGCACAGCAACTCTGTGTTTCCGTTCCTTTGGAGGCTCCTAACGAGGAAAGCACCAACAGTTCCTCAGCCTGAGAAACGTACGGTCTCCCACCTATCAGTAACAACCTTGCATTTAGTTTACAGGGCACTGATGACCTTGCTTGCATTACTGCGCGTAAAACCTGTGCATGTTGCACTGCTTTACAACCAGAGGGAGAACAGGAACAATAAGATGAACACCTACTTGCCCACCTACTTCAGAACTACTGCCTAGTGATCTTGTAAGTGGGGTTGTACACGCAGAAATTTCTGAAGCATTCTTCCTGTCAAGCCCTTCAATTTAGAAAAGCCATTAAAGGACAAGAGCCTGCAGTCATTCCTGTACCACGGTGCTGATGTGCTTTTAAGAAGGGTCACTGCGTGGCACTAAAAGATCACAGAATCACAGAATTTTCTAGGTTGGAAGAGACCTCAAGGTCATCGAGTCCAACCTCCGACCTAACGCTAACAGCCCTCCACTAAACCATATCCCTAAGCTCTACATCTAAACGTCTTTTGAAGACTTCCAGGGATGGTGACTCCACCACTTCCCTGGGCAGCCTGTTCCAGTGCCTCACAACCCTTTCAGTGAAGAAGTTCTTCCTAACATCTAACCTAAAACTCCCCTGGCTCAACTTAAGCCCATTCCCCCTCGTCCTGTCACCAGGCACGTGGGAGAACAGGCCAACCCCCTGATCTTTCCTTGCACCGCAGTGTGGCTTTTCTGGGGACTGGTAGGGCATTGCTTGCCATCTGGTGAATGAGAAGTCCAGTACCTGTACGCAGCTGCGGGCTGGTTCCCATCAGCACTGGTAAAGACGCGATGCAGGTAGTCATTCAGCAGCCTGCTGTTCACTATCCCTTGTGAAAAAGGAGAGAAAAGTTAAGCTTAAGGAGTCAGGAGGTACACTCAAACCATTCATTTCAGGTACAAGCAAAACATTGATAACTACAAGAAAACAACCTTCCAGGTTGCAGATCAGCTCGGGGGAAGACAGCTTCAAGAAGCCATTTACCTTCTCACTGCCCTCACTAACAGTCATAATACCACTCCTGCACTTCCTGATGTCCTGCTCGTACCTGCAACATTCTCTGTAGCTACTGCATCTCTCAGCTGTGCTGGAGAAGATGCGGGGACAGAAAGGCTCGCAGGCACAGCTCACCTAGGCTAACTCACAGCCTCCTTAAGGCTGTACGCCTTGCAGTAGCTCTCCTTGTGCAAAACAATCCCTGGTGCCCCAGAAAGCAGCTTGCCTTAGCTGTGGGTGCCACGCAGCCCTCAAATACCAGCCTTGCGGTCTCACAAGCCGGACTGTGCTGGGGTGGCCAGTGCAAGAGCAAATGACTGCCCGGCAGTATCATCATTTCCGAGGAAAGCATTAATCCGAGAACCCGAGAGGCCGTCTGCCCTGCAAGGGGAACTCCCAGAGTCCGATGGGACAAAGACAGGCAGCACCACGTCCTCCAGCACCGCGACACGAGTTTCTGCTGGAGTCCCTCATTCTGCCCTCCCAAAATCTCGCCTCTGCTCAGGGACTCGCTCGCTTTCTGCCCCACCATGCCTCTCTCAGCACGGCCACCGCCACTGGCAGGCAGGCGATCTCAAGCGAGGCGAGGGGCGCTCGCCCCGTTCCACAGCGGTCCTGCTTGTGCGAGGCGTGTCCAGCCCGTACCTGCGACCTTGGACTTCTCCGGCTCAGTGCTCAGCCTGTAGTTCTTCCTCGAGAGAGCAGGCCCAGCACCTCGCGACGTCATTCTTCACAGGCACCGGTGCCAGAGCAGACATAAGACAGGCAGACGCCTAGACCCAAACCTGCTGGGGAGGACGCTGCCGTTAAACTTCTCCCTTTCTTGCAGGCTCACGAGCCTGGCCTGAACAACCCGGATAAGCCGAAGCCAAGTCCTTGTGCTAACGGCAAGGCCACGCAAGAGCCCAAAGCCAGCTGCCAGCCCTGCTCTCACCTGTCCCACCTGCCCAATGACCCAACAGCTTCCCAAGCAGACAGATCAGCCCCGCAGACACAGCGTTAAGCCATGCTGCAGCCCCACCACACCGACCCCATGACAGCGAAAGGCACGGGCAGAACTCAGAGCCCATTGCCACGTGCCAGGACAACGTCATTCAAGTTGCTGTTCTGCCCAGCTGACAATTACACCCCTCTCCTGCTTCTGATAACCCGCGTAGCTGACCGTCACCGGGAGGCACGTTCACCAGGCTTTGTGGCACAAAGCAACCAAAGACACAAGGGGAGCAAAGACTGGGGGAATCCAACAGTTGGTGCCCGCCTCGTACAGGGCAGAAAACGAGGTGGGGCGAGGAAAGCCCGGGAGCTTGCCAAGTGCCTGGCCGAACGGGACTGACCAAGTGACTGACCCGAGGGGACGGGGGGATGCACAGCAGCCCCTCTGCCCCCCGATGGCAGGGTTTCAGCGCACAAACACAGCGCCGGCCCCAGCCGGGCCGCCCGGCTCACACCCCGGGCCGGCCGGCTCCGACGGGAGGCGCCGCGGGGCAGCCCCGCACCCGCCCCCGGCCCCGAGCCCCGCCGCGCCCCCCGCTCCCTCCCCAGCCCCGTCCCCCTCCGGGGGGGCGCAGCCGGTGCCGCACCGCCGGGGGCAGCTCCCGGTAGCGGGGCCCAGGCCCGGCGGCCCCGCACTCACCGCCGGCCCGGCCGTGCCGCCGCCGCCGCGCTACGGCGAGCCGCGAGGGCCATGGCGGGCGGGCGGGCGCGTTGCCGGGAGACGGGCGGAGGCGCCGGGCAGGGCCGCGGCCTGGGCCCGCCGCTCCCCGGGGCTGTCCCGGGGCTGCTCCGGGCCCCTCGGGGCTTCCCGGCCCGGCAGGAGGCCGCCCGCAGCCCCGCGTCCCCGGGGCCGTCGGAGCCCGAGTGTGAGGCGACGGGAGGGTCCCGCCCGGGGCTTTGTTTGCTGCGGGTCGCCTCTGGGCACTGCTAATAAAGGCTGTCTGTCCTTCCTAAGCGAGATGGAGTTATTCCAAAATTCCTAGCAGAAAGGCAGGTCCATAGCCGTTTGCACAGCAGCAGCAATCAGTAATAGCAGCCCTCAGTCGCAGCACTGTGTATTTGTATTTTGATACCACATACTGCTGCGAACTAATCCCTAGTGAAGCAGCAAATAAGCTTGGGGGTGAGTAATTAAATGCTCGCCTCTATAGGAATATCATTCAAAATAGCAGCAGCACGGTGCCCACTGAACGGCTCCCTGAAGTGGGGCTTTGAAACCACTCCGGGAAGGGGGGTCCTGCAGTGGGCGATGGACAGAGCCTCTCTCCGAAGTTGATTCGCATCGTGGAGTCTGCAGTCAGCCTGGCATCCCCGCTGAGGGTGCAGTAACTCAACTGGGAGATCCTGTAGAAAAGTTCATTCCGGGGAACTTCTCCCAAGAGGAGGCTCCATTTGTGGGAAAAAAATAAAAATAAATAAATAAAAAAAAAGTCATTTTTGTATCGCAGAGACATAGAAGGGTGTAGGCCACAACCGTCTGGAGCAGCCAATAGTTCTAAATAATTTCTGTTTTTCACCCAGGACAGCCAATAGACAATGACACTTTTTTCCATTCTCTCAGAGCAACTTTTAATTTTCCCAGACTGTCTTTTCATCCAGATAGAACAGCCAACAACAGTTGACAATTCCATACTTTCTCTGGACTTTTCCCCCTTTTTCCAGACTATTTTTCACCTTTCTGGACTATATGTTGTCGGTACAGTTCCTTTTTTTGAGCTTATCAATGTTATCTCAGGACACCTCTGTTTCTTAGGTACCCAGTGTAATACACCATAAATGTTTGTTCATTGTCTTTTGTATTATAAAAACAAGGAGTTCTGTTTGAGGAGCGGGAGTTGCAAAAGCTCCCTGCTGAATTAAGGAGCTGTATAATGCTTGGCTAGACACTATGAAAATTCTTTTGCTTAATGTAACAAAAAAGAGAACCCCCTCCCCTTCTCTCCTTCTGCATCTCAGTTGCCTCTTTTGTTCAAAGACACTGTTGCAAAGCTCATGTAACCATCTCCTGATAAGTTGCTAAACTAGTGTATCAACATCCTGCCTTCCTGTCTCACGCTGGGCCAACATGACCAAATAAAAAAAGAAGTTGAACCACAACGCTGAGGAAGACTACGGCCTTCATCTTCACGACCACCAGAGGGACAGAGACGACCCCCTAGCAACAGTGCACGCAGTCACAGAATATACCAGGATGTGCTGCGTAATCCCGGAATTACCAAGATATAAAAACGGGACCCTGGCAGGGGTGAGGTGCACACCGTTGGCAGAGCCGAGACTCCCCGGCCGCCCAGCACTGTTTTGCTTGCTGTTTGCTTACTCAATAAATTCCTTTCTATGATTAATACAATGCTCTCTGAAAATTAATTAAGGGGGCAACTTATAACACCCAGCTGCATGTCAAAGATGCCAGATGTGCTTTTCAAGGATGCTTTTCATCCACAGGCCTTGTCCCAGGCCATGTTCTTAGGCTAGCAATTCTCAGACATCTTCTGCCAGTGTTTTAGCGGGCCATTTGTGTTAGTATTTTCCCCTTTATGAGCAGACTGCCTTTATGGCTGCTCCCAACACTCCATCCCTTGGCCTGTGACCACTTGTGTATCACTACGAGTGAGACTCCATATCTGATGCACCTCTCTTGCCTCCTAATGTGCAAGGTGGGGGAGATGCATTAGGTCCCCATTAGGTCCAGTGGTGTCACTCCTGAGAGGGTTTGTTGGTTGAGACATGGGTATACGGTACCAGTTTAGATAAGAGTGATAACAAATAGTGATTTGATACAAAATAAAATGCAGAAAGGCAAAAATCTGACAGTCAGAATGAGGACTAACGTCATTTGGATATGTCATGCCTGTGCTTGGAGGCCTGGTAGCCAAAACCACAGCCACGTCAGCTGACAGGCCTTCAAGAACACATTGTTCTTGGGCTATTTGGTGGGAGGTACAGATCTGTCACCAACAAATATTCACATCTTGTTTGATCTGCTTGGATTTGTTAGCAAAAAAGCAACAGGTAATACTCATTGATGCGCAAACACCTCCTTGTGAGGCTAAAATGTAGTCCAAGGACAGACAATATTGGATAGCCAACTGTGAGACCAAATTAATCAGTCTACTGCATACTCTTTAAAGCACCCACAGCAGCATTCTGTGTAACTTCAAGCACAACAGAAATACCAACAATAGCTCCGTATAGTTCAGCAACACCTGAGTTTAGATATAGCACATGTACTAACTTAGGAAATTTTGCTGGTCTTGTGACGAACAGGTTAGACATTCTGCACTTATTATGTACAGGAAAATGGTTGTGTTGGAAATGCAGTGCTAAATCTCTAGATGAAAATGCACAGGCAGTGAGACATGATATGGCACACGTACCTCCTAGTTGCAATGGCAAGCTCCTAAAAACTTTAGAGCTGCAAAGCCAGAACCTTCTTGGCATTGAAATGGTAGGCCACAAGCTCTGTCCAGAATCTTTGCAATGTTTGTAGAATGAACACCATGGACCAGGATCACAGGCCCTGGTTATTGTGGGGGATTTCAACTACCCCGACATTTGCTGGAAGGCCTATTCAGCCAGCCAGCCACAGTCCAGGAGGTTCCTTTGACTTGCGGAAAACGGACTCCACAATCAGTAAGATTGTACAGTAGGTACATTTATTCAGCACTGGGCAGCACGGGGGGGAGTCCCACCAAAGTCGTGCACACCTGACACAGCAACTTGCCTTGGTTTTATGCAGTAGAGTTACCTATGCATGAAGTTTCACACTACGTCTATACATATTCATAACCTGTCCCCGCTTTGCATTAAAATTAGCTCCAAGGAGTCACTTCCATAAACTCCTCCCATCTGCGCTTGCGTAGTGTATTCTGGTGATGGTCGTTGGGGGTCATGGGGATGAAGATTGATGACTCTTCCTCATCACTACTAGTTGACCTCTTGTCTTTGCACAGACTCAGTTGCTCCTTGGCTTTTGTCCATCCACAGGACCAGTTTCTACCAGTTTCTTAAGATAGGCTCACACTCTTATTAGGAGACTGCCCTTGGTAAGGGGCAAGGCTTCTTGCTTTAGTTAATTTGCACAATGCACCATAGTTAGTGTTATAAATGAAGTCTCAACTCAATCTGAATTTGGTAATACTTACAAAAGGAATATTTATAAAAGGCAAGTAAACAGTGCTGGGTGTGCGGGGAATCTATGCTCTACCAACACACACACAAACATCGAACCTTCAAAATATACAGAACATTGCTTTTACATACTAAATCTGAGTACGCCTATACAATCAGAAAAGGTAACAAACAATCCTTTAAGTTCCATGACTTAACAGTCTCCATTTCCCATTCCTTTTCTCGATTACAAACACCGGAGAATTCCAGGGCTAGTCGTGGGAACAATATCTCTTCCTTTAAGTTGTCAAGCAACTTGTTCTTTGGGCCTTATATATCCCATTCTTCCCGGATCAAAGAAAAGCATATCCATCTCCTTTTCAAGGCCAATAGGGCCTGGGTCAAAAGGCACGTCCAGGTCACCAGTGTTATAAATGAAGTCTCAACTCAATCTGAATTTAGTAATATTTATAAAAGGAATATTTATAAAAGGTATAAAAGCTATAAAAGGCAAGTAAACAGCGCTGGGTGTGCAGGGAGTCCATGCTCCACCAACACGCACACACGAACATCAAATATTCTAAATATACAGAACATTGCTTTTACATACTAAACCCAAGTATGCCTATACATATGTACAATCAGAAAAGGTAACAAACAGTGAGGGGCTGTTGTGTGCACAGCTCCGCTTCTCTCAGCTCGAGCTTCTCTCCAGCTCCGGTGCGCCCATTTCCAGCGACTTTCTGTAGGAGCTTCTCAGCAGTTTGCCGAGTTTGGCCGAGCCTATCTTCATGAGGCGATCAAAGTGCCTGTTCCCATCCTGGTCTCCATTCTGCCAGCCTGATCGTTTTCATTCCTTCTTTCTACTTCTTTATTGATGACATAACTTCATCATGTCACCTTTTTTTCATCTTGAGGACAAGCTCCCCTCTTATACCCTTCTCCCCACAGCAGTCATTTTCAAAACAACTGTTCATTGGTCAAACAACTTTGAATATAACAGCAATTTATAACCCAGAAACTTCCATGCCTTAACGGCTGGAGAACAAGCAACCCGAGATTGCATGGAGTTTCCTGAATCACCCTTCTTTGTTCCCTCTAAACTCTTTTATATTCCTGATGGCCTCATCGTTAAGAGTATAATGTTATCATCAACCACAGGACTTGCTGACCCCCATGGCCACACTCCCACATCTTCCCCTTCTTTATTAATATCAACCATTTTCTTGACACAAATTACCACTCCATATATCACATTAGCAAAGACGCTAAGTAGCAGCCTAGTTTAATGCCGTCAGCGCTCTATCACTACTTGATAAGATTCTCCTAACTCCCTCTCTCACCTTCAGTGTATTGATAACTTCTTGATGCAAATGGTGGAATAATAGGAGAGGAGCGCTGCTGGATCTTGTCCTCACTAACAAGGAGGGGTTGGTTGAAGCGGTGAAGGTTAAGGGCAGCCTTGGTTACAGTGACCATGAGATGGCGGAGTTTGGGATCTCACATGGCAGGAACAGAGTACCAAGAATCGCAACCCTGGACTTCAGTAGGGCCAACTTTGGCCTTTTCAAGCATTTGCTAAGGGAAATCCCATGGGACAAGGTACTTGAAGGAAAAGGAGCCCAAGACAGCTGGTTAGCGTTCAAGGACTGCTTCTTCCGAGCTCAAGAACAGAGCGACCCAACAGGTAAGAAGTCAGGAAAGAGAGCCAGGAGACCTTCATGGTTAAACAGGGAAGTGCTGGGCAAACTCAGGTGGTAGAGAACAGTCCATAGATCATGGAAGGAGGGCTGTTGTCAGAGGATTTAGGGAGGCAACTAGGAAAGCTAAGGCCTCCTTAGAATTAAACTGTGCGAGAGGGGTCAAGGACAACAGAGAGCTGCTTCAAATACCTTGCAGATAAAACTAAAAGTAGAGGCAATGTAGGCCCACTAATGAATGAGGTGGGTTGAAGGGAATGACGACACGGACTCCAAGATGGTCAAGAACTGGAGACCCTTCATTTTTCCAACACAAGGCATTACACAGCTTCTGAGCCAGCTGCATGTGCTGCACATGTCTAGCGGGCATGGTTACAGACTTCTGATTGGTGCCTTCCATTTGATCACGGGCAGCTCTACATAGCCCTGCTCGAGCCTAGCAACTCCTTCTGCTCAGCTACCACTGCCTGGTGCTCTAGCCTGGTTCCCTTCAGTGCACCCTGAACCACTCAGCTCTAGTTTAGCACCAAACGGAGGGCGCAGCGGTGATGTCACAATGGCCGCTGTGACCCTCAGGGTGAGGAGTGTAAAAGGCTGCTGGGCCCGGGCCGTGCCTCAGTGCGATTTGGTGAGCTGGGGAGAGGGCAGGGAGGAGGGGGCTGCCCGGGGCTGCCGAGGGAGGAGGGGTCCGACACCTCAGGGCCCGTGCTACAGGCTCACCCTCGTTCTGCTTCTCCCTCAGGTTCGGCAGAGGAGTGTGTGCAGGAGAAACCCCGGCACCGCTGAGGCAGGGACTCTCCAAGTGCTCACTGTCGAAGTGCACCATGTCTGACATGAACGAGAATGCTCCCGACTCGAGGGAGCGAGGTGAGAGAAAAGTATCCCTTTTCTCAGCAGGGCCCCTCTGCTCCTTGGCAGGGGAGACCCAGGTCGGGCTGTGGGTGCCTGCTGGGACCCTTGTGCCTGCTGGGCCCCTTCCCCTCCACAGCCTCTGGCCCTGCCCATCAGCCAGCATGGCAGGGACAGATCAGGCCCTTGGGGACAGTCCCTCAGGGACACCTGGCCCCGCAAAGGTGCTCAATGGCTGAGCCATTTTCTCTCTCTCCTCCAGCATGCATGCTGTGTGGCCGGGTAGATGTCGACGTGAATGTCTGCGGCCAAACATACGAAAGGGATGGGCTCTGTGCCCACTTATATTGCATGGTGAGTACCCCCAGGGGTCCTGTCAACATCCCACCAGGGACGGTCTCTTCAACTATGAATCCTAATGAGATCCTGCTCTTTTCTCTTCTATAGTTTTTTGCAAATGGCCTTTATCAGCGTGGACACATACTGGAGGGAATTGTAGGATTTTTCCCAGAGGATGTACAGCGCACAATCAGGCAGGCATCCGAGAAGGTGAGGACCTGACAGGAACAGGGAGGTTTGTGCCAGGAGATGCTCCCGCAAGCTTAGCCTGGACCCCAGGGAAGCAATCCCGGCCTTTCCAACCTGCTCCGGGACAAACTGCTGCTCTGGCAGACGAGCCTTGTCCACCAGGCGGGTCTGCAGAGTGTGCCCTGCACCCTGTGCCCTGCCCTGCCCAGGGGTGTGGGGCCAGCGGTGGCGGCATCGAGCCTGCTGCTAATGGGGCTGTTGTGTTCTCTTCAGCAATGCTTCGTCTGTGGCGAGCGAGGGGCCAGCATCACCTGCACGGTGACAGGCTGTGAACGCTGCTTCCATCTCCCGTGCGCCTCAGAGGGAGAATGCGTCACCCATTACTTCGGAGGGTACAGGTAAGGGCTGCCGGCACCAGCCAAGCAAGAGAGGACCCCACGATGATGCTTCCCAGCAGCCTGGCAGAGCCAGAGGCAGCGCCAGAGCTTGGACGGGCCTGGGGCTCCTTCACGTTCCTCTGCCCTCCTCGCCACAACCGCGGCGGGCCCAGCACTTCTCACCTTGCCCTTCCCTTCCCTCTCCCCGCCAGGTCCTTCTGCTCAGAGCACAGCCCACACCAGGCAGCGCAGGCAGCTCCAGAGCAGGGCAACACCTGCATCATCTGCATGGACCCTGTGGGGGACAGCACGTCCTACCACACCATGGTGTGCCCAGCCTGCAATCACGCCTGGTTCCATCGGCGCTGCATCCAGGTAGGAGACCTCCCCTCACCCTGCGGGCACGGCAGCTGCTCAGCAGCACCAGGGCCCGCTCACCGCTCACCACCTGTGTTCCTGCTGCAGGCACATGCCGTGTGCGCAGGCATTGTCTGCTTCCAGTGCCCCATCTGCAGAGACAGGGTGCTGTTTTGTGTAGAGATGTCCAACATGGGGATCCAAATCCCAGTCAGGTTGGTATCCCTCTACCCTGCTCTTGAGACACGAGGGCCCAAGTGCTGTGCACAGCCAGGGAATGGACAATTTCATCCCTTCTCTTGCAGAGTACCAGCCTGGGAGGACGACGCCTTTGCATCAGATCATGAGAGGCACCAGCACTGTGATGCCAGCGAATGCCTTTACCCACAAGGCAGGGATCAGGCGGAAGTACACGGGTGAGTTGCCTCAGCAGCCATCTGGGGCTCTGCATGGGACCTCATGTCCTGGTTTCAGTTAGCACAGAATTAATTTTCTTCCTAGTAGCTGGTGGAATGCTGTGTTTTGGCTTAGAATGAGAAGAGTGCTGATAACACCCCGATGCTTTAATTGTTGCAGAGCAGTGCTTATACTAAGCCAAGGACATCTCAGCCTTTGCTCTGTCCTGCCAACGGGCAGGCTGGGGGGGGTGCAGTAAGAGCTGGGAGGGGACAGACCCAGGACAGGTGACCCAAACTAGCCAAAGGGGTATTCCATACCATCTGACGTCATGCTAAACAATATATAGGGGTGGCTAGCCGGGGGGAGGGGGCCGGACTGCTCGGGGTTAAGCTGGGCATCGGTCAGCGGGTGGTGAGCAATTGCATTGTGCATCACTTGTTTGTACATATTATTAGTAGTAGTACTATTATCATCATTGTATTATTATTATTATTATTATTATTATTATTATTATTATTATTATTATTATTTTCCTGTCTTATTAAACTGTCTTCATCTCAACTCACGAGCTTCACTTTCCATTTCTCTCCCCCGTCCCAGAGAGGGAGGGGGGAGGGTGAGCGAACGGCTGCGTGGTGTTTAGCTGCCAGCCGGGTTAAACCACGACAGTCTTTTTGGCGCCCAACGTGGGGCTCGAAAGGTTGAGATAACGGCAGATCTGACCAGAATGTGTTAAACTAAAATTGGTATAAGTATTAGACCTGCTTAATAGTCACTTGTCATAATGCTGATTGCTTTAATCTCAACTGTGCTGCGCCTGTTTTCCAAATTGAGTATTATAGCACGTTATTTTCCGTATGTGCTCTCTGTCATGTTGTTTATCCTCTCCGGGCCCTGGTTTCAGACCGTTATGGTACTGTGTGTTGTATCAGTGGCTTATGAGATGATGAAATATCTGGCCATGACTCTAACCTGGTATTTGTACTCAGTAACATCTTCGATTCTATACTTTGGAAACTGTATTTTGGAAACTATTAGCAATTGTATCTGTTGCCTTTTTTCATTAGGGAGTCAATCTGTGGAGGGGAAAGGGGAAGATAATTTTTCTTACTTGATCACTCTCCCTTTCTCCTTCACCACCCCTGTACCCTCCTTGATCACTCTCCCTTCTCCCTCAAGATGGAGAGGCCTCAAAAAGACTGTCGTGGTTTAACCCGGCTGGCAGCTAAACACCACGCAGCCGTTCGCTCACCCTCCCCCCTCCCTCTCTGGGACGGGGGAGAGAAATGGAAAGTGAAGCTCGTGAGTTGAGATGAAGACAGTTTAATAAGACAGGAAAATAATAATAATAATAATAATAATAATAATAATAATAATAATAATAATAATAATAATAATAATAATAATACAATGATGATAATAGTACTACTACTAATAATATGTACAAACAAGTGATGCACAATGCAATTGCTCACCACCCGCTGACCGATGCCCAGCTTAACCCCGAGCAGTCCGGCCCCCTCCCCCCGGCTAGCCACCCCTATATATTGTTTAGCATGACGTCAGATGGTATGGAATACCCCTTTGGCTAGTTTGGGTCACCTGTCCTGGGTCTGTCCCCTCCCAGCTCTTACTGCACCCCCCCCAGCCTGCCCGTTGGCAGGACAGAGCAAAGGCTGAGATGTCCTTGGCTTAGTATAAGCACTGCTCTGCAACAATTAAAGCATCGGGGTGTTATCAGCACTCTTCTCATTCTAAGCCAAAACACAGCATTCCACCAGCTACTAGGAAGAAAATTAATTCTGTGCTAACTGAAACCAGGACACCTCAGCATCACTGCAGGCTGGGGGAGGCAGGACAGAGCAGAAGGGATGTGCCAGCCACTCCCTGCCTCAGACGCTTTGTCCTCACACCCACAACCCTTTGCTTCTTCCCCAGGCCCTGGCAGCTGCTCCTGTGCCGCTCCTGTGCTGCCGAAGGCACCCACCGGCGCTGCTCCAACTTGACCGACAGCGCAGGCACCTGGGAGTGCGCCAGCTGTGCTGGCGTGGACAACGGTAAGACGCACAGGCCGCATGCTGCTGGGCTGCAGGGGCTCAGGGCAGCCTTGCCAGAGTCTCTCTGACCCAGGACGGATCAGAGCCTCTACTGCCGTGGGTCTGGAAGTCCATCCCACTCACCTTCCTGCCTCCTCTTACAGCCTCCAGTGCCAACCAGGGGCTCGCCAGCTCTAGCACCTCCACTGCAGAGGCTCTGGGGCCCTCCCATGGCTCCCCAGCACCCGAAAGCAGCAGCCTCAGCAGCAGCAGCAGCCAGGCAGCACCAGGGCCATCCCACAGCTCCCAGGGGACTGAGAGTGGAAGGCCAGGAACAGAAGAGAGGACAATCTGCCAACCTGTACGTCAGGCCCAGGACACCTGTAATGATCCTGGAAGAAGCCGCAGGACGAGCTGTGCTGCAGAACCCAGCGTTGAGAGCAGCACCCCCAGCTTGGCCAGACGGAGGGCACCAGGAACCTCCAGTCACTCCTTGGTGCCCGAAGGCAGACGTCCCACCAGCCAGCGGGGGCGACCCCAGAGAAGAAGCCGCTCACCGCTGGAACATCAGGCCACAGATGCCCAGAGCCAGCCCCAAAGACGCCAAAGGAGCAGCCATGCACCACAGACCAGTGCTGGGAGCAGCAGCACCACCCGATCTCCCAGGCAGGCGGCATCGGGGTCCCCCAGTGGATCCCCAAGACGTAAACGGCGACGATCCTCCAGCCAGCGGGGGCAACCCCAGAGAAGAAGCCGCTCCCCGTTACAACATCAGGCTCCAAATACCCAGAGGCAGACCCGAAGACGGCGTGGGAGCAATCGTGCTGCTGAAGGCACCCATCGGCGCTCCTCCGACAGCGATGCTGGCGTGGACAGAAGCAGCCCAGCAACACTGTGGCCATTACAAGGTATCCTGGTGACTGACAGAATGTGGCACAGATTGCGAAGGAGGAGCCAACATGTAACGTGGGCACCAGAAACCTTTAACCAGCCCCGAGGACACCACGAGACCAGTGCTGAGAGAAGCACTCGCAGCCCTACTTGTGAAGCAGCACCAGGTACCTTCAGGCACTCTATGGTGCCCGAAGGCAGATGTCCCACCAGCCAGCGGGGGCGACCCCGAAGAAGCCGCTCACCGCTGGAACATCAGGCCACAGATGCCCAGAGACAGACTAGAAGACGCCGCAGGAGCAGCCATGCACCACAAACTGGTGCTGGGAGCAGTAGCAGCACCCGATCTCCCAGGCAGGCGGCATTGGGGTCCCCCAGTGGATCCCCAAGGCGTAAACGGAGACGATGCTCCAGCCAGCAGGGGCCAGCCCGGGCAAGAAGCCGCTCCCCATTACGTCAGGCCACAGATGCCCAGAGCCGGCCCCGGAGACAGCGTGGGAGCAGACGTGCTGCATCCCCCTGTTC